>NC_138185.1:94292305-95640357 GCF_964194105.1 Spermophilus citellus | reverse complement strand
GCAAAGGAAGTAAGTATTATAAATATATGTGATAATCTTACTGAAGGAAGTAGAAGAATAGGGCCTACAATATATATAATTTACAAAACTAGTGAGTAGTTAAGTCTAAAGATCACAGGACCTGTATACAGGTATTGCACTTCAGTTAGTAGAGTTGTTTCCCATTGGTGTATATATTACCAACTTTATTTTGGAATGGAATGATTAAATAAATGAAGCCAACTTTCTTGCTGTTAGGATGTAGGTTATGTGCAAATAACTGGGAATAGGTAGATTATCATGTGGTATTTGATTAGGTCATGTGGTGCTGCTGTTAGTAGGAATTAATGTTTAACTTAATACAAATACATATGAACGTATGTAAAATATTTATAGATATGTGTGTACGTGTATGTATACATAAATATATTTGTTTGCTCTATTAGCCGACATGATTTTGAATCAATAGATTCCTAATCTGTATTCCTTATTTTCACCTGGACAATTTTCCTTTCTTAAACCAAGTTTTAACTGTTATTCTATAAGATTTAGATCTGTTAATTTAGGTCCCTTTATCTAAATATTTTGAGATCCTTATTACTCTATTTCACTACTCTTACTATGTAGGGGTGTGTGTGTGTGTGTGTGTGTGTGTATGTTATCAGTCTTCTTGCCACTGAGGGTGATGTGAACTGTAGCCATGAATCTGGATCAAAATCTGATTCAGGACAATCAGAAACTCAATGTGAAGGTATTCACGAATTAATTTCTTAAGCAGTTTCAGTGCTCTCCTATTATTATGTAAATTTATTTTTTGCCTTTATTATCTTAGAAGGGTTTTCTTTAGGTCTGTCTAAATTTTTTTAAACATTATTTTTTAGTTGTAGGTGAACACATACCTTTATTTTATTTTTTTATTTTTAAGTGGTGCTTATTATTGAACCCAGTGCCTCACACGTTAGGCAAGAACTCTACCACTGAGCCGAAACCCCAGGCCTCATCTAAATTTTAATTAATATACAGCAGATGACCCACAGACTTTTACAGACAGTGTGTATAGATGTATTCTAACCTTCCTTCTAGTATTACAAATGCCTGTTCACTTGTCTCTCTTGCTTTGTGACTCCTACTGTTCCTTATTTACCTTAGTATTGTCTACTAGAATTATAAAGTAAGGGGTACAGTAATTGCAAAAGGAATGAAACAAGATTTGATGAAGAAAAAGATGGATTTACTTCATCATATATAAAACAAAAACTGGAAAATATTTAAATCTATGGCATGTAGGGCACTATGCATGGAACAAAGAACATTGAGACCTGAGAGATGGCAAATGATGACTGGCCCTCAGTGTTTCCAGAGAGTGTCCAGGTTATAGTTATGGGTTTTGGAAGACACTTTGAGGTGTAGAGGTGGAGAACAAGTTGCCTGATTTCAATAAGACATTCTCCATGGACAGGTGATTAAAAGGGGAGAGAGTAGCCATGAAAGCTATTATATACACACTGTGTTACTATGTGGTATCATTCTTTTACTGAGCTATATATAGGTCACAGAATTTTGAAGAAATTCCTGACCAAAATGGGAAAAGTCATTTGAATAAACTTGGCCCTCAACTTTCAATCTTACTTCTGACTGCAAAAGGACAGAGGCATGATACAATCATCTTTCAACTCAAGAAAATGAAGGAAATAATATGTGTAAGTATGGTGGACATGAATTTCTACATGAATTTCCAGCTTGATTCAAATTTGGGAAACATCTTGTCTTTATGCTTCACTATATAAATTCTATAGTCTACTTAATTTTCATAGGGTAGAGGGTTGTTCATATTCAGTTAAATTAGAGTGAATGCTACCAGGTCATAAAGCAATAATAGAGTAAATATTAAAGATGAAAGATCCTTTCTTGCTCCTAGATCTGAAATGCTCTGCATATATTATGGAGATACACACACACACACACACACACACACACTGTGTATAGTACAGATAAATCCCATGTTAAGTGAACTATTTCACTTACAAAGAGCGTGTGACATTAGTATATTGATGGAGAAAAAAACATAATAGTGAAGAGAGTTTTAAAAAGACACATAAATATATAAGCAAATGTTGTAAAAGAAATATCAGAGGATAAAAATGAATTTGTCAACTTTTTTTTGAAAGTTAATACTCATGGAAGAAAATAAAATTTGACCTTTGATATAATACTACAAAGATAGATTCCACATAGACTATAGATCTAAATATAAAAATGTAATGTAGTGTTTAGAACCTAACTCATAAAATTAAGTTCATAACCATGAGATACTGAAAGATTTCTTAAACTGGACCTGAAATATATTTATCATATAAGAGAAAGATATGCTAATGAGGTTGATGTGAAAAAAATTTCTGGAGACAAATTGAATTAAACTTTAATTTTTCATATTATTTTTTTTGGGGGGGGTGGACGGAGGGCTTTATATAAGGTTCAGAATTGGAAATAATGCCTATCTCTTTATATTGTGAGGTTGGAATGAACTAATAACAGTACAAAGAACATATGGACTTATGGTTGGTTTATACTAATCAGTAATCAGTATTTGCTATTACATATATTTTTTTTCCTCAATTATTCCAAGATGTAAAATGTGTCCAAATATGACGCCTGACAAACCATGACAGGAGCATTTATCACATAGAATTATAATGGAGAATATTTCCATCAATGCATATAAATTTGGAAAAAAGAACCTCTGAACATTGTTGGTGGGAATGAAAATTAGTATAGCTATTATCAAAAACAATATGGGGATTCATACAAATACTAAAAAGTTCAATTTGTAGAAATTTCTATTTCTACCAAATGATCCAGATATTATAGATGATCTTGTCATTTTTGAGATGTTATCACTCCTTGTACACATCTATTTGTTTCTCCTTCATGCCCTGCCATTCTGCCTTTCATCTAAAGATTTTAGAAAGGGATATTATTACCAGTATACATCATGATAGACTTCTATATGTATATTAAATGAAGAGGAATAGTGAACTAAAAAGTTAAATTATAGAAACTCCTGCAGTAATGAAAAAAAAAATGGAACAACACTCCATCTTTTATAAGTAGATTTAAATGAGGTTGTCCTTTCTAATGGAGTGAATTCTGATTTTGGTGGGGTCGGAAGATTTCTTGAAGTATGAAATGTCTAAAATAACATATGTAAATATATCTGCTATCCTGATGGCAGGCATAAGAAACACCCGAAACACCTATTCCTCTAAGTTTCCTTCTTGCAGAAACTATTTTTTTTTCTCACTGATGCTAATAAATATGGGGTGGAAAATAAGCCCCGTGATAATGTACCATACTAGCAAGAGTCTTTGACTTTGAAAATGTCCATGGAATACAGTCCCGTGGTTTTGTAGGCTTTCTAGATATGGATCATGGACAAGGCCCGGGTACTGCCCAGTAGAGTGCTGTGGTATGTACAGGGAACTGTGTGGGTAGGTGGGTAGTACTCCTGGCTGTAGGAATCTTTGTTTATCCAGGACACATGAAGAGTCCTAATTTAGCTTGTATCCATCTCTTAGTTCACTGCCTGGAAGGTCATGGATATATCATGCCATGCATTTTTCTTTTCACTCCCTACAAATCTTAACACATTTGTGTACAACTATCTGCTTATCACTTATTTCTCTTTACTTCCCCAAACCTGGTATCTAAGGGTTCATTTCCATGTGTGTATAAGTAAGGAGTGATCCAAACCGCCATATATTTAAATATTTTTGATATCCTGCTCACTTCGTAGTATAGCATTACCTGTTGTTCTGTGTCTTTGGGCTTAGCAATGCATAGTAGAATTTTACAATGTGTTAACAGAATACATGGCTACAAAGAATTAATGGCAAAATGTGCAAAATGAAAAAAATATTTATTATCATAGTGTTATCTTAAAGTCTTGATGGTACTTATATCTTTTTTTATAATTCAAAGAATACAACCCTTTAACAAGAAAATGGTCTTTAACTGCAGAAATATGATTTATGATTGCTGTCACTGGTATTCTGCAATCTAGACTTTGGAGAAAAATCATGTTTTCCAAAAATATTTGATTGAGATCTTTCAGATACACTCCCTGGTGCTTCCTGAAAATAAGTGAGACAAGTGACATAAAATAACCTCTGGCATTAAAACTGGTGACTGGGTAATGGGGAGTAGAATGAAGGAAAGAGAGGGGGAGTCCTTAGAATTAGATGGTGTTTACTTGAAGCAGGTGAACCTGTGTTTGTAATGATGGAAAGAGAAGGGAAACTGCTTTGCTATTCAATCCCTACATGAGCATTTATTCTCTGAGCTTAAGATTTCTTCCCTATGCTTCTGTTTGTTTTTCTAACAAATTGATATACTTTAAATGCAAAATGTATGTTAAATAAACTTAGTTTTATAGAAACTTACATAGATGGTAAAGAGATTTTTACATACTCACCAGCTTTTAGTATTGTTAGCATTTTACATAACCATAGCAGATTTATAAAAACTGATAAAATGGCAGTGATATCAAACTACTGACTCAAATATAACTTCCTTCATATTTTTCAAGGTTGTCCAATAATATCAACTTTCTTTTTCAGGATGCAAGTCAGGATGCTACATTATCATTACTGTCAGGGACACTACTTATTTTTATGCGCATATCAAGTTACCACTTAGTTTAGTAGCTGAAGACCACACACACATCACTCATACTTTCTGGGGTTCAGGAACCAGATGTAAATGATATCCATGGATGAAGACTCAACTGAAGGCTCAGCTGGGGAAGGATCTCCTTTCAAGTTCATGTGATTATTGTTAGAAGCTAATTCCAATCTACATTGAAAAGTCTTCACTGGTGAATATTGCATACCTTTAAAGAATTGGGGCTGGGGTTGTGGCTCAGCAGTAGAGCACTTGCCTAGCATTGTGTGAGGCCCTGGGTTCCATCCTCAGCACCACATAAAAATAAATAAATAAAATAAAGGTATTGTGTTTAACTACAACTAAAAAATAAATATTTTTTTATACCAATCCATTAAAACTACTTGAGGGGATGGGTTGTGGCTCAGTGATAGAGCACTTGCCTGGCATGTGCTGGGCCCTGGATTTGATCCTCAGCACCACATATAAATCAATAAACTAAAAGTATTTAAAAAAAAAAACCTGCTTGAAAATGACACCAACAAAAGTAACAAAAGCAACAGTGGCTAAGGTAGTATCCCTCAACACATTCTATGAGGACAGTTTACCCTGATCAAAAAAAAAAAAAAATATATATATATATATAAAATAAGCCATAAAAACTGTGAAATAAATCCCTTATGAAGATAGAGACAATGATCCCTAATGAGATATTAAACAAAAAATTCAGCAACATTATGTTAGTCAACTTTTCACTGCTGTGATGAAAGGCCTGAGAAAATCAACTTACCAAAAGGAAAGATTTATTTGGCTCACAGTTTCAGAGGTTTCAGTCCATAGTCACATGGTTCTGTTGCCTTTAGGCCTGTGGTGAGGCAATACAGAGAAGTGCATGGCATAGGAAATTCCCCACCTTATGTCAACTGGGGAGTGAAAAAAGAGAGATGAAGGAACTGAAGTTCTGATATTCCCTCTAAAGGCGTATTTGCTCATGACCTAACTTCCTTCTAATAGGCTGCATCTCCCAAAGGATCTGCCACCTCCCTACAGTACCACAGCACTGCAGACTGGTGGCCAAGCCTGTAGCATATGGGCCTTTGAGGGACATTTAAATCCAAACCATAACTAACATATAAAAAGGATGGTACCAAATGACCAAGGATATTTATTCCAAGAATAAAAACGTGGTTTGACATGCAAAAGTAATCTGTGTAATGCACAATATTAATAGTATAAAGTAAACACAGGAATATCTCAAAAGATACACTTTATGTATTTGAAAAATTCAACCCTCATTATATATAAAAACACTCAATATTAAGCATAGAAGGGTGCTTACCCTAAAAATGGTATCAATGAAAAACTCATAAAACATTAGATGATATTATCAATGAATCAGTTTTATCTCTAAGATTAGAAAAAAAATTATGTTCAATACTACGACTTCCATTCAATTTGGTATAGTAGGGTGTAGTCAGAGCCATTAGGCTTGAAAGATTACATTGATCAATGTAAGATATCTGATTAGAGTGGAATTTAAAGTCCCTCTTTCTTTTTCTCTCCCTCTTGCAAATACTAAGGATAATAACTTATGATTAGAAAATATATCAAGTTCAGCACTAACACATTACACAAGATTATTATACAAATATTGACTATTCGTTTGATAAGCTAGAAATTAGATATCTAAAGATGAAATTCAGTAAAAAATTTCACTTAAAGTAACAAAAGGGAAAATTAACAAAATATGTATTTTCACTGAAAACTATGAAATATAGTGAAATTAAGAAAGTACTAAGTAAAATTAAATATTTATGGATCAGAAGGGATAACATTGTTATAATACCAATAATTTCCAAAGGATCTAAAGTCCCAGTTGATATGTGTTTTTTTTCCCCTTGGCCACAATTTTAAGTAGATTTTGAAATTCATACAAGAATAAAAGAGACCAGAACCATCAAAATATTCTCAAAAAAGGGAAGTTGATGTATAAGACTCATTTCATGATTTCCAAACTTGTTAGGGAAGGATTATAAGTATGATTTGTGGTATTAGTATAAGAATGGATATGCAATTATACCCAAAGAACTTAAAATCAGCATTCTACAGTGATACAGCCTCATCAATATTTGTAGCAGCTCAATTCACAATAGCAATGCTATGGAACCAACCTGAGTGCACTTCAACAGATGAATGGATAAAGAAAATGTGGTATATAAGCACAATGGAATATACTTAGCCATAGAAAAGAATGGAATATTGGCATTTACCAGTAAATGAATGGAAACTTTGTACTGAATTTTAATTCACATTCCAACTAATGGTGTATAGAAGTTCTCCTTTCTCTACATCTTCATCATCACTTTTTTATCACCTGTTTGCCACTTGTATGTCTTTCTTGAGAAATATATCTTTTGATGTATTGCCTATTTTTAGTTGAGTTATTTTTGTTGTAACTGTATTTCTTATATATTCTGATTATTAACCTCTTGTCAGATCTACAGTTCATCAAAAATTTTTAAATGATCTAGCAGTCCTGCTACTAGATATATATCCAAAGTTAATCAGAATGTTCAAGAGATATCTCCATTCCCGTGTTCAATGTAGCACTAATCAAAATAGGCAAGAAATGGAAAAACCTTAAGTAATATATACCATGGAATACTATTAAGCCCTAAAAGAATGAAATACTTTCATTTGCAACAACATGGATGAAACTAGAAAAAAATATCTTAAGTATAATAAGCCAAGCCCAGAAGGTCAAGTACTTTATGACATCACTTTTTTTTAGTCAGCTTTTTCGTTGCTGTGACTAAAGGACCCAACCAGAATAACTGTAGATGAGGATGAGTTAATTTAGGGGCTCAGGGTTTCAGAGGTTTCAGTCCATGGTCAGAAGACTCCATTCCTGGAGGATTGAAGTTAGACTGACCATCATGACCCCAAAGTCCCACCTCTTCCAGCCATGCCCCATATGCTTTACCACTCTATTAATCACAACAGGTGATTAATTCACTAATTCATTTGTTTTTCTCTGAGCTTTTGGGGGAAACCTCACATCCAAATCATAACATCACTCAAATGTAGAATCTAAAGTAGTCGATTTCACAGAATATGTCAAAATGGTAGTTACCAGAATATGGGGAGGGAAGAATTGGAAAAGGTCAATGAATGAGTACTGAGATAGTACTTAGATAGGATCAAGAAATCCCAATGTATTATTGCACAGTAGGGTGGCTGCAGTGAACAACATGGACTGAATACTTCAAAACCCTAGAAGAAAGGATTTGAAAACATTCACCTTCTAGAAATGATAACTGCTCAAGGAGATAAATGTCTACCTGATTGAAATACTATACAATGTATACATGTCAAAATATTACATGGTACCCATTAATATTATAGTTTTAATTTTTATGTATCAATTAAAAACTTAAAGAAAATAATAAAAATTAACAAATTATTTAAATGGATACACTTCAAAAAAGCTACACAAATGTTCAAGAATTACATGAAAGGGTACTGAATGCTTTTTGTCTTTGGGAAAATGCATATCTAAACAACCATAAACCATAGGGAACAATTAAAAAATCTAAAAGCCATATTCCTAAGTGACAAGCCAATTATAATAGAAAAAATGCTTTGTAATTTCATTTCATTACATTCTGGAAAAGGTAAAAGTTTCAAGTGGAAAGCAGGTGAGTGGTTAATAGGTGCTTTGGATAATGGAAGGCTAAATATATGAAGTACATAGAACTTTCTTAGTGAAGTGAAATTATTATGCATGATCTTATAAGTACGGAAACTTGATACTAATTTTTCAATTGAACAGAGCTGATTAAATTATGTACATAAGAAAGCATTTTAAATATTAAAATGCATAAGTTAAAAGAAAATGGATGAAAAATATATCATATTAACACTAATCAAAGAAAAAAATTGCTATGTTAATTTCAGGCAAAATTCAAAGCAAGGAAAGTTATTAGGAAGAAGAAAAGGCATTACATAAAGATGAAGTGATCTGTTTTTCAGAATGTTCTAACAATCTTTAAAGCATACAAATATAAGACCATTAAACAGTGTAAGAGAAAACTGTACAGAATTGCAAGAATAGATGAATTCCCTATTGTTATTAGAGAACTCAACACCTATATTGGAAATAAATGCAGCAGATAGAATATCTGATAGGACATTATTGAATTTAGCAACACCTTCTTTTCAACTGGATATAATTGACATTTACAGAAAACTTCACACAACAACTGCTGAATGCACATTATTTTTTTATATATTTTAACTGGTATGGTATAGTTGTACATACTGATGGGATTTTTTTGTTACATATTCATATACACACAATATAACAGTATAATTTAGCCAGTATTACTTCCAGTACTTCATCCCTCTCTGTTCTTGGTCCATTTCCTCTCTGACCACCCTTTGATGTTCATGAGATCTGTCCCCAGCTTACTTTTCCTTTTTTACTCTCTAGCTTCACATATAAGAGAAAAAAGTATGACCCCTGATCTTCTGAGATTGACTTATTTCACTTAACATGGTCTTCTCTAGTTCCATCAATTTTCCAGCAAATGACATAATTTCATTTTCCTTTATGGCTAAATAAAATTCTATTGTGTATTGTTTTAGTCAACTTTTTTGCTGCTGTGACAAAAAGACCTGGTAAGAGCAATTAGAGTAGAAAATCTGGGGGGCTCATGGTGACAGAAGTCTCAGTCTATTGCTGATTCCATTCGTTGAGTCAGGAGGTGAGGCAGAATATCATGGCTGGTTCTGGGGAGAGATACTGGCCAAATTAGATTGTTATATTGTGCATTGTGTGCATGTAGTAATATGTAATAACAAATCCCTTCAGTGAGTACAAATATAATGAACCAATAAATAAAAGAGAGGAAAAACAAAAAAGAACATTATGGCAGAAGTATATGGCAGAGGAAAGCAGCTAGGAACATGGCACCAAGAAGCAAAGAAAGAGCTCCACTCAAAGACAAAATATACTGATTAGGTTAAGGCTCTCATGACCCAATCATTTCAACTCTAAACTTTCTTGCACTGACTCACACATGAGTTTTTTTTGGGGAAACCTCATATCTAAATCATAAAATACACATATATCATATTTTCTTTATCCATTTATCCATTGATGAACACCCAGGCTGAGTCCATAAGTTTGTGCTGCTATCAACACTGGTATGCCTAAATCACCGTAGTATAATGACTTTAGCAGAATATATATTCTTATTAAGCTCACCTGTAGCATTTATTGTGGTAGAGCAAAATCAAGGCTAGGAATGTAGCTCAGTGGTAGAAAGCTTTCATTTCATGTACAAAGTCCTGGTTTGATTCTGAGCACTGAAGAAAACCAACCAACACTACCATCCAAGATAGATGAAATTATAGACCACAAAGCATAGCATAATAAATCTAAAAGAATGGAAATCATATAGTGAATGCTCATGGCCCACAAAGTAATTAATTTAAAAGTCAAAGAATAACTGGAAGAATCCACAAATGCATGGGGATTAAACAATACACTTCCTCCCCAAAATAGGTCAAAGGTGATATCTTAATATGAATTAAAGAGCACTTTTGAACTGATAAAAATTTAAACACAATTTATCAAAATATGTGTGATGCTAGGAAAACAGAGCTTAAAATGAAAAGTCCTGAATATTAGAAAAGTAAAAGAAACTGAAATCAATAATCTTTCAACCTTATGAAATCAAAAGAAACAAAAAGCATACTGAATCCATATTAACCAGAAGAAGATCTATAAGATTGTAATGATATTTAAAAAGTAAAATGGAAGTTAAAGAAATTAGATTTATCAACAAATATAGTTTCATAGTTCCTAGAACATAGACATTTGCAAAATTATCAAGAAAAACAGACCACCTCAAGGATTACTCTTGCTTATGTGTATGCAGAAGTTTATAGCCAGGGAAATTAGGCCAGAAAAATACATATAGGTCAACCAGATTTTAAAGATTAAAAACTCTCTATTCCAAAATGACATAATGTTGTGTGTTTTAGTCACCTTTTTCATTGCTGTGACCAAAAGATCTGACAAGAACAATTTTAGAAGAGGAAAAGTTAATTTTGGCTCACGGCTTTAGAGGTCTCAGTCCCTAAATGGTTAACTCCATTGCTCTGAGCTCAAGATGAAGCTGAACATCATGGCAGAAGTGTATGGTGAAGGAAAGCAGCTCAGGACATGTCACCATGAAGCAGAGAGAGCTCCACTGGCCAAGGACAAAAAAATAAACTCCAAAGGCATGCCCCTAGGGACCCATCTCCTTCAGCCATACCCCAGTTACCTATAGTTACCACCCAGTTAATCCATTCAAGTGGATTAATTCAATGGTTAGGTTAAGGGTCCCATAACCCAATCATTTCACCTCTGAACACTCTTGTATTATCTCATACATAAGCTTTTGGATGATACCCCATAACTAAACCATAGCATTTTGCCCCTGGTCCCCAAAAGCACATATTCATTTCATCTTTGAATGTTCTTGCATTGTTTTACACACAAGATTTTTGGGGATACCTCACATAACATAACATTGTGTATAAAATTCTTAAGAAATCTGGGGCTGGGGTTGTGGCTCAGCAGTAGAGCACTCACTTAGCAAGTTCAAGGCCTTGAGTTCAATCCTCAGCATCACATAAAAATAAATAAATAAATAAAATAAAGGTATTGTGTCCAACTACAACTGAAAAACATAGATATTTCAAAAAAAATTCTTAAGGAATCTCACTAAAAATAATAGAACCCAAAATGAATTCAATAAAGTTGATGAAAACAAGTTGAAAAAAAATCAATTGTACCTCTAGGTACTAGCAAGTAATAGAAAAATGAAACTCAGAAATCACTTCATTTTAAAATGCCACAAAAAAGAAATACACTTATGGATAAACTTAACAAAATAAATATAAGATGGGTACACTAAACACTGCTAAATTTATTATGAGCAATTAGAGAAATCCATAATACGTGTAAGAAGCATCTCGAAATCATAGATTGGAACACTTACTATAGTTAGGATGGCAATTCTGTCAAAATGGATGCACAGATTCAGTAAATTCCTGTGTAAAACCTAGCTTCACTTAAAATATTAATTGATAAGATGATTATAAAATTTATATAAAAAGGCCAGTGTTATAGTAAGCCAAAACAATCTTGAAAAATAAAGATAAAGTTGGACTACTCAACTCACAACTCCTGATTTCAAAGCTTACTATAACCAGTACTAATTAAGATATTGTAATACTGGTGTAATGATAGACATATATAGGTCAAAGCAGTGTAATTAAGTATAAAAAGTAACACATATTTATGTCAAACTGATTTTACAAGTTTGCAAACACAATCAATATGGAAAAGTTATTGTAATGTTCCTTAGATAAGTAAATAGCCACATGTAAGCTGATCTCGCTCAATCCATATTACATAATTGACTCAAAGTAGATCATAGATCTCCATGTAATAGATATAACTTTAAATTTCACAGAAGGGGACATAAAAACATATCTTTGTGGCCTTAGGTGAAACAATAATTTTAAAAAAGGATAAAAAATATTTATGCCAGGTGAAAGATCTAAAAATTATTATTAGAGTTAAAAACTTTTGTAACTCACAGTACTTTAATACATATATATCATATTTTCTTTATCCATTTATCCATTGATGAACCCCTTAAAAATGGGAAACATGTTTGCAAATTATGTATTTGATAGGATTATATTGTGTGGAATACATTAGCATTCTTATCACTCAAAATCAAGAAGGGAATAGCCTAATAAAGCACAGAAAGACAAATAACACAAATTTTCTTTCATATGTGGAGATTAAAAAATGGTCTAGGGGCTGGGGATGGGGCTCAAGCGGTAGCGCACTCGCCTCGCATGCGTGCGGCCCGGGTTCGATCCTCAGCACCACATACCAACAAAGATTTTGTGTCCGCCGAGAACTAAAAATAAATATTAAAAATTCTCTCTCTCTCTCTCTCTCTCTCTCTCTCTCTCTCACTCTCTCTTTAAAAAAAATGGTCTAAATGCAGAACAATGTAATTACTAGAGGCATGAAATGGTGGAAAGTAGGAAATAAACAGAGGATGACTAATGGGTACCAAACACAGTTAGATAGAAGGAATAAATTCTAGAAAAAGTTCTATTGCATTTTCTACAAAGACAAAGAAGAGGAGAGTTTCAAATATAACAAAACTAAAAATAGAGGGAAATGCTAATTACATGGATTGATTAATACATGTTGTGTGCAAGTGTTAAAATGTCACACTATATCCATTAATATGTGTAATTATATGTTAACCAGAAATTAAAACTGGGTGATTAACTTGTGTGAAAAGATATTTCTCTAAAGAAGCTAAATAAATTTCCAATAAGCATACGAAAACATGCTCATTGTGTTTAACCCTCAGTGAAATATAAGTACAAGAGATACACTACACAAATCTTAAAGGCACATTCTGAAGTGAATGAAGCCAATTTGAGAAGACTAAATACTAAAGCCATTTATATGACACTCTAGAAAAGGTTGAAATATACACATAGTAAAAAGATCAGTGTTAAAGGGACATGGGAGGGAGTAAGACTGACTGTGAAATTCAGATTTCTTTTAGGTAGCGAAGGTATTTTTATGACATTGTAATGGCATGTTGATGCTATTTTTCAAATTCTACAAAGCTTTACATCACAAAGAGTAAACTCAGTTGTATCCAAATCAAAAACATTATATGATAGGTCAGGGAATCACAGGAAGCAATACAGACAAAATAATTTAACTATATAACAAACATATTAAATAACTTCACTGCAGGGAATGCAAGGAAAGGGGATGCTCTAAATAACCTAGGAAGTAAGTATATATTCTCAGTTCAAGGTCACATGATAGGCATGTAATCACTGTGGGTAGTTGGAAATTCTTTCTCATGGAAGTTTGATTAAAAATTCTGAAAACACTATACAGGATAAATTTGCAGTGGAATGAACAGGCCAGTTGAATAAAATTTTTCATTGATAAAAGAGATTACATAGGGGTTAGTAGAAATGGATAGATTAATTATTGGTACCGGATTAAATCATACGATATAGAAGACATTAGGAGGAATTTATGTTTAAGTTTATATAAATAAATATCATCACATGTAGATATATTTATGTGCCAATCACGAATTACCCATGATTTAAATGGATGATATTGCATAATGCATATTTTGTCCTTTTACCTATTTCTTGGTATATAACTCCTAAAAATTCTTGGAATGTCCAATGTGAGGCTGGAGATATGGTTCAGTGGTAAGGAACTTGCCTAGCATGTGCAAGGTTAATAGGTTCATTCCCTAGCCCCCAACCCCCCCCCCCAAAAAAAAAAGAATAAAAAAAAGAAAGAAAGGCCAAATTGACAAGGGATATTTTATGCTAATGATTTAACTGATGACTAGTAGCCCTCCCTCAGGCAGCTTCAGGATATGCACTGGTAACAAAAAATGCTAAGGAAGGATCAGAGCGTTGGGATTTTCAGCTCTGCATTGAGCTGAAGATCAAGCCAATCACGAATTACCCATGATTTAATCAATAATGTTGAAGTAATGAGGCCTCCACAAAATCCTAAAGAACAGGGTTTGGATAGCTTCTAAATAGATGATCATATGGAAGTTTGAAAGAGCATGGAAACTTTATTGCACTATACCTGGTCCTGTGCATTTTTTCAACTGTTATCCTTTTAAATATTATTTGAAATAAACTGGTAATTATAAACATGAGCATTTTCCTGAGTTCTGTGAGCTGCTCTATAGAATTAATAGAACTCAGGGGAGGTTATTCTAAGGACCATAGTTTATACAGGTCTTTCAGAGTATGGGTAAAACAATCTTGGCCTTCTGATTGGTATCTGAAATCAGGATCAGACTGAGCCCTTAGCCTGTGGGATTAGGTGCTACTTCTAGATGATGTCCAAATTTAATTAAATTGAATTAGAGGTTGCCAAGCTGATATTCCCTACAAAACTGATAGCTTATTGGTGTGGAGAAATCCCTATATATTATAAGGTCACAGAAATGTTCTGTGTTGATTGTTGTGGTACGAGAACAGAAGAAAACATTTTACCCACACAGTGAATACACAAGTATATTCCTTTGCTCTGTCATCTTTCAAAAGCCTATTAGCAACAGACCCTCTAGAAGAGAGTACACTGATGCCAACATCTTTGTTTTTAATTTTATTCACCAATATAAGAAAGTAGGATTTCTTGAAGAAATGAGAAATTATAGTATTGGTCAAGCAATCAACACAATTATCCTGTAGCACTTTGTAGTGCCTAAAAAAATGAAATTGTTTAGACAACAAAATCAATCAACCAATCAGAAAACAAAATTAAACCAAAATGATGTAGGTATTTCAAAATGACACAGGAACCAAATGAAAGAATTCCCAAGACCTAACTTGGACCTAATTTGGGCCATGAATTAAGTACCTAGCACAAATAAGGTACAAAACTAACACCCATAGTTTCATATAATATTCCATATCATATAATAAATGATTGCATAAATACATAAAAGGGGAGAACAGATAAATTACACATGCTGAAGAATTTTGAACATGTTATTATATTCTGTTAGTCAAGTTTTCATCACTGTGACTGAAATATCTGATGTTATGGTTTAGATATTAGGTGTCCCCCAAAAGCTCATGTGTGAAACAATGCTACAAAGTTAAGAGGTGAAATTATTGTGTTATGAGAACCTTAAACTAATTGGTGCATTAATCCAGCCATGCCCAACCTGCTTACAGTTACCACTTAGTAATCTATTCAAACTATTATTCAACCAAATGGTTAATCCACGGATTAGGTTAAAGATCTCATACTCTATTCATTTCACCTCCTGTGTTAACACAAGAGCCTTAGGGAAAACCTCATACCTAAACCATAACATCTTCCCATGAGGAGATGGCACCTGACTCCCCATTCTTAGGTATGTGCTGTAAAATAGAAATTTGTAAGAAAGGACCCAGTCAACTTAAACCAGTATGATAAAAAATACTTATAATTAAATAATAAGTAGCCTGATGCTGAGCAATTAGCCTTATCATCACCACCATCATCATTATCATTTCCTTGTTCCCACCTTACAAAAACTGTAATAACCAATAATACAATCATTATATTTTAAAAAAAAGAGATGCTGCTATTTGGGATTGTGGCTCAGAGGTAGAGCGCTTGCCTAGCATGCGTGAGAAACTGGGTTCGATCCTTAGCATTACGTAAAAATAAAGATATTGTATCCATCTGTAACTAAAAAATAAATATTTAAAAAAAGAGATGCTGCTGAATTTATGAATTATGAATAAGGAACAATTAGATTTAAAAACTAAATGTGTTGAAATTTTGTGTTTTAACCCCGAATAATGGGGTTAAATCTTGATGGTTGAATGTACATATATGAGGACACGAATTGGTGTGAATATACTATGTATACAGACATAGATATGAAAAATTGAGCTCTATATATGTAATAAGAATTGTAATGCATTCTGCTGTTATATATAAATTAAATAAAAACTTCTCTAGTTTTTAAAGCATGAGATACTGAACAATTCTTTCTCATGAATCCCAGAAATTCCCTATCATTCTCCTTTCTACCCAGGGAACTGTAGAGGAAATTTCTGGAAAATACAAAAACAGAGAATGTATAATATTTTCCTTTCCTAATAAGTATTATTCATATTCAATTTTGGAAAGATACTTAAAAATATCAAAATAATAATTAAAAACATTTTGGTAAAATAATTATGAATATATTTTTTAAAACGTAAGTGGAAAGACATTAGTATATAATACAATCATATGTAAATATTAAAGATATTTGCATGTGAAATATTCGAAGCAAATATCATAAGGCAAGGCTTAAAGTAATACTACATCCCAAAGAAGAATAATGATTTTTGGACAAACTTGATTTTGACAGAACTGAAATTTCTAACCTCACTTATTACAGTCTCTGAGATTAGTTGTATTCACTGAAGTCCTGCCCTTGGCAGGCCTGGTCAGAGGATGGGAACTATGTCCATTGGAGCACCTATACTTGTACAGGAGGCATGCAGGTTACACACCAGGTTAATCACATTTTGACTGCCTTCTGGAAATTTCATTTTCACAATACCAGTTTTGCAACTCTACTTGAAATTTGCAATTCTAGTTGAAAAATGTGAAAATAGATACCTTAGCATAGTGGAATAAATTATTTTTCTCTCTGACTTCCCATTTCTCAGTGTGAAATAACAATTGCTTTGTATCATCATATAATATTCTAAATAGCTATTAGAAATTTTAGAGTCACTTGTACACTGCAGAAATTTTTGTTTTATATATAAATAGGTAATTTTATAAAATATGTTTCCAATAATCCATTGAGAAACAAGGTAGAAATGGCATACTATTTGCTAGAAGTGTATAATTCTAGTGTGCATTTCTCAAGATTAAAAAAAGCTGTTATCTTCAGAATTTCTTCCATAACATCAGAAATATGAACAATACCCCTATCTATACTCCAAATCTGAATCTGCAATCCAAAACAATTATGTGTTTACCATTTTTCTTTCCTATATAAATTAACCCATCCTACTTAACTTCTACATAATTATTAGATATACTGGAGTTATTAGTAGACTATTAAGAATTGCTACTTTATATGTTGATTATTCTTATAATTTTGGGTTGCCTTAATAGCAACTTTGAATTGGGTTTTAATTTCTTCCTAACAGTTGCATGACTCAGTGACTGTTGACAATTTTTAGTTCTCTCATTTTCTCCAGTTCCTCCATATGGTCTATCCAGATATCTACTTAATTTATCTCACTCCTGGAGATTGTAAGCTAGACATCATACTTGAATTGTCCCAGTGACCCTCTCACCTGTGTGAGCTGCATTGCTCTGCCACAGTGTGACTCCATCTTCAGATTGATAGATCTAAGTCTTTGCCCTGCATCCCTGACCAATTCTACTTTTTGGTACTTGGAAAAAGGATTGGGGTTTGATATTCACTAATGAATATGCTGCATGAAGAAGAAAATCATACAGTTTATATTTAGGATACTTAATGAAATAGAATCTAGAATTTCAGGCTATGGAAAGGCACAATTATGTTAAGAGCAAGTCCTAGGGCTGGGGATGTGGCTCAAGCGGTAGCGCGCTCTCCTGGCATGCGCGCGGCCCGGGTTCGATCCTCAGCACCATATACAAACAAAGATGTTGTGTCCGCCAAAAACTAAAATAAATATTAAAATTCTCTCTCTCTCTCTCTCTCTCTCTCTCTCTCTCTCTCTCTCTCTCTCTCTCTCTCTCCTCTCTCTTTAAAAAAAAAGAGCAAGTCCTAACCTCACATATAATCGCCATGCGTAGATTAAGACTCTTTATCTTCTCTTCAGGCTGGTATAGATACAGGAAGATGGGCTGGATCTCATGAAGTGAACTGCCTTTGGGATGACTGCAATGCCATCTTTCTGAGAGGGCCAACCTCTGTGAAATTTAATGGTTTAGTAACTAACAGGAAATCACATGTTATGTACTATCAGAGAGTCCTTTGGGGGTACTTGGTGCGCAACACTGTGTCCTCTAGGTCCCTGACATCACATTGGTAGTTTTGTACCTATAAACTGTCTTCGACCAATGCAGCACACTTACAGCTCATTGAACCTCATTTCTACTTTGAGGGGGGTTACTCCTTCACATCTACTGTGACTAATGTTACATTCTACCAAGGACCTTTTATTTATTGTTGGGGAAGTGTATGTTGAAGGATGATAGAGTAATTCATGGTATAATGTATGCATTGAAATGGAGAGGAAAAAAGAGGAATAGATAAATCACTAGGATGTTATAAAATATCCATTTAAAATTAAATAAATAGGCTGGGCACCATGGTGCACGCCTGTTATCCCAGTGGCTTAGGAGGACCGAGAGTTTGAAGCCAGCCTCAGCAAAAGTGAGGCACTAAGCAACTCAGTGACACCCTATCTCTAAATAAAATACAAAATAGGGCTGGGGATGTGTCTCAGTGGTCAAGTTGCCCCTGAATTCAATCCCTGGTACCCACCCCGACCCCTAACTGACAAATTAAATGAATAGAACAATCCTCTGTGGTTTAAGATGAGTTATTTAAATGTGTCTATTCTGTATCAAGAATTGAGTCTGAGCCTGGACTTGTGAGATAAGGGTCCTTGAATTATAAATACCCAAAATACAGTAACTAAATATTTGTTTTCCTCAAATAACCCAATGAATAAATGGGCAAAAAAACTAAATAGACATTTCTCAAAAGAAGAAAAACAAATGGCCAAAAAATATATGAAAAACTGTTTAACATCTCTAGCAATCAGAGAAATGCAAATTAAAACTACACTAAGATTTCATCCCACTCTAGTCAGAATGTCAATAATCAATAATACAAATCATCATAATAAATGCTTGTGACGGTGTGGGGAAAAAGGTACATTGATACATTGTTGATGGGACTGCAAATTAGTAAATCTACTCTGGAAAAGAATATGGAGATTCCTCAAGAACTAGAAACGGAACCAATATATGATCCAATTATCCCATTCTTTGGTATTTATCCAAATAAACAAACAAAAAACAACAAAACTTGTATCAGCATACTATAGCAATAGAGTCATATCATAATTTACAATAGCCAGGTTATGGACTAGTCCAGATGTCTGTCAATAAGTTAATAGACAAAAAAGTGTGATCTATATACACAATGGAGTTTTACTCAGTCATAAAGAAGAATGAAATTATGACATTTGCTGGTAAATGTTTGGAACTGGAGAACAGCATGCTACATGATATAAGCTAGATTCAGAAAAATTATACATTGAACATTTCTCTTATGTGCAGATGCTAGAGGAAAAAAATAAGGGAAAAATGGGGAGGCTGTATATCATAAAGATATAGTGAAGATCAGTGGAGTAGAAGATCATGAGAGGGAAAAGGACAGTAAAGGAGAGGAAACACAGAATAGATGTAACAAAATTATGTTATTCACATGTATAAAAATGTGAATGTCACCTTTTTTCATACTCATAAATCAACAATCAAATAAAATAAATAAATAAATGAAAGACGAGTAGAACAGAGGAAGGAGAACAGGGGAAAGAAGGAGGGAAGGCAAAGTGAGGGCACAAGGGATTTAAATGGAGTAAATTAAATTTCATGCATGCATAATTTTATCAAAATGAAACTAATTATTATGGATAACTAATACACTAATAAAAATAAAAAATAAAAAATGTGTTTTCATGAGCTCATAAGTGAGAAATGTATCAGTGAATCTCCCATTATATGTCTCCAGACCATATGAGCTACTTTTTTTGCTGAAACTATGAATGTGTTGTGTGGAGTATGTACCACAATTATAACCATACAGACAGGACTACTGACTCTGTGGCCGTTTATGCAGTGCACTGTCCAGTCCCATGGCTCTGCAGGTTTGGTAGACATGGTTCCAGGATGCAACCCTGGTACTGCCCAGCCGAGAGCTCTGGCTGTGCACAGGGAGATAAGTGAGGTGAGTGGGTAGTCTTTGTTTATCTAGTATATGTGCAGAATCTTCATTCAACCTGTGTCCATCTCTAGATCACTGCTAGAGTGTTGGGGATGTGTTATACCATGAATGGTGTGTGTGTGTGTGTGTGTGTGTGTGTGTGTGTGTGTGTGTTTCTCTACCATGTTTTTTTTTTTAATCTGTTCACAACAGATCTGAATCCTCAACTTATCTTCACCTGTAAAAAAATTTTATGCCTTAGGGCTTGCTTCCAGGTCTGTAAACAGTAACTGGCTATACTTATCATTTTTATTTAAAAAACAATGCTATCTAGTTAACCTGTTACTGTGACAGTATCTATCTTGTGGATTTTTGTCTAGGCAATGAGTACAATGATTCTGCAAAGTATGAACAACAGAATATATGGATTTAAAGAACTCACGATGAACTGCTGGAATGACAAAAAGTCTAAATTATCACAGAGATTTCCCCAATGGCTTTAAGGTACAGATGTCTTCTGAAAACTTGAAAAATGAATTTTCATACCAAAAAGAAGTCCTCTGAATTCAGAATTATGTTTTATATTCCATATTCCTGACATTTCTCAATCCTTGCCTCTAATGCCTACAAATCACTTCCCAAAAGGCTGCAATAACAACCTTCAGATGCACTGCTTGATGATGTCTGAATATGGGGCTTTCTGAGAGAAATGAGTCATAGAAACTCTGAAGAGGTGGTTACTGGCACTCAAACTGGTGTCTGGGTAATGGGAGGATGACAGGAAAGAAAAAAAATTGAAGGAGCATCCTTACAGCTTGATGGTATCTTCCTGACACAAATACACCTAGATTTGGAATGGTGGATAAGAGAATATGCTGTGCTTTTCTCTCTCTATGTGTTCATTCATCTCCTGAGGTCTAAGGTTTTTTAATGTAATTATTTTTTTATATAAAAGTAATACTTTTTAAAAACAAATTTGAAATAATTTGAAGTTTATAAAAAGTGAGTAGATCATAAGAGTTTCCTACACATTTTATCTTCCCATTATATTAATATTTTATATAACCATAGAAGCTTTGTGAAAAGAAAAAAAATGACAGTTGTATAAATACAAAACTATTAATGGAACTACAGACTTTGTTCATATTTTTACAAGTCATCTACCAATGTCATTTTTCCCTTCTAAGATACAACTTATACTTAGTTTTCAAATATATTATTTATTTATTACTCAATAACAAATTACCACAAGACTTACTACATTTAAAAAATGCAACACAAATTACTTCACAGTTTCTTTGAATGAAGAATCCAGACAGATGTGGCCAAAGATGAAACTTCTGCAGGATTCCCTTCCAAGATGGGGCATTTTTGTTAGGATTCAATTATCTACCAAGGTCAAGATGACTTCATTGGTAAATTATTCTCATTATTAAAAAAATTCATACTAATAACTCACAAACTTTAAAAAAAACTCTAAAACAAAACACACGAAAAAGAAAACAGTTTGTAGCTGTCTTAGTTCATTTATGCTGCTGTAACAAAATACCACAGAATAGATTATTTTTAAATGTTATAAAATTTTTCCTCACAGTTCTGGAGGTTGAGACATCAAGGGTCAAAATACCAGAAGATTCAGTGTCTGATTAAGAGTTCAGGCTCTGCTTTCAAAATGAGTCTTCTTGAAGGATTCTCACATCTCAATAGGATGAAAGTTGAAATCCCAAATGAAAAGATAAAGAAAAACAAGTAACTCATCGGCTCTCTTAAACTTCTTTTATCAATGCACTACACTCTTTCATGAGGGCACCTAAACACTTGCTAAAGGCTGTTATGGTTTAGATATGCGGTCTCCCAAAAGCTCATATGTAAGACAATGCAAGGTGAAATGTCCAGGTCATGAGAGCCTTAACTTAATCAGTACATTAATCCACTTAAATTGATTAATTTATTGGTAATTCTAGACAGGTAGAAGATGGCTAGAGGAAGTAGGTCATTGGGGCCATAGCTTTGAGGCTTATATTTTGTCCTTGGTAAGTAAGAGGTCTCTTTCTGCTTCCTGGTGCCATGTCCTGAGCTACTTTCCTTCTCCTCATTTTCCCACCATGATATTCTGCTTCACCTTGTTCCCAAAGCAATGGAGTTGGTCTTTTGTGGATTGAGATCTCTGAAACTGAGCACTAAATTAACATTTTCTGCTCTACATTGTTCTTGTCAGGACTTTTGGTCATAGTGGCAAAAAAGCTGACTAAAACAGGTTCCATTTCTGACCACCCCCAGAAGGGAGAATAAATTTCAACATGAATTTTGGTAAAACACCGATATTCAAATCTTAATCCCAGCCTTTCTGTGGGGCCAGTTTACGTGATACTACAGCAGACAATTACAAAAAAATATATATATTCCAATATCAGGTATGATATCAGTAAATCAAATTCAACAATATATAAAATTGATTATTCATTATGACCAAGGATACTTTATCCAGAAATGGAAATGTGGTTTAACATGTAAAAACAATTAGTGTAATACACTGCATTAATGTAATAAAGAATAAAACAATCATCAGCAAGTTTATAGTACAGAGATCAACATGTAAACATTAATTGTATTTCCACACACTGTGAATTAACCACCTAAAAATGGAGCTAAGAAAACACAATCATTTGAATAGCCCCCAAATAATGATATACTTATGAATAAACATAACAAAATAAGTTTATGATATGTAGACTCAAACTACAGAATGCATTAAAAAACTTTAGGGAGTAGCCGAGTGTGGTGGCACATGTCTGTAAACCCATCAGCTAAGGTAGGAGGATCATATGTTCAAAGCCAGCCTCAGCAATTTAGTGAGACCCTAAGCAACATAAAGAGACCCTATCTCAAAGTAAAATAAAAAAAGGAATGGGTATGTGGCTCAGTGGGTAAGTGCCTCTGGGTTCAATCCCTGGTATAAAAACAACAACAAAACAATATAAACAAAAACAAAACAAAACAACCTTTAGGAAACACATTCCTACTTTTTGAGGACTCTCCATAGGCTTTTCAAAGCCTCACCAACAATTATTTTAATTTGTATTCTTGATGATTGCCACTTTAACTGGAATAAAATGAAATCACAGTGTAGTTTTGATTTGCATGTTCCTGACTGCTAAAGATGTTGAACACATTTTCATATATTTGTTGGTCATTTATATTTATTCTCTTGAAAAATATCTGCTTAGATCACTTATTCATTTATTGAAGTTATTGGACTTTTGGTATTAAGTGTTTTGAGTTGTTACATATTCTGAATATTAATTCTGTTGGAAGGGTAACTAGCAAAGATTTTCTCCCATTCTTTAGGCTCTTTCTTCACAATCATTTCCTTTGCTGTGCAGAAGCCTTTTAAGTTGATATCATCATATTTGTAGTTTCTTGGATTTATTTCTTGACCTTTAGGAGTCTTATTAAGTAACTTGGGGCCTGTGCCAATATTTTGAAATATTAAAATATTTTAATGTTTTTTCTTCTAGCAGTTGCAACATTCTTGATCAAATTCCTAATCTTTCATCCACTTTAAATTGATGTTTGTGTCATATGAGCTAGCTATCCTACCTTTGGTATTTATCCAAAAAAATTAAAATCAGCAAATTGTAGTTTTGGTATACACATATATCAATGTGTAAAGCAGCAAAATTCACAATTGCCAAGTTCTGAAACCAGCCTAGGTTTCCATCAAAAGGTGAATGGATAAATAAAATGTGATTAGACATGCATGGAAGATGATGAAGCAGATCTAGGCAGCAATCCTTGATCCCTCCACAGCATAGAAAAGAAGCAGTGAAAGAACAGTTGACCAGAGAAGCGGGTGGCAGAGTGAATGCTCAAAAACCAATGTTGAAGTATGGCAATATGTAAATCAGTGGAAGTGTAACTGATGTGACTCTGCAATCTGTATACGGGGTAAAAATGGGAGTTCATAACCCACTTGAATCAAAGTGTGAAATATGATATATCAAGAACTATGTAATGTTTTGAACAACCAATAAAAAAATAAAAAAAATCCCAATGTTGAACAGCTTGAGACTTGGAATTTGCTGAGCAGAAAATAAGGACAGAATTTCTTGACTCTGAGCTCTGACCATAGTGGGGGGAGAGTAAAGGTAACAAAGAGGGAAGTAAGGAGAGGAAAAGCCCATAAGTTTACTTCCTTATAAATGCAGAAAATAAAAGCAGACTAAGTTAAAATAGGACAGGAGCAGCAAAGACAGTGATGGTGATCACAAATTTCACCCCAAATTGTGGTTTGACAGCCATGCCAGGCAGGGCATCCACTCTGTAGAGTCCACAGCTAGTCAGACACCCTAGAAGAAATTAAATCAACAGAGCTTCTCCACACCTTCAGTTAGTAACAAATAAGCCCCAACGGAATCTCTCTGAATTTGGTTGTCTCAGTATTCCACCCAGAAGAAATCCATAGAGGGATAACTATTAGCTAAAAGTTACTGAAACCCCCTTCCCATCACTAAGGACAAGGGGCCTGATATGAAGCTGACCTGAGAGCAAATTGCTACCAGGGAGTGAAGCCCTAATCCAGGACCCCTCCCAGCCTACACAGGAGCTCAGGCAAAGATCCAGCTAACATTCTATCCCTATCATGGTGATGGGTAAAACCCTGCAAACTATATCAACCAGGGTGAAGGCCTCTGTGCCATGATGGCCCACAGAGAGCCTGTACCTTCAGACTCCACAGTTGCAGACAGTCACCAAGTGGTTAAATAGTGCCACTCCATAGAAGTCAACAGAAGGGAGTAGGTGCCTGATTCACAAATGTGGACAGTAGGAGCTCAGATGCAGGTGAGCCAGTGGATACCCTATTCCCTTTATAGAGATGGATAAAACACTAGTGATCTGCTGATGTCACAGGAGATTTCTGGGTCAGACTGCCCATGGAGAATCTCCAAAAACAGGCCCCAACAAGTTGCAGACAGCCAACAAGTACTTACATAGTTCTGCTCCATAGAGGTCCCAGTGAAAGGGAACAGGCACCTAATGATTAACAACTACCACCAACAAAGAAGCTCAGACCTGATGGGCCAAATGACAATATACCCCAGTGACAGAAATGGTATGTTGGTGATCTACATCAGCCAGGGTAGAGATTTCTATGCCACAGACCACCCACAGAGAGCCCTGAATCATAGTTACCACACTTTCTGACAGTTACCAAGCTCTATACCACTTTAAATAAGGTCCCTTGGAGGAGAGCAGGCACATAGCATCTCATAGCTCTACTCAGTGACAGCCTACATCCTGTGTCCTTTCTCCTAACAGAAGGAGCCAGCAGAACACCTCCAAGTGTGCAAGTTTGGTCTCCTGGGATAATGAACAAGAACACACTGGTGAGAAAACTACTGCAACCAAGAAAGTGGCTACTGTGACCCAGCACGATAGGAGGATCCTTTTTGCTATAAGTTCTAGAGTTACCAGTTAATTCAAATCTCATTCAGGCACCTGAATCCACAAATGGCAATGCCTGAGGATGACCCCAAGCTTCATGCACACACAAGGCAGTAATCCTCACAAAGGAGCTTATAGAAAAGCATTCCACACATATCCAGTGTGCTTGGATACAAGCCCACAGACCTGTAACTGTGTACTCCAGGGAGGGCAGCAGATCCTCCCACCACAGTCCAGTTAGGTACAACATCAAACAGACTAACTATAATATCTACCTCAGACCATCACACCCTGAACACTCTGAAATATACATGGGGGGCCCCACACTGGATGACAACTCCTAAAAGGGAATAAACTGGACTGCTAATTCACAGATCATCAGAGACTGTCTCTTCTGACCTAACAGAAAACCAATAAGCTACCTGGATTCACCAACAGTCAGAGGGGGCCTTCCTAGAATCAAAGGTAACCTTGTGTGATCACTACTCCAAACCAAGGAAAACAGAGAAAAAGCTCAAAAGTGGTGGGCAGCCTACAAATATCCCAAATCCTAAAGAAATCTAAACCAGGAGGACGCAATAAGAAAATTATCCACTTGGCTTAAAATATCACAAACAGATCTAATGTCAATTTTGATCCTACATATACTATTTTGCATAATGAATCAATGGATAGTTCCCTATTATTTGAATTGGGTCCTCAACCACATTAATTGTATCTCTTCTAATGTTTTAAGCATTAACAAAATAATTCTCTCCTTGTTTTCTTAGCTTATGTTAAAACTTGTTCCTTAGTTCTTCTTTTCCCTATTGCATTGGCCCCTTAATCCCACCTACCCATTATCTATCTTTTTTTGTTGGTTTATATTTTTCTTTTCTATCTTTTCTTTTGTCATTTTCCCCTTTGCCTACTTTTTCTCATACCATTTTCATCCCTACACAGTGTAATAATAATTTTATAATATTTAATAATTAATTCCTTAACCTATTCAATAACATACTAAAATTTTATATCTTGAAAAATCTTCCAAGTGTTTCCTCCCTCCAAGGTTCAGTAGAATGTGGTTTAGGTCTGAAGTGATTAGAGTAAATAGGTTTAGAGTATTCTTTCAAAGTGGTACTGATATTGAGTAGGAGTATCAATACTTGGATATATGCCCAGTCTGGGACACTCAGAAGAAACTGCACAAAAGTAGAGGATAGAATCATCATATCAGATGGGTAGACAAAATACATGAAAATATATGAAAAATTGAGGAAACAAAAGTCACACCAAATAGCTCACAACACTACAAAACCTGATTCTACTGACACTATTGTGGAGGAAATGTCAGAGAAAGAATTTAGAAAGCTCATATTGAAATTATTCAGTGATCTAAAAGAAAATGTAAGGGATGAACAAAATAGAGGAAGCGAAAGCTCATTTCAGTAAGGACCCAGAGATTCTAAAAAAAAAAAAAAAAAAAAAAAAGAACAGCTGAAATCCTGGAAATGAAAGACTCAATAAATCAAATTTAAAAATTTGGTAAAAGCATCATCAATAGATAAGACCACTTAGAATACATATTCTCATGCCTCAAAGATAAAATATATAATCTTGAAAATAAAGTTGACAAGAAGAGGTTGAGAGAACATGACCATGATATCAAAGAAATCTGCGATAACATTAATAAGAGACCATTGGCATAAACAAAAGTGCTAAAATAAAAAGTAAAGGAATGAGATGGAAATTGAAATACAAGAGGCATTTAGAACCCCAAATAGGCAAGATAAAACAGATATTCTTCAAAACATAATGTTATTAAAACACCAAATATACAGAACAAAAATAGAATTTTAAAGATCCAAAGAGAAAAGTGGAAGGTTATTGCCATTTAGAATTTCAAAAGATTACAAAGCCTAGTCTCTAGAAGCTAGGAGAGCTTTGATTAATATATACTTAAAGTTAATGGATGCCAGGGACTGGGGTTGTGGCTCAGTGTTCGAGCACTCGCCTAGCACAGGTGAGGCACTGGGTTTGATCTTCAGCATCACATAAAAATAAATAAATAAAAATAAAGGCATTGTGTATACCTACAAAAAAAAAGATAATGGATGCCAAACATGTTTTCTATACACAGCAAAATTATTTTTCAGAATTGAAGTTAAAATAAAAACCTTCCATGATAAGCAGAAATTATTATGAATCATAAACACTAAGCCAGTAGTATAAAGCATATTTGATAAAAGAGTTCATGTAGAAGGAATGAAAAGTAAATATCAGAGCCAGCATATTGGTGACTCTTACTAGAAGGATAGTTGATTAAAGGAGAATCAAGTCTGAGTTAAACATTAGAAATAAAGTGGCAGGAAATAAAAATCATCTCTCCATAATAAAACTGGATTCAAATGGTCAAAGCTCTCCAATCAAAAGACAAAGATGGGCAGAATGCATTAAAAAACAAAATCCCACCATATGTTGTTTACAAGAGACTCACCTAACAGGCAAAAAAATCCACAGAAATAAGGTAAAAGGATGGAAAAAAATTTATAACATGCAAATATAAACCAAAAGCAAGGATTATCTACTCTCAAATCTGACAAAATAGACTTCAATCCAAAATAAATCACAACAGGCAAAGGAGGTGACCTCCTCGCACTGGTTAATGAAATCATCCAACAACAAGACATAATGATTATCAATATTTATGCTCCAAATGTCAGGGTTCATACATACATAATCAAATTCTTCTCAATATGAATAATCAAACACACCACAACACAATAATGCCAGGTGATTTCAACATACCTTTCTCAGCAACATATAAAGTCTTTGAGACATAAACTAAGGAAAGACTCTTGAGAACTAAAAATATTACACAATAGACCTCATTAGATAGCTATAGAATATTCATCCACCAATGTTTCAGTCAGTTTTTTCATTGCCCATAACCAAAAGACCTGACAAGTACAATGTAGAGGAGGAAAAGTTTTTTTGGGGGATTCACAGTTTCAGGGGTGTCTGTCCACAGAGCCCACTCCATTCCTTGGTGGTGTGAGGTGAAGCAGAACATCATGGCAGAAGAGTGTGGTAGAGGAAAGTGGCTTAGCACATCATAACAGGTAGTGGGGAAATACAGACAGATAAACAGAGAGACTTTCTGCATGAGAGACAAAATATACACCCCAAAGGGACATCTCCAATGATCTACCTTCTCCAGCCACAACCTACTGGCCTACAGTTGCCACCCAGTCGATCCCTATCAGAGGATTAGTGCACTGATTATGTTAAGGATCTTGTGTCCCAGTCATTTCACCTCTAACTTTCTCATATTGCACACATGAGCTTTTGAGGGACACCTAATATTTAAACCATAACAATGTTAACAACTGAATTAACTTTCTTCTCAGATGCACATGATGGAGCTTTTTCTAAAATAGATCATATCACAAAGCAAATCTTATCAATATCAATATCTTAGTATCAATACAAAAATGAAACAAATAATTTCTTGCATGCTATAAGATCATAATGGAATGAAATTAAAAATCAACAAGAAAAAATTGGAAACCATTTTAATACCTGGAGATTAGAAAATACAGTTTTTTTTTGAGAGAGAAAGAGAGAGAAAGAGAGAGAGAGAGAATTTTTAATATTTATTTTTTAGTTATCGGCAGACACAACATCTTTGTTTGTATGTGGTGCTGAGGATCGAACCTGGGCCGCATGCATGCCAGGTGAGCGCGCTATCGCTTGAGCCACATCCCCAGCCCAGAAAATACAGTTTTGAATGTGCAATGAATCACAGAAGAAATCAGGGTGGAAATAAATTTTAAAAATTCTTAAAAACAAATGAGATTATGTACAACCAGAGAAATGAAAAGTTGTGCTCCATTTGTGTACAATGAATCAAAATGCATTCTGCTGTCATACATAATAAATTAGAAAAAATAAAAAAAAACAAAAGCAAACAAACAAACAGAACACAAATGAGAACAGAGATGCAACATATCAAAATCTTTAGGACTGTATTACAGTAGTTTTAAGAGGAAACCTTATAGCATTCATTTCCTATATTAAAAAAATAGAAAGATCTCCCAAATGATCTGAGTTATACCTCAAGGCCCTGGATAAAGAACAAACTAATTCCAAAATCAGAAGAGACAAAATAATTAATATCAGAGATAAAATTAATGACATTTAGTATAAAAAATAAAAAAAAAGATTGATGCAACAAAGTTTCAAAGATGGTCTTTGAAAAGATTAACCAGATTTATAAATTCTTAGCCAAACTAACCAAGAGAGGAAAGACGAATAAATAAACTCAGGGGTGGAAAAGCAGACAATTCTGAAACCTAGAGAATCATTAGAAATTATTTTGAAAAGTTTTACTCCAATAAATTGGAAAATCTATAAGATATTCACAACTTTCTAGAATTATGACCTATCCAAATTGAACCATTAGGATATAGAAAACCTAAACAGATTAATATCTAGCAATGAGATTGAAGCAGCAATTAAAAGCCTCCCAACAAAGAAAATCCCAGAACAGATGGATTCTCATCTGAGTTCTACCAGACCTTTAAAAAAATAATGTTAATCCTCCTCAAATTACACTATGAAATATCAAGGGATGGAGCACTATCAAATTAATTCAATGAAGCCAGTATCACCATGTTACCAAAACTAGACAAAAGATACATCAAGGAAAGAAAACATCAGACCAATATTCCTGATGAACATACACACAAAAGCACTTAATAAACACTGAAAAACAACATTCAAAAACACATTAAGAAGATCCCACGGCTGGGGTTGTGGCTCAGTGATAGAGCGCTTGCCTAGTATACTTGAGGCACTGCGTTCAATCCCTAGCACTGCATTACAAATACTAAATAAAGGTATTGTGTCCACAACTAAAAAGAAAAAGAAAAAAAAAGATTCTACACCACAAATAAGTAGGTTTGTTGAGATGCAAGGTTAGTTCAACATACATAAATCAATAAATGTAATCCATCTCTTAATAATCACATGATCATCTTAATAAATGCAAGAAAAGTATTTGACAAAAATCCAGCACCCATTTGTATTGAAAGTAAAGGAGAAATATAGTAAAGCTTTTATACAAGAAACCCAAAGTCAACATACACTTAATGGAGAAAAATTGAAAGTTTTCATGTAAAATCAGAAATAAGACAACGGTATCCACTCTCGACAGTGCTACTCAACATAGTTGTTGAAACTCTAGACACATCAATGAAGCAACAAAAGGAAATTTTGAAAAGTTATACTCCAATAAATTGGAAAATCTAGAAGATATTCACAACAAATAGGAAAAGAAGTCAATTATCTGTTTGCCCAGTGATATAATTCTATATCTAGAAGACCCAAAAAACTCTTATCAGAAGATTTCTAGAGTGATAAATGAATTCAGGAAAATAGCATGATAAATATCATCATACATAAATTGATCACTTTCATATATACCAGCAGTGATTCTGCTAAGAAAGAAAACAGGAAATCTCTTTCATAGTCATCTCAAAAAAATACTTGGGAATGAATCTAACCAAGGAGGTGAAAGAGTTTTACAATGAATATGACGGAACACAGAAGACCTTAGAAGATCTTAGAAGATGGAAAGACCACCCATGTGCATACTTAATATTGTCAAAATTAATACTATTGAAAGTGTTACACAGATTCATTGCAATTATCACCTAAACACCAATAATGTTCTTCATAAACTAAAAAAAAATGTGGAATAAATTATATCCTATACATGTATGATTATGTCAAAATGGAGCTTAATATTATTTATAACTATAATATACAAAGAAAACATGAGAAAGGGAGGGAGATAGAGAGAGATAGAGAGAGAAAGAAAAAGATTGAAAAGGAAAGTGGGGTGGGGGGGAGAGCATGGGAGGATTAGATTAATTCTAGATAGGGAAAAGGGGTGGGAAAGGGAGGGGGAAGGGGATTAGCAAGGATGGTGGAATGTGATGGTCATCATTATACAAAATACATGTATGAAGATTTGAATTTGGGGCCAACATATATACAAACAGAGATATGAAAAATTGTGGTACGTATGTGTATGAAGAATTATAAAGCAAAAAAAGAGTACATGTATAATGGCATAAATTGGCATGAACATACTTTATATACAGAGATATGAAAAATTGTGCTCTATATGTGTAATAAGGATTGTAATGCATTCCACTGTTGTCATGTATTTTAAAAAATAATAAATAAATAAGTGTGTCTATGAAAAAAAAGGGAAAGATATTATGCTGTCTGTAAGAAAGGAACAGAGAATTTACCCAGGACCTGACCATTCTGACACCATGATCTCAGACTTCCAGCATCTACAACTATAAGAAAAAAATTGTTGTTTAAGCCAACCAGTCTATGGTATTTTGTTATAATAGTCCAAGCTGACTAAGACAAATATCTTTCCCAAATGTTTACTAGTAGTTTGCATTTCTTTAGAAATCACTTGGGATACCCTTCTCAGTTTTATATGTTTTTTGTCTATTGTTATGGATTTGCAGTGGTTCCTCTTATGTTATAGAAATTAATCCTCTTTCAGTTAAAAGTAGCATGTCTTTTTTCATGTATTCTAACATAGTTTCTACTGTTGTTTCACAGGTAGATCATTAACTTTCATGAAGTCAAATTTATCTTTATGCTTTCTGAGTTTCATGTTTTATTTGGGAAAACTTAAAAATATGTTATAATATTTCTTCCAATATTTAAGAATTATTTCAAGTTTAATTTAAAAGGAGAAGAAAATATTACACATGCGTGCGCGCACACACGCGCGCACACACACACACACAAAATGGAATTTCTTTTTTTTTTACAATCGAGATTTTTTCACTTCTTTGTTTCTTTTTAGATATATATAATAGAATATCTTGATATTATACATACATGGAGCATAACTTCCCATTCATGTGGTTATACGTCATGTGGAGTTACACTAGTCATGTATTCATATATGAATATAGGAAAGTTATGTCCAATTCATTTTACTGTCTTTATATTCCCATCTCCCCTCCCTTTCCTTCATTCCCCTTTGTCTAATCCAATGAACTTCTATTCTTCCCTCCCCCACCATACTGTGTTTTAGTATCTGCATATCAAAGAGAACATTTGGTCTTTGGTTTTTTGACATTGGCTTATTTCACTTAGCATGATAGTCTCCCTTTCCATCCATTTACTGGTAAATGCCATAATTTCATTCTTCTTTATGGCTGAGTGATATTCCACACAATGGAGTTTTACTCAGTCATAAAGTAGGACCAAATTATGCCATTTGTTGGTAAGTGGATGGAACTAGAGAACATTATGGTAAACAAAATAAGCCAGTCTCAGAAAGTGAAGGGTGGAATAGAGGAAAACAAAAGAAATATAAAAGATGGATATCATGAAAATAGAAAGGACACCAAAAGAGCAGAGGAAGCGGATAGAGGGGGAAAGAGGATGGGGACACCAGGTGGTATTAGGAAATGGAATCCACAAAATTATGCTATGGACATGTGTGGTTCTACCATAATGAATTCTGCTTTCATGTATAACTATAATGCTCTAATTAATAATAATGATGATGATGATGATGTGAGGGAAATCAGTGGGATAGAACAAGTAGATTGGGAGATGGAGGGAAGAAACAAAGGTAGGTAGTACAGTGAGACTGATCAAATTATGTGCATGTACAAATATTACACAATGAATTCCACTTTTATGTATAATTATAATACATAAATAAAAAAGCTGAAAAATGTATGAAATCCTAAGAATATAGAATGAAATGTCTGTGATCATGATTATAAGGCCTAATATTGCTAAGATGACAATAAATTTCAAGTGTTTTTATAAATTTAATTTAATCTCTACCAAAAACCCAGCTATATTTTCTTTTTTTGCAGTCATTGGCAAGCTGATTCTAAAATTCTCATGGAAAGTCAAGCTATTCCAAACATCAAAAACAATACAAAAGAATGGAGTGCAGGGCTGGGATGTGGCTCAATCGGTAGCGCGCTCGCCTTGCATGCATGCAGCCCAGGTTCGATCCTCAGCACCACATACAAACAAAGATGTTGTGTCCGCTGAAAACTAAAATAAATAAATAAATACTTAAAAAAAAGAATGGAGTGCAATTTCTAGACTGGTACTGGTATAAGGTTTGCCCTTAGATCAATGAAATAGAACTGAGTGTCCAAAATTAATGCTTATATTTATTAAACCCCCAAGAACTAAATTTACAAGCTCTGCAAGATGAACAAATATGGAAGTGTGGAATTGCATCAAATTAAAAATCTTCTGCATAGCAGAGAAAACAATTAGCAGACTGAGGAGACTGCCTACAGAATGGGAAAAATCACTGTTAGTTAGACTTCTCAGAGACGATTAATATCTAGAAGATATAAAGAACTCAAAAAGCACCAAACATTCCAACAAATAAACATACAAATAAACTGAACACATATTTCCCAAGTGAAGCAGCATAAATGGCCAATAGTTAAATGAAAAAAAAATGTTCATTGGAATCCATTATGAAAATTCAAATCAAAACAAATTTAAATTCCATCTCATCCTAGTAAGAATTGGTATCATCAGGAACATGATAATCAATAAATGCTGGTGAGGATGTTGGAAAAAATATAACCTTATGTGCTATTGGTAGGAATGTAAATTACTACATTCACTATGGAAATCAGTATGGAGGTTCTTAAAAAAATCTAATATTGAACTACCATAAGATCCAGCTATGCCACTTCTCAGTATGTACAGAAGGAATTAAAGTCAGCATACCATAGAGATACCTGAATACTCATAGTTATCATCATATAATTCATAATATCCAAGATATGGATTCAGTCTTGGTACCTTATCAACAGGATAAAGAAAACATGGCTGAACACAATGGTGTACCCAGGTAATTGCAGCTATTCAGAAGTTAAGGCAAGAGGATCACAAGGTTTGAAGCCAGCCTGGGCAATTTAGCAAGTCTCTGTCTCAAAATAAATAAATAAATAAATAAATAAATAAATAAATAAATATAGATGTGAATATAGTTCAATGGTTGATTGCCTTTGGGTTCAATCCCTATACTGAAGATAAAAAAAGAAATTATGGCATATACGCACAACAGCATATTATTCAGCCATGAGGAAGAATAAAATTGTGTGCCATTTGCAAGAAAATGGGAGGAATTAGAGATCCTAATATTAAGACAGAATAAGAAAGACAAGTATTATATGTTCCCTTATATGTGGAATATAGGGGGAAAAGGATGGCATGAAGGTAGCAGAAAGACTATTATAGAAGAAGAGTGGGATGTGGGAGAGTAGAGAGTGAAACACACAATATACATTGTGGATATGATCAAAGTATGTTATGTGCATGTATGAATATACCACAGTTGAAGCCATTATTTTTTCCTTCTTCCTTTTTCTTCTTTTTATTGCAGTACTGTGTGCTGAACCCAGGGCCCTGGGCCTGCTAGGCAAGCACTCTATCTCTGTGCCATACCACAGACCTTTTATTTTTTTTTCCTTTGAGACAAGGTCTCATTCATTTGCACAGGGTGGCCTTGAAGTTGAGATTCCTCTGCTTCTGTGTTCTGAGCTGGGATTACAGTCCAAACCTCTTATTATATATAATAAAACATGGAAATGTGATGTTTTCAACAAATATTGATGGGATAAGTGGTTATCATGTAAATTGGTGTCTTCCTTCACACAATAATACATACTTGAGTTAAATTCATCATACACCTGAGATAAAACTATAAATAATATAAAAGAGAACATTTGTGGTATAAGGTTAAACAGTGGTTTCTAAAATATGACATAAAATGAGAAAGATTGAACATCTTCAGTAATGATTTTTTTTTTGTATGTGGGATTCATAGTATACTACCAACAAGTGAAAATACAACCACAAAACTTCGAGAAAATATTTAGGAAGTCATGTAGCTGAGTATTATTACAACTCAAAAACAAAAAAGGCAAATGACAAATAAAAATGGGTAGATTATCTGAATAGATATTTCAACAAAGAAACTATAGAAAATTTCCAATTAGCCTCAGAAAGGATGCTCATTGCTTCATAGATCTTAAAGGCATATGACCCTAGGTATCTACTTCCTCCAAGTATGTCCCACCTCCCAGTAGTTCATTCACCTGTCAATGGATTAATCCACTGATGAGTCAGAGACCTCATGATTCAATCAGTGCCTAATAGCCCACTCAGAACCTTGCTGCATTAGGGACCATGCTTTCAATAAGAGACTTTGAGGGGCATTCCATGACCAAACTGCAACACATTGCATTTTCATTTATCCAATAATGGGGGAAAGGCAAAAATATACTGCTGGAAGCAGATTAGAGATTAAAGAAGCATGACTGAGAGGAAAGTTGGACTGGTTAAGCACAGGAGAATTCCTCAGATCAGTGAAATTATTGTTTTTGTTACTGTAATGGTGGAAGTAAGATACTGTTTTTCAAATTCTCCAGGACTTTCTAATAGTGAACCTTCATGTATGAACAGGAAAAAAATTGTGGGATAAGGAATCCAAGAGAGGAATGCAGGAAAAAAATAAAATAAAACTGTGTAGGGGTGAATGGAAATTTCCCCTCTGCTTTTTGAAGATTATCTGCAATGAACTGATGATAGACAGATAAAACAAAAGAAAATGTATACAAATTTCTTAATTTACTATAGGGGGGAAATCATAGCACATGAGGATAATCATAGAAGTGTAATTGCATGTAGTCCAACTCAATAGTGAAAGTTATAATTTCCTTTTTTAAATATTTTATTGTTGGTTGTTCAAAACATTACATAGTTCTTAATATACCATATTTCACAGATTGATTCAAGTGGGTTATGAACTCCCATTTTTACCCCGTATACAGATTGCTGTGTCACATCAGTTACATTTCCATTAAAAAATTTTTTAGTTGTAGATGGACACAATACATTTTTTTATTTATTTTCATGTGATGCTGAGGATCGAACTCAATGCCTCACATGTTCTAGGTGAGCATTCTACCAATAAGCCACAATCCCAGCCCTAATTTTCTTTTTTTATAGAGGAGGGGAAAGCAATTTTTAGGGGGATAGTGAATTATTTTTTTAGGGAAATCAATGGACTTGGAGAATATACAATGGCCTGAGGCAATGTCTGGCCTGCAAAAAAAAAAAAAAAACAATGTGTTTTTACACGATCAATTTTGGAATACTGAATGGGATCTAAATAGAAGACAAGGTATGTTATGTTCAGGTATGTTAACAGACTTTAGTCTTCCTTTCTGTGAAATGAGTCCAGTCTAATCTAATTAATGAAATTTCAGCAAGAAAGCAATTTTGTTTGTATTTTATTGGATATATTCAGGTAGGTAAGGGAACTTTGGAGAAAACCTGTCCTTGTCCTTGGAGGGGGGAAAACAAGGGAAGATCAGAGGGACCTTCATACTGAGTTAGGTTCTAAAGCTTTTCAGAATGTTAGACCACTGTTGTTGGGGTATAATTTTCTCATCCTGAACAAGTGTATATCAAATATGTGAAATAACCTCACTGAAAGGAGGAGAGAAATGGAGACTGATCTAAACAAAATGGAAAGTCTAACAGTCTTGGTGTTTGTACATAAGCACTATACAACTATTTCAGTGGAGATATGGCTTCAGAATGCCAAAGCCAGGGGGCTGGGGATGTGGCTATGTGGCCCAGGTTCAATCCTCAGCACCACATACAAACAAAGTTGTTGTGTCTGCCGAAGACTAAAATATATATATATATATATATATATATATATATATATATATATATATATATATATATATATATATTTTAAATCTCTCTCTCAATCTCTCTCTCTTTAAAAAAAAAGAATCCTAAAGCCAGGGCTGGGTTTGTAGCTTAGTTGGTAGAACGTTTGTCTTGCATGTGTGAGGCACTGGGTTTGATGCTCAGCACCACATAAAAACAAATAAATAAAATAAAGGTATTGTGTCTGTCTTCAACTAAAAAAAAATTTAAAAAATCCCAAGGCCAGAATTCAATATGTATATTTACATATATAAATATTTTATATGTATATAGCTATATATATATATATATATGTGTGTGTGTGTGTGTGTGTGTGTGTGTGTGTGTGTATATTCTATACATATGTATTGGGACTAAATAACTGAATCCATTTTCTTAGTCCTAGAAATTAAAGTTACATACAAGTGAAATGGGAGAATGGGTACACTGATTCATGATGTACTGGATGAGATCATGTGGTACTAAAGATAATAGCAGGAATTCATGTTTAATTTAGTATAGATTCATATGGATACATGCAGAAGTATTTAGAGATATGTATTTATTTGTGAGCTAGTATACACATTTATATTTCTTTGTTGTCACCTGTCAAGGTCTCAAATGAAGAGATTTCCCAGTAGCAATGAGAAAAGTTGGTGTCCAGTTCTTCATTTCTAATTCTGTTTTCCAAAAAGAAACTAGAGTTTTCCTTGAAGATCAAGATGGATTGTAAGGTTGGACAGGGAACAAACCCAATCAGCCTTTAGCACTTTATAATATAAGGAACTAAGAAGAAGAATACAAGCAAGTAAGAAACCAACCAACCATATGAATTAATATAAGGAACTAAGAAGAAGAACACAATCAAATAAGAAACCAACCAAACATATAAATAAGCAAAAAACAAAACAACAAAAAAAAAACCAAGATCAAAATGAAATGAATTATCCATTTCAGAATAATACACAGGATAACTTAGGGAACATACATGGTCAACACTTGAACATTTTAAGCAACAAAATGTATGAAAAAGCATAAGGAACAAAGGAACATGAATTAAAAATTCATGATTCCATACTGAATCATGTGTGTATATTTGTGCACACACAATAAGTACCTTGAAAAAAATATAAATATATGAAATCTAAAAAAATTTATGGATGTCCCTCCTACTAGGAGGTGGAATACAACTCCCCATTTCTATATACATTGTGACTTCAAAAGTAGAACTTGGAAAAGAAAAGCAACAGTAATTTTACCATGGCAAATCTAAACTAAACCATCTTGTCTAGGGGATCAAATTAACATTGGCAGTGATAAATCATGTTTATAACGCACCCTTTGTATGATGTGATCAGAAAAGCACTTCCATTTTGTGGTATCCTCACTAAAACCCTTAACTTCTGTCTAATCATGAGAAAACTATCCATAATTCACAATTTAGGGATGTCAAAATCTTCAAAAATAAAGGCAATTTAAGAAACTGTTGTAGCTAAAACAAACTTGAGGAGACAGGATAGCTGATGTGATGTCATATCCTGAATTTGAAACCTAGAACAGAAAATGGACAGCAAGTGAACCTTTAAGAAACCTGAATAAAGTGTGGATATCAATCTATGATAATGTATGATACTGATTTGTTAATTGTGAAAAATGTACCAGACTAATTTAAGAGGTTAATTATAAGGAAATTTATGCTTTTGATATATGGAGATTCTCTGCACTATTTTCATAACTATTCTACAAAGCTAAAACTATACTTAAATAAAAATTTCCCTTCTTAAAAATTACCACCATGTTTAATAAACAGAACATTACCAGTATTGTTGATGCTCCCTGAATGCATCACCTCAATTCTACAGGCCCTCTTTACCCACTAAATGGTTCTGCATCTTCAAAAAAGATCAATATAAGTACCTAAATTAATCCACAAACTTAAGACAAATAATGAGAAATCATCAGACAAATAGACACTATAGGATAATCTACAAAGTGCCTGAATGATATTTCTAAAAATAGTAAAGATCATGCAAAATAAATGATACAGTTATGATACAAAATGTTCCTCAAAAGCTTATATGTGTAACAAAGTTTAGAGGTAAAATGATTGAGTAATGAGCACCTGAATCCAATTAGTGAAATAATCCCCTGAAAGAGATTAACTGAGTTGTGACTCAAGGAAGGTAGGATGTGGCAGGAGGAGGCAGGACATTGGGGGCATCCCTTAAGGGTATATATTTCTTTCTCTCTCTCTCTCTCTCTCTCTCTCTCTCTTCTCTTCTCTTCTCTTCTCTCTCTCTCTCTCTCCCTCCCTCCCTCCCTCTCTTATCCCCTACCCTCCCCTCCCTTCTTCTCTCTCTTTCCCTCCTTTCTGGTTCCATGTCCTGAGCTGCTTTCCTTCAACACACTTGTCTACCATAAGGTTTTGTCTCATCATGAGCCTCAAGAAGTGGAGCCAGCTCTTTATGGATTGAGATGACTGAAACCGTGTGCCCCCAGATAAGCATTCCTTCCTCTAAAATTATTCTTGTCAGGGCTTTTAGTTGTAGCTGGAAAGAACTGGCTAAAACAGAAATTGGTACCAAGAAGTGGGGTCATTGCTGTGACTGAACTTATGGTGTGGTTCAGAAGCTGTAGAAACCTTTTAGAATTTGAAATGAATTATCCATTTCAGAATTATCCATTTGGAATTTGTGGGAGGAATTTTAAAAAATTTAGAAATGCAAGACTGAAAAGTTTTAGATTGCTTAATGGACAGAGTTTAATGGACAATTATGGTGGGAGCTCAGAAGACCAGAATGCTGGTCTGGTAGTGAAGAACCAGGTTTCAGTGGAGAAAGATTCTATTGGAAGTTGTACTAGAGGTCACCGTTATCACACTCAGTAAGAGAGAAAGCATCACTTGGAGGGTTGGAGAACTCAGGTTTATTTATGCCAGTGGACTCAGATGAGATGGTGCTCTGAAGTTCTGGACCCTGAGCTGAGGTTATATGGGGCTTTTATATGAAATTTGTCATCATTTCTTAACCATTACAACATTGGTGGGTTTGACTCCTTGGCCCATGTGACCAAAGACTATGTACAGGAAATTTACAATAAGTAATTCACAGGTGTAGAACAAAGACAGTAGAACACTCACAAGTGTTATCACCAGTGTCCTTCACCACAGGCAACAGTAACTCAGGATGACTTCAGTTTATCTCCCTAAGAGCAATATTTCTAAGAACTAAGCCAACAAGATTATAGTTTTGGCAGCAGTTAACTGGCATAGTAACCTACAATTTATACTTAGCAATTAAGTGATGTAGCTACATTCCTACAGGGTTTAGAAAGTTACAAAGTATAGGAAAATTCACCCTTCCCCACGCATTGGTTCTTTATCATAATATTCTTATAATTTCATTTTATAATCAGGTTTGGTATCTCCTTCATATCACTAATGTTATATTCTGGCTTAGAAGTTTTATTAATTTTGTCTATGTCCTAAGAATTTCTATAAAACAGAGTTTAAAAGTGATGACCTTCTTAGCATGGTGGAAGAAATTTCTAGGCAGCACAGCATTCAGACTTATTGCTGACAGCTTTTAGTCAAGTATATTGTGTTAATTAGGAGTAGAAATCAGGGAAGAAAGTAAAGCAAAATATCTGAAAAATTGCAGTTTGGCAAGAAAACTTAGAGTAAAATAGAGTAAAATTGGGGCTAAGAGTAAAACTTAGAGTAAAACTGGGTTGTTAAAGACGTTACAGCCACTAAAGAAATGCTAACCAGAGACAATAGAATAGATAGCTTGAAGAAATCCTAGAAATTGGCAAGATCACACCCATTTCAGGTTCAAGAGAGTAAAAGTAAAAATTCCTTTGATAAGAGGCTAGTGGAGCACCCTGACTGCACTGAGAATCCTAGGAAGTTGTTTCACCATACTCAGCTACACAGGCACTCAGAGGCTGCTGCAACTATGGTCTCTGGAGGCTTAGCTATTGCTCGAGATGATAGCAGACTTGGTGGCAAACACATGGTGCTGGTTCTGCAAGATTGCAGGATGCTGGAGTTAGGGAATCAAAGGAAGGTCTGGGATGCCGAGCAGGTTGCCCCTGATAGGGCCATGTGTGGAGATGTGAGAGGAAGGAAAAGCTGCAGTGGAGACCCTAAAATTTAATGCCAGTACTCTGAAATGTCTGAAGAATAAAGCTGTAGGAATTGAGCACAGACAAGTCAACAGAGAGGCCATATACAACCAGCAATGTCACAGGAGCAGAGGTATAAAGGCCCTTTGGAGAGAATATCATAATGCTATGTGACCCAGATGCTGACTGTGGAGTTACATAACTTGTTTGCCCAGCTGGATTTCCATCTTGGTTTTGTTAGGTAGGAGTTCAGGGACACCAATATAGAAGAGGCAGTATATGAGAAAGACACTGCTATAGAATAAGACAGGGAGACAAATCATATCACTATCTACCATAAGTCCCATTACTATGACAACTTCCATCACTGAGGACGTATCACCATGACAACTCCCACCACAGGTTCGTATTTTTAAATTAGCAATGGGGGTAAAGTGGGTAGTATTCTCATTATGTTTTCTAACATAATCAATGTTGCGGAAATGGGCAATATTCTGATCAGGTATCATAAGGTAATAATGGGAGCAAATGTGATAAGGTCTTCAACCCAGTCCATACAGGAAAGAGAACACCTCACAGCTCAGCATATAAGACAGTAATTTCCAGACATTGGGGCCTTAGCTTGTCTTTCTTGCTCAGCCCACTCTGTTCTACCTTACAGAGTGCTACTCTTCACCTTCAATAGATCTGTACTTTGCCTTTTATTTGTGTCTTATTTATTTCTTTGTTTGGACAAAGACCTAGACCTCAATGATATCATTTTGGCCAGCCAGCCAAGAAGTAAGCCCACTTTTGGGGATACCCCGCTACTGTACCCACTTAAGTTTGCTTCTTTGTTTTTCTATGAGGCTCTCTGATAGTACCACATGCAGACTGACAGTCCCCCTAAGCATCCCCAGGGCAATCAGACGGCACCTCTGTTCAGAACTTGGGAATTTTATAGCCCATATGGGTGGAGACCCTGAGAGTTACTCTATGGTACTGCTCATCTTCTCAGCCAAGTGCTTGACCTGCTTTGTTGAGATTTTTTTTCACTGTGTTTTTATCTCCTGATGAGCTTATGTGCTGTCCCTCCATTTCTCAACCATTTTACTTGCTTGTAATGTCATGTCAGACTTCCTGATTCTTTGCCATACTCTCAGTATGGGTCAGGACTCCTATGACACATAATGCAGTAATGAGCCACAGTTAGACTTAGTCTGTGCTGGACACAAAAGACAAAACTCACCAACACAGTCATATTGTAACAATATCCAATTACTCCAACCCCTTTTGGATTCTCCAAAAGGAAATAAGCTGAATCACAACTCAACCCATGATGTGACTGTCTACCTCTGTTCATTCTCAGTTTTCCCCTGCCTACTGTGGACTTTCTCTCCTTTTCTGTAAATCAGTGTTTTCCTGCTTATAGATGTTACCTCCTCCAATGTCACCAATTGCCTTTTCTTTAAATGTTTATCAGAAATTTCCTATGAAGGATGGGAGCTATTATCTGTGGATGTTACACATATTTTGACCATCAATCAAAAGAAAACAGGCCAAGATAAAACTGTTTCCCCCCTTTTTCTGGGCTTAATAAAACTACAAAGGGTAGGATAGGAACAAATGGAATGTCATTTAGCAGCACCTCACAATAAGAATATATGGGGGGGCTGGGGATGTGGCTCAAGCGGTGGCGCGCTCGCCTGGCATGCGTGCGGCCCGGGTTCGATCCTCAGCACCACATACAAACAAGGATGTTGTGTCCGCTGGAAACTAAAAAATAAATATTAAAAAAAATTCTCTCTCTCTCTCTCTCTCTCTCTAAAAAAAAAAAGAATATATGGGTTCTTTTTGATCCTATGAGGAGGGAGACTAAACACCACTGTTAAAAAGCAAAACAAAACAAACAAGGCAGGTAAAATGGATCAGAGTAAAGACAGATGACAAGCCAGACTTATGGTGGCCATAATTGTCAATGCCCTCAAGACTCATAAACCATCCAGAGGAAATGTAAGAGGACCTTAGGAAAATATTTCCTGCTTTTAAGTGCAAAAGGAGAGGCATTGGGCAAGAGATTCCAAAGGGCATCACCAGTTCCCACAAATGATGTAAAAACACTTCAGAAGACCCCTGGCAGTGAGGAATTGACTGCCCCCATTCCAAAAGAGGGACTAGGTCAATCAAGACTTTAGTGGTACAGGACCTCCTAGATGGAGGAGGGTACATGAGGTGACTATTGAAATAGAGTAAAATAGAGTAAAATTGGGGCTAAGAGTAAAACTTAGAGTAAAACTGGGTTGTTAAAGACATTACAGCCACTAAAGAAATGCTAACCAGAGACAATAGAGGGTATGTGAGGTGACTATTGAAGCTCCTATGTGACATAACCATCTTTTTAAAAGAACCTTGGACATTATAGGCAAGTAAATCCAATTCCCTATTTATAAAAGGATTACTTACTTTGCTGGGACCACATAAGGGGGAAAGCCTTTTTCCAGGTCCACTTTTGTGGCAGGCCTTGAAGGAAGAAACAAACAAAAAAGAAGACACTTTATCTCTCTCATACCTAGTTTGATACTCTGTTTTTCACTCATGAATTTTTAATAATCCCCAGCTTGCCTATTCTTCCATGAGAACAGGACAAGACATAATGGCAAAATCAGGGGAATTCCTCCACTAGAGTTACAAACCCCAAACATTCCTTGTAGCCATTTGTGCCCCTGTACCTGAGGAGATTAAAGTAAATCTTTTGGTCTGGTATGCAGGAAGGCAGGGGAAAGGTATTTATGATCCCTTCAGTACACATAATCCTAAGGACCCTGGCCATTACCCAAAAAAACTCACAATATCCTTTTAAAGAAGAGTCAAAAATTAGATTATAACCTAGTACAGATGAGAATTCAAAATGGACTTCTTAAATCTTGCCATTCCCCCATAAGACCCCAATATTGCCTGTCCTAAAACCTGGTACAGAATACCAGCTAGTACAAGACCTGAGACTTGTTATTGAGGCTGTTGTCCCTGGATACTCCATTAACAGCTGACCTTTATAACTTGCTCTCCAAATGCCAAGAGACACTAGTTGGTTTACAGTGCTGAATACCAAGGATACATTCTCTTTAATCCCACTGCAACCAACATCCTAACATCTCTTTGCTTTTGAATTTGTAAATTTTTTTAATAAGGAAGACAACAATATACAAGGACAATACTCCCTCAAAAGTTTAGGGATACATCTCATTTCTTTGCCTGGGCCCTGGAAAGGGACTTGAGGGACCTCAAGCTTAAGACCAGGGAGGGATACTTCAACATGTAGATGACCTGCTAATATGTAGTCCAATTAAGGAGGTCTCTAACCAAAACACTACAAGAACACTTAATTTCTTGGCAGAACAAGAAACAAAGTATTTAAAAAGAAGTCCAGATCTTCCAACAGAGGAGTCAATATTTGGGATATATACTAACTCCAGGAATTAAACAAATCTCCCCAGTTAGAATAGGTCCATTTTTGAGTTGCATCCACCAGTTAATAAACAATGGCTCCATTCCATTTTTGGGAATAGCAGCCTTCTGTAAAATCTGGATCCCAAACTTTGGCCTTACACAAAACTCCTCTATGAAAGCATAAAAAGGACATACTCATAGCCTCTACAATGGAGTAGAGAAAACGAAGTGGCATTTTGGGCGCCAGAGCATGCCCTTAGCCAGATCCCAGCCCTAGGAATACCTAACCAAACTAAGCTATTCACCCTTTATGTGGCAGAAATAAAGGGAGTGGTCACAGGAGTCCTAATCAAAGACCTGGTAGGCCAAACTAAACTAATGGCTTATATTTCCAAGAAACTAGATGGGGTAGCCACAGGGTGACCAGGATGTTTGTGAGTGGTGGTGGCTGTAGCTCTCCTGATAATAGAGACCACTAAGATTGCTTTAGGATAACATCTTGAGGCCTTTACCCCACACCAAATAAATTAATTATTTCAAACCTTGGAAATAAGAGGTCATTTATAGATGACAAGGGAAAGACTCACAAAATATCAGGCAGTTTTCTTAGATAATTCTGAAGTCAGTATCAGAACATGCAATACTCTTTTTTGGGGGGCAGGGGAGGGTTGCCAGGGTTTGAAATCAGGAGAACTTGACCACTGAGCCACATCCTCAGCCCTATTTTATATTTTATTTAGAGATAGGGTCTCACTGAGTTCCTTAGTGCCTCAATGTTGCTGAGGCTGGCTTTGAACTGGCGATCCTCCTGTTTCAGCTTCCCAAAAAGTTGGGATTACAGGCATGCACCATTGCACACAGTATAACACCCAATATAGTTTATTTAATGCCCACTGACCTCCCAGGTGAACTTTCATTCATGCCAGTCACCTAGACCTATCTGACCAATGAGTGCCTAACCCAGAGAAACAGTTCATAGATGGTAGTAGTTTTGTCTGCAATGGTCAGAGGAAGGCTGGGTATGCAGTAGTTAGCATAGGGGGAAAAAACAATAGACGCTTACCCCTTGCACCCAGGGACCTCAGCTCAGAAGGCTGAGCTAACTGCCCTAAATAGAGCCCTAATGAAAGGAAGAGATAAAGTGTTCAATATACATACAGACTCCAAAAATGCATTTTTGGTGTTAAATTCTCATGAGGCCATTTGAAAAAAAAAAAAGAGCCCTCTTTTTTTTTTTTTTGTACCCCATTAAGCATACAGAACAAATCTTGCAGCTGTTGGAAGCTGTGACTCTCTCCCAAAGAGTGACTGTTAAATACTTCTGGGGACATAAAAAGACCTGTTAAAAGTGTCCCAAGGCAACAAAAGAGCTAATCAAATAGCCAAAGAGGCATCCACGAGAGTAGGTCCAGCCTGGCTATGGCTTTGTCCCCCTTCCAGGAAGACAAATTATACCCAATTTATATCGCAGAGGGAGGAATAAGCTGCTCTCAAGCCAGTAACCACTAAAGAAGAAAAATGGTGGGAAAGGGATGGACAGCTTTATCTGCCCATGTCAATTTAATGGAAACCCATTAAAACTTTATAGGACTCTTTCCACTTATGGTGAGAGATGTCTACAAAGCTTGCTCTCAGTGATCTTATAATAACCCCGGCCAAGACTCCTCCCACTAGTTGAACCTGTTTAACACAGGGGAACACACCCAGGAGAAGTCGGTCTGATGGACTTTATGTAAATACTTGCTTGAAGGGGATTTAAATATCTACTTGTCCTATTGTACACTTTTACTGGGTGGGTTGAAGCCTATTGTACAAGGACAGAAAGGGCTACAGAAGTGACAAAAGTATTACTAAAAGAAATAATTCCTAGACGTGGGCTTCCCTAAAGCTTACAGAGTGACAATGGACCTTCTTTCATGATGCAGGTCGCACAGGGGTTGTCAAAGCCCTGGGAATGAAATACCACCTACATTCAGCTTGGAGACCCCAGTCATCAGTAAATGTAAAAAGAACCAACCAGACTCTAAAATGGGGCCTAGCTAAACTTTGTCAGGAAACTTCTGAACCATAGGTAATCTTACTACCCATTACTCTCATGACAACTTGCAATGCACCTAGGACCAAGCTAAATATCAGCCCTTATGAAATGCTGTATGGATGGCCTTTTCTATCAAAAATACTTGTAGCAAATCCAGAAATTGCTGAACTCATTAATATCTTACCAATTTTGGCAAACTCCAAATGGCTATTCAAAACATAGGAAACCAAGTCCTTCCAACACTCAAAGAAGGAGAAGGCCCTTCAAATAAAATCCAGAGTATAGGGGTTGAAGACAACTGGCTCGCTGATCAAAGTCTCCTCAAGTGGGGTGTGATGGCTGGCAGTACTCATTTTACCCTTGACAGATGAATCCAACTGTTGATCTCTACTATTTTTACAGCTATGGAAATAGCCAAAATTATGTGATAGGGACCTTTCCATTTGGCCTCAATTGATCCTCTGGGGATCCTTCCAGATTTTTATTAACCCCTATATGAGTAATCCACTGTCTCATCTTGGCAAAGAGAGCAAGGGTTCCGTGAATCCCAAATAGGCGGGAACAATGGTCCACTGTAAGCCTGAAGCAGCTATAAGAAGCTGAGACTTCCAACCCCAGAACCACCCAAAAAGAATTTTGAGATCACATCTCTCAGGGGGAAATATTAGGTAGGAGTTCAGGGATTCTAAGATGGTAGAGGCAGGGTATATGAAAGATACTGCTGGAGAATAAGACAGGGAGACAAATCATAAGTCCCATTACCATAACAACTCTCACTACTGAGGCTTATCACCATGACAACTCCCACCACAAGTTAATATTTTTAAATAACTAATGGGGTTAAAGTGGGCAGAATTCTCATTAGGTTTCTAAAGTAACCAATGTGGGGAAATGGACAATACTCTAATCAGGTATCATAAGGTAACAATGGGAACAAATGGGGTAAGGTCTTCAACTCAGACCACACAGGAAAGAGAACACCTCACAGCTCAGCATATAAGACACTAATTTCCAGACACTGGAGCCTTCAGCCTATCTTTCTTGTTCAGCCCACTCTGTTCTACCTTACAGAGCACTTCTCTTATCTTCACCTTCAATAAATCTGGACTTAACCCATTATTTGTGTGTGTACAGCTCAGTTCTTTGCTCAGGACATCAAGGACCTGGACCCCAGCTGGACACCCCAATAATATTACTTGGTCCCATCCCTTCTTTATATATCTCTATTTCTCTGCATGGGAATATTTACTATATACCTTTATATACTGGATGTATGTAAGCTGCTTTTTATTTTTATAGAAGCTCATGCTGAGAATTTGCCTTGAGTCTCAGGAGACTTTGGACTTGTAATTTTGGGAAATCTTAGTACATTTGAGATTATAGGTATACTTGGAAATGGACTAAAATGTATTTTGAATTGTGAGATGTGCATGAGGAAGAACAAGCTTTGAGGGGTGGAATGTCATTGTTTCAATATGAAATGTCCTCCAAAGGCTCATGTGTGAAACAATTCAAGAAAGTGTAGAAATGATTGGTTATGAAAGCCTTAATCCAATCGGTGAATTAATCCCCTGATAGGAGTTAACTTAGTGGTAAGTGTAGGATGTAGGATGTATCTGCAAGAGGTACATCACTGGGGCATGCATTAGGGGTGCATATTTTGTCCCTGGAGAATGAAGTCTCTTTGCTTTGTGGTTCCATGTCCTGAGCTGCTTTCTTCCACCACACTCTTCTGCTATGACGGTCTGTCTCACCTGAAGTCCCATGGAATGGAGGCAGCTGAAACAATGAGCCCCCAAATAAACGTACATTCTTCTAAAATTGTTTTGTCAGGGCTTTTGTTTGCAGCAGCAAAAATACTGACTAAAATAATAAGTGAAGACAAATTTGTTGATTGGAGAGGACCTGCTGTGGCAGGTAGACACAAAGAGGGCACCCTTTGTTTCCTCTCCATTGATATACACTGCCTCATACTTTTGTCTTCTCTCTGTGTTTGTGGACTAGAACTGAAATTTGCTTTGAAAGACTACTGTAATGGTGATAGGAGGTCACTTGGTGATTATAAGACATACATTTGTGATTCTATCTTGCTAGCAAAATTTCTTCCATGGTGGCTTTGATTTAACTTGCTACAATATCAGGAAAAGCCACATAAGAAGGAACTAAATGGAGCCTCTTGTGGAGCCACAAGGAACTGTGGGCCTTGGTCCTATAGCTTTCCCTACAGTTTTCCATTTACATTTGCAATAAAGCAAAACCCCTTTCATATAACACTATATTGAATCACTAGTAATGAGTATCTCATAATAAAACTATATTTATTTCTTTCTCCTATGATTTGCATTATTATAATTCAATACGCTTACATATAAGCATACCTGTGAGGGAAGAGTCCTGTACCAGGAGTATTTGAATATGACTGATGGACAAAGGGAACTAAATAGCAACATCAAAGATACTGTGCCTGCCCATCTCTAAGCTTGCTTCTCCCCAGACCTAACTGCTGTTGGTAATGCTCAGGAACTTCCTTGGTGGACAGCAACTATCCTCACTGTTTGTAAATATCTTTCTGCAAGGAAGACCTCATGGTCTAAATAACCTTTCAAGGAACACACACAGTCATTCAAAACTCCTCTGCACAGGATGCATTCCTCTGTGAGCTGCCTCTGACCTGCCCCTCTCTCCTGCCCAATTCCCCATGCTATGCCCTTCTACCCCTGCCATCCTCACATATCATTGTTCCTAGTTATGCTTCATATCCTCTGGCCTCTTTTCATCTGCTGGCCTGTGCCACTAAAACACATTTCCTATTTAAGTTTCCTCTTCTGTTTTCTTGACTCACTGCTCTCCACTTTTCAGAACATTCTCCCATGTTCCTCCTCCAAGAGGCCTTCTTTGTCCATTCCAGTCCAGGACCACTGCTCTCTTCTGAGTTCCAAGTGTGGCTCTTCCTCTTGCAGTTTCCTTTCCTATAAAGCTTTCTGAGTGCCCACCAGACTGAAATACCAGGGAATACAAAAGTCAGTGTTTGCTATTCTTACACGAGCCCAACATGGGCTCTTTCATATGCCCAAAGAGCAATACAAAAGATTCTCTTTTACATTGAATTTCACAATTCATGTCTCAAACTCCTCACCTACATCCTTACCCACTTTCCAGTAAATTCCAAATCTTCCAATATGAAGGTAAATTGAACTGAAAGATTAACTTATTTCTTTTACTTCCTCTGTTCTCATGACAGGACATGAACTCAGAGATGGAAACCTCAGCCTTTCTTCTCTGGCTTCCCTTTCCCAAACCACTGAGAAGATCTTCTGATGGACCACACTGCTTTTTACCTCATCTATACCTCTTTCCCTTTTCAGATTTGTCCTCTTAGACCTAGGAAATCTCATTCTCTAAAATTCAGCTCTATTGGGGCTGGAGATGTGGCTCAAGTGGTAGCATGCTTGCCTGGCATGCACAGGGCACTGGGCTCGATCCTCAGCACCACATAAAAATAAAATAAGGAGATTGTGTCCACCTAAAAAACTAAAAAATAAAAAAAATTGAAAAAAGTTTAAAAAAAATAAAATTCACCTGTATTAATATGACTTCCTTGAAAAATATTTTCAAATCCTTTTTCATTATACACTTTCACTAATTTTACTACGTGGTTTTTTTTCAGTTTTTTGGGGGTAGTACTGGGTATTGAATACTGGGGTGCTTAACCACTGATCCACATCCCTAACCCTTTTTATTTTTTATTTATTATTTTGCAAAAGGGTCTCGCTAAGTTGCTGTGTGGTCTTTACTCAGTACAGTACTGAGTGATGGAGGACTTAGGTCTTCCCCTGTTAAGACAATCTGGCATTCCCGTGTGTAGACTGCCCAAGGCATGAGATCTCTGCCTTCACTCTACCAATGGGACAGCTCTCCTAGCTCCAGAATTGGGCATAATCCACTGGGTTTGGTCAGCCCACCTCCTGCCTTGCTTGGCAAAGAATATTTTGTAGAAAACCTTTGAAGTTCCATTGTATAAATAAACCAAAAGAGGGTTTTGTCTCTCTCTCTTTCCTGTGTGGAAGCTGGACCCCTAAGGTCGTAGAGCCGTCCTGCCCCTGCTTTTTAAAATTACTCCCTTGTCATGTGGTCTTTTTGTCGCCTTTTTTTTTTTTTTTTAGCCTTGTTTCTCAGTCAGTTCACTCCACACAGAGGAACTCTGACTTAATTGCCTGCACAGACGTGGGTGGGACTGATGGTTTTGAAATCAGGATCCCCCTCCCTCAGGCTCCCAAACTCCTGGGATTTCAGGTGTGCCCACCAAGCCCAATGTTTTTTTGCTTTCTTCAAATTCATCATAATCACTGTTACCCTGGATCTTTTGCTGTTACCACTGTCAACACGTGCCAACATGTGCAAAATGGGTGTCAATAGACAATGGTGTAGCCCCTAAGAATGTTTACTTTACCTCACTCTTCATCCTAGAAATATCTCTGACACTTTTCATTTCAATCAGCATTATTTCAGAGAAAATTTCTGAAACACATTAAAATAAGAAATGTATAAGTATAATAAATGTACTAAAAGTGAGATTTTCATTAAATTTAGGAAAGGGTAATATTTGAAAAATTAAAATAATTGCAATGGTTACTTGGAAACAAGTATGAATACAATTCTTAACATAGAAATGAAAGACTTTAAAATACAATGCAAAAATACATATTTGGTTGTCAACTATGTTTAGAGGACCAAATAAAAATATACAAATAAAAAGAAAACTTATGACCGAGTGTTAAATGTATTTGCACACAAAACCAAAAACCAAGAAGAAATATTTAATACCAATGATGAAGTGCTGAAATGTCAAAGGTCAGTCAGCAGAGTGATTTTTTTGATCACTCATATAAAAGAAGTAAATCTCCCAAGTAACATAATGAAGGAGAGGAAGGAGCTGCTGTTTTCTTACTGAATCCATGTGGAGGCTCTAAGCTCTGAGGCTCAAACTATGGCCCTATCCTTGGTCAACATGGTCTGGAGGAGGAGGAACATGCCATCCTGGTCCTTTGAGCTTGTGCATGAATCAACCAGGACTGCACCTCAGCCTACAACCAATGTTTGCAGCTATTAAAGGTGTTAAAGTGGAGGTTAGCACTGGGGAGACTATCTATGGGTTTCAAAGATGTTAAAGTCGTTAAATGTCTACAACAATGTGATAAAGTTCTAAACCCTCCTATTTATTCAAGACAACAATGGGGATATTGGTATTAGATGCAAGGCATGCAGGCTACTACTCTTATCTTTCTCTATGTTAGAACACCACAGTGGTTAAGAGAAAAGACTCTGGAGGGAAAATTCTTGTCTTAAATTAAGTCTCTTAGTACCTAACAGGAGAGTAAGAAAATGAGGAATAAATTAAGGGAAAAAAGAAAACAGAGCTAAAAAGTAGACACACATAAAAATAATAATTTATAAGATGATCAGTGGAGAAAAGGTTGATTTTCCTATAAATGTTTTAGAAAACTGAATAATTAATAGGGAGAGTGAAAATCTAACCTTTGACTTTATATTACACAGTAAATAAATTCAGGTGGATCATAAACATAAATATAGAAATAATTAACACATTATGTAGAACACAATTTAGGAAAATATCTTCACGACAAGGTTACAAGATGCAATTTCTTAAAAATTAGACCTATAAAGTATTTCCCATTAAAAAGGATATTCTAGTAAAGTCTATGTAAACAGTTTCTGGAGAAAGATTTGGGTCATGCTCAAATTATTCTATCCTTTTTTTGTAGGATAGAATTGAACATTAGAAGTGGTAATAGCCTCCCTCTTGATATACTGTGAGGACTGTATGAACCACAAATATGTAACACATATGTTTCAATTAACTATGGATCAAACCTATACAGAGATATAAGATTACAATGAAGCTGAAGAATGCCTATCACCTAGCCATTATAACATCATAGCACAGTGCATTTCAGTGTGCTAGTGTAAAATAACCTACCAGGTTGCTAGTTATAACAAAATAAAGCATAATTCTTGAGAATTCTCCCTGCTCAGGAGCCCCAGGTGGCTCTGCCACAGCCGTTTTTTGCTTATAAACTGCAGGTGCTGAGAAATCTCTAGGGAGAGTTTTGGATATACCAAAAGCCAGGAAGTAGCAGAATCAATTCTGACAAGCCTCTTATAATTGCAAGAGAATAGGATGTGAAATACTGCATCAGAGTATCACACTTACTAAAACATCTTGAAAGTTCCTAATATTATATAGTATAATAATCATAACAATTGTTACTAAATTTTTAATAGTTATAAATAATACGTATAATATCCAAAAAGAGAGATTTCAAGATGACTAAGTTCAGAAGGTGATGGAGTGTGTCTAGGCAGAAACCCTCAATTCTTCCACAACCAAGAAACAAAGCAGTTAAAGAACAGCTGACCAGAGAGGTGGGTGACAGAAAACACCCTGAAACTCAATATGGACAGCTTGAGACTTGGAAGGACTTGAAATTTGATTATCAGAGTAGAAAATCAGGACAGAATTCTTTGACTCTCAACCCTGACTAGGGATGGGGGTAACAAAAAGAGAAAGAGAGTAAAAGCCTGTAAGTTTACTTCCTTAACACAAATGAAAAGAAAAGCAGACCAAGTTACAAATAGGATAGGAGCAGCAAACGGTGAAGGCGATCACATACTTTAGCCAAAATTGTGGGCTGAAAGCTTTATCAGGCAGGATAGTCATTCTGTAGAGTCCACAGCTATACAGCCTCCCTGGAAGAAATTAAATATGCACAGCTTCTTTCCACTTACAGATAGTAACAAAACCATAGGCAATGCCTCTGAAATGGGTTGGTAATTTATTTATTTATTTATTTATTTTTTTTTTTGAATTTTCAATATTTATTTTTTAGTTCTTGGCGGACACAACATCTTTGTTGGTATGTGGTGCTGAGAATCGAACCCGGGTCGCACGCATGCCAGGCGAGCGCGCTACAGCTTGAGCCACATCCCCAGCCCTGGTAATTTATTTAGAAGGAACCTGTAGTGGGATCATTGCTACCCAAAGGTTATCAAAACAGGGAGTGAGCTGGGGCTGACCTGAGAACAAATCATCTTGGGAAATTCTAACCCTGACCTAGTACTCCCCACATCTTCCACGACAGCTCAGGCAAAGTTGGGCCAACTGACACCCTACCCCTATAATGTTGATAGGTAAATCCTGGTGATCTGCAGCAGCCAGGATGGGGATTCTATGCCACAGACCATCCATAGAGAGCCTGTGTTTACAGGTCCCACATTTGCAGACAGACACCAAATTCTGTGCCACTATAGAGAAGTCCCTGTGCAGTGAAGTGGGTACTCAGTTTTCCACAGTAGTAAGTAACAGCCCTGAGCCCTGTACCTTACTCCCTTGCACCCAACAGAAAGAGCCAGCAGATACAGCATCCTCTAAACATGAAGATTTGGGCAAGTGGGATGATTAACAAGTTTCAGCAGGCAAGAAAACCATAGGAACCAGGGATGTAGCTCCTGTGCCTCAGCACCTCTAGGAGGGTCTACAATGAAAATTTCAGAATTGTGAGTTAACTCAATTCTCATTCATATGCATATAGTCCTTTCCTGAGGATACCCCCAGGCAGCCACTGGAAACAATCAGCACATACACAATGGCAGTACACCCCACAAAGGGGCTTAACAGAGGAACATTCCACAGACATCACCCACCCCCAAAGTGCCTAGGTACAAGCCCACTAACCTGTGTGTCCTGTGTACTCCAGAATAGACAACAGCCCCACACTCCCACCTAAGCAACTCAGCATTACCTCAAACAGATTACAAACCTGGCACACTCTGAAATGTACACAGGGGAGCCCACACACAATTTGACAGTGCTAGATACATGGAGATTTACTTCAAGAGGACTACACACCCTGATGGGGTATAACCAGCTGCTAAGTCACAATTAAGGACTGTATTCTCTGACCCAATAAAATGATAGTAGGTACTGGCCATACTAAAGATTGGAGACGGTCTCCCAGAATAATATCAGAGGTGAACTGGTGTTATCACAACCTCCACACTCAAGAAAACTTAGAGGTAAATCCAAGAGTGGTGGGCATCTTCTAAACGTCCTATATTTTGATGAAATCCAAATGAAGAATTAAAAAGAAATCCTGCACCTTGGCATGGACCATAAATTTTTTTGATATAGCAGTAATGACAATTTTTTGTTTTTGATACCGGGGATTGAACTCAAGGGCACTCAACCACTGAGCCACATCCCCAGCTCTATTTTGTATTTTTTTTTAACTTTTATTTCATTTCATTTTTTTATTTTATTTTATGTGGTGCTGAGGATGGAACCCAGCACGTGTGCTAGGTGAGCACTCTACCGCTGAGCCCCAGCCCCGGCCCCACTATTTTGTATTTTACTTAGAGACAGGGTCTCACTGAGCTGCTTATTGCCTCACCATTGCTGAGGCTGGCTTTGAACTCATGATCCTCCTGCATCAGCCTCCTGAACTGCTGAGATCATAGGTGTGCACCATTGTGCCCAGATAGTAATGGCAATTTTGATCTTACAAATAGAACTTTTCATATTGAATTAACAGATGTTCCCTTATTATATGATATTACAGCCCTCAACCCAATTGATTATATTTCTTCTAATGTTTTCAAACATTAAATGGAATTCTTTTCCTATCTCTGCTTTCCTAGCTTCAGTAATTGGTATTCTTAGTCTCTTTCCTCTTTTTTTTTTTTAGAGAGAGAGAGATATATATATAGAGAGAGAGAGAGAGAGAGAGAGAGAGAGAGAGAGAGAGAGAGACAGAATTTTTAATATTTATTTTTTAGTTATTGGTGGACACAACATCTTTGTTTTTGTATGTGGTGCTGAGGATTGAACCCGGGCCGCACACATGCCAGGCGAGCGCGCTGCCGCTTGAGCTACATCCCCAGCTCCTCTCTTTTCCTTTTAACCATTACTTGTTCTCCCTCAAGCCCACACCCATTCTTTCTTCTTTTTTTATCTTAGTTTGTATTATTTTTATATTTTCTTGTCTCTTTTTTGTTTGATCATTTTTTTATCTTCTACCCTTTTAAACTCTATCTTGTGTAATAGTAATTTTACAATCGATTAGTAACTAATTCTCAACCTATTCAGAAACATTAGTACAATTTGGAGAATTTTCAATAAGATTTTTCCTTAAGGTTTATTAGTATATGGCTTCAATCTGAAATGACTGCAGTAGAAGTTTTAGTATCTTCTTTCAAATTGGTGTTGATACTGGGAGTATATTTGCTGAGTGGGAGTATTAATACCTGGATATTTGCCTAGACTGGGGAAATTAATAGAAAGAATCTAAAAACTGCCTTGCATAAAAATAGAAGAGATAATCATCACAGCAGATGGGTTGACACACAATATGAAAAATCAAGGGAACAAGCCACTCCAAACAACCCATAACACTTCAACAGCTAATCCCATTGACACCAAAGTAAAGTAAATGTTGAATAAAAAATTTAGAAAGTTCATAGTTAAAATGTTCAAAGAACTGAAAAAAGACAAAAGGAATGAAGAAAGAGAGAAAATATAGGATGTGAAAGATAATTTCTCAGGAAGTGAAAGATAATTTAAACAAAAAGATAGATATTCTGAAAAAGAACCAAACAGAAATCATGGAAGTGAAGGACTCAATAAATCAAATTAAAGTTGGGGTGGAAGTATTGCCAATAGACTAGATCACATAGAAGACAGATTCTCAGCTAACTCACAATGGATCATACACCTAAATGTAAGTGCTAAATAGGCCAAACCCAACACATGCTTGTGATTTAAGGTTAACAAAGGGTTCTAAGATATGACATCAAAAGCAGAAGTGACAGAACAAAAATAGATATATCAATCTTTATCAAAATTAGGATTTTTGTGATTCAAAGTATAAAAATTACAATAGCCAGCAACCCCAAAGAATGGGAGACAAATATTTGAAAATCTTAAAAACTGCTAAGTTTCTAGTATCATGAATGTTTGAAAACTTTTACAACTCAAAAAATAAAGAAAACCCAATATCCCTATTGAAATATGGGGGAATTATTTAAAATGATATTGTTCCGAGAAAGCATTAGGCATGTCCAATAAATGTATGGAAACATGCTTGATGCCATTTGCCATTAGGAAAATGCAAAGTAAAGAACCATGGTTGTGCCCTGTACTACATATTTCCACTAAGTGGAACAAGGCAAAATACTGCGTTTTAATTTATTAGACATTCCCCAAAACACAAAAATATAAAGAGATTAGTGATACTAGTGGCATGGAGGACAAGAAAATGAAATAGGTAAAGTTTAGGAGTTTCTTTAGAGCATTGAAAAATATTCTGGTTGGTACAAGATAGTGTTTTACAAATTCTACATAACTACAAAAGAGGGAATGTTAATTTGTACAAATTAATCATTATTTAGTGTGTTGAAACATTCCAGAGAGGAACTCAGAAAAAATAACAATATCACAAATATATGAAATAACTATACTAAAGGGAATGGAGGGAAAGAGGATGACCTGTATTACTTAGGAAATAGGTAGAGATTTTGATTATAAAGGCCAAATTTACATTAGCCTTGCACTTTAGTGGGTAAAAATTTTCCCATGGACTTATGGATTAAAAATCTTGATTCTCTTATGCATGCATTTTTGGACTGAATGATTAAGCAAATGAAACTAACTTTCTTACTTTTGAGATATAGGCTGTCAATAAGCAGGTTGGTTCATGTGATACAGGATCAGATCATGTAGTGTTGAACGTACTAATATTATGTTTAATTTAAACTACATAAACATAGGCACATATAGAAATATTTTCAGATCAGATATGGTGTTAATTATATACATAAAGAAATTGTTTAACAGCTGACAAAGCACTGAATCAAAAAGTACTCCCTAGTAGCTGTTGGTATAGTTAGTTGTCCAGATATCCATTTCTGATACCAATCTGCAATACAAAATAACTAGAATTTTGTAAACAAATGGTAGATACTGGGATTGGTCAGAAAATCAGCCTGGATCACCTTTAAGAGTTAGAATGTAGGGGCTGGGGATTTGGCTCAAGCGGTAACGCACTCACCTGGCATGCACGGGGCACTGGGTTCGATCCTCAGCATCACATACAAATAAAATAAAGATGTTGTGTCCACCAAAAACTAAAAAATAAATATTAAAAATTCTCTCTCTCTAAGAAAAAGAGTTAGAATGTAAAGAAAAAATGCAAACCAAGTATATAACCAACCAACCAAACACATGATGATATCAATTATAATGATGTAGATATATAGAAATGGCATAGAAACCAACCAAAAGGTTTTCCAATGCCCAAAACTGAATTGGTTTGAGCAGCCAAATAAATAAAGTAGAATAAAGTATGATAGAGTATGTGTTAATTTTGCATCACTGTAACCAATATACTTAACAAGAACAATTTAGAGGAAAAAAAGGTTATTTTTGCTCATGGATTCAGAATATCAGTCCATAGTCAGCCAACTCCATTGCACCTGGCCTGAGGTGAGGCAGAATATCATGGTAGAAGGGTGCAGCAGAAGAACACTGCTGGGCTGGGGATGTGGCTCAGGCGGTGGCGCGCTCACCTGGCATGCGTGCAGCCCGGGTTCGATCCTCAGCACCACATACCAACAAAGATGTTGTGTCCGCCGAGAACTGAAAAATAAATATTAAAAATTCTCTCTCTCTCTCCCCCTCTCACTCTCTCTTTAAAAAAAAATGGCATTGACCTCCCTGTCTCATCACTTAGTTGCTTCTTAAATTAAATCCTGAATACAATCAAGACAGTGGTTAGTATAGGTAAAATAAAGACTAGTAATAAATCCTTGATTAACTTTAAAAAAAAAAAAAAAGAAGAGCACTGCTCTACTTATAGTGACCAGGAAGCAGATAGAGAGAAAGAGTAAAGGGTGCAAGGAAAATGGATCCTTCTGGTGATCCACCTCTTCCAGTAATGCCCCATCTGCCTACAATTACTACCAATGAGAATGAACTGATGAGGTTACATTTCTCATGATGCAATCATTTTAGCTCTGAATTTCCTGTATGGACACAGGAGATTTGGGGGGACACCTCATGTCCAAACCATAATATTCTGTCCCTGAGCCCCCAAAACTTGTGTCCATGTCACAATGCAAAATGCATTCAGTCCATCTTTAAGATACCTATAATCTTAACAGATGTGGCAATATCAAAAAGTCTAAGTCCAAAGACTCTCAAATCAAGGCAAATTCTTGGTTGTGAGCTCCTATGGTGACCAAAAGTAAGTTATAAACATTCAATATATAATGGTACAGAATAAACATTTCCATACCAAAAGGGAGAAGTAGAGGCATAAAAGAAGGAAGGGAACAAGACAAGACCTAAACCCTGCTGGACAGACATTAAGTCTAGCAACTCCATGTCAAGAATGTGATCTCCAAAATATCTAGGAAGTCCACCCCTTTGACCTTGCTGGTTGCAGCTCTCATGTCCTATCTCTTAGCCTGGATCTCCCCACAGTCAGAGTCTTCATCAGCAGACAGTCCTTTTATTGGCGTCTCTTAATTCTTGAGATCTCCATTCCAGCTTTGGTTTCACCTTCAAAGTTGCATGCATTGCCCTCTCAGGGGCTGCCCCCAAGAGTTCCTACCCTGTCACACATTGCCTGACCTTCCAGGCCTTCCTCTGAAATTTCAGTAGAAATGTCCATGATCACTCAACTCTAATACCAGCTTGAACAGTAGCTAGGCCTCCTGGGACCACAGTTACAGAGGCCTTTGAGTGCCTGGGCAGCTGAGTACAGTACAATGAATCCTAGAGAAATAGCTTTCTAATTCTCCTGTCAAAGCAGGATGCCTCTACAGTCTCTTAAGTGAGTGTTGACTTCTACTTTGGGCCTGCAATGGGTGTGTCCTTGCTAATTCCTGGGATGCCCCCTATCTATCTTTCAATTGTCTCTGAGAAAAATACTTATCTTCAGTGGCTGTAATCTCTTTAACAATCCCAACTTCCATGGTCCCAGTTTTACTTGCACTTCCCTGGCAAATTGCAAGTTTTATAAATCCATCTTCTCTACTCTCTCCTCCTGATTTTCAAAGTAAAATTGGCTAAATATATCCAGCAATATGTGCACCACCACCTGTATGTTGTGCTGCCTTGAAATTTCCTCTGTCAGATTAATTAGTCCTTCATCTTTAAATTCAGCCTCACATAAAGTCTCAGGACATGGGCAAAATGTTGACAAGGTTTTTGCCAGAATGTAACACATGTGGGCTCTGGTCTGATTCCCAACTGAATTTTATTCCCCCCCTGAAACCTCATGAACACAGTCTTTACTCTGAGCATTTCAACCACTATTCTGGTCTTCTGATTTCCCAACAGAATCACCCACAAAACTTTGATTATGACTTTCTAAGGCTTCTCTGGCTTGTGTCTTCCAGTCACATCCCACAGCCCAGAGTTACCACCAGGACAATAATCATTTCATATTAGAATGGACTGATTAGATTATAGTTCTAATAATCTGAAAATTTCAACTTTGAACATTCCTGTATTGACACAGGAACTTTTGGTGGACACCTCATTTCCAAATCATAATATAAAATAAATAATCATGTTGCATACTGATAAAAATAAATTCATGAATATATAACAAATGGAGGAAAATAAAGTCTCTATGCTGAAGGCTTTAAAAGTAATTATACAAAAGAAAATTTATTGACTTTTCTATACACAAGAGGTTGAATATTACTTTCCAGTTTTTAAGTGTGTGTGAATCCTAGTGATTTATTTTTGAAAATTAAATCAAATAAACAGAAAAGAAAAAGAATTTTACAGTAGAGAATTCTAACAAAACTACCTCATCCAGTTGACCTAATTAATATCAGCAGTGCTAAATCATACTGATAGTATGTAATGTTGACAAGATGTGATGAGAACTTCATTTCACATCTGTGGGTTTCCTCCCCACAGTATTCTAGGCTAATATAACATGAGAAAAGCATCAGTAAAATCCCCAAAGAGGGATGTTAATCATAAAAGTGAGGGATGTCAATCACAAGATAAAAAGAAAGAGAAACTGTCATAGCTACAGGAGCTAAAGAACACAGGATATCTAGACGTGAAAGAATTTTCTTGGTGGAATATGGAAAGAGAAAATGGATATTAAATAAAAATTAAGAAAATCTGAAGAAAGTAAGAGTATTCATAGATGATAGTACATAGTATTTTTCAAATTATGAAAAATGTGTCAGGGGCTGGGGATGTGGCTCAAGCAGTAGTGCTCTTGCCTGGCATGTGTGTGGCCCGAGTTCGATCCTCAGCACCACATACAAAGATGTTATGTCTGCTGAAAACTAAAAAATTAAAAAAAAGAAAAATGTGTCAATAAATTAATAGGTAAAATATTAGAGAAGTTGTGTTTTGGGTAGATGTAAATTCTTTGTATCATCTTAGCAACTTACATGTAAGTCTAAAATTTGCTGAAAATGAAAAAAACCCAATTTTAAAAAAATGCACTGTCAAGTTTACTGAATATTAGCAACGTTACTGATGTCCACTAAGTGCCTTTCCCAAATTTTATTCCTTCCTAATCCTCTAATGGTAGCTATTATTTCAAATTTTCTGTTTGTCATTCCTCATGCCATATTTTGAGTATGCTTTTTATCCCAGTGAAAGGTTCTTGTGTAGGATACTAGATTCCTGTAGATGATATTGGAACATGGTGTGAACCTTTAAGAGGTGGGGTTTAGTAGGGATGGTCAGGGTTTTTTTTTTTTTTTTTTGGTTGTTGTTGTTGTTTTGTGTATATGTGTGTGTATATGACCCAGGGTCTCATACATGCTAGGCAAACATTTTACTACTGACCTACATCACCAGCCCATTAGGAATTTCTAAACAAAAGAGACAAAGAAGACCCTTATTTCCTGGTTAAGTGAAAAATCCAACAAAAATATATAATGTTAGAAAATATATATGTCCCAAATGTTAACATACCCAATTACATTTAAAAATTCTAGGTGACTTAAACATACCTTTATCACCAATAGACAGGTCATCAAAACATAAAATCAATAAACATATATCCAACCTAAATAATACTATAAATCAAAGGGAACAAAACAGGTATCTATATAATATTTCACTCCAAAACAGCTGAATTTACCAACTCCTCAGCAGTTCATGGAACATTTTCCAGAATAGACCATAAGTCTTAGCAAATACAAAAAAAAAAAAAAAATCAATGTTATCCCATGCATCCTATAAGAGCATAATGGAATGAAACTAGAAATCAATAGCAAGAAATTAATAGAAACCACATAAACACATAGAGATAAAACAATACTTTTTAAAATGAAGAATGAACCTGAGAAGAACCCCCGAGAAGAAATCAAGAAATTCTTAGAAGCTAATGGAATCAAAGTTACAACACAAAGGAGAGGGGAAGGGAATGGGAGGGAGGGGAAAAGAGGTGAGAGGAGAGAAGCGAGGGGAGAGAAGAGGATAGGAAAGGAGAAACACTCCTAGCACCATGGACAAAATATATATCCCAAAGACATGCTCCCAGTGACCTATCTTTTCCAACCACATCCTACCTACCTACAGTTACCATCTAGTTAATGCCTATCAGGGAATTAATGTACTGATTGGGTTAAAATTCTCACCACCTAATCAGTTTACTCTAAACACTCATGCACTATCTCACACATCAGGTCTAGCTAATCCCTATCAGGGAATTAATGCTTTGGTTAGGTTAAAAATCTCATAACCCAAGCATTTCACCTCTAAAAATCTGTGCATTATCTCACACATGAGTTTTTGGGGGACATTTCATATCTAAACCATAACATTTCACCCCTAGTCCCTAAGAGCTCATGCTTATCTTATAATGCAAAACACATTTAGTTCATTTCCAGGAGTCCCCACAGTCTTAAAAGTTCTAGCATTTTCTGTCCATGTCTGAACTCTCCTTTGAAATTCAGTGCAAATTATCAGAGTGAACTTCTATAAAAATCAAAAGTAAGTTTCATATACTCTATATATAAAAGTACAGAGTAAACATTTCCATTCAGAAAAAAATAGGAACATAGAAAGAAAAAAATGGAACTAATGCAAGACCAAAATCCTTCTGGGCAAACAAGTCCTGCAGCTCCATGTCCAGTATCTGGGCACATGGCATCCTGTTGTTTTTTTGCAAAAAGCTCGCATAGCTCTGACCATATGGCCTTGCTGGTTGCAGCCCATGTGGCCTTTCTGTTGGCTTGTCTCTGCTTGATTTCAGTAGCTTCCCTTATCAGGCATTTCATGTTATTGGCATCTCTTAATCTTAGAGGTCTCCTTTTCAGCTTTGGCTTCTTTCTCACATCCTTATGTATTACCCTCTCAGAGACAGCCCACAAGGGATCTGACCCTGGGACACTTTACCTACCCTCCATTGACTTCTTTGAAATATTGATAGAACCCTCTCTGACCCCTAATTCCGGAATTCTGCATAAGCAGCACCACTTGGTTGATGCCAAATCTGCCACCACCTCAAGCAGTAGCTAAGCCTACAGGGCCCATGGCTGCAGCAGCCTCTGAATACCTGGGTGGCTGAGCATGGCCAAACAACATGCTAGGCAACCCTGTGCAAGCAGGGTATCTCATTGGTCTATTCTCAAGGAAAGTTTTAGCTTTATATTCTTGAACCTCAGAGGGGTGTGATCTTGCAAATTCCTGAGATGCCTTCAGATCAACTTTACTATTGCTTCTTGGTAAAGTATTTAGTGTTTTTTCAGTGGCTGTAATGTCTTTAATAACAACACATTCTTTAGTCCCAGTTTTACTTGTAAAACTTGCAGTCCCAACTGCAAGTTTTCAAAAAATTTTCTGCTTTGCTTTCTGCTCTTAATTATTACAATAAACTTGGCTAAAAGCTGCCAGCAATATTTATGCTGCAGCCTGAATATTATGCTGCCTAGAAATTTATTCTGCTAGTTTAAGAAGTCCATTGCCTTCAAATTCAGTCTCAGGACACAGGCAAAATATACACAACCTATTCAACAGAATGTAACACAAATGGTCATTCCAACAGAATCCTCTATTTCCTCTGAAACCTCTTGAGCCCAGTCTCTACTATCCACAGTCATATTGGCATTCTTGTCCTCTGAACTGCCACTAGAATTTCCCATTAAGGTCCACTTACAACATTCTAAAGCTTTGCCAGCTTGCATTGCTAAATTTTCCAATACTCCTACCATAAATTCCAAAAAGTTCCAAAAGCTCCTAAACCACATTGTCAGTTTAGTCACAGCAATGGCTCTACTCCCCATATCAATTTCTGCTTTAGTCAATTTCTTCACTCATATGACCAAAAGACTTTACAAGAACAATTTTAAGGAAGAAAAGTATATTTGGTGCTCAGGTTCAGAGGTCTCAGTCTAGAGAGTTGACTCCACTCTAAGGGGAGAGGCAGAACATCATGGCACAAGAGTATGGTAGAGAAAAGTGGCTTAGGACTTGGCCACCAGGAAGTAGAGAGAGCAAGGAGGGGAGGGAGGAAGGGAGGGAGAAAGAGAAGGGGAGAGATGGGGAGGCGAAGAGGTTGATTCCCCTAACCACAGACAAAACAAAATATATCCCAAATGCAGGCCCCTAGGAACCCACAACCTCCATCCATACTCTACTTGCCTACAGTTACCACCCAGTTATTGACTTTCAAGGTATTCATGCATTGGTTAGGTTAAAATTCTCAACCCGATCATTTCACCTATAAACTTTCTTGCACTGTCTCACATATGACCCTTTTGGGGACACCTCAATCAAAAACATAAGTCCAAATAAATATGCTCATGCTCCACCTCAAGGCCTTAGAAAAAGATAAACAGACTAATTCCAAAAGCAGTAAAAGACAGAAAGATCAGAGCCAACATTAAGGAATTGAGAACAGCAGCAACAAAAAACAATGAACAAGAGTAGCCCCTCCTGCTTCTCTTTACCTGGCTGGAGATGGAATCTTCCATTCTAACACATACCTCTGCCACTGCTGTTCACCACTTGCTATGAGGTCCATAGCATATCTGAGCTGATGCAGATGACTCGAACTTGAAAGCTCCAAAACTCTGATCTAAATAGACCTTTTCTATTTTTCAGCTGCCTCAGGTATTCCCTTGAAGTAACACAAATATGGTCAGTACTAATTTTTAGGTTTCTATTAGTAAATTATAATCATACATAATAATTATATATAATTTGTTTTCATTTTGACAATCATAAATGCATGGAATATAATTTGGTCCACTTCAGTCCTTTCCCTCCCCCTACTCCCTTTAGTCTTCTGTACTGAACTTTATTTATTTATAGTATTTTTTAAAAAATTGGTGCTTTATAGATAAGCATAAAGGTAAAATTCCCTGCGGTATATTCATACATGTATGTAGCATAATTGATCATCCTACTATTCCTCCCTTTTCCCATCCTTCCTTCCTCCCCCTATGTTCCATATATCTACTTTAAGGATCTCCCTTTTATTCTTTAAAATAATTTTCATTGTGTTTTAATTTCTAAATTATTCCTTATTTAGTTTTTCTGTCTTCAGTCTTAGATTAATATATATCCTTTGTCTTACTGTGAAAACCATTAGATAAATATCTATTACTACAAGAATATCTAGTTAATAATTTTCATAAGGGTGAAGGGCATAAAAAAAAGACTGAGAAACATTGCAGATTAAAAGAAGAGATGATATGTCAGGTAAATTCTAAGATAGTATCCAATTATCTTACTTACAATTACTGGCATGCACATTATTGTATGTGAATTCCCTCTTTGTGTGAGTAAAAAGTAATTGTGAGATTCTTTGCAAAAATAGAATACTAAAAGAAAAAAGAAAAAAAAATAGAATACTGCAAAGGTAATGAGATGTCACTAAGTTGATATCATTGGAAAAGATTATGATAATTGTCATGCTACCAATCTTTTCCCCTATATGGCTTTGATGAAGCTCACATGGCAATAAATGGAATGTAACCTGTAATCAACAGCCAGCCAGAATCTGAGGTCCTTGTTCTAATAGCTTCCCCCAAATTTACAGTATTATATTTTTTTTTAAAGAGAGAGCGAGAGAGATAGAGCGGTAGAGAGAGAGAGAATTTTTAATATTTATTTTTTAGTTTTTGGCGGACACAACATCTTTGTTTGTATGTGGTGCTGAGGATCGAACCCGGGCCGCATGCATGCCAGGCGATCGCGATACCGTTTGAGCCACATCCCCAGCCCAACAGTATTATATTTAAAAACTAATCCAAGGTCCCTTTCAAATGAGATAATTTACCTTTGAATGTATGTGAATATGTTTTAATGAGAAAGTCATCCTAATTTCTCTTGTGAATATGTTTTAATAAGAAAATCATCCTAATTCCTAATATTAAAATTGTTGTCAAATCATTTAACATATACATGTGCACACATTTACACTTATATGGATACATATGAGATATGCATAAATGCATATAATATTATTACTATTATTATAATATATTATTACTATTATTTTAAATAATTATCTGTTGGATTAATTGAGACTATAAAAAATAAATTATTCTCTAAAACAAGCACTGATAAGAAAATAATTGATCTATAACCAATATGCTAAGAAATGACCAAAACCAAAAACTCAGCTAAAAACGCAGAAAGCAGAAAATGAAATTGTGAGAAGTCATATTTTTACCTGCTGTGTTCTGATGCAGTATTGGGAAAACATGCTTAAATACAGTATCATATAAGTTGAATAAACCCATTTAACTTATGGATCCAAGATAGAGTTATGGGTGAACTATTGAAATTCCTATTTTAAATAGAGTAGTGAATTCTTAAAATTTTTATGTTGTCTCATTCATAGAATGTTGGTATGTTGCTCAAATCAGAAGCTTGGTTTATTCATCCCTGAAAGTTTCCAGTTCTCTGCCTCCTCCTGGTTCTTCAATGGAGTAAGATCTAGGTATCTACCTCATACAACCACCTCCTGAAGATCACTCTGCCTGACCTCTCTATTCCCTGGGTAGATTGTGCAGATATCCTACAATGACCAACTCTCACTCACAGTGTGACTCCATGGAACACATGCTTGTGCTTGTTGGAAACCAGCAATTAAAACTCCCCTTGAGAACTTGCATATGTAACAACCTGGTAGGAATAAAGTAGACACAGGTCTCACAAGAAAGAACAGTTCACTGTCTAGTACAAAAACAGATTGTTTAGCACATTGTGGGAAATCTTATCCTCCATGATAAGAGACAGTCATATATGAAGTGAGTGTTCAACGTCTGTCTTCTTTTAACACTGAGAATTCAAAGCTCATTGATCCACTTGCCATTTTGAGATAGGTCATTACTTATCTGCATCTTGTATGTCTGCTTCATGGCCTGACACTGCTGGATTTATTTTGAGATTTTTTTTTTGATAAGGCATGGTTTTTATAGGATACAAAATTGTAGGCTCTCTCATACATGTTTGAAATGAACAGAAAATTTGTTTGATAATTGACATAATTGTTGTAGGAACTCCAGTTAAAATCATGTGAAAGAGATTACCACCTATATTAAAGCTATTGATTTTAAATTAGCATCTCCTTCTTAGAGAATGAAGTGTAAGTATGGAAAGGTGAGGATGTTTCTTGAATTAAGACTGTCCATTCAAACAGCAAATAAAAAATTGGTATCCTGATTTCAGAGGTGAGAAATGTGGTCCAGGTCAGCTGTTTCCTCACTTTAGTTCTTGAGGCCATATAGCTAGCTTTTGCATATTTTTTTAAATGTGAAGAATAAATTTGATATGGATCAAATACCCATTCATTATGAGGAGTAAAATTGAGAGTCTTGACTTTGGACCAGAGAATGAATGTAGGAGCACTTAACCACTGAGTCGCTCCTAGCCCTTTTATTTATTTTTATTTTTTATTATAAAACAGTGTCTCACTAAGTTTCTTAGGACCTTGCTATGTTGCTGAGGCTGGTTTTGAACTTGTGATACTATTGCCTCTACCTCCACAGCCGCTGGGATTATAGGCATGTACCAAAACACCTGACTTTAGAGTTTTGACTTTGTAGACATCCAGTGTAGTGTGCAGTTCCATAGTTTTATACGCTTTGAAGATGGGCTGTGTCTTTGAGGTTTATATTTTGTCCCTAGTGAGCAGAACTTTCTCTTTCTCTGCTTCCAGATTTCCATATCCTGAGCAAGAAGTCAGCCATCTATGGACTGACACTTCTGAAAACAGAAGTCCCAAATAAACTTCATTTCTTTTATGTTGTTCCTGTCAGGTCCTTTTGACCACAGAGGCAAAAAAAGCTGACTAAAACAAGATACAAGTTTTGGGAGAAGTTTTATAACTTTAAAGAGGTGGTGCCTAGTGGGAGGGGCTTTGGTTACTGGGGGACTGCCCTTGGAAGGGATTAGGTCTGATGGAATCCCTATGCTCTTGTGAGAAAAAGTTATTATAAAAATGAGACTGACTCCCACTTGCTCTTTGGCTTGCAGTTTGTCAGAGTGATCTCATTTTCACATATACTCCTGCTATTACCATCTGTTATCAGGTGGCACAGTGAAGTGATGGCCTTGCCAGGACTTGTACTATGTTGTATGGGCCAGAGTCCAATACTGTGAGATGAATGAATCTCATTTTTTTCTGGTGGAGTCTACCTCTGGTATTTTAAGGAAATATAAGGAAAACCTAATAGAGAAACCCTACAACTAAGGATTTACTCTTTGAAAGGCAGAAATGTGATTTATATTCTTTGGCACTGAATTTCTCAAATGTGGTTTCTAATATTCAGAAGTTATATTTTACCAAAAATCAGTCCTCAGAAACCTCCAAGGGATGTGGAATCTACTGTATTTAAAATCTAGAACTCATACTCAAATTCTACTTTATGTAAACAAAATTTTTCTTTGAGAACATTTGTATGGATAACAATAATTACCACTTCCTAAAATTTTAAAAAATATCAGACATAAGAATAAGCATCTATTAAAACAACTTTGCCTTTCTTCTATAGCTCTTAGAATTTTACAGTTTCCTGTATACTTAAGTTACATTTAATTTGAGGTTAAATTCCTCAAGATTAACTAAATTCCCCAAGATTATGGAACTTAATTATGGCACATAACATCAAAACTGTTGTCCAATGGATCATATTATCATTTAAATGAACTGTATTTTAGAGGTTGTGTTATCCCATGAAAGGAGCTCAAAATAACCATTTGTGAGAATTATAAATAATGATGTTGCTACCTGCTAATGTTCAAACAACAACAATGATAGCTTTAGTGGTACTCTGCAGATAATACAATGTTTGAAGTTGGGTTTTTTTGTGATAAGTGAAACATCTATTTTTGAAAAAGTAGTTATTGTATTCTAAACGATGACTGGATAATGTTGACTGGGACAAAGAGGAAAGCTAGTAAGCATCCCTAAAACTTAAAGTTATTTTTCTGAAGCAGGAATGGTAGGCAGAAAAGGGAAGCTGCTTTGCATTTCTCTAAATGCCCGATCATTCCAGAGCACATGTTTTTCTTTATAATTCTTATGGGACTTTTTGTACCAAAGTAAAACTTTTTAAAGAACATTTTATTTGGATATAATTCTAGACTTACATAAAGTTTTTAAGATTCTATCAGTTTTCACGTACCCTTTATATTTGGGTAATGTTACCATCTAACTTAATTATAGTATATTTATAAGATTCAGAAAATGACAATTCTAAAAAACTACTAACTGAACAACAGATGTTCCTCATATTTTACTGTTTTTCATTAGTATGACTTTTCATTTCCAGAAGCTAATCTTGGATAGCACATCATATTTAGACTTCAGTATATTACATATTTATTGCTGTATAACAAATTACCACATAGTTTACCAGTTAAAAACCACATATACAGCCAGGCATGGTGGGGCATACCTATAATCACAGTGGCTCAGGAGACTGAGGTAGGAGGATCATGGGTTCAAAGCCAGCTTTAGCAACAGCGAGGTACTAAGCAACTCCATGAGACCTTGTCTCTAAATAAAATACAAAACAGGGCTAGGGATGTGGCTCAGTGATCAAGTGCCCCCGAGTTCAATCTGCAGTACCCTGCTCCCTCAAAAAAACAAACAAAAAAACCACACACATATACAGATTACTCACAGTTTCTCTGAGTAAGGACTCAAGTTGTAGACGATGGGTTATAATGAGGTTTCTATTGAAGCTCGCTGGAGAAGGATCCCCTTCCAAGCTCATGTGATTGCTATTAGGAGTATTGCTGATGAGGGCTAGATGACTTCACTCCTGAATGGTCCCAAGCCTTAAAAATAATGTAAAATAGACTAATGACTTAAGTGTAAGATCTGAAACTATAAAACTTCTAGAATAAAATGGAGAATATTTAAGGACATTGGAATGTGCGAAGATTTTTGCATAAACCCCCCAAAACTCAGGAAGCAAAATAAAAAAAAATAGATGAATAGGATTACATCGAACTAAAAAGACTCTGTAGAGCAAAGGAAACAATCAACAGAGCAAAGATACAACCCAAGGAATGGGGAAAAATATGTGCAAATTATAGTTCTGATAAGGGGTTGGTATCTAGAATATAAAATGTACTCCAAAAATCCTATATCGAGAAACAACCAAATTAAAAATGGGAAATACATCTGAATGGACATTTTTCAATAAAAGACATACAAATGACCAACAGGTAGATTAAAAAAAAAAGGTTCAACCTCACCAATCCAGGAAATGCAAATCAAAACCAAAATTAGATATTACCTCACCCAAGTGAGGATGGCTAACATCTAAAAAACAAATTAGGGCTGGAAATGTGGCTCAGGCGGTAGCGTGCTCATCTGGCATGTGTGCGGCCCGGGTTCGATCCTCAGCACCACATACCAACAAAGATGTTGTGTCTGCCGAGAACTAAAAAATAAATATTAAAAATTCTCTCTCTCTCTCTCCTCTCTCACTCTCTCTTAAAAAAAAATAAATAAATAAAAAACAAATTAAACAAATGTTCATAAGGGTATGGAGAAAAGGGAACCTTTGTACACTGGTGGTGAAATGTTAATTATTATAGCCAATATGGAAAAAAGTATGGAGGTATCTCAAAAAATTAAAAATCGAACTGCCATATGATTGAGCAATCCCACTATTAGGAACATATTAAAAGGGAATGAAATCAGTATGTAAAAGAGACATTTGCTTTTACCATATCCATTGTAGCACTATTCACAATAGCCAAAAATGGAAAAAGAAGTGTCTACCAATGGGTGCATGAATTGAAAAAATGTGGTTCATACACACAATGGAATACCATCAAACCACATAGATGAATTAAATCTTGCTATTTGCCAGAATGTATATAGGAGTGGAAACAATAATGTTAAGTGAAATAAGCAAGGCACAGGAAGACAAGTACTACATGGTTGTACTCACAGTGGAATAAGTATCGACCTCATAGAAGTTGAAAACAGAAATTCATAAGTTACAGTCATATGGAAGCAAGAAGTTCTGGTGAGCTGTTGCTCAGCGGGGTGACTATAGATAATAAAATATACTGTACCTTTTAAAAAGCTAGAAGAAAGATATTGAATATTTTCACCACAAATAAATGTAAATATTTATGGAGGGATATTTTAATACGATTTAAACAAAAGACCTGACAAGAATAGCTTAGAGGAGGAAAAGTTTATTTTGGCTCATAGTTTCAGATATTAAGTCCACAGGTAGTTGACTCCATAGCTCTCTGTGGGCCCAAGGTGAGGCACACTATTATGGCAGAATGGCACAACAAGGGAAAGCAGTCTAGAACAGCACATGAAGAAATCAGAGACCCTCGCATACACCAGGCACAAAATATAGACCTCAGAGTCACACTCCCAGTGAATTATTAGGTTATATTTCTCATAATCTAATTATTTCCACCTCTGAAAATCCCTGCAATGTCTCACACATGAACTTTTGAGGGATACCTCATATACAAACCCCAACATTCTGTCCCTGGTCCCTGAAAGCTCATGCCCATCTCAATGCAATATGTATTTAGCACATTTGCAAGACTCCCTGTAGTCAAAACAATTACAGCATTACCCAAAAGTCCAAGCATAAATCTCCTGAGACTTAAGGCAGACTCTCAGTGTGAGCCTTTTAGAAATCCAAAGCAAATAACATATATTCAATATATAACGGCACAGTATAAACATTTTCATTCCAAAAGGGAGAAATTGGGTCATAAAAAGAAGGGATGGGACCAAACCGAGACCAAAATCCAGCTGGGCAAACAAGTCCTGTAGATTAATATTCAGTATCTGGGGCAGCTGGCATTGTGACATTCTCTCCAAGGGACTGGATAGCTCTTTGCCCATGGCCTTGCTGGTTTTAGCCTCTCTCTTGTTTTGTTTCTGCCTGATTCCTGAAGTTTTTCACAGCAGACATTCCATGGTACTGGCATTTCTTATCTCAGGGATCTACACTGAAGCTTGATGTTCCTTCTCACCTCATATCTAAATCATAATAAGAATAAAGATTTAAAAAACACATGATCACCTCTATAGCATTTGACAAACAAAAAACCCAATCACGGTGAGAACACTGAAAACATTTGTCATAGAACATTCATCGTTTATTTGGCATAGAGAGAACATTCATCCTTTAAAAAAAGAGCATCCAGGGGTGGGGTTGTGGCTCAGATACTACATGGAAAGTAAGGAAATTTGATTGCTGTTTGTATTTAAGTGAATGAAAATATATAATATTGGATTGATAATTATGACAAATGTCACACACTAGTAAGTTGTTAATGTGATAAACTGTGTCAAGTATACATAAATTACCTGTACTAGCTTTACAAATGTCTTGGAAATATAAAACTATTCTAAATAAATATCTCTCTCTCTCTCTCTCCCCCTCCCTCCCTCCCTCCCTCTCTCTCTAACTTACTGTCAAGCTTAATAAACAGAATACTATCAACATTATTTGATTCCTCCTCACTGCGTTATCACCAATTCTATTCTCCTTCTTACCTGCTGAAGTTTATACTGTTTTTACTTTTTTTTATGGTACCAGAGATTAAACCCAGGGGCACTTAACCAATAAGCCATATCCCCAACCCTTTTTTTGTATTTATTTAGAGACAGGGTCTTGTTGAGTTGCTTAGCAACTTGCTAAGTTGTTGAGGCTGGCTTTGAATCTCAATCCTCCCACCTTAGCATCCTGAGATGTTGGGATTACAGGTGTGTACCACCACACCCAGCTTTACTGTTGTTTTGAATTCTCTGTCACTATCCTCATCTTATTTATTATAATTTCCCTCCGAATTGTATTTCTAAATATGATTTTGTACCTTTTGCTTCTCATCTTCAAATACCAGTAAGTATAAAGGTCTAAATCAATACCTATACCTAGTCAATTTATGAGAAGCCATCAGACACATTAAGATTGTCGGACATCTTACAAAATGACTGACCAGCTGTTTTCATAAGAGTAAAGATCATAAAAAATAAGTGAAGATTGAGAAATTATTGCAGAATGGACAGAGCTAATGTGGCAGATCAACCCTAAAATGTCACCCACTATTTACCACTTGTGCTAGCTTTTCACTGCTGTGACAAAAATGCCAGACAAGAAAAACTTAGAGGAAGAAAAGTCTATTTTAGTTTCTTGGATTCAATGATTCAGTCCATGGTCAGTCACATCATTTATCTGGGTCAAATGTGAGGCAGAATATTATGAAGAATGGTGTGGCAGAGGAAGGCTATTCTGCTAATGGCAGCCAGGAAACAGAAATAAAGGGGAATGGGCCACAGAGAAGATGAACTGTTCCAGGGCATGACCCCCGTGACCCACCTCCTCTAGTCATGCCTCACTTGCTTACAGTTTCCACTCAGTTAGTCCATTCAAAGTAGGATGGACTGATTAGGTTACAGTTCTCATCATCTAATCTTTTCACCTCTGAATATCCTTAATGCAGGAGCTTTTGGGGAATATCATATCCAAGCCATAACCCAATCTCTTGGTATATAGACGTTCGTATTCTAATTTCTTGCTGTGAGTATAAATTTTGACTTTGATTTGAAACAGAAAACTGCAAAATTGATGGAATATAATGTGGATAATTTTGTTATATAATTTTGTGATTTGTTTTACCTTGATAGTTTTGAAGAAATATTATTCCATGAACTAGAATGCTACAGTCTAAGGAAACAAATGGAGTCACTGGCCAAAAATTAGGAAGGTGCTGAGGCTCTTGGTTCACTAGCTTGTTGTACAGTCGGGAATTTACATTTACAAATAAGCTAATCTTTTTCAAATCAAAGAATATTGCTTCGGATTTACTGTGACAATATTTGAAAACAGGATAATCTTAATTTCCTATCTCTTATCCCTTTTATTATTGTTTTCATTGATTTCAGGCATATCATACATATATGTATGTATGAGCTTAAAACAATACCTAATCAAACATATTCACATACATTCTTGCCATTGTTATTATTACCAAGTTATCTCTTATATGAATTAGGAATACAAAAAAAAATCTACCTATTGTTACTAATAAGTAAAAGAATAGTGACTATATATTGAAAAAAGAGAGTACTGAATCATATAAAATGCTCAATTAAATCCGAAAAATAATAGAAGAAATGGAACAAAGATCAGAAGAATTGGAAGAGAGTAATAAATATAGTGTATATGAATACATCTACATGCAACATCAAATGCAAATTAAATGACTCAGATGTGTCAGAGTAGAAGAAACTAGTCTCAAGAAAAGGTATCTCTATAAGAAATTCACTTTAAATATAAAGACACATAGGTTAAATATAAATAGGTGGCACATTATATTAGACATAATTATAACACACTAATTACAACAACAATAATAAAAATGATAGAAGAAAGATAAGTAGAATATAGTAAGCAGATCAGTGGGAGGAAGGAAATGAGGGAAAGGGACAGGACTTTTAAAATTTAAAAGAATATAAACTAAAAAAATGAGAAATTATATCCCATCTGATTCAAATGTATGGTATGTCAAGGTCATTGTACTGTCATGTGTAACTAATTAAAACAAAATAAAAAAATAAAAGAATATAAATAATATAATGAGTTTGTAAAGGTTCCCTCCTTTTCTATTTCACGGAAAAATTTGAGGAGGATAGGTATTAGTTCTTTTTTGAAGGTCTTGAACTTGGCTGAGAGTACATCTGGTCCTGGGCTTTTCGTTGTTGGTAGGCTTTTGATGGCATCTTCAATTTCATTGCTTGAAATTAATCTGTTTAAATTTTTAATGTCCTCCTGAATCAGTTTTGGTAGGTCATATGACTCTAGAATAATTTGTCAATGTCTTCAAAATTTTCAATTTTATTAGAGTATAAATTTTCAGAATAATTTCTGATTATCATCTATTTCATTAGTGTTTGTTGTGATATTTTGTTTTTCATCATGAATTTAAATAGTTTGAGTTTTCTCTCTCTTCATTAGTTTGGCCAATGGTTTATAGTGATGTGGCCACATCAATGTTTATAGCAGCTCAATTCACAATAGCTAAGCTATGGAACCAACCTAGGTGCCCTTGAACAGATAAGTGGATAAAGAAAATGTGGTACATATATACAATGGAATATTACTCAGCCATAAAGAAGAACAAAATTATGGCACTCGCCAGTAAATGAATGGAACTGGAGACTATCATGCTAAGTGAAATAAGCCAATCCCAACAAACCAAAGGCCAAATATTCTGTCTGATAACGTAGATGCTGGCTCACAATAGGTGGGTAAATGGAGGAGTGAAGTTCACTGGATTGAATAGGAGGAAGTGGAGGGAGAGAGATGGGATTGGGAAAGACAGTAGAATGAATTAGATGTAACTTTACTATGTTCATATATGAATCTATGACCAGTGTAACTCCACATCATGTACAACCACTACCATAGGAAGTTATACTCCTTGGGCTGGGGATATAGCTCAGTAGGTAGAGTGCTTGCCTCACATGCACAGGCCTTGGGTTCAATCCCCAGCACCAAAAAAAAAAAAAAAAAAAGAAAGAAAGGAAGTTATACCCCATGTATGTATGATATGTCAAAATACATTATACTGCTTATGTAAATATAAAGAACAAATAAAAAATTATAAAAAGTAAAAAATATAAATCATTGATCAATGTGCACTTTTAAAACACAATGAAATTAAGCTAGAAAAAAATATATGTATATACACACACAGTCGTGCACAATCTGCACAAGAAGATGGCATGTAGACATTTACAGAGTGAGGTGAATTTCATTCTTGAATTCAGCCAATTTATTATCTTTTGGGAAAGGAAAAAATCATACAGTATAATGAATTTCACACTTGTACAGTACAAAGTAGCTGGTCTCTCTATTAAACTGAAAATATTAGTGTTCTTTTTACACGTGTTGATAGCTTTGTGAAGAAATTAATAGAGCAAATTAAGTCGCAGGAGTATCTAATAGTTTCAAGAAAGGTTCTTTTCCTCTCCTTTTCAATCAGAAGCACTTCACAATGGTTTTCTGGAAGATGCTGTAGAGAATGTATAACATATATTTATTCTAATAATATTGATAATCCCAATCAATTCAGATAAGGGGTATGAAAAAGTGGAATTCAATGTGTTATATCCATATATAGATAATATAATTTGTTCCATTTCACTCCACAATAAGGAGGTGCTTGAAAATATTAAAATACTTATTTCAAAAGCAATTGTGAGTACATTTAACCCTTCAAAAATAGAAGGCTTAGGACTGGGGTTGTGGCTCAGTGGTAGAGCGCTTGCCTAGCACACACGAGGCCCTGGGTTCTATCCTAAGCACCACATAAAAATAAACAAATAAAATAAAGATATTGTGTCCAACTACAATTTAAAAATAAATATTAAAAAAATAACAGAAGGATCTATTACATGGTACAAAAATATACACTTTGTGGTAGATGAAGCAGACTCAAATTATAACCTGAAAGGTAAACTCATGCACAACAAAATAAAAGCCAAGAAGAAATATTGCTATGCCAGGAATAAAGTAGTAAAATAGCACTGGTTGACAAGCAGAAGGATCTGTGAACAAACTCATTCTTATCCAAAGTCTGAGTTCCTCAACCTATCCACAGGGAGAGATGGGAGCAGCTGTTCATTTGCATGCATCACCCACAGCAAGGTTCCATACTTACCAGTTTCCACTGTGGACCCAACCTGGGTGGACATGGTATGGAGGAGAAGGACTGTGTATGTGGGATCCTCTGAGCTTGTGCAGAGGTACCCAGGGCTGAATCCTCTGGCTGTAAACACTGTTGTGGTTTAAAGTGTTAAATAATTAAAGCTGGTGTGGGTCATGGGTATTAGGATGTTAGAGACATAAGGGTTAACAGCATGTTCTAAAATTCTAAAATTTCTTTAAGACACACATGGACATTGGTGTAGTTACAAGGAGTGCAAGTTTGTACTATTCATCACAGAACAGTTGATAAGATAAAAAGGGCCTTTTTGAGGAGGAAATCTTTTTGTAATTAAGGAATAATAATTCCTGTATAGACACAAGAATAAACAAGAATAAATAAATAAATAAACCCAAAGCAGACATACATGAATATTAAAAGAAAATGTATATGCCTGTCAGTAAGGAAAAGATGCATTTTCTATAAATGTTCTAGAAGGTTGAGTTTCTGTAGGATATCATTAAAATCTCACATTGTATACAAAATCAATTCCAGGTGGATCAAAGACCTACTTATAAAAATATTAAACACAGTATATAAACCAAAGATTTTTGAAATGATACCTACATCAAAGATTCTGGAGATAGACCCAGTCAGTCTCAAGGTTCTTCTATTTATTCCTTATAAAGGTTTAATGAAGATTCAGAAAGTGGTCATGAGTACGATAATAGTGCCTACCATTTGAGATGCCATAAGCATTAACTAATAATACATAACATGTAGAGCACAATACCAAACATTTCTATACTAATCACTAATAAATCTTTTTCTAATGATTTAAAAGATGTGTCATTGCATTAGTTGTTAAGAAGTATTATTATTGTACATACAGAAAGTAAAATCAAACCACTGGAGAATAAAACTACTGAAAAATGATGACACAAATCTTTCCATCACTTAGAATTACACACTTTAATCAGTGAAAAATATTTTCAACTTATGTAAATATGAATGTCTGTTTTCACCCATATTTACTCACAATAGAATATACAAGCCAAATGCAACAATAAAGATACTGTTACAAAACTTTTCCCACTCAGATCAAGCTCGTTTGAATCACTTTTTAACTCATCTTTTCCATATTTTTCTACTTTAAGCATCTGCATTAATCAAAATCAATGGTCATGCTACATTTTTTAATGAGTCCTACGTTATTCACTTGATATGATCTTTCCAACCACTGTAGTTTCCTCTGCCATCATTAATATTGATGTTAACCCAAGATTTTAATGGAAAGTTTAGAACCAAATTCTGTGGGTATACCTGGGAACAAATACATCATGACTTCCTTCTGGTCAGCAGTGTGTTTTGAACTAAAAAATATAAGATTCATTTCTATTGGAAGAATGTGAAACTGTATACTGTAAAATGACTGGAATACATTATTTCTCTCTGTGACTATTCATTTTGCCATTGTTCCTCATCTGATGTATTCTACTATTATTGAAGTAATATGATAAAGTATATTTTTAAAAAGTTTTATGATTCCATTTTATGATTCCTAGCTATCAGAAATATCAGCATTATTATTGGGCTAGTGGAATTCCTATTTTATGTGTTGGGAGGTTATTTCATAAACTATGATTCAAGAAATATTTTAAGGACGAATTTGGAACTTGAGAAGGGTTAACTTATTAAGTCACATTGTAGTCATAGCTTTCTGAAGGTGTAGGAAAAAAACCCGTATCTTTAGGATTCCTGCCATAATCATAATCATAATCATAATCAATGCTCTCTGTAAACTAGATTCCAAATTGAGCTTTTCAACCTATATTATTTGTATCTTGCTCTTTTTAACTTTCAGTCATCTTTTTGATTTTGCTGATGGTTTTTATACAAAACACTTTAAGATTAGTCAATGCAGAGGTAAACACATGAGAATCTTTATAAAAATTTTTATCTATTCACTTGATATTCTTGTCAACATTGATTTGGGTACTTCAATATTGAAATGGATTTTGGTGTTCCCTCATGAATATATTTAGGGCAGAAAGTCATAATTCATGGTTTAGGATGATGAAAAATATGTAGTATAAATACATACAATGGAAAGTTATATGCCCATAAAAATAATCATATCCTATCATTTGCAGCAAAATCGATGGAACTGGAGGACATCATATTAAGTGAAATGATTCAAAGACAGAAAGACAATTTCCACATATGTTTCTCATATGGGAAACTAGTAGCTAGTAAAGTAGAAGGGAGTTAGAAATAATAAGTAATGGTATTCTACAGCACAGTAGTTGACTATAGCTCACAACAAATTGCATTTTTTATGAGTAACTAGGAGATATGAGTTCACAGGCTCCAAACAAAATGTTAAGGAAATAGAAATTACCCTGATTTGATTACTATACATTGTATCCACATATTAGAATATATCTCATAAATATGTACAATTGCTACCTGTGTATCAAAATTTGAATACATATTTTATGTACACACACACACATGCATGTATGCATATATATCTCCTTTTCATATATACACATTTAAGGGGAGGTAAATGCTAACTACCATATTTGTCATTATACATTGTATACAAGTATTGGATTATTATATCCCAGAATAAAGGAGTAACAATTAAATTTAAAAGAAATAACATCTAGAGTTTTAGGTCCTAAGAAGGCTAAATTCAGTGCACATGAAGTTCTGGTATCAAATATATGAACCATTCATCCACTGACCTCTAACTTCCAATCAGGTTAGAGTATGTAATGCTGGGGAGTCTCATTTGGTATCTAAGCTCCCTTCAGAGGATGTAAGCTACTTACATTAGGAAGTAAAACTCATAAAAAACAAAATTGCAGTATGTTTTCTCTGTAGTGCACACCAGTATTCAGAGCTATGGCTAACATATTTTAGAAATTTTATTAATGTTTGTTGAATCAATGAATGAATATACTTCACTTCTTTCATTTGCAAGTTAACGTAATGTTTATACATGGGACAAAATAATCAAATGACATGTAAGAACACATAAAAGAAAAACTGGTACATAGTAAATTAGAGAGTTTCAATTTAAAAAATTCACAGTAGGGGCTGGGGTGGTGGCTCAGTGGTAGAGTGCTTGCCTAGCAAGTGTGAGGAACTGGGCTGAATTCTCAGGACCTCATATAAAAAATAAAATAAAGGTTCACTGAGAACTAAAAAAATATTTTTTAAAAATTCACAAGATTAAAGAAAAGAAGAGGTGAGACAAGCACTGAATGTATATCTTAAAAAATAGGAAAATTCTAAAATCAATAATCTTATTTTCTATATTAAATTTTTAAAAGCAGAGAGGAGAGCAAAACAAATCCAAAGTAAACAGAGAATACACATAATACTGTAAAGACAGTTAAAACTATGTAAAAGATAAGGCAACCATATTTTTTCAAAGAATACTTTAACTGATTCCAGAATACAGAAATATCCAAAATTGGCAGGACTATGTAACACCACAAGAATGCTGTTTAATGGCATGCAGAAGTGACAATTCCCTGAAATGAAGAGATATTATATCATGGTTTGGATATGGAATGTCCCCTAAAAATTTCTTGTGTTGAAAGCATTGTCCCCAACACAACAAGGTTCACTTGCAAAGCTTTTAGGGAATACTTAGTTCACAAGGGCTCTGACTTGATCATTGGATTAATTCACTGATGGCTAAAGAAACTAGTGGGAAATGGAACCTAGTTGGAAAAATCAGGTCACTGAGATGTGCCCTAGAGGGGTTTATCTTCTCCTGACCCCCCACCTACCACCATGCTTCCAGGTTGCTAGAGCTAGCAGTTTTCCTCCCCCAGGCCCTTTTAGGTTTCCTCCCCCAATACTCTTCCATCAAGATGTTCTATCTTCTCAGGCCCATATCAATGGAGTCAGTTTCAGAGACTTCTGAAAATGGGAGCCAAAATAAACTTTTCCTACTCTAACTTGATCTTGTTAGGTATTTTGGCCAAAGTGATATTAGGTTCACTAACTATTCCAGTCAGTTTTATTTATTTATTTTTTTTGCTGTTTTAACCAAAGGAAATGACAAGAACAATTTTAAGGAGGGAAATTTTATTTAAGGGCTTACAGTTTCAGAGGTATCAGTTCATAGAGAGCCAGCTCCATTCCTTAGTGTTCAGAACAAGGCTGAACATCATGGAGAAAGGGTGTGGCCAATGGAAGTGGCTCAGATGATGACCAGGAAGCAAAGAAAGTGATTCCACTCACCAGATATTAAATACAGACCCTAAAGGTACACCCCCAGGGACCCAACTCCTCCAGCCATACATAATACCAGCCTATTAGTTACCACTCAGTTAAGCCTAAATAATCAATTTGCTGATTGGGTGAAAGCTGTAATAACACCATCATTTCACCTCTAAACCTTCTCTCGTTGTCTTATACATGAGCTTTTGGGGGACAAATATATTAACCATAATATTCTGCTCCTGGCCCCTAAGAGCTCATGTCCATCTCACAATTAAAATATATTTAGTCCTTCTTCCAGAGTTCCTGTAGTCTTAACTGTAAGGTCCTTGCTTAGCATCTGAACAGCTATCTTAAGTGACAGCTGCCATTTAAATTTTTTTTTTTTTTTGCTTTCCTCCCCAAGGGTATTTCTGAGAAAGGTTTACCACTCCCTCATACCAACCTTACCCTTAACCACCTGCATTAGGACCCACCTGGCTCTAATCCCTGGGCCTGCCCCATAAAAGTCCCGAACCCCAGGGCTGTTTTGCCTCTCTCTGTCTATGGAGATGTGCCTTTATTTGACAGCTCTGACAAATAAACTCTTGTATGTATCTCTGCCTGGTCCCTGATTTTCATTTCTCACTGTCTCCTGATTTTCATTTCTCACTGTCTCCTGGTTCCTCACTATTCTTTCATTAACAGTGCCAGGATTGCCCCAAACTTCAAGTCCTCAGTCACCTCTGAAACTCAAGGCATATTGTAAATATGAGCTCCTATAAAAATAAAAAAATTAAGTTACATGCATCCAATAGGTAAAAGTACAGAGTAAACATTTCCATTCAGAAAAATAGGGGCATAGAGAGAAGGGATGGGGACCAAAGCCAGATAGAAATTCATCTGGGCGAATAAGCCCTGTAGCTCCATGTCTGGCACCTGGGGCACATGGTATGGTGATGTTCTGTCCAAATAGCTTGTTGTAGCTCTAACCCATGGCTTTGCTTGTTGCAGTCCACATGGCCTCTCTCTCCCTGAGCAGTAGCCAAGGGACCCTGGCTGCATCAGCCTCTGAATGCCTGGGAGGCTGAGTATGGTAAAACAACTTCTTAGGTCACCCTTTGCAGGCCAGGTACCTGAATGATCTCTTCTGAAAAGAATTTTTACTTTTATTCCCTTGAGACTCAGATGGGTGTGGTCTTGCCAATACCTCAGACACCCTCAAACCATCTCTCTTATAGTCTCTGGGCAAAGTCTTTAACATTTCTTTAGTAATGGTAATGTTTTTAACAACAACAACTTCCTTAGCTCCAATTTTACTCCTGCCTTTCAAGTCCAAGTTTTTCAAATATTTCTGCTCTGCTGTTTTGAATATCACAACAAACTTGGCTAAAAGCCATTATTAATACCTGTGTTACCACCTTAATACTATGTTGCTTAGAAATTTCTTCTGCCAGATTAAGTTAATCACTTTTAAAATCAGCTTCACAAGAAGTTCAGGACAGTGACAAAAGGCAGAAAAGTTCTTAGGCCAGGGCATAACATGAATGGCCTCTTGTCCAATTACAAATAGTATCCCTCTTCTCTCAAACCTCTTGAGCACTGTTTTTTTTTTTTTTTTTTTTTTTTTACTGTCAAAATATATGGGCATCATTTTAAGCTCCTACCAGAATCAGCTATTAAGCTCACTTATAATTATCTAAAGCTTTTCCACCAATTCCAAAATGATCCCAAAGCTTCTGAATCACTCGATCAGATTAGTCAGAGCAATGATCCCACTTCTCAGTATCAATTTCTGCTGTAGTTAACTTTTTCATTGCTGTGACTAAACGTCCTGACCTGTGAGATGTTTGATCATATTCCCAAACTTAAGGCAGTGCAAGGATTGGAAATAAAGATAAATCTACATATAAATATAGAGAGGGAAGACCCCAGTGGGAAAGCCAAGCCCTGCTGAGGTTGGACTGATACTAGAGCAGGCTCCATATGCTCATTATATGGGTTTAAACATCAAAAGGATTTACTGTGAGAAAGTTTCTTTAAGATAAACAAAATGAGCTTGCCTGCGAAAACAACCCAATTAAAACTTATCAATTTGTGCCCATGTCTCTTTTACCTCTGGGCAGCTGGCATTTGAACTCAAGGCTATTGAACTAATAAATTCCATGACAGGCATGAAATCCACTCTATTAACAGGTGACATCAATCAACTGGGCAGTTTTCAAATCAGCGCCTTTCTACCAAGAAATTCCCAGAAGCGGCATCTCACTGTCCAGGGCTTTGCAGTTCAAAGCAAGGATTCATTCACTATTCCTGACAACTAAAAGACCCGACAAGAACAAACTTAAGGAGGGAAAGTTTATTTGGGGGTTCATAGTTTCAGAGGTGAAATGTTAATGTGATTTCATTTATTTTACTCAATACTTTAATTATGAACAATCCACCACTAAAAACTTAGGTAAGAAATTATTGCTATGCACAAAATGTAAAAGGGTACAGGGCATAGAAAGAATGAAGGCAAAATATATGTACTAGAAAATAGGAAAATTGGGGCTAGGGTTGTGGCTCAGTGGTAGAATGCTTGTCTCACATGTGTGAGGCTCTGGGTTCAAAGAGTACCATATAAAGAAAAATAAAGTATTGTGTTTCCTCTACAAACTAGAAAAAAAGAGGAAAATCATGAAGATGAGGTTTAGATAAGAATATCAAGGAACATGTAAAAGAATATGTAGGCACAGATGGGTGGCTATGTGTATACATTCAGAGAAACATCTTATAAAGCCAGTTCAACACCTTCTACCCACCTGTAAGAGCTCACCCCTCAGTGTCAACATCAAGCATCCTGCCTGACTGTATTCACTTCCCTTCTGTTGCTGCTCTCAGGCTTTTCTCTGTGTAGCCAGGAACCTACCTTATCCACAACTTCTGTTAGGCTGCTTCAGAATCTTATCTATCGTAACTGTGAGTGGAGCACTCTGAGTTTTCTTAACTAATATCCAACTTATACATGCAAATCCACTAAAAGGACAGGAACATGCACTTACCACAGGGGGTTTGGGAAATGGAGAAATTGAGGTAAACAAGGTCATGTCTCTCTTTGTCCACCCATAACTTTGGGCTCTCCTGTTCTCTCTACCCTTGCTACTCCCCAGAACCAATCCTACCTGGTAATGTCTAGGGACCTCCCCAGTGACAATGACTATTCTGTATTTGACTGTCTTCCTGGGAGACAGATCTCATGTGCTAGGACTAATTTTCAAGGAATAAGACAACAACAGATACTCAAACTTCCTCAGCACAGAATATGTTCTTTTCTGGGCTCCCCCTTTATCAGTTCCTGACCTGTCCTCTCTCACCTGCCCAGTTCCCCATTCTCTGCCCTTTCTGCCCCTAATGTCCTCCCATATGACTTCCCGGTCATGCTTTAAATCCACTGGCCTGTTTTAATGCCCAGACCTGTGCCACAAACACACTTCCTCCCTATTTGACTCACTTGCTACTTACTACTCAGAACATAAGCCAATGTTCCTCCTCCAAGCAGCTTTCCTTGTCTATCCCATTTTAAGCCTGATGCTATCCTCTGAGTACCAAGTGCAACTTTCTCTTGCATTTAAATTTTTTAAATTCCCACTAGAATGAAATCTCAGAGATTATTAAAACCTTGTCTATGCTGCTCCCCTATAACTCCTATACACATCATGGACAAAGAATAACACAGCAGATTCTCCTTTATACTGAATTCCACATGGGCTGCTAACCTGTATTCTATTACTTTCCAGTGAACTTCAACACTCTTTCAACTGGAGGAACATTTGAACTCTAAATTGGTTTTCTTTGCTCCCTCTTGTTCTCAGGACAGAATGTGAGCCCTGATTCTCCCCTCAGCCTCTTTTCTGACCTCCTCTTTCCCAAACTACTGTAAAGGACCATGCTGTTTTCCCTGTATCTGTACTATTTCTTTCCTTCTGGATGCTTTGCCCTATAAGACCATCTGAAAACTTCCTATTTCCCAACATTTACTTAATATGATCCCTTTAACAAATATTTCCCAATCCTTATTTGTTGTATGATTTCATAAATTTTATTATGTGTGTGTGCATTTTTTTTTCAACTAGTCATAATCCCTGTTAGCCTGGTGGAGACTATGACATGATTTTCATTGTTACAAATAATCGTGCCCTAGAATATTTCTTGAGTTTTAATGAGTAGCCTTCTCATTTGAGCAACATACTTAAACCTAACTAGTTTCCTGGTCATTGCTCTCTCAGAAAGTAACTATGTGATTAGGAATAAATTGGACACTGTTATGAAAATTAAGAAAAGAATTCTTCCATATAAACAAGTTTCATGCAGCAAGACACCTGATCACAGGTCAGATACTTTGGCATTAAGCTTTTGACCAGAAAAAGAATGCACATTTTAAACATTTATGACTAAAGCCTTTGAATTCCTGTTGGTTAGAAATGGAGCTATAGCCAATATCTTCAGGAATAATGGGAAAAATTAAAAATACAATAAATGGGGCTGGGGATGTGGCTCAAGCGGTAGCGCGCTCGCCTGGCATGCGTGCGGCCCGGGTTCGATCCTCAGCACCACATACCAACAAAGATGTTGTGTCCGCCGAGAACTAAAAAAAAAATAAATATTAAAAATTCTCTCTCTCACGCTCTCTCTCCTCTCTCACTCTCTCTTTATAAAAAAAAAATACAATAAATGTGAGTGAGCACTTAATTCAAAAATTCCTTTGGAAGGAAGACAGAAATAGCAAAGATTTTTTGTGTGGAACTAGAATTTTGTCCTGGAAGCTCAGAAGATGGTAGAGAAGAGGAAAAGTGTAGTTCTAAGCAGTTATTTAGCACCAGACTTAAAAAGTGGGAAGACTTCTCAGTGAGGTGGGTAACTAAGGGAATTCACTGAAACTAAATATTGGACATCAAAAAATAACCACTAATACACAAAAAGTCAGACTTCACACATAACATAGAAATAATACTTTAGAGATATGCCAGCTTGGCTGATGGTAGTGCAGCATTGGGGGCTGCTGAGGAGAGAGGGAATACAGGCAGAAAGTGAGGAAAGCACAGGAGAAAAAGGGAAAAAGTGGCTTGGGGGAACCTGTGGAATCAAGAGGGAGGCTGAAATTAATGAACACACAATCAGTGGGGGAAGTTGTTGGGTCAAAAGCAATTAAAATCACTTAGTCCATGGGTGAGTAATTTAGCAGGAACCCAGGTCTCTGGGGTGAGAATCATTTATAAGCATTCTGTGGCCATATGCTGAGGCAGGAGATTTGGAGCTCATAAAGGAATTTGCCAGCTGACACAGCAGTCACCTGTTATGTGCCAACAGTCTGCCTGGACCTGTGTGACTGAAATAGGTGCAAATAAAGCTGTGCCTAGGCCAAACAGGCTCTGGATGAGAGAGCTTCCTTTATTGCTGGTGCCTCAGACATCCGGCAGAGATTGGCATTTCCCTATCAATAGTGGGTAGAGATCAAATCTCAAGAATCTAACAAGGGAGTTCCATGGGTTACTGCTTTTAAAGGAGCTTCCAGGTTATGGTGTGATAAGGACATTGCCAGACTTCCGGAGTTGAAAAAATGAGACAGTCTAGAGAACAAAGACCTGATTTCACCAAGACATTTTACATGTTAAATGTTATCAAAGAAGAAATATAATCATGCCAGCTTCTATGCAGGCTGGGCTGCTATGTGCTGTCATTACTTCATGGAGACAAGGGCCCCAGAACTATGGAAGCAGTATAGAAGAAATTGGCAAAAACAGTGGGAGAAGCCGCTTGAATGAAGTTGCCCTTCAACCTCTCATCTTATTTCTGACTTCAAAAAGACAGTTATCATGGAACTACCATATGACCCAGCTATCCCACTCTTTGGTATATATCCAAAAGATTGAAAATCAGCATACTATAGGGATGCAACAACATCAATGTTTATAGCAGCACAATTCACAATAGCTAAGCTATGGAATCAATTTACATGCCTTTCAACAAAAAATGGATAAAGAAAATGTGATATATATATATTACTCAGCCATAAAAAAAAATGAAATTATGGCATTTGCGTAAATGGATAGAACTGGAGACTACTATTCTAAATGAAATAAGCCAGACTCAAAGTTAAAGGTTGAATGTTTTCTCTGATATGTGGAAGCTAGTACAAAATAAGGGGAAAAAATAAAATGAGGAGGACTCCATCAAATTAGAAGAAAGTTCTGTGGAGTAGCAGAAGTGGATTGAGGTAGATGAAGGAAGGATAGGATAAAGGAAGAACAGTGGAATGAATCTGACCTTTCATATGTAAAAAGTGGGAAGACTTCTCAGTGAGGTGGGTAACTAAGGGAATTCACTGAAACTATATATTGGACATCAAAAAATAACCACTAATACACAAAAAGTCAGACTTCACACATAACATAGAAACAATACTTTAGAGATATGCCAGCTTGGCTGATGGTAATGCAGCATTGGTGGATTCTGAGGAGAGGAGGAGTACATATATGAATATACCAAAGTGGATCTCACTATTATGCACAAGATACTAATTTAAAGAAATCTATAAGTAAATATCAGCAAAATCAGTAGGGTAGAGGGAGAAGAAAAGGAGGAGAAAGGAGAGGAGGGGTAGAGGAAATATTTGGAACTGAATTTGAGAAAATTATATTCCATGACTTAAAAATTATGTGGAAATAAAACTTAACCTATACATAACTAAAAAATAAACCCCAATAAAATAAAAACAAGAAAGACAAAGGTCTTTGTACAACAGTCTTCTTACTAAAAGCCAATGATTAATTGATACCATTTAGAGATACAGGTAATGACATGCATTAATTGGCATGTAGAACCTGATGTGCCTTTTCTATGGTTTCTTGATATTTGTGACTAAATTTATTACATTATGAAATAATTCAAGTAGTGCTTTCTATTTAAAAATGCAAAATTGCCATCAAAAGGTAAAAGAAGGCTCTGTTCTCTGTTTCCCCAGAAATCCTCTAATTTCCTTTAAATTTGTGTATCATCTTGTTTCTCTCCTTCACTATAAAAAGGCCAAAGTTTTTGCAGTTTGCATTTAGTTAGACATTCTCTTTATATGTAATAAAAAAGATTACTGGTGCCAGGATCTAATAAAATAATAAAGTGAAGATGATGGGCTCATTTTTTCAAATGAAGATCTGTCCTTCAAATTTTCTGTATCCTGTATTAAATCCCAGAAACCCTGACTGAAGCATTATCTGAAAAAAAATGCCCATCTATTTATTTGGGATGAAAGTATGCAAGAAGTGTCAATGGTCTTGGTCTGTTGGTTAAACTTAAAAAAAAAACCCTGAAACTTAAAAAAAAACACTCTCCCTAAAGATTTTTAAATAATCTAATTGAAGAATATGATTACTAGTAGGGCAGATACAGCTTGAATCATCCCTCACTAGAGAATGTGTTCCTCTTAACACAGCCATGTTATTTAAGCTGGCACACTTATTTAAGCTCTAAATAAGTCCTGGTCTGCTTGCCAGAATCCTGAATTGTTTCTGTCCTCTTTTTGCCTTTGTGTTTCTTGGTAATTTCAGGCAAGGAAATCTCTGTGAAACCCAGGCTGAGGAATCCCATCTTCTGTAGCCAGGATACTGTCTATTCACATACAAACTATGTCAGAGTGCTAAAGATTTGTTCTAAAACAATGAACACCAATGGATCAACTGGATAATAAGAAGGTGGGTAAATTATTGACCATATCAGTGAAACCTGAACTCTAAAATAAAGTCACAAGCATGAAAGACTTCTAAGTATATTTTGTGGTAGATGGTAAAAGAAAAGAAAATATATTGCAATTTCCTTTCTGCCAAACCACATACTAAAAAATGTATGTGACCTGGAGCACATATATTTGTGCATTTTGAGATGCATTTTTTTTTTTACTTTTTTGAAAACTAAAAACTATTTTAGTACTTACTCATCAAAGTTAAGAACAGAATACATATGCATATTAGGGGATATCTGTAGAAGGAAATGTCATGGAGCTATTCACAAAAAAATAGAAGAAATCACAGACAGGAGATCACGTCTACAGTTCTGTGGTAACTATCAAAAGAAACAATACCGTGAATTTCAAGCTTTCACTTTAACAAAGTGGCTGGTCTCTGCATTCAGAATGTCTGTGTCAATATTCTTTCTCACAAATTAATGCCTTTGTAAACCATTTAAAACAGAACATACTAAGCTATCGTCAAATCCAATTTGTAGGCAGCCATTAATTGCCCTAAGTGCTTCCTGCACTAGGTCCCAGAAGACCAAATGAAAATGTGAAAATGGAGTTACTCATGTCATGTGACCAGCAATAAAAATATATTATTTTTTTGCAGTATGTAGGATTGAACACAGGTCCTTCTGCATGAAAGGGAAGCACTTTACCACTGAGCTACATTCCCATTCCCATAAAAATAAATCTTTAAGGAATCAAGTTCACACTCCGAGAAGTTGTTGTTTTCTCTAAAAACAGGAGATTCACAGTAACCTATGAGAATTCTCACTCAACTTGAGAAAGCAGGATGAAGAAAATCCTCTGGTTTATTCATCACACAGAAAGAAACAAACATGAAATAATTTGAAGTTAACCAATCAGTTTTTTAATACATGAACACAATACATTTTGTTTATTTATTTTTATGTGGTACTGAGGATTGAATGTACAAGGCAAGCATCACATAAAAAGCATCACATAAAAAGTAAATAAAATAAAGATATCGGGTCCATCTACAACCAAAAAAAATTTTTAAAAGATCAATGCTGGGCTAGGGATGGGGCTTAGGAGTAGTGCACTGCTTGGCATGTGAGAGGTACTGGGTTCAATTCTCAACACCACATATAAATAAATAAAGGCCTATCAACAACTAAAAAAAAATTTTAAAAATCAATGCTCTACTATTTCTTTCTTGTAGGATACTAGCCCAGATTCAGAACTAGACTATGGGAGTAATAATAGTGTTTAATTCTTATTGTGAGAACTGAATGAACTACTAAAACATATGGCCTGCACACTAACATCAGGTTTGTATCAACAACCAAGTACTGACTTTGCTATTACTAATGAATTTTTTTAAGAACAGTCATGTATCATATAATGCTTTAGTTAACAATGGGCTATATATACAATGATTTTCCTATAGATTATTAAAACTTTGTATCACCTAATAATTGCTGTGATATCACTGTGCAACACATTGCAGCACATTAACCATGTTTTTGTGATCTTGGTATAAACAAATCCACTGCACTGCCAATTGTATAAAAGTATAGCACATGCAGTTATGTACAGTAGCAAAATTTATTATGATATTAAATAACTATATTCTGGTTTATGCCTTTATTTTACTTTTATCATTATTTTAGTGTGTAGTCCTTCTACTTATTAAAAATGCTTACTATACCAGAGTATGATGTCTTATGCCAGGGAGGCAGGGGGTTCATACATCTTGTGTTTACCAGATCTCTTGATTACATTATTTTCTCTTGTGCTTTATTTAATCTGGTGCTGTTCAGTTCATCACGCCTCCTGAGCTTGCAAACTCCACTGATAATGCTGTCAGTAAGAGGTCATGTCAAGTGACTAACCTGGAAATGAATGCAAATGTGATTAAAGCCTATGAAGATGGAAAAGCAGTGATGATTATTCCTTACAAGTCAGGCATGCCTCATTCCACCATAGCTATGATCATTAAGAACAAGAAAAATCTGTTGGAGGCATTGAAGGGAGTGACATTAAACAAAGACTCATGAAGGACTTATATCAGACATAGATAAAATACTAATGACCTAGACTGAAGACCAGACAGGAAGCATACCTCTGCCTGCCTCATGAAAATTATGACCAAAGCAGCAAGTCTGTGACATTGAAGGAATAAGCTTGATCTGACTGCAATGCGAATTTACTGCTAACTATGGGTGGTTTAAATAAACTATTATTTGTTACATAATGGAGAAAGAGGTGAGTCTCTGAGTTTTTATGTGAAGACATAAAATTGGAAACTCTAGATACTCTGATTTAAAGGAACATAACTTGCTGGTGTAAAATTTCAATTTGGATAATTCCTTTCTAATCTGGAAATGGATACCAGTGACCCCACTCCTTCTCCAAGATGCTGTTTTAAATTGCTACAATAGTTACATGAAAATGTACTATTTGGAAAATAACATATATTTCAAAATTTTACTTATAATTTATAATGTTCTTGAACACATCTTTTTTTCTTTCAGTGCTGAGAACTGAACTGAGGGTCTACTGCATGATAGGCAATCACTCTACTACTGACCTACATCACCAGCCCCCACATCTCCTTTTATCATTAATCTTCATCCCAATATTACAGTGGTGTTTCACCTCTCAAACATCAACTCTATGATCTAACTTATGGATTAAGTGAGTATTGATTTTTTAAAAGCCTAATGTTCAAGGAAACATTTTTCCTTGGCTATTCCTGAAATAAGAAGATTCTGAGAGGATGATGATACAATTCAGGAAGTACTATATCATCTATGACTGAATCTGAAGCTTGCTTGGGCTTAGGGTAATGAAACAAAAGAAAAAAGAAAACTGAATTTTCCAAGGTTTTGCTAAGGATGAGATTGTGTAATACTCACCAAGACTGTTACCAAGGTGGAAAATCTTTACTTGTGTGTGGTTGCAGGCAATGGCAAGGAGTTTCTAGAAGTGGCCCCTCAGGGCCACTTATTTCTTATTAGAAGACAGCTTCTAATAAGAAACTCTGCAACTGGAACAAGCACATATAGCTGAAGATGCAGCAGAAGAAAAGGGAAGTTTAGGAAAGAATAACTTCTAAGAGAATCCACGGGGAAGACAGTGATATTGATAAGGTTGATTCTATTAGGTTTAGGCTAATGTGTGTGCGTGTGATAATATGTGAAAGTTAAATAATGCCATTCTTTCTCAAGAAGTGAAATATCAACTTGGAGAGCTGAGGATATTTCCTGAATTAAAAAATTCTACAAATAATAATGTATACATGCCTATTTATCTTCATCTTAGAAAAGAGAAATCTGTTCCAGGTCATCTGTTTCTCACTCCCAGGTTTCCAAGTCACAAGGGTTCATTTTCTCTCTGAAGATATGCATGTAGTATGAAGAATATGTCTCACATTCATGGGCCATAGAATCAAGAATTCTGACTATATCAATATCCATGAAAGGCAGTGTATAGTCCCATGACTCTGAAGGGTTTATAGATATGGTTCCTAAACACATCCCTGGTACTTCCCAGAAGAGAACTGCTGCTGTGCACAGAAAACTGTGTGGCGTGAGTAGACAATCCTCTCTGCTGTTGGATACTTTGCTCATGCAGCACATGTGCAGAATGCTCTTTCAGACAGTGTCCATCTCTTAGATCATTGAAAGATTGCAAGATGGGTTGGAGATATGCAATTATCTATTATTATTATTATTATTTATTGTTATTATTATCTTAGCTTAGATACTAATTATTATTATTATTATTTATTATTATCTTAGCTTTCTAAAATAGTCTGCAATATATTCCAAACTATGTACTTGTTTTTACCATTACAAATATTTTTTTGAGATTCAACTTACCTGCTACTATGATGATACCTATTCTATACATTGTATGCTTGACAATGAGTATTAGAATTAGAAAATATAAGTGAAAACAGAATATATGCACTGAAATAAGTTATGCTAGTATCTTTAGGATAAGACAAAATTACCTCAGGGCTTCCTCAAAGACTTTTGTATAGATTTCGAAAACTTGAAGAAGTTAGGCCTGTACCATAAAATACTCATCTCAATGTAGAAATATGATATATTATCCCTGTCATTTGTATTTATTTTGTTTGGCTATTACTGCACTTAATTCATGTATTTCCAAAACTCTTTAGCAGGATAATGCAGATGTTTTGCCTGATTGCTTCTGAAAATGGATCTTAAGAAATCTGTGAGGTATAGGCAATTCCCTTTGAAGAAACAATTACTGACACTCAAACTGACACACTGTAACTGCAAAGTGAGAAAGAATAAGGATCAGCATCCTTGGAGCTTGATGGTGTTTTCTTGAGGTTGTTTACCAGTGTTTGAAATGGTGACAGATAAGGGAAATTGCAAAGACAATATATCCAATTTATAGAACTTTCAACCTCCTATAATGTTAAACTCTTACATATACATGATACATGGATGAAACTCAGAAACTGACAATAGTACAAGTTATTAAACAAACTGAAACATAAACCATATCTTGCCAGATTTCCTACTATTATCATTTTTGTGTTTTAGTATCTAATTCAGAATACCACATTGCATTCACTCTTAGTTGAATTATATATTTTGGGGGGCCTAACAAAATACAGCATTGCTTAGTAAGTAGCTTTAAACCACAGACACGCACACTACTCCTTCTCCTCACATTTTGTTTGACTCAGGAACCTAGATGATGGAAAATACTTAGGACTCGAGTGAAAGTTCAGCTGGGGAAGGACTCACTGTAATCTCATGTGAGTGTTGTTAAGAGTCAGTTCCTGCCCATTCAACGTAACATCAGTGAATAGACCTAAAATTTAAAGCTTTCATAATAATCCTTCAGTGCCTCTTCATTTAAAAATTAATATAATTTTAATTATGGAGCACTTACTGACACATTCTGCATGGTCAGGTCAGTTTATCTTGATAACACAACTTGACAAATACTTACATGAAAGAAAATTATAGACTAATATGCCTCTGAATACACAAGCAAAAATCCATAATGGGGGAGGTGAAGAGGGCAGAAAAAAGGAAGGGTGCACATTCTGGCAGTTCCTCCACACTATACCTACAAAGAGGGAAACTTGATTCTAAGTGAGGTGGGTAACTAAAACTTAATACTGAACTTTCAAACCAAACCAAAACAACAACAAGAAAAAAACCTGTAGATTCACAGAAGTCAGAAACATGAACATAAGAAATAGGACATTAGAGAAGTCCCAGCTTGGGTGCCAGCATGGCTGCCAGCAGCTATAGTAAAGGGGAGGGGTAGAAGAGACAAACAAAGGAGATTATTTGGACAAGGGATAAAGAAACTAAAAAATAATTAACTTGAGGTAACATGTGGATTAAAGAGGAAGCCTAATTTTAATAGACACAGAGTCAGTAGGAAACAAATCAGTAAAAGTGTATGTGTTCCTAAGTCCCTTCGTGGTCGATGGTCACTCAGCTACCTTGTCGCGGGGGATAGTGATGCGGAATCAACACACAGACTCCGAGAGCTGGTGAGAGAACTGGCTGGAAACCCACCTCAGGTCGTCTTCCAGTAAGTAGCTCAGTTTATTTTTGGAATGCACACAACTGTTATAGGGTTCGAGTGGGGTGTGCCTGTCAATCACATAAGCAAGACAATATCTATAAGCCAATCATCTTCTGCCTAATGTAACCGCACTGTGAGGAAACTCTAATTATTGCTGTCGTGGTAGAAAGCAATCCGGAAGGGTCTTTGGCCCTTACTGAGTCAGGGGTTTCATGCCCTGAAGCCCCTGACTCGGTTTCCTGGCCTGGTAGTTTGTCAATGCTAACCACAAGTGCTGAGAATGTGGTTTCATTCCATCCTGCAGGCCCTCCTGTCAGGCCTGAAGGAACGTGGATATTTCAAGCACTTCTGAGCTGCTTGTAGCTGCTAGCTGCGACTGAAAGTTTTTCCAACATAAAAGCAATTCCAAACTAACTCCCACAGGAAAAGAAGCATTTTAGACTTAGTAAATGACTGCCAGTTTCCCAGGGAAAGCTATCTAAGCAGCATTCACCGCCACCCACCACTGGGAAAAGTACATGCTCACCCTAACAGAGGAGGTGGCTGTTATGCTCATGCTGTGAGAGAAAGCAACAAACTTCTGCAGTCCTGAGCCTAGGCAAGGCACATACTCATTCATGCTACAGGAGAAAGTGACCACTCACTTCATTCCTGGACCAGGAAAATGAGCACTGGTGCTACCATAGAAAGTGACTGCCTGCTGTGGTCCTGTGGCCAGGAAAGGACATGCTCCATGCCCCTGCCCACTCCCACCACCTGCAACCCCAGCACTCCCTCCACTAGGGAGGAAGGAAATCAAGGACCTCTGCAGCTGACCAACAAATTCACAGAAGTCATCTGAACCAGAGAGACTAAAATAGGCACAAATAAAAGTTTGTCTGGACAATTCAGGCTCTGGATCTCGAGGGAGAAAGCTCCCATTGTTGCCAGTGCTGCAGAAGACACACAGGAGCATCTGTGCTTCAGCACAGATGTCTGGTATTTCATATTCCCAGTGGTGAAGGTGAAATGTTCATAGGTTTTGTTTGGTGCCCTAAAATTGGATTTTATCAGAGATCCTAGAGTTCCAAATATCCCACAGAGACCGGCATGCCCCATAGGACAGGGAGTGTTACGCAATTCTTAAACACCCATGTACAGAGTCCCAAAGTTCTGGCTAGAGTAAAATGTAATTACTAGAATCTCCAATTTAGAAATCTACAACACTCCTGACAAAGGAACACAAATCTTATCAACCCACAACTGTTCTACTGGGAGACTGAAAGCTGTGATTTACTACAAGTAGCTTTGCCTCCTTGCAACAAAAGCTCACAGCTAAGAGAAGAATACAAAAGTGTTGGACTTAACAATCCACAATTCTCGATCCAAGGATTACCAAGCCAAAAACAAATACCAAGAATAAACATCCATCCCTGTCAATAGCTTTGACCACTTCAGCAAAAATAAGCCCTTTATTTCTCAGCAATATTTTTAAATTTTTTCTTTCATTATTTTGTTTTTCTTTTCTTCATACTCCCAATTTTTTAAAATTTATTTGTTCTTTTTAGATATACATGAGAGTAGAGTGTATTTTGACATATTATACATAGATAGAGTATAACTTATTCTAATTAGAATCCCATTCTCGTACATGATGTGGAGTTTCACTCATCATTTATTCATATATGCACATAGAAAAGTTATGTCTGACTCATTCTACTGTCTTTTCTATTCACTTCCCCCTCACTTACCTCATTCCCCTTTGTCTAATCCACTGAACTTATATTCTTCCTTCCTTTTATTGTGTGTTAATATCCACATTTCAGAGCACATCGGCCATTTACATCTATGCTTTTTTAAAATTGTAACTATATTTAAAAATTTTAAATATCACTTGATTCTATTGTATTTTTTCTCTTTTAATTTTTATTCTATTGTAATTTTTTTCTATCCTATTTTTTTCCATTATGTATGATTTTGTGTGCACATGTGTGGGGTGTGCTGTATGTGAGTGTGTATGGATGCACTACATGAATAGGCTTTAAAAACTCATATGTATGTTCATATACTTTTCTTTCATATTAAATTATCCTTCTGCAACTGTTTATTATTTAGCTTTGACTTGTCTCAGGTGGGGTTCAATTATATGCAGGTTCAAGCTGTTTTGGTCTTATAGTTGTGGGTTTTTCTGTACCTATATCTTTCTTATTTCCCCTTCAACATTCTCTTCCCCCACAGAGAAATTTTTCCTGTTTCCACATTCTCTCTTTATTGTATTACTTTCTGCAAATATTTTATTCCTAATTCTTTATAGCTGACATCTGCTACTTACCACCTGACTATCTTTTGGTCATGCTTTAAAAATAGTTCAAATTTTCTCTCACCTTCCCAACTTATTTTCTCTGTAGTTAAGAAACTGTAAATACGCTGGGTGTGGTGAAGCATGCCTGTAATCTGAATGGTGTGGGAGGCTAAGGCTGGAGGATCACAAGTTCAAAGCCAGCTTCAGCAAAAAAAAAAAAAATTAGTGAGGCAATTAGTAACTGGATGAGATCCTTATCAAAATTTTTTTAAAAAGGTAGGGAGGGAGATGGGGATGTGGCTCTGTGGTAAGTGCCCCAAGTTCAACTTCTTTAAAAAAAGAAAGAAGGAAAGAAAGAAACCATAATCCCACTAAATAATGAAACTATACAGTTTATTTAATTCATTTCCCCATTCATATTGTTGTGGTTATTAATATAGTAGATAATGTAGTAGAGAATTGCTGTTGAATGCCTGATCTAGTCTACAGTTTTGTATTACTGGTACTGATGTTAAATGCTGACCCCACCATTCCTACATAGGTGTCAGTTACTATTATAGATGTTTAAGTGCACACTGAATATTTAACCCAGAACTATACATATGCAGTAGTGATATTACTGGTTCTCCCTTACTTTAAGAGAGACTGGAAGTGATTGGGACTGTTTAAGACCACAAAGTAGAGATCCTGCAGCCAAGAAACATTCATGACTTTGCCAAGCAATAGTGACTTTTACCCCAAACATGATCTAGCATCACCCAAGCCTAAAAATCACTTTAACTCACAGAGTTAGGGATACAAAAACCCCAAATCAAAAATCTAAAACCCAAGGAGAAACAACTAGACAGGAACTTCAGGTCTCAACCTCATTATCTACTCATTTATCAAAAAAGAGACATCCTAGAATAAAAAAGAACCACACATATAAGAACATTTGTATAAAAGAGGAAGGAGAATCTACCTCAATTGATATATGAGTCTATTACTCTGTGATTGTCTTATTAAAAATAATCTTAATGCTTTTAGCTTGTATCTTCATGGTCTCTTCTATTTACTTTTAATAAGACAATCACAGAAAACATTCCCCATATCGGAAAGAAGATAGAAATCCACTTACATAAGGCATAACAGGTCCCCAAAGAGACCTGACAAAAAGTGAAGTTCTCCAAAACATATCATAATCAAAATGTACAATATATGGAAAGATTTGTTAAAAGCTTCAAGAGACAAACATCATGTCATATTTAGAGGCAAATCAATAAATCTCATTTCTGATTCGCAGCTCAGACATAAAAAGCAAGAAGGGCAAGGAATGCAATATTTTAACTCTAAAAAAATGCCAACCAAGATATCTATATTCAGCAAAGCTCTCCTTCATATTCAATGGGAAAATTAAAACTTTCCATGGCAAGGATAAACTAAAAGAATTCAGACAACCTAGCCAGCATTAGAAAGAATTCTCAAAGATAAGTTGCACACAGAGGAATCCAAAACCAAACCACAAATCTCCCAAATAGATGAAGATCAATTTGAGAAACAACAGAGTTAAACTTAGCAAAAAATAAAATTAGCAGTCACAAGCCTATATCCATAATAACACTAAATATAAATGGTCATAATGTGATAGTAGGAGCAAATGTGACTCTATTTTGTTTTATGACTTCATCCTGTAAAACAACCATGCCAAGTAGAAGAGTCATGACTGGAGCAAGATGTTCTTTTCCTTTTGCTATAGAAACCTTCAAGAACACTGAACTACCTAATGGGGTATTGTTTCTGTAACTAGGGTAACGGAGCTCTGTTTCTGTAACTGGGGTGACTGGAATAACTGTGATTGGTTAGGCTTCCCTCTGCTTGACTGCACTGTCCCGCTTCTGTAACCTGGCTTGCTTGCATTGGCTAGACCCCTGAACATCCCTTTTGTGGTTTTCAGGCTTATAAGGAATGCCCTTGCAATTGTTCAGGGCTGATCAGGGGAACAGCTTTATGTTCTGGTCAGCCACCACTGGTGTGCTTCAATAAAGGCTTGATTCAATTATACGTGAGTGGTCTGGAAGTCAGTTGATAAAACCCTGGGACGAAGCTTTAAATATAACATTTGGGGGCTCATCCGGGATCCATTTCTTCCCTACCCTCATGCCAAATTTACCTCCAATGACGGGACTTTGGACCTCGGCCCGGCCCCGGAGTAGAGGGAAGCTCCTGAGAGACATTCCTCAGCTTCACTCCCAGGAGGACTCCAATCTGTCCTAGGATGCTCTGTAAAGCCTCCTGCTAGCCTGTCAATTCTGGAAAAGGGGAAAGGTCATATTGGACGCAGTCGCTTACACCTTCCCAGGGACACGACGAGATGTTGTCACTGTCTCCCTGGAGGTCTCTCTATGAGACCTCATCTGTCTGTATCTGGGGCCCACTGGAGGCTTCCCTGGGAGGCCTCATCTGTGGGGGGCAAGACGAGAAGTGGTCTCTGCCCCATTAGAGGTCTCCCTGTGTGACCTCAGCGATTATTGCTTGTCCTGTGTCTGTTCTGCTGTTTGTCATTTCTCCAGTGTCTTCTGCTGTTGGTCATTTGCCAGTGTCAGTTTGCGGGCCCTTTGTTCTGTTTGCGGGGTCTCTGCCCCAATAGAGGTCTCTCTGGGTGACCTCAGCAATTGTTGCTTGTCCTGTGTCTGTTCTGCTGTTTGTCGTTTCTCCAGCATCTTCTTGCTGTTTGTCATTTGTCCTGTGTCTGTTTGCCGGCCATTTGTCTTGTGTGTATCTGTCCGAGTGTTGTGCGCAGGCCCTTTTCTTGTTCTCATAACCGCTCTTCTTTCATCAGGACTCCTTCACTCCACCAACATCATGGGACCAAGAAGCGCTACAGAGATCTCTACCTGGACCCCTTTAACTTGTTTTCTTAACAATTTTCAGGACTTTGTCTGTTGGTTTGTTTTTGTTTGTTCCCTTTGTGTTCTATGTTAATTTCTACCTCAGTTTGTTTCTAATGAAAAAAAAATGGTTAAAATTGTTTTAACTGTGCTTACTACAGCTTTCATTAAAATGTAAAGTGCTGCCAACAGGACTAAAAGAATTGTCAAAAGTAAAAGCTAAAGGTAAAAAGAAAGAGGCATTCTAGAGATTGCCTTCATTTAGGAACTGGGCCAAGTGGCCAACTGGGTAAATCATGTCAGTTCCTATAGAGGACAGATTAAAACTAAATTGTATAACAAAAAAACATAATTTTGTCTAAAAAATTTGGCTTTTGTCTCTCAGTATTTGCAAGCATGAATAACTCCCAACTATTAAAAAATAGTCCACAGATTTTTCAATGTCAAGCTAAAAGTTGGTGGCCCCTATCCAAGAAACTAGAAAAACCAGTTTAGAATGGGACCCCAACCTGGGGGACTCTCCCAAGGAGACCAATGAAGCTGTGTCTTTGGGAAGTTCCTCCAGGGAAAAATAAGCCCCCTTCGTTTGTCTATGTTCCCTCAACTCTTTTCAGCTTTCATGAACAGGACCACCTCAGGAAAAAGGTCAGAAAACTTTTAAAATTCTGTATTTGTTAAATTCATAATTTTGATACAATATGCTTAAGTTAATATGTTTTTCTGTTTATGCTCTGCTTTACTCTAAGGCCAATTTACAAGGGTTAACTCTCAGTCTAATAGGTATTAAAAAATAAGCTACAATGCTTTTGTTTGTCTGTTTGCTTTGTGTGGGTGCACCGGAGTACTGTCTGTCTATATGTATTGCCATGTCTACATACATTTGGTACAAAAAAAAATTGACATATGAGCTCACAAATTAAAATTTTAAAAAAAGTGGATCCAAATACTTTTGTTTAATATAATTTAAAAGGTTCAATTTAAATTTAAAAAAATAAAAGTACAAATATCTTTAAAGTTACTTATACACAGCTTTGTTTCTAGGTGGTTAAACAGCTGTTAAAATGTTAATGTCTATAAAGTGTCTGATATCCTTGTCTCTAGGATTTTTATTCAACAACAACAAAAAAAAGATTACTAATACTATTCAATACACTTGTCTGGTACCTTGTCTTTTAAAAAAAATACGTAAATTTCATCTAAATGTATATAAAATTAATCATGGATATATTTGTTAGAGACATCTAATTGGTTTATAAAGTTAAAATGCTGACTGTTAAATATAATATCAAGTACTCTTAACTCCGTAAATTCCATAAGGTAAAAAACTTAAACAATGTTGATGTTTTCATAAATTGGTAAACTAAAAAAAAAATTGAAATTATTTTGTATTATTATAAAAACAAGGTTACTCTAAATTACAAAGTCCTAACAGGTATATTTCTACACACAAGGAGTCAAGAGGTTTCAACTATATTTCAATTAAAGTACTGTAAATAACAAATATTTCATCTTATTAATATGGATTAATTTATTTAAATTCAAAATTTATAAGGGTTATTATTTCAAGGTACAAACAAAAAAAGGATCAATAGGTTTAAAATTATTTAAAAAGTTCTAAATATAAAATATATTTAATAAAAACATTTCCAGGTAAAAATCATTATGTGATATAATATAATTATAATACATCTAAGTAAACAACAAAAGGGTCTAATTAAGTAATAAATAAAAGACAAATATTAAAAGGTTTATATGTAACTAAGTTGGTTATATATGTAACACAAATAGTTAAAACTATTCAAGGTTATTCCTTAAGACAAATAATAACGTACTGATATATTTATATGTTAAATTGACAAAAACTTCTAAAAATATTAATTACATTGTATCTATTAAGTTTTATCCCCTAAAACAAGTAATCTTAGAAAAATTAAGGTTTGTACTTCTGTGGCTAAACACGCAACTGTTATTTTAAAGTATTGTCCTACATTACAGAGTCTAGATTTTCCTTTAAAAGCTAACCTTGGTTAATATAAAAACATCAATAAAAGTGTGGTACATCACTCTTCTTTACAGTTTAAATGTGTTCATATCTTTCAGGTATATAAGTCTTTAAGGTAAAAGGTTTAAAGAAACATTTTATCAAGCTGGTATTCTCCAAACTAAAATTGTCTGTAATGGTAATTTAAACTTATAAAGATAATAAATTTTATTGGGGATTTATTTATATTACTTGATGTTTTATAACCAAATCTTATGTTAACTTTTACACTAAGATATAAAAATTTAAAAGTATTTTAAAAGATAATGAAAGCCTGATCTGTTTAAAAATTAATATTATAAAACATTTTGCCACTTTTCCACGTGAAAAAAAAATGTTAAGGGCTCTCAGCCTTTACTTAATTAATGTTTTAAATATATGTCATATTGTGCTCAATAACATTCATACAGAGTCAGAAAACAATATATATAAACTTTATAAAATGATATCTAAAAAGAGAGACAAAGATCAGCTTTAGAACTAAAACACTTTACCTAAGATTGTAAAGAGCCCTGCCTTACCTGGGATAAGGCTCTGCCTCCCACCTTACAGCATATCAAAATAACTTCAGAGTAGGCCAGATTTCAGTTAATTTAAAGTTATATTCAAAGATTAATTTATTGGAACGATTACTGTGATCTCAAATAGAAAATATAATGTATAACTCAGCCAAAGTTCAAAATTATATACAAGCTAAATATGTTTTTACTATTGTTAATTTCACTTTGTATTTTCATTATAACAAAAAAAAAAATGACCATGACCACTACACTTAGAGCAACCAGGCGACCTTTACTGTGACAGTGTCTGATTAACACAAAAAAAGAGAGAGAGAGAGAGAAAGGAAAGTGCAAAAAAAGTGAGAGGGAGAATGAGAGGGAAAATAAGAAAAAAAGGAGAGAGCAAGAGAGGAGGACCTGTTAAGAGAGAGTTTTTATAGCCAAAATCCAATGGGGTCTGAGTCTGCAAGCTGCCTTGTTGGTGTACCGTGATTGGATCATACAGTAGAAACTAAGGTGTCATCTTCTGCCTTCAGGCAGATCTTCAGCATTACATAAATTAATAAGTAAAATAAGGATATTGTGTTATGTAAAAATTAACTGTAAAGTTATAAACATTAAAGTTAAAGCCCAGCATTCTTACTTTAAAACTGGTAAAACTGACTTGCTGGATGTTTAAGGCCAAATTTAAATATTAAGGTTAAAATAAAGGGGCCAAAAAAACCAATATTTGGCTCTTGCCCTCTGAGTCAGCCTGAACCCAGGACAGGGGAAAAAGCTTTGCAACTCCGGGCCACATAACCTCCCAATAAGGGAGATTAATGAGACCACTGGAGAACAAGAAGCCAATGAGTGTACATGCTGCAAAAGAGGAGGGTTATTGAAAAGGGGAGACATGCCTGATGCTTCCAAGGGAAGCCATATGGTCAGCAAGACCTTGACCCATCCTAATGCAGATGACACTAACAGAGCTAAAATGCTACTCACACGTTCCCCAAGAATGTCCTCCAAGGAAACTCAGCTGACTCTTACCAATAGATAGAAACAAGGTCAATTTGACCACCTTGGTCTTAAACACCTAGCAAAAACAGTTAAAACAAAAGCACAGCCACTCCTGGACATTTAAAAAGAAACAACAGTTATTTTAATGTAACTTAAAATGTACACTACTAGTGTTAGCACCCTCAAAAATAAGTAATACTGGAGGCAACAAAAAAAAATTCTTAGACAAAAATGCCTGATAACTACCAATAAATGCCAGAAGTTTTTATTCAGTTTAAGGCCTACAGATCTTCCTAACCTCCTACACAGGTAGATGTAATCAATGTTTATTAATATAATTATCTAGCCTTAAGTAACAAAAGGATCTTTACTAAACACAGTGGTCATGCCAAAAAGGTATTTTTACAAAAATCAGATGACATTAACTAATTTAACTAACCGTTGTGTCTACATTCCTGATAATTCTGACAATGTTAAATATTTATGTTCCCTAAAAAAAGTGCCTTATTAGGCTTTGTTAGGAATTGTTATGGGGACATTTTCTCAGGTCTTCTGCCTCCTGGTAAACAATTATTAATTTCTGTCATTTTCATGATATTCATAGACAGGTTCCAGATGCTACAACTGCTATTTTGTATTAATCTTACTTCAGCACTCATGTCTTTTTGTTTCTCTCATAGAAGTGCCCACCCCAGGTGAATTTACATCCTGTTCTTCCTGAGCCAGATTTTTACCATGGACTCCTTGACCCACTCAGTTTCCAAAAAGGGTGTCCAAACTGCTTGCCCACTGCACATTGCTCCCCATTCAGCTGGAAGTAGCAAGAACGGTCATTGCCCTTTTCCCTTATGGCAGTTGGAGGTCCCTAATATTACAGAAAAAATTACGGTCAATATAGATGTTCGCCAATATGTCTAGCTCAGAAAGATGTACCTGGAAAACTACTCCCAAGATTACACTGGGTGATCTCCCAGAAAGAGACACTTGCTTCCACAACCCAACTTATAAGTGGGACAACTCCCCGTTTGCCAAAAATTGTGCTTCCTGGGTCCCACTTCGAATTCCTTGCCTAATTCTCCAACCTGTCAATAACTCTAAACTATGTAACATACTATTTTGGTGGAGTAAAGGAAAAAGAACACCTAGACTTATTAGAAGGCCAGGCCCCACTGATTTATCAACATAGACTGGCTACCCCCATTTTAGTTCCCCTCCTGGCTGGTTTTGAAAGTCCCTCAGCCGTCAAATAGATATAGATTTAGGAAAACTAGAAAGGTCAATCTAGAAACTAAAGGTTTCACTAGACTCTCTGACAAAAATAGTCTTACAAAACAGATGAGGTCTAGGTGGTCCCTTTCTGAAACAAGGAGGACTTTGTATGGCTCCAGGAGAAACTTGTCTCTATACAAACCATTCTAGGATAATAAACAGTTTGGTGCTTGTGAAAAACAGGTCAAATAAAAGAGATAAAACACTAGAAACTTCAGGCAATTGGTTCCAAAACCTATTCTTATGGTCCCCTTGGTTGACTACCATCATTTCAGCCACAGTTGGGCCCCCAGTCCTTCTCCTGATTGGTATTACTATAGGACCCTGCCTCTTAAAAACCCTCCTAAACCATATACACAAAAAAATGTTCTGGTCAGCCGCCACTGGTGGGCTTCAATAAAGGCTTGATTCGATTATACGTGAGTGGTCTGGAAGTCAGTTCATAAAACCCTGGGACGAAGCTTTAACTATAACAATAACTCCAATTAAAAGACATAGATTAGCAGATTATATATATATATATATATATATATATATATATATATATATATATACATATATATATATATATATATATATATATATATATGTATATATATATATATATATAAAGAACCTTAAAAAACAATGCCAAAAATATAAGTAACCCATCAAAGGATGGGCAAAAGGACTAAAGAAAAAAATTTCAAAAGAAGGAAAACAACTGGCCAACAAATATTTGAAAATCGTTGAACATCTTTAGTAAGGGAAATGGAAATGAAAACTACACTAAGATTTCATCTCACACTTGTCAGTATGACAGTTATCAAAAATACAAATAATAATAAATGTTAGCAGGAATGTGGGGGAAAATATACTCATATATTGTTATTGGGACTGCAATAACATATAACCAAATTTGGAAAGCAATGTGGAGATTCTTCACAAAAAGTAGGGATGGAACCACCATATGACCTAGCTATCCCACTCCTCAGTATTTATCCAAAAGAACTAAAATCAGCATATTGTTTTGATAGAGTGACTACAATGTTTACAGCACCACAATTCACAATAGCCAAAGTATGGAGTGAAACCAGATGCCCATCAAGGGATAAGTAGATAAAGAAAATACTGTATGTATGTATATATTATACATACATACATACATACATATACACACACACACACACACACAAAACAGAATTTTACTCAGCCATAAAAATCATCAAATAATGACATATTCCAGTAAATGGATGGAATTGGAGAAAATTTTGTTAAGTGAAATAAGCCAGACTTCAGAAACTCAAGGGTCTCATGTTCGTTCTCATATGTGGAAGTTAAAGCAAAATAAGGTTAAAAAGGCATAAAGGGAGTAGAAGCAGGAGAAAGTAAAGGATGGATAAAGAAATGAAAAGAGAAATGAATATAGAATGAATCTAACAGAATCATGTTATATAGATATAAGTGTACCAAAGTGAATATCTCCTTTATGTATATGTATAAAATACCAATAAAAAATAAATAAATGAGGGAAAGAAAGAACAATGGAGGAGGGAAAAACGGGAGGAGGAGAGGAGGGGAGGGATAAAGAGGGTAGAGATCAAATTCGTTATATGTATAATTTTGTCAAAAGGAACCCAAATACTAGGTAAAATTATAATACACTAATAAAATTTATTTAAATCTATAATAGAATACAAGGCAGAGAAACTAGAAACTTACAAAAAATATTATATGTTATGAAGAAAGGCATTTATCCAAGGAACATAAGTCTGGTTTAACGTAAAAGAACAACTATTAAAATGCATTCTGTTAATAAAGGAGAAAAATAACATGATATCTGGAAAGATGCAAAATAGGCAATTGACAAACACAAAACCCATTCATGGTAAAAGCACTCAAGAAATTAGTCATGGATGTTGACTGTTTTCACCTAAATAAAGAATTCACGAAAAAACTGATGTAACAACATATATTATTGTGACAGTCTCTGTACATCTTCTAAGATTAGAAACAAGGATGATGTCCACTCTTGTTACCTCCATATGAACTTGAAAAATATAGCTATGGTTATTAGCACAAAAATTAATAGAAGACATAGTATTCAAAGAAAAAATTCATACTCTTTCTTTTCAAATGACATAATTGTCTTTGAAAAAAAATCCTAAATAATACACTAAAATGAAAATAGAACCAAAAATTAAGTTCAGTAAATGTTTCAGAGTATAAGGTCAGTAAAAATATTTTTTCTATGAACTCATGATTACTCTAAAAATAAAACTTAAAAACAATTTCATTAAATTATGATTAAATGAGGAAATACAAATTGAGAAAGATGAAGATATGAACATTGAAACATACTGTAGTGAAATAAATTACAGAAATTGAAAATACTAGATTGATATGATGAATTTGGCAGTGTTTCTTCCTTTCTATTTTATGGAATAATTTGAAGAGGACTGGCACTAGTTTTTCTTTAAAGGTCTGGTAAAATCATTCTTGTCCTGGGCTTTCATTTGTTGGAAATTTTTAAGTGTTACTTCAATGTCATTGCTTGATAATGGTACATTTAGTTTTTCTATAGCCCCAGTAGTTTGATTTGATTTGGTTGTAAGTGTCTGGAATCTATTAATGTCTTAGAGATTTTTCTAGCTAATTGGAATATAAATTTTCAAGATAGTTTCTAATTATTCTCTCAATTTCCAAAGGATCTGTGGTGTTATTTCCTCTCTCATCTCCAATTTTACTGATTTAGGTCTTTCTTCCTCTTTCTTTTGGTTAATTTGGCTAAGGATTTATCAAAATTATTAACTTTTCAAAGAACCAGCTCTGTTGCATTGATCCTCGTTTTATTTTTTTATTCTCAACTTCATTAATTTTGGCTCTGATCTTAGTATTTTCCTTTCTTCTACTAATTTTGTAATTAGTTTGTTCTTTTTCTAGGGCCTATATTTGTAATATTAGATTATTTATTTGGGATCTTTCCATTATATAATATAGAAATTCACTGCTATAAACTTTACTCTTAGAAGTGCCTTAATACTGTCCCAGAGACTTTTATCTTTATTTTCATTTGATTCTAAGAATTTTGTTTCTCACCTGATTTAATCTATAATCCATTCCTCATTTAAAAATTTATTATTTAATGTCCAGGTGATAAAATTGTCTGTTATCTTATTGCTGGCTTCTAGTTTCATTCCACTGTGCTCTGATAGGACACAAGGAATCATCTCTATTTTTCTACAAATGATGGGAAAACTGGACATGTCTAGAAGAATAAAACTAAATCCCTATCTTTCATCCTACAGAAAAATCAATTCAGGATGTATTACAGGAATTATACCAGGGTGTATTATTGGAATTATACCAGAAAATGCAACTGCTAGAAGAAAATATAGGGACAATGAACCATTGTCTTGGTGCAGCCACAAAATTTCTTAACAAGCTGCCAAAAGCACAAAAATAATGATGTGACATAAACTCTGAATATACCATAGTGAATCTCCACATGACATATAACTACAAGACAAGAATCCTAATTAGAATAAGATATGTTTGTATAAATATGTCAAAATATACTGTCATGTAAAATTAAAAAGAAAATAAAACCAAGAATCAATAATTGAGACTGCAACAAATTACAAGCTTCTGCATAGCAAAGTAAACAAGAACATGAAGAAGGGCCTAAAGAATGGAAGAAAATCTTTTTCAGCTGCTCCACCATCAGAGTATTAATATCCAGAATACATGAACAACAACAACAACAACAACAACAACAAAAACCTTAAAATCAAAAGTACAAATGACCTAATTAATGAATGGGCAAAGAAACTAAATGGCAATTTCTCAAAAGAAAAGATACAAATGGCTAAAATATATAATACAGGTTAGGTTGAACATCCTTAGAAATCAGGAAATTATTAATCTCAAATATATAAGCCATTCATCCATTGAACTGAATCTTCTATTTAGGATAGAATGTGGAGACAGCATGTTAGGTTCTTTCCTCTTGATGTGGTCTTAAAATGTGTGATAATAAATAGGAAATAGGAACAGAGTATTCCAATTCTGTTCTTAGAATTGTTTTAGCCATTCAGAAGAACTTACATTTTCATATAAATTGTTTTCTAATTTCCAGAAAAAAATATTTTTAAAAGAAAGCCAGGATTTCCATAGTGACTGTTTTTTAACCTATAGATCCATTTTGAAAGTATTCCCTTTTTTACAACATTAAATCTTCTGATCAGATTGGGATGTTATTTAGTGGTAGAACACTGACACGTCAGGCTCTATATTTCACTCCCCAGAACTAGAAAAGGAAAAAAAAAGATCAAGTGACCCAGGATTTAAAATATTTTTTATTAGTGTATTATAGTGACACATAATATTGGGCTTCATTTTGACATAATCATACAAGCACAAGAACAATATTTTCTACTTTAGTCCCCAGAACTTCCCATTTCCCTCCCTTTCTCCCTCCCCCTGTTCCCCTTCCTCTATTCTATTGGTCTTCATTCTATTATTTGTTTTAAGTTAGTGCTTTTTTTTAAAAAAATATTTTTTTAGTTGTAGTTGGACACAATACCTTTATCTATCTATCTATCTATCTATTTATCTATCTATTTATTTTTATGTGTTGCTGAGGATCTTGCTAGATGAGCACTCTACTGCTGAGCCACAACCCCAGCTCCTAACAGTGCTTTATTTATGTACATTAAGGTGAAATTCACTGTTATATTAACATATATTTATAGCTTAATTTAGTCATTTATATTCCAAAATACTTTCCTTTTCTTATTCCTCCTTCAATCCCTCAAATTCCCTTCCTCTGCTGCAGTGACATCCCTTCTATTTTTATGGGATGCCCCACTTTTTTTATTTATTTTTGTTGAGCTTATGCATATGAAAGAAAACATTTGATCCTTGACTTTGAGTATGGTTTATTTTACTTAGCATGATGTTCTTCAGTTCAATCCAGTTAACAGCATATGCCATAATTTCATTCTTTATGGCTGAGTAAAACTCCATTGTGTATATAATATATATTTATTCATCTTTTTATAGGTAAAACTGGTCTCATTCCATAACTTGACTCTTTTGAATTGTGCTGCTATAAACATTTGTGTGCCTGTATCACTATAGAATGCTGATTTTAGTTCTTTTGGATAAATATCAATGAATGGGAGAACGGTGTTTTTTGAGGAATCTTCATACTGCTTTTCAGAGCATTTGTACTAATTTGCAGTCCCACTGAGAATGTTATGAAGGTAATTTCTTCCCCAAATACTCACCGGCCTTTATTATTATTTGTATTGAGGTGAGATGAAATCTCAGTGCAGTTTTGATTAGCACTTCAGTCTTTCTCACATCCCATTGTTCTAGTTGATCCAGGGTATCCACCATGTTTTAATTAATGTAATTCTTCATCTCCAGGAGAACGAAGGCACCATTCTTTGCTAAAACAAATACTGCTTTGCTGTTCATCCAAGCAGATCTATGAGAGAATTCCTACATGATATTACTAAGTCTTAAAAGTTAGGACACATGATTTCAGAAAAATTGATCCACACTCCCTTCCTGGCTCTCAAGTTCGCCGGCAGCATTTATAGAAAATAGTCACAGATGACAACACATCTACTCACAAATTTCTTGTCTCTTTCTACTTTCTGGACCCATGGTGGGATCTTCCTTATCTGACCTCTTTGAAGCTAGACTGACCATGTGACTCTTCTTGGCTAATGAAAAGTGATTATTTTAAAATTCACATTTCATTCAGCATTCTATATCATGAATTATATGAATTCCTTCTACACTCAATATATTCAAGAGGTGACAACAAAACCAATTTCAATATAGACATGATTACAATAACAAGGAGGCAGATCAAAGTAAAAAAAGAGAACATATCCTAATAAACCTTATTATGAAAGCTGTACAGCATCTACTTTAACCCACAGTAACTAATTATAAGGTTATTTGTATGATCATTATGCACATTAACAGGGTTAAAGAAAAAGTAATATATACAAATATTATATGTTGAAGAATTGGGTTTAGAATACAGCTTAGAGAGAACATTGTTCATATTTCTCAGATAAGGTCATAAATTCTCATTCAACTTTTAAAAGTCTTTAGAAAGCTAAGAATCATGTTTTAGTACTCAGGTAAATTATTGGCTTCTCATTTCCTCTTCAATGGACATCTTGAGCCATAGTTCATAAAATGACATATCCACACACGAAACAAATTTCAGTAGTCCAATAGGTAACTCTATTGTCTAGGCTGAATGTATATTGTGCTGTTCAATCTACATAAAAATATATTTAATTGTGTTTCATCAGCAGTCAATCAGAATACAGGAGATTAGTCACCAGAATCTAACTGAGAAATAAGCAGTCACAAAGAACACTTTGTGTTCTTTCATGCTAGATTTTCATATTTTTAAAATAAGGATGCATAATAATTTTGATACTGTGAAAAACTCCAGGTTATAATGCAGTTATGAAGAAAAGGCATATGTCATTAATGAGGAAGCAAGAGCATGGGGAAAGGTAAGGCTCATTATTTTATAACAACTCACTCTAATGGGAACTATTCCAGTCTTGCAAAAGACATACTAAGCCATTTTGTAAATGGTGGCCCCATTATTTAACCATCTTCCACTAGCTCCAATTCTTAAAGTTCTACAATGTTTATACTGTTAAATTGGGAACCATTTGTAGCACATGAGCCATGGAGAGATTTTATAGGTTAGATAGGAGTTATCCCACAAAACTCAAGTGCGAGATATGGGAAAATATTCAGACTTGAAGTAATTAGATTATGAGAGTTGTAACCTAATCAGCGGATTAACCTATTGATAAGGAGCAATTTGGTGACAACTATAGGCAGGTAGGGTCTGACTGGAGAAAATAGGTCACTTCGGGAATGACTTGGGGGTTTATATTTTGTTCCTTATGAGTGGAGCTCCCTCTCTCTGTTTTCTTGTTGCTATTCATTAAGCTGCTTTCATCTTCCACACCCTTCTGAGGTAGGGGGAATAGGCAGTTAGAATAGGAAAGAATGATGAGGGCTGAGAAGGAGGAGAGATAGCAGGACCACTCTTTGAGGTATGCCTTGCTATTTGAGATATGCTTCAACATGTCAAAAAACATGTTTCTCAAAAAGGACAAAAACATCTATTCTCAAAAAAAAAAGACTAATATGCAAATCAGCCTGAATCCCTGCATGCAACAATTAAAATCTCAAGGACAGGTTGCAAGAGAGGGTCAGTTGACTTCCCATTATGTGCCTTTAAATGAAAAGGGATAACAAGAGACCCTGGTGGTAATTTCTCCCTCCCAGATTCTCCATTGGAAGCTTTCTTATACTTTTGAACCTTAACCTCATAACAAATTTCTGCTTTCTTGCTTATCTCAGCATTCACACTATTCATTCTTAGACTCAGTAAAACATGGATGTGATCCTGATTTCTACCAGTAATACTTCCACCGGGATGTTGTGCCTCGCCTTGGACCCAGAGGTATGAAGTCAGCAGATAATGAACTGAACTTCTGAAAGCATGAGCCAAAATAAGTGGTTCATCCTCTATGTTGTTCTCTTGAGGTCATATAGAGTTCATGGTTGAGTCTGTAGTATAAGAAGTACTTAATTATCAACGCGTTTTTTCAAAGACCTGAAACTATAGCTTTTTAATATATCAAGGAACAGTCAATACCAAGGAAACTCTCTTCCGAATGTACAAATATAATTTATGTATCCTGTCGGATGTTTCACTATTTTGATTTCTAACACCAAAAAGTCACATTTCCCAGGAAGTCTTCAGGGATCCTATAAATGTACTGCCAGATGATACCTGAATATACAACTTCCGTTTCTTTGTGAGACATAGGCATCTCTCTTTAAAGAAGTGGTTTCCTATATTCCAATTGATGACTGGATAATGGGGATTACAATGAGGAAAAAAGAGAAAGAGTAAAATCCCTGGAGATTGATAGTCTTTTTGAGGCAGACACACCTGGTTTAGGGTGGTGGACAGATCAGGAAGTTGATGTTTCCTTTCAAAAGAGTTGGAAGAAAAAAATTGGGAAAAAGAATAGAATAAAAGCAAAAATAGGGCTAGGCATTCTTATTATCACTTTAACTCAAGATTTTCTGTATTTTTTTATAATCAAAATAGTACATTTAAAAATAAAAATTAATTTTGAATAAATTTTAGATTTATAGTAAGATGATTTAATGGTACAGAGAAAGTCATGTTCCTTTCATTTTCTCTAATGAAAACATCTGATATAATCATGGTTTAATTTGTGAAAACTGAGAAAATGACATTATAAAGACTATAAACTGAACTCCTAGTTTTACCATATCTTCCACTAACATTACTTTTATTTTTTCTTTCATGAGCCATTATAGGGTACCATATTATGCTGATTGCCAGGTATATCAATTATTTACTGCTGCATTCCTAATTAACACACCATTCAGTGGATTAAAATTATGCACAATATTCAATTTCCTAAGCTCAAGAATGCAGAGGTATGAAATAATTATTACTGAGGTCTCAAATGATGGTTTGGCTAGGGAAGAATCATTGCCTGTTGTAAGGATTTGATTCCCTGTCTAGGTTGGGGTAACTGTTCTGGTGAAGTATTCCAAATCTTTAAAGAATAAATATCACTCCATCTCAAACTCTTTACTTGAAAGAAAGAGCCACAACAACACTGGGGCAGAGAGAATTTCTCAATGTATTCTGTGACATCATTTTATTCTGATTCCACAACAAGACAATTTTTTTGCATGTGTGTGTGGTTCTTGGGATTGAACCCAGGGCCTTGTGCATGTGAGGCAAGCACTCTAACAACTGAGACATATCCCCAGCCCCAAGACAAAAAAATTTAAAAAGAAATTACCTTGATCTGATAATCAGTCCTGACATTCTAGTACTACTAATGTTAATCTGTGGTCAAATAAGTCTATATATCTTCACATGTGGTGTAAATATGAAACATTAACAAGATGATTCTAATTCCTCTCTTTATTCTTTTATATTATTGTCATTCACCACAATTTTTTATACACTGTCACTATTATTATTTTCAACAATTACACTAATAATTCAAAAAATAAAATTTTACTTTCTAGGGCAAACACTACTAAACAGAAAAAAAAACATAATTAATTTACTAAGGAAGGAGCAAAAATGGAATAAAATACAATGCTCAATTAAAACTCCAAAAGTCAGAAAAGAGTTGGAAGAAAAAAATTGGGAAAAAGAATAGAATAAAAGCAAAATTAGGGCTAGGCATACATCTTAGCATGCACAAGGCCCTGACTTCAATCACCAGCAAACACAAACATACACACATATAGACACACACCCAACACACACACACACACACACACACATGCAGAAAACAGTAACAATATCTTAAACATTAATTCAACTGCATAAATAATTATTTTGAATGTGAATAATCTAAATATAATAGTAACAGCAATAATTTCACACAAAGCTGGCAAAAGCATAGTGATGAGGGATATAGAAAGGTTTCACATGAAGATAAAGAGGTCAAGCGGAAACAAGCAGGAGTGTCCATACTCATATCAAACAAAATAGATTTCAAGCCAAAATTAATCAAAAAGGATAAAGAGGGACACTGCATACTGCTCAAGGGAACCATACACCAACAAGACATAACAATCATAAATATATATGCCCCAAACAATGGTGCACCTACGTTCATCAAGCAAACTCTTCTCAAGTACAAGAGTCTAATAGACCACCATACAATAATCATGGGAGACTTCAACACACCTCTCTCACCACTGGACAGATCTTCCAAACAAAAGTTAAATAAGGAAACTATAGAACTCAACAACACAATTAACAACCTAGACTTAATTGACATATATAGAATATACCACCCAACATCAAGTAGTTACACATTTTTCTCAGCAGCACATGGATCCTTCACAAAAATAGATCATATATTATGTCACAGGGCAACTCTTAGACAATATAAAGGAGTAGAAATAATACCATGCATCCTATCTGATCATAATGGAATGAAACTGAAAATCAACGATAAAAGAAGGAAGGAAAAATCATGCACCACGTGGAGAATGAACAATAGGTTACTGAATGACCAATGGGTCATAGAAGACATCAAGGAGGAAATTAAAAAATTCTTAGAGATAAATGAAAACACTGACACAACATATCGGAATCTATGGGACACATTGAAAGCAGTTTTAAGAGGAAAATTCATTGCTTGGAGTTCATTCCTTAAAAAAAGAAAAAACCAACAAATAAATGATCTCATACTTCATCTCAAAATCCTAGAAAAAGAAGAGCAAAATAACAGCAAAAGAAGTAGAAGGCAAGAAATAATTAAAATCAGAGCTGAAATTAATGAAATTGAAACAAAAGAAACAATTGAAAAAATTGACAAAACCAAAAGTTGGTTCTTTGAAAAAATAAATAAAATTGACAGACCCTTAGCCATGCTAACGAAGAGAAGAAGAGAGAGAACCCAAATTACTAGCATACGGGATGAAAAAGGCAATATCACAACAGACACTTCAGAAATACAGAAGATAATCAGAAATTACTTTGAATCCTTATACTCCAATAAAATAGAAGATAGTGAAGGCATCGATAAATTTCTTAAGTCATATGATCTGCCCAGATTGAGTCAGGAAGATATAGACAACCTAAACAGACCAATAACAATAGAGGAAATAGAAGAAACCATCAAAAGACTACCAACTAAGAAAAGCCCAGGACCGGATGGGTATACAGCAGAATTTTACAAAACCTTTAAAGAGGAACTAACACCAATACTTTTCAAGTTATTTCAGGAAATAGAAAAAGAGGGAGAACTTCCAAAGACATTCTACGAGGCCAACATCACCCTGATTCCTAAACCAGACAAAGACACTTCAAAGAAAGAAAACTACAGACCAATATCTCTAATGAACCTAGATGCAAAAATCCTCAATAAAATTCTGGCGAATTGGATTCAAAAACATATCAAAAAAAGTATACAACATGATCAAGTAGGATTCATCCCTGGGATGCAAGGCTGGTTCAATATACGGAAATCAATAAATGTTATTCACCACATCAATAGACTTAAAAATAAGAACCATATGATCATCTCGATAGATGCAGAAAAGGCATTCGACAAAGTACAGCATCCCTTTATGTTCAAAACTCTAGAAAAATTAGGGATAACAGGATCATACCTCAACATTGTAAAAGCAATCTATGATAAGCCACAGGCCAGCATCATCCTGAATGGAGAAAAATTGAAGGCATTCCCTCTAAGATCTGGTACAAGACAGGGATGCCCTCTCTCACCACTTCTGTTCAACATAGTCCTCGAAACACTGGCTAGAGCAATTAGACAGACGAAAGAAATTAAAGGCATAAAAATAGGAAAAGAAGAACTTAAATTATCACTATTTGCAGACGATATGATTCTATACCTAACAGACCCAAAAGGGTCTACAAAGAAACTATTAGAGTTAATAAATGAATTCAGCAAAGTGGCGGGATATAAAATCAACACGCATAAATCAAATGCATTCCTGTATATCAGCGACAAATCCTCTGAAACAGAAATGAGGACAACTACTCCATTCACAATATCCCCCCAAAAAATAAAATACCTGGGAATCAATCTAACAAAAGAGGTGAAAGACCTATACAATGAAAACTACAGAACCTTAAAAAGAGACATAGAAGAAGACCTCAGAAGATGGAAAAATATACCCTGCTCATGGATAGGCAGAACTAACATCATCAAAATGGCGATATTACCAAAAGTTCTCTATAAGTTCAATGCTATCCCAATCAAAATCCCAACAGCATTTCTTGTAGAAATAGATAAAACAATCAGGAAATTCATATGGAATAATAAAAGACCCAGAATAGCAAAAACAATGCTAAGCAGGAAGTGTGAATCAGGCGGTATAGCAATACCAGACTTCAAACTATACTACAGAGCAATAGTAACAAAAACAGCATGGTACTGGTACCAAAACAGGCGGGTGGACCAATGGTACAGAATAGAAGACACAGTAACCAATCCGCAAAACTACAACTATCTTATATTTGATAAAGGGGCTAAAAGCATGCAATGGAGGAAGGATAGCATCTTCAACAAATGGTGCTGGGAAAACTGGAAATCCATTTGCATCAAAATGAAACTGAATCCCTTTCTCTCGCCATGCACAAAAGTTAACTCAAAATGGATCAAGGAGCTCGATATTAAATCAGAGACACGGCGTCTGATAGAAGAAAAAGTCGGCTATGATCTACATACTGTGGGGTCAGGCCCCAAATTCCTCAATAGGACACCCATAGCGCAAGAGTTAACAACCAGAATCAACAAATGGGACTTACTCAAACTAAGAAGTTTTCTCTCAACAAAAGAAACAATAAGAGAGATAAACAGGGAGCCTACATCCTGGGAACAAATCTTTACCCCACACACTTCAGATAGAGCCCTAATATCCAGAGTATACAAAGAACTCAAAAAATTAGATAATAAGATAACAAATAACCCAATCAACAAATGGGCCAAGGACCTGAACAGACACTTCTCAGAGGAGGACATACAATCAATCAACAAGTACATGAAAAAATGCTCACCATCTCTAGTAGTCAGAGAAATGCAAATCAAAACCACCCTAAGATACCATCTCACTCCAGTAAGATTGGCAGCCATTAAGAAATCCAAAAACAACAAGTGCTGGCGAGGATGCGGGGAAATGGGTACACTTGTTCATTGTTGGTGGGACTGCAAAATGGTGCAGCCAATTTGGAAAGCAGTATGGAGATTTCTTGGAAAGTTGGGAATGGAACCACCATTTGACCCAGCTATTCCCCTCCTCGGTCTATTCCCTAAAGACCTAACAAGAGCATGCTACAGGGACACTGCTATATCGATGTTCATAGCAGCACAATTCACGATAGCAAGATTGTGGAACCAACCTAGAAGCCCTTCAATAGATGAATGGATTAAAAAAATGTGGCATTTATACACAATGGAGTATTACTCTGCAATAAGAAATGACCAAATCATAGAATTTGGAGGGAAATGGATGGCATTAGAGCAGATTATGCTAAGTGAAGCTAGCCAATCCTTAAAAAACAAATGTCAAATGTCTTCTTTGATATAAGGGGAGTAACCAAGGACAGGGTAGAGACGAAGAGCTGGAGAAGAAGAATAACATTAAACAGGGATGATAGGCGGGAGGGAAAGTGAGAGTTAAGGGAAATTGCATGGAACTGGAAGGTGAGCCTCAGGGTTATACACAATTACATATAAGAGGAAAGGAGGAGTAGGAGAAAAATTATATAAGTGGAAGAAACGATTTATAGTAGAGGGGATGGAGAGAGAGTAGGGGAGGGGAGGGGAGGGGAGGGGTGAGGGGACAGTGGAGAATGGGATAGACAGCAGAATACATCAGTCACTAGAAAGGCAATTTGTAAATCAATGGAAATGTAACTGATGTGACACAGCAATCTGTATACGGGGTAAAAATGGGAGTTCATAACCCACTTGAATCAATCTGTGAAATATGGTATGTTAAGAACTATGTAATGTTTTGAACAACCAACAATAAAATAATTAAAAAAAAACAAAAAAAAAACAAAAAAAAAAGATAAAGAGGTCAATATTCTAAGAAGCCTATCAATAATTTGATGTGCTAGAAGAGGAACTTTATGCAGCTTAACATTCAGATGAGACCTCAGCTTTGATATTTATCTCCGTGGGTTATTGACCCTGAGGAACTAAGTGATATGGGTGTAATTCTGAACCATTTTAATTATGTGGAAATTCATGGTACAACTGTAAATAAGTAATAAGAAGATATAACATTTTTTAAAAAATTATATGATTAATAACAGAGTTTTGGGCCTGGGCTTGTGGCTCAGTGGTAGAGTGCTTGCCAAGCACATGTAATACACTGGGTTTGATTCTCAGCACCACATATAAATAAATAAAATAAAGGACCATCAACAATAGTAAAACTATTTTTAAAAAATAATGGAGTTTCATCTTTGCCATCTGTACCTCAGATAGTGCACTAATCTCAAGGATATACAAAGAACTCAAAAAACTTAACACCAAACACAAATAACCCAGTCAATTAATGAGCAAAGGAACTGAATAGACACTTCACAGAAGAAGAAATACTAATAGTCAACAAATAAATGAAGAAATGTTCAACATCTCTTGTAATCAGACAAATGCAAATTAAAACCATACTGAGATTCCATCTCACTCTATTCAGAATAGCAATTATCAAGAATACAAGTAACAAAAATGTTGGCAAGCATGTGCGAAAAAAGTTATACTCATACATTGCTGGTGGGACTTAAAATTGGTACATCCACTCTAGAAAGAAGTATAGAAATTCCTCAGAAAACTTGGAGTGGAACCACATTTGACCCAGCTATCCCACACTTTGGTTTATACTCAAAGGACTTAAAATCAGTATACTACAGTGATGCAGCTGCATCAATATTTATAGCAGCTCAATTCACAATAACTAAGCTATGGAATCAATCTAGGTGCTTTAAACATATAAATTGATAAAGAAAATATGGTATCATACATACATAATGAAATATTACTCAGCTACAAAGAAAAATAAAATTATGCCATTTTCCATTAAATACATGGAACTGGAGACTGTCATCCTAAGTTAAATAAGCCAATCCCCAAATAATCAAAGACCAAATGTTCTTTCTGATATGCAGATATTAATTCACAATAACGAGGGTGTGAAGGGAAGAACAGAAGTTCATTGGATTAGACAAAGGGAAATGAATAGAAGTGAAGGGGAATTGGAATAGGAAAGACAGTAGAATGAATTAGACATAACTTTCCTATGTTCATATACGAATACATGAACAGTGTAACTCCACATCATATTCAACCATAAGAATGAGATCCTAATTAGAATAAGTTTTACTCCATGTATGTATAAAATGCCAAAGTATACTCTACTCTCATGTATATCTAAAAAGAATAAAAACAAAGAAGAGAGTTTCCAATTATATGAGGCAGAAACTGCTAGAAGTGTAATGGAAATAGATGGATGAATATTATTAGATTCAATATCCTCAAAAAGATATGGACCTATCTTTGCGGTTGAATATTACTAAGGACATGGCTTAACAGAACCGTGCTAACAATGAAGTGGATATAACTAACAAAAAACTCTTATATTGACAGTGGTAGAAAAACTACGAAATTTGACTTTATTTATATTTAACAGATTTTCCAGTATCATTTCTTTCAGTCCTAGGATCCCATCTGGAATGCAACATTATGTTTACCATCAGGTTTATTATTTACTGTAGATGCACAGATTTCCACATAATTGAATGATTCAAAATCACACATCACTCAATTTCTCAGAGGTAGATTAAGGTCAAGGCTGAGGTCTAATCTGAATGTTTAGCTAAAGAAAGATCCTCTTCCTGCACCTCTAATTATTGATAAGATTCAATTACCTTCCCTGGTCTAAATATTAAGCCAATCCCCTAAAACCGAAGGCTGAATGTTCTGATATGCAGATGCTAACACACAACAAGGGGTAGGGGTCAAAGAATGGATTAGACAAAGGGGAAAGAAGAAAGGGAAGAGACGGGGGATAGGAATAGGAAAGATCATGGGATGAATTAGACATAAATTTCCTATTTTCATATATGAATATACAAGCAGTGAAACTCCATATCACATACAACCACAAGAATGGGATCCTAATCAGAATAAGTTATATGCCATGTATGTATATTTTGTCAAAATACACTCTAATAGTATGGGCAAGATGTGGATTGGAGACATAATTTCTCCTAGCTTGGCTACCCAGATCTCAAGCAGCAGAAATATTGCTTCTCCCCAAGGTTTAGAGTGAAAAATCCTGAGATTGGAAGGGCAGTTTGCCCTAGACGAATCAGATAGTTTGACTCATTAAACAGATTTTAAAAAATTGAATTTATCAATTGTCTACAGAGAGACAATCCAGGAACCATCTCAGGGCTACAGTATGGCAGTGCCAATGGGAACTGGAAACTCAGATCTGTGAGTTCAACACTAGGTCTGTGAAACCTATCTGAGGCTAGCAATCCTGTGGAAAATGAGAAACTGAGAATTTTGCCCATGGGAGCACAGGTGGAAAGGCTAGGAAGAATCTGGCTCTCCTAAACCCTGTGATTCCTACAGCTCACATGGCCTAACAGAGTCAGCTATAGCGAGTCAGATAGTTGAAAGGGTGGGTGTGAGGACACTCTGGCCCTCAACTTTCATGTGTGACTGGTTCTGATGCCTGACTCATTGCCAGAACAGCACTCATTGGGTCCCCAGGTTCTGGGTACTCCATCTGCTCAATCCCTAGTGCCCTTTCAGTCCAGCACACACCAGGTCCCTAGTGCCTACCAAGTTCAGCATTGGTCTTTCACCTACCTGGTTCAAATACCCACTGTGTCTCTGGCACCCTTATGGTCTCCAGCACTTCCATAGGGTCTGGCATCCACAGGGTCCCTGGTACCTGCTGAGTCCCTAGCACTCCCCAATCCCCAGCACCCACGGAATCTAGCACCCACCAGGTCTCTGGTGTCCCCCAGGTCCCTGGCACTCACCCACCCCTAGTACCCACTCAATCTGGCACCTACTGGGTCTGGCACCAGTCCAGGACATGCCTAGGAACCTGGCCCTGGGGCCTCCAGTTGCCCAACCCCCAGCTCTCCGCCTGGTCCACTGCTCAGCTTCTAGGCCCACTCTTCACTACTGGCCTATAGCCCAACCTGCCAGATCACAATTTTGTTGCCAGGCTGCCTGGCTTTGCTCACAGCTTCACAGCCAGCCTATAAGGCCTGTCACCCAGCCCTGATCTGACCGGCCCAGGACAGTGAGGCCTATCTGACATAACATGACTTTGTACCAGCTACCTGTAGCCCAGCCTGCCTGGTCTACAACTTTACAGCCAGGCCCACCTAACCAGCCAACTTCTTTGCCATCTGGCCTGCCCAGCTATGGACCACCTGGCTTAGGTTGGCTAGGCCCACCTGAAAAGCTGCTCTAACTCCTGGCCCAGCCAGCTGATTTGCCACCAGGATGCAGCTGAGCCTGCCCAGCCTGCCACTTTGCTGCCAGGCACATCTGCCCCAGACAGTGGCATTGGTACCTGGCCCATAGCCTGGCCCACCCAGCTCACTGCTTTGCTCACTGGCCTGTCCAGCCTGTCACAGATCAGCATCTACTACAAACCTGTCAGCAATTTGTCCCACAATAAAGCAACTGGAACCTCACTAAACCTAAGTCTCTGTGACTGGAACTTCACCCACAGGAACTCTTCTCATAGAACACAGTGGAAACATACCTGGGGAGTTGAATGGAGAGCTCTTCCCATCCCACCCCACACCAATCTCTCAAGAAGGGAAGTTACAAAGTCTTAAACCCCCACCTTCAACCCTTTGAACCACACAATAAAAAGGAAGGATTTGACAGCCAATGGTCCATACTCCTTTGCTCAATTCATACCTCAAGAAGAAAGAACAAAAGAAAATCAGTTGAGCACAGACAGTGAACACATATATTTACTGACTATTTTGCCCACCATAGTAGAAAGACTCCTTAATTTCTTGTTTACCAAGATTTTTTCATGTTTTTTTTTTCTGTTGTTTTTTGTTTTCTCTTTTTGGTTGTTGTTTTATTTGAATGTATACTGATTGATTCAAGATCACCTATGCATATACATTTTAGTTTCCCTGTCCTCATTTTTACCCTGTTTTGAAGGTTTTTGTTATTTTTCCATGTTCTGTTTTTTTGAGGGTTAAGGGTTTTGATTAGCATATTTTGTATAGTCTTTGCCACTATTCTATTTCCCTTGTCTCCCTCTCTCCTTTTACTATTGCTGGCAGACAACCTGCATTCTCTGTTCCTTTATATTCTTACTTCCATTTTTTCTTACCCCTCCTCATAACAAATTCTAAATTACCACTGCATCTGCTCTATTTGCCCTTTGAAATGGCAAATGCTTTTCTATCTTTTCTCTTTCCTCATACTGTAATGTACTAGTAACATAGAAAGACTATAAAGTTGTAAGGTAGAAACTCTACAGCTTCATATCCATCCAGATAGATGGGTAGACACACAAACAATATGAAAAGGCAAAGGAAAGAACCATCCCCAATGATACAGAACATCTCAATAACAGATCAATAATACCATCATGGAGAAAATATCAGAGATGAATTTAGAAAATTCATGGTTAACTATCTATGAGGTAAAAGATAATGTAAGAAATAAAATCAGAGAGAAAATACAAGAAGTGAAAGATCACTTCAAAAAGGAGATAAAGGTCCTGAAGAAGAATCGCTTGGAAATCCTCAAAATGAAGGAATCATAAACCAAATTAAAAATTTATTGGAAAGCATCACCAACAGACTAGAGCACTTGGAAGATAAATTTTGAGGCCCCGAAGTCAAAGTATATAATCTTGCAAATAAAGTTGACCCCAGAGAAGAGATTAAGCGACCATGAGCAGAACTTTCAAGAAATTTGGGATAATATTAAAAGACCAAACTTAAAATTCATCAGGATAGATGAATACATACCAAAGGAATGCACAATCTTTTCTATGAAATAATATCAGAAAATTTCCAAAATCTTAAGAATGAAATGGAAAATCAAATCTAGAAAGTATACTGGACTCAAAATATAAAAATTACAACAGACCAGCACCATGACACATTGTTATGAAATTGTCTAACATACACAATAAGAATTAAATTTTTTGTATTTATAGAAAGAAATTTATTTTAAGAAATTGGCTTATGTGATTATAGTGGCTTCACAAGTCCAAATCTGATGTTAGACTAGGTATGGGTACAGACTAAAAAAATCACAAGAGTTATAATTTGAAGATGTTGTAGACAAGAAGTTGTAGATCAAAACTGCCAAAGGTCAGGAAGAGCTGATGTAGGGACACAAGTTTGATACAGTGTGCTAGAGAATAAGAAAAGAATTTTGAAAGCAGCAAGAAAAAAATGCCTGGTCACATTCAGAGGTAAACCAGTCCAGATCTCAGCCAATTTATCAATCCAGACACTAAAAACTAGATCTCGCACCTACTAGAAGAAAAAGTAGCCCAAAATGTACATCATGTCAGCCTAGGATTCAACTTCCTTAATAAGACTCCTAAAGTAAAAGAAGTAAAATCAAGAATAACAAATGGAATGGAATCAAACCAAAAAGTTTCTTCAGGGAAAAGGAAACAATCAAGAATGTGAAGTGAGAGACTACAGATGGGAGAATACCTCTGCTACCTGTACCAAAGATAGAGCATTAATATTCAGAATATATAAAGAACTCAAAAAACTTAAAACCAAAAAACATAACCCAATCAATAAATGGGCAAAGACCAGGCACTTCACAGAAAAAAATATGATCAATCAATAAATATATGAAAAAATGTTCAACCCATCTAGCAGTTAGAGATATGCAAATTAAAACCACACTGGGATTCCATCTCACTCCAGTTGGAATGATAATTATCAAGAATAAAAGTAAGAGGGAGCTGGGGATATAGCTCAGTTGGTAGAGTGCTTGCCTCACATGCACAAGGCCCTGTTCAATCCCCAGCCCACGTCCCCCACACACAGAAAGAATACAAGTAACAACAAATATTGGCAAGGATGTGAGGAAAAGGGAACCCTCACATGTTGCTGGAGGAACTACAAATTGGTCCAACCACTCTGGAAAGTAGTATGGAGTTTCCTCAAAAAAGCAGGAATGAAACCCACCACCATTTAACTCAGTAACCCAACTCCTAGGCATATATCCAAAGGAATTAAAATCAGAATACTACAGTGACAGATGAGACATCATCAATATTTATAGCAGCACAATTCATAATAGCTAAGCTATGGAACCAACATAAATCCCCATCGACAGATAAAAGGACAGAAATTGTGCTATATATACATAATGGAATATTACTCAATTACAAAGAAGAATGAACTTATGACATTTGCCACTAAATGGATGGATGTGGAGAATATCATGCTTATTGAAATAAGCCAATCCCAATATACTGAAGGTTGAATATTTTTGCTAATATCTGGATGCTAAACCATAAGACATGGGGGTGGGGTGCTGTGGGGAGAAGTTCATTGGATTAGAAAAAAGGGGAACTAAAAGAAGGGAGGTGGAATAATAGGAAAGACAGTAGAATAAATCCAACGCAATTTTCCTATGTACACATATAAAATTACCTAAGTGATCCCCACAATCATGCCCACCCCAAAAAATCAGGTCCTAATTACAATAAGATATATTCTATGCTTGTCTAATTTCATGAAAATAGATTCTATTGTCATTTTTAACTATGAAGAACCAATGAAACAAAAATTTAAAAAAATTCATTCTACCATCATGTATATCTAGAAAGTACAACAACAACAACAAAAAATGGCAATACTGCCCAAAGTAGAACTATTGGTTCAATTTAATGTCTATCAACATACCACCTAACATTTTTTTGCCCTACATTGGCAAAATGATTCTAAAATATGGAAATGCAAAGAGGTTCAGAACAGCCAAAACACACTGGAAAAATAAGAACAAAGTTGCCATACTTGATTCATAATTCCCAATTTCAAAACACACTACAAAGTGATAAGTAATTAAAATTTATGGTAGTAGTATAAGGACAGACATTTAGATCAATGCTATAGTACTGAATATCCAATAATGAATCTATAAATTTATAGGTAACTGATTTTATAAATTTCCTGACTCAATTCAATATGAAAAAATTTTTTTCCACAAAAGTTACTGTTACATGTGTATACAACATGCACAATGAACTTTTCCTCACACCATGTATAATTGACTTAAAATCATTCATATACTCAAATGTAAGAGCTAAATTATTACACTAGGAGAGAAAAAGTAGATTTTCATGACATTAGGTTAAACAGTGCTTTTTAAGATATGATCCTGAAATGCATGTGACAGAAGAAAAAACTGACACTGAACTCCATCAGAACTGAAATATTTTGTGATTGAAAGTACACCATCAAAGGTAAAAGAAATCTTTATGGCTAGTAAATGTAGGATCTTCTGAGTACTTCCTTGTGTTTTCTGAGCATTTGTGTATTTTGGTTCCAGAGTAGTGTTACCTTACCTTAGATAACTCAAGGGATAGGCTGGATAATTAATAGTCTAAGTATTAGATCATATATAATCAAGGAATGCTAATGCAGTTATAATAAGAAATTCATTTACATGCACATTAAATGTTATAGTTTGTTTATATGCACATGAAATGTTAATGAAAAGGTTCTTTCAAAGTAGATGCCCAGTTCATATTGTTGTCTCCAAACTAAATGAATCCTAAGTTATAGAGTTTAGGAGTACATACCACATTACAAATTACATTTGGGTTCAAAAAGTAAAAGACACTTGGGGGAAGTCGTTGTGAGTCCTAGCTGATAAGGGCCTGATATCTAAAATTATATTTTAAAAGATCTTAAAATGTAAAATAAAAGAAAGAAAATATCCCAATTAAAAATAGCTAATTACAAGAATAGACATTTCCCTAGTAAGACCTAGGTATGTCCTAAAAGCTCAGGAAAATATGCTTAATACGATTTGCCATTAGGGAAAAGCAAATCTAAGGAACCACAAAACAGTTATAATATAAAAACCATTTTTATAAGTGAAAAAAACAATTTAAACAAGCAACATAGTATGTAATTTTATTTATCTGACTTACTATAAAAGGCAACAGTGTAGAGCTAGTAAAGATTTTAGTGGCTACCAGGGGTTTCAGAGGTAGGAAGTTTGAATAGATATATTTAAGGATATTCTTCATGGCAGTGAAAAGGTTCTTTTTTAATTATAACAGTAGATACATGATGATGTTTTTACAATCTTGTAGAACTTTATAACATGAACAGTGAACAAAAAGGTATGCTAATTAAAAATATTGGAGAAGCTAAGATGGCAGAAGAGTACTAGACAACGATTTTTAATCTCCCTCTCCACTAAAGAAGGAAGACAGTAAATAAACAGCAAACCTGTGAGGTTTATGACAAATTCAATACCTAAGATCCAATATTACAAAATCTGAGACTTGGAGAGACCAGAAGATCAGTTACCAGAGTAGAAAATAAGAACATATGGGCTAGGGTTGTGGCTCAGAGGTAGAGTGCTTGCCTAGTATGCATGAGGCACTGGGTTCAATCCTCAGCACCACATAAAAACAAAATAAAGGTATTGTTTCCACCTACACTAAAAAATAAATATTAAAAAAAGAAGCACAGAGTTCCTCAACCCTGAACTTAGACCAGAAGATGGGAGGGGTGAAAGAGGGAGCAGAAAATCACATGAAACTCACCTTATTAATATTTGGAGAGATGGGTGGGGTGGGGTAAGCTGAGCTGAGTTGGGCTGAGCCTAGAAGAGCTGGCTGGGCTACTCAGGGTTGAGCTAAACTAGGCTAAGATGGGATGAGATGATGAATTAAGGTGGGTTCAGCTGAGCTGGGCTAAAACAAACTGACCTACACTTAGATGAGCTGAGATCAGGTTGGGTGGACTGGGCTGATTCTTCATTGAGATAGAGTGAATTAAATTGGGCTAACCTGAGTTGGGCTGTTCTGGGCTGAGCTGGGCTATTCAAGGATGAGCTGAGAAGGGTGAACTAGGGTGAACTAGCCTGATCTGCTCTGAGTTGAAATGAGCTGTGGTGATTTTTGTGATCTGTACTAAGCTGGGAGAATGAGCCCATCTCCCCCCAAATCACTTCCCCTGGTCTCCTGTGAGAGGTCCTTGTTTGAAGAGAGCCTGGGGATCTGGCTGCCTGGCACAGGACTTCCTACTCAATGCTGCCACCTTCTTCTGAGGCTACAAGAATAACTTGGAGGTCTGTTAAGGTGTCAGGACATTCCCTAAGGTGTTGGTTCCACCTAGAAGATCCTACTGCCCTCCAAGGACGTTTTTCAGGGCATTGATGAGTACCTGGTATGCAGCGTCCAGCACAGCGGCAACAACAAAAACCCACAGGGCCTACCAGAGCTTCAGGATCTGTGGAATAGGCCCACTTTGTGAGTGTGTTCATTCCACCTTGAAATGCCTTCTCTGGCCCTGGCACATGCAAGTCCAGGCTCATTTGCTAGGCTACAGACTTCAGCCCCAAGCAGATCATAGTGTCTTGGCTAAGGAAGGGAAAGCCCTTGAAGTCCAGCTTCAACACAGACTGCAGAGGTCAATGGGTCCCAACCCCTAACCTTTAAGATCACCAGCATACTGATCATTGCCGAGAGCAACTGGTTTAGCTAGAACATGTTCAGCTGCTATGTGGATCACAGAGGGCTTATCTTCAAGAACATGTCTTCCATGTGTGGCACAACAGGTCCATCCACACAGACATCTAGGTCTTCACCATCTCCCCATCTTTCACTAGTATCTTCCTCACCAAGTCAGCCAAAATGTCCTGCCTGGTCACAGACCTGGACATCTATGAAAGTCTGAGCATTTCCTGGGCCTGCCAGAATGGATAACTTCTGAAAACCGACACCAACATCTCTGATAGCCACCTTAACACCACCTTCAGTGCTCTGGGAGAGGCCAGGGTCTGTGTGGAAGAACGGGAGTCTAGGGAACAATTTATACATGCATGGCGACTTACACTGATCTACCCTCACTGCTGAAGCAGGCCATCTCCAGGTCCAGGGAGGTGGCAAGCACCCACCAGCTATATATCTGCTACCAGAAGTCCAGTAACAGCTTATCCTACAGGAGGTAGCCACAATCACCTGCCTGGTGAAGGGCTTTTTCTCCTCTGTATGTCTTTGTACAGTGGTTCCGGTGGGGGCAGCTCTTGTCCTCAGACAAATACGTGACAAGTGCCTAGATGCTTGAACCCCAGGATCCTGGCCTCTACCATGCCCACAGCATCCTGATGGTGACTGTGGAAGATTGGAACTCAGATGAGACCTTCATCTGCATTGTGGGCCATGAGGCCCTGCAACACATGGTGAACGAGAGGACCATGGACAAGTTCACTGGTAAATACACCTATATAACATATCCCCGATCATATCTGACACAGCCAGAACCTGCAACTGACCTGCTGGCCACCCACCAGCCCAGGCCCTGGGTCCTGTTGTTCTGTATGCAAATGAACTGCATCAGTGGAGTGAGATATTGCATTTTATAAAAATCAGGAAAAAAACAGTTGGAGAGAAAAAACAATTTTATTAAAATGTATAGGAACAATGGGTTTTCCTTGAGTCAGATCAAAGCAGTTTAAAACCAAACTGTTTTAAACTGAAAGAAAGTACTGCTGAGCTCCATAGTTATTTTGAGGAGCACACAACTGTCCGAATACACTTTTTTTTTTTAAAAAAAATTATTTTTTGGTGTAGATGGACACAACACAATGCATTTTATTTTTATGGGGTGCTGAGGATTGAATCCGGGTCCCACCTGTGCTAGGCGAGCGCTCTACCACTGAGCCACAATCCCAGCCCCCCAAATACACTTTAAATCAGTGTCTTCACACCTAAAGATTCAGCAAATTAAACTCTAGGAAATGCCCCTACAGCAAAATCTCTTAAAATTCATCTAGTTAGAATTTATAGAGGGATCACCACTAGGCAAAGTCACCCTGCCTCCCCATCACCACAAACAAGGGGAATAGGGTGGAGCACACTCACATAGCAAAGTGGGAGTTCAGCACTCCATGTAGCCTCCATGCGAACGCCTGAGCAAAGGAGTGCTCTGAACAGTGTCTCCAGGAGCCCAAGCAGTAAAGGAGTATACTGTGTGGCTTCCAAAAGAGCCCTGGTGGAGAAGGATCACTCTGCACAGCCTCATAGGAGCTCAGTGGAAAGGAACATTCACTCTCCGAACTCTGTGCAGCATCTGCAAGAGCCCAGGCAGAATAGAAGTGGTCTCCCACATGTCCTGAAGGCAAGAACCAACAACTCAAATCCAAGCAGGAAGGCAGTTTCAACCCTGAGCAAAGGTAAGGCAAACCTTCAGGACTGATGCTCCAGCTGACCACTGACACTAGGCAAAGACACAATGGGAAACTTTCTGAATCCTAAGAAGCCTAGGGGGGATATCTCCCTAATTGTGGTCACAGTTTGCATGCCACCCATCCTGGTGGTAAGCTTCTAGACATCTGGCAGCATAGTGAGACTGCCTGTGGTTTGTGACAGCAGCCAGTAGAAGGCCAGGACTAAAGACTGACTGATTCCCAGGAAGCTTAAAGGGTAGGTGCCTTGACTGTGATCAGAACCAGTGGAAAATCTGTCAAGGAAAGCTGCCTGGGTCCAAGGCAGTGGATAGTGACAGTATCTGTCCTGACCTATGACCACAAATGAAGAGTGTCTAGGCACTGTTTGGACACTGGCTGGATACCGCCTCAGTCAGTCAGCAGAGGGAAACAGCACTCACCATTTAAAACATGGGGCACTGGAAGATAGAACCCAGGTGAGTCTGCTGAGTCACCTTACTCAGTGAGCTGTGTCAGCCAGGGATAATACTTCTGCACCATAGATCACCCTCAGAGAACCCACAATCACAGGATCTGTGCTTGTAGACATCAACCAGGCTCTACACCACACTGCAAAGGACTCTATTGGGGAACAGGTACACCACTATCCACAGCAATTACAGCAATAATCCAGAGCTCTAAATCCTGGTCCCCGGCACACAATACAAACAACCAACACACAATACCATGTCCTTTGAGCAGTCAGCCACAGGACGCTAAGCTGACAAACCAGAAAGAGCTGGGAGAAAGTCCTTAGCAAGCAGGGTAAGGGCTCCTGTGCTCCACCACTTCTGGTGTGATCCAAAGCCAAATAATGATTTAAATCTTCTAAATGTCCCAAATCCTAAAGAAATCCAAACCAAGATTCAACTAAATATTACCATGGCATGGTTTACTATAAATAACTGTAATGTTAACTTTTATATATCATTCTTTATCTTGATTCATAGTGGTTACTCTAAAAACTAACACTATACCTTCAACCCATTCAAATGTACTTCTTCTAATATTTTAAAGCATTAATTGGAATCATTCTATCTTTGTTTTATTAGATCTGGTTTATAATTGCTCCTCTTATCCCTATTCTCCGTCTTACACTTTCTACTATTGCCCCAAATATCCCATTCATCTTTTTCTCTTTTTACCTTGGTATGTATTAATATATTATTTTATTATATTTTTCTCTCTCCTTTGCCTAATCTTTCTCTCTTCATCTTTTCAATCCCCATAAAATGTTATAACAATTTTTCTATATATACTAATAACATTTTTAACCATTCCAGAACTTTACTACAAGATTATATTTGGGTTAGAGGAACGGTTGAGAACAATATCAATAAGTTTTTTGATATTCATAGGATTTACTAGCATGTGAATTAGCTCTGAAAGGATTGTAGTAAATAGGGTTTTGTGGATTCTTTCAAAGTGGTGCTGAGTACAACCAGCAAAACCCATATATTGAGTTAAAATATCAGTACTTAGATATTCACCCATTTCAAGGATCCTAAGAGAAAGAAGTGTAGAAAATAGTCCATTGCTTAAAAGAAGAAGCAACAGTCATCCTAACAGATGTGTAGACATACAAGCAATATGGAAAAGTTAGCGAATAAATTACCAAACTGCCCATAACACTTCACAAATGATTAAATTGATATCTCAGTGGAGGAAATGTCAGAGAAAGAATTTAGAAGGTTCATAGTTAAAATGTTCAAGAAGCTAAATTATATAAAGAGTGAAATTAGAGATAAAACATAGGAAGAGAAAGATCACTTCAATAAAGAGATAGAAATCCTGAAGAGAAACCAAACAGAAATTCTGGCAATGAAAGTCTAAACTAAATTAAATATTTAATGAAAGCATCACCAATAGATTAGATCACTTTGAAGATAGATTTTTTTTAGGCATCAAAGACAAACTATATAAAGTTCATCATTAGAAAAAACATGCTAAGAGACCATGACCAGAATATTCAAGGAATCTGGGATAACATCAAAAGACCAAATTTAAGAAGCATTGGTGTAGATGAGGATTTCAAAATGCAAACTAAAAGAGGGAGGGACATAATTAGAATAAATTATATTCAACATATATATGTTGAATAGGTTCATATGCAAAATATACTTAACTGTCAAATATATCTAAAAAGAACAAATAAAAATCTCTTATGAAAAAAAGAGGGATGAGCAATCTTTCCAATAAAATATCAGAAAAAATTCCAAATCTTAGGAATGATATGGAAATAAAAAAAAAAGCTTACAGAAAACCAAATAGAATCAAAATAGATCTTCTCTAAAACACATTAAAATCAACATGGCTAATATAAAAAATAAGTGTAGAATTTTAAAAAAATACAACAAATAAATCAAGAGTCATATTTAGAGGTACACAAATTCTTTTTTTTTAGAGAGAGTGAGGGGAGAGAGAGAGAGAGAGAGAGAGAGAGAGAGAGAGAGAGAGAGAGAATTTTAATATTTATTTTTTAGTTATCGGCGGACACAACATCTTTGTTTGTATGTGGTGCTGAGGATCGAACCCGGGCCGCGCTGCATGCCAGACAGGCGCGCTACCGCTTGAGCCACATCCCCAGCCCATAGAGGTACACAAATTCTGATCTCAACCAATTTCTAAATCCTGGAACCTACAGTACAAAAGTACTCAATGAGATATGTCAACTAGCATAGGGATTAATTGCATGAAATAGACATTTGAAGAATTGGTCTGGTTTAGATGTGAGGTGTCCTCAAAAGCTCATGTGTTAGACAATGCAAGAAAGTTTAGAGTTGAATTGATTGGGTGATGAGAGTCTTCACCTAACAATGAATTAATATCTTGATACAGATTAACTGGTTGGTATTGTAGGCAGGTAGGGTGTGGCTGGAAGAGGTGGGTTACTTGGGATGTTCCTTTGGGGTATACATTTTGTCCATGTTGAGAGGTGTCTCTCTTCTTCTGCTTTCTGGTATGATGTCCTAAGCTGCCTTTCTCTGCCCTATAGTTTGGCCATGATGTTCAGCCTCACCTTGCACCCCAAGGAATGGAGTTTGATGGACTGCAACCTATGAAAGCATAAGCCCTCAAATAAATTTTTCTCCCCTAATAGTGCTTGTCACATCTTTTGGTCACAGAAGCAGAAAAGCTAAGCAGAATTCATGCCACGGTGTAAGGTTGTGGCTGTGACTAACTGCACATGTGCTTCAGAAGCTTTTTGAGGCAAGCTGGAAAAGCATTAGAATGTTGTAGGTGGACCTTACCAGACAATTCTGATGGGAGATCAAAAGATGAGAATGCCAATAGGACTGGGGAATAAAAGCTGGAGTCAAGAAGTTTTACAGGAAAAGGAAGACTCTATTGGAAATTAGACTAGAGGTTATGCATGTTATGTTCTGGCTAGAAGTTGTCCACATTTTTCTGTGTCCTGAGACTTTCTGTGAGATTATATTTAAAGGCAATGAACTTATTAATCTGATCAAGGAACTTTCAAGGCAGCACAGTCTTTAGGGGAATGGCATGAGTATTCCTGGTAGCTTTTTATGAGGTTTACTATGATAATCACGAGCAGAAAACAGAACAGAAATATTTGGAAAACTTGGACCTGAAAAGTGAGAGTAAAACTGGGGCTAAGGAACTTATGAAGTAACTTGTGATAGTAACTTGTGATAGTTAATAGGTTCATCTCAGGAATTGGCAAGACCATATCCATTTTAGGATCAAGGCTGTAAAAGTAAAAATTCCTTTGAATAGACACCATTGGGGCAACTCACTCACATAGGGCATCCTAAGATTTTTTCAGCCTCACCTTGAGCCCCAAGGAATGGAGTTCCATGTCTATGTGTCATGAGCTGTCTGGGCTGTGTACCCTGGCCATCTTCCTCCCAAAATTTGGTGCTCAACGTGGACCTGCCTCAGAGATGATGTAAAAGTAAGTAGAGACTCATTTGAATGATCTGATCACCCCCAGATGCAGAAGATAAAAATTAAGGCAAGCCACACCCACACCCACCTCAAAGAACTATAGAAAATTCGGAGTGTGCACCGCAATCTAGAGAAAATTCGGAGGTGGAAAAGTTTTTGATACCCTGATATAAAGTTGAAGCAAAACTCTTCCAGAAAATGGCCTATCCACTTAAAACTCTTATTAAAATAAGTGAGGAGAAGAAAGGATGCATTTTCTGCAAGTGTTTCAGTGATTTAAACTGATTGATTCATCCTATCCCGGATTGATTTATCCTATCCCGTGAGTGGTCCCTTACTAGCTAAAGCCCGGCTTTGGGTCAGAAATTACTAGCTGTATGCACCAAACATCGGGGGTCAAATGCTTATCTGGAACAGGGATTCTCCATGGGCTGGACTGCTAACCTGGTGCAGCCCTTCGGGGTTCCACAGAAGGCAGGTAAAACCAACCTAGAAAGCCAAGCAAGGCTGCTGCGGAGGGATTCAGAGCTAGGAAGTGAAGGCGGAAAGGCCACGGACCCAGAGACAAACTCAGATGACCACGAAGACACTAAGGGCGAATGGCAACAGGAACACACCAGAACCGGCACCGGTGTCAGCAATGGGGGCAGCTCGCAGAAAAGACAGAATGCTGACAACCAAGCGGGCTTTCGGGACAAAGAAATGGGGCAGCGCCAACGATTCTGCTCAGCCTTGGTAGCTATGGCGGCGACTCCTGCGCAGGGGTTAGCAGCGCAGAGCCGTGGCTGCTGCAGCTCTTGGTACAGTGGGGTCCAGCCATGAATACTAATATTCTACTTCAGATAGACGGGCATGGACGGCACTCAGGACAAGTCTGCTTGAGAAGTGGGGCCCCTAACACAGGAAGCAAAATCTCACGTCATGTGAAGAAAAAATGGCTCTAGCCACGCAGCCGGAACAACGCGACACCCTTAAGTCCCGCCTCCCGCACTTCTGTGGGATTCCATTTGGTCTTTCCCACTGTCACTCAGGCGGAGTTTCCGGCCCACCTCCGAGCTTTGCAGAACTTGTTTCGCCTCACCAGACACCTAACTTTTGCAGCTTTTGCTCCTTCAAGAGGAATGCCCGACTCCATTCAAGAGTCCAAACAGATGAATTTCTGTGTCCTCAATAAGTTTTATGCTTGAATTTTCCCAATGCTAAATTAGTCTATCTTTAGTTCTATTCACAGGCTCCTCCGAGAAACTTCCCTTTTTTTCTATAGCTATGCCTCTGAGGAGGAGTTGCAAAAGACTTATTACGTTGACAAAGATGTTTTACTTGTACTTGTTTATATTTTGACTTTACTTTTATGGATTTTAGGGATGAATTTGACCATCACGAGAACAAAAAAGCCAGCAATCTAAAGTGTTCAATCATAATGTTCTCATGATGACCAACAATCTTCATTCTTCTGATTTGTGTGTGCATGTGTTCAAAGATTAAATAAATATATGCACAAAAATTCTATATTAACTATATTACATATGTCAAGGTTTACATAGATAAAAGTGTGCACTCATCATTTCAAACAAAAATAAAAATGGATCCAAATACTTTTAAAATCACGTGATTTAATAAGATTCACTTTAGGTCATTATATAAGAATATATTCTCATTCTTGATACATATTTTTCCAGTTGCTTAAATAATCAATAATCTTTAATTCATAGGCTAATTAACATATATGTCTATTTGCTTCTAACTATTTTTCCTCAACAGGAAACACATAATTTTTATGCATGCATTTACCTGATGCTCTGCCTTTTACAGTTAGAGACATTGAAGATAAATGTAATTTATTATATGAATGTTTATTTCAAGAGATACTTATTAAATTATAAGGCTGAGATGCAATCATCAAGTAATCTTAAGTGCTATTATTTAAGTTTTCATAAGATGCCAAACAGATATGATTCTATGAACAAAGGTGTGCAAAAAGCTTTGGCTACATTTCCATTGAAATACTTCTTATCAAAATATAATGATTTGTTTAGACTCTTAGATTTACAGGAATTGTTCCAAAATATAGCTAAGAGGAAGAATTCTGGAAGGAGAGAAATAAATGCTTCTACAGAGAAGAAACAAAAATTATATAGAGTCCTAAAAGAAAGAAAGAAAACATCTCTGGGTAAAAAGTTCTTTATGTATTCAAGACTTTAATGATAAAGATTTTCCTAAATAGAGTAAATATTTATATGATATTGAGACAGGTGTTATAGGAGATTAAAGTAATTGAAAAACAGATTTATGTGTGACTAAGTTTGATATAAATATATAGAAAAATCAATTTAAAAATATTACAGTTTTTCCATAAGAACAGAAATTATTGTGCTGATATAAACCAAAATTTTTATCCATCCATTGCAATGACAAAAACTTATTGCAACATTATTCTACTCATTCCAATAAAATAATTACTTATGCCTAGTAATTTTTACTATTTTAAAAAAGGTCTAATTTTTAATAAATTGAGATTCATACATCTTTGATTAGATAGTAAATGTTTTCAAATACCAACTTAAGTTCCAATTTTGAAGTTTCTCTTTAAAAATTAAATTTGATTTTAAAACATCAATAATTATGATAATCATTATTAATTCCTATATAACAATTATATCTGTTTCCTAAATATATAAGTCTTTAAAGTGTAAGATTTAAGAAAACATTTTATCAAGCTGATGTTTTTCAAAATAAAGCTATATGGTTATTTTAAACTATAATGATAACAAATTTTATTAAAAATTGGTTTATATCATTTAGGGTTCTCTAACTGGATCTTTTTTCAATAAGATATATAATTTAAAACTTGTATGTTACTCTCTACACTGGAAAGTAAACTTGGTTGTAATTTTAAAGAACAATTGAGGGACACTGACTTGTTTAGAGGGTAACATTATAAGATATAAAGATGTTTTAAGACCTTCTCTTGAGAAGGAATTAAAAGTTTTCTTAGTTTGTCCATTTTATATTCTAGATATAACATTAAATTGGATCAACTAGTTCATGTTAACCCAAAAGATTACATACCAAAATTTATAAACTGATATTCAAATGAGAAAGTAAAATTAATTTTAAGATAAAACACCTTACATATCTTTAGCTGAAAATATTAAAGGAATTAAGACACAAATATAAAAATGCCATAAAATTCTTCTGTCCACAAGTTAACTGCTATTGACATCTAATGGCCTACTAGATTGTCTCCTATACACAGGAATATACATACTTTATATAAAAATAAAATCATGTTTGCTGAAAGACATATCCCTCTGACATCACCCATGAGGAACTTGAAGCCACACAGGAACCACTCCAAAAACGATTTCAAAGAGCAGCATCTACCTTGTTGCACAGCCAAAATGACTTTTGTGACATGTATGTGCTAATTTATATGTAACAATCATGATAGGCAGGAATAATACATTCATATTTATTTTACAAATGTTAAGACATTTGGGGATGGGGATTTGGCTCAAGCGGTAGCACGCTGGCCTGGCATGCGTGCGGCCCGGGTTCGATCCTCAGCACCACATACAAACAAAGATGTTGTGTCCGCCGATAACTAAAGAATAAATATTTTAAAAATTCTCTCTCTCTCTCTCTCTCTCTCTCTCTCTCTCTCTCTCTCTCTAAAAAAAAAAGTTAAGACACTAAAAGTCCAAAAACTGCCACCTAAATTAGACCAACTTTGCAGTAATAAAGAAATAACTTCTTCTCAAACAAACAAGAAAATTATGCTTCTTAGTGTTCTGACAACACTTCATCCCAAAATATAATATTTTATATTAGGACTTCCCTGTTACACAATAAACAAGATAAACATTTCTCCATGTGAGCTTAAAGTTATGTCCTGCAATACATATTGATATTTTTAAAAATTTGTAAAATCATTGTAAATTATACATATTTGAATTGAACTTACTACCTTAAATAAATTATCAAAGATATTCATACAATGTTTATACATATAGATTATTTTGCCACAAGTCCATTGAGATGGAAGATTACTGAGTCAATACCATATAAAATTATTTTCCTAAATAATTTGTTAGATCACTGTCCTAAACAATACTACTGACTTATTTTTACCTATCAATCGGTACTGATTTCTCCATACTTATATCAACATTAGGTTTAATAATAAAAACAATTTCTCTTAGATTGATAAATAGAAAACTATTCATTATTTTTTTCATTTTTTGTTATTGTTATCATAAGAGACAAAATGTCTTTCCTATGCTCATTAAACATATATATTTCCCACTCTAAAAAGGCGTATGTTTATATCTTCCATGTCTCTTGAAGAGGCCACCTTTCCTAAGTTCAAACTCTGCCTCTCACCTAATTCCAAGTTAAGATAATCATCAAGGGCTGGGATTGTGGCTCAGTGGCAGAGTGCTTGTTTCACACGTATGACACACTGAGTTCAATTCTCAGCACCACATAAAAATAAGTAAATAAAATAAAGGTATTGTGTCCATTTACAACTAATTTTTTTTTTTAAATGATAATCATCAAGTTCTTTTAGAGTTAGTTTCAAAATACAAATTTTTATATATAGCTTATTATATTTTCCATTTCATAATTCTGCTAAAGTCAAAATCAGATCATACATTTGATAAAATTAAGTTCTGTTTACTATAGTCCATTTCCAACTCAATAATATTGGCCTTGACATGCCTAATGAGTAACTTTCACCAAGGTTCCTGGCCAACTAGAGATAATAAATATCTTCTTATAAAATACTTGTACTGTATTAGACCATGATATAATATAAAGCTTAAGAATAATGATACTCTGAATTATTTCAACCTTTTCTTCAATTTTAATAAAATAAATAAGGGGGAAAATAGAACCCTATATGCACATGCTAATCTGAAAAATAGTTTCAAAAATTTCTTTAAATTGTGATAATAAAAGTCTTACTACTGCTGAACAATATGGTTCATTAAGTTAAACTAGATTTCAAAGTATAGAATGTAAACCTGTCATTGTGGAAATGGCTGAAAAACCTGACACAGGAAGGTAAATCTCCAACCACAGAGTTTATAGCCATTAGGGGGCTGGGTATATAGCTCAGTTTGTAGAGTGCTTGCCTAGCATGTACAAGACCCTGGGTTCAATCCCCAGTACCATAAAAAAAGTTTACAGCCATGCAGGCATCATGAGCTGCCAGGTAAGTAAAATCTATGGAGAGACATCTGTGGACTCATTCCCCAGTCTACATTTAATGTACCTGCAATATGGATTGGAGTATCCATCTCAATATATATTAATGATACCCATATGATGGATGGTCTTACAGATACTTATGTTACACCTACTCATGTGACTGGATTTAAGCATACTGGCTGCTGTAGAAACTTAAATATATATTGGTCCCATAATGAACATGCTGGTTATTTAAAGGTAACTTTTAGGAAAGGACAATTTGGGAAGAACCTAGACCAGTCAATCATACTGGTCCTCAGAATTCAAGACTGTATTTATATATCTGGACTGTTGTTAAAATAAAATGATTTGGGGCTAGGGATGTGGCTCAAGCGGTAGCGCGCTTGCCTGGCATGCGTGCGGCCCGGGTTCGATCCTCAGCACCACATACAAACAAAGATGTTGTGTCCGCCGAAAACTAAAAAATAAATATTAAATAAAATAGAATAAAATAAAATGATTATTGAAATAGAATTTTCCCATATAAGCCAGTTATTTCCACAGAATATTCACCAATATTTTACTGCCCTAATCATTCTACAATAAAATCTGCTAGATGAACGAAGAACTCAAATGCTTTGCCAGTGCAATATAAAATCCCTACAGGTGACAGATAAGTCTTGGATTGATCTTCAAAAAAACTGATAAAATACAATTATATCAAGATGCCACTTCCTATGGAAAGTCCAAAGCCAGGAAGACTCAATGTAAAAGCAATGCAACTGAATGTTTTACTTCTACTTCTCAAAAGAAATTTTTAATCAACCATGTCTAATTTGGATTCTTAATTTAACAAAGGATCTAAGAAGCTAGAAATATAATTGAGTTATATAAAAACATTTTTAGGATACAAAGATAGAATTAGATATACTATCCTTTTGACTCTTTAAAAATCCATATGATTTAAATTATTCCTTATTGTTTGGGCATTATTTACAGCCATATAATGAAGGCCAAATTAAAGCCTGACAAACTGATTTACAACAGTTATTTCTTATTTGATGATAATTTTGGTCTTATATATCTTAATATATTATTTCTGGCTTATATCTGTCTCCATATTTATCTTGTTTATGGACATAATCCATTATGTCATGATGCTATGACCCTTGAAAATTCCATTGGTAATATTATAACTTTTAGGAAACATGATATCCAAAAAGGGATCTTGGCATTCAACTGTTGCCTTATTTGCTCCATCTTACAAATGGCCCCATATCTAACTTTATAAACAGGAACCATAAGGAAGGTTCCTGGTATGGCCTGTGTCCTCTTATGTATTAATTATTGGAGGCATAATAAATATCCTGTAAATTGTAAAAAATGTAATCTACTTAAGCTCATTTTCTTAATAATTTGGCTCAAAATATTTCTAAAGTCCTATACAATTAGGTAAATACTGAGAGTTTGCAAGTGGACTAAATATTCTAAAAGTCATTATTATAGATATCAATAATAAGCTTTCTGCTCTCAAATTCTAACAGAGGTTTAAATGCCATGCTAAATATAAGTATGCCTGTATTACTGTACCAAATTTCATGCTTCCCAGTAAAATTTGGAAAAAAATAGAGATCATCTGATGGGTGTTTGGTATAACAATAATAATGGCTTAAATCTCATGGGGATACATCAAAGCACCCAGGCAGGATACCTAAAAAAGCAGGACCAATCTCATGGCCCTGCATCTATAATTGTTTGAATAGTTTGTAAAGTGATTGGCTCCCACCCTGAAAACATGTTGAAACATTCTACGTGGTATGTTTGAAATGATATGTTTTCTACTAACTTTTATATCACAATAATTAAGAAAGGGAGAGATGTCAGGAGCCATCTGTGGGCTGAGAGTGAGCTATGTTGCACATAGTAGCCTCCTGAGGGGATAAGTCTGGCACTGGGAACTCCCTAGGGCACTCCCCACAGGGATTGACCGGATGATGCAGGTGAACTTCCCCCTCAAGCTCTAAGAACCCACACAGCACCTGAGATGGGTGTGACCTGTCAAGATGTCAATCAATATGTTGACTGCAAGATAGCACAAAGAAGACTCTGTCCTTGAAACCTTACCCCTGCCTTTGATGTACCCCTTTAAAACCACTAGAGCCATTTTTTGTCTTTGTTTAGTTCAAGAACCCATGTGGACTAGATCTATCAGGGGCTTCACTTTTATAAACATATTTCCAAGTGTTTGTGTTTTATTATTTGTTAACTATTTGAGATTAAGATTTAGAATCACTTAATTATTTGAGATAGTAAGCTTTAAGGTGACTATTTAGGGTGGCTTGGATTCCTCTGGGCAGAAGAAACCCCAAATGAGATGCTGGCCATATTTCCCCAAAAATCTATGGACTGAGATCTCAAACTATGAGTCCCCAAGTAAACTTTTCCTTCTCTAATTGTTCTTGTTGGGTATTATGGTCACAGCAGTAAAAATCCTGGTCAAAGCAAGAATCAAGTCTGAATTAAAGATTTGAAATACCATGAGGAAAAAAAAAAACCTCACCTCTCTATTATAACATTGAATGTAAATGATCTAAACTCTTCAATCAAAAGACATAGATTGGCTCATTGCATTAATAAAGAGGACCAAAAAATATGCTGCATACATGAGACTCACCTTACAAAGACTTTCGCATATTGAAAGTAAAAAGATGAGAAAAGATATGCCATGCAGGGGCTGGGGATGTGGCTCAGTTGTAGAGCGCTTGCCTAGCACGCTTGAGGCAGTGAGTTCGGTCTACAGCACCACATAAAAATAAATAAATAAAATGAACGTCCATCAATAACCACAGCCCAGACATGGGCAACTTCCAGTACGAAAGTGGGCACCCTATGAAGCCCCATTGCCTGGCATTGACTCATAGCCTGTTCCTATACTATGGTCTCCATAAGAAGATGATCATCTTCAAGCCATACCAGGCCTCCCAGCATGATGTGTGTTGCTTCCACTCTGAGGACCACACTGATTTCCTACAGAGAGTCGGCTCCACCAATATGCAGGGCTTCACCAAGAGCCTTAATGCCTTCAACATGGGTGATGACTGCCTAGTGTTTCCTGGGCTCTTTGAGTTCTGTTCCCATTACACAGGCACATCTCTCCAAGGAGTAACCCAGTTGAACAATAAGATCTGCAATATTGCCATTAACTGGGCTTGTGGTCTGTACCATGCCACAAAGTTTGAGGCCTCTGGCTTTTGCTATGTCAACGACATTGTAATTGGTATCCTGGAGCTGCTCAAGTACCACCCTTGATATTGACATCCACCATGAAGATGGCATTTAAGAAGCCTTCTACCTCACTGACTGTAGGGTCATGACTGTGTCCTTCCACAGTTATGGAAATTATTTCTTCCCTGGTACAGGTGACATGTATAAATTGGAGCAGAAAGTGGCTGCTACTACTGTCTCAATGTGCCCTTATAGGATGGCATTGATGATCAGAGTTACAAGCACCTTTTCCAACTGGTCATCAACCAGGTGGTGGACTTCTACCAAGCCACCTGCATCATGTTCCAATGTGGACAGTGTGAAGCTGACTCTGGGTTGGGATCAATTGGGCTTATTCAACTTTAGTATCCAAGGGTATAGGGAATGTGTTGAATATATCAAGAGCTTTAATATCCCTCTACTGGTGCTGGGTGGTGGAGGCTATACTGTCTAAAACATTGCCCGATGCTGGACATATGAGACATCGATGCTGGTAGAAGAGGTCATTAGTGAGGAGCTTCCCTATAGTGAATACTTTGAGTACTTTTCCCCTGACTTCACACTCTATCCAGATGTCAGCACCCACAGTGAGAATCAGAACTCATGCCAGTATCTGGACCAGATCTGCCAGACAGTCTTTGAAAACCTGAAGATGCTGAACCATGCACCTAATGACTAGATTCATGATGTGCCTGCTGAACTCCTGACATATGACAGGATTGATGAGGCTGATGCAGAGGAGAGGGGTCCGAAGGAGAACTACAGAAGGCCAGAGGCACCGAGTGAATTCTGTGACGGAGACCATGGCAATGACAAGGAAAGCAAAGTGGAAATTTAAGAGTGGCTTGGGTTGCTATGTCTCAAGGAATTCTTTTTCACGCCTTGTTGAGTGGGAGGGAAAAGGTATGCTCCCCTAGTCTGGACTGGTGACCCCCAAGGCTTTTAATAACTCTGAAGAAGGGTTTGGAGATCACATGTTGTTCTAGTACCATCTATCCCATTTTCCTTTCTCTCCTACAGCCTGATGATGGTACCTATTAGGGGTGAGATGGGGACACATATAGCTGGCTTTGGAAAATTCTGGACAGTGGATCCTAGCAGCCAGTCCCCAACACTTCCAGCCCCTTATTCCTTCCCTGCTTCCCTCCAACCCAGAGTCTTAGGGATGAAGATGCAGTCAGGACTGAGGTTGTCTCTAACATCTTTCTCTGGTTCTACTGCAGGCCTTACTTCCAGGACAGGCAAAGAGTGATGGTTTTGGTGGTGGGGGCTCTGATTCCCTAACATCTTAACTCTAGACAATGGGAAGTATGGTTTTGTGTAGGGGGAGGTTGTGAACATGTCCTGGTCTAACTTTTGGTTTTATGTCCATTTTACCACTATTTTTATCCAATAAACCAAGTTATTAATTTTTGTTTTTAAAAAAAAGACATGCCATGCAAATAGTAGTCAAAAGTGAGTTGTGTTGGCTATTCTTATATCAGACAAAGTGGACTTCAAGCCAAAAGTAATCAGAAGAGACAAAGAAGGTCTCTTCATACTGGTTAAGGAAATCATCCAACAACAACAACAAAAAATTATTGTAAATATTTTTGCCCCTAATAATGGTGCACCTATATACAGAAAACAAAACCTTCTCAATGTTAAACATCAGATAGACCATGATACAATAATACTGTGTGATTTCAACATACTCCTCTCATCACTAGACAGATCATCCTGACATAAACTAAGCAAATATTTTTTCCTGAACTGAAAAATGCACTTAATTAAATGGACCTAATAGACATCTATAGAATAGACCACTCTTCAATGACTGAATTTATTTTCTTACCAGTAGCACATGGGAGATTTTTAAATTTTAGTTCAGAAAGTAAACCTTAGCAAATACAAAAAATAGAGATAATTCTTTGCATTCTAACAGATCATAATGGAATGAAATTAGAAATCTATGATAAGATTTAAAAAACCCTCAAAAACCTGTAGATTAAATATACTTTTTAATGATAAACAAACAGAAGAAGTAGTGAAGGTTGAAATAAGCAATTCTTAGAAACAAATGAGAACAGTGATATAACATATCAAAACTTCTAGGATATTATGAAGGCAGTGTTAAGGGAAAAGTTTAAAACACTGACATCATACGTTGAAAACATAGAAAGAGCCAGTAATCCCAGCAATTTGAGAGGCTGAGGCTGGAGGATTGGGAATTCAAAGCCAGCCTCAGTAAGTCAGGAAGATCCTGTCTCTAAATAAAATATAAAAAAGGGTTGGGGATGTGGCTCAGTGGTTGAGCACCTCTGGATTTAATCCTCAGTACAAAAAAATGGAAAAGAAAAGAAAAGAATAGAAAAGAAACGAAAAGAAAAGAAAGAAAGAAACCAAATAAATAACCTAACATTAAAACTTAAATGTCTAGAGAAAGAAAAAAAAAATTAAACCCAAATCAGAAGAAGACAGAAAATTATTAAAGTCAGAAATGAAATAAATGAAACTGAAAATAAAATAACAATAAAAAGAATCAATAAAATAGAGTTGTTTTTTTTCAAAGAATAATAATATGGACAAACCCTTAGCCAAACAAACCAAAAGAGAGATAGAAGTGTCAAATTAATAAAATTAAGAGATAAAAAAGAAAATACCACCACAGACATTACAAAAAAAACCAGAATCTTTAGAAATTATTTTGAAAACGTGTATTACAAAACATTAGAAAATCTTGATGATACTGACAATTTCCAATTCACATATGACCTACCCAAATGAAACCATGACATTATAGAAAACTTAAACAGATCAACATCAAGTAATTAAATTTAAGCAGCTATCATAACCATTCCAACAATGAAAAGCTGAGAATTGGACAAATTCTCATCCAAGTTCTATCTGACCTTTAAAGAAGACCTAACATGTATCCTCCTCAAATTATTTCATGACATAGAAAAGGAGGGAACACTGCCAAATTCATTCTATGAAGCCAGTCTCACCCTGATATAAAACCAAAAACACATCAAGGAAAGAAAACCTGAGGCCACTATCATTGAGGAGTATAGATGCAAAAATTCCTAATAAAATATTAACAAGTTGCAAACAAAAACACATTAAAAATATAAAAAACACATTAAAATATATTAAAAAAACTCTCATTAGTCCTAAGTTACTGCTCACACCTTGTAAGGGTGCTAACAAACACCAGAGAAAGGTCACTTTAATTAACTCAGATGCAGTGATCATTTGTCTTCTGTAGATCCACTGAACTACACCTCTAGCTGATTTATGTAACTAAGATAGGATGTCAAAGCCTACTCTTCAGAAGAACAACTTTCTGAAACACTGGATAACTGAGGTACCCACCTTTCTGTGACCAACATAACTTCTCCTGAAAAAAATCATATAAAATATTCTCCCCAGAGCTGGAAAGAGATGGCAGATAAGTGGAAGGGTGTAGCACTGAGGCTTGGAATTCAAGCAATGGGGGCAAAATAGGGAATTCACTGAAACTGAAGGTCAGAATCAGAGAGACAGATAAATCACACTTAAACAGAGGAAAAGAAAGAATAACACAGAGCCAGACCAATAGCACCAGTTCACTGCAGAGGGGGGGGAGGTAACAGAAGCAAAAAAGCCAGCAAAAATATAAAATTTGGCAATGTGAGAAACCTGCAAACAGAGGCAGGCTAATCTTTACTGATCAAGAATCAGCACAGCAAACTGGTGTTTGAAAAGTGTTCCATGTCTTGGCTGGCAAGAGGAAAGCTATGGTCAGTGACCATCTTGAAGTGACCACGGAGTGACCTTCTGCTATGGGAGCTGGGAACTTAAAACAAGCATTATCAGACTGTCCCAGAAAGTACCTGCCATGAGGGTTAGAGTCCATCTGGAGGGGCATGACTAAAGTGGGCACAGAATTGATTTTACTCAGATGACTCAGATTGGGGATATGGGACAGAATATGGGTCCCTTTTCAACCAGAGAGAACCCAGAAGATGGAAAGGCAGGTACATTTTTACCTGGGAAGACAACATTAATAGGTGATGGAGAATGTGAGACTAACAGAGGTTTAGTTACCCGGCCCTATGGGTGGAGTTCTCCTGATGCCCCAGAGATTCAGAAATCCAGTACAGAGATACTTCTTCTATTTTCTCCAGAGCAGACATCACCTATTAAAATTCCAAAGCTTGATCAATGCTAAATACTAGCAAATGGAGCTTCATATTTAGAAATCTGCATCAGCCCTGCTCTGGGAGTGTATCTATCTAGTTTGCACAGATAAAACTCCAACTGCCACTACTTCCCATTCTGTCCTACTTTAGGCTGGTTACAAGTTTGGAGTGGAGTCATTCAGGGAGACTCACCAGGACACTGGCAGCATAGTCAGCAACTCATTGAGGATGGAATTAACAATCCCTAGTCCGTACTCTAAAGAGAAAGCTATTTGTCGCTTCACCTTGTTTTGACTTTAGAGGGTTATGGGGTTTTTGTTGTTGTTGTTGTTTGTTTTGGTTTGACTTTGTTTTTGACTTGTTGCTGCTCCTGTTTTGTTTATTTCTTTTTCTGTTATTACTTCCTCTTTCCTTGTTTTAACCTCTAGTAGCCAAATTTTCTTGTTCTCTCCCTCTATTTCTTTGAGTTATTTTTTACTCTCCCTTCTTTATAGCTGTCAGTTTCTACCTCTCTCCTGGTTTCGCTTTGTCCACTTTTTCAATATTCTAAACTTTCTTTTGCCTTCCTACTCCATTTTTTTTTTCTTAATGAAATGTACTTTTTGTTGGTAAAGATGACACCCGGAGTGCTTCTCTTCTGGGAGCTCAGGTCCATGACGCACTGAATGGTGCACAAACCATCACCTCCAATCCCTGTGAATGGCATGAACTTTGAATGATGCACCTCTAATCCCTGAAGTGTCACGAACACTTGGCCAATGAAGAAGTAACAGCTCACTCGCCTTGCTCCTCTTCATCCTGTGTTAAGCCCATAAATATCAATACCCTGTTCATGTTCCTTCTCTTACTCTTACTCTCCCTTACTCTCCCGCTTTCCTTCTCTCTCTTACTCTTCCCTCTATCTCCCCCCCTCCTCTCTCTTTCCCACCTCCTCTCTCTTCCCCCTCCTCTTTCTTCCCTCTCCTCTCTCTCTCTCTTCCCCCTCTCTTCTCTCTCTCTCTCCCCACTTCTCTTCTGTGATGGCTGCTACGGTCCTGCTAATAAAATCTCGGACAGGTAAATGGTTGTTTTGACTTGTTGAGTTTACAAAACTTTTCCACCGTCCTTTACATTGGTGCTGAAACCCGGGACGGGGATCCCCATCACTCAAGGTGGAACCCCATTCCCAAACTCCGAGCCCAACCGTTCCTGTCGTAGTCCACTCCTCTGATCACCTGCCTGACATCCACCACTGGCCTGCAGATTGTTGAGTTCCCCCATCCCATGAGCGCCTGAATCCTAACTCACCAAAACGAGGGAATTGGCGGTTGAGTGTCTGGCAATACCTCCGGGTGTTTTAGGCGGGGAATGCACCCCCCCCAGACCTATCAGGGTCGCGGTGGACCCCGGGCGCCCTGCTAGGACACCCCTAGGAATCGACTGCCTGGTACATAGGATAAATTCTTTCTAATTCCTCTGTCTCTCTTCACTCTTATCTCCTGTGTACGGGTTATTGTAATTGCTACAGCCAGTCTCACCAGAGTCCAGAACTCCGTTCGTTACTCCCGGAACTCCGTTCCTCCCATTCCTGACTCTCTCGTTCCAGTCGAAAAACTTTCCTGATGTCAGGTTGCCTGCAGCCCCGGCCCTATTTGGGTCTCACAGATCGCACTTCACTGGTGACGACCGGGTAGTACCCTCTGTATTTCCTCATGGCGGTCGGTTCACCCCGAGCTTCCAGGAAGCTTTTTTTTTTCCAGCCCGGGTTTTCTCTCTGTCCCTCTCTCTTTCTCTGACTCCCATCTTGCCCTTACAACATGGGAACTTCCTTGTCCCTCCTGGCTGATTCTCCCTTGCAGTGCCTCTTAGATAATTTGAAAACCCTGAGCCTGGCCCCTAAAGTTAAACCAAAAAGGCTCATAAAATTCTGTACCAAAGACTGGCCTACATACCCCTTAGACAACCAAAATGTTTGGCCCACATGTGGGTCTCTGGATCCCAATTTACTCCAGTATCTTTTAATTACTGTGAGCCATCAAAGAAGTGGAATAGGATTCCTTATGTGGAGGCTTTTTCCTTGCTTCGATCTCATCCAAATCTCTGCACCTGATGCAAGCCTCAACAGCTACTCCTTGCTCTCAAACCTCCTTCCTCCTCTTCTTCTCCACCCTCTGCCTCCACATCTTCTCCTCCTCCTTCCTCTTCTCTGCCCTCTGCCTCCACTTTCGATCTGGCTGATGAACTGCCTCCATACCACTCTCCCCCGCCCTTAGCTCTGCTTACCCCACTTTCACCTCCTCCCTCTTCCCCATCTTCTACATCTGTGGCGGCTTCTTCGGACACTTCTTCTCCTCTTCCTCCTGATATTTCTGCACAAACTCCTTGCACTTCCGTTCCTTCTGTCCCAGTCCCTCCACCTCAGTTTCGTCCACCTGCCACCCGTTCAGCCCCCCATTCACGCACTAATACAGCACCTAACCCACGAGTCACCACATCTCATCACCTGACTCAAACTTCACATGTTGTAGCCCCCTTCTGGAGGTTGCCGGGCCAGATGGGATTTTAAGGGTTTATGTTCCTTTTTCTATGCTTGACCTTTCTCAGGTAGAAAAAACTGGGATCTTACACTGCAAACTCTGTCTCTTATATTAAAGAGTTTCAATACTTAACTCAAGACTATAGCCTCACCTTTCATATCTCTATATGATTCTGTCCAATACTCTTCTCCCTGAGGAAAGGAGAAGGGTCTGGGACCAGGCTAGGGCCTATGCAGACCAGGTTCATCAGACTAATGCCCACCAGCCCTTAGGGGCCCAGGCGGTTCCAGACCAAGACCCCCATTGGGATTATAATGACCCCCAAGACCTGGGACGTAGGGATCACCTTATTACCTGTCTGATAGCTGGCCTAAAGGTGGCAGCACAAAAGGCTATTAACTTTGATAAACTCCAGTAAGTTGTCCAGGAGAAAAATGAAAACCCCTCAGCCTTCCTAGACCAGCTAACAAAGGCTCTCCTTCAGTACACTAATTTGGACCCTGAATCCCCAGATGAGAGGAAACTTCTTTTTTTTTTTATTTTTTTTAAAGAGAGAGTGAGAGAGGAGAGAGAGAGAGAGAATTTTTAATATTTATTTTTTTTAGTTCTCGGCGGACACAACATCTTTGTTGGTATGTGGTGCTGAGGATCGAACCCGGGTTGCACGCATGCCTGGCGAGCGCGCTACCGCTTGAGTCACATCCCCAGCCCGAGAGGAAACTTCTTATGACCTATTTTTTCTCACAAAGCTACCCCGACATCCGGGCAAAGCTAAAAAATTAGAGAGGGGACCCTTGACTCCTCAGACCGAGGTGTTGGCCATGGCCTTCAAGGTCTACCACAACAGAGATGAAAGAGCAAAACGCCAAAAATGCCAGATGTTGGCCCAGGTGTTACAGGGCTCCTTCCAACCTATGGAAAGGGGGAGACAACAACCCCCCCCACCCAACGAGAACCCCCTAGGCCCTGATTTAAGTGTGGTGATGAAGGACATTGGGTTAGAGCTTGCCCTAACCCCAGGGCACCACCTAGACTGTGCCCCAGATGCAGATGTCCTGGCCACTGGGGATCAGACTGCCCCAATTCCCGGAGGGGAGCTGAAGTCAGTCACCCCACCAGTGACTTGCTGGGCCTAGCAGCCGAGGATTGACGGGGCCCTGGGTCTTCTGTCCCAACCTATTCAATCACCAAGCAGGAACCCAGGGTGGTTATCCGAGTGGATGGGCATCCCATAAACTTTTTGGTAGACACTGGGGCCACATTCTTGGTTCTGAGAGAGTTTGGGGGAACTACCTATCCCTCTGAACCTCCTATTGTCGGGGTAGGAGGTCAAACCATCATCCTGCACAGAACTCCTCCCCTCACATGCTCCTTATCTGAGTTCTCCTTTTCACACCATTTTTTGGTTATTTCTCAGTGTCCGGTGCCCTTGCTGGGAAGGGATATATTAAACATCTTGAAGGCCTCCATAACCTTACCCTTATTGTCCTCCCGTACTTATATCTTCGTCATGGCTTTACTCCCCAATGAAGAAGAGACTTTACCCCAAACACTTATACTATCCTTTCCTCCATTCCTGTGAACTCCACCTGTTTTTCAGTTATTGATCTTAAATATGCCTTCTTTTTGATTCCACTATCTGTCTCTTCCCAAGACATATTTGCCTTCACCTGGACTGATCCAGAAACTAGACACTCCCGACAGTTAACCTGGACTATCCTCCCCCAGGGGTTTCTAGACAGTCCACATATTTTTGGACAAGTCCTCGCTGGAGATCTTGAGGATTTTTTCCCTCTATGCCCCGACTCAACCCTCCTACAATATGTTGATGACCTCCTCTTTTGTAGTCCCTCATTAGAAACCTCAAAGTCGGACACAGCCACCCTTCTGAATTTTCTTGCTCACCGAGGATATAGGATTTCTCCGCAAAAGGTGCAGCTCTCTCTCTCTGAGGTTGTTTACTTAGGGTTCCACATTTCCCCAGGAAAGAAAGCTATCACAACCAATAGAAAAGGCCTTATTGAAAGCCTTCCAGTACCAAAAACTAAAGAGGCTATTTTAGGGCATGGGTACCAAAATTCTATCGTTTCTGGGTCTGGCAGGCTATTTTAGGGCATGGGTACCAAATTACTCATTACTTGCCAGACCATTATATGATCTAGCAAAGGGGAACAAGCATGAGCCCTTGTTACTTTCAACAGCACCACATTTCAGAACCCTCCAGAAGGCTCTCTTACAAGCACCGGCTCTACACCTGCCAGATGTTAATAGGCCTTTTACTCTTTATGTTCATGAAAACAAAGGGCAAGGCTTGGAGGTGCTGGGAAAAATGTATGTGCCCACCTTTGCTCCGGTGGCATACCTTTTGAAACAGATCCAACTGTCCGGGGATAGGCTCCTTGTCTCCGCGCCCTAGCGGCCTCCTATGTTTTATTAAAGGAATCACAAAAGCTTACCTTTGGAGCCCAAATCACTGTTACTTCCCCTCATCACCTCAAGGACTTGCTAACATACAAAGGACTGCAAACCCTCCCTCCCCGTCAAATTCTCTCTCTCTCTTGGTCTCTTTCCTCTATGACTCCTCCGTGTCCTTCCAAACCTGTGCCCCTCTCAACCTGGCAACTCTGTTACCCATTCAGGCTCAAGGTCAAACACAGTCCCCAATATATAAATGCAGGGAAATTCTAGAAAACTTCCTCCCATGCCCAATTAATATTACTGAGGGACCTCTAGACCAAACTGATTATACCTGGTTCACTGATGGCAGCTCCTTTATGCATAAGGGGATCAGAAAAGCTGGATATGCCATAGTGTCCCTATCATGAGTAATAGAAGCCAATCCCCTGCCTGCAAATACCACCAACCAACAGACTGAGCTGGTAGCTGTAATTCGAGCCTGTGAATTGGCAGCAGGGAAAAATCTTACACTTTATATGATTTCAAATATGTTTTCCACATTCTTTTATCTCATGTAGCAATTTGGAAGGAGAGAGGTCTCCTGAACTCAAAGGGCAACTCTATAACCAATTCCACATACATCACCCAGCTACTACAAGCCTCCCAGCTTCCTAAAAAACTTGGAGTTGTCCATTGCAGATCACACCAAAATGACTCCTCCCCCATCACACAGGGGAATTCAAAAGCAGATCAGGCAGCCAGGTCAGCCGCCCTTTCAGAACCTACTGGATCTCTCATTGCCATGTGCTCTCCATCATTACCCAATAACGGAGACCCACGTAAACATGCCCTCTTTACTTACCTCCACTCCATTTTCCACACCAGTCCGCAGACTCTCAAAGTCTTTCTCCACTCTTTCTTTACTCTGACTCCCCAGGATAAAGAAGTGATACAGCAAATCACAGCCTCATGCCAGATATGCAAAAGAGTGAATTCCAATACATCTTTAAAACCCAGAACCTTCCCTTCTCATCAGGCTAGGGGCCATATTCCCGGGGCAGATTGGCAAATCGACTTTACCAACATGCTCAGAGTAAAAAACTTCAAATACATACTAGTTTTAATAGACACATTCTCGGGTTGGGTAGAGGCCTTCCCCACCTCAAATAAGCAGGCTACCACAGTGGCCAACATCCTCCTAACCGAAGTAATCCCTCAGTTTGGGATGCCCGCTTCAATCCAATCTGACAACGGGCCTGAGTTTGTCTCTCAAGTAACCCAGAATGTGGCAAAGCTATTGTCCATCCCATGGCACCTTCATTGTCCCTATCGCCCCCAAGCCTCAGGTAAGGTTGAGCAAGCCAACCGGACAATGAAAGACATCATAACAAAACTATCTTTAGAGACCCATTTAGATTGGGTTAAACTCCTTTCTCTTGCCCTACTACGCATGAGGGCTTTATCAAAAAAGCCATTCCTTGCCTTCCCCTTTGAGATAATGTATGGTCGTCCCCTTCTCCCCCTGAACCTCAGACCCTTGACCCCTCCCCGACCAATATGCTCTTCCCCTTCTCTTCCTTATATGCACTGAGCTATGGAAGCAACAAGATTTATTGCTTCTGGATCCAGAGAACTCAGCTGCCTCCTTTCTACTCAAACCAGGAGAATGGGTCTACATTTTTTTTCCCAGGGAAACGATCCCTCCAAACCCCAAAATGGGAACAGCCATTACAGGTAGTCCTGTGTACACCCAATGCTGCAAAACTCCAACAGGAAGGAAAGAAACTAACCCCCTGGATTCATATTTGTAGGTTAAAACCAGCGACAAACCCTCCAGAGGAAAATCCCACCACAGCTCCCAACCTTGCAGGACCCCCACAATTGCCCAGATTTACCTGTGAGATATCCCTAGATAACCTTCTCAAGCTCTGTTTTTCACAGTCACGCACCACTCTTCATCCCATTCCGGAGAAGAACATACATAAGAATGGACCTCCTGATAGGATCTAGGAACCCACAGCAACACAGTACGCCCACACCCCTTTTAGAAATCAACAATTGGCACAACAATCCTATTGGGACCTCTTCACAAACCCCATCAACTGCTGGATTCTCCCGATACTGGGACCTCTAGTTGGTCTTTTTATTCTGTGCCTTCCTTCCTTGCATTTTAAAATTCCTTCAAGGACAAATTAACAAAATCTCTAACCAAACTTTCAATCAGCTCCTCTTCAGGGATTACCAGTTACTGGCCAACGAGCCAAATTACATGAACATCCAGTCATCCCAAGAAACCTCCACCAAGTGCTGAAAGGTGAAGAGGGAGGGAAAGGGAGTAGGAAGGGGATTAGCAATGACAACTGCACTGAAGGGTCATCTCTACCCCACCATGCCAAAGAAATAAGCCTTTGGTTTTCAGCTTTATGTTCTAATCTGCCTTCTCCTGGACATAGGCTTTTTTTCTACCAGCCTTACAGACTGGACGACATGCCAGAAATTAATGTTTTCTTTTCATAATTGCAGGGCACGTTCATGGACTTCTCCCTGGAGTAAATACATGCCTTTAGTGCATGGATATGGGGCCTCCTGGCCCTTCTTCTCCAACCAATGCCCTCCCTCCATCCCTCTAAATGACACCCCTACTCAGCAGGAAGTAGCCAGATGGAGTGTGACGACCCCAAACCAAAACAAAAAAGGGAGGAATGTTGGTAAAGATGGCGCCCGGAGTGCTTCTCTTCTGGGAGCTCATGTCCATGAAGAACTAAATGGCGCACAAACCATCACCTCTAATCCCTGTGAATGGCATGAACTTTGAATGACCTCCAATCCCTGAAGTGGCGCGAACTCTCGGCCAATGAAGAAGTAACAGCTCACTCGCCCTGCTCCTCCTCATCCTGTGTTAAGCCCATAAATATCAATACCCTGTTCATGTTCCTTCTCTTACTTACTCTCCCTTACTCTCCCGCTTTCTTTCTCTCTCTTACTCTTCCCTCTCTCTCCCCCCCCACTCCTCTCTCTCCCCCTGCTCTCTCTCCCCCTCCTCTCTCTTCCCCCTCTCCCCTCTCTCCCCCCTCTCTTCTCTCCCTCTCTCTCTCTCTCCCCTTCTCTTCTGCAATGGCTGCTACATTCCTAATAAAATCTCGGACAGGTAAATGGTTGTTTTGGCTTGTAGAGTTTATAAAGCTTTTCTGCCATCCTTTACACTTTTACTGTATTTTAGAACTGTTTAATTTATATAATTCTTACCTCCACCACTCATAATGTTGGGGTTCTTAATTCTGCTGAGGGCATAACTGACACCTGCTATATACTGTAATTCTAGCTCTCGATTGCACTTGTCTATTAATGATGCTTATTTTAGTCGAGATATTATGTGGTCCCCAAAAGTTCATGTGAGAGGCAACACAAGAACGTTCAGAGGTGAAATGATTGAGACACAGAAAGCATGAAGGGTATGGATAGAAAAGGTGGAAATTCGGGACTGTGAGGATGGCCTTAGACCTGAGCCTAAGCAACTCCATTAAAAAAAATAAAAATAAAAATAAAAATAATTAAAAAAAACTCCAGTCTCTTTAGACACACCTAACAGAGCCCTCCAGTATGACCTCAGACAAGTTACTTCCTCTCACCCTGATATCAATAAAGCTTCTGGTAGGCTGTTCTTGCCTGATAAGAGGGAAAGAGGAGAATATCAGGGTGGAAACCACCAGACCAGATGTTTCTGTCCCCAGGGTAAATGATGTCAAGGAGAAATCTGGTGGTAACTGATAAGGATTGAAAGGGGGGTCAAAAGCCCGAAAATTTAGTATAAATAATAGAGCTTGAGAGCTTATTTGGAGGTTCTAGCAGGGGAGTGCAGCTAGCATTTATACACAATGGAATATTACTCAGCATTAAAAAAGAACAAAATCATGGCATTCGCAGGTAAATGGATGGTGTTGGAGAAGATAATGCTAAGTGAAGTCAGCCAATCCCTAAAAAATAAATGTGAATGTTTTCTCTGATATAAGGGAATAGGGAGGGACAGTAAGGGAGGATTAGGTTAATCCTACACAGGGAAGAGGGGAGGGAGGGAAAGGGAGTAGGAAGGGGATTAGCAAGAATAGTGGAATGTAATGGTCATCATAATACAAAGTACATGTATGAAGACTTGAATTGGGTGTCGACATAAGTTACATACAAACTGAGATATGAAAAACTGAGGTATATATTTTATTAAAAATTGTAATGCAAAAAAGTACATGTATAATGGCATAAATTGGCATAAATATACTTTATATACAGATATATGAAAAATTGTGCTCTACAAGTGTAATAAGGATTGTACTGCATTTTACTGTTGTCATGTATTTAAAAAATAATGATAATAGAGCTTATGAACAGGGATTCAGCCAGCCGAAACAAGGTTACACTAGAGCTGGAGAGCCTGATGAGGACCTGTCCTGACATCCCATCACCTGTCACCATTTTCCTGATCCTCTACATGATTCTCACTACTCTCAAACTCACTGCCTTGTCTGGACCCTGGTGAGAGCTGCAACTTCTCCTCAACTGGCCATCCACTCCATACCAAGAGAAGCCTGCCCTTGGTTCTGGACCTGATCACTGTGGTCTGAGTGAGTGTGCATCTGCAGGACATAAAGCCTAAGGCTTAAGACTTTTGAACTTAGCATGCAGAGGGAATGTCTGTCAATACCCTATCATGATTAAGTGTGTTTTGCAGTGTGATAATAGGAGCAAATGTGACTCCATTTTGTTTTATGACTTCATCCTGTAAAACAACCAACTTAGAAGAGTCATGACTGGGGCAAGATGTTCTTTTCCTTTTGCTATAGAAATGTTTAAGAACACAAAACTACCTAATGGGGTATTGTTTCTGTAACTAGGGTAACGGGGCTCTGTTTATGTAACTGGGGTGACTGGGGTAACTGTGACTGGTTAGGCTTCCCTCTGCTGGACTGCACTCTCCTGCTTCTGTAACCTGGCTTACTTGCAATGGCTAGATGCCCCCGAACATCCCTTTTGTGGTTTTTAGGCTTATAAGGAGTGCCTTTGAAATTTTTCGGGGCTGATCAGGGGAACAACTTTGTGTTCTGGTCAGCCGCCACTGGTGTGCTTCAATAAATTTGATTATACGTGAGTGGTCTGGAAGTCAGTTTATGAAACCATGGGATGAAGCTTTAACTATAACATCTGGGGGCTCACCCTGGATCCATTTTTTCCCTACCCTCATGCCAAATTTGCCTCCAAAGACGGGCCTTTGGACCTCGGCCCCGGAGTAGAGGGGAGCTCCTGAGAGATGTTCCTCAGCCTCACTCCGAGGATGACTCCAATCCATCCTAGGATGCTCTGAAAAGCCTCCTGCCAGGCTGTCAGTTCTGGTGAGTCTACTCTTCTCTGGGGGAAAAGGTCAGATTGGACACAGTCGCTTACACCTTCCCCGGGAAGGATGAGACATTGTCACTGTCTCCCTGGAGGTCTCCCTGTGTGACCTCATCTGTATCTGGGGCCCACTGGAGGCCTCCCTGGGAGGCCTCATCTGTCTGGGGACAGGACGAGACATGGTCTCTGCCCCATTAGAGGTCTCCCTGTGTGATCTCAGCGATTGTTGCTTGTCCTGTGTCTGTTCTGCTGTTTGTTGTTTCTCCAGCGTTTTCTTGCTGTTTGTCATTTGTCCTGTGTCTGTTTGCCGGCCATTTGTCTTGTGTGTATCTGTCTGAGTGTTGTGCGCAGGCCCTTTTCTTGTTCTCATAACCGCTCTTCTTTCATCAGGACTCCTTCGCTCCACCAACATCATGGGACAAGGAAGCGCTACAGAGATCTCTACCTGGACCCCTTTAACTTGTTTTCATAACAATTTTCAGGACTTTGTCTGTTGGTTTGTTTTTGTTTGTTCCCTTTGTGTTCTGTGTTAATTTCTACCTCAGTTTATTTCTAATGAAAAAAATGGTTAAAACAGTTTTAACTGTGCTCACTACAGCTTGCATTAAAATGTTAAGTGCTGCCAACAGGACTAAAAGAATTGTCAAAAGTAAAAGCTAAAGGTTAAAAAGAAAAAGGCATTCTAGAGATTGCCTTCATTTAGGAACTGGGCCAGGTGGCCAACTGGGTAAATCATGTCAGTTCCTATAGAGGACAGATTAAAACTAAATTGTATAACAAAAAACATAATTTTGTCTAGAAAATTTGGCTTTTGTCTCTCAGTACTTACAAGCATAAATAACTCCCAACTATTAAAAAGTAGTCCATAGATTTTTCAATGTCAAGCTAAAAGTTGGTGGCCCCTATCCAAGAAATCAGAAAAACCTGTTTAGAATGGGATCCCAACCTGGGGGACTCTCCCAAGGAGACCAATGAAGCTGTGTCTTTGGGAAGTTCCTCCAGGGAAAAATAAGCCCCCTTTGTTTGTCTATGTTCCCTCAACTCTTTTCAGCTTTCATGAACAGGACCACCTCAGGAAAAAGGTCAGAAAACTTTTAAAATATTATATTTGTTAAATTCATAATTTTGATCCAATATGCCTAGCTTAATATGTTTTTCTGATTACACTCTGCTTTATTCTAAGGCCAATTTACAAAGGCTAACTCTCAATCTAATAGCTTTTAAAAAAAATAAGCTACAAGGTTTTTGTTTGTTTGCTTTGTGTGGGTGCACCGGTGTATTGTCTGTCTACATTTATTGCCATGTTTACATATATTTGGTACAAAAAAATTGACATATGAGCTCATAAATTAAAATTTTAAAAAAATGAATCCAAATACTTTCGGTTAATATAATTTAAAAGGTTCAATTTAAATTAAGAAAATAAATAAAATACAAATGTCTTTACTAATGCACAGTTTTGTTTCTAGATGGTTAAACAGCTGTTAAAATGTTAATGTCTATAAAGTGTCTGATATATCCATTGTCTCTATGATTTTTATTCAACAACAACAACAACAAAAAGATTACTAATACTATTCAATACACTTTTCTGATATCTTCTTTTTTTTATTGGTTGTTCAAAACATTACAAAGCTAATGATATATCATCTTTCATACATTTGATTCAAGTGGGTTATGAACTCCCATTTTTACCCCAAATACAAATTGCAGGATCACATCGGTTACACATTCACATTTTTACATAATGCCATATTAGTGACTGTTGTATTCTGCTACCTTTCCTATCCCCTACTATCCCCCCTCCCCTCCCCTCCCATCTTCCCTCTCTACCTCATCTGCTGTTGTTCAACTCTCCCCCTTGTTTTTTTTCTTTTCCCCCTTTCCCCTCACAACCTTGTTTTTTAAAAAACAGATTCATAAATTTCATCAAATGTATATGAAATTAATCATGGATGTGTTTGTTAGAGACACCTAATTTGTTTACAAAGTTCAAATGCTGACTGTTAAATACAATATCAAGTACTTTTAACTCCTTAAATTCCATAAGGTAAAATACTTAAACAATGTTGGTGTTTTCATAAATTGGTAAACTAAAAAAGAAATTTGAAATTATTTTGTGTTATTATAAATACAAGGTTACTATAAATTACAAAGTCCCAAAAGGTATAATTCTACATACAAGGAGTCAAGAGGTTTCAACTGTATTTTAGTTAAAGTACTGTAAATAACAAATATTTCATCTTATTAAAATGGATTAATTTATCTAAATTAAAAAATTTATAAGGATTATTTTAAAGTACAAACAAAAAAAGGATCAATGGATTAAAAATTTTTGAAAAGTTCTAAATATAAAAATATATTTAATAAAAAACATTTCCAGGTAAAAAGTCTTTATGTGATAAAGTATAATTTTAATACATTTAAGTAAACAACAAAAGGATCTAATTAAGTAATATAAAGGTATATAAATAAAAGACAAATATTAAAAGGATTATATGCACTAAGTTGGTTATATATGTAACACAAATAATTAAAACTATTCAAGGTTGTTCCCTAAGGACAAATAATAATGTACTGATATGTTAAAATGACAAAAATATATATGTTAAAATGACATATATATATATATATATATATATATATATATATATATATATATGTTAAAATGACAAAAAACTTCTAGAAATATTAACTACACTGTTAAGTTTTATCCCCTAGAACAAGTAATCTTGGAGAAATTAAGGTTTGTACATCTGTGGCTAAACAGCAACTGGTATTTTAAAGTATTGACCTACATTATAAAGTCTAGATTTTCCTTTAATAGCTAACCTTTGTTAATATAAAAATATCAATAAAAGTATGATACATTACTCTTCTTTACAGACTAAATGTGTTCATATCTTTCAGGTATACAAGTCTTTAAGGTAAAAGGTTTAAAGAAACATTTTATCAAGCTGGTATTCTCCAAACTAAAATTGTCTGTAATGATAATTTAAACTTATAAAGATAATAGATTTTATTGGGGATTTATTTATATTATTTGATATTTTGTAACCAAATATTATGTTATCTTTTATACTAAAATATAAAAATTTAAATATATTTTAAAAAGTAATGAGAGCCTAACCTATTTAAAGATTAATATTATAAAACATTTTGCCACTTTTCCACATGGAAAAAAATTGTTAAGGACTCTCAGCCTTTCTTTAATTAATGTTTCAGATGTATGTCATATTGTGCTACTAACATTCATACAGAGTCAGAAAACAATATATATAAACTTTATAAAATGATATCTAAAAAGAGAGACAAAGATCAGCTTTAGAACTAAAACACTTTACCTAAGATTTGTAAAGAGCACTGCCTTACCTGAGATAAGGCTCTGCCTCCCACCTTACAGCACATCAGAATAACTTCAAAGTAGGCCAGATTTCAGTTAATTTGAAGTTATATTCAAAGATTAATTTTATTGGAAAGATTACTGTAATCTCAAATAAAAAATATAATGTATAACTCAGCCAAGGTTCAAATTATATACAAGCTAAATATGTTTTTACTATTGTTAATTTTACCTTGTATTTTCATTTTAACTAAAAAAAATTGTGACCACTACACTCAGAGCAACCAAGAGACCTTTACCATGACAGTGTCTGATTAACACAAAAAGAGAGAGATTGACAGGAAAGTGCGAGAGAGAGAGAGAGAGAGAGAGAGAGAGAGAGAGAGAGAGAGAGAGGGAGGAAGAGAAGAGAGGAGAGGAGAGAGAGAGAGGGGAGAGAGAGAGAGAGAGAGAGAGAGAGAGAGAGAGAGAGAGAGAGAGAGAGAGAAGAAAAAAGTGAAAGTGAAAATGAGAGACAGGGAAAGTGAGAGAAAAAGGAGAGAGCAAGAGAGGAGGACCTGGCAAGAAAAAGTTTTTATAGCCAAAAATCTAATGGGGTCTCTGGGTCTGCAAGCTGCCTTGTTGGTGTACCGTGATTGGATCATACAGTAAAAACTAAGGTGTCATCTTCTGCCTTCAGGCAGATCTTCAGCATTACATAAATTAATAAGTAAAATAAGGATATTGTGTTATGTAAAAATTAACTGTAAAGTTATAAATACTAAAGTTAAAGCCCAGCATTCTTACTTTAAAACTAGTAAAACTGACTTGCTGGATGTTTAAGGCCAAATTTAAATATTAAGGTTAAAGTAAAGGGGCCAAAAAAAAAAAAACAATATTTGGCTCTTGCCCTTTGAGTCAGCCTGAACCCAAGGAAAAGCTTTGCAACTCCAGGCCACATAACCTCCCAATAAGGGAGATTAATGAGACCACTGGAGAACAAGAAGCCAATGAGTGTACATGCTGCAAAAGAGGAGGGTTATTGAAAAGGGGAGACATGCCTGATGCTTCCAAGGGAAGCCATATGGTCAGCAAGACCTTGACCCATCCTAATGCAGATGATACTAACAGAGCTAAAATGCTACTCACACGTTCCCCAAGAATGTCCTCCAAGGAAACTCAGCTGACTCTTACCAATAGATAGAAACAAGGTCAATTTGACCACCTTGGTCTTAAACACCTAGCAAAAACAGTTAAAACAAAAGCACAGCCATTCCTGGATATTTAAAAAGAAACAACAGTTATTTTAATGTAACTTAAAATGTACACTAGTGTCAACATCCCCCAAAATGAGTAAGACTAGAGACAACAGAAGAGAAATTCTTAAACAAAAATGCCTAATAACTACCAATAAACATTGCCAGAAGTTTTTAATTGGTTTAAGGCCTACAGATTTCCTAACCTCCTACACAGGTAGACATAATCAGTGTTTATTAATATAATTATCTAATCCTAAGTAACAAAGGATCTTTACTGAACACAGAGGTCATGCCAAAAAGGTATTTTTACAAAAATCAGATGACATTAACAATAATTTAACTAAATGTTGTGTCTACATTCCTGATAATTCTGACAATGTTAAAGATTTATGTTTCCTAAAAAAAAAAAAAGTGCCCTATTAGGCTTTGTTAGGCCTTGTTATGGGGACAATTTCTCAGGTCTTCCGCCTTCTGGTAAACAATTATTAATTTCTGTTATTTTCATGATATTCATGGACAGGTTCCAGATGCTACAATTGCTATTTTGTGTTACTCTTACTTCAGCACTCATGTCTTTTTGTTTCTCTCACAGAAGTGCCCATCCCAGTTGAATTTACAACCTGTTCTTCCTGAGCCAGATTTTTACCATGGACTCCTTGACCCACTCAGTTTCTAAAAAGGGACTCCAAACTGCTTGCCCACTGCACATCGCCCCCCTTTCTGCTGGAAGTAGCAAGAACGGTCACCGCCCTTTTCCCTTATGGCAGTTGGAGGTCCCTAATATTAGAGGAAAAATTACGGTCAATATAGATGTTCGTCAATATGTTTAGCTTAGAAAGATGTACCTGGAAAACTACTCCCAAGATCACCCTGGGTGATCTCCCAGAAAGAGACACTTGCTTCCACAACCCAACTTATAGGTGGAACAACACCCTATTCACCAAAAATTGTGCTTCCCGGGTCCCACTTTGAACTCCTTGCCTAAATCTCCAAATTGTCAATAACTCTGAACTATGTAACCTACTATTTTGATGGAGTAAAAGGAAAATAACACCTGGACTTATTAAAAGGCCAGGGCCTACTGATTTATCAACATAGACTGGCTACCCCCGTTTTAGTTCCCCTCCTGGCTGGTATCTACTGCTTTGGGAACTACAACTCTTATCACAGGCTCTAAAAATTTTGACTCCCTCATGCGTCAAATAGATATAAATTTAAACTTCAGGCAATTGGTTCCAAAACCTATTCTTATGTTCCCCTTGGTTGACTACCATCATTTCAGCCATAGTTGGGTCCCTAGTCCTTCTCCTGATTGGTATTACTGTAGGACCCTGCCTCTTAAAAACCCTCCTAAACCATATACACAAGAATGTAGGTGAGGTCAGAGTTATGGTATTGCGAGCCCAGTATGGTCCCTTAGACACAGAAGGTTGGAACAAAAACTGAGGCCTAATGATGTGCAAGATTGACATCAAACCTACTAAACCAGTGGGGAATGTGATAGTAGGAGTAAATGTGACTTCATTTTGTTTTATGACTTCATCCTGTAAAACAACCATGCCAAGTAGAAGAGTCATGACTGGAGCAAGAGGTTCTTTATCTTTTTACTATAGAAATCCTTAAGAACACAAAACTACCTAATGGGGTATTGTTTCTGTAACTAGGGAGCTCTGTTTCTGTAACTGGGGTGACTGGGCTAACTGTGATTAATTAGGCTTCCCTCTGCTTGACTGCACTGTCCCACTTCTGTAACCTGGCTTGCTTGCATTAGCTAAACCCCCTGAACATCCCTTTTGTGGTTTTCAGGCTCATAAGGAGTGCCGTTGCAATTGTTCGGGGCTGATCAGGGGAACAGCTTTATGTTCTGGTCAGCCGCCACTGGTGTGCTTCAATAAAGGCTTGATTCAATTATACGTGAATGGTCTGGAAGTCAGTTTATGAAACCCTGGGACGAAGCTTTAACTATAACAGCATTGCTTAGAATTAATCTAGAATTGTTTGCTGTGAATTAATTAATCTAGAATTGTTTGCTGAGAATTAATTATGTCTATTGCAGTTTCTAGCATTACGGACTGTTGTTTCCTTGAAAGAACCTATAGAGTGAAATTTAGTGAGTAATTTGAGTGAATAAACCATTGAAAGAGGCAGAAGCATGTGGACATTTTTTATTTCTCCCCCTCGATTGCATATGTCGCAATTTTGCCCTCTGGAGACAGGGACAGAACATTGAGGGCAGCACTTTGGGTATATATTTTGTGTCTGACAAGTGGAATCTCTCTCTGCTTCATGATCATATTCTGAGCCACCCTCTTCTACCACGCTCTTCCATTGTGATGTTCTGCCTCACCTCAAACCCCAAGAAATAGAGCCAAGTGTCTATGCACTGAGAGCTCTGAAAATGTGAGCATCCAATAAAATTTTCCTCCTCTAAAATTGTTCTTGTTGGTCTTTTAGTCACAGCAGTAAAAAAGCTGACTAAAACAGAAATTGGTCCTGAAAATTAATGTCATTTCTGTGACTAGCCTGATCATATGGTTCAGAATCTTTTGGAACCTTTTAGAATCTAGGAGAGGAACTTCAGAAAGTTTCATGATGCAAGCTGGAAAAGGTTTAGATTTTTGCAAGTGGGACTGAACAGGTGATTCCCATAGGAAATCAGAAGATCAGAATGCTGATAGAACTGTGCATAGTAATGACAGGGCTCATAAGGTTTCAGAAGAGAAAAAAGACACTTTTGGAAATTGGACTAGAGGCCATTGGTGTTATTTTCTGGATGAGAAGTTGTCTATACATTGCCTATGTCTTGAGACTTTGTGAGGCTGATTTTAAAAGCAATAGACTTCTTAATCTGGCAGAAGAAATTTCTGGGCAGCATAGCATTCATATGGTGGCCAGTGTATTGCTGGTCGCTTTTAGCCAAATTTATTGTGATGATCAGAAAGCAGATCAGAAAGATATGAAAAAATTGGATGTGAAAGATGGGAATAAAATTGGGGCTAAGGAGGTTCCAGTTGTTAAAGATATAACTGCCACTAAAGAAATGCTAACAACTTTACCCAGAGACAATAAGAATGATGGTTGGAGGGCATATCAGGAATTTGTAAAACCATATCCATCTCCGACTTAATGGAATAAAACTAAAAATCCTTTTTTGAGAAACGGCCAGTTGGACACTCTGCATGGATAGGGTGGCCTAGAATTTTTTTCACCATGCTCAGCCACCCAAGTACTCAAGCGGCTGCTGCAGCCAGGGTACCAGGAGGCTCGGCTACTGATCAAGATGGTGGCAGACTTGGCATCAATCACATGGTGCTGGTTCTGGAGCAATGCAGGATTCTGGAGTTAGAGGGTCATGGATACTTACATCAAGATTTCAAAGGAAGGACTGGGAGGCCAGGAAAATGAAGCAAGGTCAGAGTCCCTGCAGGCAACCCCTGCATGCATGGGGATGTGAGGAGGAAGCTTAGCTGCAATGGATACCCGCAAGATTAAGAAATACCAGTATCTTGGGATGTCTACCAAGAAAAACTATAGGAAATGAGCAGAAACAAACCAACAGAGAGTACATATGAGCTTCAGCCAGCAAAGCCACAAGGGTGGCACTACACAAGCCCTTTGGGGAGAACATCCTGATTATCTTGTGTTCCGGATGACAGACACAAAACTACAGGACTCATTTTCCCAGCTGGATTTCAGGCTTGCTTTGGTCTTATTTGTTCTTTATTTGCCCCTACCTTTCTGAATAAATATATTTACTCTATATACTTATATATTAGATATTTGTAAACTGCTTTTGATTTTTACAGGAGCTCATAATGTGAGTTTGCCTTGAGTCTTAAAGGAGACAAAGAAGTTGAATTTTTGGGCAATGGACTGTTGAGACTATGGGGACACTTGGAAATGGACTAAATGTATTTTACATTATGATATATGCATGGGGTTTTGAGGGCCAAGGGAGGAAATGTTATAGTTTAGATATAAATTACTCCCCAAAAGCTCAAGTGTGAGATAAGCAAGAACATTCAGAGATGAAATGATTGGATTATGAGGGCCTTAACCTAATCAACCAATTAATTCTGTATTGGGGCTTAACTGAGTGGTATCTGAAGACATTAGGAAGTGAGTGGAGGAGGTCATCACTGGGGTGGTCTTTAGAGTATATGTTTTGTATCTGGTGAATGGAGTGTCTTCCTGACTCCTGACCATGTCCTGAGCCATTTTCCTCCACCACACTCTTCTGACATGATGTTCTGCCTCATTTCAAGCCTTAAGGAATGGAGCCAGTTATCTATGCACAGAGATCTCTGAAACTCTAAGCCCACCAATAAATTTTTCCTCTTCTCAAATTGTTCTTGTCACTCTATTAATCACAGCAGCAAAAAAGCAAACTAAAACAATGCTATTGTTAACTGCTGACTCTGCCATTCTACTTTTTGTTGTAATTATTGCTGTTGATGTCACAATAGGTACTGGGCATTATTAAATACTCTACATTGGTAGCTACTGTTGTTTCTGTTGCTTGTTTCCAGTTTTTCTGAGAGGGACTGAGAAATGACTGGACCATTATGATTTCAGAGGTTGACTCTCCTGCTGAACTATACCCACAGTCAACTGATAGTATACCCTGCTCCACATGTAAACAAACCCTGCTCAAGTCTCAAAAATACTTTAATGTATAGAACAGAGGAATGAAATACCTTAAAATAATGACCAGGCACAAGGTAGCAATAAATATAGGATGACCATGGGTCCTACTCCTGCATATTTAACACTTAGAGCAAAATCTGAGAAATATTCCAAGATGATGATGGCTCAGAGGAAAGCAGTGTTACATCACCTCTCAAAGACTGAATTAAAGCAGCAGATCTACCATGGAAATCTGAGAGGCAATGGCAGTTGAAACTAAAACAAGTGGGAGTAGCCATTATTACATCTTAAAAAATGATTTTAAGCAAAAAATCAAATATAAGAAACAAGAAAATTCACTGCATACTGATAAAGAGAATATTCTTAAAAGAAGATTCAATGATAGGAATTATATCTGTTCCAAATATCAGTGCATCTAATCTTATAAAGTAAACACTTCTTCACATTAAGTCCTATATAGAACCCAATAAATGATACTGGATGATTTCAACACACTTCTCTCCCAACAGACTGGTCATACATACATAAAATCAATAAAGACACTTCTGGCATAAATTACATCATAAGTCTAGTAGAAATAAAGAAATTTACAGAGTATTTCATCTCAAAAGAGCTGAATACTCTAGCTTCTCACCAGCTCATGGAACATTTTCCAAAACATAGCATATTTTGGCATACAAAGCAAGTCTTATTAAATACAAGAAAATTTCCATATAATTGCATGTTTATTATAGGATCATAGTGGAATGATAAACAGCAAGAAAAATTGTAGAATTTCACCTTTATGTATTTTTATAAACAATCCACCAATTAAAAATAAATAAATAGAAGAAGGATAACAGAAAAAGGTAATAATAGAAAAAGGCAGAGAAAGGGAAGGGAAAGGAAGAACGAGGGTCTAAAATGGAACACAGTATGTTCCAAGTACACATTGTAATGCCAAAATAAACTGCATTATTGTGTTTAACTATACTGCAAAGAAACTAGGGATAGAATGAACTTATCTCAATATCATTAATCTATGTAAGTCAAACCAAAAGCCAACATCATACTGGACAGAGATAACAGAAAGCATTTCCTCTAAAATCAGAAACAAGTCAAGAATGTCCACTCTCACCATTCTCATTAAATATAGTTCATGAGGCTCTAAGGAGAACAATTGGGAAAGCAAGTAAATTAAAGAGGAAAGAGGAAAAGAAGATATCAAGCAATCTCTGCTTGCTGATGACATGATCCCATATCTAGAATATATAAAAACTCCACCACAAGGCATCTAGATATGATAAGCAAATTCAGGGAAGTTGCAGGATATAACATCAACATACAAAAATCACTAGCTTTCCTATACTCAAATAATAAATGTTATGAGAAAAAAATCAAGAAAAATATTCCATTCACAATATCCTCAAAAATGGCAAAAATCTAATTAAGGAGGTGAAAGTCCTCTATAATGGCAATTATAGGACACTGAAGAAGTCAATTGAGGAAGATAATAGAACATGGAAAGACCCACATGTTCTGGGGTAGGAAGAATTGTCAAATTGATTACATTATCAAATGAATATATATATCCAATCCAATTTGAATCAAAAAGCCAGTTTCATTCTTTACAGAACTGAAAAAAAGTCCTAAATTTATAGGTAAGAATAAAAGACCAAGAATAGGCAAAGAAACCCCGAGGAAGCAGTGAATCTAGAGGTATCACCAATACCTAATCTGAAATTATACTAGAGAAATACAGCAACAAAACCAGGATGGTATTCCCATATAAGCAGACAAAGACAAATGGAATAAAATACAGAAACTAATCCACATAGATACAGTCACCTGATCCTTGAGAAAGATGCCAAAAATCATATGATGGGGAAAAGATAACCTTTTTAACAAAAAGCGCTGAGGAAACTAGTTACTCACATGTAGAAGAACAAAACCAGAATCTATACCTTACCTTTCAAACCATCAGCCAAAAGTAGATCAAAGACCTAGAAATTAGACCAGAAAATGTTCAAGTGCTAGAAGAAAACATACAGGCAGCACTCCAATATTTTGGCAGGCATTCACATTCTTAATAAGACTCCTATAGTTGAAGAAACTTCATAAAAATCAATAAAAGCATCAAATTAAAAAGTTTCTTCACAGCAAAGGAAACAAAGAGTATGAAGACAGCCTACAGAATTGGAGAAAAACTTTACTACTTTTCTGAAAGGTGATTAATATTAGAATATATAAAGAACTCAAAAAACTTAACACTAAGAAAAATAAAGACCAAATAAATAAATGGGAAAAAAACATCTAAACAGTAATGTCTCAAAAGAACTACAAATGACCAAGAAACACATGAAAAAAATGTTCAATATACTTACTAAGCAAAGAAATGCAAATCAAAACTATACTGTTATTTCATCTCGCTCCATTTCGAATGTCAATCATCAATAATACAAATAACAATAATTGCTGGAAGGACAGGGGAAAGAGATATACGTATACAGTGTCTATGGAACTTCAAATTATACAACCACATTAGAAAGTCATATGGATATTCCTCAAAAGACTATGAAAAGTGCTGCTGTCAAAACTGATATGCATGTATCATTATAGTAGGCTGATTTTAGTTCTTCAAGATAAATAGTAGGCAGTAGGAAAGTTGGGTCATACATTTCCATACAGGAGCCTTCTTGGAATAACCTTAGCCAAATAATCTGATCATAATTATAAACCTATGACTCTAAAACAAGTGGTATTTTACTGCAACAATATGCCTTAGGGTAGGAGAAACATGGCCTATTCATTTAATTATAATATTATAACTAGATTTGTATTGTGAAAGAGAAAACAAAGACAAAAAGCCTTTCCCACTCTTATTATAGAGGCTAAAATGCAATCTAAAAGACCAGAAGCTGCTGAATGAGTTTTTCCCTCTTGGACATGTCAGTTCAGCTGTCACTGGGACAAAATTTAAAGAACATGGATTAATTAAACTTACGGGCAATTTCTTTAAGGCAATATCCTATAAGGGCAAATATTCAAGGGCAACCTACTGGCTATATATGATTCCTAAATCCATTTATCTCTTCAGCTATGTTCATAGAAAAATAACAGCCTCTCCTATTGAGAAGATCCTGTGCTTCTAAATAAGCTCTTTCCCCATATTTTTATCACTTACCACCCTATTTGGGAAGACATCCATATTATAGTGATGTTAGGTGCATGGTGGAGGAAAGGGGATTGTCATTGTTATGGTTTGGATCTGAAATGTCCCCCAAAAGCTTATGTATTGAAGGTTTCTTCTCAATGAAGCAATGTAAAGACGTGGGATTTGGGGAATGAATAGATCATGAGTGCTCTGACCACAAAAGCTGAAAAGACTACCAGGATGTGACAGAAAATATAGGCTGGAGGGGCATGGTTGAAAGAAGAAGACCACAGCAGGTATCTCTCTCTCCTCTCTCTCTCTTCCTGTCTCCTTTTCCCCTTTATTTCTGCTTTCTGGCTGCCATGAATTGAACAGCTTTCCTCTGTCACACATTTCTGCCATGATATTCTGCCTCACCTCAGGCTTACAGCAATGGCGCCAAATGACATTGGACTAAAATCTCTGAAACAATGATCCAAACTAAACCTTTCCTTCATTAAATTGTTCTCTTCAGATGTTTATTATAACATTGAAAATAGAAAATTGTTACTGAGAATCAGGGTTGTTCCTGTAACTATAACTGACCACGTGACTCAGAAGACTTTGAAACTGATTTATGGGGTAAGTCTGAAAAGGTTTGGAGATGCAGGCTAGAGAAGCTTTAAAATGTTGTAAGCAGAGCTTAATGGGCAATGCTAATGGGAGTTTAGAAGACCAGAATGCTGATATAAATCTGGGCAATAACAACTGCACTCATGAAATTTCATTTGGAAAAGAGGACTCAGAATGGAATGGAGGCCACTCATGTTGCACCCTGGCAAAGAACTTTATAGTTTTTTCAATGTCCTAAGACACTGTGTGAGGTCAAATTTAACAGTGATGGATTAATTAAACTAACGGATGAAATTTTAAGACAGAACAGTAATCAGACAGTGGCATGGGGATTATTTATGACTTTTAGGTTTAGTAAGATAATCAGGAGCAAAGAACAACGAAGAAAGATGGAAAAACGTGCAGTTGAGTCAGAAAGCAATAATGTTAAGTTATAGGGTTAAGGATGCTTTAGTTGCTTAAGAGATTAGTACAATTAAATAAAGCCCAATACTTTGCAAAGGTACAAGAGAATACATGCCCTGAGGGCATCTCTGGCCAGGTCCTGATATGCTACCTATCACAGACTCATGAGTTCCCCTGAAGAGAGTGAACACTTGGGTGTGGAATGATGAAGGAGATCAAGATTCAGGGATCTCAGCCAAGTCTCTGAACCAAAGATTATATATAGAATTGTCAATAATCCCTGCAGCTCTGGAGGTGGAGGTAGGAGGATCCTGAGTTCAAAGCCAGCCTCAGCAATTTAGCAAGGTACTAAGCAACACAGTGAGGCCCTGTCTCTAATAAGATACAAAATAGGGCTAGAGATGTCGTTCAGTGGTTGAATGCCCCTGAGTTCAATCCCTGGTTACCCCCCAAAAACCAAAATTAAAAAAAAATATTGAGTCACAGTATTGGTAGCAAAGTGGACATTGATATACAGTTATCCTGACTAATTCTCTAGCACCTTAACTGCTACTGATGTGTATGGAAGAATCAGAGTCTGAGTTGTCAAATTGATGCTGTGGCCTGTACACCTTCCAGCCACAACCTAGCCCAGTGTTCATAGCTCCCATTCCTGAATGTTATTGGTGTTGATATCTTTAGGAGTAAATGCCTACAAACTACTTAGGGGAATTCTGTTTGTGTTGCTGGGAGATGAACAATGTATCATCTGTAAAGCTAATATTAAGATGGCATGCTAAAACACCCTCAAGATTGTGCCTGCACCCAATCAAATTCTTGCCACCAAACAATATCAGCTCCCCAGAGGATATCAAGAGTTAACAGAGATCATGTGCCAATTGGCTAAAGTAATCATAATTAACTCAACTCATAGTCATTTTAACTCCCCTGTGTGGCCAAAAAGAAAACCTGATGAAGGGCTGGGGATATAGCACAGTGGGTAGAGTGTTTGCCTCTCATGCAGAAGACCCTGGCTTCAATCCTCAGTTCCAAAAAATGAAAAAAACTGATACAACTTGGCACATAACAGTGGATTACAGGAAATTAAATAAGATGATACCTCCAATTTATGGAGACATTTCAAACAAAGCTACCATTCTACAAGAGCTCAGCACTCACCTGGAGCACATCAATTATGTATTAGGTCATGCCTTCTTTAGCCAAGACACAGCCTCTGAGAGTCAGGATGTTGTTGCATTCAGGTGTAAATGGTGACAATAAACATTTATAATGTTACCTCAAGAATATCTCCACAGAAATACCATCTCTCTTGAAGTGGCAGCACAAGATTTAGAAACCTGGTCCTAACCTCCACAGATAAAAATGTTTCATTATTTTGTTGATATTCTTCTCAATTGTTAACCTTTTTTAGTATCCACTGAGGCTGTACCCTTGCTTTTTACTCATTTTCAAGGGAGAAGATGAGCTGTGAACCCTGACAAAAGGCATGGCCCTGACTTAACAGGAAATTTGTTGAATGTTCTCTGGTTTGTAAGACTAAGGTTACAACTCAGGCTCTAATAAACAAAGTTCAGACATTTGTATTTCCCAGTATAGTGAAGCAAAAGAAGAATTTGTGGGGTGACTGTGCTATAGGAGGACTTTCTTTCCTCATCTGACTCAGTAATCTCAGCCCCTATGTAATTTTTGTAGGAGGGGTACACTAGGGGCCTGGACTGACTGAAATACTGAGGGGTTTAATCAAGGCAAACAATAAAACAAATACAAGTTCTTGGGACACTAGACAAATGGAAACCTACTAACCTTATCATCCATGTCACTGTATATCTGGATGGCTGTATGGCATAGATTAAAGGATATAAAATTTCTCATTGGATTTTGGTCACACTTATGGAAAGGGACAGAGGAACATAACTATCTGAGAACAAATGAGTGATACTTATGCTGTTCTTGCTATGAAGACAATCACCTAAGAAGTACCAGTTAAGTTTGTGATTACATGCCCCATCATGGATGGCTACAACAAATGGTCAAAGCTCCATGATCAGGGATAGTTCAGATGGGGTGAATGCCTTCAGCAGTGATGAATAGATAACATTTCCCATTTTAGCTTAGATTTCAACACCTGGAACTGGCCTAATATATGGCAAAACAGGATGAAATACCAGAAGACACGCCTGTAGTTCCTTCATTGTACAAAATGACCAACCTCCAACACACTGTTAAACTGATGGAGGAGCAAGAGAAAATTCCCAAGAGTGGAGAGTTGTATCCTATCACATAGTGACTGAGACTCTATGGATTAATAAAGGGCAAGGATATAACAATCAATGTGCTGAAATGCAAACAGTATGGATGGTAATGCTCCTGAATATGATAGATAAATTATCCATACAGAGAGCTAAGCCATGTTCAGAGAACATGCAAAGTAGCTGCCTCAATGGCAATTATGGATGACTATTGACAGGATTCTCTGGGGAAAAGAGCTGTTGAAGTTGTGACAAGGTACATGTGACTGCACATTGCCCTTCCAATGTCCAGAAAATGATGAGGCTGACCAACCGGCAAAGCCAAGATGCCTGTGGGAAGCCACAGTAGAAGAAATTGCCATTGGGGTATACTGTGGATTAGAGAACGCAGGTCAAAAAAATATAGGAAACTGTGATACACTGGGAACTGCTCAGAAAGATGTCTGAGGTTATTGCTGCATGCCCAAACTGTCTTGCCTGCTCTCAGTCCTACCCACAACAAATGTATCCACAAAGAGGCATATTAAATGAGGTCGTGTATCTCTTTGGTGGCAGCAGGTAGAGTATACTGACCCCTTCTTATTATCAGTTTGAGCCAGCTATGCATTGACTTGTATGGAAACAGTTATAGCTTGATCCAACTTTTTCCCAACCCAAAAGGCAAATAAAAGTGAACCTAATAAGGGAATGATCCAGCTGAGTTCCATGTATGGGACACCACAGGTTACTGAGAGTGAACATGGAACTCATTTCATAGGTGATGATAAAAAGCAGTGGGCTCAAGACCAGGGCACATTGTGGATTTTCTACCTGCCACACAATCCACCAGAAGCTCTATTAATTGAAAGAATGAATGTTCTGTTGATATGAGACTTCTGCAGTGAGAGTGGGGCTGGGGTTGTGGTTCAGCGGTAGAGCGCTCAACTATCATTTGTGAGGCCCTGGGTTCGATCCCAGCACCACATAAAATAAATAAATAAATAAATAAATAAATAAATAAATAAATAAAATAAAGGTATTGTGTTCAACTACAACTAAAATAAATATTAAAAAAGAACTGAAGGATCCAACATGGCCGCCGGCGAGGAAGCAGCAATTCCAATGTCTCCACATTAACGGGATCAGAAAGACCCATTGGAACAGCTGCAGTCTACCTACTGAGGAACTTCTAGCAAAATTCCATTAAGAGGGGACCTGCCGGGAATTGGTAGGTTTATTAGAAGTGTCAGTTTGTCCCAGATAAGTGGATCTTGGCCGGCCACGCGGGCGCAGAGGTCCAGTCCCGCAGCCACCAGTCGCTTCTGCAAGCGGCCGGCAGCCCAGAGCGGCGCGGCCCGCCCAAACCCACAGACGGCACCCGCCATCCCACCGTCCCGGCTCTCCCGGGAGGCCCTGCTCTCGCTCTGCGAACGGCCACCCCGCCTGCCAGGCTCTTAGCCATGCGGCCGCAGCCGCCCGGCTCTACAGGCGGCCCCTGGCGGCCCGGTGCAGCGAGTAGTGTCCCCGCCTGGCCCAGCAGACAGCCCGTGCCCTCCCGGCTCTACTAACAGCCCCGCCCACCCGGCGAACGGCCCCCATGAGACAGCGTGAAGGGAATCTAACCAACCCTTTACGAAATAGCGAACTGGGAACTAAAACCAGAGATTGTGTCAGACCAGAGACAAGCCAGTTCCACCCCTCCCTTCGGACACTCCGGCAAGGAGCCAGGGGCCCGCATAGCAGAGAGGGGAAGTCACCAAAGTTCGGCCAAAGAGATTCCTTCCCAGCAGAATCTACTTTAGCAGGTGTGTGACTCCCACCCACACCAGATACAAACAACCGGGAAACTTCAAAATCTCTCCGTGGGCGTGACCGTAAGGGCCAAAGGACTCTCGTCCCTCAACTCCCCCTACTGCCAGTGACGAGGGCGTGACTGTAGGGGCAGAGGGAAGCAGAGAAGACTCCCCACCCCCAACTCCCCCAGCCGTGAACTGAGAGGGTGTGACGGTAGGGGCGGAGGGAAACAGAGGACACTCCAGACCCCCAACTCCTCCTACTGCCAGCAGAGTGGTTGTGACTATAGGGGCTGAGGGAAGTAGAGGGGATCCTCGACCCCCAACTCCTATTACCACCAGCAGCGACACCAATGGTCTTAGCTGCCAGATTCCGAAGGTGTGCCCACCAAAGGGGTCCGGAAAAATTAAACAATTGACTCCCAGACCACAGCTCCACAGCACTGGGGCTTAGATGAATGACAGAGAGTGCTCAGTAGTTAGGGAAATAGAGCACTCGGTGGGGCTGAAAGTGTAACCAAATCCTTGGGGAACTGCCTCGGGTGAGCAGGTCCTGGCTGGCTGGCAGGAGGAAGGGGAGGAGGGGCCGGAAGTGAAACGGCTCTGGACCAACAGGATTGAGAGACTCCCAGGAACCACCTTACAGAGATTGCTGTTTACACATTGAGGGCAAAACTCAGCCCGGAGGGCACAGCTTTGCCTACGGGAAGAGAAGAAAATGGATCTCTAAGACCTAATTTTATTTCCTATTTCATTATTTTTTCTCTCCCTTTTCCCTCTCTCTCTCCCTTTCCAAGTTATAGTGCTCTTTCCATTCTCCTCTATTCTATCTATCTCCCTCTCCTTCTTTCTTTTCAAGAGCACCTACCTTCCCCTTCCCCCCAACTTTCATCCCAAGCATTACGTCCTCCATTTCTCGTAACTGTCTAAATGCAAATAGGTGTGCGCCCTCCCCCCGCGCCTGCAAGGTAGGCGGACCTGCAACCCACCAGCAGGTCAGGCCCAGCAACCTGGGAGTGGCAGAGCCGCCCCACGCGCCTGCAAGGTAGGCGGACCTGCAACCCACCAGCAGAGCAGGCCCAGCGGCCTGCTGAGGGGCAGAGCTGCCCCCTCTCCCCGCGCCAGCAAGGTAGGCGGAACTGTGACCACCAACAGAACAGACTCAGTGGCCTGCGGAGGGGCAGAGCTGACAACCACGCCTGTAAAGTAGGCGGACCGGCGACCCATCAGCAGAATAGGCCCAGCAACCCGCAGAGGGGCAGAGTAGCCCCACGCGCCTGCAAGGTAGGCGGACCTGCGACCCACCAGCAGATCAGGCCCAGCGGCCTGCTGAGGGGCAGAGCCGCGCCCTCCCCCCGCGCCTGCAAGGTAGGTGGACCTGCGACCCACCGGCAGGTCAGGCCCAGCAACCTGCGGAGTGGCAGAGCCGCCCCACGCGCCTGCAAGGTAGGCGGACCTGCGACCCACCAGCAGACCAGGCCCAGCGGCCTGCTGAGGGGCAGAGCTACCCACTCCCCCAACAACAGCAAGGTAGGTGGAACTGTGACCACCAACAGAACAGGCTCAGTGGCCTGCGGAGGGGCAGAGCTGCCAACAACGCCTGCAAAGTAGGAGGACCTGCAACCCACCAGCAGAGTAGGCCCAGCAACCCCCGGAGGGACAGAGCCACCCCACGCACCTGCAAGGTAGGCGGACCTGCGACCCACCAACAGAACAGGCCCAGCGGCCTGCTGAGGGGCAGAGCCGCACCCTCCCCCTGCGCCTGCAAGGTAGGCGGACATGCGACCCACCAGCAGAGCAGGCCCAGCGGCCTGCTGAGGGGCAGAGCTGACCCCCCCGCGCCAGCAAGGTAGGCGGAACTGTGACCATCAACAGAACAGGCCCAGTGGCCCACGGAGGGGCAGAGCTGCCAACCACGCCTGCAAGGTAGGCGGACCTGCGACCCACCGGCAGAATAGGCCCAGGAACCCGCAGAGGGGCAGAGCCACCCCACTTGCCTGCAAGGTAGGCGGACCTGCGACCCACCAACAGAACAGTCCCAGTGGCCTACAGAAGGGCAGAGCCGCCTCCCGCGCCTGCAAGGTAGGTGGACCTATGACCCACCAGCAGAACAGGCCCAGCGGCCTGCGGAGGGGCAGAGCTGCCCCCCCCCCGTGCCTGCAAGGTAGGCGGAACTGTGACCACTGACAGAACAGGCCCAGCGACCCGCAGAGGGGCAGAGCTGCCGCCCGCGCCTGCAAGGTAGGTGGACCTGCGACCCACCGGCAGAACAGGCCCAGTGGCCTTCAGAGGGGCAGAGCCGCTGCCCGCGACTGCAAAGGAGGCGGAACTGTGACCACCGACAGGACAGGACTAGCAGCCCGCAGAGGGGCAGAGCCGCCGCCCGCGCCTGCAAGGTAGGCGCACCTGCTACCAACCAGCAGAACAGGCCCAGCGGCCTGCCGATGTGGTAGGCACATTGCCCCAATTGGAGGAGGAGCAGAGCCCCTGCCCGCGAGACTTTGCAACTATACAAGAGTAATACAAATATATAGGGGGAAAATTCAATAACACAACAGTTTCGGTAATCAGAAAGAAACGCGAACAGTATGAAGAGACAAGGAAAGAAAGGACCACAAGCAATGCAGGTCAACTCAACATTAGAAGAGGTAATATCTGCAGCAGATGGAATGTCAGATAAAGAATTCAGGAGATACATGCTTCAGATGATCTGGAGTCTCAAGGTAGACATTAGACAGCAAAATCAGACAATGAAAGACCTCTTCAACAATGAATTACATAAACAAATCCAGGAAGCAAAAGATCAACTATACAGGGAGATAGAGGTAATAAAAACCAAACAAACAGAAATCCTAGAAATGCAGGAAGCAATAAACCAACTTAAAAACTCAATTGAGAATACTACCAGCAGAGTAGAACACTTAGAAGATAGAACATCAGACAATGAAAGAACATAGACAGCTCAGCAAGACTGTTAAGAAACCATGAGCAGAACATCCAAGAAATATGGGATAACATAAAGAGACCAAACTCAAGAGTCATTGGGATACAGGAAGGTATAGAGGTCCAAACCAAAGGAATGAGGAATCTATTCAATGAGATAATTCGAGAAAACTTCCCAGACTTGAAGAATGAGACAGAATCCCAAATCCTAGAAGCCTACAGGATGCCGAATGTGCAAAATCATAAGAGATCCACACCTAGACACATTATAATGAAGATGCCCAACATACAGAATAAGGAGAGAATTTTAAAAGCTACAAGAGAAAGGAAGCAGATTACATTTAGGGGTAAACCAATCAGGATAACAGCTGATCTCTCAACACAGACTTTGAAAGCTAGAAGATCCTGGAATAACATATTTCAAACACTGAAAGAAAATGGGTTCCAACCAAGAATTGTGTATCCAGCAAAATTAAGCTTCAGGATGGAAGATGAAATTAAAACCTTCCACGATAAACAAAAGTTAAAAGAATTTGCAGCTAGAAAACCATCTCTCCAAAAAATCCTCGGCAAAACATTACAGGAAGAGGAAATGGAAAATAACAATGAAAACCAACAGTGGGAGGCAGGACAGTAAAGGGGGGAGAATAATCAAAGAGGAAAACAAACCATATTCAGTAACATAAATTAACAAATATGGCTGGAAGGATAACCCATACCTCAATAATAACCCTAAATGTTAATGGCTTAAACTCACCAATTAAGAGACACAGGCTAGTTGAATGGATCACAAAACAAGACCCAACAATATGCTGCCTACAGGAGACGCATTTGATAGGAAAAGACATACATAGACTGAAGGTGAAAGGTTGGGAAAAATCATATCACTCATATGGACTTCGGAAACAAGCAGGAGTGTCCATACTCATATCAAATAAAATAGATTTCAAGCCAAAGTTAATCAAAAGGGATAAAGAGGGACACTACATACTGCTCAAGGGAACCATACACCAACAAGACATAACAATCATAAATATATATGCCCCAAACAATGGTGCAGCTATGTTCATCAAACAAACTCTTCTCAAGTTCAAGAGTCTAATAGACCACCATACAATAATCATGGGAGACTTCAAAACACCTCTCTCACCACTGGACAGATCTTCCAAACAAAAGTTGAATAAGGAAACTACAGAACTCAATAACACAATTAACAACCTAGACTTAATTGACATATATAGAATATACCACCCAACATCAAGCAGTTACACTTTTTTCTCAGCAACACATGGATCCTTCTCAAAAATAGATCATATATTATGTCACAGGGCAACTCTTAGACAATATAAAGGAGTAGAGATAATACCATGCATCTTATCTGATCATAATGGAATGAAACTGAAAATGAATGATAAAAGAAGGAAGGAAAAATCATGCATCACTTGGAGAATGAACAATAGGTTACTGAATGATCAATGGGTTATAGAAGACATTAAGGAGGAAATTAAAAAGTTCTTAGAGATAAATGAAAACACAGACACAACATATCGGAATCTAGGGGACACATTGAAAGCAGTTCTAAGAGAAAAATTCATTGCATGGAGTTCATTCCTTAAAAAAAGAAAAAACCAACAAATAAATGATCTCATACTTCATCTCAAAATCCTAGAAAAAGTGAGCAAAACAACAGCAAAAGAAGTAGAAGGCAAGAAATAATTAAAATCAGAGCTGAAATTAATGAAATCGAAACAAAAGAAACAATTGAAAAAATTGATAAAACTAAAAGTTGGTTCTTTGAAAAAATAAATAAGATCGACAGACCCTTAGCCATGCTAACGAAGAGAAGAAGAGAGAGAACTCAAATTACTAGCATACAGGATGAAAAAGGCAATATCACAACAGACACTTCAGAAATACAGAAGATAATCAGAAATTATTTTGAATCCTTATACCCCAATAAAATAGAAGATAGTGAAGGCATCGATAAATTTCTTAAGTCATATGATCTGCCCAGATTGAGACAGGAGGATATAGACAACCTAAACAGACCAATATCAATTGAGGAAATAGAAGAAATCAAAAGATTACCAACTAAGAAAAGCCCAGGACCAGATGGGTATACAGCAGAGTTTTACAAAACCTTTAAAGAGGAACTAATACCAATACTTTTCCATCTATTTCAGGAAATAGAAAAAGAGGGAGAACTTCCAAATTCATTCTACGAGGCCAACATCACCCTGATTCCTAAACCAGACAAAGTCACTTCAAAGAAAGAAAACTACAGACCTATATCTCTAATGAACCTAGACGCAAAAATCCTCAATAAAATTCTGGCGAATCGGATACAAAAACATATCAAAAAAATTGTACACCATGATCAAGTAGGATTCATCCCTGGGATACAAGGCTGGTTCAATATATGGAAATCAATAAATGTTATTCACCACATCAATAGACTTAAAAATAAGAACCATATGATCATCTCGATAGATGCAGAAAAAGCATTCGACAAAGTACAGCATCCCTTTATGTTCAAAACTCTAGAAAAAATAGGGATAACAGGAACATACCTCAACATTGTAAAAGCAATCTATGCTAAGCCTCAGGCTAGCATCATTCTGAATGGAGAAAAATTGAAGGCATTCCCTCTAAAATCTGGAACAAGACAGGGATGCCCTCTCTCACCACTTCTGTTCAACATAGTTCTCGAAACACTGGCCAGAGCAATTAGACAGACGAAAGAAATTAAAGGCATAAAAATAGGAAAAGAAGAACTTAAATTATCACTATTTGCAGATGACATGATTCTATACCTAGCAGACCCAAAAGGGTCTACATAGAAACTATTAGAGCTAATAAATGAATTCAGCAAAGTGGCAGGATATAAAATCAACACGCATAAATCAAAGGCATTCCTGTATATCAGCGACAAATCCTCTGAAATGGAAATGAGGACAACCACTCCATTCACAATATCCTCAAAAATAATAAAATATTTGGGAATCAACCTAACAAAAGAGGTAAAAGTCTTATATAATGAAAACTACAGAACCCTAAAGAGAGAAATTGAAGAAGATCTTAGAAGATGGAAAAATATACCCTGTTCATGGATAGGCAGAACTAACATCATCAAAATGGCGATATTACCAAAAGTTCTCTATAGGTTTAATGCAATGCCAATCAAAATCCCAATGGCATTTCTTGTAGAAATAGAGAAATTCATATGGAAAAATAAAAGACCCAGAATAGCAAAAACAATGTTAAGCAGGAAGTGTGAATCAGGTGGTATAGCGATACCAGATTTCAAACTATATTACAGAGCAATAGTAACAAAAACAGCATGGTATTGGTACCAAAACAGGCGGGTGGACCAATGGTATAGAATAGAGGACACAGAAACCAACCCACAAAACTACAACTTTCTTATATTTGATAAAGGGGCTAAAAGCATGCAATGGAGGAAGGATAGCATCTTCAACAAATGGTGCTGGGAAAACTGGAAATCCATATGCAACAAAATGAAACTGAATCCCTTTCTCTTGCCATGCACAAAAGTTAACTCAAAATGGATCAAGGAGCTTGATATCAAATCAGAGACAAGGCATCTGATAGAAGAAAAAGTTGGCTACGACCTACATACTGTGGGGTCGGGCTCCAAATTCCTCAATAGGACACCCATAGCACAAGAGTTAATATCTAGAATCAACAAATGGGACTTGCTCAAACTAAAAAGTTTTTTCTCAGCAAGAGAAACAATAAGAGAGGTAAAATAGGGAGCCTACATCCTGGGAACAAATTTTTACTCCTCACACTTCAGGTAGAGCCCTAATATCCAGAGTATACAAAGAACTCAAAAAATTAGACAATAAGATAACAAATAACCCAATCAACAAATGGGCCAAGGACCTAAACAGACACTTCTCAGAGGAGGACATACAATCAATCAACAAGTACATGAAAAAATGCTCACCATCTCTAGCAGTCAGAGAAATGCAAATCAAAACCACCCTAAGATACCATCTCACTCCAGTAAGATTGGCAGCCATTATGAAGTCAAACAACAAGTGCTGGTGAGGATGTGGGGAAAAGGGTACACTTGTACATTGTTGGTGGGACTGCAAATTGGTGCAGCCAATTTGGAAAGCAGTATGGAGATTTCTTGGAAAGCTGGGAATGGAACCACCATTTGACCCAGCTATTCCCCTTCTGGGTCTATTCCCTAAAGACCTAAAAAGAGCATGTTACAGGGACACTGCTACATCGATGTTCATAGCAGCACAATTCACAATAGCTAGACTGTGGAACCAACCTAGATGCCCTTCAATAGACGAATGGATAAAAAATTGTGGCATTTATACACAATGGAGTATTACTCTGCATTAAAAAATGACAAAATTATAGAACTTGGAGGGAAATGGATGGCATTAGAGCAGATTATGCTAAGTGAAGCTAGCCAATCCCTAAAAACAAATGCCAAATGTCTTCTTTGATATAAGGAGAGTAACTAAGAACAGAGTAGGGAAGAAGAGCATGAGAAGATGACTAACATTAAACAGGGATGAGAGGTGGGAGGGAAAGGGAGAGAGAAGGGAAATTGCTTGGAAATGGAAGGAGACCCTCAGGGTTATACAAAATTACATATAAGAGGAAGTGAGGGGAAAGGGAAAAATAATACAAGGGGGAGAAATGAATTACAGTAGAGGGGGTAGAGAGAGGGGAGGGGAGGGGAGGGGAGGGGAGGGGAGGGGGGATAGTACAGGATAGGAAAGGCAGCAGAATACAACAGACATGAGTATGTCAATATGTAAATCAGTGGAAGCGTAACTGATGTGATTCTGAAATCTGTATACGGGGTAAAAATGGGAGTTCATAACCCACTTGAATCAAAGTGTGAAATATGATATATCAAGAACTATGTAATGTTTTGAACAACCAATAAAAAAAAAGAACTGAGAGTAACTCTATTCAGGCTACTATTCTGCCTAAAGAACTGAATCCACTAAATGAGAAACCCAGAAATCAGAAGTCTGCAGCTGTTTTTATGTTATCAACTCATGGCTCACAGCATTAAGATAAAGGGAATTGCCACTGAAAATTTAATTAAAAAAATCTGGGGTATGAGTAACCACTTCTATTTCCTTAAGACATCATATTGGAGACAGGAGCATTAGTTGGTCATGGTGTGTACAAGTAAGATCATGGTGATTTGCCTTAGTGGCCCTTTGGGTGGAAGAAATATGTAGAAATTTACAAGTAAATCCTACTGTGTTAGAAACCTGACCCTCACAAGTATAGGTGATGTAATCTTTGGGTATTATGATTTGGACATGAGGTATCCCCCAAAGGCTCGTGTGTGAGAGAATGCAAGGGTTAAGAGGAAAAATAATTAGATTATGAGAAGTATAACCTAATTAGTAGATTTATACCCTGATATGGATAACTGTGTGGTAACTGTAGGCAGGTAGAATGTACATAGAGGAGGCAGATTTGGGAGGGGGCATGTCTTTGGGGTTTATATTTTTTTCTGGTGGAAAGTGGAAGTCTCTTTCTGCGTCCTGGTTGCTATGTTCTGAGCTGCTTTCTTCTAGTATTCACTTCCTCCATGATGTTATGCTTCATCTCAGGCTTAGAACTATAGAGTCCATCTATGCACTGAGAACTCGAAAATGTGAACACTAAATAATCTTTTCCTCATCTATGTTGTTCTTCTCAGGTCTTTTGGTCACAGCAATAATAAGGCTAAATAAAACACTCTGCAACTATGAGCCAAAATAAATTTTTCCTCTTCTATGCTGTTTTTGTCGGGTCTTTTGTTCACAACAATAAAACATTGACTAAAACAGGTGTCATTAGCTAAGAAAATCAGTTTACCACATTTATATATTCCAAGCGTCTTATTCTTTTTATAGCCTGAATGAAAACAGACAGATTGGTATGCTACACTTGTCTAGGCAAACTTATTGTGCAGGCTACTTTACTAGCTCAAGATCATACCTGTATGCCACCTCATAGAGCTAATTTACCATTATTGATGCCTATTAAACATTTGTAATATTTTCCATAGGATATAAATAAGTAACCTATTCCTCAATTGGGTAATAAATGTTGGACATTATGACAACTGGACAGACTACTGGATTTTCTCAGTACTGGCTGTGAGTAATCACAGGGCTTCCTGGTGGAGGAAAATCTGCAAATGAGATGGAAGGGACTCAGACAAAACAGAACTGGACTAAAAACACCCTACCTCTCATGCTTTAACACAAGGGTCTAAACAAATCAATGCTATCTTCACTACCTACAGCGCTTGCCGGTTGGTCTTTGCTCTTTATATTATTCTTCTTATGATAGGGTGCAATGTGCTTCAGGCTCTATCTCAAGGGCTTTATGGAGACATAGGTTGGTATTAGATTTTAGGGGAAATTAAAGGCTTCTAAGAAACTCAAAGGATGAATTACTGGAAACTACTACTCACAGCCTTGGAAAGCTTGGAAGGATACAAGGACAAGTCCAAAGAATATGAGGACAAAGGAAATTTGAGAGGGGGAAGCTCTCTATTTCCTTTATCTGATATCTTTTGAAGAGGATCTAAACAGAGTAATCCTGGTTGTAAAGTAAAGGAATGTACTAATAAAACATCTGAGGAAGTCCTTCTGTTCAATAGACATGCAATCTATCCTATATATATTCCCCTCTGCTTGTAGTAGCAGTGCAACTATCCACTGTATTCCAGCCTGTCTCCAATCAGGATTAGGTAATAAAATGTTCAAATTCTCTCCATTGGGTCCTCCAAATTCTTTGTTATTGATAAACTGTACACAGAGGAATTTGCAGGACTGGGGCTGAACATGACATCATGGAGGCTTCTAGCAGGATTTAAAAGAAAGGCCTGAGTGACCAGGCAATGCATGTCAGGGTTAAGGCAGTAAGTGAACCTGTTAGAGTGAAACTGAAGCTAAAGCTACAATTGAGACTACTGAAGTTAGAGATACCAGGAACATTGTAACACCTAATGAAAAAAACTGCAGGCAGTGAGTAGAGCCAGCCCATGGCAAAGGCCATGTTGACTGCAGCTGGAATGTCTATAAGGGCAGGGCCCAGCTCTTTGGGGGCACACATTTCACCACCAAAAGTCTTAGATGCCACATGTGCAGCTATGGATTTAATATTTGTCCTACTATGTTTGCATTTTGCTTTCTACACTCCTATTTATCCTATTTAGGGTCACTGCTTTCTACACTCCTATTTATCCCATTTGCAATGGAAATTTTACTCTACGCCATTGCATACTGAGTATATGCAACTTCTTTTGATGTTTATAGGGGCTTACAGCTAAGAGTTTATTGTGTCCCAGAGAAGACCTTGAACTTGGACTCTTGAATAATGCTGAAACTTTGAAGACAATGGGGACTTCTGTTAATGGCCTGAAATTTGAATTGTGAGATGGCATAGCTTTTGGGGATCAGAGGTAGAATGCTATTGTTTAAATAGGGAATGTCCCCCCAAATTTCATGAATTTTAAGCATTATCCTTAATGCAGCAATTTCAAAAGATGGGGCTTTGGTGAGGTTATCGGATGAAAAAATTCTAATATCACTAATATATTAATCCATTGATAGCTTAAAGAACTACTGGAAGGTGGTGGACACTATAGGGAGTTAGGACATATTCTGAAAAAGAAGGTCACTCAGGAAGAGCCTTAGTTGTCTATATCTTGTCCCTAGCTACTCTTACTTTTCTCCCATTCGCTCTTACTTTGTGGCTGCCTTGAACTGATGCTTTCCTCTGACAAACACTTACTATTATGTTCTTCCTCACTTCATGCTCAGAACAATGGAACTGGTCAAATGTGGATGAAACATCTGAAACCATGAACCAAAATAAACTTTCCTTCTTTATATCATTTTTACCAGGAATTTGGTATGAATCATAGCAATAAAGTGCTGATTATAACAGTCATCAACAAAATCAGAGAGAACATTCACAGGATCCTTGTGGAATATCCTGGCACTATCTTAAAGGCAATTATGGCATTCCTTAGAGTTGAACCAATATGGAAACTACATAAGGCAGAAGATAGGGCCCTTTTAAGTCATAACTGTTATTGTGTTCTGGCAGGAATGAGACTTGGGATTCTGAAAACAAAAATATGTCTATAAAATACAAGAGTTTTATCAATAGCCTGACAAGAACTTCTCTGAATTTAGGGAAAAATTTTTTCAAGGCTTCTGTCATTACTCAGATGTATATCCAGAGAGCCTGAACAATTTACATATGATAAGTGAGCCTTTTATAAAACTGAGTGCTCCAGATATTTGATAGAAATTATAAAAGAAAATGGTACCCTTTGAATGAGTTCCTATCAACCAATAGATATGTTTTTCAACAACAGAAATGAGTGCCTGTACCAAGAATCCAACCATCAAGCAGTTGCATTGAGCCTGGTCTTTGAAGGAAAATGAAGATATGAAAGAGAAAGAAAACCTATCAAACAAGGTAAGTACATCCCAGGTAAGAATGAAACCACTCACATGACCAATGGGCAAATGTCATTATACTTTCTGAAATTCAAAATTTCTACCACATTACAATTTTACAAGAAAATGACTGTTTTGTAACATGGTGGACATGGAGAACTGAGAGTGATATGGCTGCTCCAAATAGTATTTAATAGTTACAGAGGACCTGCCTATGGCTATGGTTACCCCCTGGATAGCTGAACCCAGGATGGTGGGGTAAAGTGATAGTACATAAAGACATTAAATCAGCTGGCTAATATCCCAAATCTCTGCCACAGGTGGGTCTTGATCTGATCTGATTACCTGGAATCAACCTCTGGTTCTCTAAAATCAAATCACATTAGATATTCCCATGGGAACTGATGGGGAAACTTGTGCTATCAACAAATTATTGTGTACCTCCCCGATAATCCAGGAAATGACTTTCTGAATCTACAAGGTAGCCCAGGAGGAGGCCATGACTGATGATTCAGCACTAAGCCTAAATGCATGGTTATGATCTGATTGGGTAAATATAACTTGGCAAATTTTATTGATGTTTCTAATTATGCTATGGGATTTATTGTTGCTGAGGAATAATGTCTCAATTATAAGACCATTTTTTAAGCCATGCTTTCCCAGCAAGGAGGCAAGGAAGATATGGTACTACCAAACTTCAAAATGAGTTACCTCGGCTCAGTGAAGAAAAGAAATTCAACATGCTTCTTTGTTAACCAGGCCAGTTTGTTCCATTTTGTAGGTGCTTTTTTCCCATGGAGTCTATGCCCTTTAGGAAGTAGTCAGGTGACATCAAAATTCCTGTCCACTTAAGAATACATGATGGAACAAACTGACAGTGAGAAACTGAATGTGCTCATAAGCTCTCCATATAATATCTAGACCTAATTCTAAGACACTTCACTTTGTTTCTGTCTGTTCTATATTTATAGATTAACTGTACGGTAAAGTTAGCTAGAAATGAACAAAACCTCCCTTCCCAGCACTCATGCGTTACAAGTTATACATAAAGGGAAAAATTCACACCTAGGGGGTGCTTGCAAAAAGGCTGACCAAAACTAACAGTAGACACAAACTACTTTGCACAACACAGATGCTTTTAATTATTTACGTTTTCTGTAGATCTATGTGAACAAGGAAACTGCACACAGCCTATTCTTCAGAAGCAACTAATTTTTTTTTGTTGTTACTGGGGATTGAACTCAGGGGTACTCAACTACTGAGCCACATCCCCAGCTCTATTTTGTATTTTATTTAGAGACAGGGTCTCACTGAGTTGCTTAGAACCTCAAAGCTGCTAAGGCTGGTTTTAAACTCATGATTCTTCTGTTTCAGCCTCCCAAGCTGCTGGGATTATAGGTGTGTATCCCCGAAGCTGGCAGAAGCAACTACTTTCTGAAACACTGTATAATGCCCCTTGCCTAGGATCCACATAACTTCCCCTGAAAAATCATATAAGAGATTCTCTCTTAGAGAAAGGGTAATATGGTCATTGATGGCAAGAATTAATAATTTCCCCCAAAGTTCTTTCTTTCTCCATTATCTGCCTCTAGCTTCATTGTGAATACTGGACAGCAGTAAACTGAACCTTGTAAGGTTCCACTATTTAGCCAATAATAGGTAGAATACACATTCTTATAAGGCTCACAAGGACTGCTCACTAACATATACCACATCATGGACATAAAATACACCTCAAAATTTATCATATCCTGTCCTCAAACCACAGTGAAAATATACTAGAAAGAAACATTCAAAAATTAAGTGTAAAATACTCAAGTTCATGATAATTAAATAACAAATTTTAAATACTATGTTAATCAAAAAGAAAATTCAACTGGGCATGGTGGTGCACACCTGTAATCACAGCCTCTCAGGAGACTGAGGGAGGAACATTACAAGTTCAAAGCCAGCCTTAGCATCTCAGTGAAGTCCTAAGTAATAATGAAGACCCTGTCTCAAAATTTAAAAAAAAGAAAAAAAGAAAAAATGGGATGGGGTTTGGCTCAGTGCTTATGAGCTGCTGGGTTCAATCCCTGGCACCAAAAAGCAAAACAAAAACAAATAAGCAAACAAACAAAAACCAAACAAACAAAAACAAAAACCCAAACCTTTAAAATATTTTGAATTAAATGCCAATTAAAATGGAACTTTATCAAAAATTGTGGAATACGGGGAAAGGAAAGCTTACATACAGCAAAATGTATAGAACTCAATGCATGTCTCAGAAAATTTAAGCCCAATCATATGAATTTTTACTTTGAGTCCCAGGAAAAGATGAGTAACTTAAATCCAACATATGTAGAAAATAACATAGTATGGCAAAGATTATAAAAGAAAGTAAACAGAATTTTCAAACTACTTAATAAACAGTTTTCAGAATATGAGAGTGTCCAAAATTAGCAAGGAAATACAGCACCTAAAAAGAATCATTGGAATCAAAGAATATTAATTCAGGAAAATTTAATTTGCTTACTAATATTTCAAACAGTTAACTATAAATATTCTACCTGAAAGGAACTTAGGTAAACACCTAGTAGCATACCCATAATATAATAAAGTATATGTGATAAAGAATAAACTCACAACTCATTTCTCTGAGACACAAGAGAGAATTATGAGGTTTGTATGAGAGTATCAATGAATATATAAGAGGACACACAGGCAAAGGTGAATATTTATGTGTGTGTAATACTGCAATGTCTCCTCAAGACCTGCTCAATGCTGTCCATGACCCATCGCTAGAGCTTACCTGGCATGCCTGATCCTTCCCGTGATACCTTTTTCACTTACCTGTGATCTCTTCTCTTAGGTCGCTGGAAAAATTGATGTACATGCAGAGTGGCAGTTTTGTACTCTTTGTTTCTTCATTCCAGAGTAACATGGTGCTTAATATAATAAGCTATGCAAGGAAAAACATTGTGTTAAATAAATCCCTTAGTAAAAGACAGTTATTCTCTACAAATTTAATAATTTTTTTAAAAAGAATGTCCAAAACTGATACATGAACGTGTAAGAAAATTAATCTCAAGAAATTAATTATTAATTAATTATTAACTAAATAATAATTATTGCCATTAATATTAATTGATTTTTGAAGAGTCATATAGAGTATTGAATATTCATTCATCAGGGGGAAAACCCCTCTAATTTCACAAATCACAGAATATAATTTCTAGGTGGATCAGAGACATAGACCTAAATGTAAAAACAATTTAATGCAGTATTTAGTATGTAATTTAGCAAAATAAATTCATGACTTTGTGGTAGGATAATAATTATTACACTAAGACTAGGAAGAAGTAACCACATAAGAGAACAATTATTTAACACAGTCGATGTGAGTGAAGACTGGATATAGACTGAAGTAAACTCAAGATTCTCCCTTTGCTTTCCTGTAGGGCTTTTGCTGACATTTAGAAGTAGACCATTCAACAGAGTGACCATTTTCTCTAACTGAAAGATGTATAATTTGTATCAATTGCAAAAATGCATTTCATTCACAATGAAAGTAAAACTTTTCAAAACTGTGATAGATACTTTTATAACTTTAATTTTTTTCTTTTTTTTATTGGTTGTTCACAACATTACAAAGCTCTTGACAAATCATATTTCATACATTAGAATCAAGTGGGTTATGAACTAGCAGAATACAACAGTCACTAATATGGCAGTATGTAAAAATGTGATGTGTAACCGATGTGATTCTGCAATCTGTATTTGGGGTAAAAATGGGAGTTCATAACTTTAATTTTTTTAATTACAGTTCTGGGGATTTAACTCAGGATGTCTACCACTGAATTATATCCAGTCTTTTTCTATTTTTTATGTTGAGAAAGGTTTCAACTTTAGCCTTAAACTTGTGATCGTCCTCTCTCTGTCTTTGAAGTTTTTGAAATTACGGATATGCACCACAATGCTCAGGTAACTTAGAATTTTTATCTAAAATTTATTGAAAATATATTTAGCTTTTAGCAATATAGAGTTTTATCTTGTATCTCTGATATGATTATATGAGATGAAAAAAGAAACATACATATATATTATTAACATGGTATTAATGAAGATATACTAATACTAATACCTTTCATTCAGATGAAACTTTCATCAACTACATTTTAACTCACCTTACCCATGAAATTTCTCATTTTACCATTATCTCTGTTAATCAGAAGAATCTGTGATTGGGGATTTCTTGAGAGGCTTAAAATATGGTTTCATATAAACAGACCAACTCTGTTTACCTTCTACCTGGGAATAAAGACAGAATTATTAGTGAACTACTAGAATTTCCTGTCTAATTGTAGTGTTGATAATAATACAAAGTGCAGAGGAGGCAATAATTTCATCCTAATAAATTTTAATAATTTCACATTGCCTTGACATCCATTTTGAATACATATCTAAGTTGCTCATACTAGAAATTTGGTTTATTCATCCATGAAACAGGTTATAGTTCTTTTCCTCCTCCATTAAGAGCTTGGAAGAGGAACGTCAAACTGTTTCATGGATAAATTAACCAAATTTCTGGTGGGAGCTCTAGCGATGTAGATATTTATCTTGAACCACTCCATACAACCACCTACTGGCGGATTACTCCTGGGGACAGGTAGATGTTGTACATTACTAGTCTGCTGGCTACCATTCCTTGCACAGATGGTGAGATATTCCAGTAATCCCTTCTCATACAGAGTGTGACTCCACGTAAATTGTGCTTGCTTGCTGGAAATCACCAATTATGACTCTCCCTGAGAAACCTGCTTAGGTAATATCCTGCACCACAATAAAGACTATAGCTCACAGGTATCTCCTGTTTTTCTCTTCTCACTGCTCCTCTGTTTTGTGTTTTGGGATCTAGCAATGAATAATCTATTATATTGCCTCCTCTGCACTTTGTATTATCATCAACACACTTAACAATAACTTGTTTTCCAGTAGAGGCTCTCCTAGACAGTGCCTATCTTAGTAGGAATAAAGTGAACACAGATCATACAAAAGCCAAAAGTGTATCTATTATGTAAAGTAAGTTTCCTACTTGAATGAATCTTGATATGGGTGAGACATAGTGGCATGAGGACATCCACCAGGATAAAGAAGCATCTCATCATTTCGATAAGCTTTTGCATCACTGTGACCAAAAACCTGTCAAGAACAATCAGAAGAGGAGATATTTTATTTTATCTCATGGTTTCAGAGCATTAGTCCATAACTTGTTAACTCTATAGGTTGGGACCAAGATGAGACAGAACATCATGGTGAAAGTGTGTGGTAGAAGAAAACAGATAAGACATGGCAACAAGGAAGGGAGAGAGAGGAAAGGAGAGGAGAGGAGAGAGGAGGGGAGGGGAGGGGAAGGAAGGGGAGGAGAGGGGAAGGGAGGGGGAACACTCCATTAACATGGGACAAAACATAAAAATAAACAAAAACCCTAATGTCATGCCTCCACTACCTACAGTTACTGTCTAGGTAATGCATCAGTGGATTGATCCACTGATTAGGTTAAAGCTCCCATGATCTGATTATTTCACCTCTGAACCTTCTTGCACTGACCTACACATGAGGTTTTTGAGGACACCTCATATCTAAACTGCTACATACATGAAAGGCATGTTGTAAACACCTACTACCAAATCCACTGTAACCCAATACGGCTACAGCTAGAGTTTATAGCCACTGATGAGAGACCTAAAAAGTGAACTAGAAATAATAAAAAATTTAATATATATGGAATGCTAACTTAACAAACTACAGTTCAAAAATCATTCAAAAGGAAAACAGAAATGACAAAATGTTACTTGGAAGATTGCACTGGAGTGGCAGCTTTGTAAAGCAGAAAAAATTGTGTACTCAGAATTTCTGCCCCCAAATGTAAAAAAGTGAGCAATACTCCCTTTAAGTTACTTTCAAAATTCATTTCTTCAATCCAAAGCAATCCTCTATCTATCTCTTCTTTACCTTTCTTTAGCTACTCACATGGGGGAGGGTGATCATGTAAGTCACACTATGAAGGGCACTGCAAATGTAGATGTATTAAGGTTTTCATAAAATGTTTAGATCTGTTCTCTTGATACTCTAAGCAACACAATTTGGGTATATGAATATGGAATAGGCCTTTGTGTTCCATAATGAATATATTTAATGAGGAATAAACTCACATACTTTATGATGCAAGTGTATTGCCATGTAGAAATTCAGTTTGTAAGAAGATTCAAGGTAACAGCAGGTTCTGGACTGAAACATGTGCACCATTCTTCCTTTGAACTCTAAATTCTATTCATGCTAGCTTGTGTAGACAGGATGTTGTGTTCACATAGCAAGATGCAGTGTGACTTTGGGATGCCTTCAATGTCATCTTTCTGAAATCCTGGTTGTCAGATCAACCTGTGTGAACTGTGCTCACAGGTGGTTGAGCAGTTTGTGAGAACTCATATCTTCTGGGATTTCAGGAAGTCATATTGGGGATGCAATAGTCAGCACAGTGTCCTCTATGTCTGTGAGTGTAAGTTACTATACTTCTTTGTCTATCACCTGTCCACTCTTAATCCTGAGCTTTCAGGTTAATGCTTCTGCCCTGCTGAGATGGGTCACTGCATGTCTGTAGCTACATGGTTCTTCTTGTATCCTGGCTAGTGCTGTCTTTTGTGTTTTTTCTTTTGTTTTTGGTTTTGTTTCTAAATAATTGGAAGAGGAAATATTCTAAGTGTGCATCATGATACACTCTAATTTATGTATTGAAATAAAGGGGACAAGTCACACTTTAGGAATTACAATTAAAATGACATGAATGGGAGAATTCTCCATATTTTAAACCATAGATTTTTTTAAAAGTCCATCATTTCTCAGGGGTGAAAAATCAGCTTAGAATTGTAAGAAAATTTCTTGAATAACAAATGCACAGAAAACACCACATAAATATCTGCTATCCTGACTTCAAAATGAGAAATGTGATAGAGGCCAGGTGTTTGCCTCACTGTAGGTGTTCAGCCACAAGAGCTAGTTTTCTCCTTGTGTCTATTAGTGCATTGTGGAAAATATGACCCATGATTACAGATCTTAAAATCAAGCCTTGACCCTGTGAATGTCCACACAGTACAGAATGCAGTCATACAGCATTGAAGAATTTGAGGAAATGGGTCCTGGATAAATCCCTGGTGTTGTCCAGCAGAGAACTGTGGCTGTGCACTGGGAGCTGTGTGGTGAGTGGAGAGTCCTTCCTACTCTGGAACTCTTTGTTTAGTCAGAACATGTGCAGAGACCTAATTTTTCCTGTGCTAATCTCCTAAATCAATACATTCAGGGTTGTAACCAGTTTTTTGTGTGTTTGATTTTATCAGACTTTTTCCATCTGTGCACAAAACATGTGTATCACTCATTTGTCTCCAAATTTCTAATACTTGGTGTCAATAGTTCATTTCCAGGTCAGTGTAAGAAGCACTGACCTAAAATACCCTGTTTGGAATCACTATTTTTGCACCCAGGTTATCAAGTATTCTGACAATATGTATCCTGTGGCTTTTATTGTTGGCAGTGGTTACTATAATTCTACAATGTGAGTGTCTACAGATAAATCATCTGAAGGAATTTTTGATGGAGTCTCTTCAAGGATTTTAATTATCACAGTATTTTCTGAAAGGCTTTAAGATGAGAGTAGTCTTTTGAATACTTGAAAAATAAAATACAGTTCCAAGGATATACTTTCTAATTGTGGAATTATTTATGATCCTTGTTATTACTGATGTTTCATCTTAACCTTCTCATGTCCATAAGTACATAAATGGCATATTAAAAAAGCAAAACAAAAAATCCTTTCAGTGGAAACCTTCGGGTACACTCCCAGGCAATATCAAGAAATCAAGATTTCTGAGAGTTGGGAAGATGGTAGAAGTGACCTAGTCATCAAATCCTGAACTTCTCCCAACATAAAAAGGAGACAGCAAAGAAAAATAAAATTGAGACATTCATGACAAAATAAAAGCTCTAAGACTTGATATTACAAGGTCTGAGAGCTGGAGAGACTGGAAGACAGGTTAAGAGTAGAAAATAAACCCAGAATGCATTATCTCCAAACCAGAATCTGCTGATGAGAAGAGTGGTAGGGTAACACAGAGAGAAAGAGAGAAATAGGGAAGCAGAATCTCTCTTAGGCTCACCCACGTAAAAACAGTTGAAAAGACAGACAAAATTTAAAGCATGATGCTAACAGAATGGTCCTTAAAACCTAACAGTGCAAACAGCTTCAAACCAAATTGTGAAAAGAAAACTGAGCCAGAGGTCTGCAGCCTTCTTGCTGTGCCCTCAGAAGACTAGTCATCCCCTTAAATCAGCATGGTATCTTCCCAAGTCCAAACACTTGCAAATTAAACCAGAGAAAAGTCACCAGTTGCAGGACTTCTTAAAACATCCAAGCAGAAAGAAATCCTAGAAGGACCACTACTATCCCCAAATCACCAAGACCCCCTTGCCCTTACCCTCACCACAAACAAAGGGAATAAATGAGTTGTTCAGGACATATGCTGCGAAGTGCACCTAGCCGAGCTCTGCAACTCAAAACAAGGACAGAAAGCCCTGTACAGTGTCTTCTTATTCAACTCAGAGATATCTATGAAGCAGTTTGGGCACTGAACAAAGGCAAGAAGATTCACCATGCCTAGACCACTGAACCCGGGATAGGCACTATGGGGAAATAAGAAGAGTCCCTGCAATTATGGGGCAATACCAGAGGGAAGCTGTCTGGATATTCAATAACACAGAGACTCAGTTGAAAAATACCAGTGCATTCAGCAGGAAGGGGCCAATCTCAGTCTTAACTTGTGCACAGCCTGACCCATAATCACAACACATAACTAAAAGGGCATTACTTGGATATTTGTGGGACCTAGCATCAGATTTAGTAAACAGAGGGAATCAACAGCCACCATTCAAAACCTGGGGGAATGGAAACTAGAGTTTAGGTGAACCACCTGAGACCTTCCATTATGGTATACTCAGAGAGTGGCTTTGATTAGAGGGATACTTCTGCACCACAGAACAATGGTGGAAATCCCACAACCATATTCCTGCACTCACAGATAGCTACAGAATCACGAGCCACCACACAGCTTTGTAGATTCAAACAGCAATTCTTTATTCCCGAACTCACACCGGCCTCCACACACGTTCTGGGGCAATCCCAGTTCTGCTGCCACCCAATTCACCTCCTCCACGAGGCTTTCCTCCCAAAATACTCTCTGAATCTCAGGAGAACTCAAAAGGAGCTCAGGTAGCAGGAACGCCCTATTTCCAGCAGCAATAATCCTCAACATCCAACTTCCCTAAAACCCAAGGTCTTAAACTGGGAACGCCCTAAACCCAAGGACCGGGATACTATACTTCCTCAAACTGCAGGATACACCCTAATCCTGGATCCACCCTCGTCCTTGAGTAGGGTCATCTTTCTCAAACACACATGCAAGGTCACAGCAAATTTAACATGGGGTACGCTGGCAAGGAAATCGATGCGTCATTCCTACTTGGTAATGGCCCTCAGCAGATAGCCAATAAGATCTTCAGTATCATGAAAAGGATCCTGTAAAGGGGAGCAGGTATACAGTGACCCACTGCAATCACAGGGACACTCCACAACCTGCATCCTGAACTACTGCACACACAGAAACAAGGCAGCCACAACACTGCACCCCAAGAGCAATCAGCTGCAGGCCCCTGAGCTAACAAATCAGAAGCTGCTGGTAGCAGGTTCTTAGGAACTAGGGAATTGTACCCCTGCAACTCTGGAAAGATACATAAAGACTGATGGACATCTGCTAAATGCTGAAACCCCAATGAAATACAAACCAAGATTCAAAAAGAAATTTCTTCTTGGCATAGTTTACACAGGGAACAGAATAGAGACAAACACAGAGACAAACCCACATAAATGCAGTTATCTGATATCAGTCAAAGGTACAAAAATTATACATTGAAGGAGAAAAAGGCCTTTTTAGCAAATGATGCTAGGAAAAATGGAAAGATAGAATAAGAAAGAAAAATCTATTGAACAAGGTAAGCACATCCTAGGTAAAAACCAGAGCCTTTACTGTAAGAAGACCAATTATTGTCCCAAGAAATAGTGGGAAATGTCCATTTGGAGGTCTACTCCCTAGATATTAGGGAACAAAGAAAGGTAAGATGAGGACTGAGGAGACCTTAGGGCTCTTATAGATTTTACTCAGCTGATCCAAATTTCTCCAGAGGAACTCCTGGTACAGTCAACAGGAGTTCAAATGGGTTTCTATCCTTTGACACAGGTGCTTACTTATTCACTATTAATTACTAAAACAGGGAGGAAAAAGCTACAATCTCAATGATGTTCACAGGGGTATCAGCTGAAGCTCAAGATAGATCCATTTTTCCAGCCATTGGAACATCACCTCTGAGATGTGACTTTAAAACACAATTTCCTATATCTGCCAGAGGATCAGTAAACCTCTCAAGCTGTGAACTTTTGTCCAAACTAAATGCCCCTGTAAACTTCTATCCAGGATAATTGGATATACACATTTTCCTGGAGCAATCTGAAGAGTCACAGATGATACTTCTAGGAAAGAAATATGTTCAATAACAACTACTTCTAAAAGTCTGTGAAAAGTAAAACCTAAAGTCTAGGTATGCCAAGAATGACTAAGCACATATAACCTACCTGGTTTGAACTAAAGGTAGAACATGCATCTTTAAGTTTAAACAATATTTACTAAAGGAGGAAGTTCAAAAGGGCAACCAGCAGTTGTTCAAATAAAGTTAAAGCACAATTTAATTTGACCTGCCAGTCTCCTTAGAATATAGCAATCCTTTAAATTAAAAATATGATTATGTGATTTTGATGAGTACACATTTGTTCATGACTGACAGGCTATAAATCATATTGTTCAGAACATCCATCTAGAATTATCTTTCTTTACACTTTATTAATGTTCTCAAATCCTATGAGTGGCTCAGAGTACTGAATTTTAAAAATGCATTTTTCTGCACATCCCTGGGAACAACCTCAGCTCGGGTTTGCTTTTGAGTGGCAGCAGCCTGATATATAGGCAGGGCAGCAATACTGCAGGAAAGTGTTCCCTCAGGAATTTAAAATATGTCCTACTTCATTTACAGTATCTATAGGAAGGGATTAAGTCATCTGAAATTTACCTGTGGACTCCTAGAAATTTGTGGATTATTTGCTGATGCTTAGTCCTATGCATGAATTATGCTTTACTAACGTCATTAAGACTCAAACACTTAGACTCTGAAGAATAAAAAGTATGACTGAGAAAGAATCATGTATGTAAACAAAAAATTGTGCATCTGGTGTATCAAAAAGCAATAGAGAATTATAATCAACTATAAAAGAGATGCAATTTGTTTAAAGAACTTCACTACCCAATTGTGGGGTTTTCTGGGAATGGTAGGTTTCTATTGAACATGGATACCAAATTTTGGCCTTAAGATGGACATGGTACTGCACACCTGTAATCACCATAAATTGGGAGGGTGAGACAGGAGGATTTTAAGTTCAAAGCCAGCTTCAGCAATTTAGCGAGGCCCTAAAAAACTTAGCAAAGCCCTATCTCAAAAATCAAAGATAAAAAGGGTTGAGGGGGCTGGGATTGTGGCTCAGTGGTAGAGTGCTGGCCTAATACATGCAAGGCCCTGGGTTCGATCCTCAGCACCACATAAAAATAAATAAATAAAATAAAGACATTGTATCCAAATTAAAAAATAAATAAATAAAACAAGGACTGAGGATGCAGCTCACTGGTCACTGGTTAACTAATGCAAGGTTCAATCCCCAGTACAAAAAAAAAAATGTTCTTTGGCCTTATAGTCAAGCCATTAAATGAAAAACTGAAAGGAGCAGATTCTGAACCTCTAGAATGATTTCCTAACTTCCAATACATTTCAGCACTATATAAATTGAAGTTACTCAAGAAACCACTTTAGGCTTGTCAAACCTAAATAAGACCTTCAGGATATAGGTACACACACACACACAAAAAAAAAAAAAAAAAAAAAAAAAAGAAAAAGAAAAGAAACAAGAAATTGGGCTGGGCTTTACTCAAAACTTGGGATCAACACAGCATCCAAATTCAAATATATTGATATAATTCAAAGAAATTATATCAGACTGTTAAAGGAAGTCAGTTTTGTGTTTGGGCAGTTATAGTCAGGTGTCTACTGGTACAGGAGGTCGACAAGTCCACACTTGAGAAATCCATCACCATTTATGTACCCCATCATGTGCTAAATATGCTAGATCAGAAAAGAAGCTACCACATAATACTGAAAGGATAAGGAGATAACATACCATTCTCTTGGACTATCCTAATTTAAAGGCAGACACCTGTATACCAGTGACATACGATGCCACAACATGATTGTCTGAAGGTCATCAGGAAGGTATTATTTAAGCAGCCATATTTGGTGGATCAGTCTTTGGAAAACCCAGACACAGAGCTCTTCAATAATGATGAAATCATCACACAGGATAAAACATGATCCACCATGAGCTATTGACGATTCAGACAGAAAAAGGATCAAGAGGGAATTCTCCTGTCAAACTGTAGATGATCTGAAGCTGATAATTTAAGAGAGACAGAGACCACAGAAAATACACAAAATTCTACCAAAATGATAGGGACCATTGGGATAGGAAGAGTTTTAATTGCCTTTGCTATTCTTATTGTTTCAGCCTCCACAGATATAAATTGCATTTAGGTAAGTTCTAATAACATGCAAAAAGTATACACAAGGAAGCTTGTTGGGTTCATAGGTTATCATCCTTTTCAAGATATTTTGGGTTGACTTTTCCCTTACAAAGCAATAATCAGAATAAAATGCAACATTTCATTAAAAAACAAAAAATATTAAATACTAACTAATACTATTACTAATTCTTACCACAATTTGAATGTAACTGATTAGTCTATAATGAATACCTCTCAAAAAACCAGGCCAAGGGAAAAATTACTCCTTTCACATGACCCAATCCCAGATGTAGTCCCTAAGCAAAAGGAATTAAGAAATCAGGTAAAAGTTAAAGGAATCAAGGATAAAATATTTGAAAGTATTACCTACCAACCACAGATACAAGGATGGACATTTCTGGATTTGGGGTAAATATCTATGCTTTATGCCAATTTCAGGCCCACAGAGTCAAACTGTTCCTCTCCATTGAGAAAAAAGAAATCAATCATATGACCAATGGTCAAGTGTCATATAATTTCTGGGATGGATTTCAGAACAAACTTGCCACCACATTACAATTTTACAAGCAAATGACTAGTTTGCAACATGCTGGACATGAAGACTGGAAGATGCTGGGTACCAAATGGAATTGAATGGTCACATGGCACCAACCTATGGCTATGGGTTTATCCAGGATGGGTGAAGATGCACTATGGTGTATCAGTGGGTGAAGGGATAATAAAGACATTAAGTTGGCTTGCTAATATTGCAAATATTTGCCACAAGTGGTTTTCATCTATATTTTCTTGTATGATCACCTGTCATGGATCTCTGATTCCCTAAAATCAAAAGGCATTAGACATTCTCATGGGAGCCCAAGGGGAAACTTATGTTAGCATAAAAGCTACGTAAATATCCCTGATAATCCAGAAAATGACTTTCTGAATCTACAAAGCAGTCCAGGAGGAGGCCGTGATTGATGATTCAGGACTCAAACTAAATGCATGGTTATCATCTTGACTGGGTGACTATATGCTGGCAAAATTTAGTGATGTTTCCAATAGGTCTTATATGCACAGGGTTATTCTTATCCTATGGGATTTATTTTTGCTGAGGAATAATATCTTTATTATAAGACACAATGAAATTACACTAGAATGAAAAAATCAAAAAATAAGTGGAAATTACACAAATTCATTATGATAAAATAACCAATTTAAAATACTATGTTAATCATGAAGAAAATTCTGCTGGGCATGGTGGTGCACACCTGTAATCCAAGGGTCTCAGGGAGCTGAGGGAAGAAGATCACAAGTTCAAAGCCAGTCTCAGCACTTTAGGGAAGTCCTGAATAACTTAGTGAGATTCTGTCTCAAAATTAAAAAAAAATTAAAAAAAAATGAGCTGGGGATTGGCTCAGTGGTTAAGAGGTGCTGGGTTCAATCCCTGGCACCAAAACAACAACAAAAAAACTCTTAAATACTTTGAATGAAATGAATTCAATGGCAATTAAAATGAAACCTTATCAAAAATTGTGGAATACAAGAAAAGCAGACCTTAGAGGAAAATGTATGAAACTGAATGCATGTCTCAGAAAATATGAAAGATCTAAAACCAATCATATGAATTTTTACCTTGGATCCCAGAAAAAGATGAATAAAATGCTGAATAAAACCCAACATATGTAGAAAATGACACAATATTGCAAGGAATATAAAGGAAAGTAAACAGAATTTTCAAATGACTTAAAAACTTAATATTTTGCAGAATATACATGTATCCAAAATTAGCAAGGAAAAATATAGCACCCAAAAAGAATCAGTGCAAATAAGAGAATATTAATTCAGGGAAATTTCATTTGCTTACTAAGGTGGCAAACAGTAATCTGTGAATAATCTGCCTAAACAAGACTTAGGTAAATAGCTAGTGGCACATCCATAATGTAACAAAGTACATGTGATAAAGAATAAATTCAAAACCAATGCTGTCCTCTGAGACACAAGAAAGAATTATGAGGTTTGTGTGAGTATATCAAAGAATATGGAAGAGGACATGCAGGCACAGGTGAATATGTGAGTGTAATACTGAAATGTTTCCTCAAGACCTTCTTAGTGGTACATATCACCAATTGCTACAGCTTACCTGGCATGCCTGATCCTGCCCACCTGACCTTTGTCATTTACCTGTGATCCCTTCTCTTGGGTCACTGGAAAAATTTCTGAACATGCAGAGTGGACATTTTGTCCTCTTTGTTTCTTCATTCAGAGTAACATGGTGGTTAATGTAATAAGCTCTGGAAGAAAAATTGTTGTGTTAGATAAATAACTTACAGTAAAACTAGGAAGAAGTAACCACATATGAGAACAATTATCAAACATATTCCATGTGAACAAAGACAAACATAATCAAGTTTTTAAAAGAATGCTCAAAACTGATACATATACATGTAAGGAAATTAATTGCAAGAAAAGTTATTATTCATTAATTATTAACTCAATAATTATCACCCTTAATATTAATTAATTTTCAGAGTGATATAGACTATTTAGTAACTCAGGAAATAAAATAAAATAAAATTTTAAAAACCCATCAAATTCACAAATAATAGAACATAATTTCTAGGTGGATTAGAGACTAGACTTAAATTTTTAAACAATGTAATACAGCATTTAGTGTGTAATACAGAAAAATAAAATCATGACTTTGGGGTAGGGTAATATTATTACAGTAAAACTAGGAACAAGTAACCACATATGAGAACAATTATCGGACACAGTCCATGTGAACAAAGATTGGACACGGACTGAAATAAACTCCTTTTCTTTCTTGTAGGGGTTTTGCTATCATTTAGAATTAGACCATTCGACAGATGAGAGTTTTCTCAATTGCAAGATGTATCATTTGGATCAATTGCAAATATTCATTTCATTCACAATAAAAGAGTAAAACTTTCTAAAACTGTGACAAATAACTGCTATAATTTTGATTTTTTTAAACAATATTGTGGATTAAGGGCTGGGGAAGTGGCTCAGTGGTAAAGTACTTGCCTAGCATGTGTCAGACACTGAGTTCAATCTCCAGCACCTCCAAAAAACAAAACAAAACAAAAACTCAGGGTGCTCTCCCACTGAAATATATTCCAAGACCTTTTCTATTTTTTTATGTTGAGACAGGGTTTAACTTCCCCAGAATGGCCTTAAACTTGTGATCCTCCTATCTTAGTCTCTAAAGTTGTTGAAATTACAGACATGCACCAAATGCTCAGGTAACTTAACATTTTTATCTCAAAATTATTGAAAATGATCATTACAGTAATGTAGATATTTATCTTTTATTACTCCTATGGCTTCCTGAGACGGGAAAAAAGAGACATATTATTTATTATTACACATAATATTAATAAAGGTATTCTAATATTCTTTCAATGAGATCAAACTCTCATGAACCACACCACATTTTAACTCATCTTACCCATAACATTCCCCCTTTCTACCATTATCTCTTTTAATCAGAAGCACTTGTGATTGGGCATTTCTTGAGAAGGTTGTGCTACTCTCTCTGAAATTCTTTCCAACTCCTGACATTGCCTCTGGAAGTTTTGAGGTGACAGTATCACCAGAAGATTATAATAGAAGAGGGGTGTGTGTGTGTGCATCAATGAAGTATCAATTAAATATTTCACTCTTCGCTGTGAATGACCATTTCTCATGGTTCTATGAATTATGAAGTCTCAACTGCAATACTATTATCTATTAAGAAAACATTCTAAAATATGCTTTAATATAAGTTGACCAACTCTATTCACCTTCCACCTGAGATTAAAGACAGAGTTATTAGAGAACTACTAGAATTTTCTATTTAAATATAGTATATATCATGTCCAACCAGAGAAATGAAGAGTTGTGCTCCATTAGTATAAAACATAAAATTAATTAAATAAAAAATAAAAAAAAACTACTGGAGGAGGTGGACACTGTAGAGAGGTGGGTCATATTCTGGAAAAGAAAGTCACTCAGGGAGAGCACTTGTGGTTTATATCTTGTCCCAAGTTCCTCCTACTTCTCTCCCTTTCTCTCTACTTCTCGGCTGACATGAATGAACTTCTTTCCTTTGACAAACACTTGCTATCATGTTCTGCCTCATCTCAAGTCCAGAACAATAGAACTGGTCAACCATGTATGAAACATCTGAAACCATGAACCAAAATAAGACTTTTCTTTCTCTATATCATTCATACCAGGAAACTTAGTATGAATGATAGCAATGTAGTGCTGATTTAATACAGTCATCAACAAAGTTAGAGAGAGCATTCACAGGATCCTTGTGGAGGATCCTCCTACTACTTTGCAGGAAATTAAGGCATTCTTTAGATTTAAACTAGTATAGAACTTATATAAGGCAGAAGATATGGCCCTATTCTATCAAATTATAACTGTTATTCTGTTCTGGTAGTGCTGAGATGGGGAATTCTGAAAACAGAAACGTCTATAAAATACAAGAGTTCTTTCAGTAGTCTGACAAGAATTCCTCTGAATTTAGGGAAATAATTCCTCAAGATTTCTGTCATTACTCAGATGTTTATTCAGAAATACTGGACAATTTAAGACTGAAAAATCAGATTTGCATTGGACAGAATGCTCCAGATATTTGAAAGAAATTATAAAAGATGATACCATTCGAATGCATCCTATCAACCTATATATTATGTTTTTCAACAACAGAAATCAGTGCCTGAAGCAAGGAGCCAATGACCAAGCAGCTGCATGAAGCCAGGCCTTTAGAGAAAAGGAAGATATGAAAAAGAAAGAAAACCTATTGAAGAAGACAAGCATATGCTAGGTAAAAACCAGGGAATTTACTGTAAGAACAATTATTGTCCAAAGTAATAGTGGCAAACATCCAGTTGAATGTCTACTCCCCAGATGTTAGGGAAAAAAGAAGGGGTAGATGAAAACTGAGGATTAATGTTACAATATCCTACAATAATGAGGAGGCCCTAGGAGTATTACAGATTTTACTCAGCCGATCGAAATATCCCCACAGGAGCTCCTGGTACAGTACAGTAGGAAATAAGCAGCTTCCTGCCTTTCGACACAGGTGCTACTTGTTCACTATTAATTACTAAAACAGGAAGGAAAAAGCTAAGATCTCTAATATGTTCATAAGTGTATCAGTAGAAGCTCAATATAGATACTTGTTCTAGCCATTGGAATATCAGCTGTGAGATATGACTTTAAAACACAATTTCCTATAAATGCCAAAGTGATCAGCATACCTCTCAGGCTGTGAACTTCTGTGCAAACTAAATGCCCATGTAAACTTCTCTCCACGACAATTGAATATACATGATTCCCTGAAGCAATGTGAAGAGTTACAGATGACATTTCTGGGAGAGAAACAATATCTTCAAGAAAAGCTGCCACTAAAAGTCTGTGAAAAATGAAACCTAACGGCTAGGCATGTCATGAAGGACTACGCACATATAGCCTTACATGGATTGAAATAAAAACAGAGCATACATTTCTAATTTAAAACTCTAAAGGAGGAAGCTGAAAAGGGCAACCAGCTCTTGCTCAATTAAATTTAAATCCAATTTAATTTGACCCTATGAATCACCTTAGAACATACCAATCCTTCCAATTAACGATGTGATTATGTGATTTTGATGAGTACAGACTTGTTCATGGCTTGCAGGCTGTAAATGATATTTTTTAGGACAACCACTCAGAATTATCTAGCTCCTACATGCCACTGATTAATGTTATAAAATCCAATAATGAATTTAAAAGATGAATTTAAAAGATGCCTTTTTATGCACACTCCTGGGAACCTCCTCAGTTCTGTTTTGTTTTTGAATGGCAGCATCTGATACATAGGCAGGGTAGGAGTACTGTAGTAAATTGCTCCCTTAGGGACTTACAATATTTCATACTTGATTTCCAGAATCTGGAGCAAGGGATTAAATCCTAGAAATTTGTGGATTATTTGTTGATGGCTAGTTCTACCTATGAATTATGCTTAAGTAACACCATTGACACTCTTAAACACTTGGCCTATCATGGATAAAAAGTATTTCTAGGAAAGACTCAAGTATGTAAACAAAGAACTGTGCTTCTAGTCTTAACTATGAAAAAGCAAGAGGGACTTATTACCAACAATAAACTATAAACAAATGTAGGGAATAGCAGATTTCTGTTGAACGTGGGTACCAAATTGTGGCCTTAACCTGGGCATGGCAGAGCTCACTTGTAATCTCAGCAAATTGGGAGGGTGAGACAGGAGGATTGCAAGTTTAAAGCCACCCTGAGCAATTTACCAAGATTCTAAGCAACTTAGGAAATTCCTGTCTCAAAATAAAAGCTAAAAGGGATAAAGATGTGGCTTAGTGGTTAAGTGCCATTGGCTTCAATCCCCCCCACCATAGGAAAAAAATAACTAAAAACTTTTTTTTGGCCTTATAATCAAGCCTGTGAATGAAACACTGAAAAGAACAAAATGTTGAAACTCTTACCACAACTTGAACGTAAACTATTGACCTAAAACTAGGCCATGGGAATAATTACTCTTTTCACAAGAACATAACCCAGATATAGTCCCTAATCAAACCTAAGTTAAAGGAGTCAAGAATAAAATGTTTGAAAGTTTTACCTAACAATCACAGATACAAGGATGGATATTTCTGGACCTGGGATGAATATGTATGTTGATACCAACTTCGGGTCCACTGAGTCAAAATGCTCCTCTCTTTTGAGAAAAAAGAAAATGTTCATATGATCAATGGCTAAATGCCACATAATTTCTGGAATGGATTTCAGAACAAAATTAGCACCACATTAAAATTTTAAAAGAAACACCTGGTTTGCAACATGTTGGACATTGGGAATGAGAGTAAGATGGCTGGCACCAAATAGAATTCAGAGGTTACATGGGACCAACTTTTGGCTATGGCTTCCCCAGGATGGCTGAAGATGCACTATGGTGTATCAGTGGGAAAAGGAATACTGCATAAAGGCATTAAGTCATCTGGCTAATATCCCAAGTCTGTGCCACAAGTAGGGTTAAGGTTAGGGTTTTTAGTATGATCCCTGGTATCTATCTCAGGTTCTCTAAAATCAAATAGCATCAGAAATTCTCATAAGATCCAAGGTGAAACTTTGCTATCATAAAATCTATATGTATATTCCTGATAATTCAGGAACTGACTTTCTGAAACTGCAAAATAGCACAGGAGGTGGACATGACTGATGATTCAGCATTCAACCTAAATCATGGTCATGACCTTGATTGGGAGAATATATGCTTGCAAAATTTACTGATGTTTCTAATAGGTCTTATATACAGAGGCTTATTGTTATACTATAGAATTTATTGTTGCTGAGGAATAATGTCTCGACTACAAGACCATCTTTTAAGTCATGATATCCCAGCAAGGAGGCAAGGAAGACATGGTAGTATAAAACTTCAAAACAAGTTAACTTGGCTCATCCAAGAAAAGAAATTTAAAATGCTTCTTTCTTAATTAGGCCAGTTTGCTCCATTTTATAGGTGCTTTTTACCACGAAGTCTCTGCCCAACAGGAAGTAGTCAAGATTTCTGTCCACTTAAGAATATGTATTGGAAAAAACTGACGGTGGGAAACTAAACGTGATCATAAGCTCCCCACATACTATCTAGATCTAATTCTTCAGAAGTTTCTCTTTGTTTCTGTGTGATATATGTTTTATAGATTAACTATACACTAAAGTTATCTAGAAATGAACAAAATCTCCCTTCCCAGCACTTAGGGGTCACAAGTTACACATAAACGGAAAAGGTCATACCTAGAAGAGTCCTTGCGAAAATGCTGACCAAAACTAAAACTAGACACAGGCTGCAATGCACAACACAAATGCTTTTTATTATTTAAGTCTTAAGTAGATCTATGTGAATAAGGAAAGATACATACAGCCCATTCTTCAGAAGCAGCTACTTTCTGAAACACTGGATAATGGCCCCTGGACACCAGGACCCACATACCTTCCCCTGAAAAACCATATAAAAAATTCTCTCTTAGGGAAAGGAAAGATGGTCACTAATGGTAAGACTTAATTATTTTCACAAAGCTATTTCTTCATTACTTGGCTACTAGCTTCATTGATTCTACTGGACGACAGAGAACTGAGCTCATGAGGTTACACTACTTTAACCAATAATAGGCAGAATATACATTTTTTATAAGGCCCACATGGACCACTCACCAACATGTACAACATTGTGGACTTAAAACACTTCAAAATTTAATCATATCTTGTCTGCTCTCAAACAACAATGAAATTACACTAGAAATAAAATTAAAAAGTGGAAATTACCAAAATACATGATGATTAAATAACCAACTTTAAATACTATATTAATCATGAAGAAAATTCAGCTAGCTGGGCATGGTGGTTCACACCTGTAATCCCAGCATTTCAGGAGATTAAAGTAGGAGGATCACAAGTTCAAAGGCAGTGTCAGCATCTTAGTGAAGCTACTTAGTGATACCCTGTCTCAAAATTTTAAAAATTAAGCTGGGTGTGGTGGTGTACGCCCTATAATTCTAGTGGCTTAAGAGGCTGGGGTAGGAGGATCATGAGTTCAAAGCCAGTCTCAACAATGGGAGGCACTAGGCAACTCAGTGAAACACTGTTTCTAATAAAATACAAAATAGGCTGGGGATGTGACTCAGGAGTCAGTGCCCTGTAGTTCAGTCCTCAGTTCCAAAATAAATAAATAGATAGATAGATAGGTAGATAGATAGATAAAAATTTAAAAATGGGCTGGGGATTTGGCTTAGTGGTTAAGACCTGCTGGGTTAAGACTGCTGGGTTCAACTCTGGCATAAAACAAAACAAAACAAAACAAAACAAAACAATAACAACAACAACAACAACAAAAAACTTTGAATTAAATGCCAAATTAAAGTAAAGCCTTATCAAAAATTTTGGAATATAAGAAAAGCAGAGCTTAGAGGAAAATGTATGGAAATGAATGCATGTCTCAGAAAATATGAAAGATCTAAAATCAATCATCTGAATTTTTATCTTGGATCCCAGAAAAAATATGAGCAAATTAAATTCAACGTAGATAGAAAAAGACATAATATTACAAAGATAATAAAGAAAGTAAACAGAATTTTTAAATGACTTAATAATAGTTTACAGAATATGAAGTATCCAATATTAGAAGGAAAATATAGCACCCCCCAAAAATCACTGCAATTCAAAAAATATTAATTCAGGAAAATTTCATTTGCTTATTAAAGTAACAAACACTTGAATAATCTCCCTAAAACAATTAGGTACATAATTAGTGGCACGTCCGAAATGTAAGAAAGTACATGTGATAAAGAAGAAATTCAAAACATATGTTGTCCTCTGAGACACAAGAGACAATCATGAGGGTTATGTGTGAATATCAAAGAATATGTAAGAGGACACGCAGGCACAGGTGAATATGTATGTGTGGTAATACTAAAATGTCCCCTCAAGACTTCCTCAGTGCTGCCTATCACCCATTGCTAGAGTTTACCTGGTATACCTGATCCTGCTCACCTAATCTTTGTCATTTACCTGTGATCCCTTCTCTTGGGTCACTGGAAAAATTGCTGGAGATGCAGAGTGGGAGTTTTGTACTTTTTGTTTCTTCATTCTAGGTAACACAGTGCTTAACATAATAAGCTCTGGAAAAAAATTGTGTTAAGTAAATCCTTTAGTAAAGAAGTTATTCTTCACAAACATATTAAATAATTTTTAGAAAGAATTCTCAGAACTGACATATGCACATATAAGAAAATTATCATCAAGAAATGCTATTAAATTATTCATTAATTATTAACTCTATAATTATTACCAGTAATATTAATTAATTTTCAAATAGTAGTCTAGAGTATTCAATATCAATGAGGGGAAAAACCCCTAAAAATTCACAAATTACAAACATAATTTCTAGTTGGTTCAGAGACCAAGATGTAAATTTAAAAACTATATAATGTAGCACTTAGTATGTGATTTTGCAAAATTCATGACTTTGTGGTAGCACAATAATTACTACACTAAAACCAGGAAGAATTAATCAAATAAGAGAACAATTATCTAACATAGTCAATATGAGCAAAGATTGGATACAGATTAAAGAAAACTCAAGATTCTCCAGTTTCTTTATTATAGGGTTTTTCCTGATATTTAGAATTGGATCATGAGACATAGTCACAGTTTTCCCTAACTGCAAGATGTATCATTTGTATCAAATGCAAAAATGCATTTCATTCTCAGTAAAAGAATAAACCATTTTTAAAACTGTAACATAATTTTGTAGCTTATATTTTTTAGATTTTTTCATTAATTCTTTCTTTCTTTTTTTCCCCCATAATACAGGAAATTGAACTCAAGGTGCTCTACCACCGAATTATATTCCTTTTCTTTCATTTATGCTGAAACAGAATTTCACCTGTCCAAGATGGTCTTAAACTAGTGATCCTCCTTTCTTAGTCTCTCAATTTGCTGAAATTACAGATATGCACCACAATACCCAGGTAACTTAGCACTTTTATCTAAAATTTATTGAAAACAATCATTTTGAGTCTGCAATAATGTAGATATTTATATTGTATCACTACTATGGTTACCTGAGATGGAAAAAACATACATTTATTATATTATTATACACAATATTAACAAAGGTATTCTTTTTTTTCTTTTTTTTATTGACTATTTAAAGCATTACATAGCTCATGATATATCATCTTTCATACATTTGACTCAAATTGTGTTTTGAACTCCCATTTTCACCCCAAATACAGATTGCAGAATCCCATCTGTTACATATTCACATTTTTACATAATGTCATATTAGTGACTGTTGTATTCTGTTACCTTTCCTATCCCCTACTATCCCCCCTCCCCTACCCTCCCCTCCCATCTTCCCTCTCTACCTCCCCTGCTGTTGTTCAAACAACAAAGGTATTCTAATATCCTTTCATTCAGAGGAAACTCTCATGAAGCATATTTTAACTCATTTTACACATGATATTCCTAATCTTACCATTATCTCTGTTAATCAGAAGCATTTGTGATTGGGCATTTCTTGAGAGGCCTGTGCTACTCTATGTGAAATACTATCCAATCTACTGATACCACTTCTGGAAGTTTTGATATAACAGTATCACCAGAAGGTAACAATACAAGAGGGGTGTGTGCATGTGTGTAGTCATTAGTTAAAAATGTTTTATAATTTATTTTTTAATAAACAAGATTTTTAGACAAATTCACGTGTGTGCACTTGAGCACAATCACAGTACAGGATGAGCCTTCTAGCCAACAGGGTTTCTACACTGTCGATATAAAAATGTACCTTCATTAGAAAGAAGTGTATGCTGATCAATGGAATACTTCTCTCATGGTTCTATGAGAAATACATTCCTCATGGTTTTATGATTTATGAAGTCTCACCTGCCACATTTATGTCTATTATTGAGAAAAAATTTTAAAATACGGTTTCATACAAGTTGACCAAGTCTATTTACCATCCACCTGGGATTAAAGGCAATGTTATTAATGAACAAATAGAATTTCCTGCCAAAATGTAGTGAATGCTAAAATTTTTACATTACCTTCACATCCATTTTGAATACGTATCTAACCTGGTCATACCAGAAATTTAGTTTAGTCATCCATGAAACAGTTTGTAGTTATCTTCCTCCTCCACTACAGAGCTTAGAGAGGGAAAACAACTACAAACTGTTTTATGGATAAATAAACAGAATTTTTATTTAAGCTTATAGTAATGTAGGTATTTATCTTGCATCACTCCATACAACTACTTCCTGGTAACCACTTCCAAGGGGACAGGTAGATGTTGCAGTTTACTGGTCTGCTGGCTCCCATTCCCCACATGGATGGTGAGATACCACAGTGACACCTTCTCATACATAGTGTGATTCCACATAAAATGTGCTTGTTTGCTGGAAATTATCAACTACAACTCTCCCTGAGAAACCTGCTCAAGTAATATCTTGTACCACAAATGAAGACTATAGCTCACTTGTGTCTCCTGTTTCTCTGTTTTCTCACTGCTCCTGTTTTGTGGGTTTTGTCTCACTTCTTGATTTCCCATAAACTCTGAGGTGCATGCTGCCCTCTTCTCACTGGGAGCTAGCAATAAATAAATCTATAATGTTATCCCTTCTGTAATTCACATTACCACACCTTTAACAATAATTGGTTTTCCAGTTAAGGCTCTTCTAGATAGTGTTTCTCTTGGCAGGAATAAAGTGAACGCAGTTTATACCAAAGCCAAAAGGGTATCTCTCATGTTAAGTAAGATTCCTCCATAAATGAAACTTAACAGTGGTGAGATATTGTGGCATGAGGTAATCCACCAAAATAAAGAAACATCTCATCATTTTGATTAGCTTTTACATCACTGTGACCAAAAGATGTGTCAAGAACAATTAGAAGAGGAAAGGTTTATTTTGGTTCATGGTTTCAGAGGTTTAGTGCACAACTGGCTAATTCCATAGCTTAAGACACAAAGTGAGGCTGAACATCATGGTGAAAGTGTGTGGCAGAAGAAAGCTCCATGTTTTAAACTGTAGATTTTAAAAGAGCCCATCATTTCTCAAGGGTGAAAAATGACCTTGAAATGGTAAGAAAATTTGTTGAATAACAAATGCTCAGAAAACACCACTTAAGTATCTGCTGTCCTGATCTCAAAATTTAGGAATGTGGTAGAGGTCAAGTGTGTCCTTCCCTCCATGTCTTCCAGCCACAAGAGCTAGTTTTCTCATTGTGGCTATTAATGCAGTGTGGAGAATATGACCCATGATTACAGGTCCTAAAATCAATCCTTGACTCTGTGGATGTCCATATAGTACCGGGTGCAGTTACTTGGTTCTGAAGAATTTGAAGACTTGGTTCCTGAATAAAATCCTTGTGCTGCCTAGCAGAGAGCTATGGCTGTGCACCCGGAACTGTATGGTAAGTGGGGAGTCCTTCCTTCTCTAGAACTCTTTGTTTACTCAGCACATGGGCAGACTCCTCATTTTTCCTGTGCCAATCTCCTAAATCAATATATGCAAGGTTGTAACCATTTTTTTGTGTGTGATTTTTACTAGAATTTTTCCATCTGTGCATAACACATGTGTATTACTCACATGCCTTCACTTTTCTAATACTTGATGTCAAAAGTTCATTTCCAGGTCAGTGTAAGAAACACTGACTTAAAATACAATGTTTGCAATCACTATTTTTACATGTGGATCATACTTGGATATTTGTGGGACCTTGCATCAGACTTAGTAAACAGAGGGAATTAACAGCCACCATTCACAACTTGGGGCAGTGGAAACTAGAGTTTTGGTGAACCACCTGAGAGAATCCTCTATGGTACATCACAAAATGGCTTTAGTCAGAGGAATACTTCTCCTCCACAGAACAATGGTGGAAATCCCACAACCACAATTCCTGCACTCACAGCCAAGAAGATCTTCAGTATCATCAAAAGAATTCTGTAGAAGGGAGCATGTACATGGTGACCCACAGCAACCACACAACACTCCACAGCCTGTATCCTGAACTACTGCACACAACAGAAACACACAGCCACAACATAAGCAATCAGCTGCAGGCCCCTGAGCTAATAAGCCAGAAGCTGCTAGTAGCAGGTTCTTAGGAATTAGGGAATTGATTCTTGTATCCCTGCAACTCAGGAGAGATACACAGCCAAAGATTGATGGACATTTGCTAAATGCTGAAACCCTAATGAACTCCAAATAAAGACTTGATGACATTTTTCCTCTCCTTAGCATGGTTTAATATAAATAACTCTATCATGAAATTTAGTCCTATAAATAATTCTTTAATCTGAATGAAAGTTGTTACCCTAAAGGCCAACTTTGTACCTTCAACCCATTTGAATGTATTTAATCCAGTATTTTAAAGCATTAACTGGACTAAAGCTTCCACTTTGTTTTCCTAGTTTTAGTTTATACTTCCTGCTCTTACCACTATTTACTCTCTTGCATTACCTGCTACTACCTAAAATACCTACCATTCATCCATTTCTCCTTTCTATTATGGTGGGAATTATTCTTTTCTATCATTTACTTCCTTCCTTCCTTTTTTCCCTAACCCAACTCCTCTATTAGTTTATACTTAAGATTATAGTTTACTAAATTTAACAACTAATTTTTTACCTATTCCAGAACTGTACTATATAGGTTTAACCTGGAATTGAGGAATCAAAAAATAACTGCAACAAGTTTTTGTTTCCTGTAAGGTTAAACAAATGAGGCTTGGGTCTGAAGAGATTATACTAAGTAAGGCTCAGTGGCATTTCTTAAAGTGATGTTAATTCTGGGATCAGCAGAGGTCCTTGTTGACATAAAATATCATTATGTGGATATTCACCCAACCCAGGAAGCTAACAAAGCAGTCGTTCACTTAAAAGAAGTGAGAACAGTACTGATACATGGGTATACATTCAAATATGAAAAAGCAAGGGAACAATCATCCCAAACAGACTATAATGCTTCAACAATAGAACTGACACTACAATGAAGGAAATGTCAGAGAAGAATTTAGAAAGTTAAGTTGTTCCATGAGCTAAAAGAAGATGTAAGGAGTGAAATTAGGAAATACAGGAAGTTAAAGATCAATTCAATAAAGAGATACAGATTCAGAAAAATCCCAAGCAAAAACTTGGATCCTCAAATGGGGAACCCACTCAGAGAGTCCACTATTTCCAGTGACTCATAAATTGGGATGGGGGATGAAGATATAATGGAACATATACTGGTAATGGTCCCAAAGTTATTAGAGACCCAGCAGAAGTAGACTGAGGGGGCTGATCCAGATCTGCTCTCTGCTCCAGAGAGATTTATGTACCACCATGAGACTCTATATCCCTTTGGAAATAGCTGAATTAGGGTATACAAGGTCAGAAAAAGAACAAAACAAAGTTTAATATCATGGCTACTCTGCCTGTGGGGCACTGGAGCAGATGGGATAATGCTGAATGGTAAAGAATTGTTAAAATTGGCTTAAGTAACTTCTCACCCTGCTCCATGTCAGTGACTTAACACTAGTACCACAGGTGAAAATGTGGGGTTACTACTGGTATTATAGTTCAGAAATGAGGTCTTCTTCATATTTTTTGTGTTAAAAAAGCAAGACATTGCAGAGTGAAATTATTAGATTATGAGGTATAAACTCTGATATGTATTATTTTGGCAGCAAACTCTAGGCAGGTAAGATGTGAGTGCAGGAAGCTGGTCACTGTGGGTGTACCTTGGGGGCATGCATTTTGTCCCTGATACAAGGAGCTCTCTCTCTCTGCTTCCTTATTGCCATGTTCTGAGCTGCTTCCCTCTGACATGCCCTTTAGCCATGGGACTCACCTTGGGGCTAGAGTTATGGAATTAGCTTGCTATGGACTAAAACTCTGAAATCAAGAGTTACAATAAACTTTTCTTCTTTTACATTTTTCTAGTCAGGACTCTAAGTCACATTAACAACATTTAACCAAAATTTCTGGTTGGGCTGCTCTTTGCCACTCACAATACATGACTAAAATCATGTGACATCCCTATGTCTAATGGCACTGGGCCTTTGTGGAAAAAGTGAATAGCTATTTTTAGGGACAAGGTGTGAAATATGCTCTTTCTGTACAGCCTTGCCCAGGACCTGACCCTATGACTTTCACTGCTAGAATGAAAAACACATCTATCCATCCTTATATGGTACCCTGGACTTAATATTTTCCCCTGTAGTAAGGAAGGCCCTCTAAGATGCAGCACAACTAATCACAGATCTAGAGGAGATAGGAAGATTATAGCAGAATGAGTTCATGGAATGCAGGAAAAACTGGAAGAGTTATCTAACCTTGGAATGGAACCACCATTTGAGCTAGCTATCCCACTCCTAGGTCTATCCCCAAAGGACTTAAAATAAACATATTATACTAATGCAGCCACATTAATATTTATAGCAGCTCAATTTATTTTTTTATTTTTTTATTGGATGTTCACAACATTACAAAGCTCATGACAAATCATATTTCATAGATTAGAATCAATTGGGTTATGAACTCCCATTTTTACCCCAAATACAAATTGCAGAATCACATCGGTTACACATCACATTTTTACATACTGCCATATCAGTGACTGTTGTATTCTGCTACCTTTCCTATCCTCTAATATCCCCCTTCCCCTTCCCTCCCATCTTCTCTCTCTACCCCATCTATTGAAATTCATTTCCCTCCATGTTTGTTATCCCATTCCCCTCGTAAACTCTTATATGTAATTTTGTATAACAATGAGGGTCTCCCTCCATTTCCATGTGATTTCCCTTTTTTTCTCCCTTTCCCTCCAGCCTCATGTCTCTGTTTAATGCTAATCTTTTCTTCCTGCTCAGCCTCCCTGTTCTGCTCTTAGTTGCTCTCATTATATCAAAGAAGACATTTGGTATTTGTTTTTTAGGGATTGGCTAGCTTCACTAAGCATAATCTGCTCTAGTGCCATCCATTTCCCTGCAAATTCCGTGATTTTGTCATTTTTTAGTGCTGCGTAATACTCCATGGTGTATAAATGCCACATTTTTTTTTTATCCATTCATCTATTGAAGGGCATCTGGGTTGATTCCACAGTCTAGCAATTGTGAATTGTGCTGCTATGAACATCGATGTGGCAGTATCCCTGTAGTGTGCTCTTTTAAGGTCTTCAGGAAATAGTCCGAGTAGGGCAATAGCTGGGTCAAATGGTGGTTCCATTCCCAGCTTTCCCAGGAATCTCCATACTGCTTTCCAAATTGGCCACACCCGTTTGCAGTCCCACCAGCAGTGTACAAGAGTACCCTTTTCCCCACATCCTCGCCAGCACTTGTTGTTGTTTGACTTCATCATGGCTGCCAATCTTACTGGGGTGAGGTGGTATCTTAGGGTGGTTTTGATTTGCATTTCCTTGACTGCTAGAGATGGTGAGCATTTTTTCATGTACTTGTTGATTGTTTGTATGTCCTCCTCTGTGAAGTGTTTGTTCATGTCCTTGGCCCATTTGTTGATTGGGTTGTTTGTTTTCTTATTGTCTAATTTTTTGAGTTCTTTGTATACTCTGGATATTAGGGCTCTATCTGAAGTGTGAGGAGTAAAAATTTGTTCCCAGGATGTAGGCTCCCTATTTACCTCTCTTATTGTTTCTCTTGCTGAGAAAAAACTTTTCAGTTTAAGAAAGTCCCATTTGTTGATTCTTGTTATTAACTCTTGTGCTATGGGTGTCCTATTAAGGAATTTTGAGCCCGTCCCCACAATCTGTAGATCGGAGCCAACTTTTTCTTCTATCAGACGGAGAGTCTCTGATTTGATATCTAGCTCCTTTATCCACTTTGAGTTGACTTTTGTGCGTGACGAGAGGAGGGGATTTAGTTTCATTTTCTTACATATGGATTTCCAGTTTTCCCAACACCATTTGTTGAAGATGCTATCCTTTCTCCATTGCATGTTTTTAGCTCCTTTATCAAATATAAGATAGTTGTAGCTTTGTGGATTAGTCTCTGTGTCCTCTATTCTGTACCATTGGTCCACCCGCCTGTTCTGGTACCAGTACCATGCTGTTTTTATTACTATTGCTCTGTAATATAGTTTGAAATCTGGTATCGCTATACCACCTGATTCACACTTCCTGCTTAGAATTGTTTTTGCTATTCTGGGTCTTTTATTTTTCCATATGAATTTCATGATTGCTTTATCTATTTCTACAAGAAATGCCATTGGGATTTTGATTGGCATTGCATTGAACCTATAGAGAACTTTTGGTAATATCGCCATTTTGATGATGTTAGTTCTGCCTAACCATGAACAGGGTATATTTTTCCATCTTCTAAGATCCTCTTCTATTTCTTTCTTTAGGGTTCTGTAGTTTTCATTGTATAGGTCCTTCACCTCTTTTGTTAGGTTGATTCCCAAGTACTTTATTTTTTTTGAGGATATTGTGAATGGAGTGTTTTCCCTCATTTCCATTTCAGAAGTTTTGTCGCTGATATACAGAAATGCCTTTGATTTATGTGTGTTGTTTTATATCCTGCCACTTTGCTGAATTCATTTATTAGTTCTAGTAGTTTTTTTGTAGACCCTTTTGGGTCTTCTAGGTATAGAATCATGTCATCCGCAAATAGTGATAATTTAAGTTCTTCTTTTCCTATTTTTATGCCTTTAATTTCTTTCGTTTGTCTAATTGCTCTGGCCAGTGTTTTGAGAACTATATTGAATAGAAGTGGTGATAGGGGGCATCCCTGTCTTGTTCCAGATTTTAGAGGGAATGCCTTCAATTTTTCTCCATTCAGAATGATGCTAGCCTGAGGCTTGGCATAGATAGCTTTTACAATGTCGAGGTAAGTTCCTGTTATCCCTATTTTTTCTAACGTTTTGAACATAAAGGGATGCTGTACTTTGTCAAATGCTTTTTCTGCGTCTATTGAGATGATCATATGGTTCTTATCTTTAAGCCTATTGATGTGGTGAATAACATTTATTGATTTCCATATATTGAACCATCCTTGCATCCCAGGGATGAATCCTATTGATCATGGTGCACAATTTTTTTGATATGCCTTTGTATCCGATTCGCCAGAATTTTATTGAGGATTTTTGCATCTAGGTTCATTAGAGATATTGGTCTGTAGTTTTCTTTCTTTGAGGCGTCTTTGTCTGGTTTCGGAATCAGGGTGATGTTAGCCTCATAGAATGAATTTGGAAGAGCTCCCTCTTTTTCTATTTCCTGAAATAACTTGAAAAGTATTGGTATTAATTCTTCTTTAAAGGTTTTGTAGAACTCCGCTGTATACCCATCCGGTCCTGGGCTTTTCTTGGTTGGAAGTTTTTTAATTGCTTCTTCTATTTCATCTATTGATATTGGTCTGTTTAAGTTGTGAGTTTCCTCCTGACTCAGTCTGGGCAAATCATATGACTTAAGGAATTTATCGATGTCTTCACTTTCTTCTATTTTATTGGAATATAGGTTTTCAAAATAATTTCTAATTGTTTTCTGTATTTCTGAAGCGTCTGTTGTAATATTGCCTTTTTCATCCCGTATGTTAGTGATTTGAGTTCTCTCTCTTCTTCTCTTCGTTAGTATGGCTAGGGGTCTGTCGATCTTATTTATTTTTTCAAAGAACCAACTTTTTGTTTTGTTAATTTTTTCAATAGTTTCTTTTGTTTCAATTTCATTGATTTCTGCTCTGATTTTAATTAGTTCTTGCCTTCTGCTACATTTGCTATTGTTTTGCTCTTCCTTTTCTAGGGCTTTGAGATGAAGTGTGAGCTCATTTATTTGTTGGTTTTTCCTTTTTTTGAGGAATGACCTCCAGGCGATGAATTTCCCTCTTAAAACTGCTTTCATTGTGTCCCATAGATTCTGATATGTTGTGTCTGTATTTTCATTTATCTCTAAGAATTTTTTGATTTCCTCCTTTATGTCTTCTGTAACCCATTGATCATTTAGTAACATATTGTTCATTGTCCATGTGATGTAGGATTTTTCCTTCCTTCTTTTATCATTGATTTCCAGTTTCATTCCATTATGATCTGATAAAGTGCATCGTATTATCTCCACCCCTTTATATTTACTGAGGGTTGCCCTATGGCATAATATATGATCTATTTTTGAGAAGGTTCCATGTGCTGCTGAGAAAAAAAGTATATCCACTTGATGATGGTTGATATATTCTATATATGTCAGTTAAGTCTAGGTTATTGATTGTGATATTGAGGTCAATAGTTTCTTTATTCAACTTTTGTTTGGAGGATCTGTCCAATGGTGAGAGAGGTGTGTTGAAGTCACCCATGATTATTGTGTTGTGGTCTATTTGATTCTTGAACTTGAGGAGAGTTTGTTTTATGTATGTCGCAGCGCCATTATTTGGTGCATAAATATTGATAATTGTTATGTCTTGTTGGTGAATGGTTACTTTTAACAGTATATAATGTCCTTCCTTATCCCTTTTGATTAACTTAGTCTTGAAGTCGATTTTATTCGATATGAGAATGGCCACGCCTATAGCAGCTCAATTTACAATAGTTAAACTGTTGAACCAACCTAGATGCCCTTCAATAAACAAATGGATAAAGAAACTGTGGTATATATACACAATGAAATATTACTCAGCATTAAAAGAGATTAAATTTATGGCATATTCAGGTAAATGGGTGGAGTTGGAGAATATCATGCTAATTAAGCGAATTAAGCCAATTCCAAAATACCAAAGGCCAAATGTTCTCTCTGATAAGTTGATGCTGACCCATAATGGGAGAGGCATGGGAAAAATGGAGGAACTCTGACTGAGCAAAGGGAAGGGAGGGATGGGGAAGGAAAATGGGGGCAGGAAAGATGGTGGAATGAGATGGTCATCATTACCTTAGGTACCTGTTTGGCTACAATATGGTGTGATTCTACATTGTGTACAACCAGAGAAATGAAAAGCTATGCTGCAATTGTGTATAATGAATCAAAAATGCATTCTGCTGTCATATATACCTAATTAGAATAAAAAGGAAGGACCTCTATGAGTCTCTCATAAACAGCTATGGTTCAGAATAATAGCAAAGGAAGTGAATGAAACAGACAAATCTTAATGTTACCCTGGTACATTTATGGAAGCAATTGCCAAAGAAAAGAGATTCTTATCAATAAGGAATAAAAAGAATGTCAGAAAAGTAGAATAAATTCCTATTCTAAAATGGCACAGAAACAAGGCTTTCCCATTGGGAGATATAGTGAAAGAAAAGTTCTTGACTTCCCCTAAAGAGTGTGAACCTTTGCATGTGGAATGACCAGAGAAATTAAGATTCAGGGATCTAAGCCAGGTCTCTGAACAGAAGGCCATATATAGAACTGGCAATACATCAGTCTTCAAAAAATATTCAGTGAGTAACAGCATTGGTAGCTAAGTTGACATTCATATATGTAATCCTGACAATTTCTCAGGCACATTAACTGCTATTGATGTTTATGGGGCAGGGGTGGAAATGAGGTTCTGAGTTACAAAATTGACCCTGTGGTTTGGACACCTGCCTCCCCCCAACCTATCCCATTTTTCAGAGCTCCCATTCTTGACTATGTTATTGGTGTTGATATCTTGTGGGGCAAGTGCCTATAAACTATTTAGGAGAGTTCTGTTTGTAATACTGGGAGATGAAGCATTTGTCATCTGTAAAGCCAATATTAAGATGGCATGCAAAACACCCTCATGATTGTGCCTGCATCCAAATTCTTGCCACCAAACAATATCAGTTCCCCAAAAAGGACATCAAGAGATAAGAGACCATATGCTAAAAATTGGCTAAAGTAATCATAGTTCACTCAACTCAGTCTTTTTAACTCCCCTCTAAGGCAAATAAGAAAGAGTGACAAAACTCAACATATAACAATGAATTACATGGAATTAAATAAGAGAATCCCTCAACTATATGTAGTCATTTCCAATAAAGCCACCATTCTCAAAGAGATCCACACTCAGCTGAAGCACATCATTTATGTACTAGATCCTGCTATGCCTTCTTTAGCCTAGACACAGCCTCGTAGAGTCCAGATCTGGTTGCCTTCAGGTGGGAATGCCGGCAAATAAGAATTGCAAATAGTATAGATGGTAACGCTCATGAATATGATAGGTTAATTATTTGCACAAAGAGCTGAACCATGTTTAGAGGACATAGAATGTAGCTGCTTAAAAGGCAATGTGAATGATTAATGACAGGTCTCTGTGGGGAAAAGAGCTATGGGAAAACATCTGGTGTTGTGTCCAAATCAAAGTGGTCACAATATACCATGTGACTGCCTATTGCCTCTCCAATTTCCATAAAATAATGAGGCTGACCAACTAATGGGAAAAGACAAAATGGCTGGGGGGATGTCCCAGCAGAAGAAATTGCCATTTGGCTACATTGTATATTAAAGAATAAAGATCAAAAGACAACGTGGGGCTGAGCACAGTGGCATATGCCTGTAATCCCAGCAGTTCAATAGGCTGAGGCAAGGATCCCGAGATCAATACCAGTCTCAACAAAAGCAAGGTGCTAAGGAACTAAGTAAGACACTGTCTGTAATAAAATATAAAATAGGTCTGGGGATGTGGCTCACTAGTCAAGTTCCCCTGAGTTCAATCCCCAGTAACCTTCCTCAGAAAACAACAATGTGCGAAGCTGTGATACACTGGAGACTGCTCCAAAACGTCTGATATTCTTGCTGCGTGCCAAAACTGTCTTGCCTGCTTTTAGCAGTACACACAACAAATGTATGCCACCAAGGGGCATATTAAATGAGGTCATATCTCTCTTCAAGGTCAGCAGGTAATTACCTTGGCCCCATCTCTTTATCTGATTGGGCCAAGTATGCATTGACTTGTGTGGAAACAGTTACAGTGTTAATTTAAACCATTCACAACAACTACAAAAAAGAAAGCAAATCCAAATGAAACTACTAAAGAACTGATCCATATATGGGTCACCACAGGTAAGTGAGTGTGAACATGGAATTCATTTCACGGGTGAGTATATATAGCAGTGGGCTCAAGACCAGAACACATTATGGATTTCCTACCTGTCACAATCCAACAGAAGCTGTATTAATTGAAACAATTAATTAAAACAATGATTGTTGCTTGATATGAGCCTTAAGAGCCGAGAGTAACTCTATGCAGGTTAGTTGTCTACCTCAGGAACTGAGTCCACTAAATAAGAAACCCAAACAACAGAAGCCTGCAGCTGTTTTTGTGCTATCACATCATGGATGTCAGTGTTAAAGTTACAGATAAAGGGCAGTACCACTGAATATTTTCTTAAACCAACCATGGGCATGAGAAACAATTTATGGTTTCTAAAGACAAATGACATCTTGGAGAAAAGAAGCAATAGTTGGGCATGGACTGTACAAGTAAGATCCTGGTAAATTGCCTTAGTGTCCATATGGGTGAAGAAAAATTTCAAGATTTACAAGTAAATCCTACTGTGTTGGAAACCTGACACAAGTACAGGTAATGTTATCCTTGGGTATTATGTTTTAGATATGAGGTAACCCAAAAACCTCACGTGTGAGACAATGCCAGAATGGTTACAGATTAAATAATTAGGTTATGAGAAGTTTAATCTAATTAGTGGATAACTCACTGATATGGATTAATTGTGTGGTAAAGGTAGGCAGGCAGGGTATCTGGAGGAAGTAGGTCCTGGAGGGGTGGATGCCATTGGGGTTTATATTTTCCCTGGTGATAAACAGAGCTCTATCTTTGCTTCCTGGTTCCTATGTTCTGACCTACTTTCCTCTGCATTGCCCTTGTACCATGATGTTCTGCTTCACCTCAGGCTTAGAGCCAGAGAGTCCATCTATTCACTGAGACCTCTGAAAAGGTGAGCCCTAAATAAACTTTTCCTCTTCTATGTTGTTCCTGTTAGGTCTTTTGGTTAGAGCAACATTAAGATAACTAAAAACACTCTGTAATTGTAAATCAAAATAAAATTTTCCTTTTCTAAGCTGTCCTTTTCAGGTCTTTTGTTCACAATGATAACACACTGACTGAAACTGGTGTTAGAAGCTAAGAAAATCAGTATACCACAGTTATATATTCCAGAGGTGTCTTATTCTTTCTATACTCTTGAAGTGCAAACAGACAGATTGATATAGTACACTTGTCCAAGAAACCTACTGTGCAAGCTAATTTACTAGCACAAGATCATACATGAGATTGTATACTGCCTAATGGAGCTACTTTATCATTTTGGGTACCCATTAAACATTTGTAATATTCTCCATTGGTTATCAACAAGTAACCTATCCATTGAATGTGTAATAAAAGCTGCACACTATGCCCACTGAACTAACTATTTGATTTCCTCTGTATGCCCTGTGACTGCATTACAAGGACTATGTGTTTAGGAAAATCTACAACTGAGATGGAGTGGACTTAGATAAAACAGAACAGAACTAAAAACAAAATACATCTCATGTTTAACCAAGAGTCTAAACAAATTAATGCTATCTTCACTACCTACAATGCTTGCTGATTGGTCTTTGCTCTTTATAATGCTATTGTTAAGATATGGATGCAATGTGCTCCAAAGTCAAGAGCTTCATGGAAGACACAGGTTTGTATAGGAATAAAATATGGGACATTAAAGGGCTTCTGAGAAACCGAAGTGATGAAGTAATGGGTTAAATGCCTTAGAATACTTGGAGTGGATACAGGGACAACTATAAAGAATATGATAACGAAATAAATTTGAGAGGGGAAGCTGGCCATTTCCCTTATCTGATACTTTTGAAGAGGATCAAAACAGAGTAATTATGGTTGTGAAGTAAAGGAATGTACTAATAAAACATCTGAGAAGTCTTTCTGCTCAGTAAGCATGCAATCTATCCCATATATATTTCTCTCTGCTTGTAGTAGCAGTGCAACTCTGCACTGTATGCCAGCCTGTCTCCACTGAGGGGTGGGTAATAAAATGTCCAAATCCTCTCCACTGAGTCATTCAAGTCCTTTTTTGCTATTTCTAAACTATTCACTGAGGCATTTATAGGACCAAAGAGGGTTCAACCAAAATATCAAAGAAAGGCCCAGAGACCAAGCAATGTGTGACAGGATTAAGGCAATAAGTGAACCTGTTAGAGTGAAGCTGAAGCTAAAGCTGCAAAGCAGACCCCAAGAAGTTAAAGATGCCAGGAACATGTAACACCTAGTGAAAATACTGCAGACAGTGAGTAGAGCCAGCCCATAACAAAGGTCATGTTGGCTGTAGCCACAAAGGCAGTAAGGGCAGGGATACTACAGTTCTTTGGGGATACAAACTTCATCACCACAAACCTTGGATACCAGATGTGGAGCTAAGGACTTAATATTTTCCCTGCTGAATTTTCATGTTGCTTTTGTCCCATCACTTCTTTCTAAGCTCCTATAAAAATGATCACTTTTGGAATGGAAATGTTACACTTTGTAACTGCATAATGAGTATACATAATTTCTTTTGATTTTTACAAGGGCTTACAGCTAAGCATTTGTTGTGTCCCAGAGAAGACTTTGAACAATGGTGGAACTTTGAAGACAATGGACATGCTTGTTAATGGCTAGAACTTTGAGTTGTGGGATTGAATAGCTTTTGAGGGCAAGAGGCATAATGCTATTGTTTAGACTTAGAATGTCTCCCAAAAGTTCATGTGTTGCAAGCATTATCCTTACTGCACCAATGCCAAGAGATGTGACTTTGGTGAAGTGATTAGATCATTAAAGTTATGATACATCAGAAGATTAATACATTGATTGCTTAAAAGACTTCTGGCAGGTAGTGGACACTATTATACAGGAGAGGCACATTCTGGAAAGAAAAATCACTCAGGGAGAGCCCTGGTGGACTATATCTTCTCACTAGTTCCTCCTACTCCTCTCCATTTCTCTCTCTATTTCTTGGCTGCCACAAATGGACTTCTTTCTTCTGGAAAACACTTGCCTCACCTCAAGCCCAGAACAATGGAACTGGTCAATCATGGATAAAACATCTGAAACCATGAGACAAAATAAAATTTCCTTCTTCACATCATTCATACCTAGAAGTTTGGTATGATTGGTAGCAATCAAGTGCTGACTAATATAGTCATCAACAAAGTCAGAGAGACCATTTGCAGGATCCTTGTGGAGGATCCTTCCACTAGCTTGCAGGTGATTAAGGCATACCACAGAGTTGAGCCAGTATGGGACCTAAATAAGGCAGAAGATAGGGCCCCATTAAATCATAACTGTTATTTCATTCTGTCAGGAATGAGACGGGAGATTCTGAAAACAGAAACATGTCTATAAAAATCAAGAGTACTTTCAACAGCCTGACAAGAACTCCTCTGAATTTAGGGGAAGAATTTATCAAGCCTTCTTTCATTATTCAGATGTATATCTAGAAAGACATAACAATTTACATATGATAAATGAGACTTTCATAGGATATAGTGCTCCAGATATTTGAAAAAAATTATAAAAGAAAGATGGTATCCTTTAAATGAGTTCCTATCAACCAATAGATATGTTTTTCAACAACTGAAACCAGTGCCTGAAGCAAGGAGCCAACCACCAAGCAGCTGCTTGGAGCCTGGCCTTTGGAGGAAAATGAAAATATAAAAGAGAAAGAAACCCCACCAAACAAGGCAAGTGTATCCCAAGTGTACTTACTGTAAGAACAATTATTGTCCAAAGAAATAGTGAAAAATTTCCAGTTGACGTTTTACTCCTCAGATGTTAGGGAAGAAAGAAAGGGCAGATGAGCACTGAGGAGGCTCTTGGGCTCTTACAGATTTTACAGATTTCCCCACTGGAGCCCCTGGTACAGTTGACATTATAAAATAAATGATTTCCTGTCCTTGGACACAGGTGCTGCTTGTTCACTATTAATGACTAAAACAGGGAGGAAAAAGCTATGATTTTAACTATGTTCACAGGGGTTATCAGTTGAAGATCAAGATTTTGTTCCAATCATTGGATATGAGCTCTGAGCTGTGATTTTAAAACACAACTTCCTATATATTCCAAAGTGATCAACATACCTCCTAGTCTGTGCTAACTAAATTCCCAAGTAAACTTCTTTCCAGGATAACTGGATATACATGTTTCCCTGGAGCAATCTGAAGAGTTACAGATGACACTTCTGGGAAAGAAATAAGATATTCAAGAACAACTGCCTCTCAGAATCTAGGAAAAGTGTATCCTAAAGTCTCGGTATGCCAAGAAGGACTAAGAACATATAGCCTATATGGTTTGAACTAAAAACAGAGCATACATCTTCAAATTTAAAATGATTTACTAAAAGAGGAAGCTCAAAAGGCAACCATCTGTTGTTCAAACAAATTTAAAGCACTATTTAATTTGACCTGACAGTCACCTTAGAATATGCCAATCCTCCCAATTAAAAATGTGATTATGTGAATTTGATGAGTACAGATTTTTTTTTCCATGGCATTCAGGCAATAAATGATATAGCCTGAAATTACCCAGAATTACCTAGCTCCTACACTTGATTCATGTTCCCAGATCCTATGAGTGGTTCATAGTACTCAATTTAAAAGATCCTTTTCTGCACACTCCTGGGAACAAACTCAGCTCTTATTTGCTTTTGAGTGGCAGCATCCTGATACATAGGAAGGGTACCAGTACTGCAGGAAAGTGCTCCTCAGGGACTTAAAAACTTTCCTACTTGATTTCCAGAATGTGTAGCAAGGAATTAAATCATCCAAAATTTACCCAAGGACTCCTAGAAATTTGTGGATTGTTTGTTGATGGCTAGTTCTACCTATGACTTATGTTTAAATAACACCCTTAATACTCTCAAACACATGACCTGTTGTAGATAAAAAGTATATCTAGGAAAGACTCAAATAAGTAAACAAAAGTTGTGCTTCTAGTCTTAACTCAAGAAGCCAGAGAGACTTATTATAAACTATAAAAGAGCTATAATTTGTTTAAAGACCCTCATTATCTGCCAACAATTTTGAGGTTTTGTATGAATGGCAGTTTTCTGTTGAACATGGATATCAAATTTTGGCCTTAAGCTGGGCATGGTTTTGCACACCTATAATCCCAGCAAATTTGGGAGGTGTGCTGATTGGAGGATTGCAATTTTACAACCAGTTCAGCAATTTAGCAAGGCCCTAAGCAACTTAGCAGAGTCCTATCTGAAAATAAAAATAAAAAACGCTGTGGATGTGGCTCAGTGGTAAGTGTCCCTTGGTTCAATCACAAGTACAAAAAAAAAAAAAAACAACAAAATTTCTTTTTGGCCTTATAGTTGAGCCTTTTAATTAAAAACTGAAAGGAACAGATTCTGAAACTCTAGAGTGGTTTCCAACTTCCAACAGACTTTCAACACTATAAAAATCAAAATTACTCAAGGAACCGTTTTACACTTATCAAACTTAATTAAGCCCTTCAATTCATTTGTACGTGAAATACAAGGAATTGGGTTGGGGTTTACTCAAAATTTGGGATCAATCCTGCATCCAGTGGCATATTTTCAAAGTAATTATATCGGCTGTTAACGGAAGTCTGTTTTGTATGTGGGCAGTTACAACCAAGTATGAAGTGTTACAAGAGGTTGACAAGTCCACAGTAGGGAAACCAATCACCATTTATACTCCTCACCATGTGCTAACTATTCTAGATCAAAAGGAGGCTATTGGATAATACTGGAAGGAGAAGCAGATATTACACCATTCTCATGGATTATCCTGCATAACCAGTGATACAGAGTTAGCACAACATGATTGTCTGCAGGTCATCATGAAGTTTTTTTTTTTTTTTTCAAGCAGCCATATTTGGTGGATCAACCTCTAGAAAACCCAGACCAAAGCTCTTCAATGATGTTAGAAACTTAATGAAACAAGAGGTATGCACTAATTTTTTTCCTTAGAATTGGTAGGAGTCATATTATGAAACCATCATACAGGATGCAACAAGACCCACAAGCCATTTATGATTCAGACAGGAAAAGAAACAAGAGGGACTTCTCCTGCCAACCTATAGATGATCTATAGTTGATATTTAAGAGAGAAAGCCCACAGATAATACATAGAAATTCTACCAAAATGATAGTGATCACTGGCATAGAAAGAGTTTTAATTGCCTTTGCTCTTCTTATTATTTCAGCCTTCATAGATCCAAATTCCATTTAGATGGGATCCAATAACATGAAAACAGTACACAAAAGGAAGCCTGTTGGATCCACAGGTTATCATATTTTTCAAGAACTTTGGTGTTGCTGTGGAGGGTGTTTCTCATAAAAAGCAATGATTGGAATATGATGCAACTTCCAAATCTCTGCCACAGGTGAGTCTTGATCTATGTTTTACTAGTATGATTGATCACTTGGTATCAGTCTCTGGTTCTCTAAAATCAAATGGCAGTAGATATCCCTCTAACTTGTGCTATCATAAAATCTATGTGTAAATCCCTGATAATCCAGGAAATGTCTTTCTGAATCTACAGAACAGCCCAAGAGGAGGTCATGACTGATGATTCAGCACTCAACCTAAATGCATGGTAATTGATCTTGATTGGATGAATATATTCTGGCAAAATTTAGTGATGTTTCTAAAAGGTTTTGTATGTGCAGGGTTACTCTTATGGGATCTATTGTTGCTGAGGAATAATTTCTCAATTACAAGACTATCTTTTAAGCCATGCTCTACTAGCAAGGAGGCCAAAAAAACACGGTACTACATAAGTTCAAAATGATTTACACCTTGGCACAGCCAAGAAAAGAAATTCAAAATGCTTCTTTGTTAACCAGGCCAGTTTGTTCCATTTCATAGGTGCCTTTTTACAATTAAGTTTATGCCCAACAGGAAGTAGCCAGATGACACTAAATTCCTTTCCACTTAAGAATATGTGGTGGAACAAACTGACAGTGGGGAATGGAATGTGCTCAAATGCTCCCCACATAGTATCTACACCTAATTCTCAAAAGTTTCTCTTTGTTTCTGTCTGATCTATATTGTATAGATTAACTATACACTAAAATTAACTATACACTAAAATAACACTAAAATTATTCTAGAAACGAATAAAATCTTCCTTCCCAGTATCAGGGGGTGTAAGTTATACATAAAGGAAAAAAAGGTCACACCTAGAAGGGTTCTTGCCCATATGCTGACCAAAACTAAAACTAAATACAGGCCACTCCGCACAACACAGATGCTTTTAATTATTTAAGTTTTCTTTATCTCTATGTGAGGAAAGAAAATGCACACAGACCATTCTGCAGAAGCATCTACTCTCTGAAATGCTGGACAATGCCCCCTGCCCAGGACCCACATATCTTCCCCTGAAAAAACATATAAGATGTTCTCTCTTAGGGAAAAGGTAAAATGGTCATTGATGGTGAGAGTTAATCATTTTTTCTAAAGCTATTCTTAGTCCATTACATTGTTTCTAGCTTCGTTGACTCTACTGGACAGCAGTGAACTGAACTTGTGAGGTTACATGAATTTAACCAATAATAGGTAGAATACACATTCTTATAGGCCCAAATGGACCACTCACCAACATGTACCACATCCTGGACATAAAATGCACCTAAACATTCAATCACATCTGTCTGCCCTCAAACTACAATGAAATTACACTAGAAAGAAAAAATCAAAAGTAAGTGAAAAATATCCAAATTCATGATTATTAAATAACCAATTTTAATACTATGTTAATCATAAAGAAATTCAACTGGGCATAGTGGGGCATACCTGCAATCCCAGGATCTCAGGGGGCTGACAGAGAAGGATCACCAGTTCAAAGCCAGTGTCAGAATTTTGTGAAGTCCTGAGCAATTTAGTGAGACCCTGTCTCAAAATAAAAAATTAACAAATGGGCTGGGGTTGTGTCTCAGTGGTTAAGAGCTGCTGGGTCTAATCACTGGCACCAAAAGAAATAAACAAAAACCCAACCAAACAAACAAACCCAAAAGAGTTTAAAATACTTTGAGTCAAATGAATTAAATGCTAATTAAAATAAAACATCAAAAATTGTGGAATACAAGAAAAACAAAGCTTGGAGGAAAATGTACGGAACTGAATGCGTGTCTCAAAAATATGAAAGATCTAAAACCAATCATTCTGAATATTTAACTTGAATCCCAGAAAATGTTGGGCAAATTAAATCCAATGTTTGTAGAAAATGACATAATATTGCAAATATAATAAATTAAACAGAACTTTCAAATGACTTAATAACTTAATAGGTTGCAAAATATGAATGTCCCCAAATTAGCAAGGAAAATACAGCACCCAAAAAGAATCACTGCAAATCAAACACTTAACTCTGAATGGCAAAGAGTTAACTGTGAATAACCTGCCTAAAAGAAACTGAGGTATGTAACTAGTGGCACATCCATAATGTAAGAAAGTACATGTGATAAAGAAGAAATTTAAAACATACGCTGTCTTCCTTGACCCAAGAGACAATCATGAGTTTTGTATGAGAATATCAAAAAATATATAAGAGGACATGCAGGCACAGGTGGATATGTATGTGTGTGTAATACTAAAATGTCTCCTCAAGATCTCCTCAGTGGTACATATCACCCATTGCTAGAGCTTACCTGGTATATTTGATCCTGCCCGCCTCACCTTTGTCACTTACCTGTGATCCCTTCTCTTAGGTTGCTGGAAAAATTGCTGCAGATGCAGAGTGGCAGTTTTGTACTATTTCTTTCTTCATTCCAGAGTAACATGGTGGTTAATATAATAAGCCCTGGAAGAAAAACTGTTGTGTTCAATAAATTAATAAAAGACAGTTATTCTGCAGAAACATAATCACCATTTTAAAAAAATACTCAAAACTGATACATACACACATGTAAGGAAATTAACGGCAAGAGATGCTATTAAATTATTCACTAATTATTAACTCAATAAGTATTACTATTAATAGTTATTAATTTTTTAAGAATAATCTGTTATTAAATGAACATCAGGGAAAACAAAAACAAAAACTCCGATTCACAAATCACAGAGTACAACTTCTACCTGGATCAGAGACCTAGATCTAAATTTTTAAACAATGTAATACAGCATGTAGTATGTAAATTAGCAAAATTCATGACTTTATGGTAGGGTAATAATCATTACACAAAAACTAGGAAGAAGTAACCACATAAAAGAACAGTTATCAAGTATACCCATTGTGAGCAAAGACTGTAAACTCAGATTCTCCCTTTTCTTTCTTGTAGGGCTTTTGTTGACATTTAGAATTTGACCACTGGACATAGAGATAGTTTTCTCTAACTGCAAGAAGTATTATTTGTATCAATTCTCTAACTGCATGAACTACTAGAATCAATTGCAAACCTGCTTTTCATTCACAATTTAAGAATAAACCTTTTTAAAACTGTGACAGATAACATTTGTAACTTTGAATTTTTTTAAACAATACTAGGAATTGAACTCAGGTTGCTCTACCTCTGAATTATATTCCCATTCGTTTCCTATTTTTTATGTTGAGATAGTGTTTAACTTGCTCAGATTGGCCTTAAACTTGTGATCCTCCTCTCTCAGTCTCCTAAGTTGCTGAAATTACAGACATACACAAAAATGCTCAGGTAACTTAAAAATTATATCTCAAATTTATTAAAAATAATCATTTTGAGCCTTCAGTACTGTAGATATTTCTCTCATGTCACTCCTACGGTTACCTGATATGGAAAAAGAAACATACATATACTATATTGGTACACATAATATTAATAAAGGTATTCTAATATCCTTTCACTGAGATGAAACTATCATAAAGCACATTTTAAATCATCTTACCCATGACATTTATATCTTACTATTCTCTCTGTTAATCAAAAGCACTGGTGACTGAGCATTTCTTGAGAGGCCTGTGCTACTCTCTGAAATTCTTTCCAATCTATTGACACCACTTCTGCAAGTTTTGATGTTACTGTATTGCCAGAAGTTGACAAGAGATGTGTGTATGTGTGTGTGTATATGTGTGTATGTGTGTGTGTAGCAATAAGTTAAAAATGATTTATAATTTATTTTTAAACAAATAATAGACCAAATTTTAGACCAAATTCCTGTGTACATGAGCACAGACACAATATGTTATTAGCCTTCTAGTCAACAGTGTTTCTATACTGTCAATATCAACATGTTCTCTATTGTAAAGAAGTGAAAATGTGCACTGTAGGATCAATGGAATAAATCACTTTTTCCTTTGATCATTTCTCATGGTTCTATGATTTATGAAGTCTCACCTGCAGTATCATTATCTATTATTGAGAAAACATTCTAAAATTTGGTTTCATTACAGTTTTCCCACTTTAGTTAGCTTACACCTGGGGTTAAAGACAGAGTTGTTAGTGAACTACTAGAATTTCTGTAAAATGTAGTGAATGCTTTTACATTGACCTGAAATCCATTTTGAATACTTGCTCATACCAGAAATTTGGTTTAGTCATACATGAAACTGTTTGTAGTTCTCTTCCTCCTCCACTAAAGAGCTTGGAGGAGGAAAACAACTACAAACTGGTACACAGAAAAATATTTATCTTACATGACTCCTGATGGTTGTATCCAAGGGGATAGGTGTATGTTGCACTTTATTGATCTACTGACTCCCATTCCCCACATAGATAACAATGATTAAATAAATAATGAGAAAAATATCTAAACAGTAATAATCAAAAGAAGAACTACAAATTGCCAAGAACTATATGAAAAAAATGTTCAACATCCTTACCAAGCATGGAAATGCAAATCAAAACTATACTGATGGGCTGGGGATGTGGCTCAAGCGGTAGCACGCTCACCTGGCATGCGTGCGGCCCGGGTTCGATCCTCAGCACCACATACAAACAAAGATGTTGTGTCCGCCAAAAACCAAAATAAATAAATATTAAAAAAAAAAACTATACTGATATTTTATCTCACTCCATTTAGAATTTCAATTAAGAATACAAATAACAATAATTGCTGGGAGGACAGAGGAAACAGATATACAGTGTCTGTAGGACTTCAAATCATACAACCCCTTTGGAAAGCCCAATGGATATTCCTCAAAAGACCATGAATAGCGCTGCTATCAGTATTGGTATGCATGTATCACTATAGTATGGGATTTCAGTTCCTCAGGATAAATACTACGGATTGGAAATCTGGGTCATACAATTCGAAACAGAAGACTTCTGGGAATAATATTAGCTAAATAGTCTAATCATAGTTATAAATCTATGACCAAAAAACAAATGGTATTTTACTGTACTGCAGCTTAGTAACAGTATGTGTTGGGGTAGGAGAAACATGGCCCATATGTGATTCATTTAATTGTTTTATTATATTAAATTATAACTAGACTTGTATTGTGAAAGAGAAAACAAGCCCTTCCCGTTCATAGTATGGAGTCTGAAATGCAATGTAAAGACCAGGATTTGCTGAATGGGTTTCTTCCTCTTGGACTTGTCAAGGTAACCTTTCAGCTCAGGTGTCACTTTTGAAGCAGGGCAAATGGTTTTAAGACAATATCCATTAAGGGCAAATACTCAAGCACAACCCACTGACTACGTGTGGTTCATAATTCCATTTACTTCTTTGGATATGTTCATTGTGGGGAGGGGGAAACAGTTCCTCCTAATGAGAATATCCTGTGCTTATAACTGAGTTCTTTTTCCACATTTCATCACTTACCACCACATATGGAAAGACATATGTATTATGATGCATGTCATAATCACAGTGGAGGAAAGAGGATGGTCATTGCTATGGTTTGGATCTGAAATATCCCCCAAAACCTCATGTGTTGAAGGCTTATTCCCAATAGAGTAATGTGAAGAGATGGGTTTCTGGGAAGTGAATAGATAATGAGTGCTCTGACCACAAAAGCTGAAAAGACTACTAGGATGTGACAGAAAATGTAGGCTGGTGGGGCATGGTTGAAAGAAATGCCTTTGAGGATTGTATCTTGTCCCTGGCTCCTCCCCTGCTCAATCTAGCATTTTCTACCTCCCTCCCTCCTTCCCTCCCCCTCCCTACCCTCTCTCTCTCTCTCCCCCTTTTCCCTTTTCCTCTCTGATTCCTCCCTGCTAGTAATTGAGCATCTTTCCTCTGTCACACCTTTCTGCTATGATTTACTGCCTCACCTCAGAGAAATGGAGCCAAATGACTCTCCAAAACAACGAGCCAAATAAACCTTTTCTTCATTAAGTAGTTCTCCTCAGCTCTTTGTTACAACAAAGAAAAAACAAAGACAATTGTTACTGAGAATCAGGGTTGGTCCTGTAACTATACCTGACCATGTGATTCAGAAGTCTTTAAAACTGGTTTGTGGAGTAAGTTTGGAAAAGTTTTGACATTCAGGCCAGAGAAGCCTTAAAATGTTGTAATCATAGCTTAATGGGCAATGTTGGTGGGAGTTAGAAGGCCAGAATGCTGATACAAATGTGGACAATAATAACTGCACTCATGCAATATCAACTGGAAAAGAGGACTCTACTGGGAATGGGATGGAGGTCATTCATTTTATACTGTGGCAAAGAACTTTATATTTTGTTAATCCCCTAAGACTCTGTGAGGCTGAATCTAAAAGTGATGGATTAATTAAACCAGTGGAAGAATTTTTTGAGGCAGAATAGCATTCAGACTGTGGCATGGAACTTGCTGATGACTTTTACTGAGGTTTACTATGACAACCAGGAGAAAAGAGCATAGAAGAAAGATTTGAAAAACTTGAATTTGGGACAGAAAGTGATAATGTTTAATGTTAGGTCTGAGGATGGTAAAGTTACTTAACAGATTAACACAATTAAAGAAAGCCTAATACTTTGCAGAGGGGCAAGAGAAAAGATGCCTTGAAGGCATCTATGGCCAGTTCCTGATAGCCCATCCCTCACATACTCATGGTGTAAAACTTGCAACTATTTTGAAAGACTTTATTTTGAGAAGAGAACAATGGATGATTTCTGAATACAGGGATACTTAAGAAGTTTTTCCCCAAGATTTGTTTCACTATGCTTAGCTGCACTCAGAAGCCACTGCAATCATGAACCAAGGGAGCCAGTGTTTCTTCTGGTGACAGACATTGGCTTTGTTCATGTGGAGATGGTTTTTCAGGAATACAGGATGCTGGAGTTAAGGGGTGTTGGGTTAAACTCTAATTAGTGCCTAGGAAAGTTTGAAGTGATATAAAAAGGACTCTAGATTTCTTGGAAATCTGGGAATGGAACCACAATTTAACCCAGCTATCCCTTTCCTCAGTTTATACCCAAAAGACTTAAAAATAGCATACTACAAGGGCACAGCCACATCAATGTTTATAGCAGCATAATTCACAATAGCTAAACTGTGGATCCAACCTAGATGTCCTTCAGTGGATGAATGGATAAAAAAAAATGTGGCATATATACACAATGGAATTTTACTCAGCAATAAAAGAGAATAAATCATGGCATTTGCAGGTAAATGGATGGGTTGGAGAAGATAATGCTAAGTGAAGTTAGCCAATTCCCCCAAAACAAATGGTAGATGTTTTCTCTGATATAAGGAGGCTGACTCATAGTGGGGTAGGGAAGGGAAGCATGGGCAGATTAGATGAATTCTAGATAGGGAAGAGGGGAGGGAGGGAAAGGGAGGGGCAGGGGCTTAGCAAGGTTAGTGGAATGTGATGGACATCCTTATACAAAGCACATGTATGAAGACACTAATTGGTGTCAACATACTTTATGTATAACCAGAGATATGAAAGATTGTGCTATATACATGTAATAAGAATTGTAATAATTCCACTGTCATTTATTTTTTTAAAGAAATCAATAAAAAAATGAAAAGGACTCTTTAAAGAAGGCAATAACGAAGAAAGTAAATGGAGGTAGGAGGAAGCTAGTCACTTCTTCATTACCAATTATGTGAGGATCAAACAACAGCAATGTTGGTTGCAAAGAACATACCCATAAAACATGAAAAAATCCATCTGGGCTGGGGATGTGGCTCAAGTGGTAGCGTGCTCGCCTGGCATGTGTGAGGCACTGGGTTCAATCCTCAGCACCACATAAAAATAAAATAAAGATATTGTCCACCTAAAACTAAAAAATATAAAATTAAAATTAAAAAAAAGAAAATATTGGTGTGTTTGTGATACCAGACTTCAAACTATACTACAGAGCAATAGTACCAAAACAGCATGGTACTGGTACCAAAACAGGCGGGTGGACCAATGGTACAGAATAGAGGACACAGAGACCAATCCACAAAATTACAACTATCTTATATTTGATAAAGGGGCTAAAAGCATGCAATGGAGGAAAGATAGCACCTTCAACAAATGGTGCTGGGAAAACTGGAAATCCATATGCAACAAAATGAAACTGAATCTCTTTCTCTCACCATGCACAAAAGTTAACTCAAAATGGATCAAGGAGCTTGATATCAAATCAGAGACAAGGCATCTGATAGAAGAAAAAGCTGGCTCCAATCTACATATTATGGGGTGGGCTCCAAATTCCTTAATAGGACACCCATAGCACAAGAGTTAAAAACAAGAATCAACAAATGGGACTTACTGAAACTAAAAAGTTTTTTTCTCAGCAAGAGAAACAATAAGAGAGGTAAATAGGGAGCCTACATCCTGGGAACAAATTTTTACTCCTCACACTTCAGATAGAGCCCTATTATCCAGAGTATACAAAGAACTCAAAAAATTAGACAATAAGATAACAAATAACCCAATCAACAAATGAGCCAAGGACAAGAACAGACACTTCTCAGAGGAGGACATACAATCAATCAACAAGTACATGAAAAAATGCTCACCATCTCTAGCAGTCAGAGAAATGCAAATCAAAACCACCCTAAGATACCATCTCACTCCAGTAAGATTGGCAGCCATTATGAAGTCAAACAACAATAAGTGCTGGCGAGGATGTGGGGAAAAGGGTACACTTGTACATTGCTGGTGGGACTGCAAATTGGTGCGACCAATTTGGAAAGCAGTATGGAGATTTCTTGGAAAGCTGGGAATGGAACCACCATTTGACCCATCTATTGCCCTTCTTGGACTATTCCCTGAAGACCTTAAAAGAGCGTACTATAGGGATACTGCTACATCGATGTTCATAGCAGCACAATTCACAATAGCTAGACTGTGGAACCAACCTAGATGCCCTTCAATAGATGAATGGATTAAAAAAATGGCATTTATACACAATGGAATATTACTCAGCACTAAAAAATGACAAAATCATAGAATTTGCAGGGAAATGGATGGCATTAGAGCAGATTATGCTAAGTGAAGCTAGCCAATCCCTAAAAAACAAATGCCAAATGTCTTCTTTGATATAAGGAGAGCAACAAAGAACAGAGCAGGGAGGAAGAGCATGAGAAAAAGATTAACATTAAACAGGGACGAGAGGTGGGAGGGAAAGGGAGAGAGAAGGGAAATTGCATGGAAATGGAAGGAGACCCTTACCGTTATACAAAATTACATAAAATAGGATGTGAGGGGAAAGGGAAAAAACAAGGGAGAGAAATGAATTACAGTAGATGGGGTAGAGAGAGAAGATGGGAAGGGAGGGGAGGGGGGATAGTAGAGGATAGGAAAGGCAGCAGAATACAACAGTCACTAGTATGGCAATCCAAAAACATGGATGTGTAACTGATGTGATTCTGCAATCTGTATACGGGGTAAAAATGGGAGTTCATAACCCACTTGAATCAAATGTATGAAATATGATATGTCAAGAGTTTTGTAATGTTTTGAACAACCAATAATAAAAAAAAAGAAAATATTGGTGTGTTTGGGAGCTAAACTATAAAAAAAGAAAAAGAAATCTATCTGCATAGTGAGTATATAATTTATCATTTACACACACACACACACACACACACACACACATACACACACATGCACACGTCCCCTGCATGTAGGAGCGGTGTGGCCCTCCATTATTCCCTGAACTGCTGCTGTCAAAGAATGTAGGAGAATAAGAAAATGTCCAAAATCTGTCCATTGAGTCCTCTTCCTCTAGAATCAATAAACAGGATGCTGGGCCATTTTTAGACCTGGGCTGAGAAAGTGGCATAGCTGGTAGGGTCCCAAAGAGCTACACGTTGAGTTGATTTGAAGTTGGAAAAGGACACAGGATCTGTGGGAGAAATCCCAGGCTGGCCACTAGCCTTAATGTGGTTTGAGGTTATTTCCCTATTGGAGGGGTAAGAACCACTGTCGGACTATGGAAATGCTATGAAAATGCCAGAGGAATTTCTGAGAGTAGTGTAAACAGCATCCAAAGTAGTCATAACATAGCAAAAAGAGATAAAATGCTACCACTGCTTTAGCATGGTCCTTATTGTATGCACTGAAGTTAGCCACAGACCAGGAGTTAGCTACCCAAGCTCAGTTCCACAATGTACTGTAAGAGGTAAAAGTAGAAAGAGAAGCCCACTTAGCACAGGATGACAGCAAGGATGTGCTGTTGTAGTGCTTAGAATTTGCAGACAAGCATCTATATGTCACGGCATGCTACTAGGCTACATTGTTGGGACACTGTGGGTCCATAGCCTGTAATAAGGCACTGGTGAGTAGCAAAAACTGGGATTCTCAGATGTGGGACCCACTCAGGGAGTCCACTATTTCCAGTGATTCATAAATTGAGATGGAGGATGAAGATATAATAGAAGACATACAGGTAATGGTCCAAAAGTTATTAAAGACCCAGCAGAAGGAGACTGAGGGGGCTGATCCAGATTTGCTCTCTGTTCCAGAGAGATACATACCACCATGAGACTGTACATCCCTGGAGAACTGGTGGAATTGGGGTCCAAGTTCAGGCAAAGAACAAAACATAATATAATGGCATGGTATTCTTCCTGTGGAACACTGGAACAAATGGGATATTGTATAGAATGGAATAGAATTGTCAAAATTGGCTTAAGTAACTGCTCACCCTGCTATATGTCAGTGACTTTACACTACTGCCACAGGTGAAAATGTGGGGTTACTACTGGTGTATGGTTCATATATGAGGTCTCCCCCATATTTTTTGTGTAAAAAAGCAAGACATTGCAGAGCAAAATTATTAGTTTATGAGATGTAAACTCTGATATGGATTACTCTGGCAGCAAACTCTAGGCAGGTAGGATGTGAGTGCATGAAGGAGGTCACTGTGGATGTACCTTGGTGGCAAATATTTTGTCCCTGGCATGAGAAAGTCTCTCTGCTTCCTTACTGCCATGTTCTAAGCTGCTTCCCTCTCACACGCTCTTTAGCCATGGGGATCACCTTGGTGCTAGAATTAGAGATTAGTTGATTGTGGACTGAAACTTTGAAAACAAGAGCCAAAATATACTTTTTCTTCTTTTATATCATAGTTGTCAGGACTCTAGGTCACAGAGACAATATTTAACTAAAACCAGAAGCTCTGATGCTTTTTGCCACTCACAATTGTGACTAAATACAGGTGACATCCCTATGTGTAGAGGCACCTGGGCCTCTGTGGAAAAACTGAATACCTATTTATAGGAAAAGGCTACGAAATATGTTATTTTTGTGCAGTCTTGCCCAGGATCAGATAGTATGACTTTCACTGCTGGGATAGAAGGATACATCCATCCATATATTGCCTGGGAATCAAGATTACCCCCTTTTCTAAGGAAAGCCCTCTAAGATGCAGCACAATTAATAGCAGATCTAGCAGAGACAGAAAGATTATAGCAGAAAAAACAAGTCCACGAAACCCAACAAAAACTGGAAGGACCTATTTGTGTCGCCCATAAACAGATATGGTTCAACATAATAACAGGAACAGATGAAATAGATAAACTAATGTCACCCTGGTACAATTACAGAAGCAATTGCCAAAGGAAAAGAGGTTTCAGTTATTAACTATCAATGAGAAATAAAAAGGGTGACAGAAAGGTAGAATAAACTCTTACTCTAAAAAGGGACAGAAACAAGTCTATCCCATTAGGTGATGTGTTGAAAGAACAGTCCACGACTTTCCCTCACGAGTGCGAATCCTTTAGGTATGGAATGACAAAGGAGATCACAATTCAGGGATCTCAGCCAGGTTTCTGAACAAAATGGCAATACATGGGTCTTCAAAAAATATTCAGTGAATAATCGCATTGGTAGCTAAGTGGACACTGATATATGAATACCCTGATAATTTATCAGGCATGTAATCTAATATTGATGTATATGGGGGTAAAATTGAGAGTCTGGACTGTCAATTGACCCTATGGCTTGCAACCTTGCCACCCACCACTTACCCCAGTGCTCCTAACTAATTTTCCTGAATATGCTATTAATGTTGATCTCTTGTGGGGTAATGCCTATAAACTGCTTAGGAGAGTTCTGTTTGTTGTTGTTTGTTTGTTTGCCGGAAGATGGAGCATGTTTCAGCTGTAAAGCCAATATTAAGATGGCATGCTAAACACCCTCATGATTATGCCTGCACCCAATCAAATTCTTGCCACCAAACAATATCAGCTCCCCAATGGTCATCAAGAGATAACATAGATCAAATGTGAATTTGCTAAAGTAATCATAATTCACTCAACCCTCAGTCATTTTAACTCTCCTGTGTGGCTAAAAGAAAACATGATGAAACTTGGCATATAACAGTGGATTACAGGGAATTAAATAAGACTTTATGTATTCATTTCCAATAAGGTCACCATTCTCAAAGAGCTCTGCACTCAGCTGGAGCACATCATTTATGTACTAGATCCTGCTATGCCTTCTTTAGCCTAGACACAGCCTCATAGATTCTGGATCTGGTTGCCTTCAGGTGGGAATGCTGACAATGAACACTTATACTGTTACCTCAAGAATATCTCCACAGCCCTACCATGTCTCTTGGTATAGCAGCCTAAGATTTAGAAACCTGGTCCTGACCTCCACAGATAAAAATGTTTCATTACATTGATGATATTCTCAATTCTGAACCTTTCTTAGTTTTCACTGAGGTTGTACCCTTGCTTTTTAGTCATTTTCAAGGGAGAGGATGGGCTGTGAACCCTGACAAAGTACAAGGCCCAGACATACCAGGGAAATTGTTGGGTGTTCTCTGGTTGGTAACACAAAGGTTATAACTCAGGCTGTAATAGATAAATTTCAGGCATTTCTTCTTCCCAATACAGTAAAGCAAAGGAAGAACTTGTGGGGTGACTGGATTACTGGAGGACTTTCTTCCCTCATCTAGCTTAGTTATCACAGCCTCTATATAATTTGTGTAGGATGAATACAGTATAGGGCTGAACTGACTGGCATACTGAGGGTTTAATCAAGCCAAATAGTAAATACAATTTTTGTGACACTAGACACATGGAAACCTGCTAACCATATTATCCATGTCACTGCAGACAGCTCCAGATGGCACTTATGGCAATATATTAAAGGATATAAAACTCCTCATTTGATTTTGGTCACTGTTACCAAAGAGGAGAGAGGAACATGATTACTTTCTGAGAACAATTAACTGAGTGCTACTTATGCTGTCCTTCTGGTCATTGAAGCCCATCACCCAAGAAGTACCAGTTAATGTTGTAACCACATACCCTATTGGTAGATGTCTACAACAAATATTCAAAGCCCCATGATCAGGGGTAGCTCAGATGGGGCGAATCCCTGCCTCAGTGAAGAATAGACAACATTTCTCCTTTTAGCTTAAAACTTCAACAGCTCTTGGACTGGCCACCTATATGACAAAACAGGATGGAATACCAGAAAACATGCCTGTAGTTCCTTCACTGATACAAAAAGGCCAACCTTCAACACTGGAGTCAGCCTGGTAACTTAATGGATCAGCAAAGGGAAATCCCCCAGAGTGGAGAGTTGTAACCTATCACACAGTGACTGAGACTCTGGGGATTGATAAAGAGCAAGGATACAGCAACCAATGGGCTGAAATGCAAGCAGTATGGATAGCACTGCTCAGGAATATGATGGATTAATTCTCTGCACAGAGAGCCGAGCCATGTTCAGAGAACTTGCAATGTAGCTGCCTCAATGGCAATAGTGGATGACTAATTACAGGTCTCTGTGGGTAAAGAGCCATGGGAAAACATCTAGTGTTGTATACAAAGTTGTCACAATGTACCATGTGACTGTACACTGCCCTCTCCAATTTTCATAAAATGTTGAGGCTGACCAAATGGCAAAGTTAAGATGCCTGCGGGAAGTTCCAGCAAAAGAAATTGCCCTTGGGCTATATTATAGAAAAGAATGCAGGTCAAATGACAATGAAGGAATCTGTGATGTGAGAATTGCTCAGAAATATGCCTGACGTTATAGATGCATGCTAAAACTGTCTTGCCTTCTCTCATTACTATCGACAATGAGTGTATGCCATCAAGGGGCACACTTCGGTGGTGGTAGGTAGACTACATTGCCCCCATCTCATTATCAGAAGGTGCCAACTATGCATTGACTTGTGTGGACACAGTCATAGGCTTAATGCAACTCTTTCCCAACAACGACAACAAAAAAAGGCAAATGAAAAAGAAGAACTAATAAGAAATTGATTGTGCTGTGTTCCATCTATGGGACCGTGAGGTAAATGAGAATGAACATGAAACTCAATTCACAGGTGATGAAATACAACATTGGGCTCAAGACCAGGACACATTATCAATTTCCTACCTGCCACACCATCCAACAGAAGCTGTATTAATTGAAAGAATGAATGTACTGTTCATATGAGACTTAAGGACTGAAATCAACAATATGCAGGCTACTATTCTGCCTGAGGAACTGAGTACAATAAATCAGAAAATCAGATATTAGAAAGCTGCAGCTGATTTGATATTATCAGCTCATGGCTGCCCTGGGTCTAAACAAACATTAAACAGCTTCTGACAAACTAAGAAAAAGGGAAGCACCACTGAAAATTTTCTGATACCAACCTGGTGCACAAGTAACAACTTATGGTTCCTGAAGACACCATATTGGATACAAGGAGCATTAGTTGACCACGGATTACACAAGGAAGATTCTGATGATTTGCCTTTGTGGCCCTTTGGGTAGAAGAAAAATGTAGAAATTTACAAGTAAATTCTACTGTGTTGGACATCTGACCCTCCAGATTATAGAGTATAGGATTAAGTATTCCTTAATCCTTGGGTATTATGGTTTGGATATTAGATATCTGGACAAGCCTCAATGCAAGAATGCTAAGAGGTAAAATAATTAGATTATGAGAAATATAACTAATTAGTGGATTAATCCACTAATATGGATTAACTGTGTGGTAGCAGTAGGCAGGTAGGTTGTATCTGAAGGAAGTGGGTTGGTGGGCCCTATATTGGGGTTTATAATTGGGGTAATCAGCTATGTTCTAAGCTGATTTACTCTACTATTCACTTCCTAAATGATGTTCTGCTTCATCTCAGGCTCTGAGATGTAGAGTCCATCTATTCACTGAGAACTCTGAAACTGTGAGATCTAAATAAACTTTTCCTCCTCTATGTTGTTCTTCTTGGGTCTTTTGGCCAATATTATGGCTAACTAAATATTCTGCAACTTTGAGCAAAAATAAATTTTATCCTTTTCTAAGCTGTTTTCATCAGGTGTTTTGTTCACAACAATAACACATTGACCACAATAACACATTGAAACCAGTGTCAGAAGCAAAAAATCAGTTTACCATAGTTATATATTCCAGAGGTGTCTTATTCATTCTATACATGTGAAGTGGAAGCAGATACATTGTATGGTATACCTTTCTAGGCAAGCTTACTATGCAAGCTAATTTACTAGCATAAGATCATATACTAGGCTGTATACTGCCTCACAGAGCTCATTTATCATTACTGGTGACTATGAAACATTTGTAATATTCTCCATAGGTTAACAACAAGTAACCGATTCCTGGACTGGGTAATAAAAATTGCACATTATGCCAACTGGATGGACTACTGGATTTGCTCAGTACTGCCAGTGAGTAATCATAAGGACTTCCCTGTGTAGGAAAACCTGAAAATGAGATGGAATTTACTTGAATAAAACAGAACTGGACTAAAAACACCATACCTCTCATGCTTTAATCCATGGGTCTAAACAAATTAATGTTATTTTCACTACCTACAATGCTTACTGATTGGTCCTTGTTCTTTATATTCTGTTAAAAGGATACAGATGCAATGTGCTGCAGAGTCCTGTCTCAAGAGCTTCATGAAAGACATAAGCTGGTATGAGATTATGAGGGACATTAAATGGCTTCTGACAAACTAAGGAAAGAATTATTGGGATAAACACTGCTTACAGCCTTGGAAAGCTTGCAGTAATACAAGGACAACTCTAAAGAATATTATAAGGAAGGAAATCTGAGAGAAGAAGCTGGCCATTTTCCTTATCTGTTATCTTTTGAAGAGGATCTAAACAAAGTAATCCTGGTTGTAAAGTAAAGAATGTACTAATACATTCTTAGGAAGTCCTTCTGCTCAGTAGGCATGCAATCTATCCTGTATATATTCACCACTGCTTGTAAAAGCAATGCAACTCTCCACTGCATTCCAGCCTGTCTCCACTGAGGGTGGGTGATAAAATGGTCAAATCTTCTCCACTGAGTCCTCCAAGTTCTTTCTTTGGTATTGGTAAACCTTAAAATGATGCATTTGCAGGACTGGGGCTGAATGTAGCATCATGGAGGCTTCTAACAAGATTTCAAAGAAAGGCCTGGGAGACTCAGCAATGTTTGTCAGAGTTAAGGTAATAAGTGAACCAGTTAGAGTGAAGCTGAAGCTGCACTGGAGACCCCAAGAAGTTATAGATGCCAGGAACATGTAATATCTAATGAAAAAACTGCAAGCAGTGAGTAAAGCCAGATCATGACAAAGTACATGATAGTTGCAACCAGAAAGGCTGTTAGGGCTGTTAGCCTATGGGGTATCCCAGTCCAACAGCTGAAAGAACTACTGGAAGGTGGTGGAGAGTATAGAGAGGTGCAGCACATTCTGGAAAATAAGGTCACATGGCAAGATACCTGATGGACTATATCATATCCCTCACTCCTCCTACATCTCTCTCTTTATCTCTACTTCTTGGCTGCCTTGAACTGACTGCTTTCTTACTGCTTTCCTCCAGCAAACACATGCTATCATGTTTTGCCTTACCTCAAGCTCCAAACAATGGAATTTGTCACCCATGGATGAAACATCCAAAACCATGAGTCACAATAAACTTTCCCTTCTTTACATCATTCTTATCAGGAAGTTTGGTATGAATGATAGCAATCAAGTGCTGACTAATACTGTCATCAACAAAGTCAGAGACAGCATTCACAGGATTCTTGTGGAGGATCCTGCCACCACCTTGCATGCAATTAAGGCATCCCTTATAGTAGAACCAGTATGGGAGCTACATAAAACAGAAGATAGGGTCTTATTAAGTCATAACTCTTATTGCATTCTAGCAGGAATGAGAATGGGAATTCTGAAAACAGAAATGTGTCTATAAAACACAAGAGTATTTTCATTAGCCTGACAAGAATTCCTCGGAATTTAGGGAAAGAATTTATCAGGCCTTTTCTTATTACTCCGATGTATATCCAGAAAGACTGGACAATTTAAATATGATAAATGAGACTTTCATTGGACAGAGCGCTCCAGATATTTGAATGAAATTATAAAAGAAAGATGATACCCTTTCAAATGAGTTCCTATCAACCAATAGATATTATGTTTTTCAACAAAAAACAGTGCCTGAAGCAAGTGCCAAACACCAAGCACCTGCATCAAGCCTGGGCTTTGAAGAAAAAGGAAGATATGATACAGAAACAAGGCAAGCACATCCAAGGTAAAAACCACTGTACTTAATACAGCAAGATGTCCAAAGATGTAGGAGGTCTACTCCCCAGATGTTAAGGAAGAAAGAAAGGTCAGATGAGAACTTAGGAGACCTGAGTCTCCTAAACATTTTACCCAGCTAATCCAAATTTCCCCACAGGAGCTCCGGTACAATTGACAATTGGAAATAAATGGTTGCTTTCTTTGAACAGAGGTGCTACTTATTCACTATTAATTACTAAAATAGGGAGGAAAAACCTAAGATCTTAACCATGTTCATGAGGGTATTACTGAAGCTCAAGACAGCTCCTTGTTCCAACCACTGGAATATCAGGTGTGAGGTATAACACTAAAACACCATTTCCTATATATGCCAGAGTAATCAGTATACTTCTCAGGCTGTGAATTTTTGTGCAGCCTAAATGTCCAAGTAAACTTCTCTCCAGGACAACTTTTTGGATATAGAAGTTTATCTGGAATGTTCCTAATATTTAGAGATGATGCTTCTGGGAAAGAAACAATATGTTCAATAAAAGTTGCCTCTAAAAGTCTGCAAAAAGTTAAACCTAAAGTCTAGTTATGCCAAGAAGGACTAAGAACATATCGCCTACATGAATTGAACTAAAAATGGAGCATGCATTCTGAAATTTAAAACATAATTTACTAAAAATGGAAGCTCAAAAGGGCAACCAGCAGCTTTCCAAATAAATTTAAAGCACAATTTAATTTGACCCTGCCAGTCACCCTAAAACACACCAATCTTCCAATTAAATGTGTGATTACGTGATTCTGATGAATACAGATTTATTCATGGCTTGCAGGCTATAAAAGATATTGTTCAGGACTTCCACCAAGAATTAACTATCTAGCTCCTACTCTTTATTGACTAATGTTCCAAAATCATATGAATGCTTCTCAGAACTGAATTTAAAAGATGCCTTCTTCTGCACATTCCTGGTAACAACCTCGGCTCTTGTTTGCTTTTGAGTGGCAGCATCCTGATACATAGGAAGGGTAGCAATACTGCAGAAAAGTGATCCCTCAGGGACTTAAAATCTTTCCTACTTAATTTCTGGAACCTGTAGCGAGGGATTAAGCCATCTGAAATTCACCCAATGACCTCTATTACAATGTGTGGATGATTTGTTGATGGCTAGTTCTACCAATGAGTTATGCTTCAGTAACACCATTAAAATTCTCAAACACTTAGCATGTCATGGATGAAAAGTATCCCTGAGAAAGGGTCAAATATGTAAATGAAAATATATGCATATGGATTTTACTATATCAAAAGGCCAGAGAGAATTATTACCAATGGTAAAGGAGCCAGAGAGAATTTTTACCAAGGTAATTTGTTAAGAGACCCTCACTACCCATCAACAATCGTGGGGTTTTCTGGAAATGGCAGGTGTATGTTGAACATGGATATAAAATTTTAGCCTTAAGCTGGGAATGGTGGTGCACATCTGTAATCCCAGCAACATGGGAATGTGATATAGGAGAATTGCAAGTTCAAAGACACCCTCAGCAATTTAGAAAGGCTATAAGCAACTTAGCAAAGTCCTGTTTCAAAATAAAATATAAAAAGGGCTAAGAATGTGGCTCAGTGTTTAAGTGTCCCTGGGTAAAAATCCTTAGTCCAAAGAAAAGCATTTTTTGGCCTTACAGCTAAGCCTCTAAATGACACTCTGAAAGGAACAGATTCTGAAACTCTAGAATGATTTCCTAAATTCCAATAGACTTTCAACCCTAAAAAAGAATCAAAATTTATATATACATGTAAAACAAGGTTACTCAAAATTTGGAATCAACCCAGTATCCAGTGGCATATATTAAAAGTAATTATATCAGACTATTAAAGAAAGTCTTTTTTGTGTGTGGGAAGTTACATTCCATGTATGAACTGTTACAAAACATTGAAAAGTCCACACTAGGGAAACCCATCACCATCTATGCTCCTCATCATGTGCTAACTGTGATAAATGAAGAGGAGGCTGTTGGATAATACTGGAAGGACAGGAAGATATCACATCATTCTCCTGGACTATCCTATTTTAAAACCACACACCCTGCATACCCAGTAACACAGAAATAGCACAACATGATTGTCTGCAGGTCATCTGGAAGGTTTTTTCAAGCAGCCATATTTAGTAGCTCAACCTCTAGAAAACCCAGACACAGAGCTATTCACTGATCTTAGCAACTTCATGGAACAGGACAAGAGGTATGCATTCATTTTTCTTTAAAACTGGCAGGAGTGAAACTAGGAATCCATCACGCAAGATAAAATGAGCTCTACCATTGAGGAGTCAAACAGGACAAAGAAGATTAGTGACCTCTCTTGCTGATCTACAGATGATCTTAAGCTGATATTTAAGAGAGAGAGAGAAAAAAAAAACACAGAAAATTCTACCAAAATGATAGTGATCCTTGGGATAGGAAGAGTTTTAACTATCTTTGCTATGCTTATAATTCAGCTCCCAGAGAACTAAATTCCATCTTATATGGGTTCCAATATTATGAAGAAAATATACTGAAGGATGCTTGTTAGGTCCACAGTTTATCATCCATTTCAAGAAGTTCAGTGTTGCCTTGGAGGATATTTCCCTCAAAGAGCAATAATTGGAATAGGATGCAACATTTTATTAAAAAACAAACAAAAAATACTGAATACTAACTAATAATAACTCTTACCACAATTTGAATATAAATGATTGACCTATAATGAACACTTCTCAAAAACCAGGCCATGGGAAAAATTACTCCTTTCACAAGACCCTATTCCAGATATAGTCCCTAACCAAACCTAAGTTAAAAGAAATCAAGGATAAAATATTTGAAAGTGTTACCTACCAATCAAAGATGTAAGGATGGGTGTTTCTAGATTTGGGATGAATATCTATGCTTTATACCAACTTCAGACCCACTGAGTCAAAATGTTCCTCTCGGTTGAGACCAAAGAAATCATTCATATGACCAATGACTAATTATCTATAATGTCTGGGATAAATTTCAGAACAAAATTGCCACCACATTATAATTTTAAAGGAAAATGACTGGCTTGCAATACACTGGACATGGAGACTGGGAATGAGATGCCTGGCACCAATAGGAATTCAATGGTTACATGGGTCCCACCTTTGCCTATAGGTTCCCCCAAGATAGCTGAAAAACCAGTATGGTGTATCAGTGGGTCCAGGGATAGTGCATGAAGACATTAAGTGGGATTGATAATATTTCAAATCTCTGCTGTAGGTCGACATTGATCTGTGTTTTACTGGTATGATCATCAGGCAGTGAACAGAAATTTTAAATGACTTAATAACTTAAAATTTTCAGAACATAAAGGTATCCAAAATTGGCAACAAAAATACAGTACCCAAAAATAATCACTGTAATCAAGAAACATTAATTCAGGAAAATTTCATTTGCTTACTACAAACACTTAACCCTGAATAATCCACCTAAAAGAAGCTTAAGTAAACAACTAGTGGCATAGCTAGAATGTAAGAAATTGCATGTGATAAAGAATAAATTCAAAACAAATGTTGTCCTCTGAGACACAAGAGATAATCATGAGGTCTGAATGAGAATATAAAAAATGTGTAAGAGGACATGCAGGAACAGGTGAATATGTATGTGTGTGTGATACTGAAATGTCTCCTCAAGACCTCCTCTGTGCTGCCTATCACTCATTGCTAGAGCTTACCTGACATAACCTCCTGCCTACCTCCCCTTGTCATTTAACTGTGATCACTTCTCTTGGGTCAATAGAAAAATTGCTGCACATGCAGAGTGGCAGTTGTGTACTCTTTGTTTCTTCATTCCAGAGTAACATGGTGCTTAATATAATAAGCTCTGGAAGGAAAATTATTGTGTTAAATAAACCCCTTAATAAAAGTCAATTATTCTGCACAAAACATAATGAATAATTTTTAAAAAGAATGCTCAAAACTGATACATGCACATAAGGAAATTAATCTCAAGAAATGCTATTAAATTATTCACTATTAACTCAATAATTATTACCATTAATATTAATTAATTTTCAAAGTATGATCTAGAGTATTGAATAACTATCAGGGGAACAAAAAACTCCAAATTCACAAATCACAGAATATAATTTGGGGGTGGATCAGAAACCTAGACCTAAATTTTATAACAATGTGATACAGCATTAAGTGTATAAATTAGCAAAATAAATTCAAAACTTTGTGGTAGGGTAAAAATTATTAACCTGAAAGTACAAAGAAGTAACCACATAAAAGAATAATTATCAAACATACCCATTGTGAGCAAAAATGTAAACAGACTGAAGTAAACTGAAGATTCTCCCTTTTCTTTCTTGTAGGGCTTTTGCTGACATTTATAATTGAACCATGGGACAAAGTGACAGTTTTCTCTAAGTACAAGATGTATCATTTGTATCAACTGCAAAAATGCTTTTCATTCACGTAATAAAAGCTTTTAAAACTGAGACAGATAGTTTTATAATTTTGATTTTTTATACAATACTGGGGATTGAATTTAGGGTATTCTATCACCGAATTATATTCCCAATCTTTTTTCTATTTTTAAAAAATATTTTAGTTATACATAGACACAATATCTATCTTTCTTTATTTTATTTATTTATTTATTATTTTGGTGAGACAGTCACAGCATTTTATTTGAGTTGGTCCACTTCATTCAATCATCTGCCACATTGTTCTGGGCACACAAGTATTACTGTCATTATTAATTTCATTTGAAGACAGCTATGCTTTAAAAAAAATCTGGATTGGATCTCCATGATCCTTAACTCCTGGTAATTTTTTTTTCTTTACTCAAAAGTTACCCCTACTCCAAGAGAAAGATCAGGAAAGACCGAGATATATTTGCAAAAAAAAATATCTCCAATAAAAACAATTCATAGCTCATGATCTCTCATGGGGGCTTTCTTTTTGGGGAGAGTTGTTTCTCATAAATGTTTGCTAATACAATAACTTGCCCAAGGTGCCGAGGGCCATTGCCAAGTAGGATTGACGCATCGAAATTTCCTTGCCAGCGTACCCCATGTTAAATGGACTTGCTTTGGAATTTCGCTGTGACATTGCATGTGTGTTTGAGAAAGGTGACCCTGCTCAAGGACGAGGGTGGATCCAGGTTTAGGGTGTATCCTTCAGGTTTTAGGAAGTATCCCGTTTTAAGACAATTTGGGTTTAGGGCAGTTCCAGGTTTAAGGTTATTGCTGCTGGGAATAGGGCGTATCCTGCTGCCTGAGTTCCCGTTGAGTTCTCATGGAATTGAGAAAGTATTTGGGATGTGAATTTGGGGCAGAACTTGGATTTCCCCAGAACGTGTTTGTATAGGGCCGGTGTGAGTTCGGGAATAAAGAATTGCTGTTTGAATCTACAAGGTGTGTGGTGGCTTGTGATTCTGTGCCCAGCCAAGACTGCAGCACAAGGAATCACAAAGGGAAATAAGGAATAGTCCCCAGAGAACAAGCAGATGTTCTCCAGGGAAGAGACCCTAATGGCTCCTAAGGGTGATGGTGCCATTCTGCCAAGTTAAAGGGACAGAGATAGGGGACCTCCCTCCCCAAAGGCCAGTAGTAATAAAGTACATTCAGGTTAATCAGGGAGGTAGTAACCAGCTGGAAAACCCAGAGGTTAGGATCTCTAGAGAGGAATGTGGTGTGACTGAGTAAACTAGGGCTGGATGAAGAAAGTGTCAGACAGCAGGAGAGTGGGGAACAATCTACGTTTCCCCAGAGGACCCACAGAAAGGTGGCACTACTACTGAGGCATCCGTGCTGTTCTGTGAGATGAGGGTACACAGAATGAATGATACAGAACAAGTGGAAAATGAAGTGCTTCCCTCCTTTGTCAACAACACTGGAGGAGAACCACTGCTGATGCACAAATGGGAACAGGTGCCATGGGGAATAGGAAAGCTGCCTGAGTTGTGGCCCTGAGTTGAAGGGGCAATCTAGCAGTGGTCATCAGACTCTGCCTACCACAGAACACTGTGTCCCTGGGGCCGTGAGCAGGGAAGGATCACTGCTTGCTGGCAGCATCAGGGAAACGGTGCCCTGGTCCTCTGCTCTTGGTTCTCAGCAGGTCCTTTGGGCCTTTACACAATTGCTTAGTTGAGGAGATAAGATCCTGCCTCACAAATGTCTAAAAAATGTATTTTGGAAGTGTTATTTCATTTTTTTCAGAAAGGTGAAAAAAAATTTGAAGAGATGTTTTACTCAGAAACAGAGAGCTCAGGCTCACCAGCAAGCAAATCTAGTACTCGCTTCAGCCCTAAAGACAAAGAGGGACCAGAACAGCCAAGGGCCTCAGAGAGGGAAGCTGCAAGTCTGTTGTCATTCAAATTTTCTGCAGAACTTGGAAAGCCAGAATTTTTTCTTCTTTCTTTCTCAGGTAACAACTACTCTACTCAAGCTCAACCAGAGCATATGTAAGAAAAATGAACATTGAGAGGGTCTTAAATATCTTTGTAGAACAGATACTTTTAGAATGTAGAAAGATCATCAAGTAAACATAGCACCCCCCAAAAGAGATTCTGAATGTAAAAGTGGAGAGAAAATTTTCACTATCTCCTTTAACTGTGTTTTTGGCGCTTTGGCCTGTAAGCAATCAAGATGGAGAGAGACACTATCCCAAAGAGGAAAGTCTGCAGGAACCAGAGTAGTTGAGCCCAACTGTCTGATTCCTTTATACTTGCACAATACCATGGCATATAAGGACTCTCTCACATGAATCATCCAGGCAAGCCAATACCCATTATGCAGGAGGGTGTGATGGTGGTTCACCAAACACTGAGTGAAGTAGCCCAGGGGTCCAAGTCTCTGATAAGGGACACTCTGAGACCAGAGGACAACACACGAGTTATCGCCAAAGGAGAGGGTGATGACTGTGAACCAGAGCAGACTGCCCCTCTGGAAGTAGGCTGCATCACCTGCTATGGTCGCCATCATTGCAGCATCTTCAGGGGAATGAGCAGCCACACAGTTCCGCACGGGGGTGGGAGCTGGGTCCCACCTGGGCTGGGTGAGGGAGAGGTGTGCGCCACCACACGGGGTGAAGACAGAAATCCTCTTTATTTTTATGTGGTGCTAGAACCAAACCCAGAGCCTCACACATGGAAGGCAAATGTCTACCACAGAGCTATAGCCCCAGCTCCATCATTTCCTATTTTTTTAAGTTGAGACAGGGTTTAACTTGACAATGAGAACTTGAACTTTTGACCTTCTTATCTCTCCACCAAGTTGCTGAAATTATAGACATGTACAACAATGCCCAGATAACTTAGTTTTATCTCAAATCTTATGAAAATAACCATTTTTAGCTTATAGGAATATAGATATTTATCTTGCATCACTCCTATGATTACATAAGATGAAAAAACACATAGATATAATATTTTTAAAAGTTTTAAAATCGCCTTTCTTTCAGATGAAACTCTCATGAAGCACATATTAACTCATCTTATCCTTGACATTCTCCATCTTACCGTTCTCTCTGTTAATCAGAAGCATAGGTGACTGGGTATTTCTTGGGAGGCTTGTGCTAATCTCTGTGAAATTCTTTCCAATCTACTGACACTACTTCTGCAACTTCTGATTTTATTGTACCACCAGAAGGTGATAATACAAGAGGGGTGTGTGTATTAGTGGCCATAAGTTAAAAATGATTTATAATTTGTTTTTCAACAAGTAAGATTTTTAGACCAAATTCCTGTATGTGGACATGAGCATAATCACAATACATGATGAGCCTTCTAAACAACAGTGTTTCTGTCAATATCAAGATGTATCTCCATTAGAAAGAAGAGGAAATGTACACTGTAGAATCAATGGAATACTTCCCTTTTCTCTGTAATTAACCATTTCTCAGTGATTCTATGATTTATGAAGTCTCACCTGTCAATATTATTATCTATTATTGAGAAAACATTCTAAAATATGTTTTCATATAAATTGATCAAATCTATTAACCTTCCACCTGGGATTAAAGACAGAGTAATTAGTTAACTATTAGAATTTCCTGTTTAAAAGTAGTGAATGTGCCTGGGCATCGTGCACAGTGGTGCATGCCTGTAATCCCAATGGCTCAGGAGGCTGAGGCAGGAGGCTCAAGAGTTCAAAGACAGCTTCAGCAATTTAGCAAGGCCCTAAGCAACTCAGCAAGACCCTGTCTCAAAATAAAACAAAAAAGAGCTGAGGATGGGGATCAGTGGTTAAGTACCCTTGGGTTCAATTTCTAGTACCAAAAAAAAAATGTAGTGAATGCTAATAGTTTTGCGTTGCCTTGATATTCATTTTGAATACATATCTAACTTTCTCATTATGGATATTTGATTTATTCTTCCATGAAACAGGTTGTATTTCTCTTCTTCCTCCACTAAATAGCTTGGAGGAGGAAAGAACTACAAACTGTTTCATGGATGAATAAAACAAATTTCTGGTATGAGCTTATAGTAATGTATATATTTATCTTGTATCACTCCATACAACTAACTCCTGATGACCACTTCCTGGGGGACAGGTACATGTTGCAGTTTACTGGTCTATTGGCTCCCATTCCCTACATGGATGGTGAAATATCACCATGACTACTTCTCATACACAGTGTGACTCAACATAAAATGTGCTTGCTTGCTGGAAATCACCAATTACGACTCTCCCTGAGAAACCTGCTCAGGTAATATCCTGCACCACAATGAGGGCTATAGCTCATTGGTATCTCTGGTTTCTCCCTTTATTCACTGCTCCTCTGTTTTGTGGATTATGTCTGACTTCCTCACTTCTGCTAAACACTGTGGGGCATGCTACCCTCTTCTCACTGGGATCTAGCAATTAATAATCTATTATGTTGCCTACTATGCACTTCACCTTGCCAACACACATAACATAACAATAACTTATTTTCCAGTAAAGGTTCTCTTAGACAGTGTCTATCTTAGTAGGAATAAAGTGAACACAGATTATAGTAAATCCAAAAGGGTATCACTTATAGAAATAAGTTTCCTATGTAAATGAAACTTGACATGGATGAGTCATTATGGCATGGGTTCATTTACCAGGATAAAGAAGAATCCCATCATTTTGATTAGCTTTTACATTCCTGTGACCAAAATACCTGTGAAAAACAATTAGAATAGGAAAGGTTTATTTTGGCTCATGGTTTTCAGAGAGTAAGTCCACAATTGGCTAACTCCATAGCTAGGGGCCAAAAGTGAGGTAGATCATCATGGTGAACTGCTGAAGAATGCAGTTCAGGACATGACAACAAGGAAGGGTAGAGAGAGGAGATTAGAGGATATGAAAGGAGAGGAGAGAGAGAGAGAAAGGGGGAGAGGCTGGAAGAGACAGAGTGGTCCACTAACCTGGGACAAAACATAAACTCCAATGTCATGCCCCCACTGACACCTCCTCCAGTCACACCATACCTGCCTACAGTTATTCTCCAGATAATCCATCAGTGGACTGATACACTGATTAGGTGAAAGCTCCTACAATCTAATCATTTCACCTGTGAAATTTCTTGCACTGACTTACACATGAGGTTTTGGGGGACACCTCATATCTAAACTGCAACACCCATGAAAAGCAAATCGTAAACCCCTAGGATCAAATCCACTGTAACCAAAATAGGATATGGCTAGATTTACAGCCACTGATAAGAGACCTAAAAAGTAATCTAGAAATAATTTAAAAACATCTCAATATATATGGAATACTAGTTTAACAAACTATGGTTTAAAAAATCATTCAGAAGGAAAACAAAAATGACAAAATGCTACTTGGATGACTGCACTGGAGTGCTAGCTTTGTAAAAACAGAAAAATCTGTGTATTTAGTATTTTTGCCTCCAAACTTAGAAAAGTAAGTAATACTCCCTTTAAAGCTACATGTCAAGTTCATTTCTTCAATCCATACCAATCCTATATATACTTCTTCTTTACCTTTCTTTTGCTACTCATGTGGATAGTGATCATGGAAGCCACATTATGAAGAGTACTGCAAATATAGATGTATTTAAGTTTTCATAAAGTGTTTAGATCTATCCTCCTGCTTCTCTGAGTAATATGTATTTGGGTACATGTGATATGGAATAGGCCTTTGTGTTCCATGATGAATATATTTAATGAGGAATAAACTCATATACTTTATAAAACAAATGTATGAGAACCTAGAATTTTAGTTTCTAAGAAGATTCAATGTAACAACAGGTTCTGATCTGCACCATTCTTCCTTTGATCTCTAACTTCTATTCAGGCTAACTTGTGGAAATAGGATGTTGTGTTCTTGTCCTAAGATGCAGTGTGAATTTGGGATGCTTGCAATGTCATCTTTCTGAAAATTCTCATTATCAGATGAACCTCTGTGAAATCTGCTCACAGGTGGTTGTGCAGGTTGTGAGAATTCATATCTTCTATGTTTTCAGGGAGTCATACTGGGGATGTGGTACTCAGACCCAACAATATGCTGTCTATAAAAGACTGACCTCACATGCAAAGGCAACCACAGACTGAAGGTGAAGGAATGGGAAAAAACAGTATTAGTTCAATATGTAGTATTGAACATACTATTCACATGAGTCTCATAAATAAGCAGAGGTTGCTATTCTCATATCAGACAATCAGACTTTAAGCTAACATTAATAAGAAAAGACAGTCATTTCATAGTGCTTAAGGGAATCATACAACAAGATTTGATGATCATAAATATGTATGCCCCAAACAATAGAGCATCTATGTACACCTAACAAACTCTTCTCAACATTAAGAATCAAATAGACCCAAAACCAACAATATTGGGTGACTGAAAAATGCCTCACTCACAACTGGATAGATCATGTAAACAAAAAACAAGTAAAGATTCCACAGAACTAAAAATAAAATTAATGTTAGGGACTGAACATACATTCACAGAATATTTCATCCATCAACAACTGAATTCACTTTCTTCTAAAGCAGCACGTGAAACATTTTCTAAAAGAGACTATATATTAAGTCACAAAACAAATCTTGCCAAACATAAAAAATAGTGATAATACCTTGCATTCTATCAGATCATAATGGGTCGAAATTAGAAATCAACAATAAGAAAACAAGAAGAATATTTTACTCTCATGTAAAACTAAAAAGAACAAAAAAGAGCTAACACTCTAACACCTGGAGATTAAATAATATGCTTTTGAATGATGAATGGATATCAGAAGAAATCAGGGGAGAAATAAATTCTTAGAAGTAAATGAGAATAGTGATAAACATATCAAAATCTCTGGGCCAATATAAAGGAGGTTCTAAGAAGATACTTAATAGAATTAAGCTCATACATTAAAAGAATAGAGGGATATCAAACAAATAATCTAAAATTACATCCCAAGGCCCAAGAAAACGAATAACAAACTAACATAGAAATCAGTAAAAGACAAGTAATTTAAATCACAGCCAAAATCAATGAAATTGAGATTAAAAACAGTAGAAAGGATCAACAATGAGTTGGTTTTTTGAAACGACAAAAAAAAAAAAAAAGATAAACCTTTAGTCAAACTAAAGAAGGAAAAATTCAGTTTTTATCAAAATTCCAGATGAAAAAGGCAATATCACCACAGACACTACTGAAATCCAGAGAATCATCAGAAATTATATTAAAAATACTATATACTCCAAAATAACTCGAAAATACTGACAAATTCCTAGTGACATATAACCTACCAAAATGAAACCAGGAGGATATAGAAAACTTTAACAGATCAATTTTAAGTAGTAAAATTAAAACAGCCATCAGACTTACAACAAAGAAATGTCCAGAACCCAATGAATACCAATCCTCGTCAAATTATTCCATGAAATAGAAAAGGAGGTAACATTGCAAAATCATTCTAAGAAGCCAGTGTCACCCTGATACAAAAACCAAAGACACATTAGGAAAGAAAACTTCAGTCCAATATACAACAAGGGGCTCAAGGCCAAGGCACATTGTGGATTTCTTAGCTCTTACACAATCCAACAGAAGCTGTATTAATTGAAAGAATGAATGTACTGTTGATATGGGCCTTAAGAACTGAGAGTAACTCTATGTAGGGTAGTGGTCTGCCTGAGGAACTAGTCCTCTAAATGAGAAACCCAGACAACAGAAGCCTGCAGTATATTGTTTGTTTATTTGTTTATCAGCTCATGGCTGCCAGTGTTAAGGTTACAAATAAAGGGCAATACCAGTGAAAACTTTTCTAAAACTAACGTAGGGCATAAGTAACAACTTCTGGTTCCTGAAGACAACATATGGGAGACAAGGAATATTAGTTGGCCATGGGCCGTACAAGTAAAAGTCTGATGATCAGACTGAGTGTCCCTATGGCTGTGGGGGAATGTCAAAATTTACAAGTAAATCCTACTGAGTTGGAAACCTGACCCATACAACTATGGGTGATGTTATCCTAGTATTATGGTTTGGATATAAGGTACCTCCAAAAGCTCATGTATAAATGTACTGTTGATATAGGCCTTAAGAATATTCAGAGATAAAATGATTATGACAAGTATAACCTAATTACTGGTCTAATTTACTGATATGGATTAACAGTGTGGTAACTGTAGGTAGGGTATATCTAGACAAAGTAGGTCCTGGAGAGGGGCATTCCTTTGTGATTTATATTTTTTAAGTGGAGCTCTCTGTTTCCTGGTTGCTAAGTTCTGAGCAGCTTTCCTCTGCAAAGCCCTTCTGCCATAATGTTCTGTTTCATGTCAGGCTTAGAGCTATACAGTCCATCTATGCACTGAGAATCCTGAAACTGTGAGCCTTAAATAAAATTTTACTCCGTGTTTTTTTTTTTTTTTTTTGAGAGAGAGAGAATTTTTCAATATTTATTTTTTACTTCTCAGTGGACACAACATCTTTTTTATTTTATTAGTATGTGGTGCTGAGGATCGAACCCAGTGCTCTGCACATGCCAGGCAAGTGCGCTACTGCTTGAACCATATCCCCAGCCCCTCTGTGTTGTTCTTGTCAGGTCTTTTAGTCACAGCAACATTATGGCTAATTAAATACTCTGCAACTATGAGAAAAAATAAATTTTTCATTTTCTAAGCTGTTCTTTCAGGTCTTTTAGTCACAAAAATAAAACATTGACTAAAACAGGTGCCAGCAGCTAAGAAAATCAGATTACCACAGTTGTATTTTATTCCAGAGGTGTCTTATTCTTTCTATACTCATGAAGTGCAAACAGCTAGATTGGTATGGTATATTTTTCCAGGCAAGCTTACTGTGCAAGCTAATTTACTAGCACAAGATCATACACTAGGCTGTATACCGCCTCATGGGGCTAATTTACCATTATTGGTGACTATGAAACATTTGTAATATTCTCCATAGGTTATCAACAAGTAATCTATTCCTGTAATGGGTAATAAAAGTTGCACTCGACTATTGAATTTGCTCTGTGCACCCTGTGACTAAATTACAAGGACTTCCCTGTGTAGGATAATTTAAAAATGAGATGAAATGGACTTGAATAAAACAGGACTAAAATCATAACACCTCTCATATTTTAACCCAAGAGTCTAAACAAAATAATGCTATCTTCACTACCTATAGTGCTTGCTGATTGGTCCTTGCTTTTTATTCTGCTGTTTTTAAGATACAAATGCAATGTGTTCCAGAGCCCTGTCACAAGAGCTTCATGGAAGACACAGTTTGGTATGAGATTATGGAGCCATTAAAGGCTTCTAAGAACTGAAGAAATGAAATATTGGGTTAAGCACTACTCAATGCCTTGAAAAGCTTGCAGGGATACAAGGAAAACTCTAAAGAATATGATAATGAAGGAAATTTGAGAGGGGAAGCTGCCATTTCCCTTATCTGCTATCTAAATGAGTAATACTGGTTGCAAAGTAAAGAAAATGTACTAATAAAACATCTGAGGAAGTCCTTCTGCTCAGTAGACATGCAATCTATTTTATATATATATACCCCTCTGCTTATAGAAGCAGTGCAACCAACTCTCAACTGCATTCCATCCTGTTCTCACTGAGGGATGGGTAATAAAAAGTCAATACCTATCCATTGAATCCTCTGAGCTCTTTCTTTGGTATTGGCAAATCTTAAAATGATAGATTAGCAGGACTAGAGTTGAAAATGGCATCATGGAGATTTCAAAGAAAGGTTGTGAGACAAGGCAATGTTTGTCAGGGTTAAAGAAATAAGTGAATCTGTTAGAGTGAAGCTGACGATGAAGCTGAAGCAACATTGGAGACCCCAAGAATTCAGAGATGCCAGGAACATGTAACATCTAATGAAAAAACCTGCAGCAGTGATCAGGGACAGCTGATGATAAAAGTCATATTGGCTGCAGCCATAAAGGCAGTAGGGGCAGGGATAATCCAGCCCTTTCAGGGCACAGAATTAACCACCACAAGCGTTGGAAATGGCACGTTGTGCCAAGGACTGAATATAGGTCCTGCTACGTATTCATATTGCTTTTGTACCTTATTTCTAGGCTTCTATTTATCCCTTTTGAAATGGGAATGTTACTTTATGCAACTGCATATTGAGTCTATGTAATTTCTTTTAATTTTTACAAGGGCTTACAGCTAAGAGTTTGCTGTGTCCCAGAGAAGATCTTGAATGTGGACTCTTGAACAATGCTGGAACTTTGTAGACAATGAAGACTCTTGTTAATGGCCTGAAATTTGAATTGTGAGATGGCATAGCTTTGGGGATCCAGAGGCAGAGTAAAGTTTACAATTGGAAAGTCTCCCAAAAGTTCATGTGTTGCAATCATTATCCTTAATGCAGCAATGGCAAGAGATGGGGCTTTTTTGAAGTAACTGGATCATGAAAATTTTGATATTATCAGTAGATTAATCCATTAATAACTTAAAGAACAACTGGAAGGTGGTGGACACTACAGAGAGCTGGGGCACATTCTGGTAAAGGTCACTTAAGGGACATCTATCCCTAACTCCTCCTAATACTATCTATTTCTCTCCACTTCTTGGCTGTCATGAACTGACTGATTTCTTCTGGCAAACATTTGCTATCATGCTCTGCCTCATTTTAAGCCCAGAACATGAAATTGATCAACCATGGATGAAACATCTGAAACCATGAGTCAAAATAAACTTTCCTTCTCTATATCATTCATACCAGGGAGTTTGGTATAAATGATATCAATGAAGAGCTAACAGTCTTCAAAGAAGTCAGAGAGAATATTCACAGGATCTTTGTGGAGGATACTGCCACTATCTTGTAGGTTATTAAGGCATTCCTTAGAGTTGAATCAGTATGGGACCTAAGTAAGGCAGAAGATAGGGCCCTATTAAGTCATAATTGTTATTGCATTCTGGCAGGAATGAGACTGGAAATTATGAAACAGAACCATGTTTGTAAAATACAAGGGTACTTTCAACAGCCTGACAAGAATTCTTTTGCATTTAGGGGAAGAATTTATCAAGCCATCTGTCATTATTGAGATGTACATTCAGAAAGACTGGATAATTAATATATGATAAATGAGATTTTCGTAAAACAGAGTGCTCCAGATATTTGAAAGAAACAATAAAAGAAAGATAGTACCATTTGAATGAGTTCCTATCAACCTACAGATATGATTTTCAACAACAGAACACAGTGCCTGAAGCAAGGAGGCAATCACCGAACAGCTGCATTGAGTCTGAATTGTGGAGGAAAAGGAGGATACAAAAAAGAAAACCTACTGAACAAGGCAAGCACATCCTAGGAAAAACCAGTGCACTTACTGTAAGAAGAACAATTATTGCCCAAAGAAAGAGCGGGAAACGTCCAGTTGGAGGTATACTTCTTAGATGTTAGGGAAGAAAGAAAGGGCAGATTAGAACTAGGGGTTCTTACAGATTTCCCCAGAGGTGCTCCTGGTACAGTTGACAGTTGGAAATAAATGGTTGGTTTCCTTGGAACCCAGGTGCTATTTATTCACTAAAATTAATAAAACAGGGAGGAAAAAGCTAAGATCTCAACTATGTCCAAACGGGTATCAAATGAAGCTCAGTATAGATTCTTGTTCCAGACATTGGAATATCAGCTGTGACTTTAAAACACACAAAAAAATTCCTATATATGCCAAAGTGATCAGTATACTTCTCAGGCTGTAACATTTTGTGCAAACTAAAAACCCAAGTAAACTTCTCTCCAGAACTAATGGATATACAAGTTTTTCTGGAGCATTCTGAAGAGTTATAGATGGCACTTCTGGGAAAGAAATAATATGTTCAACAACAGCTGCCTCTCACAATCTATGAAAAGTGAATCCTTAAGTCTAGGTATGCCAAGAAGGACTAAGAACATATGGTTTACATGGATTAAATTAGAAACACAGCATATATCTTCAAATTTAAAGCAGTATTTTATAAAGGAGGAAGCTCGAAAGGGCAACCAGCAGTTGTTCAAATAAATTTAAACCACAATTAATTTAACATGTTAGTCACATTAGAATACACCAATCCTTCCAATAAAAATGTGATTATGTGATTTTGATGAGTACAGATTTATTCATGGCTTACAGGCAGTAAATGATATTGTTCAGTACATCCACCCATAATTACCTAGCTCCTACACTGTATTAAATGTTACAAAATCCTATGAGTGTTTCTCAGTACTGAATTTAAAAGATGCCTTTTTTTGTACACCCCTGGGGGAAAAAACTCAGCTCTTGTTTGCTTTTAAGTGGTAGCATCCTGATATATAGGCAGGGTAGCAGTACTGCAATAAAGTTTTACCTCAGGGAGTTAAAATCTTTCATACTTCATTTCCAGAATCTGTAGCAAGGGATTAAGTCACCTGAAATTTACCCATGGAATCTTAGAAATTTGTGGATTATTTGTTGATGGCTAGTTCTGCTTATTATTATGTGTAAGTAACACTATTAAGACACTCAAACACTTGTCCTGTCAAGGATTAAAAAGTATGCCTAAGTAAGACTCATGTATGCAAACAAAAAATTGTGCACCAGGTCAATACTCTATGAAAAAGCCAGAGATTTATTGAAAACTATATGAGAGCTGCATCTGTTTAAAGACCCTCACTACTCATTAACAATTGTGAAGTTTTCTGGTAATGGAAAGTTTCTGTTGAACTTGGATACAAAATTGTGGGTGTAACCTGGGCATGGTTGCACACACCCATAATCCCAACAAATTGGGAGGGTGAGACAGGAGGATTGCAAATTCAAAGCCAGCCTCAGCAATCTACCAAGATCCTCAGCAATTTACAGAAGTCCTGTCTCAAAATAAAAGATAAAAAGGCCTGAGGATATTGTGCAGTGGTTAAGTGCCCCTAACTTCCATTCCCAGTACCAAAAAACAAAAAAACAAAAAAACAAAAAAACAAATTTTTAGGCCTTATAGTCAAAGCCTCTAAATAAATCACTGAAAGAAACAGATTTTGAGGACTCGGGAAGATGGCGGCGAAGGGAGTGCATCACCCCAGTGCGCCGCGTCACTGTGTGGGAGAAAGACGAGGTGAAACGGCTGAAGACTACCTTGTTGGGAATTTCCCAGTGAAATTGAGGTGTTCCAGAATCTAGAGGACGGATTTCCATCGCGCGGGATTCGGCTGCGGGGGCTCGGTCGCGGGCGATTTCTCCGCACGGAGGGTAGCAGAGCCTGGTCGGCGGACCGCCCCGCGGATGGAGTCTGGGGCGCGCGCTGGGTAGCAGTGAGATACCAGAGCGGGAGTACAGCGATGTGGATTCTGAGGGCTCCAGCCAGCGGTGCAATGCCATGCTTAGTGCTGAGTTCCGGCTTTGAGACAGAGGAGAGAAGCGGTCCAGTTCGATTCTCGACACCGGTCGGACCACGGAGGAGGACAGCAGCCGCCATCTTGGAGAGTTGATGTAATCATCCCTGTTTTCTACTGATCTCAGCTCATTCAACTACGGAACAGGTGATTTCAGGCTGGTATATGCCTGTGTCTCGCAGACAGATCGCTCAGGCTCGGGACTGGAGAACCTGAGGAGAATACTCCTCTCGGGGCTCACTCCTGGCAAGGCGTGCACCTGGCTTTGAGCGGCCGGATTCTGGTTCCCCGGGCTGCTTTGGCCCAGGGCTGGGGAACCTGCGGGGACTGTGTGCGGAGGTCAGCTCCAAGTGGAACGTGCGCTGAGGGGCGGCTGGGCTCTGACTCCCGGAACAGTTTTGGCCCGGGGCTGGGGAGCCCCGCGGGGACTGCGTCTTTGACCCTGCTCCTAGCGGAGTGTGCACCGAGCTGGGAGAGTTTGGAGCGGCCGAGCTCGGGCTCCCGGGGCTGCTTTGGCCTGGGGCTGGGGAACCCGCGGGGGTCGCTCTGTGGAGCCTGCTCCTAGCAGAGCGTGGCCGGGATCGGAGAGGCTGGGTTCTGGCTCCCGTAGCTGCTTTGGCCCAGGGCTGGGGAACCTGTGGGGACTGCTTCTCGGTCCGGGTCCTGCTGGGTGCTGTGGGGGCCTGGGGGGCAGAGTGGAGCTGCCACCTGCACCCAGAGCAGGCCAAGCAACCCGCCAGCGTGGAATCACGATACCCCAACTGCAGCTGGGGCCAAGGAGAGTAGCCGCCCACGCCTGGAACAGGACCAGCGACCCGACGGCACGGTAGCCAAGTCACCCCATTTGGAGTGGGGGCTGTGCAGAGCCGCCGTCTGAGCCTGCAAGGTAGGCAGACCTGCGACCCATTGGCAGGACAGGCCCGGACGCCTGCAAGTGTGGTGGACAAGTAGCATCGAGGCATTCACGTCACACTGGTTGGAGTGGGGGTGGAGCAGAGCCGCCGCCCGCGTTCGGAAAAGGCCCAGCAACCCGTTGGAGAGGCAGTCAGGTACCCCCACTGGGAGGTGGGGCTGAGCAGAACTGCCGCCCGAGCCCGCAAGGTAGGCAGAACTGCGATCCACCGGCGGAACAGGCTTAGAGGCCGACCAGTGTGGTAGACACGTCACACCAATTGGCGTAGGGGCGGAGCAGAGCTTCCGCCCACATCCGGATCAGGTCCAACGACCCGAGGGCGTGGTAGTTAGGTCACCACAATTGGAGTGGGGGCAGAGCAGAGTTGCCACCTGCGCCTGCAGGGTGGGCAGACCTGTGACCAACCAGCGTGGTTGATAGATCACCCTAATTAGAGGAGGAGCACAGCCACTACCCGCCCTGCAAGAGAGATCTCCCAACTATACAAGAGCAATATAAATAAATAGGGGGAAAATTTCAAAAACACAACAGTTTCACCAAGCAGAAAGAAACGCGAGCAGTATGAAAAGACAAGGAAAGAAAGGACCACAAGCAATGCAGGTCAACTCAACGTTAGAAGAGGTAATAGCTGCAACAGATGGAATGTCAGATAAAGAGTTCAGGATATACATGCTTCAGATGATCTGGAGTCTCAAGGAAGACATGAGACAGCAAAATCAGACAATGAAAGATCATTTTGACAAGGAACTACATAAACAAATCCAGGAAGTAAAAGATCAATTTCACAGGGAGATAGAGGTAATAAAAAACAAACAAATAGAAATCCTAGAAATGCAGGAAGCCATAAACCAACTTAAAACCTCAATTGACAATACTACCAGCAGAGGAGATCACTTAGAAGATAGAACATCAGACAATGAAGACAAAGTATTTCAACTTGAAAAGAACATAGCTCAGCAAGTCCGCTAAGAAACCATGAGCAGAACATCAAAGAAATATGGGATAACATTAAAAGACTAAACTTAAGAGTCATTGGGATACAGGAAGGCACAGAGCTCCAAACCAAAGGAATAAACAATCTATTCAATGAAATAATACGAGAAAACTTCCCAGACTTGAAGAATGAAACAGAATCCCAAATCCTAGAAGCCTACAGGATGCCGAAAGTGCAAAATCATAAGAGATCCACACCTAGACACATTATAATGAAGATGCCCAACATACAGAATAAGGAGAGAATTTTAAAAGCTACAAGAGAAAGGAAGCAGATTACATTTAGGGGTAAACCAATCAGGATAACAGCTGATCTCTCAACACAGACTTTGAAAGCTGGAAGATCCTGGAATAACATATTTCAAACACGAAAGAAAATGGGTTCCAACCAAGAATCGTGTATCTGGCGAAATTAAGCTTCAGGATGGAAGATGAAATTAAAACCTTCCACGATAAACAAAAGTTAAAAGAATTCGCAGCTAGAAAACCATCTCTTCAAAAAATCCTTGGCAAAACATTACAGGAAGAGGAAAGTGAAAATAACATTGAAAACCATCAGTGGGAGGTAGGAAAGTAAAGGGGGAAAGTAATCAAAGAGGAAAACAAATCAGGTTTAGTAACATTAATAAACAAATATGGCTGGAGGAATAAACCATATCTCAATAATAACCCTAAATGTTAATGGCTTAAACTCACCAATTAAGAGACACAGGCTAGTTGAATGGATCACAAAACAAGACCCAACAATATGCTGCCTACAGGAGACGCATTTGATAGGAAAAGATATACATACACTGAAGGTGAAAAGTTGGGAAAAATCATTCAACTCATATGGACTGCAGTAACAAGCAAGAGTGTCCATACTCATATCAAATAAAATGGATTTCAAGCCAAAGTTAATCAAAAGGGATAAAGAGGGACACTGCATACTGCTCAAGGGAACCATACACCTACAAGACATAACAATCATAAATATATATGCCCCAAACAATGGTGCAGCTATGTTCATCAAGCAAACTCTTCTCAAGTTCAAGAGTCTAATAGACCACCATACAATAATCATGGGAGATTTCAACACACCTCTCTCACCACTGGACAGATCTTCCTAACAAAAGTTAAATAAGGAAACTATAGAACTCAATAACACAATTAACAACCTAGACTTAATTGACATATATAGAATATACCACCCAACATCAAGTAGTTACACTTTTTTCTCAGCAGCACATGGATCCTTCTCAAAAATAGATCATATATTATGTCACAGGGCAACTCTTAGACAATATAAAGGAGTAGAGATAATACCATGCATCTTATCTGATCATAATGGAATGAAACTGAAAATCAACGATAAAAGAAGGAAGGAAAAATCATGCATCACTTGGAGAATGAACAATAGGTTACTGAATGATCAATGGGTTATAGAAGACATTAAGGAGGAAATTAAAAACTTCTTAGAGTTAAATGAAAACACAGACACAACATATCGGAATCTATGGGACACATTGAAAGCAGTTCTAAGAGAAAAATTCATTGCTTGGAGCTCATTCCTTAAAAAAAGAAAAAACCAACAAATAAATGATCTCATACTTCATCTCAAAATCCTAGAAAAAGAAGAGCAAAACAACAGCAAAAGAAGTAGAAGGGCAAGAAATAATTAAAATCAGAGCTGAAATTAATGAAATCGAAACTAAAGAAACAATTGAAAAAATTGAGAAAACTAAAAGTTGGTTATTTGAAAAAATAAATAAAATCGACAAACCCTTAGCCATGCTAACGAAGAGAAGAAGAGAGAGAACCCAAATTACTAGCATACGGGATGAAAAAGGCAATATCACAACAGACACATCAGAAATACAGAAGATAATCAGAAATTATTTTGAATCCTTATACTCCAATAAAATAGAAGATAGTGAAGGCATTGATAAATTTCTTAAGTCATATGATCTGCCCAGATTGAGTCAGGAAGATATAGACAACCTAAACAGACCAATAACAATAGAAGAAATAGAAGAAACCATCAAAAGACTACCAACTAAGAAAAGCCCAGGACCGGATGGGTATACAACAGAGTTTTACAAAACCTTTAAAGAGGAACTAACACCAATACTTTTCAAGCTATTTCAGGAAATAGAAAAAGAGGGAGAACTTCCAAATACATTCTACGAGGCCAACATCACGCTGATGCCTAAACCAGACAGAGACACTTCAAAGAAAGAAAACTACAGACCAATATCTCTAATGAACCTAGATGCAAAAATCCTCAATAAAATTCTGGCGAATTGGATTCAAAAACATATCAAAAAAAGTATACAACATGATCAAGTAGGATTCATCCCTGGGATGTAAGGCTGGTTCAATATACGGAAATCAATAAACGTTATTCACCACATCAATAGACTTAAAAATAAGAACCATATGATCATCTCGATAGATGCAATAAAAGCATTCGACAAAGTACAGCATCCCTTTATGTTCAAAACTCTAGAAAAATTAGGGATAACAGGATCATACCTCAACATTGTAAAAGCAATCTATGATAAGCCACAGGCCAGCATCATTCTGAATGGAGAAAAATTGAAGGCATTCCCTCTAAGATCTGGTACAAGACAGGGATGCCCTCTCTCACCACTTCTGTTCAACATAGTCCTCGAAACACTGGCCAGAGCAATTAGACAGACGAAAGAAATTAAAGGCATAAAAATAGGAAAAGAAGAACTTAAATTATCACTATTTGCAGATGGTATAATTCTATACCTAACAGACCCAAAAGGGTCTACAAAGAAACTATTAGAGCTAATAAATGAATTCAGCAAAGTGGCAGGATATAAAATCAACACGCATAAATCAAATGCATTCCTGTATATCAGCGACAAAGCCTCTGAAACAGAAATGAGGAAAAACACTCCATTCACAATATCCCCCCAAAAAATAAAATACTTGGGAATCAACCTAAAAAAAGAGGTGAAAGACCTATACAATTCAAACTACAGAACCCTAAAGAGAGATATAGAAGAAAACCTCAGAAGATGGAAAAATATACCCTGTTCATGGATAGGCAGAACTAACATCATCAAAATGGCGATATTACCAAAAGTTCTCTATAAGTTCAATGCTATGCCAATCAAAATCCCAACAGCATTTCTTGTAGAAATAGATAAAACAATCATGAAATTCATATGGAATAATAAAAGACCCAGAATAGCAAAAACAATGCTAAGCAGGAAGTGTGAATCAGGCGGTATAGCGATACCAGACTTCAAACTATACTACAGAGCAACAGTAACAAAAACAGCATGGTGCTGGTACCAAAACAGGCGGGTGGACCAATGGTACAGAATAGAGGACACAGTAACCAATCCACAAAACTACAACTATCTTATATTTGATAAAGGGGCTAAAAGCATGCAATGGAGGAAGGATAGCATCTTCAACAAATGGTGCTGGGAAAACTGGAAATCCATTTACATCAAAATGAAACTGAATCCCTTTCTCTCGCCATGCACAAAACTTAACTCAAAATGGATCAAGGAGCTTGATATTAAATCAGAGACACGGTGTCTGATTGAAGAAAAAGTTGGCTATGAACTACATACTGTGGGGTCGGGCTCCAAATTCCTCAATAGGACACCCATAGCGCAAGAGTTAACAACTAGAATCAACAAATGGGAATTACTCAAACTAAAAAGTTTTTTTTCAGCAAAAGAAACAGTAAGAGAGATAAACAGGGAGCCTACATCCTGGGAACAAATCTTTACTCCACACACTTCAGATAGAGCCCTAATATCCAGAGTATACAAAGAACTCAAAAAATTAGACAATAAGATAACAAATAACCCAATGAACAAATGGGCCAAGGACCTGAACAGACACTTCTCAGAGGAGGACATACAATCAATCAATAAGTACATGAAAAAATGCTCACCATCGCTAGCAGTCAGAGAAATGCAAATCAAAACCACCCTAAGATACCATCTCACTCCAGTAAGATTGGCAGCCATTATGAAGTCCAACAACAACAAGTGCTGGCGAGGATGTGGGGAAAAGGGTACACTTGTTCATTGTTGGGGGGACTGCAAATTGGTGCAGCCAATTTGGAAAGCAGTATGGAGATTTCTTGGAAAGCTGGGAATGGAACCACCATTTGACCCAGCTATCCCCCTTCTCGGTCTATTCCCTAAAGACCTAATAAGAGCATGCTACAGGGACACTGCTACATCGATGTTCATAGCAGCACAATTCACGATAGCAAGATTGTGGAACCAACCTAGATGCCCTTCAATAGATGAATGGATAAAAAAATGTGGCATTTATACACAATGGAGTATTACTCTGCTTTAAAAAATGACAAAATCATAGAATTTGGAGGGATATGGATGGCATTAGAGCAGATTATGCTAAGTGAAGCTAGCCAATCCTTAAAAAACAAATGCCAAATGACTGCTTTGATATAAGGGGAGTAACCAAGGTCAGGGTAGGGATGAAGAGCTTGAGAAGAAGATTAACATTAAACAGGGATGAGAGGTGGGAGGGAAAGGGAGTGAGAAGGGAAATCGCATGGAAATGGAAGGTAATCCTCAGGGTTATACAAAATTACATATAAGAGGAAAGGAGGGGTAAGAGAAAAATAATACAAGTGGAAGAAATGATTTACAGTAGAGGGGGTAGAGAAAGAAAAGGGGAGGGGAGGGGAGGGGAAGGGGGATAGTAGAGAATAGGATAGACAGCAGAATACATCAGTCACTAGAATGGCAATATGTAAATCAATGGAAGTGTAACTGATGTGATACAGCAATCTGTATACGGGGTAAAAATGGGAGTTCATAACCCACTTGAATCAAACTGTGAAATATGATATATTAAGAACTATGTAATGTTTTGAACGACCAACAATAAAAAAAAAAAAAAAGAAACAGATTTTGAAACTCTAGAATGATTTCCTAAATTCCCAATAGGCTTTCAACACCATAAAAATTGAAATTACTAAAGGAACCACTTTAGGCCTGTCCAACTTAAAAAAGCCCTCCAGTTTACATGTACACAAAAGAAAAGTGATTGGGCTAGGATTTCCTCAAAATTTTGAATCAACGTAGCATCCAGTGGTATATTTTCAAAGTAATTACATCTATTTTGTGTGGGCAGTTACAGCCATGTATAAACTGTTACGAGAAGTTGACAAGGCCACACTGGGGAAACACATCACCGTCTATGCTCCCCATCAAGTGCTAACTATGGTAGACCAGAAATGAAGCTATTGGATAATCCTGGACTGAGAGGCAGATATCACACCATTCTCCTGGATATCCTAAGGCAGACACCTGTATCCCAAGTGACACCGAGATAGCAGAACATGATTGTCTGCAGGCCAACAGGAAGGTATTTTCAAGCAGCCATATTTGGTGGATCAACCTCTGGAAAACCTAGACACAGAGGTCTTCACTGATGTTAGCAACTTTGTGGAAAAAGAAAAGAGGTATGCACTCATTTTTTACTTAAAATTGGCAAGAGTCAAATTATGAATCCTTGACAGGATAAAATAAGCTCTACCATGAGCATGTGGGGATTCACACAGGAATAAAACAAAAACAAAGAAACAAATTAACAAACAAAAAACAAGAGAGACTTCTCCTACAAATCGTAGATGAGACCACAACAATACACAGAGATTTTACCAAAATAGTGATCACAGGGATAGGAAGAGTTTTAATTGCCTTTGCTATTTTTATTGTTTTCACCTCTATAGATCTAAGTTCCATTTAGATGAGGTCAAATAATATGCAAAAATTATACAGAAGTAAGTTTATTGGGTCCACAGGTTATTATACTTTCAAGAACTTTGGTGTTGCCTTGATGGGTGTTTGCCTTAAAGCAATAATTGGAATAAGATGCAACATTTCATAATAAAAGAAATAAATAATGAAATGTTGATACTAACTCTTACCACAATTTGAATGTAAATGATTGGCCTATAATTAGTACTTTTTAAAAACAAGGCCATGGGAAAAATTACTCCTTTCACAAGACCCTATGTCAGATATAGTCTCCTCCTAAACCTAAATTAATGGAATCAAGGATAAAATATTTGAAAGTATGACCTAACAATCACAGATACAAGGATGGTTATTTCTGGATATGGGATGAATAGCTATGCTTTATGCCAACTTCAGGCCCACCGAGTCAAAATGTTCCCTTGTTGAGAAAAAGAAACCACTCATAAGATCAATGGCCAAATGTCATATAATTTCTGGGACGAATTTCAGAACAAAATTGCCACCGCATTACAATTTTATAGGAAAATGACTGGCTTGCAACATGCTGGACATGGAGGCTGGAGTGAGACCAACCTGTGGGAATAGCTTCCCCAGGATGGGTGAAATGTTCTATAAGTGTACCAGTGGGCAAAAGGATAGTGCATAAGGACATTAAGTCATCTTGCTAATATTCCACATCTCTGCCATATGTGGGCCTGTGTTTTAGTGGTCTGACCACCTGGCATCAATCTGATTCTCTAAAACCAAATGGCATTAGCCATTCTCATAGGAGCCCAAGAGGAAACGTACTATCATAAAATCTATGTGTATATCTCGGGTAATCTAGGAAATGGCTTCTGAATCTGCAAGACATCCCAGGAGGAGGCCATGACTGAATATTAAACACTCAACCCAAACGCATGGTTATGATCTTGATTGAAGGATTATATGCTGGAAAAAATTTACTAATGATTCTAACATGTCTTATATGCACAAGGTTATTCTTATGCTATGGAATTTATTGTTGCTGAGAAATAATGTCTCAATTATAAGACCATCTTTTAAGCCATGCTTTCACAGCAAGGAGGCAAAGATGACATGGTACTAACAAACTACTAAACGAGTTGCCTTAGCTCAGGCAAGAAAAGAAATTCAAAATGCTTCTTTGTTAACCAGGGCAGTTTGTTCCATTTTATTGTGTCTTTTTCCCATGAAGTCCCTGACGAACAGGAAGTAGCCAGTGACACCAAGATTCACGTCCACTTAAGAATATGTGATGGAACAAACTGACAGTCAGAAACTGAATGTGCTCGTAAACTCCTCCGACACTATCTACAACTAATTCTCAGAAGTTTCTCTGTTTCTGTCTCTTTATTCTTATACATTAATTGTACACTAAAATTAGCTAGAAATGAACAAAATCTCCCTTCCCAGTACTCAGGGGTTACAAGTTATGCATAAAGGAAAAGATCACACCAACAAGAATGCTTGCTCATATGCTGACCAAAACTAAAACTAGACACACAAAAAAAAACTCTACACAACAAAGATAGTTTTATTTATTTCTTTCTTCTGTAGATCTATGTGCACAAGGAAACATGCATACAGCCTATTCTTCAGAATCAGCTACTTTCTGAAACACTGGATAATGCCCCCAAGTCCAGGACCCACATACCTTCCCCTGAAAAGCCATATAAGAGAAGCTCACTAAGGGAGAAGGAAGATGGTCATTGATGGCAAGAGTTAATCATTTTCCCAAAACTCTTTCTTTCTCCATTACTCTGCCTCTAGCTGCACTGACTCTACTGGATAGCAGTGAACTGAACCTTGTGAGGTTACACTACCTTAACCAATAATAGACCACTCACCAACATGTACCACATCATGGACACCTCAAAATTTAACCATATCTGGTCTGCTCTCAAAATAAAATTATATTATAAAGAAAAAAATAAAAAATTAATTGGAAAATACCCAAATTAATGATGATTAAATAACCAATATTAAATACTATGTTAATCATGAAGAAATTCAGCTAGGCATGGTGGTGCACACTTGTAATCCCAGGATCTCAGGAGGCTGATGGAGAAGGCTCACAAGTTCAAAGTCAGGCTCAACACTTTGTGAAGTCCTAAGCAACTTAGTGAGATCCCATCTCAAAATAAAAAATTAACAAATGGGTTGGAGATGTGGCTCAGTGGTTAATAGCTGATGGGTTCAATCCCTAGCACCCCCCCAAAAAAAATCTTTAATATAATTAAAATAATTTTAATTAAATGACACTGCACAGCCTGTATACTGAAGTACTGCACATGACAGAAACAAGACAGCCACAACCCTGTACTCTCTGAGCACCCAACTATAGAACTCTGAGCTAACAAAGCAGAAGCTGCTGGTAGGAGCTTCTTAGCAACTAGAGAATTGGCTCTGGTACCTATGTAACTCAGGAGAGATCCACATCCAAAGACTGATGGACATATGCTAAATACCCAATCCCTAGTGAAATCCAAACCAGGATTCAACAAGAATTTTCTTCTCCTTGGCATGGTTTACAAATGGAACAGAATAGAGACAAACCCAGAGTAAAACCCAAATAAATGCAGTTATCTGATACTATACAAAGGTAACAAATATAGATGTTGGGGGGAAACGCATGTTTATATGAATATGTCACAATAAAATCTGCTGTTATGTATAAATAAAAAGAACTTACAAAAATAGTAAATCAGAGACCTAGGAATTAGACCAGAAGAACTCTGCACATACTAGAAAAAAATGTAGGACCAATACTCCTACATGTTGGCAGAGTACCTGACTTCTTTAGCAAGATTCCTAAAGCACAAGATGTAAATCAAAAATCAAAAAATAGGATGGCAATCAAATTAAAAAGCTTCTTCACAGCAAAGGAAACAATAAAGAGTGTAAGGAGTAAGCCAAGAGGATGACATACAGTCTTTGCCACCTGCTCCACAGAGAGATCATGAATATCCAGAATTCAGTTAACACTAGAAAAGGAAATAACAAATCAATAACCAGACAAAAGAACTATATAGACACTTCTCAAAAGATGAAGCACAAATGGAAAACACATACATAAAATTATGTTCAAAATACCTAGCAATTAGGGAAATGCAAATCAGAACCGAATTGAGCTTTTACCTCACTCCTGTCAGAATAGTAATTATCAAGAATACAAGTAACAATAAAAGTTGGTAACGATGTAGGGGAAAATGTAGACTCATACATTGTTGGTGGGACTGCAAATAAATAGTTTTTTAATTGCTACTCAAAACTGGCTTGTAGCTTATTGCCTCAAAACCACACACATTACTCTCATTTACCCAGGCTCGGTATGAAGATTCCTCAAAAGACTAGGAATTGAATCACCATATAACCCAGCTAATCTACTTCTCAATATATACCCAAGGAATTTAAAATCAGTATACTGCATAATAAAACCACATCAATATTTGTGGAAGCTTTATTCACAATAGTCAAACTATTGAGCCAACATACGTGCCCTTCAACAGAAGAATGGGTAAATAAAATGTGGAATATATATACACAATGGAGTATTACTCAGCCATAAAGAAGAATGACACTATGACATTTGCTGGTAAATGGTTGGAGCTGGAGTCTATCTTGCTAAGTGAAATAATCTAGTCAAAAGTAGAATATTTCCTCTATTATGCAGAAGCTAATCAATTAAAAAGGGGAGGGGGTGAAAAAAAGAGTAAAATAAATTCAGTGGACTAGTCAAACAGGAATGAAGGAGCGTTGGGATAGGGAAAGAGAGCAGAATGAATCTGACCTCACTTTCCTATGTACATATATGAATATACCATAGTGAATCTCACTGTCATATACATGCACAAGACACTAATTAAAAAGAAACAACTATAAGTAAATAGCTGAAAGATTAGTATAGTAAAAGGAAGGAAACATAGGGATACAGAGGGGAAGAGAAAGGAGACTTCTGGGGACTGAAATAAAACAAATTCAAATTATACTCCATACTTTTTAAATTATGTAAAAATGAATACTATTGTCATGCATAATTAAAATCCAATAAAAATGAAAAGAAATAGAGCTTTCAGAGAAATCTGAGACAAGCACCTTTTTTGAAATAGTAGTCACTACAGAAGAAGAAAGACTTGAGTGTCTTTCTTGAGAGTCCCTGAACTTTATGGTGTTTTCCTTAAGCAGGTGCATGTGAGTTTGAAATGACTACTAATAAAATGCTTTTCTGTTCTCTCCCTACATGATAATTTATTGAATTAACTCAGTGAAGTTGTTCATTTCGGGATTTTTTATTCCAAGATAAAATTTTTTACATTTTTATTTTGAATAAATTTACTTTTACAGAAACATTAGAGATAGTGTGAGAATTTCCAATACCCTTCATCTCTTTCTACTGTCAATATCATGCTAATTATACTAATCAGGGATACTTTACTAAATTTACCACATTTGTATTATATATTTATTGCTGCTCAAAACTGGCTTGTAGCTTATTGCCTCAAAACCACACACATTACTCTCATTTACCCAGGCTTAGGAATCCAGATACAGGTGTTGGAGAATTCTGAGGACTCAAGCTAAAACTGTCCTTGGGAAGTATTCACTCTCAGCTTCTGAGACTATTGTTAGGAGTCAGTTCCTGCCTGATTGATGTGATTTCACTGGAGAATAATTTCAAGAAATTAAAGCCATTCTTCACTAGCTCTTCTTCTAAGAAGGTGAAAAAGAACATTAGGAGGAAAGAACACTTCCAAGGTATTGTATGAGGCTAGTTTAACCTGACACCACAATGAGATAAAAATGGGTTGTAAAAAAGGAAAATTACAATTTCCCCCATAAATTCCAAGGCAGCAGTTCTCAAGAAAATACTAGCAAAGAAAAATATCAGCAACATACAACATATTAAAAAAAAGAATTGCACACCATAACTAAGTTGTATTTATCTCAGGAATTAAATTTTGGACCAACACCCAAAAACAATAATTGAAATAGAATAAATTAATAGAACAAAGGAAAAAAAGAAGATCCTCTTTAAGGATACAAAATAAGCATTTCACAAAGCCAAAACACATTCATAGTTAAAACTATGACAACCATAGACATAAAAAAGGATGTTCTTCCCCTAAAAAGACAACCATTTAAAAAATAACAATATGTGGTATCAGGAGAGCCTGAGTAATTTTATCAAGAGTAGAAACACAAGGATATTGTTTTAGTGATATTTTTGTATGTAACCAAAAGACTCCTTCTATCCCCTACCCTTTTCTTTTTTCTTCCTAATTTTTTTATTTTTATCTCCTCTTTCTATTGAAGTCAGTGCACTATTAATTATGCTTAATCTTTTCACTCTGTTCTATTGTATTTCTTTCTGTATTTCTTTTTTTAAACAAAAACAAAATTTATTTATTTTTCACTTCCTCTTGTTTTGTTAGTTGCTCATGACATTACAATGTCTTGACATATCATACATTTGATTCAAATGGGGTATGAATTCTCATTTTTCCACGTGTACAGGTTGCAGGATCACATTGGTTATACAGCTACGTATATACATACAGCAATACTAGTGTCTATTGTATTCTGCTGCTGTTCTATATTATTTCTTACCACATATCTCCTTGACTAACAGAATTGTAGAAACTATTAGTAATAATGTTTACAGAACATGTTGATACATGGTTTGCTTGTAAACTACCACTGTTACTGATGGTTACTTTCTCTTTTCAAATAAGTACTGAGAGCTGAAATGAATACTTTGATTATGCTGATTAGATATGTGGAAGATATCCCAAGCCCATGGTTTATTGTAAACACTGAACTATTCACTAAAGAATTCTAAAATAACAGAAGAAGAGAAAGCCATTGTAAAAGATGAAAAAACAGAGGAACTCAAAATATATGATGAGCTGGGCATGGTGTTGCATACCTATAATCCTGGCAGCTCAGGAGGCTTAGTAAGATCCTGTCTCAGTACCAGCCCCCACCCCCCCCCAAAAAAAAAAAGAGAAGAAGAAACAAGCCAAATTACATGTTACCTTCATGAGATATAACTCAGTGATAAAGACATCCACAGGAAGTAAATATAAAGAAAGCAAGCAGAAATAGCTACTCTCCAACAAAGCAGGCTTTAGGCTGAAATTAGTCACAAGACACAAAACAATGTCACTTCACATTGGTAAAAAGGACACTTAAAGAAGTTATAAGAATAGTAAATATTTATGCTCTAAATGCTAGTTTAATTAATTCCAAAATTCAAACAGTTTTCAAAATATAGACTTGTAATATAAAACACTAATGTAATACTACTTAGAAATTTCAACAAAGCTCATTCACCAATAGGTCATGAAGACAACAAATTAAGTAAAAAATGGTCACACTGAAAAATATTATAAATCAAATGGATATAACAGACATATATACAATATTTCATTCAACTACATATAAATTCATTTCCTACTTAGCTGTTCATGGAACATTCTTCAAAATAGATCACATATTATCTCAAGAGTAGAAACACAAGGATATTGTTTTAGTGATATTTTTGTATGCTAAGCAAGTCTTAGCACACAAAATTGATTTAATTCCTTGTACATAACATATAATAATGGAATAAAACTTGAAATCAAAAGTAAGAAACTATGTGAATCCATGGTGTTATGCTTTGTAAGTGATGTGTTCCCCAAAAGCTCATGTGTGAGATAAAGCTGGAAGATTTAGAGGAGAAATGACTGGCTTATAAAAGCTTTAAATCAATCAGTGACCTAACCCTGATAGGGATTAACTGAGTGGCAAGTGAAGGCAGGTAGCATGTGGCTGGAGGGGGTTGGCATTGGTGTCATGCTTGTGGATATATATTTTTTATATGGCTCTGTTATCTGATCATCATGTGAGCTGTTTCCCTCCGCCACATTCCTCCATCATGATGTTCTGACTCACCTGGAGCCTGGGAGAATGAAACCTGACATCTATGGACTAAGACCTCTGAAATTCCAAATTAAATTTTTTCTCCCCTAAAATTGTTCTTATCAGGTCTTTTAGTCACAGCAGCAAAAAAGCTGACTAAAACAGAAACTGGTTGCAAGAAAGGATTTGTGCTGACTAACCTGACGATGTGATTCAGAAGCTCTTGGAGCTTCATGGAATTGGTTGGAGGAATTTTGAGATAAGATATGCTTACCAGTGCAAGATGAAAATGCTTTAGATTGTTGTATGTGGAGCTAAATGGCCAATTCTGGCAGGAGCTCAAAAGACCAGAATGCCAATAGGCCACAGACAGTGAAGACAGGGCACAAGAGGGTTCAGAGGAAAAGAAAGACATTAATTGTAAATGGACTAGAGGGAATTTGTATTATGTGTTTGGTTAAGAGGTTGTCTACATTTTTCTCATGTCCTGAGACTCTCTGAGAGGCTGATTTTTAAAAAAGATGAACTTAATAATCTGGCAGAAGAAATTTCTATGCAGCATAGGATTTAGGAGGTGGCATGGGTATTGCTGGTGGCTTTTATTCAAGTTTATTATGATATTCAGGAGCAGAAAGCAGAGGAGAAAGATTTGAAAAACCTTGAACTGAAAGGAGTAAAACTAGGCTAAAGAAGTTGAAATTGTTAAAAAAAAATTTACTGCCACTAAAGAAATGCTAGACTTTGCTCAGAGATTACAAGAAAGATGGCTTGAGGGCATCTCAGGAATTGGCAAGATCACATCCATCTCAGACTCAAGGAAGTAAAAATTCTCTTGAGAAGAGACAAGTGGGGAACCCTTCTTGAACAAGGGGGCTTAGGAAGATTTTTCAACATGCTCATACATGCATGTACTCTGGCTATTCCTTGAGATGGTGGCCCACCTTGGTATGAACCACATGGTGCTGTTTCTGAAGGAATGCATGATGCTGGAGTTAGGGGATCATGGAGGCTTCCACCAAGATTTCAAAGGAAGGCCTGGGACATAAACAAAGTGCACCAGGGTTGGCATCCCTGCAGGCAGCCCCTAATAGGGTGATGCATGGAAATGTGAGGAGGAAGTTAAAGCTGCATAGAGACAGACAGGATTAAGAAATGCCAGTATTGTGGGATGTCCACCAAGAAAAGCTATACAAATTGAGCAGAGACAAGCCTAAGTGTCTATGTGGGTTGCAGCCAGCAAAGCCACAATGGTGGTGATACATAAGACCTTGGAAAATAACATCATGATATTTTGTGTTCCAGATACCAGACACAGAACTACATGACTTGTTTTTCCAGCTGGATTTACAAGTTGCTTTGGTCCCCTTCTTTCTTTATTTACCCCTATCTTCCAAAATTGATAATATGCACTCTTTATATTTATATATTAGATACTTTTAAATCGTTTTTATTTTTATAGGAGCTCATAACATGATTTTGCCTTCACTCTCAAAGAAGACTTTGGATTGAACATTTGGGCAATGATTGAACTGTTGAGACAATGGGGTCTCTTGGAAATGGACTGAATATAAACTGCATTGAGAGATGGCCATGGACTTTTTTAGTTTAGATATTAGTTACTCCCCAAAAGCTCCTGTGTGAGACCAGTAACAACATTCAGAGGTGAAACATCTAGGTTACGAGAGCCTTTACCCAATCAATTATTTCCCTAATGGGAATTAACTGAGTGGTGTCTGAAGATATTATGGTGTGGGTGGAGGAGGCTGCTATTGGGGGAATGTCTTTGGGGTATATGTTTTGTATCTGGTGAGTAGAGTGGCTCTCTGCTTCCTGTTCTTGTCCTGAGTCACCTTCCTCCACCACACTCTTCTGACATGATGTTCTGCCTCTCTTTAAGCCTCAAGGAATGGAGCCAATTATCTATGCACTGTGATATCTGAAGCCACTAGGCCCCAAATAAAGTTTTCCTCCTCTAAAATTGTTTTTGTCCATCTATTAATCACAGTGGGAAAAAAAAGCTGACTAAAACAAAGCTGTTGTTAATTGCTGACTCTGCCATATGACTTTTTGTGATAATTATTGCTGTCAATGTCAGAAGAGGCTCTGGGCATTTTTAAAATGCTCTATATTGGTAACTACTGTGGTTCCTGTTACTTATTCCCCCTTTTTCTGAGCGGGGTTGAGATGTGACTGAAACATTATGAGTTCACAGGGTCAACTCTGCTGCTAAGCTACACCCATAGTCAAGTGATAGTGTACCTTACTCCACATTTAAACAAACTCTGCTCAAGTTTAGTAATACTTTAATGTGTAGAATAGAGGAATGAAGTAGCCCCCAAACAATGACCAGGCCCAAGGTAGCAATGGCTAGAGGGTGGCCTTGTCTCTCAGTCCTGGCATATTTTACACTAAGAACAAAATCAGAGAAATAGTCCAAGATAATGGCTCAGAAGAAAGCAGTGTTGCATTACCTCTCAAAAAGTGAATTAAAGCAGCAGATCTGCCATGGAAATCTGAGCGGCAATGGCAGCTGAAACTAAAACAAGTGGGAGTAGCCATTATTACATCTGGAAAAAAAATCAGATTTCAAGCAAAAAGTCAAACGGAATAGACAAGAAAATTCACTGCATACCAATAAAGGGAATATTACCAAAAGAAGATATAATGAGAGAAGTATCCAAGCTCCAAACATCAGTGTACCTAATTATATAAAATAAGCACTTGTTCACATTAAGTCCTATATAGAACCCAATAAATAATACTAGGTGATTTTAACATAACCCTCTCAGCAACAGAATGTCATACATACATAAAATTACTGAAGACACTTCTGACATAAATTACACTGTAAGTCTGATAGACCAAACAAAAATCTACAAAATATTTCATCCAAAAAGAGCTGAATACACTTGCTTCTCACCAGCTCATGGAATGATTTCCAAAATACACCATACTTTAGGACACAAAGCAAGTCTCATCACATACCAAAAAAAAAAAAATCCATATAATTGCATGTATATTATCAGATCATGGTGGAATGAAAAGAGCAAGAAAATATTATAGAATTCCACCTTTTGTTCTTATATATATAAATCACCAATTGAAAATAAATAAATAGATGGAAGATAATAGAGGAAGGAGAATGGGGAGGGAGAAGGGAATGGAAAGAAAAAGACTAGGGTCTGAAATGGAGCAAATGATGATCCATGTATACATGGATGTATATATAATGTCAAAATAAACTCTACTCCTATGTATAACTATAATGTAAAGAAACTGGGGATAGAAGGAAGTTATCTCAATGTCATAAATATTATATGGGGCAAACTCAAAGTCAATATCACACTGGACATAGAAAATAGAAAGCATTTCCTCTAAAATCAGGAACAAGTCAAGGATGTCCACTATCATCACTCTTATTAAATTCAGTTTGTGAAACTCTAGGCAAAGCAATCAGGAAAGCAAGGAAGTTAAAGAGAATGAGAGAAAAAGAAGATATCAAACTATCTGTGTTTGCTGGTGATAGGATCACATATCAAGAAGACACAAAAAAACTCCACCACAAGGCTTCTAGATATGATAAACAAATTCAGGAAAGTTGCAAGATACAACATCAATACACAAAAATCACTATTTCCCTACACTCCAATAATAAATCTTATGAGAAGGAAATAAAAAAATATTCCATTCATAATATCCTCAAAAATGAAAATAATACAACTAAGGAGGTGAAAGTCCACTACAATGGCAATAATAGAACACTGAAAATCATTTGAGGTAGACCACAATGTTCATGGATAGGAAGAACTGTCAAAATGACCACATTACCAAATCAATATTGATGAAAAAGATAACCTTTTTTACCAAATAGTGCTGAGGAAACTAGTTACTCACATGTAGAAGAATAAAACCAGACTCTATACCTTACCCTTCAAATAATCAGCCCCAAATAGAACAAAGATCTAGAAATTAGACCAGAAAATTTTCAAGTGCTAGAACAAAACACAGAGGTAACACTCCAACATTTTGGCACATGCTCTAACTTTCTTAATAAGACTCCAGTAATTTAAGAAACTATATTAAAAAGCAATAAAATAGATCAAATTAAAAAAAGCTTCTTCACACCACGGAAACAGAACATGAAGACAGCCTATGGGAGAATGGTAGAAAAACTTAACTAACTAGCATTTTGATAAGTGATTAATATTAGAATGTATATAGAACTCAAAAAAAACTTAACACTAAAAAATGTTCAAATAAATAAATGGGCAAAACATCCTAACAGTAATTTCTCTTTCTCTTCCTACCTCCCTTCCCCCTTTCTCTCTTTCTGGCTTCCACGAATTGAGTATCTTTCCTCTGTCACATCTTTCTGTGATGATATTCTGCCTCACCTCAGGCTCAGAGCAATGGAACCCAATGACATTAGATGGAAATCTCTGAATGAGCCAAACTAAATCTTTTCTTCATTAAGTAGTTCTCCTCAGCTCTTTGTTACAGCAATGAAAACAGAAAACTGTTACTGAGAATAGGGTTGTTCCTGTAATTATACCTGGCCATGTGACTTAGAAGACTTTGAAACTGGTTTTGGGAATAAGTTGGATAGGTTTTGAGATGCAGGCTAGAGAAGTCTTAAATTTTTTTAAGCAGAGATTAATGGGCAATGCTGTTGAGAGCTTAGAAGGCCAGAATATTGATACAAATGTGGGCAATAACAACTGCACTCATGCAATTTCAGCTGCAAAAGAGGACTCTACAGGGAATGGGATACAGGCCATACATGTTACATTCTGGTAAAGAATTTTATATTTTGTCAATACCCTAAGACTGTATGAGGCTGAATCTAAAAGTGATGGATTAATTAAATTAGTGGAATAAATTTTATGGCAAAATAGCAGTCAGACAGTAGCATGGGTATTGCTGATGACTTTTAAGAAGGTTTACTAATAAGGAGCAAAGAGTAGAGAAGAAAGATTGAAAAATTTGCAGAAAACAATAATGGACAGAAAGCAATAATGTTTAAAGTTAGGGCTAAGGCGGGTGAAACTGCTTAATAGATTAGCACAAGAGAGCCCAATACATTGCACAGGGACAAGAGAAAAGATAAATTGAGGGTAGCTCTGGCCAGTTCCTGATATCCCACCAATACCACACTCACTCAGGGTGCAAAACTTAAAAGTACTTTGAAAGACTTTGCTTTGAGAAGAGAAAAATCTGCTCTCATAGGGACACTTACGATTTGTTTCACTATGCTCAGCTGCACTCAGAGCCCACTGTAATCATGAACTAAGATTTCTAGACACTGCTCTTGCTGGTGAAAGACTTTGGTTTTGTTCATGGGGAGCTGGTTTTTTAGGAATGGAATGCAGGATGCTAGATTTATGGGTGTTTGGTTAAAATCTAATCAGTGCCTAGGAAAGCTTGTAGTGATATAAAAAGGGTTCTAAATAATGTAATAGTGAAGAAACTGGCAAGAGTGAGCCAGTTACTCCCCTTACCTAAAATATTTAGGTGAGAATCAAAGCAGAGTAACCTTGATTATAAAGAATGTATTCATAAAACATCTGAAGAAATCCATCTGCATATTGAGTATACAACTTATCATATATATGAGTCCCCCAAGTTCATTCTTTGGAATCAATGAATAGTGTACTGGGCCATTTTCAGGCCTGGGGCTGAGAAACTGGCAGAGCAGAGAGGGTCCCAAAGAGCAACATGTTGAGTTGATTCCAGAGTTGGAAAAGGCCATAAGCTCTGTGGGAGAAATTCCAATCTTTGTTAGCATGGTTAAGGGTTTATCAATTTTATGTATTTTTTCAAAGAGACAACTTTGTCAATTTTTCAATTGTTTCTTCTGTTTTAATTTCATTGATTTCAATTCTGATTTTAATTATTTCCTGTCTTCTTCTGCTTTTGGTGTTTGTTTGTTTTTCTTTTTTTTTTTTAGGACTTTGAGATGTAATGTTAAGTCATTTATTTGTTGATTTTTTCTTCTTTTAAGGAATGAACTCCATGCAATGAACTCCAAATATTTCTCTGATATGTGGATGCTGATCCATAATGGGGATTGAGGGTGGGGGAACAGAGGAACTTTAGATAGGGCAAAGAGGAAGGGGAGGAAGGGAAGGGGGATAGAGGTAGAAAGATGGTTAATGACATCATTACCCTAAGTACATATATGAAGACGTGAATGGTGTGGCTCTACTTTATGAACAATCACAGACATGAAAAATTGTGCTCTGTATGTGTACTAGGAATTGAAATGCATTCTGCTGTCATGTATAACAAATTAGAGTAAATAAATAAATAGATAGATTGAAACATTTATAGCATTACCTCAAGAATATATCCCAAGCCCCACCATGTGTCTTGATGTGGAAGCATAAGATTTATAAACCTGGTCCTGACCTCATTGATGATATTCTTCTCAGTTCTGAACCTTTCTTAGTATTTACTGAGGTTGTACCCTTGCTTTTTAGTCATTTTCAAGGGAGAGGATGGGCTGTGAACCCTGGCTTACCAGGTAAATTATTGGGTGTTCTCTGGTCAGTAAGACAAAGGTTATAACTCAGGTTCTAACAGATAAAGTTCAGGCATTTCTATTACCCAATTCAGTAAAGCAAAAAAGAACTTTTAGGGTTACTGGGCTATTGGAGGACTTTCATCCCTCATCTGGCTCACTTATTACAATCCCTATATAATTTGTGTAGGAGGGGTATACTATGGGAATGGAATAATGGCATACTGAGGAATTTAATCAAGACAAACAATAAAACAAATACAATTTCTTGGGAATCTGGACACATAGAAACCTGTTGACCTTATCATCCATGTCACTGAAGACAGCTCTGGATGGCACTTATGGCAGTAGATTAAAAGAAAACCCCTCACTGGATTTTTGTCAGAGTAATAGAAGGGGACAGAGGAATGTGATAACTTTTGGGAGAACAACTGAGGGCTACTTATGCTATCCTTCTTGCCATGAAGCTCATCAATCGAGAAGCACAAGTTCATGCTGTGACCACCTACCCGGTCAATGGATGCCTACAACAAATGGTCAAAGCCCCATGATCAGGGTAGTTCAGATGGGGTGAATACCTTCACCAGTGATGAACAGATAACATTTCTTCTTTTAGCTTAAAACTTCCACAGCTCTTGTGACTGGCCACATATATGGCAAAACAGGATGAAATACCAGAAGAAATGCCTGCAGTCCCTTCACTGATACAAAAAAGGCAAACTTCCAACATAGGAATTGGCCTGGTAACCTGATGGATCAGCAAAAGGAAATCCCCCAGAGTGAAGAGTTATATCCTATCATACAGTGACTGAGATTCTGTGGATTGATAAAGGGCAAGGATACAGCAGCCAATGGGTTTAACTGCAAGCAGTATGGATAGCACTGTTCAGGAACATGATGGATTAATTATCTGCCCAGAGAGTTGAGCCATGTTCAGAGGACTTGCAATGTAGCTGTCTTAATGGCAATAGTGGATGATTAATGACAGGTCTCTGTGGGGACAAGAGTTATGGAAAAACATCCGGTGTTGCATACAAATCATAGTTGTCACACTGGAACGTGTGACTATCCATTGTCTTCTGCAAAGTCCACAAAATGATGAGGCTGATCAACTGGAAAGTCAAGATGGCTGGGGGAAGTCCCAGCAGAAGAAATTACCATTTTGTAATACTGTAGATTAAAGAATGCAGGTCAAAAGACAATGTGGGGCCTCATGCCTTTAGTAATCCCAGCAGCTCCAGAGGCAGAAAAACAAAGTTTAAAACCAGGCACAGCAACAGTGAGGTGCTATGAAACTCAGTGAGACCCTGTCTTTAAATAAAATACATACAGGGCTAGGGAGGTGGCTCAGTGTTCAAGTGCCCCTGAGTTTAAGCACCAGTAGAAACCACCTAAAAAAAAAAGACAATGTAAGAAGCCATAATACACTGGGGACTGCTCACAAAGAGCCTGACATTATTCTTGCAAGCCAAAACTGTCTTGCCTGCTCTCAGCACTACCCACAACAAATATATGCCACAAAGGGGCATATTAAATTGGGGTCATGGCCCTCTTTAGTGGTGGTAGGTAGAGTACATTGACCCAGTCTCATTATAAGAAGGGATAAATTATGTTTGACTTGTGTGGACATATTTATAGGCTTGATGATACCCTTCCACAAAAACAACAACAAAAAAGCAAATGTATATGAAACTATTAAGGAACTGACCCAGTTGAGTGCCATGTACGGGTCACCACAGGTAACTGAGTGTAAACACTGAACTCATTCCACAGGCAATAATATATAACAGTGGGCTCAAGACCAGGTAACATTGTGGATATCCTACTTAACACACAATCCAACAGAAGTTCTTTAATTGAAAGAATGAATGTAATGTTGACATGAGCTGTAAGGACTGAGAGTAACTTTATGTAGGCCACTCATCTGCCTAAAGAACTGAGTCTACTAAATAAGAAACGTAGACATCAGAAACTAGCACCTGTTTTTTTTTATTACCAGCTCATGGCTGCAAATGTTAAGGTTACATATAAAGGGCAGTGCCACTGAAAATTTTCTTAAACCAACCTGGGGCATAAGTTAGCAACTTCTGGTTCCTGAAGACAACATATGGGAGACAAGGAGCATTAGTTGGCCATGGGCTGAACAAACAAGATCCTGGTGATTTGCCTTAATGACCCTTAGGTTGGAGGAAAATATCAAAATTTGCAAGTAAATCCTACTGTGTTGAAATCCTGACCCTCACAAATATAGTTGATGCTATCCTTGGGTGCACCTTTTATTACCCATTCCAGGAATAGGTTACTTGTTGATCACCTTATGGCTCCAGTATGGTTTGAATATGCGGTACCCCCAAAAGCTCATGTGTGAAACAATGCAAGATGTTCAGAGGTAAAAAAAATAGATTATGAGAAGTATAACCTAATTAGTGGATTAATCCACTGATAAGGATTAATTGTGTGGTAATTGTAGGCAGGTAGGGCTAATCTAAAAGTAGGAGGTCCTGGAAGTGGGAATGTCTTTGGGGTTTATATTTTTTCCTGGTAGGTAAGTGGAGCACACGAACCCTCAACCCACCCTGCTTCCTAGTTGCTATGTTCTGAGCTGCTATGCTCTGCAATGCCCTTTTGCAATGATGATCTGTTTCACCTCAGGCTTAGAGCTATAGAGTCCATGTATGCTGAGACCTCTGAAAATGTGAACCCTAAATAAACTTTTCCTCCTCTAAGCTGTTCTTGTCAGGTCTTTTGGTCACAACAATAAAACATTGAGCAAAACAGGTGTCATTAACTAAGAAAACCAGTTTACCAGTTATACATTCCAGAGGTATTTTGCTTTCTCTATTCTTGAAGTGCAAACATAAAGATTGGTGTGATACACTTGTGTAGGCAAGCTTACTGTACAAGGCATTTTAGTAGCACAAGATCATATACTATATATAACTCCTCATGAAGCTAATTTTTTTCCTTACTGGAGCCATAAGGTGATCAACAAGTAACCCATTCCTGGAATGGGTAATAAAATGTGCACATTATGTCCACTGGACTGACTATTGGATTTGCTCTGTGTGCCCTATGACTGCATTACAAGGACTTCCCTGTGGAAGAAAATTTACAAATGAGATGGAATGGAATTGGATAAAATAGAACAGTCAGGACTTAAAACACAACACCTCTCATGTTTTAACCCAAGAGTTTAAACAAAATAATGCTATCTTCACTACTTACAATGCTTACTGACTAGTACTTGCTCTTTTTACTGCTGTTGTTAAAATACATACAAAGTGCTCCAGAGTCCAGTCTTAAGAGTTTCGTGAAAGACATAGGTTGGTACAATATTATGTGGGAATAAAAGTGCTTATGAGACACTGAAGGGATGGATTATTGGGTTAAGCACTACTCAATGCCTTGGAAAGCTTGCAGGGATACAAGGACAATTCTAAAGAATATGATAAAGAAGGAAATTGAGAGGGGAAGCAGCCATTTCACTTATAGGCTATATTTTGAAGAGCATCTTCACAGAATAATCCTAATTGTAAAGAATGTAATCATAAAACATCTGAGAGAAGTCCTTCTGTCTAGTATGCATGCAATCTAACACACACACACACACACACACACACACACACACACACACACACACACATATATATTCACCTCTGCTTGTAGAAGCAGTACGACTCTCCACTGTATTCCAGCCTCTCTCCACTGAGAAGTGGGTAATATAGTATTCAAATACTCTCCACTGAGTTCTCCAAGTTCTTTCTTTGGCATTGGTAAATTGGTCCACTGAGGTATTTGCCGTCCTGTGGCTGAAGATTGCATCATGGAAATCTCTAGCAAGATTTCAAAGAAAAGCTTGGGAGCCCAGGCAATGTTAAGAGACCAGGGTTAAGCTGCAAATGGAGACCTAAAGGAGTTAGAGATGCCACGAACATGTAACACCTAATGGAAAAAACTGCAGGCAGTGCATAGAGCTAGCCCAGGACAAAGGTCATGTTGGCTATAGCCAAAAAGGTTGTAGGGGCAAGGGTATTCCAGCCCTTTGGGGTAACAGGTTTCGCCACCACAAGCCTTGGATGCCACATATGGAACTAAGGACTTAATATTTATCCTGCTAAGTTTTCATGTTGCTTTTATCCCATCACTTCTTTCTAGGCTCCTATTTATTCCTTTCAGAATAGGACTGTTACTCTATGTAATTACATATTCAGTATATGTAACTTGTTTTGATTTTTATAAGGGCTTACAGCCAAGAGTTTTCTGCGTTCCAGAGAAGACCTTGAACTTGGGGACTCCTGAACAATGCTAGAACTTATAAGACGATGGGAACTCTTGTTAATGGCTTGAAATCTGAAGTGTGAAATGGCATAGCTTCATGGGGACTAAAGGCAGAATGCTATTGTTTAGACTTGGAATGTCTTCCAAAAGTTCATGTGTTGTAATCATTTTCCTTAATGCAGCAATGTCAAGAGGGGGGCTTTGTTGAAGTAATTGGATCATGAAGATTCTGATATCATCAGTAGATTAATCCATTGATCCCCTAAAGGACTTCTTGAAGGTCATGGAAACTATAGTAAGGTATGGCATATTCTGGAAAATAAGGTCATTAAGGGAGAATACTGGTAGAGAATATCTTGTCCCTAGTTCTTCCTGTTCTTCTCTCTTTCTCTCTACTTATTGGCTGCTATAAACTGATTGTTTTCCTCTGGCAAACACTTGCTATCATGTTCTGCCTCACCTCAAGTCCAGAACAATGGAACTGGCCAACCACGGGTGAAACATCTGAAACCATGAACCAAAATAAACTTTTTTAATATATATTTTTAGTTGTAGATAGACACGACAACTTAATTTTGCTCATTTATTTTTTATATGGTGCTGAGGATTGAACCCAGTGCCTCACACATGCGAGGAAAGCACTTTGCCACTGAGCCACAAACCCAGCCCCAAAATAAACTTTCCCTTCTCTACATCATTCATACTAGGGAGTTTGGTATAAATGATAGCATTGACATACTGACTAATACAGTCATATACAAACTGAGAAAGAACATTCAAAGAATCTTTATGAAAGATTCTGCCACTATTTTGCAGGCAATTAAGGCTTTCCTTAGAGTTGACCCACTATGGGAACTAAATAAGGCAGAAGACAGGGTCCTCTTAAGTCATAACTGTTATTGTATTCTGGCAGGAATAAGACTGAGGATTCTTAAATCAGAAATGTGTCTATAAAATACAAGAGTTCTTTCAATAGCGAGACAATAATTCCTCTGGATTTACAGCAAGAATTTATCAAGCCTCAGTCACTATACAGATAGGGTACAATGCTCCAGATATCTGAAAGAAATTATAAAAGAAAGATGGTACATTTTGAATGAGTTCCTATCAATCAATAGACACTATGTTTTTCAACAACTGAAACCAGTGTCAGAAGCAAGGATTCAACCACCAAGCAGCTGCTTTGTGCCTGACCTTTGGAGGAAAATGAAGATCTGTTGAAAAAGGCAAGCACAACCTAAGTAAAAAAAACAGTGTACTTACTGTAAGAAGAACAATTATTGTCCAAAGAAATAATGGGAAGAGTCCACTACTGGCTATGCTCCCCAGATGTTAGGGAAGAAAGAAAGAGCAGATGAAGACTGAGGAGGTCCTTGGGCTCTTACAGATTTGACTCAGCTGATCCAAATTTCCCCACAGGAGCCCCTGGTACAGTTGACAGTAGGAAATAAATCCCTTGGGCATAGTTGCTACTTATTCACTAATAATTACTAAAAAAGGGAGAAAAAAAGCTAAGGATCTCAAATGTGTCGCAGGGGTATCAGTTGAATCTCAAGGTATATTCGTGTTCCAGCCATTGAAATATCATCTGTGATGTGACTTTAAAACACAGTTTCCTATATATGCCAAAGTGATCAGTATACCCCTCAAGCAGTGACATTTTATTCAAATGCCCAAGTAAACTTCTCTCCAGAACTAATGGATATATAAGTTTTTCTGGAGCATTCTGAAGAGTTGTAGATGACACTTCTGGGAAAGAAACAATATGCTCAATATTATCACAATCTATGAAAAGTGAATCCTAAAATGTAGGTATTCCAAGAAGGACTAAGAACACACTGCCTACATGTGAATGAACTAAAAACAGAGCATGTATCCTCAAATTTAAAACAGTATTTACTAAAGGAGAAAAGATAGCCTCTTCAGCAAATGGTGCTGGGAAAACTGGAAATCCATATGTAACAAAATGAAATTAAACCACTATCTCTCACCATGCACAAAACTCAACTCAAAGTGGATCAAGGACCTAGAAATTAAACCAGAGACTCTGTGTCTAATAGAAGAAAAAGTAGGCCCTAATCTTCATCATGTGGGATTAGGCCCCAACTTCCTTAATAAGACTTCTATAGCACAAGAATTAAAACCAAGAATCAATAAATGGGATGGATTCAAACCAAAGCTCTTTCTTTCTCCATTATCTGCCTCTAGCTGTACTGACTCTACTGGACAGCAGTGAACTGAACCTTGTGAGGTTATACTACCTTAAACAAGAATAGGCAGAACACACATACTTATAAGGCCCACATGGAATGCTCACCAACATGTACCACATTGTGGACATAAAATACACCTCAAAATTTAATAATATCTTGTCTGTTCTCAAGTCAATATGAAATCACACTAGAAAGAAAAAATCAAAAACTAATTGGAAAATACCCATACTTATGATGATAAAATAACCAATTTTAAATACTATGCTAAACATAAAGAAAACTCAGCTGGGCAAGGTGGTGCACACCTGTAATCCCAGCATCTCAGGATGATGAGGGAGGAGGTTCACAAGTACAAAGCTAGTCTAAGCCTCTTAGGGAAGTTCTGAGCAACTTAGTGAGACCCTGTCTTGAAATAAAAAATTAATAAATGGGCTGGGGATGGGGACTCAGTGGTTAAAAGCTGCTGGGTTTAATCCCTGGCACAAAAATCTCCAAAATACATTTACTTAAATGTCAATTAAAATAAAAATTTATCAATAATTGTGGAATACAAGGAAAGCAGAACTTAGAGGAAAATGTATGGAACTGAATTAATGTCTCAGAAAATATGGAAGATCTAAAAGCAATCATCTGAATTTTTTTTACTTTGATCCCAGAAAAAGATGAGCAACATATTTAAAAAATGACATAATATTGCAAAGATAATAAAAGAAATTAAACAGAGTTTTCAAATGACTTGATAATAGTTTGCAGACTATGATGTATCCAAAAGTTGAAGGAAAATACAGCACCCCAAAATAATCACTGCAAAAAGTGTATTAATTCAGGGAAATTTCATTTGCTTACTAAGGTGGCAAACTCTTAACTGTGAATAATCTGCCTAAAAGAAACTTAGGTAAATAACTAGTGGCACATTCATATTGTAAGACAGCGCATGTGATAAAGAATAAGTTCAAAACAAATGCTTTCTTCTGAGACACAAGAGAATTATGAGGTTTGTGTGAGAATATCAACAAATATTTAAGAGGACATGCAGGCCCAGGTGAACATATGTGTGTGTGTAATACTGAAATGTCTCCTCAAGATCTGTTCAGTGCTGCCTATCACCCATTGCTAGAGCTTACCTGGAATGCCTGATCCTGCCCATCATACCTTTGTCACTTACCTGTGATCCCTTCTCTTGGGTTGCTGGAACAATTATTGTAAATGCAGAGCGGCAGTTGTGTACTCTTTGTTCCTTCATTCCAGAGTTACACGGTGTTTAATATAATAAGCACTGGAAAGAAAATTGCTGTGTTAAATAAATTGCTTAGTAAAAGATAGTTATTATCCACAAATATAATCAACAACTTTTAAAAAGAATGCTCAAAACTGATATATGAACATGTAAAGAAAGTAATCTCAAGAAATACTATTATTCATTTATTATTAACTCAATAATTATTACCATTAATATTAATTAATTTTCAAAGCATAACATAAGGTATTGATAATCCATCAGGAAAAAGAAAAAGAAAAAACAAAAACAAAAACCCCTCCAAATTCATAAATCAGAGAACATAATTTCTAGGTGGATCAGAGACCTATACCTAAATGTAAAAACAGTTCAATGCATCACTTAGTATAAAATTTAGCAAAATAAATTCATGACTTTGTGGTAGTAATTATGACTTTGTGGGTAATAATTATTAAGCTAAATCTAGGAGGAAGTATCCATATAAAAGAACAATTATCTAACATAGTCAAAGTGAGCAAAAATAGACAAAGACTGAATTAATCTTAAGAGTCTCCCTTTTCTTTCTTGTGGGGCTTTTGCTGACATTTAGAATTAGATTGCATGACATAGTGACAGTTTTTTTCTAACTGCAATATATATCATTTGTATCAAATGTAAAAATGCATTTCATTAACAATGAAAGAATAAAACTTTTAAAACCAGACAGGTAACTTTTATAACTTTTTTTTCAGTAAACATGCAGAAGGTACTCTAATACTGAATTATAATCCCAGTCCTTTTCTATTTTTTATGTTGAGATAGCGTTTAAATTGCTCAGGCTGGCCTTAAACATATGATTGTATCTCAGTTTCCCAAGTTGCTGAAATTACAGACATGCACCACATTGCCAAGGTAACTTAGAATTTTTATCTAAAATTTTTCAAAATAACCAGTTTGAGCTTATAACAACGTAGTTATTTATCTTTTATATCTCCTATGATTGCATGAAAAACAGAAAGACATATTGTTATACATAATATTAATAAAGGTATTCTAATATTCCTCATTCAGATGAAACTCTCATGAACCACATTTTGACTCATCTTACCCATGACAATTCCTGTCTTAACCATTATCTCTATTAATCAGAAGCACAGGTGATTGGTTTTTTTTTTTTTTTTTTCATACCAGGGATTGAACCCAGAGACACTTAAATACCGAGCCACATCCCTAGCCCTGTTTTGTATATCATTTAGAGACAGGGTTTCACTGACTTGCTTAGTGCCTCACTTTTGCTGAGGCTGGCTTTGAACTCATAATCCTCCTGTCTCAGCCTCCCAAGCCTATTCTTGAGAGACTTATGCTATATTCTCCAAAATTCTTTCTACTCTATGGACACTGTTTCTACATGTTTTAAAGTTACAGTCACCAGAAGGTGACAACAGAAGAGATTTGTTTGTGTGTGTGTGTGTGTGTGTGTAGTCATAAGTTAACATGATTTATAATTTAATTTTTAACAAACAAGATTTTTAGACTAAATTTATGTATGTGCATCTGAGCACTATCACAATCACCATGAGCTTTCTAGCCAACAGTGTTCCTACACTGTCAATTTCAAGATGTATCTTTATTGGAAAGAAAGGAAAATGTACACTATTGGATCAATGGAATACTTTACTTTTCTCTGAAACTTACCATTTCTCAGTAATTCTATTATTTATGAAGACTCATCTGCCATATTATTATCTATTATTGAGAAAACATTCTAAAATATGGTTTTATATAAATTGATCAATGTTATTTACCTTCCATCAGGAATAAAGATGGAGTTATTAGTGAACTACTAGAATTTCAAGTTTAACTGTAGTGAATTCTAATAATTTTACATTGCCTTGACATACATTTTTGCATACATATCTAATTTGCTCATACCAAAAATTTGGTATAGACATCCATGAAACAGTTTGTAGTTCTCTTTCTCTTCCTCTAAAGAGCTTAGAGGAGGAAAAGAACTACAAACTGCTTCACATATGAATAAAACAAATTGCTAGTATGAGCTTATAGTAATGTATATATTTATTTATCTTGCATCACTTCATAAAACCACCTCATGGTGACAACTTCCTGGGGACAGGTAGATGTGGCAGTTTACAGGTCTGCTGGCTCCAATTTCCTACAAGGATGATGAGATATTCCAGTGACCCGTTCTCATATACAGTGTGATTCCATGTAAAATGTGCTTGCTTCCTGGAAATCACCAATTATGACTCTCCTTGAGAAACCTGCTCAAAATATCCTGTGCCACATGAAGGCTATAGCACACTGTTATCTCTTGTTTCTCTCTTTTCTCACTGTTCCTCTGTTTTGTGGGGCTTATGTCTGACTTCCTATAAACACTGTGGGGCATGCTGTCCACTTCTCACTGGGATCTAGCAATAAAGAAACCTATTATATTTTCTCCTCTGAACTTTGTATTACCAACATACTTAACAGTCACTTATTTTCTAGTAAAGGCTCTCCTAGACAGTGTCTATCTTTGTAGGAATAGAGTGAACACAGATTTTATACAAAAGCCAAAAGGATATCTACTATGTAAATAATTGTCCTATGTGAATGAATCTTGACATGGATAAGACATAGTGGTATGAGTTCATCCACCAGGTTAAAGAAGCATCCCATCATTTTGATTAGCTTTTACATAGTTGTGATCAGAAACCTGTCAAGAACAATTAGAATAGGAAAGGTTTATTTTGGCTTATGGTTTCTGAGGTTTAGTCTACCATTGGCTAACTCTGTAGCTTGGAGACCAAGGTGAGGCAGAATGTCATGGTGAAAGTGTGTGGCACAAGAAAGTACCTCGGGGCATGACAACAAGAAAGAGCAAAGAAAGGAAGGGGAGAGGGAAATGTAGAGAGAAATATGGAGAGAGAAAGAGAAAGAGAGACAGAGAGACAGAGACAGAGACAGATATAGAAAGAGACATAAACAAAGTGCTGTACTAACCTGGGATAAAATATAAAATCCAATGTCATGCCCTCATTGATCACCATCTCCGGCTACACCCTACCTGCCTACAGTTACCATCCAGTTAGTCCATCAATGATCATGTTTAGCTCCCATAATCTAATCATTTTACCTCTGAAATGTCTTACAATGACTTACACATGAAGTGGTAGAGGACACCTCATATTTAAACCACATCACCTATGAAAGACCCACCATAAATACCTAGGACCAAATCCACTCTAATCCAATAAGAGTGGGGCTAGAGTTTATAGACACTGATGGGAGACCTAAAAAACAAATTACAAATAAAAAAACCCTCAAAATATATAGAATGCTAATTTAAAAAACTATGGTTGAAAAACTCATTCAGAAGGAAAACAGAAATGACAAAATGTTTCTAAGATTGCTCTGGAGAGGCAGCTTTGTAAAGATGGAAAAATCTATGTACTCAGAATTTCTGCCCCAAACAGAAAAATGAGCAATGCTCCCTTTAAGTGACATTCAAAATTCATTTCTCCAACCCATAGCAATCCTATATCTATTTATTCTTTACCTTTATTTTGCTACTCACATGAAGGCTATAGCACACTGGTATCTCTTGTTTCTCTCTTTTCTCACTGTTCCTCTGTTTTCATGCAAGTCTCTTTATGAAGAAGACTGCAAATGTAGATGTATTAAGATTTTCATAAAATTTTAGATCTTTCTTCTTGCTTCTGTGAACAACACATATTGGGTACATGGTACACACAACAGGACTTTGTGTTCCATGATTAATATATCTCATTAGGAATAATCTCACACAATTTATAATGTATTGGCACCTAGAATTTCAGTTTTTAAGAAGACTCAATGTAATAGCAAGGTATGCTCTGAAATGTATGCACCATTCTTCCTTTGACCTCTAACTTCCATTAAGGCTAGACTGTGGAGCCAGGATGTTGTGTTCTTGTCTCAAGATGCAGTGTGACATTGGGAGGCTTGCAATTTCATCTTTCTGAAAATTCACATTGTCAGATGAGCCTCTGTGAAATCTGCTCACAGGTGGTTGAGCAGGTTGTGAGAACTCATATCTGCTATGCTTTCATGGAGTTATATTGAGAATGTGGTACTCAACACTGTTGCCTCTATGCCTGTGAGCTCAAGTTAGTATAGTTCATTGTCTATCACCTGCCCTCCCTTAATCCTTAGCTCTCAAGTTAATGCTCCTACCATTTTGAATTGGGTCACTCTATGTCCTACTTACTTGGGTATTCTTGTATCCGGCCTATTGCTATTGTGTTATGTTTTTCCTTTTGTTTTTTCTTTTGTTTCTAGAGAATTTGAAGAGGAAACATTCTAAGTGTACATCATGATATATTCTAATATATGTATTGAAATAAATTGGACGTGTTTGGTTAGACAATTACTTATATTTTGGGGCTGGGGATGTGGCTCAAGCGGTAGCGCGCTCGCCTGGCATGCATGCAGCCCGGGATCGATCCTCAGCACCACATACAAACAAAGATGTTGTGTCCGCCGAAAACTAAAAAATAAATATTAAAATTCTCTCTCTCTCTCTCTCTCTCTCTCTCAAAAAAAAAATTACATTTTAAGAAAAATTAAAATTACACGAATGGGAGAACTCTCCATTTTTTAAACTGCAGATTTTAAAAGAGCCCACCATTTCTCAGGGATGAAAAATGAGCTTGGAATGGTTAGAAAGAAATTCAATAAAACACCATACATACACACACACACACACACACACACACGTGCTATCCTGACCTCAAATGTGAGAAACATGGTAGAGGTCAGGTGTGTCCCTCTCTCTAGGTCTTTAGGCCATAAGAACTAGTTTTCTCATTGTGGCTATTAGTGCAGTGTGGAGAATATGACCCATGATTATAGATCCTAAAATCAATCCTTGACTCTGTGGATGTCCACATGATACAGTGTACAGTCACATGGCTCTGAAGAATATATAGAGATGGGTCTTATATAAAACCTTGGTGCTGCCCATCTGAGAGCTGTAGCTGTACACAGGGAGCTGGGTAGTAAGTGGTCAGTCCTCCCTGCTCTGAAACTCTTTGTTTAATCAGCCCATATTCAGAGTTTTTATTTTTCCTGTGCCAATATCTTAAATTAGTGCAGGCAGGGTTGAGAATGTGTTATAATGTGTGTGTGTGTGTGTGTGTGTGTGTGTGTGTGTGTTTACTAGATTTTTTTCCATCTGTGCACAACACATGTAAATCACTCACATGCTTCCAACTTTCTAATACATGGTGTCTAAAGTTCAATTCCAGGTCAGTGTATGAAGCACTGACCTAAAATACCATGTTTGCAATTACAATTATTTTTGTACCCAGGTGGTCTAGTATTCTGAAAATATCTATCCTATGGCATTTCTGGTGGCAGTGATTAATATAATTGCACAATGAGAATGTCTACAGAATGTGTGATCCTAAAGAATTCTTGATGGAGGCTATAAAAGAAATTTAATTATCACAGAGTTTTCTGCAAGGCTTGAAGAGTTATCTTTTGAATTCTTGAAAAATAAATTCTTATTCCAAGAATATACTTCCTAATTTTGGAATTTTTTACACTCCCTGTAATTACTGACATTTCAGTCTTAGCTTCTCATAACCCAACATACAGAAATGCATGTTTAAATATTGAAACAACAACAACAAAAGACTGTTCAGTGGGAACCTGTAGGTACATTCCCTGGCAATATCAAGGAATAGAGCTTTCTCAGAGTTGGGAAGATGGTTGAAGTAAGCTAGCCAGAAAATACTGAACTCCTTCCTTCCAGAAAGGAGATATCAAAGAAAAATCAGAATTGAGACACACATGACAAAATAAATGCTCTAAGATTGGATACTGTTGAGAGCCACAGCCCAGTCAGAATCATGCCTGGCATTTGCCAGAGGGAATGGTTGAAATGTGACACCAGCAAACCATTGAGATGATGATTTGAGTTAAGCTATACATAATTGCTGTGATGCTGGATTGATTGTATTGTATATTTGACCTTTACTGTCAGGCAATGGGGCAGCTCTTGCTGCCTCGGGCGCCCCAGCTACTTTGCTACTTTGGCAGCTCTGTTATTTGTGCCCAGCCAGACTGCGGCAGGATATTGCAAAGTCTGAGAGCTGGAGAGAGTGGAAGATAGGCTAAAAGTAGAAAACAAACTCTGAGTGTCCTAACCCCAAAGAACCACCTGGGGATGAGATGAGTGGTAGGGAAACTTAGGCTCACCCACTTAAAAACAGTTGAAAAGACAGGCAAAATTTAAGTGTGATGCTAACAGAAGCATCCTTAAAACACTGCAAACAGCTTAAAACCAAATTGTGAAAAGAAACCTAAGCCAGAAGTCTGAAGCCATGCTGTAGAACCCTTAGTAGTCTAGTCCCCTGCAATGAGACAGCTTAAGAATCCAGCCAGAATAACTACTAGAAGGACCATAAGGAGCCAAATATACTGAAACCTCCTATCCTTTACACTCACCACAAACAAGGGAAATGAATGGCCTGTTGGGGACAGATGCTGTGAAGTATATCTAGCCCAGCTCTGCAACCCAGGGAAGGACAGAAAGCCCAGTGCAGTGTCTGCTTGCTCAACTCAGACAGAGACAGCAATGAAGCAATATGGCCTCAAACAAAGGGTAGCAGATTCACAATTCCCCAAACACTGAACTGGGGGGAGGTACAGTGGGAAAACTATGGCAATCCCCAGGATTATGGGGCCATACCAGAGGGAAGATGCATGAATATCCAGTGACACAGACATTCAGTGGAACATTACCAATCTAAGCAGCAGAAAGTTACAAATTCCAGCCCTAACTGATGCATTGCCTGACACATAATCACAACACACAAGTGAAAGGACATTAGTTGGATATTTGTGGGACATTGCAGAAGACATAGAAAACAGGGAATCAACAGTCAACATTCACAATGTGGGGCAGTGGAAACTAGAGTTTAGGTGAACCACCTGGAACTTTCAACTATGGTACCTCAGAGAGTGACTTCAGTTGGTGGAATATTTCTGCACCATGGTACAATGGTAGAAAATCCACAAACAGAATTCCTGCACTCACAGATAGCCAACAAGATCTTCACTATCATGAAAAGGATCCTGTAGAGGGGAACAAGTGTACAGTGACTCACAGCAATCACAGGGAACTCCACAGCCTGCATCCTGAACTACTGCATGCCACAGAGACAGGCCAGCCACAACACTGCACCCTCTAAGCAATCAGCTGCAGGCCCCTGGGCTAATAAACCAGAAGCTGCTAGTAATAGGTTCTTTACAAGTTGGTAATGGGCTCCTGCACACCTGAAACTCAAGAGAGAGATCCACAAAGACTGGTGGACATCTGCTAAATGTCCAAACTCCAATGAAATCCAAACCAAGATTCAACAAGAATTTTCTTCTCCTTGCCATGGTTTACTATAAATAATTCTAACAAACTTTAATCCTTTAAATTAACTCTTTAACTCAAATTATTTAATTATTGCCCTGAAGCCAACACGTTTGAATTATTAAATCTGCAATTTTTAAGCATTAATTGGAATTAATCTTCCTATCTTTGTTTTCTGAGCTCTGGTTTATAATTCCTCCTCTTACTCCTATTCATCCTCGTGCATTACATGCCACTAACTTAAAAACCCACTGTTCGGTGCAGAGCAGGCTGAACTGTGTTATCTACAGGGCAGGCTGAACAGATGTTGGCTGCAAGATAGCCCACGCACTCAAACCCCCCTCTATCTGGTCCTTTATCACCTGTTTGCCTCAAGTCTGAACATTCAACCCTGCTCAAGGCTGAACACTTAATCCCCGCCTTGGGCCAACAAGGCAGCTTGCAGACCCAGAGGCCCCATTAGATTTGGGCTATAAAAACTCCCTCCTGCCAGGCTCCCCTCTCTCTTGCTATCTCTCTTGCTCTCTGTCTCTCTCTTGCTCTTGCTCTCTCCCTCTTCATCTCTCCTCGTCTCTTTTTTCTCTCTCTCTCCTTTCCTTCTTTCTTTTCTCTTTGTTGCACTGCTGCAATAAAGATCTTTTGGTTGCTCCGAGTGTTTTGGTCACTTTCCTTTCATTGGTGCCGAAAACCCCCGGGAGAGGGTTAAAACCCACTTTTGGGTCCCTCTTCCTTCGGAAGTGCCACTCACCGGATGGCCTGAACCCATTTTCTCCACCGCCAGAACTCCATCCACCACCGGCCTTCGATTGGTGAGTTTCCCCTTCCTGGAGTCCTAAACCCAATGGTGGTGTCAGGAGGATTTGGCCGTTGATTGTCCGGCAAACCTCTTTGCCCAACTGCGGGGAGGAAAACACCCCACCACAGCCTTCAAGGCCACGGTGGCCCTCAGGGACTCCTTCCTAGGGCAAAATAGACTCCTGGGTTCAAAATTATTCCCCTCCCTTCCCAGCTGGTAGTTAACCAGCATAGGCTTTGTAGGTCTCCCTCAAAGGACTGTGTAATCTCCAGGAACACAAGACAGAGAACTGAACATCACCCCACCGTCTAGGCGGCTCTCTTAAAATCCTAGTCCTCACACCTTCAAGACTCGGCCGCCAGAGAGAGGCTTACCCACCCCTTCCTCCCTCTTCCCCTGTCTCTTTCTTTTCCCTATTTCTGGCCCTGGGAGTATCTGGCCTCTCCAGGAGGGGTCCTGAAAAACCTTGGCCAAGGTCTCCCAGGGCTCCGGCTCCGTCCAGGACGAGAGCTTCAACTGTCAGGATTCAGTGACGACCAATCTCTGCAGCTCGAAACTGCCACTAAGGCACTCCTGATTTTTGGCTCTAGCGGGGACGTCCCCTTTGCCAATAAATCAGTTTCCCCTACAATGCCTCTTGGATAACCTCAAAACCCTCTCCTTGACACCAGACATCAAACCCCAAAAAATTGATCAAATATAGCACCCACGCCTGGCCCACTTATCCCTTAGACAACCAAAGCAGATGGCCTCCCTTTTGGATCCCTGGATCCCTCCATTCTAAGGCATCTCTACAATTACTGTGAGCATTCAAAAAAATGGGTAAAAAGCTGCTATCTCAAAGCTTTCTTTTTGCTTGTGCTCTCTGCACCTCTTGCAGACCTCTGCAAATTCTTCTAGCTTGCAAACCAACACCCACAACCACTGATCCCCAATCTCCTCCTCCTCTGGACTCATCCACTACTTTAGACCCTACTGATAAATTTCTACCCTATCACCGGGCTCAAATAGGTCCTTACCCTCAACCTTTTGCCCCAGCCCCTCCACTGTCTCCCCCACCTGAATAACCTGACTTCTCCTCTCCACTCACTAGATCAAAAACCTAAACAACCGCATTTCCTCAAACCATTGCCTCTTTTCTGAGGTAGCAGGTACTGAAGGAATCCCTCCACCCACTTGCTCCTCTCTTCTACTGTTAGTGCCCACACCAGGTCCCACCAGGTCCTCTTACCAGCTAACCCAAAGCTCAAACAAGCTGAGGAGAGCCCTTGGACCCCTATCAGAGATCTGATGAAAATGGCCTTTAAAGTTGCTTTGTCATCACTGAAAACAGGTTACTAAGAATTGTCCCTTACAGGCTTTTTGGGATATTCACTCCCATCCTCCCCTCTGCTCTACCTGTTCTACTGCTCAACTTTTCCTTGCTAGGGAAAATCCTATTCTTTTACATTACTCCTTCCTCATTCTCAGATCCACAGCTGCTCTCAGCCCCGCCTTCCCATCTTCCCCTCCTTACCCAGGCCCACAGAAAAGTCTTAACTGACCTTCTCCAGGAATCTTCACCACAGCTGATTTTAGGACTTTCAGCAAAAGAATCTCTACAAAAAAAGTTTAATGTAGATAAACTTCCTATTTTCCTGTTGCCCTGTTTTACTTGGTCACTGGCTGGAAAAATCAGCACTCAAAAAGCTGGACACCCCCTTACTAGCTTTTCACAAAATATGTAAAACAAGGCCTCTGGCCTTGAGCTGGGGCTTTACAGAGAAGGCTACATGTCTAAGATAAGGAAGTTACCAACTGGGCTCCATGATAACAGCTGGCAAGGGTGGGGAGGGTGGGGGGAAGAGGAGAGAAAAGGAAGAAAAAGCTAAAAAAACCAAACAAACAAACTGCTTTTTGTGAACTTCTGCACACTGTGAATTTCTGAGCCCCTCCCTTTACATGCTGGGTGCAAAATTCTGAAACTACCTAAACTTGCGGTTCAGGGGATTGATTACAGCAGAAGCTGTGTCCTCTGAATCTGGCTGCAACCAAATAGGACTGTTTCCCTATATTTGCTGCTACCTTAGGTGCCTTGCCTTGTCCGTCCCTACAACAGTATAATTCTATACACTTAAACATTGTTCATGTTTTCATGAAATGGTCAACAGATGTGATTAATTGTGTGCTGCAAATAACAAAATATCTCTTATTAAAATGGAATAATTTGCCTAAGTTCAGAAATTTACAAGGATTGTCTCAAAGTGTGAATAAAGAAGGAGTTAACAGATAGGAAAGAGAAATTAGAAGGTTCTAAGAATGGATTTAATACAAGGAAAATGTGTTTCTGGATAAGAGAGTCTATTAAGTAAATAAGAGGGTTTAAGCAAGTGCTAAAGAAGGTATGTGTATAAAACTATGGTTAAACAACAACTGTTATTTTGCAATATTGTAATATGTTATTTCTTTAAAAGCTAAACTTGATTAATATAAAAACATCAATAATAATTGTGGTACTATTACTCTTCTTTGTATATTAAATGTGTTCATATTTTCCAGGTATATGTCATTAAGACAGAAGCTTTAAAAAAGTATATCAAGCTGGTGTTCTCTAAAAGGTTGCATGGTTATTTTAGGCTTATAAAAATAACATATTGGAGATTTATTTGTATCATTTAATGTTCTATAACTGGACCTGTTATCAATAAGATTAATATAAAGTTTTATACACTGGGTACAATTTAAATGTAATATACTGTATTACCTAGTATTCATGTGACATCAAGCAACAACATATATAAACTTTATAAAATGATATTTAAAAACAAAGATCAGTTCGATAGTAGAACACTTTACCTAAGATTTATAAATCTTAGCCTTACCTGAGATAAAGCTGTGCTTCCCATCTTACTACATGTAAGAATGACTCCAAAGTAGGCCAAACTTCAGCTAAAGCCCAATACTCTTAATTTAGGGTGAAACTGACTTTGCTGGATGTTTATGATCAAGTCTTAAAGTTAAACTAAAATGGCCAAGAAAACCAATATTTGGCTCTGGCCCTCTGAGTCAGTTTGAATCCAGGGAACAGGGAACTTCTCTAAAGAGCTTTGCAACTCTGGGCCACATAACCTCCTGATCAGGGAGATTAATGAGACCACTGGAGAATGAAAAGCCCATCAATGCACTTGCTGCGAAATAGGAGGGTCTTTGGAGACAGGAGACATTCCTGATGCTTCCAAGGGAAGCCACATGGTCAAGCAAGACCTGGACCCATCCTAGCGCAAATGGCACTAGCAGAACTAAGAAGCTGCTCTTAAGTTCCCCCACGAGTGACCCCTCGTGGGGGAACTTGGCTGACTCTTAACAATAGATAGAAACAAAGTCAGTTTTGACCACTTGATCTTAAACACCTACCAAAAACAGTTAAGCCAAAACATAGTCATTCCTGGGAGTAATAAAGGACAAGAACAGCTAGAAAAGAGGAGACAGCAACTAAGCCAACAGGCTCCATGGGGAATGTTCAGTTAAGTATGGCCTTGGCTCCTCCCCTTCACAGGACCCCTATTAGTCCTCTCTCTGTTTCTCCTAATAGGACCATGTTAAATTGCCTACAGAAGTTCCTGCAAGATAAGATGCACAAATTCACTAACAAGCTGGTCAATCAACTACTTCTTTAAGACTACCAGCCCTGATGGAGACCTACGACTCATGACCAACTCCTCTGGCTCCAGAGACTCTGTGCCCATCTAAAACCCTCTTTAACCCCTTTTTCCAGTTTTCACAACCCCTCTTTCACTTCCTAGGAATGAGAACTACTCTCCAGCACATCCACTCTGCTTATTCTGTCTGCTCTACAGTATCCCCACAAGGAAGCATCAAACCTAAACTCCCCCTGGTACCACCATGTCTCCCACCTTAAAAAGGCACTTGTTCCAAATGTCCAGTCCTGGACTTCCACCATGCCCACCAAACTCAAAATTTCTCGCCAACCCTCTTCTTCTTTTACTAATCGTTATTCTCAAGTTTTTATCTCAAACCACAGATACCACTTCTACATCCAAGCGACATGATACCAGGATGACACCACCCATTCTGAGTTTACAGGTCAAGGTGATTGCCCTTCCACTGGCTGTAATCAGTCTGTCACCCTTAACATTACTGGATTCAACCAAGCCACCTCCAATACTTCCCTTCTACAGGACCATTGGCTGATACCAAGAATCTCCTCCATCCAGGACTGGTTTGATGCCAGAGGACTTGTGGCTTCAAGGAACTTTTATGGACTTTACCCCTACCACAGTAGATGTCTGTAGCCACTGAGTGTTATTTCTGGCTGCCCTGGTGTTCTCAGACCTGTCCCCCGAACATTCCTCCACTTCCCCTTCTAGGTCTAACACTGCCCACCATTAAGCAGGAAGTAGCCAGAGGATTTTACGCTGTCCCCCGTGTCACTTAGAAAAACAAAAAGGGAGGAATGTTGGGTGCAGAGCAGGCTGAACTGTGTTGTCTACAGGGCAGGCTGAACAGATGTTGGCTGCAAGATAGCCCACACACTCAAACCCCCCTCTATCTGGTCCTTTATCACCTGTTTGCCTCAAGTCTGAACATTCAACCCTGCTCAAGGCTGAACACTTAACCCCTCCTTGGACCAACAAGGCAGCTTGCAGACCCAGAGGCCCCATTAGATTTGGGCTATAAAAACTCCCTCCTGCCAGGCCCCCCTCTCTCTTGCTATCTCTCTTGCTCTCTGTCTCTCTCTTGCTCTCTCCCTCTTAATCTCTCCTCTTCTCTCTCTCTCTCTCTCTCTCTCTCTCTCTCTCTCTCTCTCTCTCTCTCTCTCTCTCCTTTCCTTCTTTCTTTTCTCTTTGTTGCACTGCTGCAATAAAGATCTTTTGGTTGCTCCGAGTGTTGTGGTCACTTTCCTTTCACCCACCATTCATCTATTTCTCCTTTCTACCTTGGTGTGAATTATTCTTTCCTATCATTTACATCTCTTTCTTCCTTCCTCCCTTCCCTCCCTCCCCCTCACCCCTCCCTCCCTCTCTCCCTCCCTCCCTCTCTCTCTCTCTCTCTCTCTTTTTCCCTATACTTTTTGCCCAATCTTTCTTCTAACTCTTGTTTTAGCTCACACTTAAGATCATAGTTAGTTCACTAAATTCAACAACTAATTTTTTACCTATTTGTGGATTGTACTATAGTTTATACCTACATTTGAAGAATCATAGAAAACAACTGCAACAAGTTTTTGTTTCTTATAAGGTTGAACAGCATGAGGCATGGCTCTGAAGACATTATAAGTAAATAGATCTCAGTGGCATCTCTGAAAGTGGTGTTAAAGCTGGCATCAGCTTTGGTCACCCTTTGACTTAAAATACCATTATATGGATATTCACCCATCCCAGGATTCTTAAGGAAAGAAGCTAATTAACTCTCCTTTGTGGGCTATTTGAGTGTCTTCACTCGGCCTTGGAGCTAAGGAGATTTTGGTTTGGCATTACAAGCTATTTTGCAGCTCCTCACTCTTAATGGATTGTGCAATACATGAGACTTCTGTCTTCGCTTGGCTAGGAAGACTGATCTCATAGCTCTGGAGTTTGGCATGACACACCCGGAACTAGACAGCCCATCTCCTACTTTAATTGGCTAAGAACATTCTGTAGAAAAACCCTGAAGTTCCCCCATATATATAAAGCAAAAACAAGCTCTTGCTCTCTCTTCCCAGTGTAGAAGTTTGGCCCTTAAGGTCAAAGAGCTGTCCTGTCCTGTCCCATTTTAAAAAACATTACTTCTGTGTTCTGTGATTTTTTTGCTATATTTCCCAGCCAGCCCATGCCATGCAGGGGAACCCAGCCTCTGTCTCCTGTGCTGGCTGTGGGCAAGAGTCCTTCATTTAAAAGAAGTTAGAAATGTACTGATAGGTAAGTATACATATAAATATGAAAAAGTAAGGGAACAAACCATTCCAAACACCCAACAATGCTTCAACAATAGAACTGACACCACAGTGGAAGGAATGTCAGGGAGGAATTTAGAAAGTTAAGATGTTTCACGAGCTAAAAAGGGAAATAATTGGTGTAACACTATGAAAAGCAGTTTAGAGGTTTCTCAGAAAACTTGGAATGGAACCACCATTTGATCCAGGCATCCCACTCCTTGGTTTATATCCAGTGAACTTAAAATCAGCATACTATGTGACACAGCCACATCAATGTTTACAGCAGCTCAATTCACAAAAGCCAAACTATGGAACCAACCCTAGATTCCCTTACACAGATGAATGGATTAAAGAAAATATGGTACACATACACAATGGAATATTACTCAGCCTTAAAGAAGAATGAAATTATGGCATTTGCAGGTAAATGCATGGAACTAGAGAACATCATGCTAAGTAAAATAAGCTAGTCCCCCCCCAAAACAAATGCTGAACATTTTCTCTGATAAGAAGATGCTGATTCATACGGAGGCAGTGGGTAGAGAAGAATGAAGGAACTGATTCATAGTGGGGCAGGTGGTAGGGAAGAATGAAAGAACTTTGGATTGTGCAGAGTGGAGTGAGGGGAGTGGAGGTGCTGTGGGGATGGGAAGGATGATGGAATGAGATACTCATTATTACTCTACATACATGTGTGATTGCACTACTGGTGTGACTTAGCACCATGTACAGCCAGAAAAATAAGAAGTTGTGGTCCATTGTGCACCGTGTGTCAAAATGCATTATACTGTCATATATAAGTAATTAGAACAAATTAAAAATATAAAAAAATTGATAGAATTTTAAAAGCTGCAAGAGAAAAATGGCTGATCACATTTAGTGGTATACTAATCCAGATTTTAACTTATTTCTCAACCCAGAACCTAAAAGTCAGGAGGGCTTGGAAAAATACATAAAGAGTTCTTAAAGAAATGGTTGCCAGTCAAGAATATATGCCAAATAAAGTTAAGCTTAAGAATTAAAGATTAAATAAAAACGTTCCATGATAAAAAGAAAGCTGAAAGAACTCATAACTATGAAACTGCACTACAAACATACCCAATAAAATATTGGATGAAGAAAAAAATGAAGAATAAAAATGCAAACCAGCATAGGGATAAATTACACTAGAACACTCATTTAAAAGAGAATCAATTGCAATTTAAGCATTAGAAATAAATCAAAATGGCAGGAATTAAAGTCATCTCTCAATAAAAACCCTGAATGTAAACAGTCAAACTCTTCAATCAAAAGACATTGGTTGGCAGATTATAATAAAAAACAAGACCCAACAATATGCTGTCTTCAAGAGACCGACCTCACAGGCAAAGACATTCACCTACTGAAGGTGAAGGAATGGGGAAAACAATAACAACAACAACATCATCATATTCATATGGGTCTCATAAATAAACAGAGGTTGCTATTCTCATATCAGATAAAGTAGACTTTAGGCCAACATTAATCAGAAAAGACAAAGAAAGTCATTTCACCATGCTTAAGGGAAACATACATCAATAAGATTTGATGATCATAAATATGTATGCTCCAAACAATAGAACATCAATGTGCATCTAACATACCCTTCTCAATATTAAGAATCAAATAGATCAAAATACAATGATATTAGGTGACTGAAACATGCCTTACTCACAGGTGGATAGACCATCTAAACAAAAACCAAGTAAATATTCTACAGAACTAAAAAAGAAAATTAATATTAGGGACCTATCAAACATTCATAGAATATTTCATCCATCAACAAATGAATTCACTTTCTTCTCAGCAGCACATGAAACACTATATAAAAGAGACTATATATTAAGTCACAAAATCTTGCCAAACATAAAAAAATAGTGACGATACCTTATATTCTATGAGATCATAATGGGTTGAAATTAGAATATTAAAGATAATAAAAAGAATATTCTACTGTCATGTATAATTAAAAAGAACAAAAAATAGCTAACACTTCAACACTTGCAGATTAAATAATATACCTTTTTATTTTTAGTTGTAGATGGACACAATGGCTTTATTTATTTTTTTGTGGTGCTGAGGATTGAACCCAGTGCCTCACACATGCTAGGCTAGCACTCTACCACTGAGCTACAACCCCAACCCCTAAATAATACACTTTTGAATGACAAATGGAGAGCACAAGAAATCAATGGAGAAATAAATTCTTAGAAGTAAATGAGAATAATGATAAACATATCAAAATCTTTGGACCAATATGAAGGAGTTCCTAAGAGGAATGTTCATAGAACTGAGTTCATACATTAAAAAGGATTAAGAAAAACATCAAATAAATAATCAACATTATATCTCAAGGCTCTAGAAAAGGAATAACAAACCAAAATACAAATCAGTAAAAGATAAGAAGTAGTTAAAATCACAGCCAAAATCAATGAAATTGAAATTGAAATTAAAAGCATTACAAAGGATCAATAGAACAAAGAGTTGGGTTTTTGAAAAGACAAACAAAATTGTAAACCCTAGCCAAACTAATCAAAAGAATGAAGGAAAAACTCAGTTTATCAAAATTCTAAATGAAAAAGGCAATATCACCACAGACACTACTAAAATCCACAGAATCATCAGATAATATTTTGAAAATACTACATAATATAAAGTAACTAGAGAATCTTAAAATACTAACAAATTCCTAGTGACAAAGGTTCAGAAAACATATGTTGGAGAAAACAGCCTTTTTTAAACAAATGGGGCTGGGAAAACTGGAAATTAATATGCAGTATAAGGAAATTTAACACCTATTTGTCAGCTGCCACAAAATTCAACTCAAAGTGAATTACCACAGTGAATCTCCATATTATGTACAACCAAAGTCTGGGAGCCTAACTGGAATAAGATGTAACCTACATTTGTATAAATATGTCAAAATAATTTACTATCATGTATAGTTAGAAAGAACAAACCAAAAAATGGGAACTAAAGACCTAGTAATTAGACCAGACATTCTATACCTTCTACAAGAAAATGTAGGACCAATATTCCAACATGTTAGCTCAGGAACTGACTTCTTTAGCAAGACTCCTAACGCACAAGAAGTAATTTTAAAATCAATAAATGGGATGCAAATCAAATTAAAAAGCTTCCTGACAGAAAAGGAAACAATTAAAAGCATGAAAAGTAATGCAACAGAATGACAGAAAATCTTTTCCAACTACTCCTCACATAGGTCATTAATAACCAGAATATATACAGAACTCAATTAACAACAACAAAAAAAATCAACAAATGGGCAAAGGAACTAGACATCTCAAAAGAAGAAATACAAATGGCCAAAAAAAATCATGTTCAAAATATCTAGCAATTAGGGAAATGCTAATCAGAACCAAACTGAGTTTTTATCTCACTCCAGTAAGAATAGCAATTATCAAGAATACAAGTAAAAATAAATGTTGGCAAGGATACAGGAGAAAAGGTATACTCATACATTGTTGTTGGAACTGCAAATTACTATAACCACTCCAGAATGCAGTATGGAGTTCCCCAAAAAAGTAGGAATTAGACCACCATAAAACCCAGCTATTTTACTCCACAATATATATCCCAAAGAATTTAAAATCAGTATACTACAATAATGGAGCCACAACAATATTTATAGAAGCACAATTCACTGTAGCCAAGCTATTGAGCCAATCTAAGTGCCCTTCAACAGAAGAACAGATAAAGAAAATGTGGAATACATACACAATGAAGTATTGCTCAGCCATAAAGAAAAAAGACATTATAACATTTGGTGATAAATGGATGGAACTGGAGGCTATCTTGCCAACTGAAATAAGCTAGTCAAAAAGGCAAAAGTAGAATTTTTCCTTTAATATGCAGAAGCTAATCCAATATAAGGGGGAGGGTGTGAAAAAAAGAAGAGAAGAAAAATCAGTGGACTAGTCAACAGAATGAATGAGGGATGGGATAGGGAAAGATAGTGGAATGAATCTGACACTAACTTTCCTATGTACATTATCACAGTGAATCTCACCATCATGTATATCCATAAGAAATTAATTAAAGAAACAACTATAAGTAAATAACAGAAAGATCAGTAGAGTACAGGAAAGGGAACATGTGGAGGTCCAGGGGAATAGAAGGGAGAGTACTGGGGACTGAATTAAAACAAATAATTATTCATGTTTTTGTATTATGTAAAAATGAATACCATAGTCATATGTAATTAAAATATCTATATAAAAAATGTATAGCTTTAAGAAAAAATTGACACACAAGTGCTTTCTTTCTTTTTTTAATATTTATTTATTTAGTTAGTTTTTTCAGCAGAAACAACATCTTTCTTCTTCCCCAGTAAATACTTTTTTAAAAAGAAAGCACTTGACATACAAACAAAGATGTTATGTTAAGTGCTTTCTTTTTTAAAAAAGTATTTACTGGGGAAGAAGAATGATTTTAGAGTCCCTGAACTTTAGGGTGTTTTCCTGAAGCAGGTCCATGTAGGATTGAATTATTGCTAATAAGATGTTTTTTTGTTTTCTCCCTACATGCTAATTTATTAACTTAACTCAGTGATAGGTATTGGTGTAAGGATTTTTTATACCAATATAAAATTTTTACATTTTTTATTTTCCATACATTTAGTTTCAAAGGAATTTTCAGAAAAAGCACAAGAGTTTCCTATACCCTTCAATTCATTCTACTGTCAATATCATGATAATGATGATATTCTGGGATACCTTACCAGATTTACCCCAATTTCTATTATTTATTTATTGCTACTCAAAACTGACTTGTAGATTATTGCCTCAAAACCAAACATATTATTCTCATTTACCCAGCCTCAGGAATCTAGATAGAGATGTTGGTGAATTCTGAGGACTCAAGTTAAAAACTGGCCTTGGGAAGTATTCACTATAGCTTCTGTGACTGTTATTAAGAGACAGTTCCTGCCTGACTGATATGATTTCACTGGAGAATAATTTCAAGAAATTAAAGAATTAATAGCCATCTTCACTAACTCTTCTTCTAAGAGGTAAAAAAGAACATTAGGAGGAAAGAATACTTCCCAATGTATTCTATAAGGCTAGGACCTGACACCACAATGAGAGAAAAATGGGTTGTAAGAAAAGAAAATTACAATTTTCCCCATAAATTCCAAGGCAGCAGTTCTCAAGAAAATATTAGCAAACAAACAAAAAAATATCAGCAACATATTTAAAGTAAAAAAGATTGTACACCATAACCAAGTTGTATTTACCTCAGGAATTAAATTTTGAATCAATACCCTAAAACAATAATTGAAATAGAATAAATTAATAGAACAATGGAAAAACCACCACAAGATCCACTTTAAGAATACAAAATAAGCATTTCACAAAGCCAAAAACACATTCATAGTTGAAACTATGAAAACCACAGACATGAAAAAGAATGTTCTTCCCCTAAAAAGGCAACCATGTAAAAAATAACAATTTGTGGTATCAGGAGACTCTCAGTGATTTTCTCAAGAAGAAAGAAAATGATACTCTTTGAGTCATAATTTGTGTCACTGTTACCTGAAGACTCCTATCTCTCTCCTATCCTCTTCTTTTACCTCCTAACTTCTTTATTTTTTATTTCATCTTTCAATTGAATTGAGTGCACTATCATTATGGTTAACCTTTTTAATCTATCCTATATTATTTTTCATCCACTTTTATCCTTGGGTAATAGAATTTAATTATTTTTTAAACATTACTACTAATTAGTAATAATGTTTAAAAAATATATTGATACATGATTCATTCATAACCTACCACTGTTACTGGTGATTACTTTCTCTTCTCAAAGAAGTACTGAGAGTTGAAATGAATACTATTGAGTATGCTGATTAGACACGTGGAAGCTAAGGGATATCCCAAGCCCAAGGTTTATTATAAACACCGAACTACTCACTAAAGGATTCTAAAATAGCAGAGGAAGAGAAAGATACCCCAATAGATGTAAAAACAGAGGACCTTTAAAAATATGATGAGCTGGGCATGGTGGTGCATGCCTATAATCCCAGCACCTCAGGAGGCTTAGGCAATAGGCTCAAAAGTTTGAGACCAGACTGAGCAATTGAGTGAGGCCCTAAGAAACTTAGTAAGATCCTGTCTCAAAATAAAAATTTTTTAAAGTTCTGGGGATATGGCTCTGTCACTGAGTGCTCCTGGTTTCAATTTCTGATACCAAAAAAAAAAGGAAAGAACAAAAGAAACAGGCTCAATTACATGTTACCTTTATGAGACTCACCTCACAGGCAAAGACATACACAGGATGTAAGTTGAAGGAAAGCAAGCAGGAATAGCTACTCTCTTATCCAACAAAGCAGGCTTCAAAATGAAATCAGTTACAAGACACAAACCATATGACTTCACTTTGGTAAAGGGACAGTTAAACAATTTAAGTTAGACAAATAGTAAACATTTATGCTCTAAATGCTGGTGTACCTAACTCCAAAATGCAAACACTTCTCAAAACATAGACTATAATGTAATATACTATATAATACTACTTGGAAATTTAAACACACCTCTTTCACCAATAGATCATCAAGAATAAAAAAAATTTTGTAATGGTCAGACCTAAAAATATTATAAATCAAATGGACCTAAAAGATTATAGACTATTTCATTTAACCATATCCAAATTCATTTCCTATGTAGGTATTATGGAACAGTCTTCAAAACAGATCATATATTAAGTAACAAAGCAAGTCTTAGCAAATATAAATAAATGATATAATTCCATATATATATATATATATATATATATATATATATATATATATATATATCAGATAATAAGGGAATAAAAGTTGAAATCAAAAGCAAGATACTAGCCCCAACCCGCACCCCCTCCCTGGGGGTCCCGAAGGCCGCTGCTGCCGCCGCTGCCACCGCCGCAGCCGCCGCCTCCTCCCGCGGAGCACCATAGAGCAGACTCTTCACCGCGCGAATGAGCTGCCGAATTATATGAAACAGCTGATAAGATGAGTGACAATTTAAAATCCAAGTGATCCGAGAACACGCACTGAGCTCTGACCCGCTGAATTCAAACTCCCGGTCACCTGCTTCCCGCAGACAAACAGCTATGACTCGGCATTAATTCATCCAGCTGAAACAACTTCTCATCATACGAAGGTAAATGCCTCCCGAGCCTTCATAAGTAGTGGCCACAGGTTTGAAACGGGGCTTGGGAGAGAAGGACCCACCCGTTGAATTGGTCGCCCGGCAAAGGGAAACGACGTCATCAAACTGCTGCGGAGGAGATAACTTCGTGGAAACAGGTGTGTGATCCCATAGCCTTGCCTCTCCACACATCGGGAAAACCTTAAGGGCCCCTCCCAGCTCTCCCGTAAGGGCCCCTCCCAGCTCTCCCATAAGGGCCCCTCCCAGCTCTCCCGTGAGTGCTACAGCCAGCCCGAGGAAATCAGAGGTGGTGCGGGACCCGCGGAGCGGAATTACTGCTCCCACCAGGGCTGACTGCTGAGGTCTCTTGCACCAGCTACGGGGAAGTGGATACCGGAGGACAAGTAAAATCCGCTGAGGATTCTCAGCCCCAAACTCTACAAACTTAGAGTCTGAGGGAATGGCAGACTGGAAGAGTGTGCCCAGTCGTTCATGAAAACAGGGCTCCTGGGAGCAGCAGACTTGGCATGTAGCCAGTATTGTGGTGAGAGGGGCCTGGCTAGAGAAAAAGTGGGAAGTGACTAGACACAAGAGGAGCCCCTAGACACTCAGGATTGGAGACTCGCCCAGTCTGGGAGGAGCTGCTGCACAGTGATTGGTTCCCGTGTATTGACAGGAGAAACTTGACCTGGTGGGCACAGCGCCATCTACTGGAAGAGAAGTTAATCAAACTCTAAGACAGCATTTATTAGGTTTTTTTTTTTAATTTTTTTTTCTCTTTTTCTTTTCTCTCTTTTTTTTTTTGATTTGGGTTTTTCTTTCATTTTCATTTTTTTCTCTCTTGTTGTTTTATTAATTTTTAAATTTTTTTTTACAAAATATTTTTTTTAATTTTTTTCCTACTAATTTTAATTTAAATTTTCTTTAATTATTATTATTATTTTATTTTTTTTAATTTTTTTTCTTTTTTAGTTCCTATTCTTTTTCTTCTGTAGTCTTTTCATTTTTCTTATCCCCCCTTTTTTCCTTGAAATCTACCTGCCTACTCTCATTCTCTTTAGAGACTTCTTCCCTTCCCTTCAAATACCTTTCCTCCCAAGAATCAAATTAATCTATAGGAGTAAACAGTAACTCAACAGTCAAACAGAACAAGAAGCAACATGAGCAGCTTCAAAAAACAAGGAAGAAAAGGAGTACAAACAATGCAGGACAGCCTAAATATTCAGGAGGACCTAGAGTCATCAGAAAAATGGTCATATAAAGAACTCAAGGAACACCTAAGACAGATGGAATGGAACCTTAAAGAGGATACAAGACAGCAAATTCAAGCAGCGAAAGAACACATTGAGAATGCATTTCATGAACAGATAAAAGAAGAAGTTAAGCATCTTGATCAGGAGATAGAGATTATAAAAAATAATCAAACAATAATTCTAGAAATGAAGGAAACGATAAACCAAATTAAAAACTAAATTGAGAGTATCACTAACAGAGGGGAGCAAGTAGAAACCAGAACGTCAGATAATGAAGACAAAATATACCACCTTGAAAAGAGTCTAGCCAACTCAGAAAGGCTGGTAAAAAATCACGAGAAAAACATCCAAGAGTTATGGGATAACATAAAAAAACCAAACTTACGAGTCATCGGGATAGAAGAAGGTACAGAGATTCAAACCAAGGGAATGAGAAGCCTGCTGAATGAAATAATTACAGAAAACTTTCCAGAAATAAAAAAGGAAACAGATATACAAATTGAAGATGCATACAGGACACCGAGCACACAAAATCACAGTAGACCAACGCCAAGACACATTGTTATGAAGATATCCAATATACAGATCAAAGAGAAAATATTAAAAGCTACAAGAGAAAGGAGACAGATTATATTTAGGGGTAAACCAATACGGTTAACCACGGATTTTTCATCACAGACACTGAAAGCAAGAAGGTCATGGAACAATGTATTTCAAACACTGAAAGACAATGGATGCCAACCAAGAATTCTGTATCCAGCAAAATTAAGCTTCAGGTATGACAACGAAATAAAAATCTTTCATGATAAACAAAAGTTAAAAGAATTTGCAGCCAGAAAACCAGCATTGCAAAGCATTTTGGCAAAACACTACAAGAAGAAGAAATGAAAAACAATAACCAAAACCATCAGTGGGAAGTGCCTCAGTAAAGACAGAGGGCGAGGGGAAAGACAATCATGGAGAAACAAACAAAAATTTTTTTTAAAAAAAGGATAAACAATCAAACATGGATGGAAGTTCAAACCACATATCAATAGTAACTCTGAATGTTAATGGTTTAAACTCTCCAATAAAGCGACATAGGCTGGTATCATGGATTAAAAAAACAAATCCAACAATATGCTGCCTCCAGGAGACACATCTGATTGGAAAAGACATACACAGGCTGAGGGTGAAAGGATGGGAAAAAATATACCACGCACACGGTCCTCGCAAGCAAGCAGGGGTGGCCATCCTCATATCGAATAAAATCGACTTCAAGACTAAGTTAATCAAAAGGGATAAAGAAGGTCATTATATACTGTTAAAAGGAACCATTCACCAACAAGACATAACAATTATCAATATTGACGCACCAAATAATGGTGCTGCGACATTCATAAAACAAATTCTCCTCAAATTCAAGAATCAAATAGACCACAACACAATAATTATGGGAGACTTCAACACACCTCTCTCACCATTGGACAGATCCTCCAAACAAAAGTTAAATAAAGAAACTATAGAACTCAATACCACAATCAATAACCTAGACTTAACTGACCTATATAGAATATATCAACCATCATCAAATGGATATACTTTTTTCTCAGCAGCACATGGATCCTTCTCAAAAATAGACCATATATTATGCCATAGGGCAACCCTCAGTAAATATACAGGGGTGGAGATAATACCATGCATTTTATCTGATCACAATGGAATGAAACTGGAAATCAATGATAAAAGAAGGAAGGAAAAATCCTACATCACATGGACAATGAACAATATGCTACTGAATGATCAATGGGTTACAGAAGACATAAAGGAGGAAATCAAAAAATTCTTAGAGATAAACGAAAATACAGACACAACATATCGGAATCTATGGGACACAATGAAAGCAGTTTTAAGAGGAAAGTTCATCGCCTGGTAGTCATTCCTCAAAAAAAGAAGAAACCAACAAATAAATGAGCTCACACTCCAACTCAAAGCCCTAGAAAAGGAAGAGCAAAACAACAGCAAATGTAGCAGAAGGCAAGAAATAATTAAAATCAGAGTGGAAATTAATGAAATTGAAACAAAAGAAACTATTGAAAAAATTAACAAAACTAAAAGTTGGTTCTTCGAAAAAATAAATAAGATCGACAGACCTTTAGCCATGCTAACGAAGAGAAGAAGAGAGAGAACTCAAATTACTAACATACGGGATGAAAAAGGCAATATCACAACAGATGCTACAGAAATACAGAAGACAATTAGAAATTATTTTGAAAACCTATATTCCAATAAAATAGAGGATAGTGAAGACATCGATAAATTTCTTAAGTCATATGATTTGCCCAGACTGAGTCAGGAGGATACACACAATCTGAAGAGACCAATATCAATGGATGAAATTGAAGAAGCCATCGAAGCCATCAAAAGACTACCAACCAAGAAAAGCCCAGGACCGGATGGGTATACAGCGGAGTTTTACAAAACCTTTAAAGAAGAATTAATACCAATACTTTTCAAGTTATTTCAGGAAATAGAAAAAGAGGGAGCTCTTCCAAATTCATTCTATGAGGCCAACATCACCCTGATCCCGAAACCAGACAAAGACACCTCAAAGAAAGAAAACTACAGACCAATATCTCTAATGAACCTAGATGCAAAAATCCTCAATAAAATTCTGGCGAATTGAATACAAAAACACATCAAAAAAATAGTGCACCATGATCAAGTAGGATTCATCCCTGGGATGCAAGGATGGTTCAACATACGGAAATCAATAAATGTTATTCACCACATCAATAGACTTAAAGACAAGAACCATATGATCATCTTGATAGATGCAGAGAAAGCATTCGACAAAGTACAGCATGCCTTTATGTTCAAAACATTAGAAAAACTAGGGATAACAGGAACTTACCTTGACATTGTAAAAGCTATCTATGCTAAGCCTCAGGCTAGCATCATTCTGAATGGACAAAAGTTGAAGGCATTCCCTCTAAAATCCGGAACAAGACAGGGATGCCCTCTATCTCCACTTCTATTCAATATAGTTCTCGAAACACTGGCCAGAGCAATTAGACAGATGAAAGAAATTAAAGGCATAAAAATTGGAAAAGAAGAACTTAAATTATCACTGTTTGCAGATGACATGATTCTATACCTAGAAGACCCAAAAGGGTCTACAAAGAAACAACTAGAACTAATAAATGAATTCAGCAAAGTGGCAGGATATAAAATCAACACGCATAAATCAAAGGCATTTCTGTATATCAGCGACAAAACTTCTGAAATGGAAATGAGGGAAAACACTCCATTCACAATATCCTCAAAAAAAAATAAAATACTTGGGAATCAACCTAACAAAAGAGGTGAAAGATTTATACAATGAAAACTACAGAACCCTAAAGAGAGAAGTAGAAGAAGATCTTAGAAGATGGAAAAATATACCCTGTTCATGGATAGGCAGAACTAACATCATCAAAATGGCGATATTACCAAAAGTTCTCTATAGATTTAATGCAATGCCAATCAAAATCCCAAAGGCATTTCTTGTAGAAATAGATAAAGCAATCATGAAATTCATATGGAAAAATAAAAAACCCAGAATAGCAAAAGCAATTCTAAGCAGAAAGTGTGAATCAGGTGGTATAGCGATACCAGATTTCAAATTATATTACAGAGCAATAGTGACAAAAACAGCATGGTACTGGTACCAAAACAGGCGGGTGGACCAATGGTATAAAATAGAGGATACAGAGACTAATCCACAAAGTTACAACTATCTTATATTTGATAAAGGAGCTATAAGGATGCAATGGAGGAAGGATAGCATCTTCAACAAATGGTGTTGGGAAAACTGGAAATCCATATGCAACAAAATGAAACTGAATCCCTTTCTCTCGCCATGCACAAAAGTTAACTCAAAATGGATCAAGGAGCTTGATATCAAATCAGAAACTCTGCGTCTGATAGAAGATAAAGTTGGCTCCGATCTACAGATTGTGGGGTCGGGCTCCAAATTCCTTAATAGGACACCCATAGCACAAGAGTTAACAACTAGAATCAACAAATGGGACTTAATTAAACTTAAAAGTTTTTTCTCAGCAAAGGAAACAATAAGAGGTAAATAGGGAGCCTACATCCTGGGAACAAATTTTTACGCCTCACACTTCAGATAGAGCCCTAATATCCAGAGTATACAAAGAACTCAAAAAATTAGACAATAAGATAACAAATAACCCAATCAACAAATGGGCCAAGGACCTGAACAGACACTTCTCAGAGGAGGATATACAATCAATCAACAAGTACATGAAAAAATGCTCTCCATCTCTGGCAGTCAGAGAAATGCAAATCAAAACCACCCTAAGATACCATCTCACTCCAGTAAGATTGGCAGCCACTATGAAGTCAAACAACAACAAGTGCTGGCGAGGATGTGGAGAAAAGGGTACACTTGTACATTGCTGGTGGGACTGCAAATTGGTGCGGCCAATTTGGAAAGCAGTTTGGAGATTCCTGGGAAAGCTGGGAATGGAACCACCATTTGACCCTGCTATTGCCCTTCTCGGACTATTCCCTGAAGACCTTAAAAGAGCATGCTACAGGGACACTGCCACATCGATGTTCATAGCAGCACAATTCACAATAGCTAGACTGTGGAACCAACCCAGATGCCCTTCAATAGATGAATGGATAAAAAAATGTGGCATCTATACACAATGGAGTACTATGCAGCAATAAAAAATGACAAAATCATAGAATTTTCAGGGAAATGGATGGCACTAGAGCAGATTATGCTTAGTGAAGCTAGCCAAACCCTAAAAAACAAATACCAAATGTCTTCTTTGATATAATGAGAGCAACTATGAACAGAGCAGGGAGGAAGAGTAAGAAGAAAAGATTAACATTAAACAGAGACTTGAGATGGGAGGGAAAGGGAGAGAAAAGGGAAATTGCATGGAAATGAAGGGAGACCCTCATTGCTAAACAAAATTACATATAAGAGGTTGTGAGGGGAATGGGAAAATAAACAAAGACAGAAATGAATTACAGTAGATGGGGTAGAGAGAGAAGTTGGGAGGGGAGGGGAGGGGGGATAGTAGGGGATAGGAAAGGTAGCAGAATACAACAATTACTATTAGGGCATTATGTAAAATTGTGGATGTGTAACCGATGTGATTCTGCAATCTGCATTTGGGGTAAAAATTGGGAGTTCATAACCCACATCAATCTAATGTATGAAATATGATATGTCAAGAGCTTTGTAATGTTGTGAACAACCAATAAAAAGAAAAAGCAAGATAGTACATAAATACAAGGTGTAATGTTTTGGATGTGATATGACCCCCGAAAAGTATAGAGGAAAAATGATTGGGTTATGAAAGCCTTAACACAATCAGTGAATTAATCCTGATAGGGATTAATTGAGTGGTAATTGATGTAGTAAGGTGTGGCTGGAGGAGGTGGGAATTGTGTTGTGGCTTGGGGGTATATATTTGCATCTGTCAAGTGGAGACCTCTATCTCAGCTTCTGATCACCAACTGAGGTGCTTCCCTCTACCACACTTTTATGCCATGAAGTTCTGCCTCACTTCGACCCCAAGGAATGGAGCTGGTCTTCTATGGAATAAGACCTCTGAAATTGTAAGCCCTCAAATAAAATTTTCTTCTTCTACAATTATTCCGGTCTGGTTGTTTAATCACAACAGTGAAAAAGCAGGCTTAAACAACTGTAATTGAACTGGAGGCAATTTGTATTACATTTTTGGTTGAGATGTTGTCTGCATTTTTCTCATGTCCTCAAATTTTCTGTGAGGCTGATCTTTTAAAAGTGATGGATTTAGTAATCTGTCAAAAGAAATCCTAGGCAGCATAGGATTCAGGTGGTAGCATGAATCCTATGCTGGCAGCTTTTAGTCAAGTTTCTTGTGATATTCAGGAGGAGAAAGTGAAGCAGAAACATTTGAAAAACTTGAACTTGAAAGGCAGAAGTAAAATTGGGGCTCAGGAAGTTGCAAATGTTAAAGAAGTTACTGCCACTTAGAGAAATGCTAGACTTTGCTCAGAGACTAAGAAAGATGGTTGGAGGGCAACTGAAGAATTGGCAAGATAATATCCATCTCCGACTCAAGAAAAAAAAAGGTAAAAATTCTCTTTAGACTAAAGAGCAGTGGAGCATCCAACTTGCACAAGGGAGCCTAGGAAGTTCTTTAAACATGTTCATACATGCAGGAAGTCATGGTTCCTGCAGAAATGATGGCAGAACTTGGCACCAACTATGCGGTGCTGGTTCTGCATAAATGCAGGGATGATAGTTTTAGAGGGTCACAGAGGCTTCCACCAAGATTTCAAAGGAAGGCCTGGTAGTCCAGGCAAAGTGCAGGAGGGTCAGAGTCCCAGCAGGCAGACCCTGATAAAGTAATGCATGGAGATCTAAGGAGAAACCCAAAGCTGCAGCGGAGACCCCCATGGTTAAGAAATTTCAGTATTGTGGGATGTTCACTGAGAAAAACTGCAGGAATTGAGCAGAGACAAGCCAACAGAGTGTCCATGAGGCATCAGCCAGCAAAGCTACAGAAGTGGAGCAACAGAAGAATTTTGGAGAGAATATCATAATGTCTTGTTTTCCAGGTGCAGACAGAGAACTACAAGGACTTGTTTCCCCAGCTGGATTTCTGACTTGGTTTGGTCCCATTCCTTCTTCATTTGACTGTAACTTTCTATATGCTTACAATGTATGCTTACATATTTCATACTTGTAAATTGCTTTTGATTTTTATAGGAGCTTATGAAGTGAATTTGCTTTGAGTCTCAGAATAAGAATTTGGAGTTGAAGTTTTGGGAAATCATGGACCTGAGAATATGGGGACTCATAGAAATGGACTAAATGTATGTGACATTATGAAATGCGCATGGACTTTGGGGGCTAGGGGAGAAATGTTATAGTTTAGATATTAGATAATCCTCAAAAGCTCATGTGTGAGACCAGCAAGAACATTCAGAGGAGAAATGACTGGGTTATAAGAGCCTTAACTCAATCAATTAATTCCCTAATAGGAATTAATTGGGTGTTATCTGAAGATATTATCACATGGGTGGAGATGTTGGTCACTGGGGCATGTCTTTGGAGAATATGTTTTGTGTCTGGTGAGTGGAATTTCTCTCTGCTTTCTGATCATGTCCTAAGCCACTTTCCTCCACCACACTCTTCTGACATGATGTTCTGCCTCACTTCAAGCCCAAGGAATGGAGACAGTTATCAATGCATGGAGATCTCTGAAACTATAAGCATTCCAATAAACTTTTCCTCCTCTAAAATTGTTCTTGTCAGTCTGTTAATCACAGCAGCTAAAAATCAGGCTAAATCAATACTGTTGTTAACTGAAATTTTGGTTGTAAAAGAAAAGAAAGACAATAAGCCCTTCCCACTCATAATGTGAAATCTGAAACACATTCTAATTTTGTGGTAATTACTATTGTCACTAAAAAAGTGACCAAATAAATAAATGGGCAAAAGATCTCAAGAATTATTTCTCAAAAGAAAAACTACAAATATCCAAGAAATATATGAAAAAAAAGTTGAACATCCTTGGCAAGCAGAGAAATGCAAATCAAAAGGTACACTGGGGGCTGGGGATGTGGCTCAAGCGGTAGCGCGCTTGCCTGGCAAGCGTGCAGCCCGGGTTCGATCCTCAGCACCACATACAAACAAAGATGTTGTGTCCGCTGAAAACTAAAAAATAAATATTAAAAAATTCTCTCTCTCTCTCTCTCCCTCTCTCTCTCTCTCTCTCTCTCTCTTTAAAAAAAAGGTACATTGGTATTTTACCTCACTCCATTTAGAATGTTAATCATCAAGAATACAAATAACAATAATTGCTGGGAGGACAGAAGAGAAAGAGACACTTATACAGTGTCTGTGAGACTTCAAAAATTATATAACCACTTGGGAAAGCTGGATGGATATTCCTCAAGAGTCTATGAACAGTGCTCTTATCAACACTGATATGCATGTATCACTATAGTATACCAATTTTAGTTTTTTGAGATAAATAATAGGCAGTGGGAAAGCTGGGTTATATAGTTCCAAAGAAGAATAATACAAGTGGAAGAAATGATTTACAGTAGAGGGGGTAGAGAGAGAAATGGGGAGGGGAGGGGAGGGGAGGGGGGATAGTAGAGAATAGGACAGACAGCAGAATACATCAGACACTAGAATGGCAATATGTAAATCAATGGAAGTGTAACTGATGTGATACAGCAATCTGTATACGGGGTAAAAATGGGAGTTCATAACCCACTTGAATCAAACTGTGAAATATGATATATTAAGAACTATGTAATGTTTTGAACGACCAACAATAAAAAAAAAATTAAAAAAAATAATCTTGGCCAGATAGTCTAATCATAGTTACAAACCTATGACCCCAAAACAAATGGAATTTTAATGTACTGTAGTTTGGCAACAATATGTCTTTAAGTAGGAGGAAAGTGGTCCACAAATGAGTCACTTAATTATTCTATTAGATTATAATTTTATTTATATTGTGAAAGAGAAAATAAAGACAATAAGCCCTTCCCACTCATAGTGTGAAGTCTGAAACACAATCTAAAGGACCAGAAGCTTGTGAATTGTTTTTTCCCTTTTTGACCTGTCAAGGTACCCTTTCAGTTCAGGGGTCACTTGTGCAGCAGGGCAATTTCTTTAAGGCAATATCCTATAAGGGAAAATATTCAAGGTCAATCTAATGGCTATATATGGTCAAGCCCATTTACTTCTTTGGATATATTCATCTGGAGAAACAGCCCTTCCTATTGAGAAGATTCTGTGCTTCTAACTGAGCTTTTGTGCCATATTTTTGTCATTTACCACCCCATATGGGAAGACTTCCATATTATGATGAATATCAGGTGCACAGAGGAAGAAAGAGGATGGTCACTGTAATGGTTAGAGTTTTAAATGTTCCTCAAAAGCTCATGTGTTGAAGGCTTACTCCCACTGTAGCAATATGAAGAGGTGAGTGTGAGTTTTGAGGAGGTGAACAGATCATGAGGGCCTGGACCACAATAGCTGAAGACTACTATAATGACAGGAAATGTACACTGGTGGGGCATGGTTGAAAGAAGATCACTGGAGGTGTGCCCTTAGGACTAGAATTATATCTTGTCTCTTGGTCTTTCCCAGTGGTGTGTATACCCTCTCTCTCCCACCCTTCCTCTCATCCTTCCTCCTTTCTGTCTGATTACTGGCTGCCATTAATTGAGCATCTTTCCTCTGTCACATCTTTCTACCATGATATGCTGCCTTACCTCAGGCTCAGAGCAATGGAGCCAAATGAGATTGGACTAATATCTCCCAAATAATGAGCCAACTAAACCTCCTTCATTAAGGAGGTCTCATCAGCTCTTTGTTACAACAATGAAAACAAAATCGTTAACGAGAATCAGGGTTGTTCCTGTAATTATACCTGACCATATGATTCAAAAGACTTCGACACTGGTTTGTGGAATAAGTTTGTATAGGATTAGAGATGCAGGCTAGAGAAGCCTTAAAACGTTGTAAACTAAGCTTAATAGGCATTGCTAATAAAAGCTTAGAAGACCAGAATGCAGATATAAATGTGGGCAATAATAACTGAACTTAATAAATTTCTGTTGGAAAAGACAACTCTACTGAAAATTAGATTGGAGGCCATTCTTACTGTGTTCTGGCAAAGAATTTTATAGTTTGTCAATGCCGTAAGACTATGTGTGAGGCAGAATTTAAAGGTGATAGATTAATTAAACTAGTGGAGGAAATTTTAGGGCACAACAGCATTTAGACAGTGGCATGAGGATTACTGGTGACTTTTAGCGAGGTTTACTAAGATACTCAGGATCAAAGAGCAGACAATAAAGATTTGAAAATTTGCAATTGGGCCAGAAAAGGATAATGTTAAAAGTTAGGGATAACGAGGGTGAATAGATTAGCACAATTAAAAAGAGCCCAATATTTTGCAAGGACAAGAGAAAAGATGCCTTGAAGGGCATCTCTGGCCAGTCCCTGATATCCCACCTATCACACACTGGGAGTGTAACACTTGCAAATACTTTGACAGATTTTGCTTTAAGAAGAGAAAAATGAATGAATTGCTCTCATAGGGACACTTAAGAACTTGTTTCCCAGGATTTGTTTCACAATGCTCAGCTTCACTCAGAGGCCACTGCAGTCATGGACCAAAGGGGCCTAACTACTACTCCTGATGATGACAGACTTTGGCTTTGTCCATGTGCAGCTGTTTTTCAGAAATGTAGGATGCTAGAGTTATGAGGTGTTGGGTTAAACACTAATCAGTGCCTAGGAAAGCTTGTAGTGATATAAAAAGGAGTCTAAACAATGTAATATTGAAGAAAGTAGCAAAGGGTTTGCTAGTCACTTCACTTATCTCCAATATTTAGGTAAGTATCATAGCAGAGAAATTTTGGTTGTAAAGAATGCACCAATAAAACATCTGAAAAAATTCACCTGCCCAGTGAGTATATAACTTTTCACACAATACACACACACATACATACATATATTCCCGCTTGTAGGTGTGATGAAGACTTCCACTATATCCTGAACTACTGCTGCCTAGGAATGTAGGAGAATAAGAAAATGTCCAAAAGCTCTTCAGTGAATCCTCCAAGTTCTTTCTTTAGAATCAATACACAGTATGCTGGAACATTTGCAGGGCTCGGGCTAAGAAACTGGCATAGCTGGCAGGGTCCTAAAGAGGAATATGTTGAGTTGACTCCAGAGTTGGAAAAGGACACAGGATCTGTGGAAGAAATCCCAGGCTGGCCACTAGCCTCATCGAGGTTTCAGGCTGTTCCCTATTGAAACGGTGGGGACCACTGTGTAAGTATGGGGATGTCCTGAAAATACCAGAGGGATTCCTGAGAGTATTGGAAACACATCCAAAGTAGTCATGAGAAAGCAAACAAGGACAAAAAATGCCACCATAGCTGTAGCATAGCCCTTACTGTGGTACTGAAGTTAGGCACAGACCAGGAGTTAGCCACCCAAGCTCAGTTCCGCAGCATACTGGAAGCATTAAAACTAGAAAGAGAAGCCCATTTAGCACAGGGTGACACAAAGATGTGCTGTTGAAGTGCTTAGAACTTGCAGATGAGCATCTTCAGGTCATAGCATGCTCCTCTGCTAAATTTCATGGGCACTATGGGTTCACACACTTTGTATATCCAATAACACAGGGATGCCACAACATGATTGTCAGAAAGGTATTATTTAAGCACCCATATTTGGTGAATGAGTTTTTGGAAAACCCAGAGTTATGATATGATGTGATATGATATGATATGATATGATATGATAAAATCATCACACAGGACAAAACAAGATCCATCAAGAGCCATTGATGATTCAGACAGGAAAAAGATCAAAAGGGACTTCTCCTTCCAAACTGTAGATAATCTGAAGCTGATATTTAAGAGAGAAAGTCTGTGCTAAGGTATAGGTAACTAGCAAAAACTGGGATCCTCAGATGTGGGACCCATTCAGGGAGTCCACTATTTCCAGTGATTCATAAGTTGAGATTGAGGATAAATATATAATGGAAGACATACTGGTAATGGTCCAAAAGTTATTAAAGACCCAGCAGAAGCATATTGAGGGGGCTGATCCAGATCTGTTCTCTGCTCCAGAGAGATATTTACATATAACCGTGAAATTGTATGTCCCTGGAGAACTGTTTGAATTGGGGTCCAAGTTCAGGCATAAAACAAAAGAAAGCATAATAGCATTGCAACTGTGCCTGTGCGACAATGGACCAGATGGAATAATGCTGATTGGTATACAATTGGCTAAAGTGGTTTAAGTAACAGCTCACCCTGCTTCTTGTCAGTGACTACTGTCTACCGCCACAGGTATAAAAATGTGGGGTTACTACTGCTTCAAATATGAGGTCTCCCCAAAAGTTCACATGTAAAAAAATATTTCAGAGTGAAATTACTAGTTTATGAGACGTATGACCTCTGATATGGATTAATTTGGCAACAAACTCTAGGCAGATAGGATGTGAGTGCAGGAAGCTGGTCACTGAGGGTAAACCTTGGGAACATACATTTTGTCCCTGGTGCAAGGAGCTTTCTCTCTCTGCTTCCATATTGCCATGTTCTGAGCTGCTTCCCTCTGACATGCCCTTTAGCCATGGCACTCACCTTGACACTAAAGCTATGGAGTTAGCTGACCATGGACTGAAAATCTGAAAACATGAGCCAAAATAAACTTTTCCTCTTTTACACTTGTCACAGTAGAAAATTTAACTAAAACTACTAGCTGGGCTGCTTGTTGCCACTCACAATACATGAGTAAATTTAGGTGAAATTCCTACATCTAATGATACCTGGGCCTCTGTGGAAAGAGTGAATAGCTATTTTTAGAAACAAGACATGAAATATGCTATTTCTGTGCAGCCTTGCCCAGGACTGGACAGTACAACTTTTACTGCTGGGATGAAGGACACATTCATTCATGTACTGATACATTCATCCATGCAGACTGTCAAAGGAAGTCTGTTTCGTGTTTGGGCAGTTATAGCCACGAATCAACTGTTAGAGGAGGTTGACAAGTCCACATTGGGGAAACTCATTACCATTTATGTACCCATCATGTACTAACTATGCTAGATCAGAAAGGAAGCTATCACATAATACTGGAAGGATAGGAAGTTATCACACCATTCTCATGGACTATCCCAATTTAAAGACACACACTTTGTATATCCAATAACACAAGGATGCCACAACATGATTGTCAGGAAGGTATTATTTAAGCACCCATATTTGGTGAATGAGTTTTTGGAAAACCCAGACAGAGTTATGATATGATGTGATATGATATGATATGATATGATATGATATGATATGATAAAATCATCACACAGGACAAAACAAGATCCATCAAGAGCCATTGATGATTCAGACAGGAAAAAGATCAAAAGGGACTTCTCCTTCCAAACTGTAGATAATCTGAAGCTGATATTTAAGAGAGAAACAGAGTCCACAGAAAATATGCAAAATTCTACTAAAATGATAGGGATCACTGGGATAGGAAGAGTTTTAATTGCCTTTGTATTCTTAGGGAAGGGGAGCATGGGAGGAATAGATGAACTCTAGATAGGGCAGAGGGGTGGGAGGGGAAAGGAGGGGGCAGGGGTTAGCAAAGATGGTGGAATGTGATGGACATCATTATACAAAGTACATGTATGACGACACAAATTGGTGTGAACATACTTTAAATACAACCAGATATATGAAAAAATTGTGCTGTAAGTGTGTAATAAGAATTGCAATGTATTCCGCTGTCATTTATTTTTTAAAAAATCAATTAAAATACTAAATACTAAGTAATACTATTACTAACTCTCACCACAACTTGAATTTAACTGATTAATCTATAATGATTAAAAAAAACCAGGCCATGGGAAAAAATTACTCCTTTCACATTACCCTTATCCCAGATGTAGTCCCTAAGCAAACCTAAGTTAAAGGAATCAAGGATAAGTATTTTAAAGTGTTACCTAAAAATTTGAAAGTGTTACCTAACAATCACAGATACAAGGATGGACATTTCTGGATTTGGGTTAAATATCTATGCTTTATGCCAATTTCAGGCCCACTGAGTCAAAACTGTTCCACTCTGTTCAGAAAAGAAATCAATCATATGACCAATGGCCAAGTTTCAAATACTTTTTGAGATGAATTTCAGAACAAACTTGCCACCACATTATAATTTTACAAGAAAATGACTGGTTTGCAACATGCTGGACATGGAGACTGGGAGATGCCAGGCACCAAATGGAACTGAATGGTCACATGGCACCAACCTGTGGCTATGGTTTCCCCAAGATGCTTGAAGATGACTATGGTGTATCAGTGGGTGAAGGGATAATAAAGATATTAAGTCGACTTGCTAATTATGCAAATATTTGCCACAAGTGGGTTTTCATCTATATTTTCTGGTATGATCACCTATCATGGATCTCTGATTCCCTAATATCAAAAAGCATTAGACATTCTCATGGGAACCCAAGGGGGAACTTGTATTATCATAAAAGCTACATGTATAACCCTGAAAGTCCAGGAAATGACTTTCTGAATCTACAAAAGCAGTCTTGGAGGAGGCCATGATTGATGATTCAGGACTCAAACTAAATGCATGGTTATCATCTTGACTGGGTGACTACATGATGGCAAAATTTAGTCATGTTTCTAATAAGTCTTATATGCACAGGATTATTCTTATCCTATGGGATTTATTTTTGCTGAGGAATAATGTCTTTATTACAAGACCCAATGAAATTACACTATAATGAAAAAATAAAAAAAAATAAGTGGAAATTACACAAATTCATTATGATAAAATAACCAATTTTAAATACTATGTTAATCATGAAGAAAATTCTGCTGGGCATGGTGGTCCACACCTTTAATCCCAGGGTCTTAGGAAGCTGAGGGCAGAGGATCAAAAGTTCAAACCCAGTATCAGCACTTTAGGGAAATCATGAGCAACTTAATGAGACTTTGTCTCAAAATAAAAAAAAAATTAAAAATGGGCTGGGGATTGGCTCAGTGATTAAGAGGTGCTGGGCTCAATCCCTGACACCAAAACAACAACAAAAAACTCTCAAATACTTTGAATTAAATGAATTCAATGACAATTAAAATGAAACTTTATCAAAAATTGTGGAATGCAAGAAAAGCAGAGCTTAGAGGAAAATGTATGAAACCGAATGCATGTCTCATAAAATATGAAAGATCTAAAACCAATCATATGAATTTTTACCTTGGATCCTAGAAAAAGATGAATAAACTAAAATCCAACATATGTAGAGAATGACATAATATTGCAAAGAATATAAAAGAAAAAAAACAATTTTCAAATGACTTAAAACTTAATATTTTGCAGAATATGAATGTATCCAAAATTATCAAAAAATATAGCACCCCAAAAAAATCAGTGCAAATAAAATAATATTAATTCAGGGAAATTTCTTTTGCTTACTAAGATGGCAAAGAGTTAACTGTGAATAATCTTCCTAAAAGAAACTTAGGTAAATAGCTAGTGGTACATCCATAATGTAACAAAGTACATGCAATAAAAAATAAATTCAAAACAAATGCTGTCCTCTGAGACATAAGAGAGAATTATGAGGTTTCTGTGAGTATATCACAGAATATGGAAGAGGACATGCAGGCACAGGTGAATATGTATGTGTGTGTGTAATACTGAAATGTTCCCTCAAGACCTTCTCAGTGGTCCATATTACCTATTGCTAGAGCTTACCTGGCATGCCTGATCCAGCCCACCTGACCTTTGTCATTTACCTGTGATCCCTTCTCTTGGGTCACTGGAAAAATTGCTGTACATGCAGATTGGCACTTTTGTACTCTTTGTTTCTTCATTCCAGAGTAACATGGTGGTGAATGTAATAAGCTTTGGGAAAAAAATTGGGTTCTATAAGTAACTTAGAAAAAGACAGTTATTCTGCACAAACATAATCAATTTTAAAAAAGATTGCTCAAAACAGATACATGCACATTTAAGGAAATTAATCACAAGAAACGTTATTATTCATTATTAATTCAGTAATCATTACTCTTAATATTAACTAATTTTCACAGAGTGATGTAGAGTATTGAATAACCAACAGGAAAAAACCCCTCCAAATTCACATATAACACAACATCATTTCTAGCTAGAGATCTAGACCTAAATTTTAAAACAATATAATACAGTATTTAGTATGTAATTTAGCAAAATATATGCATGACTTTGGGGTAGTGATAATTATTACACTAAAATTAAGAAGTAACCACATACAAGAACAATTATCAAACATACTCAATGTGAGCAAAGACCAGACACAGACTGAAGTAAACTCCTTTTCTTTCTTGTAGGGGTTTTGCTGACATTTAGAAGTACACAATTCAATAGAGTGACATTTTTCTCTAATTGCAAGATGTTTCATTTGGATCAACTGAAAAATGCATTTTATTCAAAATGAAAGAGTAAAACTTTTTAAACTGACAAATAACTTTTACAACTTTGATTTTTTTTTTACAATATTGGGAATTAAGGGCTGGAGAATGGCTCAGTAGTAAAGTAGTTGTCTAGCATGTGTGAGACCCTGAATTCAATCCCCAGCACCTTCAAAACAAAAAACAAAACAAAAACTCAGGGTGCTCTCCCACTGAAATATATTCCAAGTCCTTTTCTATTTTTTTAATATTGAGACAGGGTTTAACTTCCCCAGGTGGCCTTAAACTTGTGATACTCCTCTCTCAGTCTCCCAAGTTGCTGAAATTATATACATGCACCATAATGCCCAGGTACCTTAGAACTTTTATCTCAAATTTATTGAAAATAACCATTTTGAGCTTACGGTAATGTAGATATTTATCTTGAATCACTCCTATATTTACCTGAGATGGAAAAAAACACACATATTGATCATATTATTATACATTATATTAATAAAGGTATTATAATATCCTTTCATTGAGATAAAACTCTCCTGAATCACATTTTAACTCATCTTACCAATGATGTTCCCCATCTTATCATTCTTTCTGTTAATCAGAATCACTGGTGATTGGGCATTTCTTGAGAGGCTTGTTTCTTTCCAATCTATAGAAACCACTTCTGCAAGGTATGATGTTACAGTATAATCAGAAGTTGACAAGGTGTGTGTGTGTGTGTGTGTGTGTGTGTGCGTGTGTGCATGTGTGTGTGTGTGTGTGTGTGTGTGTAGCAATTAAAGGTGATTTATAATTTATTTTTAAAAAAAATAAGTTTCAGCCCAAATTCATGTGTGTGCACAAAGCACAATCACAACATGTGACATGCATTCTAGCCAACAGTGTTTCTATATTGTCGATTTCAAGATATCTATATTGGAAATATCTATATTAGAAAGAATTTAAAGTGTACCTGGTAGGATTGATGGAATACTTCACTTTCTCTGTGACTGACCATTTCTCATGATTCTAGGCTTTATGATGTCTCATCTGCCATATTATCAACTACTAAGAAAATATTCTAAAATATAATTTCATGTAAGTTGACCAACTCCATTTACCTTTCATCTGGAAATAAAGACAGAGTTATTAGTGAATTACTAGAATTTCCTATTTAAATATAGTCAATGCTAATAATATTATGTTGTTTTTTCATCCATTTTGAATACATATCTAACTTGGTCATATCAGAAATTTAGTTTAGTCATCCATGAAACAGACTATAGTTGTCTTCCTCCCCCACTAAGGAGCTTGTAGGAAAAAATGAACTACAAACTATTTCACATAAGAATAAAACAAATTTCTAGTATAAGCTTATAGTAATATAGATATTTATCTTATATCAGTCCATACAACCACCTCATGGTGACCACTTCCTGGGGACATGTAGATGTTGTACTTTACTGGTCTGCTGGCTCCCATTCCCCACATGGATGATGAGAGATCCCAACGACCCCTTCTCATACACAGGGTGACTCCACATAAAATGTGCTTGCTTCCTGGAAATCACCAATTATGACTCTCCCTGAGAAACCTGCTCAGGAAATATCCTGTGCCATATGAAGGTTATAGCTCACTGGTGTCTTCTGTTTCTCTCTTTTCTCACTGCTCCTCTGTTTTGGGGGTAATATCACACTTCTTGACATCTCACAGACTTTGTGGGACATGCTGTCTGTCCACTTCTCACTGAGATCTAGCAATGAATTATCTGTGTTGCCTCCTCTGTACTTCATGTTACCGACACCCTTAAAAGTAACTGCTTTTCCAGGTAAGGCTCTCCTAGATAGTGTCTATTTTGGTTAGGAATAAAGTGAATATTGATTATACCAAAGCCAAAAGCATATCTCTTATATAAATAAGATTTCTCTGTGAATGAACCTTGACATGGGTGAGACATTGTGGCATAAGGTCATCCAGCAGAATAAAGAAGCACACCATCATATGGATTAGCTTTTATATCACTGTGACCAAAAGATGTGTCAAGAAAAATTAAAAGAAGAAAGGTCTGTTTTGGCTAATGGCTTCAGAGGTTTAGTTAACAAATGGCTAACTCCATAGTTTGGGGCCCATGGTGAGGCAGAACATCAGGGTGAAAATGTGTGGCAGAAGAAAGCAGCCAGGACATCAGGACATGGAACAAGGAAGAAGAGAGAACAGGAGAGGGAGGGCAGAAGGTGGAGGGAGAGGGGAGAGAAACAAACAGAGAGTGCTCCCCTAACCTTGGATAAAAGGTGATGTCCCCCTCCTCTAGCTCCTCCAGCCACACCCTACATTCCTACAGTTACCATCCAGTTAATCCATCAGTAGATAGATATACTGATTAAAGCTCCCATAACTTGATCATTGTAGACCTCTTCTCCTCCACTAAGGAGCTTGGGAGGAAGAAATGAACTACAAACTATTTCATGTATGAATAAAACAAATTTCCAGTGTAAGCTTATAGTAATGTAGAATATGAAAAATACTTCAGAACATTAGGGCACTGACTTACACATGAGGTTTTAGGGAACACCTCATATCTAAACTGCAACAACCATGAAAGACACATTGTAAACACATAGGACCAAACTCAGACTAATTCAATCAGGCTAGGGTAGAGTTTATGGCCACTGGTGAGGAAACTAAAAAGCAAATTATAAATAAAAATATCTCAACATTATTTAATGCAAATCTAACAAACTATGGTTCAAAAAATCATTCAGAAGAAATATAGAATTGACAAATTTAATTATAACAGGGTTTTCTAAAGGGCTTAAAGGCAAGTGTTGTCATTTGAATTCTTGAGAAATAAAATCTGATTGAAGAATATATTTTCTAATTGTGAAACTATTTATGCTCCCTGTTATTACTGACATTCATCTGAGCTTCTCATTTCCAGAAGTAAAAAATTGCACTTTTAAGAAACAACAACAACCACAAAAAAAACAAGAAAAAAATAAAACATTCCAGTGGGAATATCAGTGGGAAACTACAAGTACATTCCCTGGCAATAACAAGAAATAGAGCTTTCTGAGAGTTGGGAAGATGGTAGACTTGAGCTAGCCAGCAAGTACTGAACTCCTCCCAACACAGAAAGGAGACAGCAAAGAAAAACCAGAATTGACACATGTATGACAAAGTAAATGCTCCAAGACTCTAAAGTTGAAAACCTGGAGAGAGTGGAAGAAGATCAGGAGTAGAAAACAAACTCAGAGTTTTTTTTTTTTTTTTTTTTTTTTTTTTTTTTTTTTTTTTTTTTTTTTAACACCAAACCAAAACCTGGGGTTGAGAAGAGTGGCAGGGAGAACAGAAGGAGAAAGAGAAGAAGGGGGAAGCAGAATATCTCTTAAGATCACCCACTAAAAAAGAGTTGAAAAGACAGACAGAATTTAAACCATGATGCTAACAGAATGGTCCTTAAAACAGCGCAAACAGCCTATATCCAAATTGTGAAAAGAAAACACAGCCAGAGGTCTGCAGCCATCTAGTGGAGTCCTCAGCAGACTATTGACCTGCTGCATCACATATAGCCAACATTCATCTTTTCAGGCCCAGACACCTGCCAATTAAACCTGAGAAAACTCCCCGGTTGTGGGACTTCTTAAGAATCTAGTCAGAAAGAACTCCCAGAAGGACCACTACTACCCCCAAATCACTGAAACCCCCTCTCCTTTACCCTCACCACAAACAAAAAGAATAAATGGGCTGCTGGGGACATGTGCTGGGAAGTGCACCTAGCCCAGCTCTGCAATAAGACAAGGACAGAAAGCCCTGTGCAGTGTCTGCTTGCTCAACTCAGACAGAGACATCTCTGAATCAGTTTGAGCCCTGAACAAAGGCAAGAAGATTAATCGTGCCTGGATCATGGGGCAAGGGCACTGTGGGGAAACTAAGGACAGTCTCCATGATTATGGGGCCACACCAGAGGGAAGCTGCCTGAATATCCATAACATAAACACTCCATGGAAAATTACCAGTGAACTCAGCCAGAAGGGGCTTCTCCCAGCCTTACCTTGTTCATAGACTGACCTGCAATCACAACACACAGTGAAAACACATTACTTGGTATTTGTGGGACTTTGCATCAGACTTAGTAAACAGAGGGAATCAACAGCCACCATTCACAACCTGGGGCAGTTGAAACTAGAGTTTAGGTAAACCACCTGAGATCCTCCATTATGGGACAACAGAGAGTGGCTTTAGCCAGGGAAATAGTTCTGTACCACAGAACAATAGTGAAAAACCCACAACCCGAATCCCTGCACTCACATATAGCCAACAAGATCTTGACTATCATGAAAAGAATCCTGTTAGAGAGGAGGAAATGAATGGTGACCCATAGCAATCACAGGGACATTCCACAGCCTGCATCCTGCACACAACAGAAAAAAAGCAGCCACAACACTGCACCCTTTAAGCAATCAGCTGCAGGCCCTTGAGCTAACAAACCAGAAGCAGGTTCTTAGCAACTGGGAAGTTGGCTATGATAACCCTGTAACTCAGGAGAGATCCACAAAGACTGATGGACATCTGCCAGATGTCCAAACCACAAGAAAATCCAAAGAAGATTCAATGACAATTTTCTTCTCCTTGGGATGGTTTACAAATAGAAAAGAATAGAGAAAAACAAAGACAAAAACCAACATAAATGCAGTTATGTGAAACTAGACAAAGATCCTGAAAACATAGGTTGGAGAGAATATAGGCTTTTTCATAAATGGTGCTGGGAAAACTGGAAATCCATACGTAGTAGAATGAAATTTAACCCCGATCTCTCAGCCTGTACAAAATTCAACTCAAAATAAATCTCCACATCATGTATAACCACAAATCTTGGAATGTAATTAGAATAAGATACACTGCATGTTTATATAGATGTGAAAATATAATATATAGTCATGTATAACTAAACAGAAAAAAAATTTAAAAGTGATTCAAAGATGTAGGAATTAGACCAGAAACCCTACATATACTAGAAAAAAAATCCAGGACCAATATTCTAAGAAGTCATCTCAGAAACTGACAATCAAATTAAAAAGCTTCTTCACAGCCAAGGAAACAATTGAGAGTGTGAGGAGTAAGCCAACGAGATGGCATAAAATTTTTGCCACCTGCTCCATAGAGAGGTCACTGAATATTCAGAATATACACAGCACTGAATTAACACCAAAAAAGCAAATGACAAATCAATAAATGGGGAGAACTAAACAGATACTTCTCAATTGAAGAAACACAAATGGCCAACAAATACATAAAATCCTGTTCAAAATCTTTACCAATTAGGAAAATACAAATCAAAACCAGATTGAGATTTCATCCCACTACAGTCAGAATGACAATTATCAAGAATATAAGTAACACTAAACATTGGCAAGGATGTGGGGAAAAAGGAATATTCATACATTATTGGTGGAACAGCACAGTAGTGTAACCAACCTGGAATGCAGCATGGAGATTCCTCAAAAAACTAGGAATCAAACCACCATACAACCCTGCTATTCTACTCCTTGAAACATATATCCAAACAATTTAAAATCAACATACTACTATAATGGAGCCACATCAGTATTTACAGAAGCACTATTCACAATAGCCAAGCTATTGAGCCAACTTAAGTGCCCTTCAACAGAAGAATAGATTTTAAAAGGTAGAACATATACACAATAGAGTATTACTCAGCCATAAAGAAGAATGACTTTATGGCATTTGGTGGTAAATGACTGGAACTGGAGTCTATATTGTTAAGTGAAATAAGCTAGTCCCAAAAGTCAAAAGTAGAATATTTCCTTTAATGTGAAGAAGTTAGGGGCTGGGGATGTGGCTCGAGCGGTAGCGCGCTTGCCTGGCGTGCGTGCGGCCCGGGTTCGATCCTCAGCACCACATATAAACAAAGATGTTGTGTCCGCCGATAACTGAAAAATAAATATTGAAATTCTCTCTCTCTCCCTCTCTCACTCTCTCTTAAAAAAAGAGAAGTTAATCCAATATAAGGGGAGGGGGTAAAAAAGAATAGAAGAAAAATCAGTGGAATACTTAAACAGGTATAAAGGAGGAATGGGATAGGGAAAGATAGTGGAATGAATCTGACCTAGTTTTCCTATGTACATATATGAATATATCACAGGGAATCTCACTATCATGCATATCCATAAGACACTAATTAAAAAAGAAACAACTATAACTACATAGCAAAAAGATCAACAGAATAGAGGGAAGGGAATTCAGGGAGGGGTCAGGGGAAGGTAAGGAAGAGTACTAAGGACTGAAATAAAACAAATTAAAATAAATTATGATTTTCAAATAATGTCAAAATGAATATTATTGTTATGTATAACTTAGAAAAAATAAAGAAAAAAATAAATAGAGCTTTCAGAGACATTGAGACATAGGCACCTTTAAAAAAAATTTACTGGGGAAGAAGAAAGTCCCTGAACTTCATGGTATTTTCCTGAAGCACGTGCATGTGTGTTTGAATGATGGCTAATAAGATGCTATTCTTTTCTCTCCCTACTTGACAATTTATTGCTTTAACTTGGTTGTTCATGTCAGGATTTTCATGCGAATATGAAAATTTTTACGTTTTTATCTTAAATAAATTTTGTCTTACAGAGAGTTTCAGAGACAGTATGAGAATTTCCTATGCCCTTCGACTCTTTCTACTGTTAATATCATGCTAATAATGTTAATCTGGGATACCTTATTATATTTAGCAGAACTTGTACTATTTATTTATTGCTATTTAAAACTGGCATTTATCTTATTGCCTCAAAACCACACAAATGACTCACATTTACTCAGGCTCAGGAATCCAGATATAGATGTCGGAGCATGTTAAATCTGGAGTTGGGAAAGATCCACTTTAAGCTTATGTGACTACTATTAGGATTCAACTCCTGCCCGACTGAGGTAATTTCACTGGAAAATACCAAAGCAGAATTCTCAAGAAAATACTAGGAAACAAAAAAATATGAGCAACATATTAAAAAATAGTACAAAATAACCAAGTTGTATTTATCTCAAAAATGAAATATTGGTTCAACACAAAAAACAAATAGTGAAATAGAATATATTAATAGAATAAAGAACAAAACCCTTAAGATCAGCTTTAATGATACAGAAAAAACATTTCACAAATCTAAAACATATTCATAGTTAAAACACTTAAAAGCTTAGACATAAAAAAGAACATGTGTATATATGTAATCCCAGTGGCTCAGGAGGCCAAGGCAGGAGGATTGTGAGTTCAAAGCCAGCCTCAGCAAAAGCAAGTTGCTAAGCAACTCAGTGAGACCCTGTCTCAAAACAAAAAAACAAGCCAAGCCTTGGGATGTGGTTCAGTGGACAAGTGCCCTGAGTTCAATCCCCAGTACCACCTAAACCCCCAAAAGAATGTTCTTCCCCTAAAAGATCAATCATGTAAAAAATAGCATTATGTGATATCATGAAAGTCTCTGTCATTTTCTCAAGATTAGAAACACAGGATATTGTTTTAGTCAGAATTTTGTGTCCCTGCAACTAAAAAACTCCTTTGTATCCCCACACTTTTTCCTTCCTAATTTATTTTTATCTCATCTTTCCATTGAAATTAGTGCACTATCACTTATGCTTAATCTTTATAATCTATTCTATATTATTTCGTACCCACATTTCTCCTTAGCCAATAGAATTGTAGAGACCATTAGTAATAATGTTTACAAAATGTTGATGTATGGTTTGCTCTTAAACTACCACTGCTACTGGTAGTACTTTCTCTTCTCAAAGAGGTACTGGGAGTTGAAATGAATACTTCGATTATGTTGATTAGATATGTAGAAGCTAAGAGGTATCCCAACCCCAGGTTTATTATAAATGCAGAACTATTCACTAAAAACTCCTAAAATAACAGAGGAAGAGACTGCCATCCCAATATGTGCAAAACCAGAGGACCTCAAAAAATATGATGAGCTAGACATGGTGGTACATGCCTATAATCTCAGAAGCTCAGGAGGCTTAGACAGGAGGATCACAAGTTTTAGGCCAGACTCAGCAACTTAGTGAGGACCTAAGCAACTTAGTAAGACCCTGTCTCAAAACAAAACAAAACAAAAAAAAATTACAAAAGAGCCGGGATGTGGCTCAGTCATTGAGCGCACCTGGGTTCAATCTCTGGTACCACCCCACCTCACCAAAAAATTAAAAATAAAAAAGGAAAAATAATAACAGGGCCAGTTACCTGTTACCTTCATGAGACTTACCTCACAGGTAAAGACGTACACAGAAGGTAAGTTTAAGGAAGGCAAGCAGGGATAGCTATTCTTACTTCCAAAAAAGCAGGTTTTAAACTGAAATTAATCACAAGAAACAAATGATGTCACCTCACATTGGTAAAAAAGAACACTTAAAGAAGTTATAAGAATAGTAAATATTTATGCTCTAAATGCCAGTGAGCCTAATTCCAAAATGCAAACACTTCTCAAAATATTGACTTGTAATATAATACACTAATATAATACTACTTGGAAATTTCAACAAAGCAAAACTGTCTACATTCTTTTATAAATGGTATTAATCTCAGTAATGCACTTTTCTTTTAATATACAAAAACAATTAATGCAATGTGCTATATTAGTAGCATAAAACACAAAGCCACATGAATCTCAAAAGATGCTAAATAAGTACTTAACCTATAATTCAAAACCCATTTAAGCAAGGTGTGAGAGAACATACCTGTAATTACAGTAACTCAGGAGGCTGAAGCAGAAGGATCACAATTTTGAGGCCAGACTCAGCAACTCAGTGAGATTCTCAGCAAGGCCCTGTCTCAAAACAAAAAGTTAAATATACAATGTAGCTCAGAGGTAAAGTGTCCCTGGGTTCAATCCCCAGCAAAGCAAAAAACAAAGCATTCATGATAAAATCTTGCAATAAATTAGTCATAAAATATCTCCAACAAAACAAGGATCCATGAAAAATTGAGTTTTCCTGAAAGGCTGAGTAATTTCCCCAAGTTTAGACACAAAACAAGGATGTCCACTCTTACCACTTCTACTCAAAACTGTGCCAGAGGTAGTGATCACAGCAATTTGGCTAGGAAAAAAAAATTGAACATTCAATTTAGAAACAATGTCATATTATTCTCTGTTTATAAATTACATAAATCTTGTATACAGAAACAACTAGTTATTCTAATTTATTAGACATTGCATTAAAGATCATTAAGGTTGCCTAATTTCAACCTAGAAAGATCAATATCATTTCTATGTACTATCAATTAATATCTAAAATGAAACTCAGAATTCCACTTAACACATCAACATATTTATGAATAAATTTAACAGAGTGTAAGATGTGTACACTGAGTATTAGACTTACTAAATGAAATTAGTAAAATCTTACACAAATGGACTATATGATACTAATTGCTTAGAAAGCTTGATAAGATGATAATACTTTTCAAGTTAATGTATAGACTATTATGTACCATAATACAATCCTTGGTGACATTTACTTGCCCAAGTTGATTCTAAAATTCATACATGTATGCAATATATCCATAAGCCAAAACAATTTTGAGAGAGAATAAGATAGTTGGCATAGTATATTCATACTTCTTAATTTCAAAATTCAGTAGTGGTACTAATCCCAATTTGTTGTACAAGAATAAGGAGAGACATATAAATCAATGGAATATAATTGAGTGTTCCAAAAGTAACTTTTAAATTTATGGTAAACTGAATTTATAAGGTTTCCAAGACAATTCAGTGTGGAGAATATTTTTCAATAAACACTACTGAGACAATTGTATGTTCCCGTGGAATTTGGCCTTTTATCTCATATCATCTACACAGTTGACTAAAAACTAATCATATATCTAAATTTAAGTGTTAAATAGGCCAAACCCATACATGAGAACACAAGAATATATCTTAACAGGACCAGGTAACACAATGTGTTCTAATGTATGACTCTGAACACAAAAGTAAGATAAGAAAAAAAAATCATATGTCTATTAAACTTCACCAGAATTAAGATATTTGTGATTTAAAGAACACCATGAAAAATAAAAGGAAAACTGAATGGAGAAATGTTTTCAAGTCGTAAGTCATAGGGTTGATTAGTATAAACATATAACATTATCTAAAAACTAAAAAAATACCAATTAAAATCAGCAAAATTATCTGAATACATATTTTTCAAAGAAGCTACAGTCATATCTAACAAGCACACAGAAAGATGACTGCCATTTTTCATTAGAGAAATATAAATTGAAATAATGAAACACATTTTAAAATCTAAAATATATTTCTAAATTAAAAAAAAAAACAGATCGAAGAGGCAAAATACTGTGTAATTCTATGATATTCTAAAAAGGGCAAAATTATAGACACAGTAAAGAGATCAGCAATTTGTAAGGGATTAGGAGAAACAAAGATCAATAGGTTAAGTTCAGGGGAATACTTTATAGTGGTGAAATTCTTCAATTCTTTTGTAAGATATATAGATATATATATATATTGTATACATAATACTGATTTTTTTGTCATTTGTGACTTATAATTACACATAATAGTGGGGTTCATTTTGACATTCATAAACAAACATATTTTGCTCCATTTAAATCCCTAGTACTTTCCCTTTCCTTTCTCCCCTTCTGCTCATCAACTAGTCTTTTTTCTTTTTATTTATTGTTTTTATAAAAGTGAAAGGAAAAACCATGGAAAGAAATTAAACAAATTATGTTTTGAGTATGATTGCAACAAATTCTACTTTTATGTATAATAATAATATATCAATTAAAAACAGAATTTATCAGGTGGAGTGGTCCAAGCCTATAACCTCAGTACCCAGTGTTATATTTTGAAGTTGTCTTCCAAAAGCTCATTTGTGAGACAATACAAAAATGTTGAGAGGTAAAATGATTGGGTTATGAGAGTCTTAACCCAATTAGTGAAATAATCCCCTAATGGGGATTAACTGAGTTTAACTGAATATGGGTAGGGTGTGGCTGGATGAGGTAGGCATTGGGGATGTGCCTTTGGGGTATATATTTTGTATCTAGCAAGTAGAGTCTTTGCTTCCTGATCACCATGTGATCCACTTCCTTCTACCACAATCTTCCACCATGATGTTCTGCCTCACCTCAAGCCCAGAGGAATGGAGCTAGCTGTCTATGGACTGAGACCTCTGAAACTGTGAGCCCCCAAATAAGCTTTTCTTTTTCTAAAATTGCTCTAGTCATGTCTTTTAGTCACAACAACAAAAAAGGTGATTTAAACACTCAGTTACTTAGAATAGAAATTTTTAAAAAAAGGATGGGAGGTAGCTCAGTGGCAGAACACAAGGCCCTGGGTTCAATCCACAGTACTCATAACAAAACTATGAAAAACAAAAATCTCCAGATATTTATTAAACATGGATTTTACTTATACATATGTAAATTACAAACCTTATTTAGTAGTTTAGGGGATCTCAGAGATAAAAGCAGAGAGAATATAGTTTTAATTCAAGCATATAAAACAATCTCACTTGAAAGTTGGGGAAAAAGAAGACTGACCTAAGTAACATAGAAAATACGTGGATCCAGGTGTGGTGGCACATGCTGGTAATCCTAGCACCTCAGAGGCTGAGGTAGAAAGTTACAAATTTGATGCCAGCCTCAGAAACTTAGTAAGGCCCTATGCAATAGACAGAGCAGATAGTCCTCCCTGCTGTGGGAGTCTTCATGTATTTAGCACATGTTCAGCCTGTGTCCAACTCCTAGATCACAGCATGGTAGTTGGGGACACTGTGTTCTATGTTTTGCTTTTTTTTTTTTCCTACCAGGGTTTCTCCACTTATGCACAAAATATGTGTAGCACATATCTTCCCTCTCCTTTCAGCTATGTAGTGATTTAAAGTTAGTTTTGAGGTTGGTATAAGTAGGGGTTGACCTAAATCATCATACCATCACATCTACTAATTAATGTTAACTATTTATGTACGCAGCGCGCGAGAGTGCGTGCGCGCACAGACACACACACACACATTTTTCCTGCTCACCTGCTATCAAGGCAATACTTTTCCTGTGCTTTGCGTTCGCCAATGGGTAATATGATTACAGGATATATTTATCAACAAAGTATATGGCCCCCCAAAATACCTTCCTTGGATCAGTAGAAAAGTTTAATTTTCAGAGGGTTTTCTCAAAGCATTAAATGTCAGATAATCTTTTTAAAACAGAAAATGGGAATTCTGTTCTCCAAGAACACACTTCTGAATGCAGAGATGATTTGTTTCCTGACACTGATGTTTCTCAACAGTGGCTTTTAATAAACTGAAATCACATCTTCAAAAAAAATTAGTGGGATGTTACAGATGTATTTACTGACAATATGTAAAAACAGGGTTTTCAGGGTATGTGAGGCATAGGAACTCATCTTTGAAAAAGTATTACTGATGTTAAAACCAGTCACTTGGTAATGAGGAGCCAATGAGGAAGAAGGGAAAAGAGTCCCCAGAGCTTGATGAAGTGTCTTCCTGAAGGACTTATATTTGGAGCAGACGATAATAAGGGAAGGTGCTTTGGTATTCTCTCCCTAAGCATCCACTTAGCACCTGAACCTAATGTTTTTGGTTTATTTCTATTTTAGGGTGGCTTTCTTTTCTCCATCAAAATAATAATATAAAATATTCTTTTCAAATATTTTTAGATTTACAGTAAGTCTCAAGAATTTTTATAGTTTCACATACCTATCAGCTTCGTATACTATTAACATGTTTCATAATGATAGTGTATTTGTGAAAACTTGGAAGTTAATACTTGTTCAAAACTATTAATGGAACTGTAGACACTCTTTGTATTTTACCGGGACTTCCAATTAAAGTCATATTCTCATTTCACTATCTATCCAGAATACCTCATGAGAGTTAACTGAAAACTGTACTACTTACTCATTGCTGTATATTGTCACATAGCTTAGGGGCTCGAAGCCTCACAGACATTACTCACAGTTTCCCCATGTCAAGAATCCAGATGTAGATAATGGCACAGAACAAGTCTTCCTGATATCTCAGAGGGAAGAATCCCATTCCAAGATTACATGATTGTTTTTAGGAGACAATGCTGCACCAGTTGTGAAGACTTCACAGCTGAGGTATTTCAAGCCTTTAAAGAATTAATAATAACCCATTATATAGTCTTCAAAGAACCGTACCATGAACAGTGGAGAAAACACTTCTTGAAACATTCTATGAGGCCAATTTACCCTGATATCACAAATAGTAAGAGTTTACCATAAAATGATGTTACAGATCAATATGCTTTATAAACATAAGAGGGAAAGTCCTTAAATAAATACCACCAAAACAAATGAGCAACATGTAAACTATTATTCATTATGATAAAATGTAATTATCTCAGTAGTGAAAGTTTGGCTCAACATAGAAAATAATTTAATACAAAATATTAATAGGACAAAGGAAAAAAAAACCCAAATGACCATCTGTAGAAATGCACAATAATTATTTTAACAAAAACCAAAACACATTCATGGTATTAATACCCAATAAACTAGGCATAGAAGAGAAATTTCTTCACCTAAAAAGGCAATCTATGAAAAGCTCATATAATAGAGTATCATGAAAGTCTCAGTAATTTCCCTTAGATTATGTATGATAAGAATGTGCACTCTTGCCATTTCTCTTCAACATTTATTTACTGGATGATGTAGCCATGGCAGTCAGTTTAGAAAAATAAATGTAATCTAACATCCCCTGAAAAGCTCATGTGTTAGGCAATCCAGAAATGTTTAGTGGTGACATGATTAGATTATGAGAGCGGTAACCTCATCAGTGGATTAATCTGTTTGATAGATTAGTAACTTAAATAAACTACTGGGTGGTAACTATATAGATGGAGTATGGCCTCTAACTATGTCTTATTTCTGGTCAGTGTCTCTCTCTCTCTCTGCTTCTTGGACATCATTAACTCTGCTTCTTGGACATCCTTAGCTGAGTAGCTTTCCTCTGTGATATCCTTCTACCATGATGCTATACCTCACCTCAGGTCCAGAGCAATGAAGTTGGCTAACTATAGACTGAGACATCTGAAACCTTGAGCTCCCCCAAATCCTTTCCTCCTATAAGTTGTGCCTGTGAGGTACTGTGGATATAGTGACAAAAATCTAACACAATAAATATGAGACATACAGTTTAGAAAGGAAAAAGTGAAACTACCTAAATTTGCAACTGACATGCGTATATAAAATCCTAAGTTATCACTAAATAAGATTAGAATATAAAAACAAGCTCAGTAATTATTCAGTATAAATATGGTCAGTACAAAATTAATTGCATTTCTATATAATAGCTATTAATTAATCTAACAATGAAGGCTTACTCATATATGGAAGTAAAAAAAAAGTTGATCACATAAAAATAGAATGTAAAATGATGGTCTCTAGAGGTTAGGAATTGTAGCAGGTTGCAGAGACAGAGAAGGGTTGTTTAACAATTACCAAAATACTCCTTAGATAGGAGTAATAAGTTCTACTCATCTATAGCACAGTAGGGGGACTATAATTTATGACAATTCAATATCTCAAAAAAAGTAAAAGAGGGATGTTGGTTGGTCTCCAACACTAAGAAATATTAATTACACTGATTTGATCATTACATGTTTTATACATGATCAAATTATCTCATCAAACCCATAAATATGTACAATTAATATGTTATAATTAAAAATAAAAAAACAGCAAATAATTTCATTACTAATATCATAAAAGGAATACATACTTAGGCATACATTCAACAAAATATGTATGAGGTATGTCCACTGAAAACTGCAAAAACCTATTAAAGAAATTAAGTAAATCCAACATAAATATTAACAAAATTCATTATCATTACTCAGTAGGCTTAATATTGTTATGACGGCAATACTTTCCAAATGGATCTACAGATTCAATATCATTCTTATGAAAATTCTTGCTTCTTTAAAAACTTTTTCAGTAGTTGACAAAATTATTCTGAAAGTCACATGGAAATAACTTTTTCTAGAACTATCATACCATCTTAGAACAAAATTGGAGTACTTAATTTGTTAAATATCCTAATATCTGAACTTACTATAGTCTTACACTAAACAGACATTATAGTATTGGTATAGCAAATAATATTTCAATGAAATCAAGTTGAGTGTCCAAAAAGTATTCCCTACATTTGTAGTGAACCAATTTAATAAGATTGCCTAGAAAATTCAATATGAAAAATTACTTTTTCAACAAATGTTGCCTAGACATGCTATTATTAAAATACATGTTATACTCTTTGCTTACTTTGTATATATATTGAACTTTTAACAGGTCATAAACTTAAAAGCAATACCTTAAATAAATGGAGAAGATGACTGAAGGGAGCTTGGCAGTGATTCCTGGTCTCCTCACAACACAAAAAGGAGGCAGTAAAGGAAAAGCAGAATTGAAAGGTGGTGTGACAGATACCAGACCTGATTATAAAATGAAGATATAAGAACAATGATGAAAAACAAAAGCCTATGGAAAAGGTTGATTTTACTATACTTTGTACCTTTCTAAACTCTGTAGGAATATAGCTACACCACTTAACTGCTAGTATAAATTATACATTACTATGCCACTTAACTGCTGACTAAACTAAAATCTTATTGATTTAATTCTTAGAACTTTAGCTCTTAGGGAGATGAACTCAAGTCATCTTGAGTTATTGCTCCCTATGGTGAAGGCCATTTTACAGTGACACAGGTGTTTAATGTCTTTGTTCTACACCTGGGAACTACTTATCGTAAATTCCCTGTGCATGGTCTTTGGTCATGTAGACCAAGAACCCAAGCCCACCAATGTTGTAATGGTTAAGAAATGATGTCAAATTTCCTATAAAAGCCCCATGTTACCTCAGCTCAGGGCCCAGATCTTCAGAGCACCACCTCATCTGGGTCTGCCAGTATAAAAAAACCGGATTCTCCAACCCTCTGAGTGATGCTTGGTCTCTTGTTAAGTGTAACTGCCATACCATTTTCCAGAGGTCCCAGTGGGATTCCAACCATTCAGGCCCTTGGAACTGCCATTTGATTTGATGGCAGAGAGGGAGCACCAGAACTGACAGAAGAGTGCACACCACCTGAAGACTTTTCTGGGTTCCTTTAGGCTGATGCTCTAGTTTCCCCAGAATGGCTGAACCCCAACTAGACTCAGAGGAAGGACAGACCAACTCACCAGGATCCATTGACCACAGGAAAAGGTAGGTTCCAGGACCCAAGTCAGGCGTATCCCTCTGGATAGAAAGAGAGTCTTATCACCTCTCAGAGCAGCATGAGTATGCTCCATGACAATTTGGAGTGGAAACTGCAGCTGCACAGGAAAGGAAGGGGCTAAGGTAGTAGCTTAGTAGGCTCCAAGGCAGTTCAGAGCGGAAACTACAGCTCTAAACGGGAAGGTGGGGGCACGGAACACACAGCTTGAGTATAGGCTGAGCTCCCAGGAAAGAGGGGAACAAGAGAAGCAATGTTAAACTTCTTGCAAGTTTTATTTTTCTTAAAATCCCTTTTTCTGAGGACTTCACATGCTTAAATATCCAGGCTGACTCTATAATCGGATCCAACTGTGGTCTGATAAAGTTATTTTATGCATGCCCCTTCTAGAGTAATAATAACCATGTTAACTTTTTGTCCTCATCTTTTTCTGAGCTCAATTTTTTATGATAAATTCACCTTTTCTCCTGAACCAATTAGTCCTATTTTGTCTAACTGAAGTTTATTGCCCTCTGTTTTTCTTTCTGCTGTTTTTATTCAGAGGCCAGCTGTTCAAGCTCTCAAATACACTAGAAAAAGAAGTCATCTTCTCCTTTGAAGAGTCCTAAGCAGGAAAATAAACAGTAGTGATGGTGGCAGTAAATCTGCCTCCTCAAGGAGGCAAGGCCAGCTGAACCTTTGACTTCAACATCCACCATGACTAACAAAACTTCATTCCCAATGTTTCAAACTTCACAAGGTTCTGTTTTAATTTCTAAAGGGCTAAATCTGACAGTCTATTTATTATAATAAATCCTTATAACTCTTTTTTATCCCACCTGTGGAAGTCATACAGGCAAAAAGCAATAAAGTCTTTGTTTTCTGCCGATTTTCATGTATATGTAAGCACACTGGTATATTGTATACTGTGTCTACATGTGTGCTTGAAAAACACCAAAAATTGACATTTGAGAGCACTCATAAGGGGCTGGGGTTGTGGCTCAGGGGTAGAGAGCTCACCTTGCATGTGCCAGGCCCTGGGTTCAATCCTCAGCACCATATAAATATAAATAAACGAAATAGAGGTACTGTGTCCAACTACAACTAAAAAATAAATATTTTAAAAAAATAAAAAGAGTGCTCATAAAATTAAAAGAATGGATACAAATACCTTTCATTTCATATAACTTAAAATGATTAAAGAGATAAAAATTTAAAATGTTGTTGAATTTACTAATCCACACATTTTTTCCTAGGTGATCAGCTAATGAAGGGTGTTGTTTTCTATAAAATGTTTAATGTCAATTGCTTCTAGGATTTTTCTTCAACATAAAATTGGCTTAAAATGGTAACTAAACTTGGTTTTCATGAATAACCTAAGTTAAAATTGCACAAATTAGAATAAGTGGAGTGTCTGGTATATGGCTTAGTGGTAAAGCATGTCCTGGGTTAGATCCAGAATATCACCAAAAAAAGAAAAAAAGATTTTAAAGTCAGTGAGAACAGGCCATCCTTTGAAGGCTACCATATCTAAGTGGCATAATAGAGGATGACATGACTGTTTTCTTTAACTGTATTTTTCAATCTTTACATAATGATCATATGTTTGTAACATTTTGGACATTTTTAAATTGCATATATAGCACCAAAAAAGCTAAAGACAAGTATTAAGTAATAAATTCATAAAAAATATTCTAAAACAATGGGAAAATCAGATTTAACACAAAAAGGATAAACATCTGTAATTTTTAAAACATTGTTGATCATTGGAAAGTTTAAGATTGCTTTATTTCTGGGTCTACACTAAAAGCAAGATGATTAAGGATTAAAATTCTACTTTCATGTATTGTTCTATGAAAGGATAAAAGGAGAAAAAAACTAAAAAGATGATCTTCTTGGTTATTTGGAACCAAGGAGGGTTCAGTATTCTGACTTAAACTTTACTCCTCCTAAAGGCCCACGCTCCTAGACTTCTGACTTTAGGAATGTGGCCAACAATGATGGTAAGAAGAATCTGAGCCAGCTGCAGTAGCTTATGCCTCTACCTGCCCTGACTGTAAGCTTAGAAAAAATTTGTATGTGCAACTTTGTCTGTTTTAAAGGTTCCCATCTGTCAGCCATCTTTTTGATGATCCTCTTGTCTGCCTGCTTTTTATATGTGTTACTAGTTCTTTAACACTTGGACCATACTACATTGATCTTACTGGTAGTCTCTGGGAAAGAAAAATCTTGGCTGAATGGGCCACCCATACATGTATGGCCCTGTCTAAGAGAAAGACGTTCCACTATAACACAATCTAATCGCACCACTGGCCCAAAGAATATTGACATAAATTTTGGAAGACACTCTGTTTTAAGAAGATGGAATTGAGAGTCTGGAAGATTTAAGTACCAAATTTCACGTCCACTGGTAAGAATAGGAAAGAGGCATCATGCCAGGTTCCACACAGGTTGCCATTACTCCACTGAGACATGAGTTGAAGATATCTGGAAGTAGTCTAAAACAAAAGAGCAAAGACACAAGGAGAGGTCATTTAAACAAACTTGACTTTCAACCATTTTATCTAATCCCTGACTGCATAAATATATAGGACCTTATAATAAATGACTATTTTGCAACAAGACCAAAGATGAAGAGAAAACTTTTAGGTATCAAGTAAAAACAGGTTATAAGATTAAACCATCTCATTTGGACAACAATCTGTCATTTCTTTGTAATCTACATTTGGCACATAAAGTCATCAAATTATAAAATAATGCTGACAGCAATTTCAATTTATGAGAGCAGAACACAATTATCATGCAAAGAAAGAGAAACCAGAAAAGCTTATATTTTTTATTTGTTTCTCTAGAAATTCTCCAGTTTACATTGTTGATTATCTTGTCTCCATCCTTCATCATAGAAATGCCACTTCTAAGTACTGTGTATAGAATACAAGGTTGCTCTTTACATGTAGTGACATTATTTAATTGGTGCCATGCTCTAATACTAAGGAGGAGGGGAACATTTTCAGATTTTATTTTAACTAATATCTGGCCTTAAAATTATCTTTATACAATATTGAATTCCAGAGGCAATGGCTGCAGCCATCTTGGTAAAAAGTTACCACGATTAATACGCAGTCGAACTATATATAAAATATCACTATTAATGAATTAATGTCTCCATCCCACCAGATTAGCTTTTAGAACATGCTATTGACCATTTTATTACTTGCACCCAAGACCCATGCTCTTGAGTCTCAAAGATGCACTTGTAGAAATGTTCCTTCACAGAAGAATGTGCCCCTCTCTACACAGTCATGCTGACATTATTTTATCCACACTGAAGGCTCTAAACAACTCCTAGTCACCTTTCTGGAGTCCTGAATTGTTTCTGGACTGTTTTGTTTTTGTCTCTCTTGATGGTTTCAGGTGAAGAAATCCCTGTTCAACACCAGTTGAGGAATTCCATCTTCATTAACCAGGACACTCAACATCTATTCATACTTAAACTATGTGGAGGACTGCCAAGGGTTCATCCCTAAATCATGGATCGAGTCAATAATATGAAGATGGATAAGTTGTTTACTAATCAACAAAATGGAAATCTGAAAAAGTCACAAGCATGAAAACTTTCTAAGAATATGACAGAGGATAAAAGACCACAATTCTCCTTCCATAAGTCAATGTTACAATAATATGTGCTGCCTGAAATACATAAATGTACACAATTTAAATGTTTTTATTTTGCTGAGAACTGAAAATAATTTCAGGTAATTGCTGATTAAAATGTAGGAAAATACTGCATACATTACAAGTGATTAGCATAAGGAAACATCACATGAATGTTTACAGAAATGAGATGGATGAAATTATGAACTGTAGATAACGTCTGTATCTTGTATGGAGGAAACTTAAAACTATATAATGAGGCTTACATCTGCACAGTAATGAAGTTGCTAGTCTCTGCATTCAGACTGGGAAAATTAGTGTTCTGTCTACACAAAGTAATGACTTTGTAAACATACTAATAGGAAAAATTAAGTCATAAAATGGAAACATTCACAGATTTTTTTTTTAGCATGAGTCTGAGCAAATTTTGCCTTTTTAGCTCCCAGACTAGTTTGTCTTTTTCCTTTTCAATAGGAGATATTTCAGTAAGAATTCTGAAAACTTAAAACAGAATAAATAACATCTGTCATTTCTAGCAAAAGTGATATTTTCATTTAAATTATCAATGAGTGGTAGAAAAAAGATTAAAATAACTGAAATGAGTATTTATTTTTAATGCTTTATATATTTTTTATTTCTTACATACATGACAATAGTGGAATGCTTTAAAATCATAATTATCCATTCACAACACCATTTTTCATAACTCTGTATGTAAATTATGTTCACTCCAAATTATGCCATTATACATGAGCTCTATTATTATTATTACTTTTGCATAACAATTCTTACTACACTTTTATACCACAATTTATCATATTTCTGATTGTATATAAGATATGTTAACACCAAATTCACATCTTCATACATGTATTTTGTATAATGATGAGGGTCTCCTTCCACCATAAAACGATCATTAATGGATTTTTAAACACAGGAATGAAAAGCCTTATTATGTAACATAAAAAGACAAATTTGGTTACAGACACTGTTATCCAGATTTCCTGTGATTGATTTATAGCATGCCACTCTACCCTTTTCTTTTTTAGTCCAAACTTTAGTAAGAGATGATAGTCACAGCATCCACTACGATAGACTGTAATGTATGCATTGAAATGAAGAGAAATGGTTTTGACAAATCATACAGATATTACAAAAATGTAGTTTAGGTCAGTTGTATCTCAGGGCAGATATCCAGGTGGCAGGAAATCATTTCTTACTGAATTTATGAAGGTAGCATGGAAAATGCATGGTTACAGAGCAAGAAAACAAGAAATGTGTGTGTGTGTGTGTGTATGTGTGTGTGTGTGTGTGTGTGCGCGTGCGTGCGTGCACACGCACGTGCAGTCTCAGGGATCTATAGGTTTTGTAGACATGGTTCCTGGACACAACCCTGGTGATGCCCAGCAGAGATCCACAGGGCATAAGCAAGAAGTTGTGTAGCATAAGTGGATAATCTTCCCCACTGCCAGATTCTTTGTTTAGCCAGCACATGTGTAGAGTCTTCATTAAGACTTTGTCGATCTCTCAGATCATTGCATGGAGATTTGGGGGTATGTTGTGGTGACCTTGTTCTTGTTTACCCCACTGATCTATCCATATCTGTGCATAACACATGTCTATCACTTATTTGCCACCTGCAAAATCTTGAACATCCACATATTCATTTTCAGATATTTGTAAACAGGAATTAGCATAAATCATCATTTAAAAAATATACAAATTTGTATCCTGATAAAATGTGGTAATGAGGAGATCTGTTCTGTGTCTTTTGAGCTTGGTCACAGGTAATAACATTCCATGACAGGTGTGTTGAGAAAATACTTGATCTCACAGAATTCTTGATGGAGCCACGGTGTGGTGGCACACACTTGTAATCTCAGTGGCTCCAGAGGCTGAGACAGGATGATCAGGAGTTCAAAGCCAGCTTCAGCAACAGCAAAGTGCTAAGCAACTCGGTGAGACCCTGTCTCTAAGTAAAATACAAAATAGGGCTAGGGATGTGGCTGAGTGGTCAAGTACCACTGAGTTCATTCCCCAGTACCAAAAATAAGAATTCTTGATGGAGTCTAAAATAAGATCTTAACTATCATAGGGCTTTCTGAGAGGCTTGAAAGGACAGTTGTCTATTGATCATTTGTAGAAGGAATGCTATACCAAGAAAAACTTCTCCTGACTGCATAGATATGATTCATGATCCCTGTCACTGACATTTTTCCAATATTGGCTTCTAATATCCAAAAGTCATGTCTTCCAAAAATGCTTTAAGAGGGACCTTAAGATATACCACCACATACTATCCAAATACAGAGCTTCTGGAATATGTGAGGCACAGGCATCTACTTTTGAAAAAGTGGTTAATGACACTTAAACTGGTGACTGAGTAACAGGGAGTACAATGAAGAAAGAGAAGGAGAGACCCTGGATCTTGATGGTGTATGTAAGTTTGGCAGGGTGGATAGATAGGAAAATATGGCAAATTTTCTTTTTTTTTTTTAAGAGAGAGTGAGAGAGAAGAGAGAGAGAGAGAGAATTTTTTTTTTATATTTATTTTTTAGTTCTCGGCGGACACAACATCCTTGTTGGTATGTGGTGCTGAGGATCGAACCCAGGCCGCACGCATGCCAGGCGAGCGCGCTACCGCTTGAGCCACATCCCCAGCCCGGCAAATTTTCTTATTTGCCCATTCTTCTCTTGAGCCCAAGATATCTTTGTTCATTTTTCACACAAAACGCACTTAACAAATGCACTTAACAAATCCAAACTCTATAATAAAATCTCAAAACAATTTAGGCATAGAAGGAACTTTCTTTACCTAAAATGTCACACACAAAAAATCTCATATAAAATCATTTGTTATCTGAAAAAAATCAAAATTTTCCTCAATTTAGAAACAAGTCAAGATTGTCCACTCTTACCATTTTAATGTTTACTGGAAGATGATGTCAGGACAATGACACTAGAAAAAAATGAATATCAGACATAAAGATTAGAAAGAATGTCAAACTTTCTCTGCAAATGACATTATTCTATATTTAGAATAATAAGGACATAATGAATGCAATTAGAAGTAAAAATGAGTCTGGTAATGTTTCAGGACAGATAAAAACACATAAACCCATTGCATTTCTATACAGTAGCAACAAATGATCTAAAAAGGAAATCCCAAAACTTTCTTCCTTAAATAGCATTATAAAAGTAATAAATTTGGGAATAAATTTAATAAAATAAGTATAGTTTATAGACAATGAACTAAACTTATTGAAATTTATTAAATACTAATTATAAATGGAAATATTTGATGTTCATTAATTAGAAGGCATATTATTGTTAAGATAGTAATAACTTCCAAGTGGTTCTATAGATTTAATGCAATCCATATTTAAATCCAAGAGGGCATTCTTTTTTTTTTTTTTTTTACTAAATTGATAATCTGTTTATAAAATTCTAATATAAATGTAATATATCCAGACCAGACAAAATAATCTTGAGAAAGAATAACAAAGTTATCATGGTAATCTCATAGGTCCTGATTTTAAAAATTACTTTAAAGGCATAGTATTAAAGTCTTATGGGGATGTTGTAAGGATAGATATTTATATTAATGGAGTAAAACTGAGTGCCCAAACATAACCCTTACATATGATCAATTATTTCTAACATTGCTAAGTTCATACAATATGGAAAGTATTCTTAATCAAATGTTTCCTGTTGGATTTCACCTATAATTGGGATTCATCTATCACAACATATAAATAATTAAAGCAAATTGTTCATACACCTAACACACAAATACTATTGCTAAATAGGAATATTATGTAGAGAAAAAGAAATATATCTTTGTGGCCTTCAGTTAAAAAATATCCTCTAAGATAAACATTAAAACAGTAAATGGACAAGAAATAGGAGAAAAATATAGATATATTGAAATTTATCACAATTAAGGATTATATGATCAAAAAACTTTTATACAAGACACCTCAAAAGAATAGGAGAAAATCTTTCCAAGTCATATAGCTACCATGGGTCTATTTTCCAGAATCCATAAACATAACTTACAAATCAAAACTAAAAAGGAAAATATCACAATTGAAAAATAAATTATTTGAATAAACTATTTTGCAAAAAGCTATACAATGTGCACACAAAGCCACTAAAAATATTTTGTCTTGGGGAAATGCAAATCTAAATCAATATCAGACTTGCTTCATAAATATGAAAGGCATGTCACTAAATGAAAAAAAATGAAAGAAAAAATATTTCATAATTCAATTTATATGACACTCTGGAAAAGTATAGATATAGTAAAAAGATTAGTGATTGGAAAAGAGTAAGATTGAATTTGTGACTACAGGAAATTGCTTTAGGGCAATTAATTCCCTATAGTAACTTAATGATGAATTCATAATTATGATTTTCAAATCCTACTTTAACAAAACATGAACTTCAAATATATAAAAACTAACAATATGTATCTAACAAGAGAGTGTCAAACTATATGTGGCAGAAACTGACAGAAGAGCAAAGAGAAAAAGATGAATGCACTATTATATTTGGAAATACCAACACCCTCTACCAGGAGTGGATAGATCCAGGAGGCGTATTTTCAGTAAAGATACATTTGAAACCAATAGTACTATCAATAAGTAGGATATAATTGAAAACCACAAGTATCTTTGACAATCACATACATACTCTACTTACTGTTACATGGAACATCCATCAAGATAGACTACATTCTGATCCAAATAACATATTCAGAAGAATGGAAATCATATCCTGTATGCTCTTAGACCACAATGGACTTAAGTTACAAATCAAAGAGTAAGCAAAAAGATAACTGAAAAATCTCAAAATGCATGAGGATTAAATGATGCATTTTCAAATAACATGTTGATGAAGGAAAACACCTTAAGAGAAAACAAAATTTGAAGTGAATGAAAATAAAACACAAGTCTTCAAAATTTGATACAAAAAAAAAAAAAAACAGAACTGGGAGGCTGGGGTTGTGGCTAAGCAGTAGAGCATGTACAAGGTACTGAGTTTGATCCTCAGCACCACATAAAAATAAATAAATAAAATAAAGGAATTGTGTCCAACTACAACTAAAAAAACATTTAAAAAAACAGAACTGGGAAGGAAATGCATGGCACTGAATGTATATTTTCGCAAAGATATAAGAGCTAAGTAAATCATCTAAATTTCAATCTTTGGAATACAGAAAAAGAAGAACAATAAAATTAAATCCAAAATAAATAGAAGATATATTTAAAAAATCAAAAAAGTAATAATTAAAGCAATTAGAATCTCTGAATGAATATTGATAACTTACTGGTTCCCAGAACATGGAAATGTCTAAAATTGTGAGGGTACCCACAATATTCTAAACTATATTCTTGCTTTACATTTTAAATGAGAACATAATGATTTTTAGAAATGAGCAAAGGCACACTAACACAGGAAAAGTTTACAACTTTACTAAATTGCATAGTTTAAAACTGCTACAAGAAGGCTGGGGATGGAGCTGGGGTTGTAGCTCAGTGATAGAGCACTTGCCTAACTCATGTAAGGCCCTGGGTTCAATCCTCAGCACCACATAGAAATAAATAAATAAAATAAAGGTATTGTATCCGTGTATAACTATTTTTTTTAAATGAGAGCTGGGGATGTAGCTCAATGTTAGTTAATGTTAAAGCACTTGCCTAGCATGCACGAGGCCCTGCGTTCAATCCCCAGCACCACAATCTCTCTATATTATATATGTTTAAATATATAATAATAAATAAACCTTAAATTGCATAAGAATAGATTTTAATCTCATCACCACAAGGTATATAAATTGGTGAGGTGCTCTATACAATAATTAGCTTAAATAAAACGTAATGCAATGTATATATATAGGTCAAAGCATACATTTTACACCATAAACACAATTATTATTTGTCAACTAAAATTACATAGATAAATTTGGCGAATTATGAATAATTAAGAAATTTAAGTACATAAATACGTACGCAATGTAAGACACCACGTGACAGAAAGAATGTCTACAAAATAGCAGCAACAGTCTGAGAAACAAGAAAATTAATGAGGTTTGTATATGAACACCGCATTACACATAAGGTCATGCAGATACACACAGGAGAAGATGTGTCTGTCTGCAGGGAAAGCCAGCCAGCAGCCCCTACTCCCTACCTCCAATCCAGCGCCATCATCCTCGGCATCTCAGAGATACCAGCGGCTTCGCCACCTCCTGAGGCTTTGCTGCCACTCCTGCTTTGCTGGCGGGGTTCCTTTCGCGCGCAGCTGCGGAACTCCTTTAATCCCTTTTCCGGTCTGACTGCTCAAAGCTTCCGATGTGTGGCATGCTGGATGCGGTTGAGTAGGGTCCTGAATTTTCTTATCCACGAATCCCATCTACCTCTTAAGAAGGACCCAGGGTACAAGAACCTGCAGTCCAGGTAGGGACATTCAAGATCGCTGGGACTACTGATTCATGAGCCTAGGATTTCTCTCTGCCCCTCTGCCCCTTTGCTCCTGACATCATAAAAAAGACTATTTTATATGCACATAAATAAACCAGTAAAAATAGAGATCTCAAAAACAGGAACGTGTGTGTGTGTGTGTGTGTGTGTGTATACACACATATATATATGCAAATTGATAAAAAGATCAATGAGGTGAGGATGGATTTGTGTGTGTTGTAGGAAGTTGAATATCCATTTGAGAATAAAAATCTAAACTTTACCCTCATATTAAACATGAAATTAATTTCAGACAGATCATACACCTAAATATAGAAAATATTTTAATACAACATTTATTATATATAAAATAACTTCAGGATTAGGGTATTTTTTTAAATAGATCTGCAAAATATTTGCCACTTAGAAAAAATACAGCTTGTTTGTGCTGCATTGGAGGCATGAGCTCTACCACTGAGTTACACCCTCAACACCAAAATACTCTAATAGTTAAAATATATAGGGACTCAGACAACAGACACAGTCAAGCTCAAGATTCTTTTCTTTCAGATGTTCTCTCAGATTCAGAACTGGACCATAGGAGTGGAGATAGTACCTGCATCTTGAGATGCTCTATGAGTAAACTAATAATATATAAAATCTGTAGACTAATCCCCGGTCTGTACTGACCATTAAGCCAGTATCTGCAAATACTAACAGGTTTTCTAATAATTGCGATATGCAAGTTATTTGTTCCAATTTTAAAATTAATCATGTTATAGCTGATGAACACATTGAGACAAGAAAAAAACTCATAATTCATAATTTAAGATGTATGAAATTGTACCTATTCACCACCAAGGTCAATTAAGTTAACACCAAGTTCTGCTCTCATATACATGAGCCATTTTTCATTGATCGCTGTCTTCTATTCAGGCTGGAATGTGGCGGCAGGGTTTTTGTCTCATGATGTGGTCTGACTCTGGCATCTTTCTGAGAATTCCATTGGTCATGCCAGCCTCAGTGAAGTCTGGTCACAGGTGGTTTAGTGGGTTATGGGAAATCACATCTTCCATATTAGTGAGTAATATGTGGGAACTGGTTGCTCAGCTCTGTCTTTTTTGCCTGAGACTTCATATTAGTAAAGTTGCCTATCCTATCAATACTAAACACTCAGAGTCCACTGAACCTTATTAGCCATTCTGAGATGAGTAACTACTCATTCAATTCTACTTTCTCATTAAGGGCCTGAATATGTACATTTTTTAATATGTCCCCCTATTTTCTTCCTTTTTAAAGCATCTGTGCATGTAAAATAACAATAACAACATAACAAAACTATTCCCTTTAATAAAGCACCCCATTTCCCATTATATTCCCTATATACTAGTTAATTACAAGCTAATGGGACACTGCCCATCTCAATTTACTCTATTCTTTCTCTGGCTCTCCATTGTGGAATTTCTTTCAAATGAAGTTTCACTAACCCTTACTGACTTCTCATCAGGTTAGTCTCAGAAGGCTGAGGCAGGAGGATCGCAAGTTCAAAGCCAACCTCAGCATTAGTGAGGTGCTATGTAACTCAGTAAGAACCTGTCTCTAAGTAAAATACAAAATGGGGCTGAGGATGTGGCTCAGTGGTCGAGTGATCCTGAGTTCAATCCCCTGTACCAAAACAAAAACCACTTGTGTATCACAATTCTAATTTCTTTTCAGTTTTGAGACCCCTTTTCCCACACTATCAAATCTAAAAATTGGAAAAGTCAGTTTCAAATATTTCCATTGTGCTAGAACAATGCCTAATATCACAGTTCAAATAATGGAAGTACTCCAATCAAAGTTAATACATTAGGATCTGTCATATTCCAAAATCTTCATGCCCTGGACACTGTTGGCCTACCCAGATGAAACTGGTGTATCCATGGGTGAAGAATGCTATTATTATATAAACTGAACAAATAGTGTCTAATCTGTACCTTTTAAAGGACAAGATAAAACCTATCATATAAATGAGATTCAACCATTTTATTGTACTCACCCATTCCCAAGGATGGGCAAGTGATCTAAAAGAGCATGGGGAAAATGTGTTTGATTTGTTCTTTCTGCTTATTCATTCTCATTCTGATCTGCATTATTTATCTTTGAAGATCTCTTACCATTCAGATACTAAATTTACTCTTTTTTCTCCACAGGCACCAAGTCAGCTTTAACATGTGAAAATTCTATGGAAATTCCAGAAATAGGCATGCAGGAATCAAAAAATACACAACTCCTGCTTATTGACTTTTTTTAAGTTATAGGCACTTGCAAAACAGCAGGTACAAGATCATTCTTACATCCATTTTGTTTCTTAAAGGCAGGAGATGTTAAAATGTTAAGGGTGCCCTTCTTGTGCTAGAATGGAATCACCATTCTTATCCTAAAGTACAGGAAGTCCAGACTGAGAGGACTCTGAACATACCTTAAGATTACTCTTATGTTTTAACCCTCCATACATATAAAATTGATTAACATTATGACTGAAGATATTTATTTCAGAAATGCAAATTTGCAACATTTTTTTAAAAATAGAGCATAATGTTCTATATTAATAGAGTAAACAACAACCAGATGAACACCTCAAAGATGTTTAAAAACTACTTAACATAGGCAAAATTCATTTATGATAAAAAGCACTGAAAAAATTAGACATAGAAGAAAAATTTCTTAACCTAAAATTAGAATCCACACACAAAAAAATTCTTATAAAACCACATTAGGGGCTGGGGATGTGGCTCAAGTGGCAATGCGCTCAACTGGCATGCACGGGGCGCTGGGTTCGATCCTCAGCACCACATAAAAATAAAGAAAGATGTTGGTGTCCACAGAAAACTGAAAAATAAATATTAAAAAAATTCTCTCTCTCTCTCTTTCTCTCTCTCTCTCTTTAAAAAAAAACACATTAGTGTGAATGTCTCAGCAATTTTCCCAAGATTAGAAAATACAAAGATATGAACAGTAACTCCTCTGTTACTTCTATTAGTGTAGGTTGTAATCAGGGCAGTTAGGCAAGAAAATTACATACTTAATATTCACATTGGAAAGGAAGAAGTCAAACTATTTGTCTTCACATTATATGATATTTTATAGAGAGTATTATATAGTCTGCTAAAATAATTGGAACTAAAAATCAAGATCAGTCATGTTGCAGTACATAATATGCAGAAGTCAATTTCACACTATCGATCAGTAATAATAAAACTCAGAAAACTAGATATATTAAAAAAATATACTTATGAAGAAATTTAGTAAGTGGAAGCTATATAGACTGAAACCTACAAAATATTTTGAAATTAAATAAATTTAAAATAGGAAAAATTTCCATGTTTGTTGATCAGAAAATTTAAATATTAACATAGTGATACTTTCCAAATTATATATAGTTCAATGAAATCTATATAGAAATTATATCTTCCTTTTTAAATTTCATAGCTTTGCAGTAATTGGCAAACTACTTTTAAAATTCATAAGGAAATTGAAATGATCTAAAATAAGCAAAACACTCTTAAAAAAGAAGAACGAAGTTGGAGTAGTAGATTCATAATTTATGATATCAAAATTTACAGACTGAGCATACTCATGAATTTGTGGCACTGGTATAAAAATAAACACAAATATCAATGGTATAGAGTTGAATGTCTAATATTAACCCACATATTCATGAAGAACTAGTTTTCAAAGGGTGCCAAGGCAAGTGGGCATAGTGACACATGCCAATAATTCAAGCTATTCAGGAGATCAAGACAGGAAGATGGCAAGTTTGAGGTTAGCCTGGACAACACAGTAAGACTCCATCTCTCAGAAACAAAAATAAGCACCCCCCCAGAAAAAGGTTGCAAAAACAATTCAATATGGAAAAATATTTTCTTCAACAAATATTGCCGGAACAAGTGAATATCCATATCCACATGCAGTTTGGACTCTTCCCTCACACCATATATGTAATTAACACAAAGAAATCACACACATACATGTTACAGCTTAAACTCCAAACCCTACAGAAGAGAACATACCAACAAATCTTCATGACATACATGAAAAAAAAATTCTCACAGATAACAACATAATACAAATGAATGAAGAAAGAGCTTTTGTGATTCTAAGTATAATATTACAACCTCCCCCAAATGGGAGAAAACACTTGCAAAAGATATAGCTATAGCCCATACTATATAAAACGCTCCAACAATTCATGAATAAAGTGAAATATTCTAATTTAAAGTGAGTGGAATGTTTTTCAAAGAATATATAGATGATGCCTGATAAATACAGGAAAAGAGGCTCAACAACTTTATTTGTTAGTGAAATGCATATCCAAACCATCATGATATAAACTTCATAAAAATTAGTGGTATATACTTAACTTAATAAAGCCAACTGGAAAAAAAACTACATAGTGTGTAAGTCCATTTACAACACTCTGAAGAAGGTGAATTTATAGAGATGATTAAAAGATTAATGGTTACTAGGAACTTGGGAGAGACAAAGTTTGAAAAGGTGAAATACAGATTTCCTTCTGACAGTGAAATTATTCTGATGTTAATGGTGTGTTAATGATACTATTTTTCAAATTTACAGTCCCTTATATCAAAAAGAATGAACCTTAACGTATATAAATTTAAAACTAGTTAATAGGTTAGAGGACCACAGGGAGAAATGCATAGAACATATAACTGTGAAACAAATATACATAATAAGCTAAGGGAAGGAAGTGAGAGGTAAGGAGCTGACCTAAATAATAGGAAGTATGTGGAGATTCTAAGGTTAAATTCCAAAGGAGTCATATGTAAGCATCACCCTTTTGTTGGTAAAGTTGTTTCAGTAGGGGTATGAATTAAAATTTTTGAAACCTCTACCAGTGTTTGGGCAGAATGATCAAATAAATCAAATTACTCTTTTAGAGTGAAAGGTTTTGCACAAAAAAGTAGACATGATTAGACTGATTCACAAGGTGTTAGATTAGATTCAGGTCATTCTGGGAACGTTAGTAGGAATTTATGTTTAACTATATATGCTGACGGGGTAAATGTAGAAATATTTAGATGAGTATTTGTTGAAGTTACTGTATGCATATATTTCTTTGTGCTGTGTCAGCTGATGAAGCTTAGAATGAATAGACACTGGAGTGTCAGTGACTACACCTGGTACCCAGGCATTTATTTCTAATACTATTTACTATCATATGTGACTAGGACTCTAAAAAGAAATGATAAATGCTGGAATGGGTTAGGAATCACCAAATTATTCTGGATTACGTTACAGTTGCAAGAGTAAAACTAAACAATAATGCAACCAACCAATCAGCCAGACATACAAAATCACACTACAATCTCAGTACAGAAATCAACTATAAACCCTTCTAATGTCTATCATTGTAAACACTTGAACAACAAAATAAACTTACATAAAACATAGTATAAGCATGAGGAAAACATTCCAGAAATCCCAAATTGGGAATGCCAAATGTTAAAACAAACAAGGAATGTCTGAGGAATTGTCACAGCCAAAGAAGCCAAAATAGAGAGGGTGTCTAAGTGTGAAGTGGTTTCCTAAATAGAATCCTGGAACAGAAAGTGGGCATTCAGTAAAAATTAAGAAAATCTTAATAAAGTCTGGATTTCTGAGAATGGTAACATAATATTTATTCATTAATTGTGATTATGTGCCATGCTAATATAAGAGATTAATGATGAGGAAACATTTGCATATGTAAACTATCTATGATATATCAGCCATTGTTATAAAATGAAACAGATTTTCAAAAATTTAATGTCAAACTTAATAGAACATTATAAATATTGTTGATGCCCCCATGTGAATTCCTCCTAACATCTCTTTGCTTTGGGGTAAAGATTACTAGCATTTTTAACTATTTGTCCTCTTAATTTTCATTTTTTTTTCTGTTTGCATTTCTGAGCCAAGCACATTTTTAATTGTCTTCAAATTTAGATAAATTTGTTATCTAAATTACTCCATATTTATAGTTTAATCTTAGAAAATCAATGGACAAATCCATTTTGTGGGACACACTAGAAAATACCTAGCTTTTTCTTTTCACAAAGGTTAATGCTATGCAAAATGAGTCAAGAATGAGAAACTGTTTTTGAATGTCAATTCCCTAAATAAATTAATTAAAGGACACTAATAGAATGGATCAAAAATAAGATTTGACTGTCTACAAAAACCTACTTTAATATACAGATATAAAATGAAAGTAAAAGGATGAAGTTAATACACTGTGCTAATACTCATCAAAAGAAAGCAGCTACAGCTATGCTAATTTCTGACTGAACAGAATTTGAAGTAAAATGGTCAGGGATAAATAGGAACATTACAAAAGGAAAGAAGGGTCAATTTTCCAAAAGTTATGTAACTATCCTAAACATGTATGCACCTGAGCATCACATTATATGGGGCAGAAGCTGATAGAACTGTGAGAAGTAGATGAGTCTGCATTTATCACTGAAGAGTTCAATACCCTCTATCAGAAATGGACAGATCTAGTGAGAGAAAATCAGTTAAGGACATAATTGAAAACAGTATCAGTCAATCAACAGGATTCAGTTATGTCAAAATGAACTCCATTATTATGTATTATAAGATCCTTGCTTAGCATCTGGATGGCCATCTTAAGTGACAGCCACCATGTTAAAAAAAATGTCTCACTTTCCCACTTTCCCGCCTAAGGGCGTTTCTGAGAAAGTCTCACCACTCCCTCATACCAACCCAATCCTTAACCACACACATTAGGACACACCATACACACACCATACACACCACACACACACACACACACACACACACACACTTGCTCCGATTCCTGAGCCTCCCCTATAAAAGTCCTAAAACGCAAGCCTGTTTTGCCTCTCTCTCCTATAGAGAGATGGACTTTGTTTGTCAGCTCTGACAAATAAATTCTCCCATGTATCAATTTCTGTTCTCCGTCTTTCATTTCTTGCTTACCCATCTCTCATTCTTCACTTTCCCTTCATGTATAATTCACCATTTTTTAATGGAAAATGTTTAATTGCTTTGCTAGCAAAGGAGAAACACAGGGGACTCCTGTCCCAGAGCCTGTGATTCTGCCCATCAGCAGGAACAAGGGACTTTTAAAGAAGTGACTCAAAGGCTACATTCCACTTGTTCTCCATTGGAATTGGAATTCACTAGTTAATTTGGGAGATAGTCATTTCTGAGGTCTTCCAATACCATCCCCAAAGTCTGGATTATTTTTTTTCCTATGGTGGGTGTGTACTCAGGGACAGATAACTCTGCCTAGGATAGGGAAGAAAAGTAATCCCATTTCCCCTGAGATTAGGGAAGGGGGAAAGATTAGGGAGGAGCAGGGAGAGAGGAAGAGAAAGAAACATTACCATTTTAAAAATAAATTGAAGTGCCAGAGCAACAAGGGTTATATTCAACACGTAAAGTGAATCACTGTTACATTTTCCCACTGTCAACTTCCACATTCCATTTCTATGGGAAAATATAATTCACTATTAAACTGTAATAAAATCAAAATATATAATTGCATAGCAAAAACAATTATTGCAAGTCAAGCCAGAGGAGGTAACATAATTAGCAATACAGAATGATCGAAGTCCCTTTATTATAAAAGAAAAATATATAAAATAATATTTATAGAGATAGACCAGGAATCAGCTGTCCTTTGTCACACAAACTCCACAGAGGGTTGAGCTCATCAGTTCCTACTGTGGTCCTACATTTAGCGAGGATGATCTAGAACTGAGCACATCTTTTGGGACCTCTGACCTGTAGGGTTCTCTTCCAAGTTTCTCTCCTGCTGTATATTGAAGGGGGATTATAAATAACAAAGCCTCCAGAAATTAGGGAAAGAAAAAGAGGTGAGGCAAGATTGAATAAAATTCAGAATATATAATTATAATGATTATAATAATATAAAGTGAGGAGTGATATGGAAAAATTGCCCAAGTTTCACAAGAACTTTAGGGATCTAAGTGTAAATAGCAATGTTTTTGAAAGGAAAGTGACCACAATACTTGGAGTGACCAAAAGATCTTTATTGTAGCAGTGCAAAAGGGGGGAGAGAGAGAGAGAGAGAGAGAGAGAGAGAGAGAGAGAGAGAGAGAGAGAGAGAGAGAGGGGAAAGAGAGAGCAAGAGAGAGAGAGCAAGAGCAAGAGAGGGAGACAGAGAGAGCAAGAGCAAGAGAGACAAAGAGAGCAAGAACAAGAGAGAGGGACCTGGCAGGAGGGAGTTTTTTATAGCCCAAATCTAATGTGGTCTCTGCAAGCTGCCTTGTTGGCATACAGTGATTGGATCATACAGTAGTGTTATCTTCTGCCTTCAGGCAGATGGGGCAGGGGCTAGATGTGGGTTTCCATTGCACCAGATGGGTGGGGGTTGAGTGTTCAGCCTTGAGTAGGGTTGAGTGTTCAGACTTAATGCAAAAGGTAATAAAGGACCAGACAGAGTGGGGTTTGAGTGTGTAGGTTATCCTGCAGCTAAACATGAAAAGTTGAAAACCTACTATATCCATGTATAAGACAACCACTTCAAAAATGAAGGTTAATGGGAAAAGGTTATCAATTATTAATCAACACTGGGTGACATTGAATATCCATCAGTACACATGAAATCTATATTTAAATGCACAATGAATGCAAATCAATTGCATGTGATCATAGATCTAAATATAAAAGTTTAATACAGCATATAGAATATTATTTAAGAGACAGTTTGTGACAATGAGGTGGGGTAAAAACTTCTTAATATAAACCTAGAATATATTTAATATACAAAAGAAATAACATATAGCATAGTTGAAGTGAGCAAAGACTCTGGAGAGAAAATAAATTCAGGGTTCCTTTTACTCCTTTTCTTGTAGGTTGTCAGATCAAATTCAGAACTGGATGATGGGACTGGTAATAGAGCCTGCATCTTGAGATGTGGAGAGGTTCGCTGAACTAAGAATATATGAAGAGAGGCAAGAGGTCTATACTAACTAATACATCAGAATTTGCTAGTACTTAGATTTTTTTAAGTAATTGAAAGATGTATTTTTACAGTTGATGAATAATACATCACAATGAAAGAAGAAAACTATTAACAAATTATGACACAAACTTCTCCCAACTTAGAATTTTCAACTCATAACTATCAAAAATTAATCCTTTTCACTTATATAAACTTAAACACGTTTTTATCACTCTTATAACTACATGAGATGGAAAATAAAATATATTAACAAAGATATTTCTATAATTTCTCCCATTCAGATCAAATCCTCCTGGATCACTTTTCATCCAATTTGGTCTGCAGTTTTCTCACAATATTGCCATCTATCCTGATCAGAAACTTGGCTATGCCACATTTCTTGAGACAGTATTATATAACTTTCTGAAATTATCTATCCTCATTATTGATGGCCCCTCTTCAAGATTTGAAGTTGATGACATCATCAAAAGATGGCAAAGGTTTTTATACCAAGTTTAATATATGCACTTGAGGACCATCACATAATAACTACCTTCTGGAAAACAGTGTCTTCATAACAAAATTTAAGATGGCCCCCTGAAAGATGTGAAAATGTATACCATGAAATACACCTTTTTTGACTTCCCATTTCTCAGTATAAAATCATGGACACAAATATAAGCATGAAACTAAGACTTCCATACTAAAAATAAAGGAATACATTTCATGGCTTAGGTTAAACAATGATTTCTAAGGTATAACCACAAAAATTCAAGTGAAGAAAAAGGCAAGTTTTATATTTTGAGCTGTAATTGAAGGAACTTGCTTACACCATTTTTACAATAAATGGACTAACTATAGTTACCTTCTACCTAGTTATTGAACTAAGAATGCAGTGAATGAAGAAGTAATCCATATAATTTATAATTAATCAAGTTGACTGAAATTTCCCCTAAAGCTTAAGAATCCATGGAGGCTGAATTAAGTGAAAAATAAATCCAAATGACGTAAAATAGAAATCAAGAAAGCAATCCAATTTACAATAGCTACAAAAAATACCTAGGAATAAATTTAACCAAAGAAATGAAAGATCCTTATAATGAAAACTATACAGTGTTGATGAAATAAATTAAAGATGCACCCCAAAATACAAAATCTCCCCATTGTCTTGGATCAGAATAAATGTTAAAATGTCCATAACCTCCTAAGCAACCTGCAAATACCTCTCAAAATAACAATGATATTCTTCCTAAAAATAGAAAAAGAAAACCTACAAAAAACTGAAAGTCTGAAGCAATTCGGAGCAAAACAACAAAGTAAGTGGTATCTAACTTCAAAATGTACTACTACAAAGATGCCATAATCAAAAAACCAAGGTATTGGCATAAAAACAGAAAAATCAACAGAACAGCATACAGAGCATAGAAGTAAACCCATACATCATCAGTCAATTACTTTTTAGCAAAGGTATGAGATACACCATGGGGGAAAGGGCATTTTTTTCAATAAATGATGTTGAGAAAATTTTTTATGTGCATGGCAAAAGAAACTAAGTCATCTCTTACCAGATACAAAAAAACAAATCAAAATAGTTAAAGACTTAAATATAAGACCTGAAACTATGAAACTTCAAGAAGAGGAATTTTAGGGCATGAAGTGGGCAAATATTTTTTAGATATGAGTCCCCAAAGCTCAAGAAACAAAAGCAGACAGATCAAATTATACCTAGCTAGAAAGTTTCTGCACAGCAAAGGAGAAAAATCAACAGAGTGAAAGGACAGCTAACAAAATGAAAGAAAATATTTCCAAATTATACATATAACAAGGGATTGATATCTGTGATATGTTAAGAAATTTTAAAAAACTCAACATAAAGCATTCAACCTTTGCCTTTTGTAACCAAAGGCTCAGTCCTTGTCCTTGATGCCAATTCAATACTAAAGCCAAGGTCTTGAGGAAAAGTAAAAAAGAAGGCATTTTGATTTGCTAGCAAAGGAGAAACCCAGGGAACTCCTGTCCTAAAAGTTGTGATTCTGTCCATCCAGGAACAGAGGGCTTTTATAGGATGATTCAGAGAAAATTAGATTAGGGAGGAGAGATCAGGAAGGAGAGAAAAGAGTTTAGGGAAAAGAAGATCAGGGAGGAGAGGTTTAGGAAAAAGAAGATCAGGGAGGAGAAATTTAGAAATGCCTATTCTTTCTTAACCCTTAGTTGATTGACCCCAAATGCCATTTTTCAATGACTAACTTCTTATTTTGTATATTGTGTTTCCTTTATTATCTAACATTCTGTCTTTCTTATTTGTCTCTGAAGAATATGGAGAGGTAATATTCATAGGAACATTTATGAGGGACAATATTGTAGTCACTGAAATTAAGATGATAAGAGAAGTCACTTCACTACTCTAGGAACTCCTATGATAATGAATGGAACACCCCTCATTCTTTTAAGATGATGAATTTAAATGAGGATGACCTTCTTTCTGAAATAGGACAAGGCAGAGTGAGAAGGTTTCTTGAATAACAATTTATAGCATCTAAATATTTGCTTTTCTAATCTCAGAAGTGAGAAATATGATAGAGGTCAGCTTTATCTCACTCCAATATCCAAACATAATAGCTCATATTTTTTAAAAAAATCTATGAATGCAGTATGGAGAATATACCCCACATTATGGCTCATAAATCAAGAGTCTTCATATTGTAGATATCCATAAAAATCATTGAGCAGTTTCATGGTATTAAAGGCTTTCTAGACATGGTCCTTGAACACAACCCTGGTGTTGCCCTGCAGAGAGCTGTAGCTGTGCAAAGGGGCTGTGGGTGATAAGTGGGCAGTTCTCCCTGCAGTGGGAGTCTTTATTTATCCAGCATATGCGCAAAGTTCTCATTCAGCCTGTGCTGATCTCTTAGATCACTGCAAAGAGTTGGGAATATGACTTTATGATTTATTCCTTTTTTATTTACTTCCATTTTTCCTACTAGTCTTTCTACAACTGTGCCTATTTTAAAGTACTTCCCTGCATCCATCATTCAAAAACCTGGCATTAGAAGGTTCAGTGCAAGGTTTGTGAAAGTAAGCACTGCTCTAAATCTCCATTTTATAGTTTAAGGCTATCCTGACAATACCTAGTCTGTGGCTTTGCAACTTGGTGATAGGTAATACAATTCCACAATGTGACTTTCATATGATCCCAAAGAATTCATGAGAGATTATGTAAAATAAAAAGAACCTGACAGTTGGGCATGGTGGTGCATGCTGTAATCCCAGCAGCTCAGGAGGCTGAGGCAGGAGGACTGCAAGTTCAATGCTAGCCTCAGCAATATATCAAGGCCCTAAGCAAATCAGTGAGACCCTGTCTCTAAATAAAATACAAAATAGGGCTGGAGATGTGGCTCTGTGCCCCACAAGTTCAATCCCAGGTACCAAAAAAAAAAAAAATAGAACATGACTATCAAAGGGTCTTCTCAAAGACTTTCTAAAATAGAGTTCTCTACTGAATACTTAAATAGATCCTGTACCAAGAAAATATTCCTCAGAGTACAGAAATTTGATTTATGCCCTTTCTATAACATTTTTCATGAGTTGACTGTTATATCCAGAAACCATGTCTTGCAAAAAGGTCTTTAATGGGGTCTTGAAAACATGCAGACCAAGAGTCAAAATTAGGGTTATTTGAGGTTCAGTATTGTTTGATTCTGTTTCCTATTGCTGTAGCAAAATACCTGAGGTTGGAAACACTGTAGTGGGAAAAAAGGTTGATTTAGCTCACAGTATTGGAGGTTGACTGTCCCAAATCAGGTGATCAACTATTTGATTTCTGTTGAGGGCCTTGAGACTGTCACAACATGTCAGATGACATTATGTCAGATGAAACTTTACCTTTACAAAATTTTTTAGATTTAAAAATTTTGTAAAGGTAGTGCATTTTGAGAAGATATCACATGGGAAGACAGGAAATGAGAGATTTAGGATATAGGCTTGCTCTTTCTTATAAGGTCCTCTTTCTAGAACTAAATAGGGTCCCATGAGAAATACATTGATCACTTCAGAGGATGGTGCCTTCAATGACCTAATTACTTCCCACTGGGCATTGTCTCTTAATTTTTTTTCAACTCTTTTTTTCCCAACCCTTTCCTGACACTGCCATACTGGAAACCAAGCTTCTAGGACATGAAGATACACACAAACTCAATACAAGCCATATAGGCACTTATTTTTAAGAAGTTGTTACTCAAACTGGTGAGTGGGTAATGAAAATAATTATATGAAAGTAGAAAAAGAAGGACCGTTTCAGAGATCAAGGGAATATTTTAAAGCAGAGTGTCTATATTTGCAAGGGTAGATAAAAAGAAAGTCCTCTGCTCTTCCTCTATACATGTCTATTCAACACCTTAGCTCAAGTACATTTTGTGTATATCCATGTTTGTTTGTTTGATGCCCAAGAAATACTTGTTAAATATTTTTTATTTTGAAGTTTAGGTTTAAAAAATTTTTGTAAAGGTAAAGTTTCATAAATCTTTACCTTCTTGTAAAGTGAAAACCTTATGTAACCATTGAATATAGATGCAACCTGAGAAACGGACAATGGTAGAAAACTAAAACTAAATTACAGATGTTCCAATTATGTCATTTTTTGTGTCCCAGGGTAGTGTCTTATATAATTTACATTCAGGTAAATTCATTCTTTATTGCTTTATAACAAATTATCACATAGTACCATACCCTATACACATTACTCACAGTATCTTGAGTCAAGAATGAGATGTAGATGGCAGAGGATGCTGAAGTCTCAACTCAAAGTTCAGGTGGGGAAGGGTCATCCTCCACGGTCATGTTACAGATCTTAGGAGTCAATTCCCTACCCAGGTAGAGATGACTTCACCGGAGAAGTATCCCAAACCTTTAAAGAATTAATCATAATTCTTCATTAATTTTTATTTTAAGTAAAAATAAGAAAACATTTTCTACTGTATTCTCTGAGGTCATCTCACCCTGATACTACAACTAGATAAATACATTGTAATGTAAGAAAAGAAGATTATAGACCATTATGCCTATTGAATACAGAGGCCATTATTCTGAAGAAAATACTATGAAAACAAAATCAACAACATATAAATATACCATAACCAAGGATAGCCATCTCAGAAATGCAAATATGATTCAACATACAAAAATAATTAATGTAGCATACTTTATTAATAGAATAAGGAGCAAAAACACATAATCACCACTAAGCTCATTCATGATAAAAGCCCTCAACAAATTAGGCATAGAAGGAACTTTTTCATCTAAAATGAGCATCCATGAAAAATGGAAGATTGATATTCATTATCATGACTATCAGACTTTTCTCAAGATTAGAAACAAGAGAAAGGTATCATCACTGGGTGCCATGGTGTACACCTGTGATCCCAGTTACACAACAGGATTACAAGTTTGAGGGAAACCTGAGCAACATAATGAGACTCTCTGGTTCAATTCTCAGAACCAAAACACACACACACACACACACACATACACACACAAAGATATCCATCTACTTTGCCTCTTCTATTGAATATTTTATTGTATTTGAGGATATAGCCAGTGAAATTAGGCCAAAAAATATCTAAGGCACTAAGATCAGAAAGAAGAACTCAGACTATTCACAAATGGCATGATCTTCTGTACAGGAAATTCTAAAGGATCTATTAAGATGCCCTTTAAATTTAAAAAAAAAATTCAGTAAGTTTAGAGTGTACAAGATAAATACACAAAATGATTGCATTTATGCACATTATCAATAAGTAATATAAAATGAAATTCATGAAAAAAATCCTATTTAAATACCCAAAAGAGAAATTTTAATGGAAATAAAAATAATGTCAGTTTAAGATATATGTTAAAATTATAAAACATATTGAAAGAAATTTCAAAATTTCTATATAAGTGGAGGGACACTTTTGTGTTTATTATTAGAAGGATTAATGCTATTAAGATGCAATCATTTCCAAATTAATCTATAGACTCACTGAAACTCTATTAAAATCCCAACTCTTATTTTTCTTTATTGTGCAGCAATTGATATTCTAGATCTACAATTGTATGGAAATTGAAGTACTTCAGAATAGCCCAAAGAATCTTAGAACAAAGTGGAATTACTCAACTATACTTCTTGACTTTAAAACTCACTACAAAGCAATAGTATTTAATACACTATGGTATTAGCCTAAAGTTAGACACGTAGATTGATGGAATGAGAAACAAGTATGCAAAAATGATCCTTACATTTATTCACCCCCGCCTTGTTATCTTATTTGAAAAGGGTTTTGAGATGAAATGTAGAAACTATCTTTTCAACAAATTTTGCAGTAATAAGTGGATATCTACATGTAAATTGGACTCCCACCTCACATCACTTATACAGATGGCTTGCTGGGTGCAATGGCACAAGTATAATCCCAGAGGCTCAGGAGACTGAGGCAGGAGGATCATGAGTTCAAAGACAATCACAGCAACTTAGCAAGGCTCTAAGTAACTTAGCAATACCCTGTCTCAAAATAAAAATCAAAATGGTTGGGAAATGTGGCTCAGTGGTTAAGTGCCCTGGTGCTGGAGAAAAAAAAAAGGGGGCGGGGGTTAACATGAATCATGGACTCAAATGTAAGCATGAAACTAAGACTTCCGTATCAAAAATAAAGGAATACATTTTCATGGCTTAGGTTAAGCAATGATTTCTAAGATATAACCACAAAAATTCAAGTGAGGAAAAAGGCAAGTTGACATTCTTTAAAATTGAAACTTTTTTTAAAGTCAAAGCATACTACCAAAAAGTGAAAAGATAAGCAATGTTTCCTCACAATTTGGGGTTTATCTTATAAGGGCATATTGTTCAGAATAAATAAAAGCATAATACATATAAAAATATAGAGGCAAATGAAAAGATAAAACCTGGTAAATTATTTAAATAGATATTATATACAGAAGTTAATGTATAAGCACCTGAAAAGAAGTTGTTTAATATCTTAGTCATTTTTCAAATCAAATCAAAATGAGACATAATTCACAAATCTTAAAGGCATATTCTTAAGTGAAATAAGTTACTCTAAACAGATGAAATACTATGTAAACCCATTTATATGACACTCTGGAAAAGGCAAAGTTACAGGGATTAAAAAAATTAGTGATTGCAAGGGGCATCAGAGATACGGAGGTAAGCTAAGTGAAGTTTAGAAGTCTTTAGCTCAGTGAAATTATTCTGTATATTAGGGTTGCATATATGATACAGGCTTCAATTCAATAGAACTTCATAATATAAAGAGTGAACTTCATATTAAAAATATTTATTAGGCTTGAGGATATAAGAAAGGGATGCACAGGAAATTGTATAATGGCATAATAAATACATGGAATAACCTTAGTGAATGGGATAAAGAGAAAAGTGAGTTGACAAGTAATTTAGCAAGTAAGATTCTAATTTTGAAGTCCAAAAGCCATATACATAAGCACTGCACTTCAGTTGGTAAAGTCTTTCCGTACTGGCATAGCTTACCAATCAGGATAGAATATGGAGATAAGGCCTTGTGCTTTTGCTGCCTAGCAGCCTGACAGAACTTAACAGTTCAGTTAATAAATGGCTCCCACATTTGAGATCAGAACTTGGTTTCTACTTCAGACTTTCTGGAGACTAAATGTCCAGGTGAGATTTCAGTCAATATCCTAATTGTGAATTATGTGAGTTTCTTCTCACTCAATATACTCATAAGTGAGAATCAAAGCTCATAAAATTTCCAAACATACAAATGAAGAATCATTCAGAGTGGAAAGAACAGAGCAAAAATTACAAAGACCATAACGTATCTACTTTTGCTGTGACTGATCATCAAGTGACTTGTATGTTCATCATTCATATCATTTTATGCAGGAGTAGGATTGAATAAAAAATGATATACACAAATGTTATTACTGAGGAGTTTAATTTTTAAAACATTTTAGAGGAAGCACTGTTCATATTTCTAAGATTAGGGCAGAAATTCTCAAGACACAGCATTTTCTATATTTCTAGAATGCTACCACTGCAGTGGAATGTTCATATAACTCCTTGTAAATTGTCTTTCTTATCTTGGTTTTATTGAATCATAGCTTATAAAATGACCTGTCCAAACAAAGTAGGAATTCTAGAGTCCAGTAATTACTATAGTAAACCTAATAGCCAGGGTTTTAGTTAGCATTTTCGCCTCTATGACTAAACGACCTGAAAAGAACAATTTTAGAGGCAGAAAAGTTTTTTGGGGGGCTCACAGTTTCAGAGATCTCAGGCCATAGACATCTGGCTCCATTCTTCTGGACTTGAAGTGAGGCAGAACATCATGGCAGAAGAGTGTGGCAGAGGGAAATGGCTCATATGAGGCTCAGAAAACAGAAGAGTGTGGCAGAGGGAAATGGCTCATATGAGGCTCAGAAAACAGAGAGAGATTTCACACACCAGATACAAAATATATACCCTCAAGCCATACACCCAATACCGACCTCCTCCAGCCACAATCTACCTGTCTTTAGTTACCACAGTTATCCCTATCAGGGGATTAATTCCCTGATAAGATTAAGGCCCCCATAACCTCTAAACCTTCTTGCATTGTCTCACGCATGAGATTTTGGGGGACACCTCCCATCTGAACTATAAGAGCTAGATAAGGTTTAAATAGAGTTGTCTATGTAAAATATGTGTAAACATGTTTGGTCAATAATAGATCATTTACAACATATTAAACCCTAAGAAAAGGCAGTCAGAGAGAGAAAGTATTTTGCTTTGATACTAGGGTACACATTTTTACAACTTTCAAATATATATAATCCTAAAATTGATATTTTAAGAAAATTGTGGGTCAGAATGCAGACATATTGTAATTGTCACTACATGAACTTCAATAAATTTGATCCTAAAATCTTCCATTGAAATCCTTGAGTAACATACATAGCACTGCACAGGGGTTGCAAATGGGTTGGAAAGAAAAATCTCAGTGAGTCACATAGGACTATCTCAAGAAACAACATAATCAATGTTTCTGAGTAATACAAATGAGGAAAACATGAAGAATCATGCACGATAAGCTGAAAAGTGCTTAAGAAGAATTGATCTGAAGTGAAGGAACAGTAGGAATACCTTTCTTAATGTATATAGTCCATCCCATAAAATCATAGAAGTTATACAAGAGAAATATACATGGTTTATAAGTTGAAAAGTGTATAGCATACAATTTCCATGTGATGAGAAACATTTGTGTTATTATGGTAAGTGGATTTATTTTTTCAAGTGATTCAAAGGACACATTTCGCAATATCTTAGATAAAATTTATATCAGTTCTCAGTGTAAATCTAGTATTATATTATTGTTTTATCTGCTATTAATTCATACAATCCAGCCCATATCTCAAGAGTCAGGCATCATCAGTTCAGAATCTGAACTAAAGTCCTATAAGAAAGGAAATATAGAACTTTGGCTTGAGCTTGACTCAATCTGTCTCCAGAGTTTTGCTCACATCCACTCTGTTAGAATACCTTTTCTTTTATATTAAAATTGTGTAAGTCTAGTTTCAGAAATGTTACCCTACCATCTTGTCATGAAGGTATTTTCTTAGATTGTGTTATATCCCATATTAAATATTTCTATATTTAAGACTTTGATTTTTCTGGAATTAATTTTGATTGTAATGTGAGGTTAAAAGATCATATTTTAATCCCCACCATGTATAGTCAATTTTCTATAACATTTATAGAAAAGTTCTACTTTTCACCTTTGCTTGACTTATATTTGTGTTTATATATGAATTGTCTATTATCAGATGTTTTCCCTTCCTCTGGCTGTGTGCAAATACATTTTCATAGTTAAAAAGTTTAAAAATGAAAACCTGATTTAAAACAATTTTTTTCTTCCAGAGTCCGTTGTCTAATTCTTAACCACTATGCTCTTCTGTAATGAGGAAAGATAACCTGAAAACTTACATTCCTTGCACAACACCAATATTCCTAGCTGTCCTTTGAATAAAGAAGAAGACTTAGAAGTTCAGAAAATTTGCTTCCAACACTTATAACTCTAAAGTCTTGTGAATCTTAGGCAGTTATCTTGATACCAGTCCATAATTTATTTACGTAACACCTTTAATAAATCAAGGAATGGTGGAAAGTTTAGATGCAACCCTTGTTTAGACATCTCCTGAATAAGCAAGGGCACCAGTGGACATTGTCCTCCTCTGTAAGACTTCAACCACCAAGGACAGGGCCATGGGAAGAGCCACACCTTGCTGTTGGGCCTGCATGCATAAGGGCAGCTGCTCCCTACCCTCCCTGTGGTATAGGTTGGGAGTTACATCCTTTTATATGACAGTGAGCATGTTCATTCTGCTTGATAGCCAATGTCACTTTACCCCATGAGTCCTTACATTGTAATATTTCTTCTTGGATTTTGTTTCGGTGAACAAATGTCTTTAACACATGGTCATATGAACAAAATTAATAAATTTATATTTTTTTGTATTGTGTATTAAGGCCTTACATTTTCATGAGTAAAAACATTCACAATTGCATTTTTAAATAAGTATTCCAATTACTCTAATTTTCTGAAACATCACCCTTTCCTAAATATAACTTTTATTAAGAAAGGCAGATGTTATCTATTATCTGTTCTAGTACTTCTCAGAAATGTATTCTGAAATGCCTCTGGTTAAAACAGAACAAGAGTTTTCTGAGATAAAGGCTAATGGCTATGAAATGTTCTTTGTAAAGAGGCTGCACTATTGTCTGTGTCATTTCTTCCTTTCCTATTGATGCACATTCTGTGCATTTGGGACTGTTGATCTTATAAGGAAATTACAGCAGAAGACTTCAGAACAAGTCCATCCGTGCACAGGATGATGAAAATTATGTCATGCATGGTGGATTGTAGTAATCTGGATAAAACTTTATAAGTCATATAAAGCAAAACTGGTAAAATATACTACTTAAAAAGTATCTAGAAACATTTTACAAAGGGTCATTTTATTGAAGGTGAATCTTGGAGAAAAAGAGTATCTTACTTGTTCTAAGAGGGCAAAACTATCCAGAAGGAAAGATGTGATGCAGAGAAGGTGTGATATACAGAAGGTGTGAAGCAGCATGGTCCACAGAGAATCTTCACAGTGGTGTGAAGATGGGGAGGCCAGAGAAGAGGCTGAGGTGGAGGTCATGGTTCATGTCCTGTCCTGAGAATAGAAGGGACAAAAAGGATAATGTTAATCTGCAAATTCAAATACTCTTCAGATTAAAATAGAATAGGAGTTTATCAACAAGTTGATAACATAGGTGAGGAGTTTGAGACCAATTCATACTTGAAATTCAATACAAAAGAGAATCTTTGTGTTATTCTGCATCCCATACATTTGTGGGGATCACAGAGGAATATCACAGACAAAATTGGGCTCAGGATGAGGCTCACTGATTGAATGCCTGCTCAGGCATACATGAGAACCTACATTGCTCCTCATCCCCTAAAAAATAGAGAAGGTTTTAATTTTCTCTGAGATTTGAGTAGGGATTCTGAAAACTTGACAGAAAACTAAACTGGAAGAGGAAGAGCTGCACTTGGAACTCAGAGGACAGCATTAGGCCTGGGATGGGATGGACAAAGGTCTCTTCAAGGAGGAGCAATGGAGAATGTTCTGAATAAGAAGAAGCAGTGAGTCAAGCAAAGAGGGGAGGAAAAGTAAAGAGGAGAAGTGCATCCAGGCATGAGAAGGAGCCAGTGGATTTGAAGCACAACAGGGACAGTCATATATGTTAGGACAAGGAGGACAGATCCTGGGAGGAATCAGCAAGTGAGAGGGGCAGGTCAGAGAGGAATGCATCCTGTGCTGAGGAGTTTTGAATGTACAGGTCTTGTTCCTTGAAATGCTATGCAAGCTCATGAGGTCTGCCAATGAGGAGAGAATAAGTGAAGATGGTTCTGTCCACCAGTGAAGTCCCCAAGCATTACTGGAAGGACTGTGTCTGGAATGAAGTGAATGGAAAGGGGCAGAAAAGGTCCCCTTGCTGGTGGAAGAACAGACGCAGGGGCCTTAGATTCTCTTGTTAACTTCTCTTTCTCATTGCTCCCATCACAGTCCAAAAACAGGTCCCCGTCTCAGTTCATTTTGCAAGCCTAGTTGAGATCCATGAGTTGAAAATTAAGAGTTGCCAGCTCATGGACGACTAGCATCCACACATTAGATGCTGAGACCAGACTAACAGGAGGCTTTGCCTAAGGTCAGCAGAGAATGGATTAAAGTTAGAGACATAAGCAAGATGGGAAGGACAAAGCAGTGGTGCCTGAAGTGGTGGGTGGTGGTGGGCAGACCCTAACAGACTTTTTTTCTGAGGGAATTTTCAGTAGTCTGTGCCTGCATGGCCTAGTTCATTTACCAATGTCCTCATACTAACTTTTTGGCTTTATCCTGTGTCTCAGAGCATAATATATTTTAAATTTATTCTATCACACATGACCTTTACATTATACACATAGAAATAATTTATTACTTAAATTTCTCATTGGCAGATTACTCAGAGTAAACATATTTGTCAATTTACTAAACAATCTGAATTCAGCATGTCTTTATTGGATTCTTTTTTTTTTTGTTTTTGTATCAAGGATTAACCCAAGGGTTCTTCAACTAAGTCATATCCCCAGCCCTTTTAAAATTTTTTATCTTGAGGTAGGGTCTTGCCAAGTTGTTGAGGCTGGCTTTGAAATTGCAATCCTCCTACTTCAGCCTCCCAAATCTCTGGGATTATAGACATTTGCCATTGGGCCTGGCTGTTGGATTATTTCTGATTACTATCTCCTTTTTCCCCAAGAGTCAATTTTACTTGGGGTAAAGCAAGAATATTCTTTGGGGAGCTGAGATTTGTTAATTTTGAATACTTCTATATTATGGAAACTATTAACCCATACATACTTGAAACAGTGAATTGCTTGAAGATGGATGAATGGAGGTGTCTCTTCCGCAGAGGGACCAAAACAATAAGTAAATAACTAAACTTTGAATAGTGTCTAAGAGAAAATACCGAGACTCAACAAAGGAGCAAAAAGAACCCTGTTAAGCAGAGAAACTTGGAATATCAGCATAGAGATGGAAACAAAGCATCCCATCTCAGACACTGTTTCATGACAGTATTAGACTGAAGATGAAAGGGATTCCTCATTGCAAAAAAAGCAATCAAGAAAACTCTATTAGCCCCTGTTAATAGAGTTAGGCCCTGTTAAGGCTGCAGATATCTGTTGTTCTAGCAAGAAGAGATTCACAGGCCACAAAGTCCCTGAGCCCAGTTTAGCAAGCTACCCTAGGTTCATATGGCAGCTTTGCTCTAGAAAAGGAAAACACACATGTCTCTTACTTTCTTACTTTACACTGCTATGGTACTGTACCAACTTGAAAATGGAGCCACTACTGGAGTACATTCTGCCTGAGGGGCCATTAGTCACTGCATCTCCCTAAACCTAAGGCCCAGTATCCTTCTAACATACTCACTCCAAAGGATGTGATGCTCACAATCTCAGCTAGGCAACTATACTAGTGCAGCTAGGCAACTATACTAGTGACCTAGAAATCAGTCTTCTGTTAGGTTGGGAATGTGTTGTATCTTACCGTTTTTTTCCCTCCACCTGTGAAGAATACAGTCCACATCACTCACTTGCCTGCACATGCCAAAAATCTTGTGTATAAAGGTTCATTTTCAGGACTGTGCAAGCAGGACTGTACTAAACAACCATATTTTAAACATTGTTGTGGAACCAATCTCACTTCTGACCATGATATTGATTCTATGCTTTTGGGCTTAGCCATAAGGTAATTCCATTCTATGTTTCAAAAGAATACATAACCCCAAATAATTTATGATAGAAAAGAGAATGAAAAGAGTTTAATAATCAAAATGGCTTGAAGCTATAGTTGTCTTTTGGACAATTGAAGATTTAAACCCTGGACCCCTAACATACTCTCCTAAAGGCAGAAATATCATTTATGTCCCCTGTTAATGACATTTCTCAATCTTGGCTTCAAATGTTCAGAAATTGGTAAGACATTACAGTGGAATCCTGCAGATACACTGCCTGACAGTATCTAAAAATAGGTGTGTTTGATATATATGACCAGCACAAGCACTTTGAAGAAATGTTTATTGATACGCAAAAGAATCTGGAGAAAGAAGAAAAAGAAGGAGAGTCCACAGAGCTTAATGGTGTCTTCCTAAATAGGTGGACCTGGGTTTGGAAAGTGCTTTGTTGTTTTCCACCATGCCCCGTTATTCCCTGAGCCCAAGATTTTTTCTTTGCTTTAGCTATTTTTGTTTCTGTCACCAAATTATCACTTTAAAAAATCTTATTTGGAAATATTTTTTAGTTTTACAGGGATTTGTATTTGTTGTAAAGAGAGTTTCACACCATCTTGAGCTTCGGGAATTGTTAACATCTTACATAACTCTAGTAAACCTATGCAAATTGAGATATATACAGTGATACAACTATACTAATTAAGTTTACTATATTTTCCACTAAAGTTATTTTTTCTCACCCAGGATGCATCCCAGGTGCCACATTGTACTTAATGCTAGTTTTATGAATTATTTGTTGCTGTAAGAACAAATTACCACATTATAGTATCCCCAATGCACGCACATATGACTCACTGTTTCCCTGTGTCAGAAATTAAGATGCAATTGATGTCCAAGGCTGAAGTTTGCAGTTTGGGTTCATCTGGGGAAGGATCTTTTCCAAACTAACTGTTAATATACACAGAGATTATTTTACTTGAAAGTGATTTTGAATCATTAAGAACTAACACCAATCCATCACAAACTCTTCTAAACATCAACAAAAACACAGAAAAATACAGTACTTCCTGATTTATAAAATGAAGCCAGAGTTTATCCCAATACAACAACTAGACACAGATACTACAAGAAAGAAAATTATAGACCAATCTGCTTTAGGAATATAGGGAAATGAGAGCCTCTTTTCTTTAATGTATGTTTATGGCACTTTGTGTAGTATGAGGTAACTGTATTTATGTGGGTATGTCTCCACGTCTTCTTTCTGTTGGTGTTCATGTTTGTTTTTTGTGACAATACCATGTCATTTTTGTTACTACAGCTCTGTATTATAATCTAAGGTTGGGTATTGTGATGCCTCCATCACTTTTCTCACTAAGGATTGCTGCAGCTATTCTGGGCCTCTTATTTTTCCAAATAAATTTCATATAACTTTTCTATTTTTGTGAAGAATATTATTTGTATTTTAATAGGAATTGCATTAAATCTGTATAGAAATTTTGATAATATGGCTATTTTTACAATATTAATTCTTCCTATCCGAGAACATGGGGAGATCTTTCCATTTTCTGAGGTCTTCAATTTATTTCATTAGTGTTCTGTAGTTTTCATCATAGAAGTTTTTTACCTCTTTTGTCAGATCAATTCCCCAATTTTTTTTTTTGAGGCTATTGTAAAGGGGATAGTTTTCCTGATTTCTCTTTCAGCTGACATGCCATTGGTGTGTAGGAATGCAATTGATTTGTTGGTGTTGATTTTATACCCTGCTACTTTGCTGAATATGAGTTATAGAAGCTTTCTAATATAGAATCATGTCATCAGCAAATAAGGATTGTTTGAGCTCTTCCTATTCGTATAATATCATTCTTTTGTCTAATTGTTCTGGCTAGGGTTTCAAGGACTATGTTGAATAGGAATTGTGAAATAGGGCATCCCTATCTTGTTCCAGTTTTCAGAGGGAATGGTTACAAGTTTTCTCCACTTAGAGTGATGTTGGCCTTGCATTTAGCATATATAGCTTTTATAACACTATATTCCTACAGCAACCCCCGCCCCCCTTTTAAATTCAGAAGTAGTGTCTCACTAAGCTACTTAGGAACTTGCTAAATTGCTGAGGTTGGCTTTGAACTTACAATCCTCCTACCTCTGCTTCCTGAGTCACTGGGATTACAGGTGTGTGCCACCACATCCAGGAAGATAATACTTAAACCGAAATTATAGGGTTAATATGTAATATATATATGGTTCTCTACATTATTTTCTCTGCATATTTTGAATCTGTTGACACTTTTGCTTCTCTTACATGAAGGTATGTCAGCTTTCTGTTGCTGTAACCAAAATACCTACCAAAAACAAATTAGGGGAGGAAATGTTTAATTTGGGCTCAGGCTTTCAGAGGTTCATTCTATGGTGGAGGAAAGCTGCTCAGCACATGGCAGCTGGGAAACAGAGAGAGCACAAAGAGCCAGGGACAAAATATAATCCCCAATAACAATTCCTTGTGACCTACTTTATTGTTACATGTCAGTCTACAGTTACCACCTAGTAGTTCATTCAAACTATTAATACATCACATGGATTAATCGACTAATAAGGGTACAGGTCCCATAATCCAATCATTTAAACCAACTTTGAACATTACTGCTATGGGGATCACATTTCCAAACATGAAAGCTTGGAGGGACATTGACAGGTTCAAATAATGATATTCTGCCCCTGGCTCCTAGAAGCTAATGCTCATCTCACAAAACAAAAATGCATTCAGGATATCTACAGGCATCTGCATACTCTTAACAGGTTCAGCATTGCTCAACAGTTCAAGTCCAAATTCTTATCTTGGACTTGAGCAAAACTTAGCTGTGGGCCTCTGAAAAATAAAAAAAAAAAAATCAAATTACATGGTTACAATGTACAATGGCACGGTGTAAATATCCCCATTCTAGAAGTGAAATATTTGAAATCTCAGTGAAAGATTCTGTGAACCCCTAACTCCAGCACCCTGCATTCCTACAGAATCAGCACAATTTGGAAGATGCCAAAGTCTTCTATCAGCTCGAGCACTAGCTGGGCTCTCTTGGACCACAGCTGCATGGCCTGTAAGTGCCTGCATGGCTGTGTACAGTGAAATAATTCTGGAGAAATACCTCCCCAGGTACCCCTTTGTGAGCAGGATACCCAAGGTCTCTTAAATAAGTTTTCACTTTTACTTCTTGAGCCTGACATGGGTGTGGTCTTACTGATCTTTCAGATGCCCTCAAGTCATCTTTCCTATCTTCTCTCTGAAACATACCTAGCTTCTCTTTAGTGACAGTAATATCTTCAAATACCATGCTGTCCTCAGCTCCAGTTTTACTCCCACTTTTCCAGCTAAAATATTTCTACTCTGATTTCTGCTCCTAATTATCACAGTTAACCTAACTAAAAGCTGCCAGCAACATCCATGCCAGCACTTACATGCCATCCTACCTTGAAATTTCCTTTGGCAGATTAATTATCCCATCACATTTAAACTCAGCCTCACTGAAAGTCTCAGGACATGAACAAAATATAGATAAGTTCTTTGTAAGAATATAATACAAATGACCTCCAGTTCAATTTTCAATAGAGTTCTCATTCTCATCTGAAATATTATGAACACAGTCTTTGTCCACATTCCTATGGGCATTTTGGTCTTCTGAACTCCCACCAAAATTCCCATTAATCTCTGCTTACAAAATTGTGATTTTTCCACCCTGAATCTCCAAACTCTTTTAAACTCCTGCTGCAAACCATCTTCAAGGAATTCTGAACCATATAGTGAGATATATACACAGGAAAAACACCACTACCTGCTTTGGAGGCGGTACCAGGGATTGAACTCAGGGGCACTCCACCACTGAGCCACATCCTCAGGCCTATTTTGTATTTTATTTAGAGACAGGGTCTTGCTGAGTTGTTTAGTACCTTGCTTTTGTTGAGGCTGGCTTTGAACTCACAATCCTCCCTGCCTCAGCCTCCCAAGACACTGGGGTTACAGGTGTGCACCAACACACCAAGCAAATCTCCATTCTTGATACCAATTCTGTATCAGGGTTCTGTATAGCAACAGAGTCACAGTATGGATGTATTTGTATATATGTATACACACATGTGTACACACATACACATACACACACATTGTACACACACTTGTACACACACACTTGTATACACACATATATATATACATATGTGTATGAATATATACATATATACACACATGTAAAGTATACATATTATAAAAGGGAATATATTAGATTGGCTTACATGATCAGAAGCTGGATAGTCCCACAGTGACCATCTGCAGACTAGAGAGCTGGAGAAACCAGCAGATGTGCTCTGTCCTAGAAGCTGGAGTCACAAAAAAAGAAAGAAATAACGTAGCCCCACTGTGGGACTACAGACTTCAAAACTTCCTGGAAAATTGCTGGTCAGAGTTCACTTCAGAATAGTGAATGAGCTGGAGTCTGATATCCTCTGGTAATGGCAGTGTCAACTGAAGTAGCCAGTCAAGAATCAAGCTTGCATCTGTCTTAGTTTCCTCCTTCTTCCAATTTGTCATGCCCTCATTCTATTAGGTTGTACTGCTGACTTGCATGGCCCTATCTCCCTCAGTTGGCTATCCCACATGCCAATTGTCTCTAGTGTGATATGACACACCCAGAAGTCTCTTAAAGCTAGGCATCTCTTAATTCAATCAAGGTGACAATACAGAGTAATCATCCCAAAGTCCACCCCTTGTCAACTTGACACCAAACATCTCTCTTTGAATCATACTTAATCTCCAAATAAGCAAAACAAGGTCTTGATTTCACCTACCATGATATAACTATCCTGAATATAAACAAAACTTCACTGATTCCTTCCTCAGAATAGAAGGCAGTTTGAATGATACTTTTCTGACATCTTGCAACACAAATTTTATAATGTTTATTTAAAAATATTTTTGAGTGGGTGCTTCAATTGCTGCCACTATTGCCTGAGGACACTGGACTCCAGCTCCTTCTCTCTTCCAAAGTGGACTTTGACCAACAACTCTCCAGGGAGTTTCCAGGCTTTCAGTTTCCCTAGGTCTCTCATTGGTCCCTCTTGTTTTGAGGCTCCAAGTTCTTGGACTGAACCCTTATTGGTTCCACCAGCTCTACAGTCTGCAGACAAGACAGCCATTGTCAAATTATTCAGATTCTGATCAAGTAAGCCAATCTAATAAAACATTCCACATATGTATACGTATATATATATATATATATATATATATGTAAACATATATATGTAAACATATATATGTATGTATATATATATGTCTGTATATATACATAATATAAAAAAAATATATATATATATATATATATATATATATATATCATGTTGGTTATGTTCCTCTAGAAAACCCTTGCTAATACTAATACAAGATAATTTTATTCAAGATTGCTTAGAAATTTGTTATTTCAGCTAGTCTTAACACCAAAGAGTTAACTTCTAAACTAACATGAGACTGAGAAAAAAGAAAATAAGGTATAAAAGAGGCCTTTCATGAACCAAGATGCAGCTGCACTGGAAAATGCTTTACCTGAAAAATTTGGTTCTTAGCTTTTATAAGAATGCAAATAATTTTCGGCGGACACAACATCTTTGTTTGTATGTGGTGCTGAGGATCGAACCCGGGCCCGCACGCATGCCAGGCGAGCGCGCTACCGCTTGAGCCCTCTAAAATCTAGAACAAGACAGGGATGCCCTCTATCACCACTTCTATTCAATTTAGTTCTCGAAGTACTAGCCAGAGCAATTAGACAGACAAAAGAAATTAAAGGCATAAAAATAGGAAAAGAATAAATTAAATTATCGCTATTTGCAGATGACATGATAATATACCTAACAGACCCAAAGGGGTCTACAAAGAAGCTGCTAGAGTTAATAAATGAATTCAGCAAAGTAGCAGGTTATAAAATCAACACGCATAAATCAAAGGCATTCCTGTATATCAGCAACAAAACCTCTGAAATGGAAATAAGGAAAACCACTCCATTCACAATATCCTCAAAGAAAATAAGATACTTGGGAATCAACCTAACAAAAGAGGTGAAAGATCTATACAATGAAAACTACAGAACCCTAAAGAGAGAGATAGAAGAAGATCTCAGAAGATGGAAAAATGTACCCTGTTCATGGATAGGCAGAACTAACATCATCAAAATGGCGATATTACCCAAAGTTCTCTACAGGTTTAATGCGATGCCAATCAAAATCCCAATGGCATTTCTTGTTGAAATAGATAAAGCAATCATGAAATTCATATGGAAAGACAAAAGACCCAGAATAGCAAAAGCAATTCTAAGCAGGAAGAGTGAATCTGGAGGTATAGCGATACCAGAGTTCAAACTGTACTACAAAGCAATAGTAACAAAAACAGCATGGTACTGGTACCAAAACAGGCAGGTGGACCAATGGTACAGAATAGAGGACACAGAGACTAATCCACAAAGTTACAACTATCTTATATTTGATAAAGGAGCTAAAAACATGCAATGGAGGAAGGATAGCATCTTCAACAAATGGTGCTGGGAAAATTGGAAATCCACATGCAACAAAATGAAATTGAATCCCTTTCTCTCGCCATCCACAAAAGTTAACTCAAAATGGATCAAGGAGCTAGATATCAAATCAGAGACGGTGCGTCTGATAGAAGAAAAAGTTGGCTCCGATCTACATATAGTGGGGTCAGGCTCCAAATTCCTTAATAGGACGCCCATATCCCAAGAGTTAATAACAAGAATAAACAAATGGGACTTACTTAAACTAAAAAGTTTTTTCTCAGCAAGAGAAACAATAAAAGAGGTAAATAGAGAGCCTACATCATGGGAACAAATTTTTACCCCTCACACCTCCGATAGAGCCCTAATATCCAGAATGTACAAAGAACTCAAAAAATTAAACAATAAGATAACAAACAACCCAATCAACAAATGGGCCAAGGACCTGAACAGACACTTCTCAGAGGAGGACATACAATCAATCAACAAGTACATGAAAAAATGCTCACCATCTCTAGCAATCAGAGAAATGCAAATCAAAACCACCCTAAGATACCATCTCACTCCAGTAAGATTGGCAGCCATTATGAAGTCAAACAACAATAAGTGTTGGCGGGGATGTGGGGAAAAGGGTACACTTGTACACTGCTGGTGGGAATGAAAAATGGTGAGGCCAATTTGGAAAGCAGTATGGAGATTCCTGGGTAAGCTGGGAATGGATCCACCATTCGACCCAGCTATCGCCCTTCTCGGACTATTCCCTGAGGACCTTAAAAGAGCACACTATAGGGATACAGCCACATCAATGATTATAGCGGCACAATTCACAATAGCTAGACTGTGGAATCAACCTAGATGCCCTTCAATAGATGAATGGATAAAAAAAATGTGGCATCTATACACAATGGAGTATTATGCAGCACTAAGAAATGACAAAATCATAGAATTTTCAGGGAAATGGATGGCATTAGAGCAGATTATGCTAAGTGAAGCTAGCCAAGCCCTAAAAAACAAATGCCAAATGTCTTCTTTGATATAAAGAGAGCAACTAAGAACAGAACAGGAAGGAAGAGCATGAGGAAAAGACTAATAGTAAACAAAGACGAATGGGGGGAGAGAAAGGGAGAGAGAAGGGAAAGCATATGGAAATGGTAGGAGACCTTCAATGATACACAAAATTATAAGAGGTTATGAGGGGCAAGGGGGAGGGGGGGGAAAAGGGGAGATAATTGAACAACAGCAGAGGAGGTAGAGAGGGAAGATGGGAGGGGAGGGGAGGGGAGGGGGGATAGTAGGGGATAGGAAAGGTAGCAGAATACAACAGTCACTAATATGCCATTATGTAATATTGTGAGTATGTTAACAGTTGTGATTCTGCAATCTGTATCTGGGGGTAAAAATGGGAGTTCAAAACCCAGTTGAGTCTAATGTATGAAAGACGATATATCATGAGCTCTGTAATGTTTTGAACAATCAATAAAAAAAAAGAATGCAAATAAAACTCTTAAAAGAATTTAGCCTTATGAACAGAAGACCAGATCTTGAACCATTTTTGTCATAAATCTAATTCACATTCAACTGTCTTTTTATAAACCAATAAGTTTATATTACTCTGTATCAGAAGTTTGTTGGTAAAATAAAAAAAATGTCATCAGAATTGTTAGCCTACATTTTTCTTAATTTGATGGTTATCTTTATCTGTTAGATGTTTAGAATAATAAGTATATAAATTTTACCCAAGAACAAATGTGCACAAAAAAGTACAATGCAGTATGTTTGTATGTATCATGTACAGTAATTTGACTATTAGTACTTTTCTTTAATAAGGGAATAACTCAAAATAATGACTATGCTCGTCTAATATCACAGTTCCTAAGTTATGTAGGCTTAATAAAATAAATGAAGTAGGAAAAACAAATATATGCTTGTAAGTAAAATTTTCATGTAACTTCAAGTGTTTGTTTCATTAAATAAAAGATGAGTAAATTCAAAAGAGATCATTTCACTCAAAAATATAATTTTGTCTGAATTCAGAGATTTTAAAAATTTGTTCTTTTTAGATATACATGACAGTAGACTATATTTTGACATATTTATATAAACATGGAGTATATCTTACTCTAATTTGGCTCCCAGTCTTGTGGTTGTACATAATGTGAACAGGTTTTAAGACCTAAATTTAAGAAACGAAACAATATAGAAAGGTACCAGCAAGGGAAGGATATTAAAAAATATATATATTTTTTGTGAATAAGATTAAAAAGTAGAGGTTTTTTCCCCCTTTGGATGAGAAAGGATTTTTTATGGTAATTATTTTTGTCTAAAATAGAATGACATTTCAGAATTGAAAGAAAGATGGGGCAAAACTGAACTTTTAAAAAAGGTGAACAGGGTCTGAGCAGGTAATGGGTGGTAAAGGATGAAATCTATGAAAGAAAATTTGTTATCAAGTTGGCTATAATTTTTTAAATATTACTGATAGATTCTTAGCAAAACCTATCACAAATATAATGATATAAAGCTACAATCTAATTTATGTTTAAAGCAATAACATTTCCTTAAAATATTAATCTGTGGGGCTGTGGTTGTGACTCAGTGGTAGAGCATTTGCCTAGCGTGTGTGAGGCACTGGGTTCAATTCTCTGCACCATATAAACAAATCAGTTAAGGTATTATGTCTACCTACAACTAAAAAGATTTAAACAATATAAATCTGCTGTTAGTAAAAGTTTCAAGAAGAGGCCTAGAAAGCAAAAAAAAGCACTTAATTATATTGATAAAACATTTTTTTTTGCTTTCTAGGCCACTTCTTAAGTGCTTTTTTTATTAGGCTTTTTAAAAAAATATTATATTTTTAATATTTATTTTTTAGTTCTCGGTGGACACAACATCTTTGTTGGTATGTGGTGCTGAGGATCGAACCCGGGCCGCACGCATGCCAGGCGAGCGCGCTACCGCTTGAGCCACATCCCCAGCCCTATTAGGCTTTTTATTATGTAGAAAAACTGAGCCTTAAGTGTTCCTTTTTAAAATAATGTTTTAAAGCATCTTAAATAATAAGTTTATAACTCTAATCATACAGGACTGGACTTGCCCCACTGCATATCACTAGGTGGACTATATAAATATTGTTTGGTGATCACTTTACAGTTTAATCCATGGAATTATTTACACACACACACATATATACATACACACATATATACACACATACACAAACATACATGTACACACACATACACACATATATACACATCCACACACATGTACACACATGCATGCACACACATGCACATACATGTGCACACATACACATACATGCACAAACACATATGCACACATATACATGCACACATACATGCACATATATATATACACATTCATGCAAACACACACAGACGCATACACACACATATACACGCACACACGTACAACCACACACATATATACATGCACGTATATACACGTGTGCATATACATGCATAATCACACACAAGCACACACATACATATATACGCACATATACACACATTCACAAACACATGCAAACATACAGAGATACACATACACACACACCAACATACACATATACACACACATGCACACACATACACATATAACCACATACATGCACATACATACACACAGAGACACATATCCACACACACATGCACACATATGTGCACATACACATACATGCACACACATACACATATACACACATAAATATACACATACACACATATACACATACACATACATAAATATACATACACAGATACACATACATAAATATACATGTACACACACATACACATACATACACACATATACACATAAACACACATATACACACATAAATATACATACACCCATATACACACATAAATATACACATACACATACATATACACATACACACATAAACATACATACACATACATACATATATACACACACACATACACACGCACTTATACACACATACAGACATATACACATACACATGCACATACACACATACCGGCACATACCCACGCATGCACACACATGCGCACATACACATACCCACATACATACACATACATGCACACACATACATGTACATATACACATACGTGAATACACACATATACACATATACATGCACATACACACATACATATACACATACATGCACGCACATATACACACATACATACACGCACATATACACATATATACACACATACACATACATATACACACATGCACACACCTACACACATATAAACACATACATACACATACACAGTATAATACACAAACATGTAAACACACATACATATATACATACACAAATATACACACACGCACACATACACACACATGCACGTATACACATAAACACATACACACATACATGCACATGCATATACACATACACATGCATATACACATACACAAATATACATATACACACACATACCCACATGCACACATACATATACACATGCATGAATACACATGCACACATACACATACAAAGGCATACACAGGCATACACACATACACACCATACACCTACACTCATACACGCATACACATGCATAGATGCACAATGTATACACACATACACATGCATATACACACCTGCATATACACATACACACCATATGTATACACATACATATATACATAAACACATAGATACACATATACATACATACACACTATATATACACAAACATGCAAACACATAGACTCATACACACAAATATACATATACACATAAACATGCACACACATACACAAATATACATACTCACACATACACACACATATATACACACATACACATACACACATATACATATACACATATATACACAATCATGCATAAACATGCACTCACACAAATGTACATACACACAAATGTACATACACATACACACATACATGTACACATAGACATGTGCGTACATATGTACAAACACATGTACATGCACATGTACACATGTGCACACGTACACAAATACACACGTACATACCTACACATGTGCACATGTACACAAATACACACATACACACATATGCATACATACATACACACCTGCATACACACACACCTGCATACATACACACATGCACACACATTAAATAATTTTTTTTAATGCTGAAACCCACCAACTACAAGTTTCCTTGACTAACCTGCTTAGATAAAACGCAAGACTCCAGTGAAAGCTACAACCCACTGATCCTTCTTCCTGTATTTTTCCCCTGCCTCTAATGTTTGTGCATTTTAAGCCAGTAAGGCTCCTTTATTGCCATTGGCACTGAGGTTTCGCTTCCTTCTCTCGGGAATCTCTGATACATTTCATGCGATTTTTTAGTTGCTTCCTCTGTCTCACCTGACCAACACACCTAATCCTAACTTCTTTCTCAGTCACAGTTCTCAGAGGTACATATTCTCTCTGTGGGACCAGTATTCATGAAAGGTATATCGTTAAACATCCAGGACCAAATCCCTTGTAATACTATCAGGATAGAGCAACAGTTTATGGTCACTGTCCACAGGGTACAATGGAGAAGAGCAAATTAGAAATACTAAACATACAACATATGTAAATAGATCACTTTATAAACTATAGTCCCAAAAATGGATTGAAAAGATAAATAAATAAATAGAATTACTTCAGAGTTTGTGCTGGAGTAGTGTTAATATTTAGATGTCAGGTATTCCCGAAAAGCTCATGTGTGAGACACTGAAAAACATTCAGATGTGAAGTGAATAGGTTATGAGAGTTTTAACCTAATCATTGGATCAATCCACTAATAAGGATTAATTGTGTGGTAACTGTAGACACGTAGGATGTACCTGGAGGAAGGGGTCACTTTCTCACTGAAGTTGTGAATATGAATACATCCTGTGATTATGAACTTTTAAGAGTTCTATATTTGTGGATACCCATGGAGTGTAGTGTGCAGTCTGAGCTCTGCTGTGTTTGTAGAAGTGGCTCCTACACACACAACCCTGGTGCTGCCCATCAGAGAGCTGTAGCTGCGCACAGGGGTGAGTGGGCAGTCTTCCCTGGTGTGGTAGTCTTTGTTTATCCAGCACATAAGCACAGTTCATTCAGTCTGCGTCTAACTCTTGATCACTGGAAGGAGGTTTGGGTATGTGTTTTCACCTGATGATTCTTTGGATTTTTGTACCAAGCTTTACTTTACATCTACAAACTATTTATCACTCACTTGCCTGCTCCTTTCAAATTCCTGGAGTTTGAATGGCTATCTATGGGTCAGACTAAATATAAAGAGGAGAAACTTCCTTGTATATAAAAGTTCTGTTTGCTTTTTGTACCCTGCTCATCTCCTAACATTTCCATACCAATTTGTGGCACTGGGGCTTGGTAATGTGTAATATAATTAAATAATATTAGTTTCAACATAATGTTATTCTAAATAATTCTTGATGAAGTCTGGAGAATAGAAAGAACTTGTCACAGGTGTTTTAAAAGGTTTGAAGAAAGGTTGTAATTTTCAAAACTTTCTGAGAAGGGAAACTATGTACTATGGAAACATTTTGTTGAATGCAGACATGATTTATATTCCCTGCCTCTGACATTTCTTCCAAAAGATCCGAGAGGGATTCTGCAAATACTATCTGGAAATTGGGGTTTCTAGGATATATAAGGCAAAAGTGACTTTGAAGTAATAAATGACACTTAAACTGGTGACTGGGTAATAATGGAGCATATAATAGGGAAGGAGAGAGAATCCCCAAGGCTTGATGCCTTCCCAAAGCAGGTACACCCAGGTTTGAAATGCTTTGACACTCTCTCCCTACATAAGCATTAATCATCTGATCCCAAGGTTCATGCTTATGATTTTGTTTTCTTTGGTTTTCCAAAAAAAATGATATATTTTAAATAAAATTTAATTTTGAAATAAGTTCATATTTATCAAAACTTGCAAAGATATTAAGGAGATTTCTGTGCATTCTTTAGATTCCTATATTAACATTATATATACCTCTAGATTAAAATTGAAAAATTGACAGTTACAAAACTATTAACTGAACTAGACTTTTCTACATTTTCTAGCTTACTTATGTCTTTTCTTTTTTCTCTTCCAGTACTAAATTGCAGGACACTATATCACATTTATCATCAAGTGTGTTACATATTTAATTCTGCATGACTAGTCCCCACAGTTTAGTTCTTCAAAACCACACAATATTACTCAGTTTTTCTGAATTAGGAATGAAGATGTAGAAGAACATTGAGATCTCCTAAGCTGGGGAAGGTCCCTTCCATGCTCCTGTGATTATTGTTAAGAGTCAGTTGCTGCCAAGGTCAAAATTATGTCACTGGTGAGTTACTTAGTATATTCTCCTCTATTATTTCAGGAAAACAAATTATAAAGAATAAAAAGTAAACATTTCCTGATACATTCTTTGAAGCCAGTTTACCTGATATTACAACTATACAAAGTATTACAGGAAAATAAAATATTTTTAAACATTCTTTTGTAATTAATTTACCTGCTACCATGATGACACCTAGCCCCTGGCCTTTGGGCTTGGCAAGGTGTAATATAATCCTATATCAACTTCAATAGAAGACATGGTCCTGAGGAATTTATGTTGGAAACTAGAAAGAAAATAACTTAATTACAAAGTTTCTTTTCCCCCCAGAGGCTTAAAAGTACTGCTGATTTTTGTAAACTTAACTAAACCTTATAACATAAAAACCCTCTTCTGAATCTCAATATGATTTATGTTCCCTGTCACTTATATTTCTTAATCTTGGCTTATAACCTCCAATGGTTTCATTGGAATCCTATAAATATACCAATAAGATGTGTCTGAAAGCAGGGCATTCTGACATAGGTGAGCCCCAGGCAACTCTTTGCAGAAGCAGTTACTGACAGTCTATTAAGTGGTGCTTGGGTGTATCGTGGGGAAGAAGAAAGAGGAGGCAAGTACCCAGAGCTTTCTGGTGTCTTCCAGAAGTAGATGCACCTGTGTCAGTAATGGGGGATACATAAGGAAGCTACTCTACCATTTTCTACCTAGACTTTCTATCCCTTAACTTTTTTTTTTTTTTGGTGGTGGTAGGGGTGATACTTGGGATTGAACCCAAGGGCACTTTAGCACTGAATTACATTCCATTCTTTTATTTTTAAATTTGAGACAGGGCCTTGCTAAATTGCTGAGGCTGGCCTTGAAGTTGTGACCTGTCTCCCTCAGACTCACAATTTGCTGGGATTATAGGCATGTACCACTGTGTCAGGATTAGTCCAAGTTTTTGTTGCTGATCTTGTTTTTTATTGTATTTTTTGGTGGATCACATATTGTATTAATCTTTTATTTAATTGATTATATTTTTAAATACACAACAGAATGCATTACAATTCTTATTACACATATAGAGCAGTTTTTCATGTTTGTATATAAAGTATGTTTATGCCAATTCATGTATTTATACATGCACCATTTTTTGCATTACAATTCTTATTACACATATATACCACAATTTTTCATATCTTTGTATATAAAGTATGTTGGCACCCAATTCATGTCTTCATACATGTACTTTGGATAATGATGTCCATCACATTCCTCATGATTGCTAATCCTCTGCCCCCTCCCTTCCCCTCCCACCCCTCTGCCCTATCTAGAATTCATCTATTTCTCCCATGCTCCACCCCCCTCCCTACCCCACTATGAGTCAACCTCCTTATATCAGAGAAAACATTCGGGATTTGCTTTTGGGGGATTGGCTAACTTCACTTAGCATTATCTTCTCCAGCGTCATCCATTTACCTGCAAATGCCAAGATTTTATTCTCCTTTACTGATGAGTAAAATTCCATTGTGTATATATGCCACATTTTTTTTATCCATTCATTCACTGAAGGGTATCTAGGTTGACTCCACAGTTTAGCTATTGTGAATTGTGCTGCTATAAACATTGATGTGGCTGTGTTCCTGTAGTATGCTATCTTTAATTCCTCTGGGTATAGTCCAAGGAGAGGGACAGCTGAGTCAAATGGTGGTTCCATTCTCAGATTTCCAAGGAATCTCCATACTGCTTTCCAGATGGGCTGCACCAATTTGCAGTCCCACCAGCAATGTATGAGTGTACTTTTTCCCCCATATCCTCGCCATATCATGATATCTTAATGGTGGATACATGATACTGTTTTTCAAATCTATAGAAAGTTATGTTACTGATGCAAGGGCAGGGGTCCCCAGGGGTCCCCAAGTCCAGGTTCTTAGCATCCTGAGCAAAGAACTGAGTGAGATGGGAGAGGTTGGCAGGCAAGGCAGAGGCTCACTAAAAGCAAAGGAAACACTCTGGAAGACCAGAGTGGGCCAAGCTGCAAAGGAGCTCCAGGACCTATTTACACAGTGCAGCTTGCTTTTATTGGGCTGTGCTAGTTCTCTGCCTTCTCTGGATGGAGCTGGGGTTGACTGACACCTTGATTGACAGTTGAATCTGACAAAATTTCTTTTCTACTGTCCTTGTTTAAGTTTCCCCCAAACTGGGAAAATGCAGAAAGAGGGAGCAAACACTCATGCTATAATGCTAAGGACATGTCAAATAGCAACAAGTTAACTTTAGGTCAGCCCCCCTAGCTATTGCACATGCCAGAGATTGGATAGTTTCCCCTTTAGGATTTTGAATTACTCTTGTACTAGCTTCTTCCCTTTAACTGCAATATGGCCCTGTTTCGCCCTCACTCTTAGATGATAGGTGGGGCAGAGTTGCCCTAACCTTCCCCAGGCCTTATGTCATACTTAACAACACAATGAGAAAACTTGCAAACTTGGGTGGGGGGAGTAGGTTTGGGAATCACAGGGAGCAATGCTGACAAAATAAAATAACTATTACAAGTGTGTGAAATAGTCTAATTGAAGGAGTAGAGGAAAAGAGGACTGACCTAAGTGAATTAGAAAAATGTAGAGATTCCAAATTTTAAAGACTTGAATGCAAGTCCTTAACATTTTTGGTAAAATTGATCCCCACATGAATATAGATTGCCCTTTCTGAAAAAACTATACATGTATTTGATGCTAAATTTCTTATTGGAATGTTTTCATACAAATAATAAGGAATGGGTCGATTAATTCCTGTATTATTAGATTAAATCATGTGGTGCTGCAAACAGTAGGAATGCATGCTTAACCTAATAAAGATAAATGTGGATACAAATACTGAGATACTAGATTAGATCATGTAGTACCACACGCATGCTTAATATAGACATGAATGGATACAAATGGGGGGAACATGTAGAAATATTCATAGACATGTTTGTATGTGTACATTAGTATTCACAGTACCTTTTATTGCCAGGTGACAGCTGGGAATCAATGAAAGTTTTAGGAGCCATGAGTAGACTCTGTCCAGATATTTTGTTTCAACTCTGTTTTCCAGTAACAGAAACTATACAGAGCTTCTTGAAAAAATGAATACTAGGCTTGGGCAGGGAATAAACACAATTAACCTGTAGTGACAGAAAATAAGAATATGTTTAAGCAAACACAACTTACCAGCCCCCCCCCCCCCGCCAAAAGCAGCAAAGTCAAATTTCAATTATGTGAATATTTCAACATCAAATAGGAGCCAACTGAAAGATCTTCCAAAGGCTAGCATGGGAAAACAAAATTAATTGAGCAAAACAATAAAACAATTTATGAGAAATGTAAAGTAAATATCCAAGACTGCACATGTAAATAGCCGTGATCATTATTTAAAAAATGGAATTGACAAATTGTGAATACTAAAAGTATTTCATATAATTTTTATAGATACTTTGTCCATAAGGAGGTAGAACATGAATCCTAACTTAAGCATGTGCTATGCACAGTGACTTCCTTTCAAAAAGTACAATTAGAGGCTGAGACAGTAGGATCAGAGAATTCAAAGTCAGCCTCAGCAAAAGGAAGATGCTAAGCAACTCAGTGAGAACCTCTCTCTAAATACAAAATAGTACAGGGGATGTGGCTCAGTGGCCAAGTGCCCTGGAGTTCAATCCCTGATACCTCCTCCCCCCCAAAAAAAAACCACAATAAAGAAAGGGGAGTAAAGAGTAGTTTTATGGATGAATCTGATAAACAGCCTCATCATTAATGTCAATGATGATAAAGCATTCCGATATTCCTTAGTATTATGGGAGGAGAAAGGCATTTTCTCTCTGTGGACTACATTCTTAAAACCAATAACACAGTGTAATCAGTAAATTTCCAAATAAGGAATGTTGCAGTCATTAAAAAATATGAGTCTGAGAAAGTGTCACATCTGAAGGATATGTAGTAGACAGGATACTGAAAAGTTATCTGGAACCCTGGATGGGATATCCCAGAACAGAAAATGACCATTAAGAGAAAGAAATAGAATATGAAGGTGGTGTGGTTGTTAGTGAATAATGTGTGTGTGTGTGTGTGTGTGTGTGTGTGTGTATAAAATATATATAAAATCCAGGATTGTCAATGATAAATGTGCCATATCAAGTTAACCTCTTAAGGTTAACTAAAAAATAAGGGGAACTCTGGAGGTAGGGGGGATATGAACACTTTCTGTTTACCTTTGCAATTTTTCTGGTAAATATAAAGCACTTGAAAATTTTAAAACAAAGTTGTGGTATTTTTGATCTTCACTTTAAATATGAATTAATAGAACATTAGCAATGTGGTCAATGCCCTGAGTATATTTCCTTACCCACTGAAAGTAACTTATTTTAAATCATCTTTATTGTACCTTTATTTTTATTAATTTCCTCCACAAATTTTGATTACATTTATTATCTTCACATTTATTTAATTTTTCTACTGGAGACTACCTAGTGGCATATTATCACTGAGCTACAACCCAGCCTTTGCCCTTATCACTTTTAACACAGGGTGGCCATAAGTATACAAGGCTGCCTGTGAACTCACACTCCTCCTGCCTCAGCCTCCTGAGTCACTAGATTACATGTCCAGTTTAGAGGCATCTAAATTAATCCAAAGTCCTGGTCTAACAGTTATCACCAGATATATCCATACTATGGGACAACCCACATAAGGCCTCTTTCAAATTCTTTTCAAAGAGTTAAGGTTATGAAAACAGAAAATGTTTAAGACTGGACAGTATCTGGTTAGTAGACTACCATGGTGCCAAATTATCTCCACCTGTTAGTTATCACAACATTGTATTTTAATCCCTTCTCTATACAGTCAGAAGATATGATTTATATTGAATAGAATATTGAAAAGTATAGGGATAGCAAGTAGATGACTATGTTGCATATGATTGTGATTCTGTCTTTCTGGAAAACTCTTATACTTTAATAATTTTGGTAAAAATTCCTCCATATGGAAGAAGCCCACAGGGTAAGAAACTGAATGCAGACTCCAGTCAATATCAGCAAGGAAATGAGGCCCTTGGTCTAACAGCTTGAACTATAGTTTGCAATATAATATTTTCCACTTGCCTTTCAAAAACACTATGTTGATTCATAAGTATTGTGAGAACCTTATAACAAAATAATTTTAGTCCCATCCTTTGTAATATTGCTGTCATTAATTTCACATAAGCATGTGTATATGTATGTATTATCTAGGATAAGAAATCGTGTTTTATAATTATAAAAGAGTCAGCTCCAGGATAATATAACAGTTCTTACCATGTATAAATTTAACAATCAGGTTTCTTGAAGAAGAAACCAATGTCATCACATGAAGAAATACTTACCTATAATGAAGGCTTCAATACTGTCTATTAGAAATGGGCAGATTCAGTCAGTTGAAAATCTGTAAGAAAACAAATGCAACAGAACCAACAATCAACTGGATATAATTACCTATTTACTACTTCATCCAACAAGGTCAGAATATGTATTCTTCAGCTCATATGTTCCATTCCCCAAGAAATAGCACATTCTTGGATATAAAAAAAAGCTTCAATAAAGTTAAATAATAATTATCATACATTATCTGCCTTCAGACAACAGAATTAATCTAGAAATTAAACACTTAGGTCAAAAAATATTAAGAGATACTAAAAATATTTTGGAATAAATGAAATGAAATCCTATCTCATCAGAATTTGTAGGAGGTAAAGAAAGCAAAACTTATGGAGAGATTCACAAAATTGAATGTTTGTGTTAGAGGAGGAGAAATCTCTCAAATCAGAATGTTTTAGCTATAGGAAACTGAAAGACCACCACTTTATCCCAGTTAAGCAGAAGAAATGGTGCAATGTTATAAAGACAGTGAAAACAAAAGATAAAGCAATTAGATTTATCATACAAATATTGATAAATTTGGATATTTCTATGCTCTGGAAATGAAGCTAACAGGGATGACACAATACCCTAAGCAGTACCCTTTCTTACGTGTGTGCAGAGATGACTTCTCTTTAAAATGAAACAACATTAATCAAACAAAATAAACAAACAAAAGCAAACTAGCATGGGGTAATTTCATCTGTTTACTAAGCTGGCTAATACCAATAGCAGTTTCTTTCTAGAGTTTAGGTTCTGTTAACTTTTCTGAATCCACAATGAACAGAAATAATATGAAAAGTGTTCTATGCTGTTCTGCTATGATTCACTCATGAAGATTATAGTTTATGTTGAATTTAAAAAATGAATTTATAAATCTTTCAAAATACCTCACATATATTGTTTTCTATTTTCCAATAAACTTCAACTTTCAATCTGAAAGTGATTTGAACTTGAATATCAACATGTTCTCTCTCCTTACTGTTCTCAGGGAAGGACATGAACCCTGACTTCCACCTCAGCCTCTTCTCTGGCCTCATCATTCTCAAAACATTGTGAAAACCCTCTGATGTGCACAGCCCGGCTGCTTCTCACCCCATCTCACCTCTTTTGCCCTTTGTGGTAGTTTTGCCTCCCTATTCCAAGAAAACTCTTCTTTTCCAAGATGTAGCTCAATTAAATGGCCCCCTTGATACATGTTGTCTGTTCTACACTGGCTTCCAATATTTAACCAAGTTTAGTACATGTTTCTCCAATATTATCTCAATTGCTGTTAGCCTGGTCACAGCCTTGATATGGTTTTCACTGTCTGCATTTGTATGAACTTGCCTGAAACCATTTGTTGGCACCTGGTAGATCACTTGCACCAACACCGGAAGAATGAGTGTCAACAGGAAAAGTGGAAATCACAGACATCATTGCAGCCTCTTTATTATAAGAAATATTTCATTACAGTTAACCTTCATGCAACAGGGGATGATGTGAAGGTATCCATGACCTTCAATCAAAAGCTGCCTCAAGGCAATCAGAATCAGAATATCAGGGTATTTTTATGTGAACAAACTTATGCCTTTAGGATTATAGGAAGATATTGTAAACAACTGTAGAATAAGGCTATTATGCATAATAGTTTAACTGACAGGCATTATGCTTTCTTTAGCTTCATCTTAAATCTCTGATTCATTGGCTTATGGAGGATCCCCCCATGAAGACTTCTATAGATAACGTGCACTGATCAATTTGAATCTTCCTTCACTATTATAAATGCAAGTTCACTTTGTCTTCTAAGTTTCATTCACATTGTTCCTTTTTCACTTTAACATTGAATCCTAGAATCATACAGCTAGAGATATATTAATGAGTAAGTAATTACAGGAGGAAGGGAGCTATACACTGTAGGGACATAATTAGGGATTGAATTTACTTTTCTACACTTAAAAAAATATGCAAAAAATATAAAACATTGGGTTTTTTTGTTGTTTTGTTTTGTTTTTAAAGACATCATACAAACACTGAAGGGCAACAAGACCTGAAAGAGTGAAACTCACAACTTCAAGAGCATTTCCAGACTGTGATGTGAAAAGGACGATGACAAAATTCCTCAGTTAAGAAGATGCTGAACATCTGGAGAACAAGGTGGCAAAATTTCCTCAAGCCATTATCCACATCCAAGAATGGGAAAGAATAATTATGCCACCTTCCTTGTAGATAGAATTGTCACTTGCCATCATTTCTCCACCATGTCATGGGTCACGGTACTACAAGAACACAGAAGAAGAAGACATAAGACATCATTTGAATAAACTCAGTCTTTAACCTTTCATCTAATTTTTGACTGCAAAAAAACAGATGTCAGTAAAATTTACATGACATGGCCATCTTGTATCGAAGGCAAAGATGAAAATGTGCCCATTAAAGGTACAGAAAATCAGCTATATAAACAGTGTGAACCATATATCCCAGACACACAATGACATTTCTTATATTTCTGTTGTGTGTCTGATAAAATTACTACATCGTGATTTTGATTTAAATGAAGTTTTCCATTTATAAGAAAAAGCATAGCTATCATTAGTTATTTTTTTAAAGAGATAGAGATAGATAGAGAGAGAGAGAGAGAGAGAGAGAGAGAGAGAGAGAGAGAGAGAATGAGAGAGAATTTTTAGTATTTATTTATTTATTTATTTTAGTTTTTTGGTGGAAGCAACATCTTTATTTGTATGTGGTGCTGAGGATCGAACCTGGGCCGCATGCATGCCAGACAAGTGCGCCACGGCTTGAGCCACATCCCCAGCCTTCATTAGTTATTTAAAGAAAATAAAACCAGTGACTTTTATATGTTTCCTCAGAAAATCCCCATTTTACTTTAAATTTGGGAACTATCTTGTCTATTCCTGTTGGGGTTTGAGTGTGCAGAGTTTAGCTCCCTCAGGCCTGACATTTTGCAAGAGCTGTGGCTGTGATTTAGGTCAGCTGAGGCAGACCTCAGTCAGGAGGAGGAAAAGTTCTCTTCCCCTTATCGCAAGTCACAAGTTCTGCATGGTTTGGCCAAGAGGAAGAAGCTTCCTGCATACTTGTCCCGGGAACAGTACATTCTAAAGAAACAAATGCATCCTCAGAGGATTAGATAATGTCTACAAAGAACTTTGGGAAGGTACTAATCAAATGAACAGGAACGATCTGAATTTAGCTCTGTGTACCCGCTGAGGCATGATATTTGGGCAATGTGGGTAAAGTGTTATTGAAGAATTGCTTGCTTTGTTAGAAGAAGAATATAAAAGGAACTTGCAAATAAATCTCAGCATGCAGTCGCAACTTCTGCCTTTGCTCTGCATCCCCTGTGTCCTGGTTATTTCACGACCCTTACCCAGGGACCCGAACGCTCTAGACGTTCACATATTCCCTTCACTTCATGTATGCCACGGTCAATTTTCCATGAAGCAGTATACAAAAATTTGATGTGTATGCAGTAAATTAAGATTAATTATGCCATGCTATAGTATTATCATAATACTATACTAGTATTATAATAGAATAACAATGAGGTGGTAATTCTTTTTTTCTCAACCATGATCGGTTTTGAAATTCTATGATTTTTTTATTGCAGGAATCACCCAATTGAAATCTTATCTGGCAAAACAAATCCCCCACTATAAAGTTGGTATGAGTTAAGTATATTCTCTGTTTCTTGCTAATAATATCTCATAAATCTTCAGGAAAACTCCTCAGAATAGTTTTAGATCATCAGATTGACAATTTTAATTATTGCACAGTAGGCACAAAGGTAATAAATCTCAGATCTGCCTATGGGAATCTTCTTTCATTAGAGAATGTGTTCCTCTCAACACAGTCAAGCTAGCTATCATTTTTGTATACAACAAATCAAACAAATCCTAGTCTGCATGTTGGTAGCCTGAATCTAGTCGGCCCTCTTCTTTGGTACCTCCAGGTGGTATCATGTAAAGAAAACTCTGATCAATCCAGGTTGAGGAATCCCATCTTCTCTATTCAGGACACATAACATCTATTCACAGAGGAGTGTCAATGGTTCAGTATAACCAAGACCTTCTAAGTAATAGAAATGTGTGTTAATTACTGTCTAAACCTAGGATCTTTTATAAAAGTCACAAGAATAAAATGAATGTCACTTTTTATCATAGTTTTCCTTATGTATTTACTTTAATAAACAACAAAAAGGTTTTCTGCCAAAACATTTGTCACGTTTAAAGTATAAAATCAAATACAGAGCTTCAGACACATGAATCATATACACATACCTACATATCCATTCCTCAGTCCTACACAAACCCATCAACAGACTAATTTGTCCATCAATACTATTGAGTAAAAAGCATATGTATCTCTAGAAAAGCAAAAGTGGTTTTCAGTAACACTGCCAAAGTGGATCATTTTCAATTTAGCACTTAAAAGGGTAGAAATAGATATTTCCTACAAATAGAATTACCAAGCATAAATCCAATTTATAAGATTTTTAAAAACATGTTCTATAGGAATAATTAGTAGATGTGCCTTTAGTCACCATTAGTCATATTAACACTATACAAATTAGAGTTATAGCAAGACATCTTTTAAGGATAATTAACAGAAGCACTGGCTAATCATCCCTGGGCACTTCAATACTAAACAAACTGGAACTGCAGGAAGACGTCTTATAAAGTAGACTGTGTTCCAGGAGGGTGGGTTGGTTGGACTTAATTTTGTCCAACAGCACAGCATTGGCAAGTCATGTTTTCTGTGGAGCTGAAACGATGGATGGCTTGGAGGCTACCTAAAGCTGCTAAAAACTAAACCCATCACTAAAGGAGGTGTCCGAGTTTCAACACTGGATAAGTTATTCCAACAAAAAGCAAGAATGTAGAAGTTTTATCTGGCCAGACACAGAACTTGTGTGTTGTCACTGAACACAAGAATGTCCTGCCAATCAAAGGGGACAGGTTGCAATGGCACCTTCACTCTAGGATGGTCCACCTTACATGGGGCCTCAGACAGGCATCCCCTCTCCAGGCATAGGACTTCATCACGCCTGCTCCTGTAACTGGGAACATGCACAGACAGGGTGGCCCTGTATTACATGAATGGCCTTGCAGCAACAACAGAAAACATACTCACTGTCCCATTTTCATAAGAAAGGTTATATGTACACTCTACACTTCAGCCTCAAAATGTGGACTCCAAACATGCCCTCTTCAGCAAGCAGTGACCCGTGAGGACCCCACACCCTCAATCCCACTTAGCAGAGCATTTGTCACGTTTAAAATATAAAATCAAATACATAGCTTCAGACGCATGAACCATATACACATACCTATACATCCATTCCTCTAAGTCCCCTCCTTGGCTGCCAGGTGCTGGTGGTGGACTTGGTCTTTCTGCAGCTCCTCCTCGTGATTCGGGTGTCAAAGTCTCATGATGATGCTCTCTTTAAAAGAGAGAGAGAGAGAGAGAGAGAGAGAGAGAGAGAGAAGAGGAGAGAGAATTTTTTAATATTTATTCCTCGGTTTGTTTTCGGCGGACACAACATCTTTGTTTGTATGTGGTGCTGAGGATTGAACCCTGGCCGCAGGCATGCCAGGCGAGCACGCTACCGCTTGAGCCATATCCCCAGCCCTCATGATGATGCTCTGGATGTTGAGGGCATAGATGGTGTGTGTAGGGATGACTTCCCAGTGTAACTGCAAAGCCTCAAGGAGTTCCTACATGTTCACTGGAGGCAAAGATACAGGCAGCGCATCCCCAGAGCAGATAAGCAAGAGTGCAGCCTGCTGCTCAGCAGCATCAGGGGGCAGGTGGGCAGTCGGGTTCTGACCCGCACAGGGAGCGGACACAGCCAGAAGGCCTTCGATTAGGCTATTGTAGGCCACCACGCTGTTCTTCAGGTATGACTGTAGGGTCACATTGCTACTGAAGGCAAACTTAAAGTGGTCATCTCGCAGCCGGTTGGGCTTTCCTTCTAGATACAACTGACGTCAGTATGTCTTTAAGGTGGCTCAAAGACCACGGTGTCCTCAGCCAGCTATCCAGCCCGTGCTCCTAGGCTGTCACAATCATCCTCCCCTCGAGCTGGCAGCGCGTGGGAAGCATCATCATGTGGGAGCAGAGTTTCAAGTCGTCCTCATCCTGGGGATCCTTTGCCAAGAACCGGTCAAACTTCTGACAAACAGAAGAGCTTTTTCTTGCCCTTGAGCTTTCCAGGCTTGGCTGCAGATCCCCCAGTCCAAGGCAAAGATCCAGCACCCTCTGTGGAAACCAAAATCTGATAGCGCCTGAGGATGGCCAGGATGAAATCATTGAGAGAATGCACATTTTCCTGTGTGAGACGTCAATGGGCCTCAAGGTCAAACTCCTCCTTGCTGATCTTCTGCTTGACTACAGCTTCAGGTTAGCCCAGCATTGCTTGACGTTGTCCGCCAGCGCCTCACTCAGGTTCTTCTTGGTCGCCTCCAGCTTGCTCACAAAGGTCGCTATGGCCCTGAGTACTCCGCCCTCCCACGCACCCTAGCCTCAGTCCCCAGCAACCCGAATGTCACTTCTTATTGCACTGAAAACAACTTTAGTACTTGCTCAAAGAGTAAAAAAAGAATACACACTTATATCATGGGTATCTATATAAGGCAGGTATTTAAAAAATGAAATAGAAAAAAAAATCAAAGTCTCCAGTCAATGCTTTCAAATTTTGGGTAAACAATCTAATGAATTCATACTTGCATAGTAACAAAATGGCTGGCCTATGCAGTCAGAAATAGTTTCAGTTTTTTTTAAATTGGGTTCTTTAGTAATACATGACTGTAAATCCATTATGATAAAGTTATACAAGGATAGAATATGTCTTACTCTAATTAGGACTCTATTATTGTGAGTGGATATGATGGTGGGGTTCATTTAAGTATTTTCATATGTGTTTGTAGGAATGTTATGTCAAGACTCATTCCAATGTCTTTCCTATTCCTAACCCTGTTTTCCCTTCATTCCTCTTTGTCTAATCCAATGAATTTCTCTTCTCCCTCCACCCCCCTGATGCCCCGTCTTTATTCACATACCAGTGAAAACATTTGACCTTTGTTTTTTTTTTTTTGCAATTGGGAGTTTCAACATTATTTCCATCAAAATTAACGCCTTGTGAATTAAATGAAAGTAAATGAAAAAAGCCATGTAATGAAAACTATTCATAGATTAATGTATGTGCGCAACGTGCACGTATGGGGGGAGGGGGGCGAATTCAGGGTCTCCTTTGTGCTAGGTGTGTTAGACAAGTGCTCTATCACTGAGTTATATTCCCTGCTCCCTCAGACCTTTCTGAGCATTAAATTCTGCATAATTTTGACATGTTATTCCTAAAAACTCCCCTGTCTTTTTTCAACCATGAAACTTTCTCAGAAACACTAATATAGATGTGTAACATTTGTCTTTCCTAATAAAAAGTGATTTTCCCATCTGATTAAGACTGCTGCTTGATAAGATGAGAATAATTGAAATGAATCTTGGGAAAATACATTTTTTAAAAGATACTGTTTCACAATACAAAAATACAAATTTAAATTTAGATGTCATATGACCAGGAACAAAATATAAGTGAAAATGTTCACAGCCAGCATAAAAAAAATTAAAGAAGCAGGAATGTGTTTTAGTAAATAGGCACACTGATTCTTGGGCAAAATCATTATTTACACAAATGATCTGAATTCCACATTTAGCCATATAGGGAGGGCAGGGAACTGGAATATTTGCCTATATAGTCCCCACACATAGGCCGAGCTCGCACCTGTCATGAGTGGTCTTGAGACACAACCACTGTGTCCTCCTTGCTTGTGCAGAGTCACTCAGGAATGCCTCCTCAAGTTCCTCTTGTGTTCCATGCGCCTGGGGGAGTACAAATTTCCCAAGTCTTCAGAAAGCCATGAAAGAAAGAGAAGCAATGAGATCCAATAAAATCACTTGAATATATTGCAAAAATAAAAAGAGGAGTGTTTAGGGAAGGATTACCCAGGATTCACCAGTACAATAGACACATTTATGTGAAAAACTAAGTTGTGTAGTTGTAAAAATATCACATTTTCTTGAACAAGCATTTATTTACCCACAGTTCAGGTAGCTGGGTAAATCAGGCCACAGCTGGGAATACTGCTAGAGGGGCAAGATGTGCAGTTTTCGCTCTTCATTATAGAATAGAAGCATGGTTGAGAAAAAGGGCTCTGGAGGGATAATTCTGGTGTTAAATGAAGTCTCTTTGTAACTATTACAGTATGATATGTGCAAAAATAAGAAATATATAAAAGCAAATATTAAAGCAAATAATTTATGACAGATCAGTTGTGACACTTGATGAGGGAAACTGAATATTCTTGGAGCAAATTAAGATCTGACTTTAACAGTGAAATGAATCTGACTGAATTTTCATGTGTGCATACATGGATGTGGAACAGTGGTTCCTGGCATTAGGTGTATCCCCTGGATACTAATTTTTTTTAAAATATGCTATAAATAGATTGAAGAGGGATTGATGAAGTGGAGAGAGGGGAACAGGGAAGTGCCTGGAACTGAATCTGAGCAGGTTGTATTCCATGCTTTTGTGATAATGTCAGGGTGTATCCTGGTGTTGTATATAACTAAAAAAAATATCAAAAGTCCTAATCTTGGAGCTCATAAAAACTATTAATTAGTGGTAGATTACAGACTTAAATTGTAAACAAATATAGAGTTGAAAGCCTAAAGGAAAATAACTCACCATGAGATATGGTAAAATTCCTGGGAAACTAGACCTAAAAAATGTACCTATAATTTAAAAAAAAGTATTTCTAAGATAATTGATGTGAGGAAAGACCCTGAAGACAGGATCAATTTTCTTACATTATTTTCTTGCAGAGCTTTAGCTCAGATTTACAACTGAATCACATAAATGGTAATAGTTCCTGCCTCTTGAGAAGTTATGAAAACTGAATTACCAAATACATAAAGCTTTTAAACTAATGGTAAGTCTATACCAAGGAAGGCAATATTTCCTAATACAGATAGCTCTTTCTGAATCATTGATGTAACACTCTATTCAATTTATATATACATCAGTATATGTGACAATGAAAAAATAAGCCCTTAGACAAAGAATAAACATATTTTAAAAATATTTTTAGTTGTAGACAACTGGTTCCTGGAGACCTCACCTTACAGGAAAGCTAGACACAACACTGGACTTGCCCCAGTGGCTCCAACTCCCCTGGTAGACCATGCAGATACTATGCAGAGATCACCTCCCACTCAGTGTGCCTGCATGGAGCACAAGTTTGCAGGCTAGAAACTAATAATTATGACTTCCCTTGAGTAACCTGCTTGGTAATACCATTAAGGGTGCAGCCCACTGGACCTTCATTATGTATCTCTCCTTTTCTGACCGTCCCACCTCACCCAAGTGCTTGTGAGTGCTTATCCAGGATGGCTCATTCTTGTTACCCCAGTGGAGTGAGTTGCCCTCTTATCTGGGATTTTAAGAGTAATACACTACTGTTCTTAATTCATGTGTTTTCTTGAGTCTCCTCCATTGTCTCACTTGACCAACACAGCTTTTCCTAACTTCTTTTTCTGAAAGGCTATCCTATAGAAAGTAAAAAAAAAAAAAAAAAAAAAAAAAAAAAAAAAAAAACAGAGACATAAGTCAGATAAAAGCCCAAAGGGTTGTCAGCTATGCAAACAAGTTTCCTATGAGAGAGAATGTTATCAGAAGTCAGGCAATGAGGGACAAAGGCCACCCACCAAAGATAAAGAAATTCCATTGAAAGATTCCCATGGCTTACTGATGTCCTAGCCATTATAATGTTGTGGTAAAAAGTATTATTCATGTGTTTATGATGATGTTGGTGTAAACACATGTACTGTGTTTCCAAGTATGAAAGTATAGCGCTATTGTGTATAGTATATTATAATCATTTTTTAAAGAGAGAGAGAGAGAGAGAGAGAGAGAGAGAGAGAGAGAGAGAGAGGGAGGGAGGGGGAGGGAGGGAGGGAGGGAGGGAGGATTTTTTAATATTAATTTTTTAGTTTTCTATGGACATAACATCTTTATTTTATGTGGTGCTGAGGATCAAACCCAGCGCCCTGTGCATGTCAGGCGAGCACATTACTGCTTGAGCCACATCCCTAGCTTATTATTATCAATTTTGATAATAAAAGACTGTTATTGTTAAGTTTGTGTGAGTGGTACTCAAGATTTAACCCAGGGGTACTCTACCAATGAGCTATATTCCCAGCCCTTTTTATTTATTTTGGTACAGGATCTCAGTAAGTTGCTGAGAGTTTAAATCACTGAGGCTGGACTCAAACTTGCAGTCCTCCTGCCTCCACTTCCAAGTCACTAGGATTATAGGCCTGCACCACCATGCCGGCCTTACATATTTTCCATACTGTTTTAGCTTTCTGTTACTATTAAAAAAATACCTGAAACAGTCAACTTACAGAGAGGAAGTGTTTGACTCACTTTCAGAGGTTTCAGTCCACAGCTGATTAAACCTATTCATTTGAGTTTGTGGCAGCACAGCAATGGTAAAAGCATGTGATAGTGCAATACCATTCACCTCATGGCTTCAGTATGAAAAAGAGAAAAAGAGACTGAGGTCATAATCCTATTCAAAGGTATACCCCCGAGGACCTAAAACATCCCCAAAAGATCCTACCTCTTAAGTTTTTACCACCTCCCAATAGTACCATGGGTTAGGAACTAGGCCTTTAGCACACAGACCTTAGGTAGACATTCTAGATACAAATATAGCATACATTTTAAATTAATTATGCATAGATAATGTTTTCCTATAGCCATTTTGTAATTTGTATTCTAGTCCTGTTGTAGTTTCTTTCTTACTCTCTTAAGAGTAGTAAAGTGATTTATTTGAAATGTTTTGAATTCTTATTTATAATTTTTGGTTAGCCTACTATATATGTTTGCTTTGTAGTTACCAGGAGTTTTACAAAAATATCTTTTGATTGTATAAATATTTTTTAAATGATAGCAATTTAATGATCACAGACATAACAGATAAAACACAAACTATACTTGCATTCCAGTTATCTTCATAATTGAATTTTTGACATTCAGTATCATATCTATCTAAATTGCCTATATTAATATTTTAAGAATTATTTTCAATTATTTTGTATTTGTCTTCATACTAAAGATACAAATGGTTTATGGGTTGTGTTTACAATATTTGAACATTCTGAGTTGTATAATTACTGTTAACATTGGGAGATATGAAACTCGCTGTTTTCTTGCTCACCAATATGTTTCATCTTAAGTAACTGCCTTTAGCATTTATTGTAGGACAGGTTGGGTGGAGATATATTCTCTCATGTTTTTATTTTCTGGGAATTATATTCTGTAATTAAAAGACAAAGTAACTGAAACAACAAAATCCAAGTACATGTTCTTTACAAGAAACTCAATTCACTTCTGCAGACAGGCACAGACTGAAAACTAAGGGTTGAATAAAATGTTACAGGCAAATGGAATACAAGAAGCAGGAGCATCCATACTTATATCTGATAAAATAGAATAAGTTAAAAGTGGTAAGAAAAAGAAGATCATTATATAATGGTAAAGGGGTTAATTAAGCAGGAAGAAAAAAATTCTAAATAAATTTGTGCCCCATATCAGAGCACTGAAACATAGAAAACAAATATAAGTAGACCTAAAGGGAGAGATAGATTGCAATATAATAGTAGGGAATGTAACACTGCACTTTCACCAATGGACAGATCATCCAGAGTCCAAGGAATAGCAGAGTTCATTTGCATCCTAGACCCAATGGCCCTAATAATTATCAACAGAACATTCCACCCAACAGCTACAGAAAATTCTACTTTATGCTTTATCATTATTTTGACTGTACTCCTTACACTTTTAAAATGAAAAAGTTCACTGTAAATCAGTATGTTATGTTTCACTACCAGCAGCTTCACCCATCTCATGTTTACTGCATCTCTTCATCATCTCATTTTCTCTTGTGTTTCATTTAATCCTTGTTTTGTTCATGCCATGGCTCCTAAGCCTACAAAATCCACTGCTAATGTCCCAGTAAGAGGCCATCTCAAGAGACTGACCTGGAAAAGAAATTAAAGTGATTAAGAACTATGAAGAAAAAAATATTAGTGAAAATTATTGCACAGTCAGGCATGTTCCATCCCACCATGGCTTTACTCTTGTAGGACAAGAACACAGGGATAGAAGCTGGTAAAGGGTTTGCCTCACTGAAGTAATGGAGACTAAAATTTGAGAAGGACTTGAAGCAGAAATGGAGAAATATCTAATGACTTGGATTGAAGACCAGACACAAAGATATCCCTCTCAGCACTATGGTCATCAAGGTCAAAGTAAAAATGCTGTTTGTGATGCTGAAAGAAGGCTGGACCTAACTATGATTTGGAATTTACTGCTAGCTCTGAATGATTTAAATTACTTGAGAATAATTGCTCATTACATAATGTGAGAAAGAGTAACAAATGTTCATGTGGTGATGTAAAGTCAGTTGGATTTTTTTTAAACATGCAGATAGTCTGTGGAGGAAAACTATTTACCAATGCAAAGCAAATCTTCAGTATTGACAATCCCTCCCTAATCTGGAAACAGTCTCAAAAAGATTTTTTTCATCCATAGGGAAGTTAAAGTCAATGCTAAGTTTTAAGACATTGAAAAATGGCATAACAGTATGATTTGGGGGCAATATTGAAGGATACCAGCTAACATTCTTCTTAACCTACAGTGAGAAGCACAGGGCATTCAGGCATCTCAACAAGCACACACTGCCATTGCATTACAGGAACAATCAGAGGTCATGGATGACCCAGCTCCTCTTGCAAGATGCTCTCCTTGTATGTGTTCACTGCTACACCAGTGAAATGGAGAAGCACAATTTTGGAGAACTACACACTTCAATGTTTTGCTCATGTTGATAATGTTCTTAATTATCTTCCTCCAACTTTTAATCTCCAGCTCTTTGCCAAGGTGGCATTTCTTCCTCCAAAACACCATTCTTTGATACAACCAATGGATCAAGGAGTTTAACAGGTCTTAAAATCTACCATCTGAGGATAATGTTTGCCTAGGCTGTTGCTGCAGCTGAGGAAGATAGTAAGCAGACACTGATGCAATTCTGGAAAAATTACAAATCTATGACTGCATCAAGAACCTGGCTTTCACTTGGAATGATGTCACCAAGAAATATGAGTGGCATCTGGAAAAACAGAAGAATTTCATTTAGGATTCAAAGGATTCGTTAAGGATGAGGTGGTTGCAAAAAAAAAAAAAAAGCTATAATTAAGATGCAAAACAAATTTAACCTATGTGTAGGTAAGGATAATATTGAGGAGCAGAGGAGCTCCTAGGGTGTCCCCCCACAAAGAATAGAATAATAAGGCACTGTTGGAACTGGAACAAGAACTCTCAGCTAAAAAGACAGAAGAAAATTGCATGGGAAAATACAAAACTTCCAAAAAATTCACAGTGAAGGGTTTAGCAATTTTCAACAAGCTCCTTAAAAAATTTGAAAACATGGGCCCCCCAAAACAAAAACAAAACAAAAAAATATTCATAGAGGGAATATTCCTGGTATATCACCTGTTTATAAGCAGATCTAAGATGAAATAATGAAACCAAGGAAACCACCATGTGATGCCAGACACTAGGAACTTTTTGCCTGGATGACAATGAAAAACAATTCAGTCAGGCAAGTGAACACATACAAGGCTTTTTTTAGGGCTTCTATTTAGTAAGGGAGACAAATCTCTGACAAGAAGCATCCCTGAATCAGAGAAGAGTTCATTTTACTAGTTACTTGCAGGGTGAGAATGTTAATTGTCACTAAACTTGAGCGTTTTTCCCTGTGCTGAAGATAATTCACTACAGCTGTTCAGGACAACACATACAGGACACCCAGACATTAGTGTTGCAAAGTGACTCTGGTCACCGCAGGATCCCAGAGTTCTGTGTCTGTGTCCCCAGACGATAAGTTGCCTGAACGTTCCTGTGTAGTCAGGTCTCCTGGTTGTTGTTCCCCCGGTGTGGAAACAGTTAACAGGGTCACTCCATTTAGGGCTGCCAACTTAGCTTCTTCATCTGCCCATCTGTTTCCAACTGCCACGGGGTCGTTCCCCTTCTGGTGCCCCTGACAGTGCACTATAGCTAGTTCTTTAGGGCCTTTTACTGCCGAGAGAAGGTGGAGGATCTCATCTTTGTTCTTTATTTCCTTCCCAGCAGAGGTTAATAGCCCCCTTTGCTGGTAAATAGCCCCGTGCACATGGGCAGTGGCAAATGCATAGCGGCTATCAGTGTATATGGTGGCTCTTTTGCCTGATGCTAGCTCCAGTGCTTTTGTAAGGGCAATTAGTTCTGCTTTTTGAGCTGATGTCCCTTCTGGGAGGCCAGAGGACCAGATAACATTAGTTTTGCTAACTACTGCTGCTCCAGCCCGCCGGTTACCGCTTACCGTCTTGGAGGAAGCCGCTCCCATCCGTAAACCATAGGACCTCAGGGCGGGGCAGTGGCTGATCCTTTAAGTCTCGGTGTACACTGGTCTCCTCTGCCAGTATGTGTTGACAATCATGAGCGATGGGTCTTGGATTAAGTGGAGTTATGTGGAGCAGATGGGTCCTGGATTAAGCTGGGTTAAGTGGAGCAGGGGGTCCCAGCGTTATTCTGTCTTTGTCAAGCAAGAGGCTCTGGTAATGGGTTATTCTGGAGTTTGATAGCCACCTGTCTGGAGGCTGACGGATGATGCTCTCCAGGGCATGGGGGGCTATGATGGTCAGCTTCTGCCCCAATGTTAATTTATCAGCATCCTTTATTAGAAGTGCTGCCGCTGCTATAGCCCTTAGGCAATGGGGCCACCCGTTAGCCACTGGGTCCAGTTTTTTTGATAAGTATGCTACCGGCCTTTTCCAAGGTCCCAAAGTCTGAGTGAGCACTCCCCGTGCTATTCCTTTCTTTTCCTCGATGTAGAGAGTGAAGGGTTTTTCTACATCTGGGAGTGTTAAGGCTGGGGCAGATAGCAGCACCTTTTTGATATTATCAAAAGCCTGTTGGTGTTCAGGGGTCCATTGGAATTGGGCATCCCCCTTTATCAGCAGGTATAGAGGGGCAGCCAAAGACGCAAACCCAGGAATCCATAACCTACAAAAGCCGGTAGTCCCAAGAAACTCTCTGAGTTGTCTCTTATTAGATGGGGGCGGTATCTGCACAACAGTTCATTTTCTGGGCTCAATAAGCCATCGTCTGCCACCCCTAAGAGAATAACCCAGGAAGACTACTTATTGTTGACAAATTTGGGCCTTTTTGGCAGAAGCCCTATATCCAAGCTGAGCAAGCTCAGATAATAGTGCTTGGGTCCCAGACTCACAGTTCTCCTTGGTGTTGGCTGCCAGCAGCAGATCATCCACATATTGGAGTAGGGTGACTTTGGGGTGTGCAGTTCTGAAGTCGTTGAGGTCCCTGTGGAGAGCTTCATCAAAGAGAGTGGGAGAGTTTTTGAACCCCTGTGGGAGTCTAGTCCAGGTTAGTTGGCCAGATGTTCCTGTTGCTGGGTCTATCCACTCGAAAACAAATAACAACTGACTGTCCTTATGTAGGGGCAAGCAGAAGAAAGCATCTTTTAAGTCCAGCACAGTGTACCATTTTCACTCTGGATTCAGAGTGCTAAGCAAATTATATGGATTAGGTACCGTGAGGTGAATATCCTGCACTCTGTTGTTGATCTCTTTTAGGTCCTGAACAGGACGGTAGTCCCCAGTTCCTGGCTTTCTTACTGGTAGCAGGGGGGTATTCCAGGCCGACTGATAGGGCTTTAGGACCCCAAGAGCCAGGTATTTCTGAATATGGGGCTTTATCCCCTCCCTCGCTTCTTTGCTTAGAGGGTATTGTTTAACACTGATTGGAGAGGCAGAGGCTTTTAATTCTACTACTATTGGAGGTTGTTTTACGGCCAGTCCTAACCCAGCAGTTTCTGCCCAGGCATCAGGATAATATTTTATCCATCTCTGGGGTAGTCTACCTGTTTGATCAGTCCCAGGGGCCGTGAAGAGTTGATGTTCATCTTCTACTGACATAGTCAAAGCCGTGACTATGGGGGTCTTTACTGAAGGGTTTAGAAACTCCACTTGGGGACCATCAGGGTTAAAGGTTATTTTAGCCCGGAGCTTGGTGAGTAGATCCCTGCCCATCAATGGGGCCGGGCATTCTGGGATTACTAGGAAAGAGTGGTGGCCTTTTCCCCTTCCTAGGTCCATAGTCCCCTTTGTTGTCCAAGCCCGATATTTACTGCCATTTGCCCCTTGAACTAAGGATCTTTTATTAGATAGAGGGCCCAGTGGGGTCTTAAGGGCTGAATATACTGCTCCTGTATCTACTTCAAAGTTCACTGGGGTCCCCTCCACTTCAAATGTTACCCTGAGCTCGGGGAGGGGATCCGAGCCCCGACTTTCCTAGTCATCTTCTAGAGTCAGCATGGCAGACTGGAGTAGCTGCTTCTTTTGGGGGCACTCTTTGGCCCAGTGTCCCTTTTCTTTACAGTAGGCACATTGATCTGAGGCCAGGGGCAGCCTTTGGCATGGGCCCAGGTATCCCTTCCTGTCTCCCTGCTTTTTAACTTCTGGCCTATCTGTGGCTGTGACCAGGACCTTAACCAATGCTTTAGTCTGCCTTATGCTCCTTTCATCTTCCTTTTGTTCCCTCTCCTTCTCCCTCCTCTGTTCCCTCTCTTCCTCAGTTTCTCTCTTATAATATACTTTCTCAGCTTCTTTAACTAAATCTCATAAGGTCATATCTTGTAATCCATCTAAACATTGTAACTTTTTCTTAATGTCTAGGGCAGCCTGCCCAATAAAAGCCATTGCAACAGATGCCTTTTGGTCCTCTGCCTGAGGATCAAAGGGAGTATATCTCCTATATGCTTCCATAATTCTTTCCAGAAACATGGAGGGAGATTCATTGGGTCCCTGAATAATCTCTCTTACCTTGGCCAAATTAGTTGGCCGCCTAGCAGCCACTCGGAGACCCACTATAAGAGCCCAGCGATAAGTGGACAGATGCTCCCTACCTTCAAAGGTGTTAGGGTCCCAGTTGGGTCGGTTTAAGGGGAAGCCAGCTTCGATGATGTTAGGAAGTTGGGTTGGTCACCCATCTGGTCCAAGATTATTCTTTCTGGCTTCCAAGAGGATTCTCTCTCATTCCTCTGTTGTGAAAAGAGTCCCCAGAAGTTGTTGGCAGTCATCCCAAGTGGGCTGGTGTGAGAACATCAGCAACTCAACTAAACCTGTAAGTCGGGTGGGGTCCTCAGAAAAAGGGGGATTGTTATTTTTCCAGTTGTATAGATCTGAGGAGGAGAAAGGCCAGTATTGGTAAGCCTGCATCTCCCCCCCCCCCCCCCCGTGCCCATCATCTATTGTGGGCCCATAGGGACGAAGAGGAAGCATCACCGGGGCTTCCAAGTTCTCCATTATTCGCCGCCTGCAGGTTCCCTTAGCTGGCCCAGTTTCCTCCGGTGGGGGAGGGGCTGCTGCTGCTGCTGCTGTTGCTGCTGCTGCGGGGAAGTCCCCGGGAGGGCTTGGGTCTGACCCAATCACCTCTAGCGGCAGGGTGACCGAGTCAGCGGCAGGAGGGTCACCTAGGACGAATTGGGGGTTTGGGAGCATGGGTAGAGGATAAGGAGGCGGGGGTGGTGTCCAGTAAAGTTAAATCCTGTGACTCAGGGAGAACGGAGGGACGAGGGGGAGGAGCGGAAGGTTTGAGTGATAGGATCATGGGGGAAGTGATTGGAGTAGGAGTTGGGACAAGGAAAGACTTCACCCATGTGGGAGGAAATTCACAGAGGTCCTGCCAGGTTAAAATATATGGCTGTTGATCTGCATGGCCACGCGGCCCCGGCTGAAAGACAATATCTCTGACTTTGCAGATTAGAGGGAGGTGAAAGGACCCTCCTGGGGGTGATTCAACTCCGAAGGTGGGCCATTCTGAAGCGCAGAGTGTCTGCCAGATCCAGCGTTTCACTGAAAAAGAAAGATTCTGGGCCCTTGAATGGATGTCAGTCCAATGTTCAAGAGTCAGGGACAGAGGCGTGGAATGGCCTTGTCCCATAATGAGAGTTACTCAAACAAAAACAGGGACAAGACAAACATGACACAAACATGGACACACACACAGTAAACATTTAACACAAGTTCAGAAGCAAAGATTAAAGACAGACAGTAAACTCAACCCAGACAGTAAACTCAACCTGAGAAAAAGAATTGCCGGCAAGACCAGACGGGTTGGCAGCAGAGTACCTGACAAGGGCACCTCTATCCCTTCACCAGATGAGGGCACTTCCATACCTCCCCGAGTCCTCCAAGGCATCCCTTGGGAGACGTGGTCTGTGGCTTCAGGACACGTCTGTCCACCACCGCCAGGGGGAACTTACGCTCTCCTCTGGCAGCCACTCTGCCAACCCAAACCGAAAACCTGAACAAAAAGCTCTTAGTGATCGCAAAGAAAAAAGAAAGGAAGAGGCGCCTTTCTTACCCCTAAAGGAGTCCATTGGGGTCTCCTTGTCCAGTGATGCGTGACTCCCGGCCAACGCACCAAATGTAAGGGTCCTGCAAACGTCGGAGGAAGAGACCACCAAGAGACCGGCTCATGCAATCAGCAAAAGGGGATTTATTGAGGATCCAATCCAGCATGCTGGGGCTCCGTGCTCACTCAAGAAGGGAGAGCAGCCCAGAGCCCAGAGCAGAGGTTAAGCAGTGCTTAAGTACACTTTTTGGGGAGGGCTGGGGCTTTGCATACATCAGAACAAATCATCATGAGGCGCAGGAAAATCAAACAACAATTCTTAAACTTGATTAGTACATTCATTGGCGGGAACAGGTCGGGCGGGGGTGATTGGTCACTCCTAAGCGGGGTACACATTCAAACTGATTGGTTTGGGCCCTGAATGCCTACGTGCCAAGCTACACAGGGTCCTAGGTTATTAAACAACTAAATGGTCAGTTCCGGGCATTGTCTTAACTGCCTCAGGAATTTCAGGTTCTGTGTGAAGTTCAGAAACTTTACAATACCTAGTCCTTTACTTTTTAATTTGGGCTTTGCAGCTTAGAAACCTTACAATGCCCGGTCTTTTATACTTTAACTTCAATTTCTTTTACTCTTACAGTTACCAGTCTTGAGATAAATCCTAGTTTGGGGTTTAGAACCACCAAAAGTAAACCCACCTTTCCCATTCAGGACTCCTATAAGGATTTTGCTTATAGCCTAGGAAATAAATGCCTGTGAGTCTGGCTTCAGTGATACATTTGCTTGCAGTTTTGTCCCTTCTTGACAGAGGGATAGTACATTCTGGGGAATAAAGAAATGGCAGATAGTTTGAGAGCCAATAGTTTAAGTAGAAGGGAAAGATAAGTATCTCATCTAAGCCCTACCATGTACTCCTGAAACCAAAGACTCCTGGTATGATAAGGCCCAATATGTTGGATCAGGGCAGAACAGGCAGCTGCAGTATCTACAAGCTTTCCTACCTGCACATCTAGGGTGACCCAGGGGTTTCTCCCATGAGATCAGAGTTCCTGGCAGAGTCATCTTTCAATAGTATCAAAAGAGGCCTCTGATGTGGGTTGCAACTTTGTTGCCCTGCTCATTGACAATTAGGGCATTCATTGCCCCAGGTTGCTATTATAGCCTTAAACACACTGATTGGACCCTGGGGCCGTTGGTGATTTCGAAACCTTTCGAAGAAAGCCTTCTTTTTCTTTTTTGCTTGTGCCAATCATCTATCCTAGTTTGCTTCCTCTGCCCTGTCTGTATTAAGTACCTTAAAGGCCTCTTTAACCAAAGCAGCAACAGGAGTTTAATGTTCTTGTTCTAATTTTTGTTTTCCCTGTGTCCAGAGCTGATTGGGTTAAAAAAATCATGGCTATCAGAGTCTATTCCCTCTGCTGAGGTAGTATCTATATTAGTAATTTTCTATAAGTTTCTATCTGCCTGTTTCTGTTTAGAAACACAGCTAGACTTTGTTGTGATTTTCAGGTTTAATTGCGTATCTTTTCACAACCTAACTAAGCAAGAAAGTGTCCCGTTTACTCCCTACAGTGAAACCCCTGGCTGTAACCCCATTTTGGGTTCCTGTTGGAATGGAATCACTCCCTAACTCATTAACACTGCTGTGCAGATAGGTGATCACAAATCCATTTGTATCTTTCCTTGCATTAGCAATCATTCTAACTTTCTCAAGTGCAGTAACTAGCCAGTACTCTCATCACATCTTGGCAGGTAATGGGAAAAGAAAGTTTAGCTTTAAAATTTCATCCTGGAACCTTTTCTTGCCTATTCCTAAATCTGTTATGAAAAGAGGGACACACACTCTAGTGAAGAAAAGAGGGCATACACACTAGTGAAACTTCCTTCTCCATTAGATAATTCTCTGAGGAAGGAAAAAAAAAAAGATCAGCTGGTTCTAATTTTGTCCTAGAAGGAAGCCTCATCTAAGGGGTTCAGGGCTAGCCTCTCAAGGCAGAGTGGTGGGGCGACTGTCAGGGTTACCATTCAGGAGGTAGCAATGTCAGGGAAAGTATCAGAGGGGTAGGAGTAGGGTCAGATGACTGAATTTGACCTTGGACAAGCTGAATCATCTAGATCTTCTGATGGTGGGGTCCTAGTACTTTCAGTGCCACAGTTTTTTTTAATATAAGGAAGAACAAATGACTTCTCTCCAGAAAAATAAAAAGAAAGAAGTGTAGAAGACTCAAACATCACATCTCTCCATGTACCAGAGGACAGGGCCTAGCAATTACTTCAGGAGGAACACTCCCATTTCCTGATTTGTAGCTATCAGAGTGATCCAGCCCATTTTATTACCATAGAGGCCTCTTCATATCTTGGTCCCTAACTAGAATGGGGACTGAAAAATAGGAGAATGAGAAAGAAGGGGAGAGAGAAAAAATGAGAAAGAGAAGGAGAAAAACAGAAGCAACATAATGGGTAAAGGAAAGGGAGCCCTACCTGCAGGACAAAGGAGGGGTGAGAAAGTCCTTTTGCAGAAAATGGGGAAAAGTGGGCTAGAGAAACTTACCCCTTGCCTTGACTGTTAGAAAAGAAGATCCAGGTGGCCTAGCTGTTCCTGGCAGGTCGTGTGGGAAGTCCTGAGCCTAGGAGGTTCTGCCCAATGCTCTCCAGGGGAGTCACCAAAATTATGTCAGACACTCAAACCTTTTGACCTGGATGAAAATGGAAACAAAACTGAGTCAGGCAAGTAAACATACAGGTAAGGTTTTAATTGGAGCTTCCATTTAGGAAGAGAGACACAGCCCTGACATGGGCAACATCAGGTTGAATCCCTGAATAAAAAAAGGGAGCTCATTTTATTGGTTACTTGTAGGGTGGGAATGTTAATTGGTACTCAACTCAAGCATTTCTCCCTGTGCTAAAGAAAGGTTACTGCAGCTGTTCAAGAGGATGCATAGAGGGTACCCTGACCTCAAGGATGCAAAGTGACATTGGTTGTGGGTGGCAAATACCAAGTCTTTTAATATCTATTATCATGCCATAAACCAAGGTCCAGAAGGACATTTTCCTCTTTTCTTATGCTGTTCCCTCTCTCATCTGAAAAGAAAAGAGTGATTCATTAAGAATAGCTTCAGGCAGGGCCATCAGAAGGTGTCCCAGAAGAAGGATTGTTATCCTAGGTACTAGCAGTTCCATGAATGTAACTGCCCCTGATGATCTTCCTGTGGGACAAGATGTGGAGGTGGAAGACAGTGATGTTGTTGATCCTGACACTGTACTTTTTTATACATGTGTTCATGTGTGTGTGTGTGTGTGTGTGTGTGTGCACACGCACGCTTGTGTGTGTGTACACACCTGTAGTATAAAGGTATAAAGAAAGATAACATTTTGTATGTGTGTACAATGAGTTTTGTGCTTAATGTGGTAATATAAAAAAGCCAAAAATTATGTTTATTATTTTAAAGAATCCCATTGAGCTAAGATTAATTAGTCACAGAAGAAAGGGAAATGGTTTTTAACAGGGCTGGGGATATAGCTCAGTCGGTAGAGTGCTTTCTTTGCATGCACAAGACCCTGGGTTCAATCACCACAAAATAAATGAATAAATAAATAAATTTAGTGTAGCCTAAATGTACAGTGCATATAATATCTATAGTAGCATACATCAGAGACACAGCTCACCAGATTCATTGTTCATGCTTTCAGTGTCTCACCCAGGGAAGCATCCAGTCCTGCAAGCTCCATTCATGTGATGTACCCTATCAACTTTTGCCATTTTTATCTTTTAACTGTATTTTTACTGTACCATTTATATGTTTAGATATTTTTTAAAAAAACAAGTATTTGCCATTTGTTCCAACTGCCTATAATATTCAGTAGAGTAGGTAGGCCAAAGTAAATCTGTGTTATTCAGCTGTCCATTATTAGAAAATATACCTGAAATAATTAACTTATAAAGGAAATAATTTCATTTTGGCTCATAGATTCAGAGGTTCTAGTCCATGATCAATTTCCCCTGCTTTGAGTGAGGCAGCAATTCATGGCAGGGAAATGTGGGAAAGTAAAACTGCTTACTTCATGACTGTGAAACAAGAAACATAGTGAGGAGGGTCTGAGATGGCAAATCGCTTTTGAAGACATACCCCCAATGTCCTCTCACTAGGTTCCACCAACTCCCAATAGCACCTGTCTGGGACTAAGCCTTCAACACATAGATCTTTGGGAGACATTTTAGATCTAAAATATATAAGACCATACTATTTAAGTGTGTTAAGGTATACTCTGTGATGTTCATACAAAGACAAAATTACCTAATGGTACATTATTTAGAATGTATCCCCACTGTTAAATAGTGTATGTTCCTAATTGTTCTTTTTTTTTTTTTAAAGAGAGAGTGAGAGAGGAGAGAGAGTGAGAGAGAGAGAGAGAATTTTTAATATTTATTTTTTAGTTCTCGGCGGACACAACATCTTTGTTGGTATGTGGTGCTGAGGATCGAACCCGGGCCGCACGCATACCAGGCGAGCACGCTACCGCTTGAGCCACATCCCCAGCCCCCTAATTGTTCTTATCAGTTGGTATCAATTGCATAATACATCATTACTTTATGTTGCAATTAGAGAATAAACCCTTTAAAAAACTATGACACAAATATTTCTTATCATTTAGTATTTTATCTTATTATTGTTGAAAAGAATTCTACTTATATAAATGTAGAATAGGGACACCTGCACAGATTATATGCACCATAATTATGGACCATAAAACCAAGGATCTTGACTCTTTCTGTGACCACAGAGTACAGTGACTAGTTCCATGTCCCTGTAGGATTTGTATGTATGATTCTTGGACCCAGTCCTGGTGTTGCTCAACAGAGCACTGTGGCCATGCATAAGAAGCTATGTGAGGTGATGCACAGTTCCAAAGAATTTGTTTATCAGCATATGTGCAGTCATCATTTACTCTGTGTCTATCTTGTAAATCACTGCATGAAGAGTTGAAGGAATGTTATATCGTGCCCATTCTTTTTAAAATTATTTCAGTGTTTTTTCAAGTAAACTTTCTCTATCTGCCCCCAACATTGCCTATCACTCATTTGCCTTCACTTTCACAAAAATATGGTACATATAAGATTCATTTCCAGGTCTGTTTGAGATAGGACTGGCCTAAGCTATTTTTTTTCTTTTTGGCTTGGTAGTAAGGATTAAACTCAGGGCCTTATGCATGCCAGCCTAGTGTTCTACCACTCAGTTATAGCCCCAGTCCTAAGCTACCATGATTTAATTTTTTTGTTGTTTCTACTGTGCTTACCTGTGACTGTGATGATACCTATTCTGAGGCTTTGGAGCTTGGAAATGAAGAATATAATTCCATAATGTGGTCAACAGAATACATGGTTCCAAAGAATTTTTGATGGAATCTGTAGAAAGAACTTATTCATCGAAAAGTTTTCCCATAGAATCAATGGTCTTTTGAGAATGTAAAGCAAAACCTGTATCAAGAAAACACTCTGCTGAATGCACAAATATGACGTATGCTCCCTGTACTGGCATTCCTCATTCTTGGCTCCTAATGTCTAGAAGTAATTTCTTCCAAAGATCTTTTTTATTCTATGGATAATTAGGTGATGTGTGAAAATGGCCTAATTATTTAAAGACACCTGTCTTTAAATAAGTGGTTACAGATACTCAAACAGGTGATTCAGTAATAAGGAACATGACAAATATCAAGAAAGAGGAGATTCCCTGGATCCTGATGGTGTTTTCTTGTTTCAAGTGTACCTGGAAATGGAATGATTGACAAGGAAGGTGCATTTCAGACCATTTCTTACATGTCTATTTCTCTCCTGAGCCCACATTTTAAAGTTATTTTTCTGTTTTTGTAATAATTCAATTCTCTTTTTTTAAAAAAATTTACATAGTTTCAGCTTTATGGAACGATGCACAGATAGAAAAGATTTCTGTATACCTTCAGCTTCTTGTAACATTAACATCTTACATAATAATACAATATTTATGAAAATAAAGAAATTGACAGTGGTAAAGAGTTATGAACTAAACTAAAGACTTTCTTAGTATTTTATTAGGTTTTTGAATTATAGATGTTTTTGGTTCCAGGATCTAATCTAGGATACATAATTTCATTTACTATTAGTATTTCTTATGAAATTGCTGCATAACAATTTACCATATATCTTAGTAGCTCAAAACACATTACTTACTCTGCGTCAGGAATCAAGACATATGTCATAGCCAAGGCTGATGTCTAAAGTGAAGGCTTAGCTAGGTGAGGATACTGTACCAAGCTCATGAGATTACTGTTAGAATACAAGTTACTACCATTATAATTTTGTTTTGGTACTGGAGGATTTAACCCAGGGGCACTTAACCATTCAGCCACATCCCCAGCACTTTTTATATTTTATTTTAAGACATGGCTTCTGTCAATTTCTGAGGACAGTTTTGAACTCATGAGGCCTCAGCCACTGGAATTATAGGTGTGTGCCACTACACCTGACAAATTATTAAAAATGTAAATTTTAAATAATTATTAAAAATGTAAATAGGTGCAGGGGTGGGATACAGCTCAGCAGTAGAGTGCTTCCCTTGCCTATCATGTGCAAGGCCCTGGGTCCAACCTCCACATTACAAAAAATCCAAAAAACAAAACAAAAGAAAAATCTGGGTGCAGTGGCATGCACCTGTAATTGCAGCTACTAGGGAAACTAAGGTAGAACAATTACTTGGGTCAAGGAGTTCTAGGCGAGCCTAGCACTATAGTGAGATTCTATCTCAAAAGAAAAAGTAAATAGAAACTACAACAACAAAATAATGGTGGAGAAGTGATCACTTCCCAATGAAATCTCTGAGGCAATGCAAAGACAGTTCAAGAAAGGAACATTTTACATCAACATGTCTTATGAAAATAAAGTAAAAAAAAATCAAGGAAATTACTGGTAAAATATGACATAAACATGTAAAGAAAAATATGCACTGTAAACAAGAGTAATTATCTCAGAAATAACAATTTGGTTCAATGTACAAAAAATAGTGAAATGCATTCCATTAACAAAAAAAGAGAACAACACATAAATATCCCAAAAGATGCAGAATCTAAAACCCATTAACAATTTTTAAAGTATGCAACAAATAAGCCATAAAATGTAATTTATTTCACTTAAAAAGAGCATCTACCAAAAATTCACATACTATTATATGTTAAATGAAAAACTCTATTTTTCCTAACATTAGAAATACTTTACAGATCTCACTCTAGCCATGTGTGTTCAATACTGTATCCAGCTAAAGAAAAAAAATATAAAAAATGTAACATAAAAGTTTCAATATACACACTAAAAACAACTAACTTTATTAAATAGAATTAATGGAAAGCAAACAAATGGGAAACATTGATTAGAAGCTATATTTGTTTGTTTTCATTTGCTATAAAGTATCTAAGGCTGGATACATTATAAAGAAAAGAGATTTATTTACTTATTTATTTAGTTTTTATTTAGCTCACAGTTTTGGAAGCTGAAAGTCCACGATCAGGTAGTTCCATGTGACAGGGCCCTGGTGAAGTCCTCATAGTAGATGGGAGTCAAAATGGCCAAAGTGCCTGTTCCTGATGATAAAGGAAGTCAGAGAGATTCAGAGGTCAGACTAGCTTTTTTTAAAATGATCACTCTCTAGGAAACAACATTATTCACTTATGACTGTGGCATTCCCAATGACCCAATCATCTTCTACTAGGCCCTACACTTAGTTGTTCTAACACCATCAACCCATTGAAGACCAAGCTTCCAACACATGAACATTTCGGAGGACACACCCAAATCACACCCAAACCACAGAACACTACATTGTGAATATGACAGTTCCTTCCAAATGAATCTAGAGATTTAGCACAGTCCCTGTCCAAGTCCTAGATGACTATATTTGTCTAAATTTGGCAAACTGGTCTTTGATAGACCCAACCTGATCTTTTCTTAAAATTGGAAGCCATCTCGCCACAAAGCCATGAAAAGATAATTTGGGCTTTATATAAATTACTGCAAATACTGAACCTGTTTGGAATGTCTGCCCGTGCCTTGAACTCACCCATGCCTGGCTCTCTGACCAGATAGCAGCCCTCTCGGAAACTTTAGTGACACCTCACAAATCTTGGCCTTCCCTGGCCAGATAATGACCTTCTCTGAGGCTCTAATGACCTTCATAAATTCTGATGTCACGGCCAGCAAAAATGTAAACTACCATTAGTGTTATGCTCCTCAGAGTTCTGTTATCTGTAACCCCCCTTTGTGTAACTTCCTGGGCTTTAAAGCTGGGCTGCTGTCTTGTTCCTGCGGTTTTGGGTGGGAGAGGCAGCCCGGCCAGTTGAAATAATAAGCTTGCTTTAATTTGATTTTAATTGGAGTCAGTGGTCTTTTCTTTCGTCCTGGTCTAACATCTTAATATTGTTATGTAGATACAACACATTCCAAACAGTCAAAATAATCTTGAAAAAGAACAATGCTGGCATGGTAAATTCATAGTTCTTATTTCAAAACTTACCACAATTCAACAAGCTTCAGATATATAGATCAATGAAACAGAATTGAGTGTTCAACAACTAAGCCTTATGTTTAATAAGTTCAAATGATTTTCATGGATGCTAAGTTAATTAATATGCAAGTTTTTTTCCATTAAATGTTGCAGGATCAAGTGGCTATCCATGATCAAGTTGTGCTCTTCCCACAGACCCTGTACATGATGTACATAGTTCATAAAACTGATCATATGTGTCAGTGCAAGTGCTAAATAGGCCAAATCAACATAAGGTAATGTAGTAATTCATCTTCATGGTCTTAGGTTAAACAATGATTTCTAAGACACGACACCTAAAGCACAGTGAGAGAATAAAAACAGTTATATTGAACTTCATCAGAACTAAATTCCTTTGTTACCCAAAGCACACAATCACAAGTAAAAAGAAGAAAATGTGGTATATATCCAATGGAATATTATTCAGCCATAACAAGAATGAAATCCTGTCATTTGAGACAACATGGAAGGAATAGATCATTATGTTGAGTGAAATAAACCAGGCATAGAAAGACAAGTAATTCATTGCATGGGCTCTTTCTCATACAATGAGGAGGTCTACGGAACAGGGTAGAGGAGAGTCACTAATCAAGACCTCCAGAGACCAAGCAAGAACCAAGTCTGATTTTATTGTACAGTTACTATGTATATATACTTAGGCAGTAGCTAAGCAGATTACAGGCAATACAATTTCTGGCCAACTGTTCTTGCAGCAACCAATGGAGAAGTGGGCCATGGAGCAAGCACAGGGACTGCAATACGTGGCCTCACGCCCAGTGCTGTGCCTGCGGGGTAATTGGTTTACTGCTTGCACACCTAGCATGGGGGAGCAGCCTGCCACTCAGATGCCCTTAACGTATGTCATGTATGCAGTACTCTATGCACTAACTGTATAAACTGATGCATCAATGAATAACAACTTAACAAGTGATGCTCAATCAAGAAGTCAATTTATTTTGGGAGGAAATGGACATATTAATGGATTCCTCTGCTTTGAACTGCTTGCAGAACTTGCCTGGACTATGTATCACTTGTATGCATTGTGAACTATCTGTTGGTGCAGCGAATTGTGGTAGTGCTGGAGTATCTTTGCTGATGGTGTCATCGGTGGTACAATTTTTCCAAAAAGAGCCATCATTTGGCTTGGTGCCGTGGGATTTTTCATCCTCCTCCCTTTCGGCTTGTGATGGTCTAAAATTTGGGGGCCAACAGAGGTGAGGCAAAGAACCTCACCCTGTCACTGGCACCAAGGCCAAATTTGGGGGCCAACAGAGGTGAGGCAAAGAACCTCACCCCCCACTGGTACCAAGGCCAAATTTGGGGGCCAACAGAGGTGAGGAAAAGAACCTCACCCCCCACTGGTGCAAAGGCCTATCCACAGTATGGCTGTATGCTGGACCAGTAGCCAATGACGGGTAAGATCCAATTACAATGGTACCAACCTAAGACAGGAGGCTGACGCCTTGAGGTCAGCTCATCCAATGACAGGTAAGAACCATATGTAGTATTGGACAACCTAAAACAGGCACGGTCCCTAAGCCACATGCTTGTTGTTTAATTAAACAGAAGGGAGGAGATGTTGAGAGCCACAGTTTAGTCGGAATGACGGAATGACGCCTGGCATTTTGCTAGAGGGAATGGTTGAAAGGTGACCCAGCTCCAGGATTAGGGAGGTTCCGGGATTAGGGTGGATCCTGCTGGGATTAGGGCAGATCCTGCTGGGATTAGGGCAGATCCTGCTGCATCAGGCGCCCGCTATTTTGGAGTTCCCTGTGAGTTCTTGCGGGATTCTGGGAGAATAGGCACGCGGAGCCCGGTGGAGGGACAGTGTTCCCAGGAAGTGTGTGTAGAGTGCTGGTGAGAGTTCCGGAATAAAGAGTTGCTGTTTGAACCTACAAGGCTTTGTGGCGGCTCGGTTATTTGGTGCCCAGCCAGACTGCGGCACTTGTCCCCATATTTCATGATCTCACTCATATGTAGAATTAAGAAATTTGATTCCATATGGGTTGAGAGTAGAATGGTGGTTATCAGAGCTGAAGAAGAACGGTGATGGGTAAAGATTGATTAATGGGTTCTAAATTACAGTTGGATTAGAGCAGAAATCTCTAGGGAACTATTACACTGTATACTGACTGCAGTGGTTTAGATGTGGTGTTCCACACAAAAGCTCATGTGTGAGACAATGTAAGAAGGTTTTGGAGGAAAAATGATTAGGTTTTATCCTTAACCTAATCAGTTAATTAATCCCTGATGTGATTAACTGGGTGGTAACTGGAGGCAGGTGGGGTATAGCTGGAGGAAGTGATTCATTATGGGTGTGGCTATGAGGTCTATATTTTGTATCTGGAGAGTGGAGTCTCTCTCTGCATCCTGAACATCATGTGAGCTGTTTCCCTCTGCCTCACACTCTACCATAATGTTCAGCCTCAACTCATGGGCTGAGACCTCTGAAACTGTGAGCCCCCAAGTAAACCCTTCCTAATATACAGTTGTTCTGGTCAGGTCTTTTAGTCACAGCAGCAAAAAAGCTGACTAACAGACTATAGATAACAATATGCCTTTTACCTTCCAAAAGGCTAGAAAAAAGGATTCTAAAAGTTTTCATTACAAAGAATTGATAGATACATATGTTTAAACTGATTTAAACATTGCACAATGTATACATGTATTGAATATAAAAATGGTAGCCCATTCATATGTACAGCTTTTTTTTAAAACTGGGTATTGACTGGGGTGCTTAAACACTGACCACATCTCCAGTCCTTTTTATATATTTTATTTTGAGACAGGGTCTATCTGAGTTGTTTAGAGTCTCACTAAATTGCTGAGGCTGGCTTTGAACTCATGATCCTCCTTCCTCAGTTTCCTGAATAACAGGGATTATAGGTGTGTGCCACCATGCCTAGCTATATGGACAGCTTTTATATTTTGTTTATCAGTAAAAAATAAAAGTGAAAAGACATCCCAATGAATGAGAGAAAATCATATAGCTGATAAGTTTCATATTAATAATATGTAAAACAACTCATAACTCAATAATAAAAAGGCAAATATACCAAACAGGGGATATAGCTCAGTTGGTAGAGCACTTGCCTGTCATGCACAAGACTCTGGGTGTGATCCCCAGCACCACAAACATTTTTAAAAATAAGGCAAATATATCAGTTAAAAATGGCCAAGTTAATAAATATACAGTTTTTCCAAATAAACTGAAGTCATGGCCATTAAGTGCATAAAAAGATGATTAACACCTTTTGTCTTTAGTCAAATGCAAGTCTAAACAATCATGAGACACACTTCACCTGTAAAACACACACACACACTCACACACACACACACACACACATGGAGGGGAGGGGAGGAGGGATAGTAGAGGATAGGAAAGGTAGCAGAATACAACAGTCACTAATATGGCAGTATGTAAAAATGTGATGTGTAACCGATGTGATTCTGCAATCTGTATTTGGGGTAAAAATGGGAGTTCATAACCCACTTGATTCTAATGTATGAAATATGATTTGTCAAGAGCTTTGTAATGTTGTGAACATCCAATAAAAAAAATAAAAAATTAAAAAAAATAAATTAATTAATGACAGCAAGATTCAACATAATTCAATTTTTATAGCACTCTGGAATAGGTAGAAGCATAGAGATCAGTAAAGAGATTAGTGCTTACTAAGGACCTGAGAGACAGGAGTGTCCAGGATATTAACACAATATATTTAGGATATTTAGGACCATGAAATTACTATCTATGCAGTTTTAATTGTGGATACATTTACTGGTCTTCAAGCCCTAAAAACACTTCAGTAAACAAAGAGTTAACCTAAAAGTATGCACATTTTAGACCTTATTTAGTAGGCTAAGAAATCCCAGGAAGGGAATGTAGACAAGAAAACATTACTGTATAACAAATGTATGAAATGACATCACTGAAGGTAATAAAGGAAAAGGGTCTGAATAACTTAGGAAGGAAGTAGAGATCCTTGTCTAAAAGGCCAAAGGACTTGTACATAAGCACTTCACTATAGATGGTAAAGCTATTTCCTATGGGTGCATGGGAATATGGATTAACAATTCTGAAACTACTATGCATGTATTTTCAGATGGTATGATTAAATTAACAAAGCCAACTTTCTCAACTTTAGGATGAATTTTACACAGATAAAAGCGTAAGAAAATTAGTTGATGTGACATTGGATTAGATGTGGCAGTGGAGACATGGGTAAGAATTCATGTTTAATTAAATACACATACATGGGGCTGGGGATATGGCTCAAGCGCTAGTGCGCTCGCCTGGCATGCGTGCGGCCCGGGTTCGATCCTCAACACCACAGACAAACAAAGATGTTGTGTCTACCAAAAATAAATAAATAAATAAAAAGTAAATATTTAAAAAATCTCTCTGTCTCTCCTCTCTCACTCTCTCTTTAAAAAAAATAAAAATAAATATACATACATATGGATATATGTAAAAATATTTATAGGTATGTGCATATTTATGATTAGTATATACAAGGACATGTTTTTTGATGAAACTTTGAATCAACATACTCACCAGTAGCAGTAAGTACAACCAGTGCCCTATGCTTTAAATTTCGTTTTTCAGTAAAAGGCAGTTGGCTCTATATATTATTTATGGAGTCTCTTCAAAATGATTCAGGAGCTTTCAGGTGCAGTGATTCATGCCTTTCATCCCAGCTATTTGGGAGCTGGAGGAAGGAGGATTTCAAGTTTGAGGTCAGTCTCAGAAACTTAAGGAGAACCTATCTCAAGAAACAAACTAACGGGCTGGGGATGTGGCTCAAGCGGTAGCGCGCTTGCCTGGCATGTGTGCGGCCCGGGTTCGATCCTCAGCACCACATACCAACAAAGTTGTTGTGTCCGCCGAGAACTAAAAAATAAACATTAAAAAAAAATCTCTCTCTCTCTCTCTCTCTCTCTCTCTCTCTCTCTCTCTCTCTCTCTCTCTCTCTCTCTCACTCTCTCAAAAAAAAAAAAAAAAGAAACTAACAAAAAAGGTCTAGAGATGTAGCTCAGTGGGAGATGAAGCACCCCTGAATTCAATCCCCAGTACTGGAAAAACAATATGCAGGAGCTAACTGAAAGACCTTTTAATGGCTAAGAATGGAATAATTTGAACATCTGTAAAAAATAGTGTATAAGTAATGTATAAAATAAATGAGCAGGCTTACATACTGATAAAAAATAAATGGTTGATTAAATACACTATGAAATGAATAGAACTGATGAATGCACACGGTAAATTATTTCAAATATATTTTGAAGATACTTGCCTTAAGGAGGTGGAGCATGATGGCCCACTACTTAAGTGTGTACAATGCACAGTGACTTCCTTTCAAATTGTACAACATGGAAAGGGGCGAAAAGCATAATTTTACAGTGGGAAAATTTGGTAGGAAATATGACCTAATCCAGTTGATCAAATAAATCTGAACAGAGTTAATGCATGCTGATAATTATATTACTCATAGGATCTGATGAGAACGGCATGTTACCTTTACCATCTTCCTCCTGAAAATCCACCACTCAGTCTAATCATAAGGGAAACATCCCAAATGGGAATGCAGATGTTATTTTTCAAAAATTAATTTCTCAGAAATTGTCACTGTCAAAAGAGCCTGAGGAGGAATGATAAACAAATGTGATGTGGTATCCTGGGAAGAGATCTTGAAGGAAAAATGAACATTAAGGAAAAAGTGAATGAAGTGTGGATAGCAGTTAATGATAGTGTAAAATACTGGTTTCTAATTGTGACAAATGTCTCACACTACTGAAAGAGTTTAATAATAAGTAGGCCGGAGTTGTGGCTCAGTGGTAGAGCACTTGCCTAGCATGGGTTCAATCCCTGGTACCACACAAAAAATAAAACAAACAAATAAAGTAAAGGTATTGTGTCTATCTACAACTAAAAATATTTTTTAAAAAAGAGTTTAATAATAAGATAAACTGCGAGATATGTGGGAACTCAACGTATTCTATTTCTAAATGTCCCATAAACCTAAAATATCTTGAAATTTTTAATTTCCTGTTTTTAAAATAGTCATTACTGTATATACAAAACAGAAGTGTATCAATAGTGCTAATACCACCTGAATGCATCATTCCAATTTCATCATTTTCCATAACTGAGGAAGGTTTACTATTATTGTGAAAAACTCTTTTACATTCTTTAATTTTTAAAAATCATTTCCTCTACATTTGTGCCTCGAAATAGTATATATTCAATTTTTATTATTCAGATAAATGTAAGCATGCAATTTAATCCATATTCCTAGTATTATCATGGAAAATTAGAAAACAAATAATTTGTGACATGCTTCAAAATACTCTACTGGTATATCTCAAAAAAGTCAAAGTCACAAACAATAAATACCGAAAACACTATTTTGCATTAGAAAAGACATGATATCTCTTGATATTTGCCATAAGATGGGTAAACCACAAATTGAAAAAAGTAGGGAGACCAATAGAGACTCCAAAGGGTGTCGCCCACACAGGACAGATTCAGGGTCACTTTTCATGAATTGGGCTGGCAACGAAAAGACCACACAGAACCAAAATACCTTTTTCAGGGGCCAAGAATGGCTCTGTGACCTCAGGGGTCAGCTCCACGCTGGTCAGCACTGGAAGGGGCAAGAGAACGAGCACACCCAACTCCCCCTCCGCCTAATTATTGGGGAGAAGATATTCCATAGAATATTCCACCCAAATAAGGCAACCAGAGGGGTGTAGTCCAGTCCCATTAGGTGACATCAAATCCAAGAGCGGCACTTCCTTGAGGAGCAAAGTAAGACCCACTTGCTTCACACTGTGTGGGATGCCAGTCCATACCCCTTTTACTCAAGGCTAAACTCAGCTCCTGTTCAGGGCAGCCTGACAGAAAAGGATTCAGAGGAAGGAAGGAGGGATGGATAATAGAAGGTACTGGGGACAAAATTGACCACATTATGCTATTTCAATGTAGGAATATACCACAATGAATCCTAGTTTTATGTATAATTACAATGCACTAATTTAAAAAAAATAATAGAAGGGAAATCAGTAAAGTAAAGGAAGGCGATCAGAGGGAGGAGGGAGGGAGAGAGGAAGTACAGTGGAATGTGATTGATCAAATGATGTGTGCATGTGCAAATATGTCACAATGAATCCTAGTATTATGTTTAATTATAATGCACCAATAATACCCATAAAAACAAGAATTCAAGCACCTTTTCAAATAATCCTCAATTAAAACCATGAAAGGCAGAAAATGAATGGATTAAAAAATCACAGAGAAGTAACAAAGACAACAAATTTATAGAAAATGGTAACAGATAAGGGAGGTAACCAACCACACCAATAATCACTTTGAAAGTCAATAACCTAAAAGCAACATTTAAAAGATAGAGATTGTCGGAGGGGATCAAATTAGAATGAACTATATGTCATTTTTAAAACCTACTTAAAATGTAAAGGCACATACAAATTAAAAATAAGTGGTTGGGTCGTGCGCTGTGGTGCACACCTATAATCCCAGCAGTTCAGGAGGCTGAGACAGGAGGATCCTGAGTTCAAAATCAGCCTAAGTAACTGTGAGGCGCTAAGCAACTCAGTGAGATCCTGTCTCTAACTAAATACAAAATAGGGCTGGGGATGTGGCTCAGTGGTAGAGTGCCCCTGAATTCAATCCCTGCTATCCCCACCCCCAAAATTAAGTGGTTGAAAATAAATGAGTATAACAAGATGCACTGTGCTAATACTAACCAAAGAAAGTAAGAGTAGCAATATCATTTTAGACAAGCACGCTTCAAATGAAGAAACATACATGATCAAAGGGTACAAAAAGGTAGTTCTTATCTTTGCCACCTGCACCTCATTTATCTCCAGGATATATAAAGAACTCATAAAACTTAACACTAAAAAAAAAAAAAAAAACAACAAATAACCTAAATGAATAAATGGGCAAAGGAACTGAACAGATACTCCACAGAAAAGAAATATGATCTGTCAAAAAAAATGTATGAGCCAGAGGCATGGTGGCATATGCCTATAATCTCAGCAGAGGGAGGCTGAGGCAGGATCCTGAGTTCAAAGCCAGTCTCAGCAAAAGTGTAGCTCTAAGCAACTCAGTAAGACCCTTTAAATAAAATACAAAGTAAGGCTAGGGATGTGGCTCAGTAGTCAAGTGCCTCTGAGTTCAATCTCTGTTACCAAAAAATAAATAAATTAATAATAATAATAATATATGAAAAAATATTGAACATCTCTAGCAATTAGAGAGATGCAAATTAAAACCACACTGAAATTCCATCTCACTTTAGTCAGAATGGCAATTATCAAAAATACAAGTAACAATAAATGTTGGTGAGGATGTTGGTGAAAAGGCACATTCATACATTGCTCATAGGACTGCAAATTGGTGCAACCAGTCTGGAAAGCAGTATGGAGGTTCCTCAGAAAATGTGGAATAGAACCACCATTTTACCCAGTTATCCTACTCCTCAGTATATACCCAGAGGACTTTAAATCGGTTTACAATAGTGATGCAACCACATTAAAGTTTATAGCAGCTCAATACACAATAACTAAGACATGGAACCAAACTATGTGCCCTAAAACAGATGAATGGATAAATAAAATGTGGTATATATACACAATGGAATATTACTCAGCTCTAAAAAGAATGAAATTATGGCATTTACCGGTAAATGGATAGAACTGGAGAATATCATGCTAAGTAAAATGAGCCAATCCCCAAAACCCAAAGACCAAATGTTCTCTCTGATATGCAGATGCTAACACACAATGGGAGAGGAGAGGGAAGAATATAAGAACTTTGAATTAGATAAAGGAGAATGAAGGGAAGGGAATGGGGATAGGAAATGGAAAGACAATAGAATGAATAGGACATTCCTGTGTTCTTATATGAATACATGATCACTGAAACTCCATACCATGTACAACTGAAATAATATGTCAAAATATATTATGTATGTATAATATGTATTCTATATGTATAATATGTCAAAATATATTCTAGGGTCATGTATAACTAAAAAGAACAAAAAAAATTTAAAGTAATTCTCTTTATAAATAAGACAAAACAGGTATTCATCTAACAACAGAGTGTTGAACTACATGAAGTAGAACTGCAGAGAGAAGTGGGTGAGTGCACTATTTTCACTGGGGAATACAATACCCTCTATCAGAAATGGACAGATCCATTGGCAGAAGTTCAATAAGGACATACTTGCCCTTAATAGCACTACATATTAAGGTGTAACTGATAAGTATAGACCTCTTCTAGATATTATACATTCTTAAGCTCATCTGAGCATTCACTAAGATAGACTACATTGTGGGCCATGAAACATACCATTATAAATTATTAAAAATGAAAAATATTCAGTGTATGATGTAGGCCAAAATTAAAAAAAAAAATCAAAGGATAAATGGCAAGAGAACTGGAAAATATTAAAATGCATGGGAATAAGAAACATACTTCTAAATTTTTTTGTAGTTGTTGATGGAAAGAATGCCTTTATTTTATTTGTGTTTCATTTTTATGTGGTACTGAGGATCGAACCCAGTGTCTCATGCACACTAAGCAAGCCCTTTGCCACTGAGATACAGCCCCAGCCCAGCAACACACTTATCAGTAACATGTGGGTCAAAGAAGAGAAATCAATAAATGTCAAATTATTGAATGAAGTGAAAATGAAAACACAACTTATCAAAATTTCTAGGATGCAATGAAACAGAAGCTGGAAAGAAACACATAGCACTGAATGCATGGCTTGGAATATATAAATGATCTAAGATTAGTCATCTAAGTTCCCACCTTTGAATAAGAGAAAAGAGCAAATTAAACTCAAAGTAAGCAGAATAAAAAATATAATATTGTAAACAATAAAAACAAAGTAATTATTAATGCAAATGGACTTTCCAAATTAAAATTGATAGCTTAATATTTCCTATATATAAGTAACCTAATTAAAAAGGAAAGCATGACACCCCCAAAATAAGCCTTGCCTGAGGTTACTCTGGCATGACCCTCCTGATATGAGGGGACACTAATTTTCAAAAATATTCAATTAAATGCATACTGATGGAAGTGCTGGTAATCTCATTTGTTTGTTTTGTTGTTGTTGTTTTTTGAGAAAATGAAAAGAAAACACAGGGGACTCCTTTCCCAGAGGCTGTGATTCTGTCCATCAGCAGGAACAGGGGGCTTTTAAAGAGATGATTCAAAGGCTGCATTCTGTGTATACTCTGTTGGAGTTGTAATTCACTTGTTAATTTGGGAGACAGTCAGTTTTGAGAATCTCTGGTAACATCCCCAAAGTCTAAATTATTTCATTCCTATGGTGGGTGTGTACTCAAGGACAGTTAACTCTGCCTAGGATGTGGAAGAAAGGCAATTCTATTTCCCTTAATATCAGGGACTGGGAGAGATTGGGGGGGGAGCAGGGAGAGAGAAAGAAACATGTTCATTTAAAAAATAAGTTGCAGTGGCAGAGTAGCAAGGGCTATATTCAGAGCAAGGGCTATATGTTTACTGTTATATTGTATATTTTAAAATGGCTTAAATATATTTTAAGGATCTCAGCAAAAAGTATAATTTGGTGGGGTATGGTTCCATTAATTAGCTTGACAGAACTTTTCTGTTGTGTATACAGAGATCAACATATCAGCATACCTCTCAAATGTGTTAAAAACAAATTAATTGGTAAAGTATAAGTAATAAGTATAAGTAATCCACCAATAATACATTTAGATAACTATTGCTAAGTAAACTTTCCATTGTGTATATGTGAATACATCATAGTGAATCTCACCATCTCGTACATCCACAAGTCCGGGATCCTAATTAGAATAAGATATGTTTCATGCTTATATAATTAATTATATCACAATGGACTGTAGTGTGATGTATGACTAAAAAGAACCAGTAAAAATATTATAGTACTATACAAGGTAATATCACAGGGCACTATTGACAGAATTTAGTTTTAATATATGCTGTGGTTCAAGAAACAGAAGAAATCATGAGATTTGTATAACAGAATAACATATAAGAAGTCACGCATACAGGGACTCTGTGTCTACAGAGAAATATCCTGAAAAAGCTGCCCACCCAGCTTCCCACCCAGCGCCCACGGTCCACTTCCGCCCACAGCCATTGAGGAGTGCGCCCTCAGCCCTCCACCCAGTTCTCTGAACTCCAACCTCTGACAGCTTGGTAATCAGCCTCGCCAGCGTGACTCCCCTCAGATCCCCCTCCTTTGGGCAGCTGCAGACCCTGCCTACTCTCTCACCAGCTGCTTCCTGCTTAACTGCTCTTAAACTCCAGTGTATGGACACCAGGTGGCGATAACCAAGTGTTTTAAAATTTGTCTCATCTATGGGTTTCATTCAATCCTGCAAAATCCCCGAGGGGACGAGAATGTGCACTCTGAGTGGAGAGGTGTGAGCGATGTAGAAAGGGAGAGGAACCGAGGCGTCTGGGTCCCTGAAGCTGTCCATTCAGCAACCTGATCCCCCTCCTGACCATCTCCACCCTCACTCCAGCCCATCACAACCCTTACTGATAATTCAAAGGGACTTCCACAGTGGACAAGAACCATCTATAAGATAGTCTGTGTGACAGACAGACCTCGTAGGCTGGGTCAGTTTGAAGAAACAAGACCCAGGTAATCAAATTCTTCAACACAGATGCATTCCTCTGTGAAAAAATGAAAAGCACTCATCAAAGAGTAAGAAAAAAAACACATATTTCTATGATAGACCATCCTTACAGGGCAACAGGCATATAAACATTTACAAAAGCAAGGTGGTCGAAATCTGGGACCTCAGCTGATGCTTATAGAACTTTGGTAAGAGAAAAATCAAACAAAATGATGAAATTTTATTTTTGCATATTAATGAAATGCTGTGCATCTGTAATCAGAAATGCATTTCTGTGCTCTTTCTACACAATATTTTGTGATTTTTTCACAGATAGAACAAAGTAAGGCATGCAACAGAAACATTGACCATTATTTTTTAAAATGTATGTAACTTACAAATCTGTTTTGTGGTTCCCAGACAAGCCTCGGTTTATCTCCTTTTCAGCTAGAGGTACTTCAGAGGAAATTTCTGGAAAACACTTACACAAAGAATGTGGCACATGTGTTTTTCTGATAAAAGGAATACTCTATTTAATTTAGTAGCATAATACTTGAAAACATGGAAACAATTGAAAAGATATTTTGAAAAACTATAATGAATGCATGGTTAAACATAAAATGAAAGGCATTAATACACAATAGAAAAATACCAATTTAGTTGTAGATGAAGTCTCTCCTACAAAAAATGTAAATTTATGCACAAATGTTAAAAGACATTTACATGCCCAAAGAAAAAGCAAGAGCAAATATAACAAGGCAAGACCTAAAGTGATCATGTGCCATTGACAAACCCCATGTTTATACAAAAAGAATTGAATTACCCAACTAATCCCAGGGGGAGAATGAGGAGCAGCTGTTCTTCCCCATGCAGACCCCACCAACAGCCCCTTAGTTACCAGTGCCAGCTGCTGCCTCGCCCTTGGTGGGCATGGTCTAGAGGAGAGGACACACCCATTTGGTCATCTACTTGTTCTGGAAACACCCAGGGACATCTGCCCTGCTCACTGTTACTATTGGAATAGAAAGTTTTCAAAGATCCAGGATGTAGGATAATACAATAAGGAGAAATAACTGAATGAAATGCACTGAAAAACACACTAAATATATAACATGGGGAGTAGTGAGGGGGGATTTCCTAAGATTCACATGAACATCAGAGAGTAAGTGTAGACAGCAATATTCTAAATTCCAAACCCTCCTTTTTATTCAAGGCACAAGTGGGAATATTGGTGTAGGTGCAAAGCATGCATATTTTTACTATTTTCAGTCTTCTTCATTATAGAGAAGCATAATAGTTAAGAAACAGGCTCTGGTGAAAATGTTCTTGTGTTAAATGAACTTGTAAGACATTTATTTTTCTTTGTGCAAATAAGACACAAGTGTGTTATTTGCACAAAAAATAAATCAGCAGGAAATAAAAAAACAAGAGCTCAAAAATAATGTATTCATATGTAAGCAAATAATTCAAAATAATGATTAATGAAGACCAATTTTAATAAATGTTCCACAATATTGAATTCCACTAAAGAAAGATAACATTGTCCTTTAAACTCACATTCACACAAAACAAACTCCAGGTAGATTATTGACCTAAGTATTTAAAAATATAGTACTTATATTATACTTTAATCTCATGACCACAGGGTAGGATAAGAATTCATAAACTAAACCTTGAGGTATTTACCAAGTAGTAGAAAAAAATATTCTAACACAGTTGACATGAATAGAGATTATGGGTATAAACTGAGTCAGGCTCAAAGTTCTTCTTTTCCTTTGTTGAAGTCATTTAGGTCAGATTCAGAATTGACCGTGGGAATAGCAGTAGTGTCTGCCTCTTGACATGTGATGAGAACTGAATGAACTAAAAGAACATAAAGCCCAATAGCAGGTTGATACTAAACACCAAGTCAGTATTTGGTAATACTGACAGATTTTCCTAAGGAACTTATAACGTAGCATTTATATCAATTAAAAAATTCATTGTGATTTTATGTGACAATGAAATAAAATGATTAAATTGTAACAAATATTTCTAATTGTGTTTAACTCATAATTACTGAAAATAATTCTTTGGAATTTATATAAATGGGAATATATGTGTTATATCACTTCTAATATTACAAGAGATGGGAAACAAAACCAAAATACATTAAAAAGGATAGTTAAAATGTGTCCCATTTAGAACAATCTCTTCTAAAAATTACTTTTCAAGTCATATTTATTGTGTGTGTGTGTGTGTGTGTGTGTGTGTGTGTGTGTACTGGGGATTGAACCCAGGGCCTTGTATATTTGAGACAGGCACTCTACCAAATGACCTATATCTCCAGCCCTCAAGTCATTGTATGTGAGTTTCCCATGTTATCCTAATATTTGCTACCAGAAGTGTTGATACGGCCACATATCTTATAAGAGTCCCAATCCTACTCATTGTGAGGTGATCATCAAACCTACTTACTGACAATCTCTCTGCAAGTTTTAATGTTGATAGTATCATCAGAAGGTAACAGTGGAAGGCTTTTAGACAAAGTTCACATGTGTACACTAGAATATGTTAATAGAATAAAGGACAAAATCACAAACATGGTCAAAAGATGCAGAAAAATAATTTGACTACTCCAAAACATCTTCAAGCTAAAAACATACCAGAAAGTATGCACAGACAGGAAATTTCTTAGCCTAGAAATTTTGGACTATCCTTAATGTTGTATTTTGGTTTTGTTTCCCATTTCATTCACAACATAACTCATATAGATTATATACCATCAAAAAAGGCTCAAAACTTTCCCTAAGAATAGGAAAAAAACAAAAATGTCCATGCTTGTCTCTCCTATCTTATATTGTATTGGGTTATACAGTCTTGGCAATTAGGTAATAAAATATTTTTTTTTGAAATACACATTTAAAAGGGAGAACTGAAACTTTCTTTTTCTCTGCAAATTACTGATCTTTTATATAGATAATGCTAAGGGATATACTATAAATGACTAGAACTAAACACAGTGTAGTAGATTTCACTATATAAGGTCAAAAATACAAATTCCTATATTTCTATACACTATCGCTATCACATTAATAGTGACGCTCATATAATAATTCCATTTAAATAGCATCTAAATAAATAATCTGAGAAAAAATTATGCGAACAAGCATAACATACATACAGTGTTAACTACCAAACATTTTGGAAGAAACCACAGAAGTTCCAAATTAATTTAAAGGCATCCCAAGGTAGTTGATATAAAATGTAATATTGTTAGTATGATAATAATTTCCAAACAGAGTCCTAGATTTACTGCAATCCATATGGAAATATCAGGTGCCTTTAAAAATATTTGTTGTATTAGCAAGTTGCTTTTAAAATCCATACGGGAATACAAAAGATATAGGACAAAAAAATCTGAAAAAAAGAATGAAGTTCTTCTAAATAGAGGTGCCTGAAACTCCTTCCCTCTCCTAAAGGAGAACTAAAAAAACAAACAAACAAACAAACAAAACAACAACAACTGCATTTCTAATACAGTGGATTAAGGAAACTACTGGAGGACAGAATGCCAGGATAGAAGCACAGAAGGGGAGAAAACCTCAATGCCAATGCCATACCATCTCTCCTGCTAGGATCAGCTCCCAGTCATTTGACAGGATTGTCTCAGGAAAAAGATAAGCAGGAATCCCCCAGCAACATTCATTGCAGATACCTCCAGTCCTTGCTACAGGAGAATCAGGCAATCTTTATAAGCTCTAATCCCAGTTTGGGGAGCTGCCTGGGATTCACATGTTTGTATTGCTGCAGACAAGAAACCCCCAGTATGTAACTTCCACCCTCTATGACCCAAGCTAATATAGTGGCATCTTGAAATTAGTGTCATTGCTAGAGTGCATCCAGCTCTAGGGGCCAGTAGCCAATGCAGCTTCCATTCCTGAGGCTTCTCCATAAATATACCATGTTCACAAATGTGACTGCAATGTTATAACCCTAGCTACTCACAGATTAGACTCAGCAGAGCAGTGGTGATCCTGATATCTCTATCCATGTGATATCCAGTCCACCAAGGAACAGGTGGTCCTGCACAATGGAAAAGCCAACCAAGCCAGCAGACCTGCTGTATCAGTGTGCCCTTGGCCTAATAAGAATCAGCTTGGCAACTCTGACCCTAGCAATCCTGCCCCTGAGCCAGCCACCCCACCATTTGCATTCACCTTTGTCTTGAAAACAAGTTCTGCTCTTTGCATAGGTGTACCACCCTCTACCACAAGCACACTCAGCCTAGGTCACTGATGCACTTGTAGACATTGTGATGTGAATTACAACTGAATAAATGGCATGGAAACTATACTACTGCATTCACACAGAACTAAAACTATTGAAACCTATCCAATATTTGTTACCCTAGCCCATCTATAGGAAAAAGTCTTTCCTTGTAAAAAAATATTCCATAAAACTAGAAGTATTTTGTTGTGTTCATTATTGATATCTGTGCATCTGGTGGGTTCATTACCACTAAAAACAAAATAAGGAAACATGACAAGTCAAGACTAACACAATCAATTCTCCATCAATAGATCCCAGAGAAATGGAAATTTATAAAATGTTTGAAAAGGAATTCAAAGTAATGATCTCAAGAAAACTCAGAAGATTAAAGAATACAAACAATTCAATGAAATCAGGAAAAAATGATTGGAATGGGAAACTCAACAAAGAGATAGATATCACAAAGAGCTAAACAGAAATTTTGGAGCTGAAGAATTCAATGTACTAAATTAAAAATACAATCAAGAGTTTCAAAAAGAGACTAGTGCAAGCAGACAAAATAATTTCTGAAATTTAGACAAGTTTTTTGAAATAAAAAAGTCAGAGGGGAAAAGAAATTGTAAAAAAAGAGAGAATTAAGAAAGCCAATAGGATTACAGGGTATGTCTTTAAGCCAACAAATATTCACATTATGAGTCTTCCATGGGGAAAAGAGATGGAGAAAGGCACAGAAAACACATTTAATGAAATAATAACTGAAAAATTCCCAAGTCTTGGAAAATACAAGGGTAGCCAGATTCAGGAACCTCAATGGTTCCTAAAAGAATTCAATCCAAAGTTTCCTCATTGAGACACATTATAATCAAACTATCAAAAGTCAAAGACAGGGGTGGGGTTGTACAGAGCTTGCCTAGCACATGTGAGGCACTGGGTTTGATCCTTAGCACCTCATAAAAATAAATAAACAAATAAAATAAAGTTATATAACCATCTTCAACTAAAAAATAAAAATAAAGAAAAAGAGAAAATTCAATTGGGGGAACTGGGAATTGAACCCAGAAGGGCTTTACTGCTGAGCTATATCCCAAAACCTTTTTTTTAATGTTTTCTTTTGAGAGCCAGTATCACTAAGTGTCTCAGGGCCTAAGTTGCTGAGACTGGTCTCTAACTTGAGGTTGTCCTGCCTCCGCCTCAGGAACCACTAGGATTCAAAGAGAGAATTCTAAACACAGCAAGAAAAAAATATGTAAATGAATGCACATTAGACTATTAATAGTTTTTTATCAAAAACCTTTCAGGTGAGGAAAGAATGTGAAAACATACTCAAAGTGCTGAAAAAAAATGCTAGCCAAGAAATTCATACTTGGCAGCTATGTTTTAGAAATGAAGAAGAAACGAAGTTCTTCCCAGACAAAAAAAAAAGTTGAAGAAATTAATTACCACTAGAGCTTACAAGGTATGCTAAAGACAATGCTACAAATGGAAGTGAAGGATGGTATTTGATAGAAAAAAATCATGTAAGAGTACAAGACTCATTGGAGAGGCAAATTCATAATCAAACTCATAATATATTCAGTATTTAATTGGTGCTATGTAAATCCTTCAAAATTCTAGTATGAAGGATAAAGTCAAGATGGTCAAAAATAACTGCAGTTATAATTAGTCATTAAGGAACACACATTATACAGAGATATAAATTAAGAAAAAACATAAATGTTGTGAAGATCATAATCTTAACATGTGAATCAGATTGTCACTATCAGATTAAAACAGTCTATTGTAACTATAAAACATTTGCTATCCTATAATAACCACAAAGAAATTACAGCAGATACACAAACAGAAAAGAAAAAGCAATCAAGGGGCTGGGGATGTGGCTCAAGCGGTAGCGCGCTTGCCTGGCATGCGTGTGGCCCGGGTTCGATCCTCAGCACCACATACCAACAAAGATGTTGTGTCCGCCGAGAACTAAAAAAATAGATATTAAAAATTCTCTCTCTCTCTCTCTCTCTCCTCTCTCACTCTCTCTTTAAAAAAAATAAAGCAATCAAATCTTAGCTTCACAGAAAACTACCAGTCCACAAAGGTTAAAAAAAAAAAAAAAAGAACAAGAAAAAAAAGGGCCTAAAATGAAATAATTGACACAGTGGAAATTACAGTATTAAGTCCTTAGTTACCAATTAAAATCTCCAACTGCTGTGTACAGTGGCTATATATATATATATATATATATATATATATATATATTTAAAGATCCAATTATATGCTTCCTAAAGAGAATGAATCATTTCACTTGTAAAGACACACATAGGTTGAAAGTGAAGGGATAGAAAATGATATTCCGAGCATTTTATAAACCAAAAGAGAATAAGAGTAACAATAATTACATCAGATAAAATCGGTTTTAGTCATAAACTGTAAAAAGACAAAAAGTAGGTTATTATAATCGTCCCAGGTATGTGTGGGAGAATTAGATCCAAGAACCTCTAGAGACAATAAAATTTATGGATGATCAGGCCACTTATGTACAATACATAGTATTTTTATATAACTTAGGCATCTTCTTCCATAAATTTTATTTTTCCATATTTTTATTGGTGTATAAAACTTGCACATAATGGTAGGATTTGTTGTTACATATTTGCACATGTGCACAATATAACAATAAAATTTGATCATTATTATTCTCTAGTATTTTCCTGTTCCTTCCCCTCTGCCCACCTTCTGTGTGCTTTCAGTCTACTGATATCCCTTCAATTTTCATGATATCTCTGCTCACCTTTATTTTCTGTTTTCCTTTCTTGCTGCCACATTTGAGAGAAAAATATATGACCCTTTACTTTCAGAGTTTGGCTTATTTTGCTTAACAATGTTCTTAAGTTCCTTCCATTTTCCTGCAAATTACATAATTTAATTTTTTATAGCTAAATAAAACTTCATTGTCTATATGTATATCTATATGTGTATACACCACATTTTCTTTATCCATTCATCCATCGATAGATACCTAAGCTGGTTCCATAGTTCAGCTACTGTGAATTGTGTTGCTATAAACATGGATATGCACATATTGCTATAATATGATGACTTTAATTATTTAGGATAAATACTAAGGAATGAGTACAGCTGGGTCATATAGTGGTTCCATGCCTAGTCTTCTGAGAAACATCCATATTTATTTCCCTAGTTATTGGTCTTTCAACTACTTTTAAATAATTTCTATATTAATTATAATACCTAGTAAAACAAATAATATTATGTAAACAGTTTTTACACTATATTGCTTGTGGAACAATTACCAGAAAAAAATGCATGTGATTAATCTTCAGGACACATAAAGAACTCAAAAAACTTAACAAATAAACCCTACAAGTAACCCAATCAATAAATGGGAAAGAAAACAACAACAACAACAACAACAAAAACAACTGAAGATAACAAAGAAATACATATGGTCAACAAATATATGAAAAAATGTTCAATTTCTCTAGCAATTAGAGAAATAATTATTAAAACTACACTGAAATTTCACTTCACTCCAGTCAGAATGGCAATTATCAAGAATACGACAATGATAAATGCTGGCAAGGATATAGGGGGAAAGGCACACTTATACATTGCTGGTGGGACTGCAAATTTGTGCAACCACTATGAAAAGCAGTATGGAGACTCCTCAGAAAATCTGGAATAGAACCACCATCTGACCTGGTTATCCCACTCCTCAGTTTATAACTAAAGGACTTAAAATCAGTATACTACAGTGATGCAGCCATGTCAATGTTTATACCATCTCAATTCACAATAGCTAAACTATGGAACCAACCTAGATGCCCTTCAACAGATGAATGGATAAAGAAAATGTGGTACATATACACAATGGAATATTACTTAGCCTTAAAGAAGAATGAAACTATGGCCTTTGTAGGTAAATGCTGGAACTAGAGAATATCAACAAAATGAAATAAACCAATCCCCCCAAACTGAAGGCCAAATGTTTTCTCTGATATGCTGGTGATAACATACAATAAGGGGGTGAATACAGATTCAGTGGATAAGACAGGGGAATTAAGGAAGGAAGGGAGGGTGGGAATAGAAAAGACAGTACAATGAGTCAGACATAATTGTTATGGTTTGGATGTGAGGTGTCCCCCAAAAGCTCACATGTGGGACAATTCAAGAAGGGTTAGAGGAGAAATTATTGGGTTGTAAGCATCATTACCCAATCAGAGACTTAATCTCCTGATAGGGATTAACTGAGTGGTAACTGAAGTGGAAGGATATGGCTAAAGGCGGTGAGAATTGGAACATGGCCATGGGGTATATATTTTGTATCTTGAGAGTGGACATTCTCTCTACTTTCTGATCACCATGATGTGAGCTGCTTCCCTCTGCCACACTCTTCTGCCATGATGTTTCCCCTCACCTCCACCCCTAAGGAATGGACTCTGTTGTCTATGGATTGAGACGTCTGAAACTGTGAGCCCTTACATAAACTTTTCCTCCTTTAAAATTGTTATGGTCAGTTCCTTTAGTCACAGCAATGAAATAGCTGACTAAAACAAGAACTTTCCTATGTTCATATATAAATACGTGAACAGTGAAACTCCATATCATGTACAACCACAAGGTGGGATCCTAATTAGAACAAGTATACTTCATGTATATATGTCAAAATACACTCTAGTGTCATGTATATCTAAAAAGAACAAATGAAAATGTAAATAAAATTTAAAAAATTTTGCATACTGGAAATTTAGAAAATGCATGTATATGTTCAGTACACATGCAATTGTTTCCAAGTATTTATAATTCATCATTGGTTAAATCCACAAATATTTAGGCCATCCATATATACTAATAAAGGTGTCTATTCATGAAGAGGATGTAAGAATTTTAAATACATATATGTATGTATATATACATATATATGCATATATAATATTTAGGCACACCTAACACTGTAGCACCCAAATATATAAAGCAAATATTATTAGAACTAGACGGAGAGGTAAATTGCAATACAAGAATACTAGAAGATTTCCACACCCTGCTTTCAGAAATAGATAATTCAGAGAGAAAGTTGACAAAGAAACATCAGATTTAAATTATACTCTAGACCAAATGGACATAATAGACATTTATAGAACACTACATCTAACAGCTGCACACATTCCTCTAAACCACACATGGAATATTCTCCAAGATAAGTCATATGATGGGACACAAAGAAATTCCTACCAATTTAAGAGAGAGATCATTATCAACTATCTTACCTGACTACAATGATATAAAACTAGCTTTCAATAATGAGGAAAACTGTAAAACTTTATAAACACATGAAAATTAAACAATGTGCACCTGATTAACTGATAGCTACTTGAAGCAGTAGAAGCTGGGGATGTGGCTCAAGCGGTAGCGCGCTCGCCTGGCATGCGTGCGGCCCGGGTTCCATCCTCAGCACCACATACAAACAAGATGTTGTGTCTGCTGAAAACTAAAAAATAAATATTAAAAAAGTTCTCTCTCTCTCTCTCTTTTAAAAAAAGATGGAAATTCTGCTGTTTGTGATGACATATGAAGCTAGAGATCATTATGTTAAATAATCCAGACAAGAAAGTCAAAAGTCAGAATCATTCCACTGTTTTTCCCCATCCCATTCCTGCTCTCTTCAATTCATTTCCCTTTGTCTACTGATATTTCTTAAATTCTTTTTTTAACCCCTCCTCTTACTTTGGATTAACTTCCAACTTCTGCACATCAGGGAAAGCATTAGACCTTTGACTTTTGGGGACTATCTTATTTCAATTAGCATGATAGTTTCCAGTTCTATACATTTACATAATTTTACAATGATATCAGAATGAATCACATTGTTATGTATAGCTAAAAAGAACCAGTTAAAAAAGACATGGCTGCCTGATCTCAACAATAAAAATTTGATTTCTTTGAAGTAGAGAGTAGAATGGTTGTTACCAGAGTTTGGAGGTGCTAGGGAGAATGTGTGGGGGGAGATATTTTCTCAAGAATGCATAATTATGATTACATAGGAGAATTAAAGTTAAGAGAACTGTGGCAAGCATGGTGGTGCCTACCAGTTATCTCACAACTCACAAGTCTGAAGCAGGAGGATCACAAGTTTGAGGCCTGTCATAGCGGACTTAGTGAGTCCCTTAGCAACTCAATGACCCTGACCCTGTCTCAAAATGAAATTTAAAAAAAAGTTCTTGGGCTGGGGTTGTGTCTTAGTGGTAGAGCACTTGCCTGGCATGTGTGAGGCCCTGGGTTCAATCCTCAGCACTGCATATAAATTAATTAATTAATTAAACAAAAGATCCATTAAAAAAATTTCTAGAAGTATAGCTCAGTGACAGAGCACTTCTGGTATCAATCTACACACAAATAATGAAAGAGTGTGAAAGAGAAGAGAGATCTGTTTTGCAGCAACGTGACTATATTTAATGATAGCATAGTGTATATTGTATTCTTGACAAATTCAAAGATATTCAAACATATGTTGGGTATTCTCACCACAAAAATAATAACTATGTGAGGTAATTAATTTTTAAGTTGAAAAATATAGCCATTCCACAATGCATACATACTTCAAAACATCCTAGTGCAGCACTGGGACTGTAACGCAGGGGTAGAGAACTTGCCTAATATGCAGGAGGGCATGGGTTTGATCCTCAGCAACACAAAGAAAAAATAGCTGAAAAACAAATACATAAAATACTATCCATTTAAAAACTGAAAATAAAAAAATCTAAGAAATTCTGGAAAATAGAGGAATACAAAGGAGGAATGAAAGAACCAGAGCAACAAATAGAAAATAATAAGCAAGGGAGATATTAATCCAAGTATAAAAATTATCACTGTGAATATCAAGGGTTTAAAAGCACTAATCAACTAATCAAAGGAGAGAGATTGTCAGTTTACATCAACTAAGAAGATCCAACTATATGTTGTCTAGAAGAAACTCACTTTAAATTGAAGATGGTGTTATGGTTTAGATGTAATGCCCCCCAAAAGCTCATGTGTGAGACAATGCAAGAAGGTTTGGGGGAGAAATGATTGGGTTATAGTCTTAGCCTAATCAGTGAGTTAATCCCTGAGGGGATTAACTGAAGTGGTAGGGTACTGCTGGAGGATATAGGGATTGGGGTATGGCTTTGAGGTATATTTTGTATCTGGTGAGTGGAGTATTTCTCTCTGTTTCCTGATGCCATGTGAGCTTCTTCCCTCTGCCACCCTCTTCCACCATGATGTTCAGCCTCACCTCAAGCCCTAAGGAATGGAGCCTTCTGTCTACCTCTGAAACTGTGAATTCTCAAATAAACTTTTCCTCCTCTATAGTTGTTCTGGTCAGATCCTTTAGACACATCAGTGAAAACGCTGACCAAAACAGATGGATATAAATTAAAAGTAAATGAACATAACCGAATATAAAATAATAAAAAGGCAAGAGGACCTATACTAATTTCAAAAAGAGCAGAGTTTAAGGTAAGAAATGTTATCCAGAATAAAGGCATTATATAATGATAAGTTGATCAGTTTCTAAGAATATATTACAATCTCAACATGCAGGTGTCTAAAAACAATAGGTCAAATAAAGAGAAAAGAGCTGATGTGGCTGTGTCAATATAATATGGATATACACCAAGGGCATATAATTTTCTCATATAATATAAGAAAACATCACAGTGAATCCAACAATCATGTACATCTACAAGAATGGAATCCTAACTAAAATAAGATATATTCCATGCTTCATAATGATATCAAAATAGATTCTACTGTCATATATAACTAAATAGAACCAATAAATAAATAAAAAAGAATATAACTAAGAACACTCTTAATGAGGAGTACATGATCTACATGAACTTTTAAAACATTTGTAACAAAATAAAATGACAAAAGTATGTCTTAATTATTTTCCTTTAAATGATGTAAATACGTCCATTTTTCATAAATTGGTTTTAAGGTTACAAAAGAGAATTGCCAGGAGAGATAGATGAATATTTGCAAGACACTATGCACCAAGGAAGGACATTAAGGCCCAAGTGTTGTGAAACAATGACTTAGCTCTACTATTGTCTCAGCTTAGTGCTTCCAGAGAGTTTGCAGGATGTGATGTGATGAGGATCTTGGCAGCCCTTCTGTGTTGAAAATATGGAGAAGAAAACATTTGATTCCTGACTTTCTGAATCTGGCTTATTTTACGTAGTATGTTCTCTAGTTTCATCCATTTGCCCACAAATGACATAATTTCATTCTTCTTCAAGGTTGAGTAAAACTCCATTGTATATGTATATCACATTTTCTTTATCCAAACTATAGGAAATAATCTAGTAAAAAGTAAAGAGATTTCACAAAATAAAAGGGAGACCAATAGAATAGAGAAAGAGGATCAAGTGGGAAGAAAGAGGGGAGGGAATGGGAAAGGACTGGGAAATAAAATCTACAAATTTCTGCTGTGTACATGCATAACTATGCCTCAACGAATCTTATATACTCATATATACATAGATTATAATTACTAATTATAATAAAAGATACATTGCTGGTGGGACTGCAAATTAGTACAAACAATATGGAAAGCAGTATGAAGATTCCTCAGAAAACTTGAAATGGAACCACCATTTGACCCAGCTATCCCACTCCTTGGTTTATACCTGAAGGACTTAATATCAGCATAGTACAATAATGCAGCTCAATTCACAATAGCAAAACTATGGAACCAAGCTAGGTGTCCTTCCATAGGTGAATAGATAAAGAAAATGTGACATATTACTGTAATATTACTCTGCTTTAAAGAAGAATAAAACTAGGGCTTTTTCCAGTAAATAGATGGAGCTGGAGAATATCAATGCAAAGCAAAATAAGCCAATCCCAGAAAACCAAAAGCTAAATGTTTTCTCTAATATGAGGATGCTGATTCACAATAAGTGGGGAGGAACACTAGAGAAGAATAGTTTTACCTTAGATTATGTAGAGGGAGGTGAAGGGAGGGAAGAGGAGGGATGTGGGGATAGAAAGGACAGTAGAACATTATTACTGTATGTATATATGTATATATATAAAACTACAAGACCAATGTGATTCTACAACATGTACACTCAGAAAAGAATTTATACCCCATCTATGTATGATATATCAAAGTGCATAAATGCATTCTACTGTCATGTATAACTAATTAAATATAAAAAATAGAAAAAAATAATAACAGAAGCCAGATTAGTAGAGTTAGTAGATCAGGTGAAGAGAGGAAGAAAAGAAAGGGACAGTAAAGGGGAAAGAGATTTATCAAAATATGTTATGTGCACATATAAATGTGGCATAATGAATCCCACTATTTTGCATAATTAGAATGCACTGATAAAAAAATAAAAAAGAAAAGATGGAGCAGACAGTCTGGACTGCAAGGTGGTCCAAAGGCACCAAGTCATTCTCTATGTCCAATGTTAGAAAGGGGAAAAAGTAATCATGCCAGCTCAATGCAGAAAAGGTTGATATGTGCCATCATTTCTCCACTGTGACATGGGTCTCATAAATAAATAAAAAAGCAGTCCAGAATAAAAAAGGCAAAAACACAGGAGAAGCCATTTGAAAGAATTTGGCCTTTGACCCTTTCATGGTATTCTTGACTGCAAAGAGACATGGCATGGCCCATCTTGCAACAAGCTCAAGCAAGAAAGAGAAAGAGGATCAAGTGGGAAGAAAGAGGGGAGGGAATGGGAAAGGACTGGGAAATAAAATCTACAAACTTCTGCTGTGTACATGTATAACTATGCCTCAATGAATCTTATATACTCATATATACATAAATTATAATAAGAATGAAGGAAATGATGCCTGGAATACAACCTTCTTTTCCTATGACTTATCATTCTTATGTTGGCTGAAAAACTTGTAAAATTATGAAATAATTCAATCGAGTCTTCTATTTATAATTGTAGACCATGATTATTATCAAAAAGAAGGAAAAACCAGGAATACCAATTTTATCAGCTTATTTCCCTCTAAAATCTCTGGAAGGAAAATTATTATGAAAATGAAGTTTCTTAATAACAAGACTGTTACTTTTGCATAAATAGAAAAAAATAATTAAAAAATAGAAGCAAGATATAAAACATACACACATATATAAATAAGAAGATAATATATGAGGAAATAGTGGGAAAATAGGATTCTAATAAGTGTTTTAGGAATTTGTATATATGTTGCTGGAAATATAATCCACCCTTACCCTCATATTATACAAAAATACATTACAGATAGATCATACTCCTAAATATGAAAACAACACTGTCTTTAGAACCTAACTTAGGAAAATTAATTCATGATCATTGTGAAAAGCAAAAATTCTTAAACTAAGCCTAGATATTATGTGCTATATAAAAGATATTCTAACGCAGTTGAAGAAGGCAGACTCTGGAGACAGTCTGGGTCAGGTTCGAGTTCTAATATTCTGTTCTTGTAAGGCATTAACTCAGATTCAGAATTGGACCCTGGGTGTGGTAAAAGGAATCTACCTATTGATATGTTTTCAGGATTGAATGAACTAATATAAAAATTTTGTAGAATTAGAGAAGGCATATACTAACCACTAAGTTAGGAGTTGCCAATATAGACAGCTTTTGAATCCTGGACAACTTGTACATTCTAGAAACAGGTCTTAGTCATATTTGACATGATTTGTGGCTCTCTACTTCCTTCTAGTTCCTCAAGGAGTTTGATTCAGATATCTACCTTATACAATCTTTTTACTGGATTGTATGGTTTAGATGTAAGTTATCCCCCAAAAGCCCATGTGTGAGACAATGCAAGAAGGTTTAGAAGTAAAATGATTGGGTTATAAGATATAAAATGATTGGGTTATAAGAAACTTAACATGATCAGCATATTAATCCTCTGATAGAGATTAACTAAGTGGTAACTATAGACATGTAAGGTATGGCTAGAGGAGGTGAGTGGATGGGGATGTGTCTTTGGGGGTGTATTTGTCCCAGTTCACCTAAATGCTTTCTGATTCCTTGTGCCATGTTTCCAGCTGCTTTCCTCTGGCACACTCTTCTGCCTGATGTTCTGCCTCACCTCAGACCTGAAGGAATAGAGTCACTGTGTATGGACTAAGACCTCTGAAACTGTGAACCCAAAACAAACTCTTGCTCCTCTAAAATTGTTCTTATTAGGTCTTTTGGTTACAGTGGCAACAAAACAAAAAGCAAAACAAAAAACAGAGACATCTAGATACAACTTTCTTCTTAATTGACCCAGTAACCCAAATACCCTAGGTGGACTGTATATATGGGTAACAGCGACAACTTCTCAGCCATAGTATGACTCCATGGAATTCATATTTGTTTCCTCTAAGCCAAACAGTGAGAAATCCCCAGGTGGAACCTTCAAGGGTAACATCCTGGGCCCCAATAAGGCTCTAACCTATTCTTCTTGCTTTCTTTTTAATCTTCACCCACTGGTTGAGTGCATGATATTTCTAGAAGGCTCCCACTTCCCCTTTGCCTGTGATGCATGCTACCCTGTTTTCTCTGTAATCTGTAAATACGATGTTGCTTGTTATTTAATCTGTTTCATCAAGTTGCCTCCTCAGTGTCTTACTTGATGCAAACCCCAGAAACTAAATTCTTCTTCATTAAGAGCTCTCCTAGAGAGTGGCTGTGTTGGTAGGGATGAACTGGAGGTAGCTCAGACAAGAGCCACAATTGTGTCTGTCATAATAACCAAGTTTCTTGTGAGAAGTACAACTCGTTGAAAGTCACATGCTTAGACATTAGCCTGCCCATCAGAATAAGAAGTATTCTGTGAAAGACACAGTGTAAACATGAACCTCCCCCAGAATTCTGGGGGAAGGACTAGCATGTATTACCACTCAAGAGCAAACTAGAAATAGCAACAAAAAACAAAACAAAAAACAAAAAAAAAAAACCCTGTATCTTAACAATTTCTGCCATTACTTTAGAAACATGAGCTATGCTTCTTGTAAACTGTGTTTCAAATTCAAGTTTAATCCATGACTTTTGTATAGATACTTTTTTCTCTTTTCCATTCATTTTTCTAGACTACTCGGGTTCTTTTTTGGCCTGCTTTTGTTTTGTTTTGATGGTTGGTTGGTTGATTGGTTGGTTTTACAGTGCCAGGAATCCAAACTAAAGCCTTGCATATGCTGGGTAATTTCTCTACCACTAAGCTCACCCTCAACCCTCAATTCTAATAAGTCGAATGGTGATCATACAAATCACCTGATGATTAATTACTGCAGAAATAGATACATTATTGTATGTAAAATGTTTTGCTCTGTCCCATCACTACTATTGCCAATTTTGGGTGCATTAAAATTGGAATGGGCTTTGATGTTTTCTCAAAACTATATGGAGTGAAACAACAACTCACATAATATAAGAGTCAGAATACTGGCTGTATTTTTACTTTGAATTTGAGGCTGAAGAAACCCTCAATTAAATAAACAGAAAATTCTGATCTTCTTATGAGTCAGGTTTCTATTCATATAGTATGTACTAATAGTATATGTTGTATACCATATACTAGATACAAATATATATATATATATATATATATATAGGTTAGGGACAAGGTAGTTTGTTTTCCCCTCCTATGTGATCTGAATTTGGGAAGTCTGCAATGGCATGTTTCTCAGAATTATTGTAGCCACTCCAGGCTCTGTGAATTATGGGACACAATATCTTCCATGCTATCAGATAGTCATGTGTGGGAACTGGGTGTTCAGCACTGTGTCTTCTGTGTCTCTGAAATCATATTAGTACAATTCTATGTCTACACCTGTTATCTACTAACACTGACCACTTAAATCTAGTGTATCATCAGTAGACATTTTGAAAAAGAGCATTCCTTGTATAAATATATTTCTTCCTCACATATGTCCTGCCACTCTGCCCTTTTCTAAAGAGCTTATTGAAGAACAATTCAGAGCACATATCATGATGCTTTATAACATATGCATTGAAATGAAGAAGAAAAGGAAATTTGACAATCCTTTACCTTTTATAGTAACTCTAGTTAAAATAATATGAATAGATAGATTCTCCCATATGGGGGTATAGGAAAAGGAAAGATAGTGGAATGAATCTGACATAACTTTCCCATGTAAATATATGAATATGCCATATGATCTCACCATTGTGTACATCCTCAAGACTGAGGTCATGATTATCCATGTTTGTATAATTACATCAAAATTGATTCTACTATCATGTATAACTAAAAATAACTGATACATTTTAAATGAGGCTGTTCTTTCTCAAGGAGTAAATATTATTTTTGAGGGGTGAAAAATGTTTGTGAATCAAAATCGCTTATAATAACAGCCCTAGAAATCTTCTATCTTTATCTCAGAAGTGAGAAATATGTTCAAAGTCAGCAGCTATCTTTCACTCCAGGTCTCCAGGCTGTATGTAGGGAATAGTTTTTGCATTGAAGCTATGAATGAATAAGGAATGGAGAATAGAATGATATGGTATAGTCTGTGATTATGGACTCTGTGGATGCCCATGGACTGCAAGGTGCAATCCCAGGGCTGTGCAGTCTTTGTAGATATGGGTCCTGGACATAGCCCTGATGCTGTCCATCAGACAGCTGTGAGTATGCACATGGAGCTGTATGGGGTGAGTGGGAAGTGGGTTTTTTGTTTATCCAGTACATGTGTAGAGTTCTTATTCACCTGTTCCCACCTCTTAAATCACTGCATGGAGAGTTGGGCATATGGATCTCTGGAGGGCTGGGTACATGTTGTTATTATGTTGTTCTTTTGTTCTTTTCTAACAGAATTTCTCTATCAGTGTAAACATTCTGAATCACTCTCTGTCTTTATCTGCCAACAATATGATGATGTCTCAGTTTTCACTCCCAGGTCTGTAAAAGTAAGAACTGGCCTACAACACGATGTTTATGAAATTTAAAAAAATCCAGTTTACCTGAAAACATCATGATTCATATTCTGTTGCTTCTGGTATCTGTGATGGGTAATGCAATCCATGGCATGTCCAAAGAATGCATGGTTCAAAAGAATTCATGATGGAATCTGTAAAATAAAAAGAATTAAATTATCATAGGTGTTTTTCAAAGAGTAAAGTCGTCTTCTGAAAACTTGAAGGAAAATTTGTACCAAGGAGTGTAAAAATATAAACTATGTAAGAATATAAACTATGTTCCCCATTATTGAAATTTTTCATTCTTTGCATAATAGGTTTCTTCTAAAACTTTATTGATGGGATCATGCACACAAACTGATATGTATATAAATGTTTGAAAATTCGATGAGGCAGACATCTAGCTGTTAAGAAGTGGCTACCGACACTTAATGTGGCAACTAAGTAATGAGGAGTATGATGAGGGATAGGAAAAGGGGCAGTTCCCGGACCTTGATGGAGTCCTCCTTAAGCAGGCACTCTTGTGTTTGGAACAGTGGATCATAAGGGAAGGGGCCTTGTTATTCTCTCTCTACACATTAATTCTGTTCTAGAGTGCAAGGGTTTTGTTTTTATAGTTGATGTTGTAGGACTGAGTTTTAAAGGGTTTTTTTGTTACTAAATTATTACTTAGGTTTTCAATTTTGTAATAATTTTAGATTTAGATAATGTTATAAAAATAGGATGGAGTTTCTTTCATCTTCTTGTAATATTAACATCTTCCATAGAATCTTTATAATAAATGAGAAATCAATAATGGTTACAAAACTATTGAAAATATTTTTTCATATGCGTGCAAATCAGGTTTTAGTTACTGTGACAAAATACCTAGGAAAATCAACTTAAAGGAGAAATGATTTATTTTGCTCATGGTTTATAGGTTTCAGTTTATTGTTGGCTGACTCCATTGCTGTGGACCTCTGATGAGGCAAAACATCATAGCAGAAAAGGGCATGGGAGACCAGAACTGGTCACTTCATGGTGGCTGGAAAGCAGAGATTGAAAGAGCCTGTGGACAAGAAATACCCTTGTAGGTCATGAACCAAGTGACTTACTTCCTCTACCTAGGCCCCACCTTCTACAGTTTCCATAATCTCAAAATAATGTCATTAATCCAGGATGAAGACGGATCTCTCATTATCCTATTGCTTCCTAAAATCCCCACCTCTGATCATTGCTACATTGGGAGCCAATTCTTCAACTCACTGAGCATTTGGAAAACATTTCAAATTCATACCATAACAGTATTTTATCTGGTTCTGCTAATGTAATTTTTAGGTTCTAGGATCTAATCCAAGATACTGTGTTGCATTTAGTTTTTAGATACATTACCTATACATTGTTGTACAAAAAATTACCACATAAATTAATGGGTTAAGAAAGAAACATACTCTATAACAATTTTTATGAGACAAGGATCAAGATGCAGATAATAGTTAATGCTGACCCAAATATAAGACTTAAACCACAAAACCTGTAGAAGAGAACATAGAAATGAATTTCCATGACCTTATGTTAAATAAATGTTTTGTGACACCAACCAAACAAGTAACGAAGGAAATAGATAAACTGAAATTTATTTGATCAGAACTTAAAACTCTTATGATTACAAATACAGTATCAAAAAGTAAAAATATAGCCCAAATAACAAGATGTCACCCAATGATGCCCACCTTTTGGTATGCACACTGTGTATTCTGTCTCCTTCCCAAGAGTGTGGTGAAACTGGAGATGGCTTTTAAAATAATAGGCTATTTAAAGGGTAAGGAATATCACTTGGGTGGTTATGGTACATAAGATTGAGATTCTCTTGCTATAAACTCTCCCCTCTGATGGCTTTGATGAGGCTTTATGCCATGTGGGAAATGTCTACAAGTCAAAGAACTGAATCCAGCCTCTGGTCAATAATCAGCAAGGAACAGAGACCCTTGGTCCTATAGCCTACTTACAGTTTTCCATATTAAATTTAGAACTAATACAAGTTGTTTCAAATAACACTATATTGTTCCAGATACAATGTACCTTATTATAACAAAATAATCCTAATTCTTCACTCTCATAGCTTGTATCATTGATATCTTTCTTTAACATATTATCTTTAATATATTGTTTCACACCAAACAACAATAATTTAGAGGAAGAAAAATTTATTTGGGGCTCATGGTTCAGAGATGGCCAACACCATTGTTCTGCGTCCAAGGTGAGGAAGCACATCATGGGGGAAGGACCTACCAGAGGAAAACTGTTCAGCTCAGCAGGCTTGGAAAGGAGAGAGAGAGAGAGAGAGAGAGAGAGAGAGAGAGAGAGAGAGAGAGAGTCAGTTGGGGGAAGAGTCACAGGGAAGGTGCACCATTGCAGGGTACACCCCCAGTGACCCACCTCCTCCAGTCAAGCCCCACCCCCCTACAGTTACCACTCAATAAATCCGTTCGAAGTAAGATGGACTGACTAGGTTACTGCTCTCATAACCTAATCATTTTACCTCTGAATATTCCTGCACTAACAGGAGCTTTGGGAGTTAATTCATGTCTAAATCATAACATTTGTATACATGCCCCTATGTATGGATAATTCAGGGATAAGGAATTACATCACATAAGTTTAAAGGAGTCAACCAACTCTCCATGACAGTATAACAATCCTTATCATGCATACACCCAACAACAGTAGATCAGAATCCTTGAAGTAGAAACACATATAAGCGCAAAAAGAAATAGATGAATCCATTAAAATAGCAGGAGACTTCAACATCTATCTATTAGTGATGGACAGATCTAGCATGCAGAAAATAAGGACAGAGTTGAGAGCAATAATACATGAATCTCCTAAGAAAACTTGAGATATTAACATTTTAAGTAAATGAATAAAAAAATGTATCTGGTCAAGATTTGTAGAATATGAAGAAAGCAGAGCTTAGGGTCTTAGGTACCTCAATAGCTGGTACCACATCAAAACAAAACAAAAAAAAATAAAGCACCAAATGCATGTTTTAAGAAAGAAAAATATTTACAACATGCCAAATTAAACCTTTCCTTAAGAGAAACCCAGAATCCCTGATGGTAACATTAACTTCCAAAAATTTAAAGATGCTCTTTATTTGACTTGGCATCCACAAAGTATCAATACTCTGGTTACTGCCTATATCATATAAATTTTTAACAAATACTACCCCGTCAAGAGGAGTTTAGACAGATCTAAATTATTTAGATTAATTTCATAGCACTTGCATGTTTTTGAATCTCAAAGATGTACCTGTAGGAATCCTCTTTCACTAGAGAGTGCTCATCTTAACACTGGCAAGGTTGCACTAATACGTTCACATAGCAGGCTCTAAGCAAGTACTCATCTGCTTACTGGATCCATGAATTGTCTCTGTCCTCTTCTTGCTTTTGTTTCTTGGGTTGTTTCAGGTGAGGAAATCCATGTTCAGCCTGTGTTGAGGAATACCATCTTCACAAACCAGAACACATAGCATCTATTCACGTACAGACTGTGAGAAGAGTGTCAGCCTAAAACAATGTACATGAACTTATCAACTTAATAATAGAAATGTAAATCAATTATTGATAAAGTCAATGCAAAGTGTCATCTAAAGAAACACAAGAAGATAAACTTTTTTGAAATAATTCACAAGTTAATAAAGAAAATAAAAGTGTTCAAGTCCCTATTGAAAACACAAGAGAGCAAAAATATGTGCTTCCTGGAGACATATATACACATTTCTGAGTGGCATTTTTATACCACTACAAACAATTTTAATATTCACTCATCAAAGAGTAAGAAAATAATACATACCTATACTATGGGACATCTGTAAAAGAAAATGTCATGCATACTTACAAAAAATGAGAAGGTGGCAATCCAGGACTCTAGCCAAAGCTTATAGTTCTTGCCTAAGGAGAAAAGCAAAAAAATATGATGAAGTGTATATGCACAGTAACTAAGTGGTATGCCTCTGTATTCAGAGAGTCTCAGTGTTATGTCCACATTAATACTGTTCTTATAAATATTCCATAATTTAAAAATATCTAGCTGCATAATGAAACCATCTACAGATATTCTTATGCATGAGACCTTGAACACATTTTCCTTGTTTTTCTTAAAAAATCATCGTCCCGGGCTGGGGATGTGGCTCAAGTGGTAGCGTGCCTGCCTAGCATGCATGAGGCACTGGGTTCAATTCTCAGCATCACAAAAAAAACAAAATAAAGATTAGCAAAAATTAAAAAAATAAATATTAAAAAATCATCATCCCTCTCATTTTCAACCAAAGATATTTAGAAGAAGTTTCATAACAACTAAAATAGATAATGTATAACATCTCTCTCACCAAGTAAACTGATATTCCCATTTAATTAAGCAATGACAGAAGTTTAAAAATATGAAAATATTTTAAAGAAATTTTGGAAAAATGCATTTTTAAACACAAATAAAAGCAATAACTTGCAACACAAAAATGCAAAATTTGGTCGTAGACAATATTTATGTGACCAAACATGAAAATATATGTGCAAGTGTAAACATATGCTGTCAGCATACAAAACAAAGATGAACACGACAAGGCAAGGCCTGAAGCAGTAATGTGCTGTTGTTCAGCAAGCAGAATAATTTTTTAAATGCCATTCTTTTTACAAATAATCTGAATTCCATATTTAATCCCAGAGAGAGGGTAGGGACAGCTGCACTTGCCTATGCAGACCCCACAGAAACACTTAGCTCAGCTATCTTTGTGGGCATGGTCTGGAGAGGACCCACTGGATTCTCTGGACTTGAGCTGGAGAGCATGAAGGTATCTGTACAGGCTCCTGACCTTCTAGTTTTCATCTGGGCACTATTAATGTTTCTAAGACTCAAAAAAAATTAAGGGAAGAAAAAAGAGTAGGTGAGGCATCAACAAAATTACTGGAAAAAAAGAAAAAAGGAGAAAGTATGTTGCCTAAGATAAACAAGAACATTAGGAAAGTGCCAATAGTGATATCCAAAAGTTCTAAGCCCTTCTCTTCACTCAAGGTACAGCTCAGAACACTGGTGTAGATGCAAATCATGCGTTGTTTTACTCTTTCTTTATTATAGAATAACACTGTGATTAAGGGAAAATTTGTGATGTAAGTAAGAGAGAAATAAACTAAAGGAAAAGATAAAATAATACAATATTAAAACTTATCTTGTGAATGTAACTTTATGACCATGGGATATACTAAGATGTCTTAAAGTAGATCTGGAAAGTAGGTTCCAAATAAGAATAAGATAGTATAACACAGCTGACATGAGAAAAGGATCTGGAGACATATGAGTCAGGTTTAAAATCATCCTATTCCTTTTTTGCACAGCTTTAGGTCAAATTCAGACCCAGATCAAAGGAGCAGGAATAGTATTTGCCTCTTGAGATGTAAAAAGTGAATAAAGCACTGAAACATGTTAGCTTGTAGACTATTACTAGTTAGTAATAACCACTAACTGCTGTTTTTATGCATCATTCGCATGAATTGTAGGATGCTTCTTTATTTTACATAACAATGAAGCAATACTACTGACAAACTATGGCACAAATATTTTCTATCACTTAGATTTTTAGCTAGTTATTAATGAAAAATATTTCAACATATATGAAAAGTTGTCGCATATCATTGCATGAGAAGACAGTGGAATGAATCTGACATAACTTTCCCATGTACATATATAAATACACCATAGTGAATCTCACTATAGTGTATGTCCACAAAAATGGGGTCCTAATTAGAACAAAATATATCCCATGCTTGTATAATTATATTAAAATAGAATGGACTGACATGCATAACTACAAAGAACCAATAAAGAAAGAGAGAAGGAAAGTAGAAACAAAGTATGGGGACAAGTGCATGGACTGCTACATACATGGCATATGTTAAGGGTACCTGAGTGGCAGGCCACTCCCCTCATGCTAGGTGTGTGAGCACAAACTGCTTACCCCATAAGCACAGCCCTGGGCATGAGGCCATGTGTTGGAGTCCCGGAGCTTGCTCCACAGCTTACTCCTTGATTGGTCGCTGCAAGGAGATTTAGCAAGAAATTGTATTGGTGGCTGCCTACAATCTGCCTAGCTACTGCCCAAATATATATACATGGTAACTATGCAATAAAATCAGACCTGCTTCCTGCTTGGTCTCAGGAGGTCTTGATTCGGGATTCCCACAACCACACTCTCCTCTACCCTGTTCCGTGGACCTCCTTGATGGACAAGAGAGCACATGCAGCAAAGTACATTTTAAAAAGTATTCTAAACTTTCTTCCATTCAGAGAAAACTCTCTTGAACCATTTTCATCAAATCTTATACAAGATTTCTCCCCATCATCATCCTCTGTGCTAACACGAGTATCTGGTAGAATAGCATTTCTTAAGAAAGTCCCACACTATTCCTCATGAGATCATCTTTCCAAGCCACTAACAGCCTCTCTTCTAGTGTTGATGTCAGTGTACCATTATTAGGTATCAATAGATAGTTTTTAGACCAACTTTATGTGTGTACATATGGTCAATAGTGTTTTTACACTATCAATTTTAAGATGCGTTTCTGATTTAAAGATATATAAGACTATCAAATTATTATTAATGTGACTATGTGACTGCCCCATTTCACAAATAAAATCACGGTGGCTCATCTGCTGTGTCTTTTGGTCTATTATTAAGGAAATCTGTTTAAATATTGTATTATATAAGCTGACCAACTCCACTTATTCCATACCTAGCTATTAGAGCAATTTGTGGAATATTATAATTACTATTTATATGCTATAGTGAACTCCCATAATTATATGTTGTGTTCCTGTCCATTTGAATTATTGGTGTAACTTACTTATACCAGAAGCAAGGCATAATCAACTGTGATACAATTTCCAGTTCTCTGCCTTCTCCCAGTTCCTCATTTTGGTCTATTCAGATATCTACCTTATACAACCACTCCCTAGTGACAAAATCCCTCTAGGACAGTTAGAGAAAGCACTTGATTTGCCCCACTGACCCACCCTTCTCCTGTAAACTGTACAGATACAGGCAGTTACTGCAGTCACAGTGTGAACTGCTGGAAGCCTTATTACTTGTAGAAATTAGAATTCCCCAAAGGAAGCCTGTTGGGTAGTACCCTGAACCCCAATAAGGCTTTGGTTCTCAGATATCCATCCTCCCTCCCCATCCCCCTGCACCAGCTACTTTTCTCTATACCTTTGGACCTGTAGGGTATACTGCACTCTTCTCTCTGGGACCTCTAAGTCTGCTAATATAGTAGGCTGTTGAAAATGACACCTTCCATGCTATCAGAAAGTAGTGTTTGGAGACTTGATGCTCATTATTATATCTTTTGTGCCTGTGACATCATGTTAGTATTGTTTTGTGTCTATCACCTGTACTCTCTTAACTCTGAGCACTCAGCTCACTGACCTCAATTTGTCACTTTGAGATGGGTCATTATTTGTCCAGATCTATATGTGGCCTTTATAAAAGGTGGGGGCAGTACCTGGCAAAACATTAAATCACAGCGTACATCATTATAGATTATAATGTAAACATTGAAATTAAGAAGTAGAGAGGATTGACAAGTCAATATCTATTATAGGAACTCCAGTTAAGATGAAATACACAGAATAAAATTCTGTAGGTTCATGTGGATTTTGAGTATGTATGTCCCTTCTCAAAGAGTAAAGTGTGAGCTTAGAGGGTTGAGAATGTTTCTTAAATTACAATGTCCAAAATAAAAGTACATACATATCTGCTATCCTGATCTCAAATGTGAGAAATGTGGTCTAGGTCAGCTGTGTCGCTCACTCCAGATCTCCATGAACAGAAGCTGATTTTTGCAATGAAGGATGCTGAAGGATGGAGAATATGCCCCATGATTATAGAATATAAAATAAAGAATGCTAACTATGGATATCCATGATGTGCAGGGTATAGTCCCGCTGGTTTGAGTATGTGGAGCCAGTGGGCAGTCTTCTTTGTTTATTCAGCACATGTGCAGTCATCATTTATGTTGTATCCATTTCTTAGATCACTGAGTCAGGGCTGCAGATGTGTTCCATCCTTTAAGGGTTTTTTTTTTTTTTTTTTTTGCTTTGAACTGAGATTTCTTCACCTGTGTACAAAACATTCCAAAAAAAAAAAAAACTGACTGCCTTTACTGGACAAAAATCTTTTATCTAAATGGTCACTTATGACCATAACTAAGGATTAGGCTAAACCACCATGATAACATTTTTTGGTTTATTGAATGTAGTCTACCACCAGGACAATACTTTTGCAATGGTGTTTAGGTGTGGCAATGGGTAACATAATTCCAGAATGTGAATGACAACATAACTACATGGTCCCCAAAAGAATTCTTGATGGAGTCTACAGAACAAAAATTATTGGAGGGATTTTTCAAATAATTAAAGGTACAGTTAGTAGTCTTTCAAAAACTTAAAGAAGGAAGTCCTGTGTTAAGGAAATACTCTGCTAAATGCAAAAAAAAAAAAAAAAGATTATTTAGGGTTACTATCACTGACAGTTCTCAACCAAGGTGCTATACTTTGGATCTTAATTATCTCCCAAAGACCTATATGTTCTATGTGTTAAGGGCTATTTTAAGCAGTTTTTTCACTGCTATCACCAAAAGATCTGATCTGAAGAATTAGAAGAGGAAAAGTTTATTTGGGGGCTCATGGTTTCAGAGGTCTCAATCCATAGATGGCTGTCTCCATTCCTCAGAGCCCACAGTGCAGCAAGATATCATGGTGGAAGACTGTGGTGGAGGAAAGCAGCTTGGAACATGGTATCAGGTAGTAGAGAGAAAGAGAGCTCCACTCAACAGATACAAAGTATAAACTCCAAAGTCATGCATCCAACCACCCATCTCTACCAGTCACACACCACTGGCCTACAGTTGCCACACTATCAATTGATTAATCCAGTTAATTCCTATCTGTGAATTGGTACACGGGGTAAGTTTAAAGATATCATAACCCAATCATTTCACCTCTAAACCCTCTTGTATTGTCTCACACATGAGGTTTTGGGGGACACATTCCCATCTCAGCTATAACGTTTTTGTTTTAGTCAGCTTTTTAGCTTCTGTGACCAAAAGACCTGCCAGGAACAATTAGAGAAGGAAACGCTTATTTGGGGGCTCATGGTGTCAGAGATCTCAGTCCATAAACAACAGGCTCCATTACTCAGGGCCTGAGGTGAGGTAGAACACCATGGTAGGAGAATGTGGTGGAGGAAAGTGGCCCAGGACAAGGCCACTAAGAATCAGAATGAGAGCTCTGCCCAACAAACACAAGTTATGCCCTCCTACTCCAGTCACACCCTACTTGCCTACTTGCCTACAGTTACCACCAAATTAATCAGCAGATTAATGCACTGATTAGGTTAAGGTTCTTAAAATCCAATCTTTTCACCTCTTGCATTGTCTATCTTGCATTGTCTCACACATGAGCTTTTTGGGGATATCGCATATCTAAACCGTAACAAGGACTTTATCCTTAGCCCAGGTGGTAAGTAGAAACTTTAAAAGGTGAGGCCTAGTGGGAGGTTTTGTTTACTGAAGGTGTACCCTTGCAGGGGATTCCAGGGTTCCAGTTTCTTCCTCTTTTTTATTTTCATGTTGTGGCTATGAAGAGAAGAGCTTTGCTCCACCACATGCTCCTGTCCTGATGTGCTGCCACACCACAGGCCCAAAAGCAGTGAGGTGAAACTATTACAAATTGAAACCTCCAAAAATGTAAGCCAAAATAACCTTTTTCTCTTTAAAAGTTGATAATCTCAGGTATTTTATTGAAGCAATGGAAAACTGACTAAAACACATGGCTTCCCCAAATCATATTTCCTCAAAATGCTTTAGAGGGATCCTTCAGATCTCTTTCAGACAATGTCTGAAAACAATGCTTTGAGAGATGTGAGGCAAAGGGAGTTTTCTTTGAAGAACTGGTCTCTGACACACAAACTTTTGACTATTAATGGGATATATGATGGGAGAAAAGAAAGAGGAGGAGGGTTCCTGCAGTTTTGAGGGTGTTTACATGAAGCAGGTGCACCTGTGTTTAATAATCATGGAAGCTACTCTGATATTCTCTCTCTATGTGAACATTCAGGTCCTGAGGCATAAGGATTTGTGTGTGTGGGTGTGGGTGTGTCTTCGTTTGGGAATGGGGTTGCATCAAATTAATACCTTATAAAACAATATTATTTTGAGGTAATTTCAGATTTATAGAGTTTCAAAGTGATATAGTTTCATGTACATTCAGCTTCCTATAATCTGTACACCTTATATAACCACAGTATATTAATAAAAACCGAAATGACAGTGGCACAAAACTCTTAAACTGAACTAAGAAATTTCTTCTCATTTTAACAGTTTTTTACTAATGCCATTTCTTTTTTCTATTTGAGGATCTGAACCAGAATCCCATATTAGATTTACTGTCAGGTGTATTAATTATTTGTTATTGCATAACAAATTGTCACATAGCTTAGTGGTTCAAACCTTCACATACATTACTCACAATTTCTCTAGTCTGGAACGCAGATGTAGAACATGGCCAAGGCTGAGGTCTGAATTGAAGGCTCTGCTGGGAAAAAATCCCCTTCCAAGATGATGTGGTTGTCATTAGGATTCAGTTCTGTGCCCAAGTCAAGATGATTTCACTAGAAAATGATTAAAAAATTTTTTTAAAATAATACCATTAATTTACAAATGTTTTTGGGAAACAGAACCCCCAAAAAGGAGGATAACTCATTCTGAGGCCAGTTTATTTCTGATACCCAAGTCATAAAAAGATAATATGAGAAAATAAAATTACAGATCAACAAAGACGGAGGAATTAGATTAGAAACTTTCTAACTGCTAGAAGAAAATGTGTAGGATCAACACTTCAACATACAGATCCAGGCAATGGCTTCCTCAATAGGATTCCTAAAGCTCTGGAAATATTAATTTAATGACATGAGATGGCATCAAATTAAAAAGCTCTGCACAGCAAAAGAAACAACTAAAAGCATAAAGAGAAAACCTATGAAATGGGTGAAAAATAATTATTAGCTAATCTTATGACAAAGCATTAATGTCTAGAATATATAAAGTATGCAAAAGACTTACCACCGAATATTCAAATAATCCAATCAATAAATGGGCAGATGAATTAGACAAACCTCTCTACAGAAGAAATAAAAATGGCTAACAAATATGTGAAAAAATGTTAACATTGTTAGCAATCAGGGAAATGCAAATCAAAATTACACTGAGGTTTCATTTCACTCTAGTTGGAATACCAGCTATCAATAATGAAAGAAAGAAAGAAAGAAAGAAAGAAAGAAAGAAAGAAAGAAAGAAAGAAAGAAAGAAAGAAAGAATAAATGCTGGAGAAACTAAGGGGAAAAGAAAGACTTTACATTGTTGGTGGGACTGAAAATTAGTACAACCACTATGGAATTCAGTATGAAGTTTTCTTTAAATGTCATTTGCTGGAAAATGGATGGAACTTGATGGTGTTATGTTAACCAAAATAAGCCAACGTAAGAAAGTCAAGGTTCTATATTTTCTCTCACATGTGGAACTAGAGAGAGAGAGAAAAAGAAAATAGTGGTGTTGGAGGGGTAGGGATATCCTGAAAACAGAAGAGAGACCAGTAAAGTAGAGGAAGAGACAAGGGGAGGGAGAAGAAGAGGGAAAGAGGTGGTACTGGGGAACAAAATTGGCAGGAATATATTGTTATTGTTTGCACATGCAAACATGTAACAGAAAATCCCACTGTTAATGATGAACCTATGAAAAATTTTATAAAAGAAAAATATGCACCAATATGCTTTTTAATATACAGGCAAAAATATTCAAGGAAATATTAATAACCCAAACCCAGCAAAATATAAAAAAGCAGTATTTAGTATGACAAAGGGAAAGTGATTCAAGTATGCAGGTTTGGCTTAACATACAAAAATGATTGATGTAACATACTATTTAATAGAATAAAGGGCAAAATTGCATGATTTTTCTCAAAAGATGCAGAGAAAATATTTGATAAACCCAACCCTCATTTTTTATTAAAAAAATTCAACAAATTTGGCACAGAAAAGAACTTTCTGAATCGAAAAAGGGCATTCAAAACACTCACATAACATCATAAGTTTGTCTTGAAAAATTCAGTACTTTCCCCAAGATCAGAAATTAGACAGACAAAGATATCCATTGTGGCTACTGCCACTCAATCTTGTCTTGGAAGAAGTCATCAGGGATACTACAGAGGAAAAGTAACCACAAGGCATCTTATATTTCTTATTCAACTTTTCCATATGGAAAGCAAGCCAAAAGACATACATAATCTTGTAGATAGAAAAATCCTGAGGAATCTACAAAACATGATTGGAACTAAAAAGGAATTCTGCAAAGTTGAAATACATACAATCACTATAATTTTTTTCTACACAAAATTAATTAACTTTATCAAAAATGAAACTCAAAAAATTTAAAATAATATCAGGTAGCACACTTGTGTTCCCAGCTAATTGGGAGGCTGAAGAAGGAAGATCACTTGAACACACAAATGTGAAACCATTCTGAGCAACATATCAAGAATCTGTGTCAAAATAATAAATAAAAGTAGACATAAATAAAATAGCATCAAAATAAAAAAATAGGAATACATTTAACAAGATAAGTGTAAGATATGTACACTAAAAGCTTTAAAAAGGTAATAAACAAGACGTAAATAAATTAAAAAATGTCCCAGGTTCATTGATCAGAAGACTTAATATGGTTAAATTAGCCAATATATTTGAAAGGATTTTAGAAATTCAGTGCAATCCCTAGCAAAAGCCCATCTGTATTCTTTTGTAGTAATGAACAAGGTGATTCTAAAATTCATGTGGAAATGAAAGAAATACAGTATAGCTCAAACAATCTTAAAATATAAAAACAAAGTTGAAATACTCAACTCATACTTACTGCAAAGTAATATCAATATAAACATCATGGTACCTGTAAAAGACATCTAGATTAGTGGAACAGCCTTCAGTGTCCAAAAGTTAATTTTTATATATACAGTAAACTGATTTTACATTTTGTCCAAAATATTCAATAAAGAAAATATTTTTGAAAAATGTTAGAACAAGTGGATTTCACATATAAATTGGACTCCTCTTCCACACTGCATACATAGAAGACTGAAAACAAAGCATTTACCCAAAGGTAAGAGCTAAAATTGGAAAACCTGTGGAAAAGAACATATGAATCAATCTTTATAGGCTTAGCTGAAAAAATGGTTTCTATAATGTGAAACTAAAGGCACAAATGACAGAATAAAAATAGATATTTCAAACTTAATAAGAATTAAACATAATATTCCATCAAAAGTGAAAAGATAACTCAAAAATGGGATTACATATTTGGAAACTACACAGGGAAATAATTTATTGCCCAGAATATATAAAATTTCTTATAACTCTTAAAACAAAAAAGTGAATATCCCAATCAAAATTAAGTAAATTATTTCAGTAGATTTTTCTTTAAAGAAGCTATAATATCCAAGAAACACCTTAAATAGCTCAACGTTTTTTCATCTTAGAGAAATTAAATAACTATGAGATATGTGTTACAAATCTAATGGGCATATCGATGAGCCAGAAAGAAGTTGGAAAAAGCAAAAACTGTGATTCCATTTAATTGACACTGTAGGAAATATAGAGATAGTAAAGATGTCAGCGATTACTAGAGTTTTGGGTGAGAGAATGTTTAAATGAGTGAAATAGGATTTCTCTGAGGCAGTGAGATTTTGTATGATGCTGTAATCAAAGACACATGATTCTTCTTTTGAAATACTACAGAATTTTATACCACAAGGAATATGACTAAATGAATATAAATGAAAAAAAATTAATGGTTCGGTGATCCCAAGAGCTATGAGGACAAAGCAATATAACTCTATTAGAAATATATGAAATGACCTCCCTGAAAGGAGTGAGGGAAATACGAACTGACCCAGGTAACTTAGGAAATAAGTTAATTTAGTTGGCTAAGGTTGTTTCCCATGGGGGTATGTGTTACCAATTCTGAAGCCACTATGCATGCATTTTTGGACTGAATGATCAAATAAATGGAGCCAAATTGCTGGAGAGTATTAGTTTAGGGGAATAAGTAAATTCCTGTGGAGTAGACAGATCATGTGGTGCTGGAGAAGAGTAGGTGTTCGTGTTTAATTAAATATAAAGACATAGAGACTGTTATGGTTTAGATATGATTAGACTGTTATGGTTTAGAGGTGTCCCCAAAAGTTCACATATGAGACAATGCAAGAAAGTTTAGAGTTGGAATGACTGGGTTATGAAACCCTTAACCTAATCAGTGTATTAATCCACTGACAGGGATAAACTGAGTGGTGACTGTGAACAAGTAGGGTGTGACTGGAGGAGGTGGGTTGATGGGGACATGCCTTTGGGGGTTTATATTTTGTTCATGAGCAGAACTCTCTCCTTTTGCTTCCTGTTGGCACACTCTTCCACCATGATATTCTGCCTCCCCTCAGGTCTCTGGGAATGGAGTCATCAGTATACGGACTAAGACCTCTGAACCTGTGAGCCCCAAATAAATTTTTCCTCCTCTAATTGTCCTGGTCAGGTCTTTTGGTCACAGCAGTGAAAAAGCACATGCATAGACATATTTATAGACATGTGTACATATGAGAGTTAGCATACAATATATTACTTTATGAGCTGACAAGGCTTAGAGTCAAGAGAGAAGAACCTCGGTGCCCAGATTTTATATTCTAATAACATCCTCCAACAAAATCAGTTAGGATTCAGTGAATAAATGAAGAGTCCTAGGCTTGGGCAGGTAATAAATACAAGTAGCCTGGAGCATCTTGTAGTGTTAGAAAGTTCAAAACACTTAAACATTGATTGCATATTTTAGAAAAGAAGAAGAGCTATATGTAATTTCCACCTTTTGAAACTTAAAAAGAAGAGCCAATTAAATACAAAGTAAGCAGAAGAAAAGGTAAAATATTGCAAAGACAGCAAAACAATATAATAAATACAGCCATTGGATTATGCAAATGATATTGACGACTTAACAGTCTCCATAACATAGAAGTATCTACAATTAAAATAAACTAAACAACAACAGCAACAACAAAAACACCCAGACTGAATCTTTCCTTGAGAAGATGCAGAGGTGACTCCCCCATTAAATGAGAATATATTCTTTAGGAATAATTAGCTAAAGGCATACTAACATGTGGTATTTTCCTTTGTTTCCTATGACAAATACTTCAAACATGAATAATCTAACAAAAAGAAATGTAGGTAGCTAAGGTTCATACATATTGAACATAGGTGGGGTATGCCATGCAATAGTCATGAGGAGTGTATGAGACTATCACAGAAAACATAAAAGGACTTGAGGTGCAGACCTTTAAGGGTGTGTACGTATGCAGAAAACACCCCCCAAACCAAGCTCAGTCCCATGCCCCCACCTCCGGCTCCACTGACCCCCGCCCTGGCATCCCCCCACTCCCCCCACACAGCCCACCACCCGCGGTGACACCCCAGTATCCGCTGCCCCGCCTTGCCTTGTAGTACCGCTGGGTCTCTTCTCTGCGCAGCCTCAGACAAGACAGCTTCCCGTTAAGCTGTTCTCAGCCTCCGATGTATGGACACCAGGTGGCACTGTGAGACGGCAACTCAGGATTTCTGATCCAGACTCACACATACCTATAATGTTTGGGGGATAGGAGTCTATACTCCAAGTAGGGTAGGGATCAGAGCCATGGAAAAAAGGAGGAGAACAAGAGCATCAAAGGCCCTGAAACTCCTAGTCTATCAGTCAGGTGGTTCTCTCTATCCCTCTCTACTCTGACTCTTCCCCAAACCCAACCCCTTCTCCCTCCTCATAATACTTAACTCCACTGGGCAGAGACCATTTTACTGGTTCTGTCTTCCCGTCAGGCAGACTTCATAGGCTGGGGTAATATTTCAAGGTACAAGGCCCAGACATTCAAAATTCCACAGCACAGCATGCATTATTCTCTGAGCTGCTCCTCCTGCATCACTTCCTGACCCGGTGCCTCTCACCTGCTCAGCCCCCTTATTTTAGACCTTCCTGTCCCTGCTGTGCTTCAGATCCACTGGCCTCCCCTCATTTCCTGTCCTGGGTCTACTGGACTGAAATCTTAGAGAATATGGAAACTGTTTATTGTACTGTGAGCACCACACAAGTAGTGAACAAAAAGCAAAACAGAAGATACCCTTCATTCTGCCCACTTTTCAATCTGAGGAAGACTTGAAGAGTAACTTATTTCTTTCACTTCTTTCTGTCCTCAAGGCAGGACATGTACCTTGACTTTCACTTCAGCCTTTTCTTTGGCCTCCCCATTCTCAAGCCGCCTTGAAGATCCTCTGATGGACCATTCTGCTTCTCATCTCATCTATACCTCATCTTTTCTTCTGGATAAATTTGCCCTCTTAGACCAAGTGAAATATTCTTGTCTTCCAATATTCAAACCTATTATTCTGTTTCCTTAGACAAATATCTTCAAATCTGTATTTGTTACCACATATTGTTTGTATTATTTTGTGCATTTTTTTTCAAAAGTTATAACAATGTCTACTAACCTTATAGAATCATGACATGGTTTTCATTGTCTTCACATGAACGAACATGTCCTGAAATTTCTATCATCTTCTGAGAGATGACTTGCATCAAAACTTGTACAATTTGTATTAATAAGAAATCACACAGATAATTATAGAACTAAGTGAAAACCTAAGTAAACCCTCTAGTTTCATTTGCTTCTGGTTACTTTCTCTTAGTTGGCTTTAAAAGTAACTTTGAAGGTAACACAGCTGCACAATTTGACATAAATCTCCCACTAGTTTTGCTATAGATAACACCTCTGAGGTGTGGATAATGGTGATAACATTTGCCTAGGTTACTTTTCAGGGACTTGAAGGTTGCTGTTGTTGAAATCACTGGCCCTTCACTTGAGCTCCTGCAGATATCCTATGAGTGATTTCTTTGAAGTCAGGAGGACAAAAATTGCCCTCAGATAATGCTAAGCCACCCACCATTTTCAGAACATGTGTCTTATGAAGAGCTATGAAGCTATGGAGAGAAGACAAAACCGTGCAGACCACGGTTTACTTCACCTCCAAGCATCATTCCCTTTGCCATAAAACACTTCTTTATTTAATAAATATGGCTAAACTCTCTCCTTGGGGGAGTCGGATTTAACACTTGCTCTTCTGTTCCCACATTTGGCCACCTCATGAATAGACTTTCTCTTTTGTAAAACTAATTGCTTCAGTGATTGGCATACTGGGCAGCAAGCAAAATTACCCTGGTTTGGTAATAATGGTATAGCCTCTTGTATTTAAAAATGTTTCTTTATCATTTCTCTTCATGACACAGAGGGTAATGTTAAGATATTCATGAATCTGGATCAAAATATGATTCAGAAAAATCAGAATGCCAAGATATTTATGAAATAATTCATGAATTAATTTCAACATATGAAAAAATTATGACCTTATAATTGTAGAAAGATTTTTAAAAATAAGTATAAAATGAGGTTACTATGGGTATAATAGTTTGACAGTGATATTGTCTTTTCTTTTAGATCTGTTTTAAATCTTTGTTTCATTGACATACAGTCAAGACTTAGCCACTGTGCCTAGAGCAATTCTGACTTTCTCCTTCCTGTTACAAATGCCAGTGCCATTGTCTGTCTTTTTAATTTAATTCACATTGATCCTCATTTGCCTTAATGTTTCAAACTAGACTCCTATAGCCAGAGGTATAGTAATGATTGAATTATTGCAGGAGGAAGGCACCTAGAATTTTGAAAAATCTAATAAGGATTGAACATGTCTTGTCATATGGAAAACTAAACAAAAGGACAAATTATAAAATTGTTGGTTGCAAGACACTGCGTATCAAAATAGTAAAGGGCATCCAAGAAGAGTTGAGAGATGTGAAACAATCATGGAAGCCCTAATTTGCTCCAATTTACAGCTTCAACAAGATGTCTAGGCTCTGGTGGGGCAAGGTTCTTAGCAGAATTTCCAAGTTATGGTGAATATGCTGAGAGCCTGGAAGAAATAGTTGGCCCAACTTCTAGAATAGCATTCTTTAGAATGCTCAGAGTTGGAACTCTTAAGATTGTCAAAAGACCCTGAAATGCTTTGCATTACTAACTGGAGGAGAGGGGAATCACTTGAAAGGATTAGCTATCTTTCACACTTACCTATCACTTTATAAAACAAAGCACATTTGAGAGAAAACAAAGAAAGTTTTCCTTCAGCAATGGAGAACGATCCTTGATGAAATGCAGTCTCCTGGATCCATTAAGTGATATTACAGGCAAAATGTGAAATAATGAGGCTGTTCCATGTAATGTCTCATCCCAAGGCTTAATATTTATTGGCATACAAAAATGTACAGCACAAAATAATTCGGAGTCCACAATATCTGGTATCTGACTTACAGTTATTATGCATGCAAAGAAAGATACAAATGTGACCTATAATTAGAAATATTTTAATCATTTAAGACTGAATCAGAAGTTGTACAGATGTTAGGATGAACATTTAGAACAATTACTATGACTGTTTTCATATATTGAAAAGGATTTTTTAAATCATTTCACTCCATATATTGAACAATTAAAAGATGTGATATATATATGTGTGTGTGTGTATGTGTGTGTGTGTGTGTGTGTGTGTGTGTGTGTGTGATATCACACACACATATATATAAAGACCCAAACTAAACTTTTAGGGAGAAAAACTACAATGCAAGTGATGTTTACAAGTACACCGAATAGAATTTACTGAAGATTATATAACAAAATTAGAAGCTGCTTTGGCTTTTCAATCAGGTCTGCAGATGCCCAGGATAGCATTGCTGCCTTCATTTCCTATCTGTCTCTTTATTAGTTTGAATTATATTCCTGCTCAGCTGTGCATGTAGGTGGCTAGTGTAAGTTTTATTAGTCCTAAATTTACCTAACATATTTCAATCCTCTTAAGGCTGAGGACACCAAGATAAGAGTAAGTTATTTTCAATATTTTTCAAGGATATTCAACTGACAGCTTTTACAACATCTTGACTCCTGAAGTGGCTCCCTAGAAGTCTTCCCTAGAAGTCTTCGGGTTCTTGTCCTTCACCTTCCAGGAATAGCGGAGATTTGTGGGCATAACATTCCAAGATAAAACATCCCTCCTAAAGACAAGCAATTGTCTCCTGGGAACAGAATTATCCCCTCAGGGATCACAGCTCTGATAAACATCCTGCCAAACAAATGAAAATTGCTCCTCAAGGGATAAGGACTCCTCCTCACAGAACCAGAATTGAGATAATGATCAACCAGACCACAAGTTGACCTAGACTGTTAAAGTACACACATCTTTTGTTCTCTGCCCCAATTCTTCCTCCGTTTAAACCTAAAGGTTGTGTCAGTGTTTCAAAGACAGGACTGAGACAGTTGATCTTATTTGCATTCTTAATATAGTGATACTGAAAGTTTTTTTTTTCCTGATTTTCACTATTCCTTTTTCCTTCTGAATTTGGGGGTGAGTATCTGGGTTTGATTCTTTGAGATACCCTCCCCCCCAGTTAGTCCTCTAGCCTAGGACTCCACAGCTTGACTTTGTAAAAGACTGGTAGAGAAATTTTAATTTCATGCAAAATAAAATATAGAGAGAAAGATAATCAACAGAAATGAAAATAGAGTCAGTGACCTATAGGACAGGTTCACCAGCCTAATATATGTGTAATTGGAGTAAAAATTTGATAAAAATATAAACATACACATTCAGAAACTCATTGAATTTCAAACACAAGAAACATGAAGATATCTATAAAAAGCATATCATAATCAAGTTGTTCCAACCAGTACTTTAAAAAAGATAAAAACATTGATATGGAATAATAGAAGAGAGACAACAGATCTCTCATTAGAGCACAAGCAAGACCACATTTTGGTAATATTGTTAAAGTACTTAAAAGCAAAAAGAGTTAATTTAATACTCTATAAAAATATAAAATATTTTCAAAAACAAAGAAAATATAAGCTTTAATAACTTATCCTTTGTTGACCCTCATTACAAGAAATTTTAAATTTCAAGCAGAAGGAAAACAGTAACATATGCGAATTTAAATCCAAAAAATGAATAAATGAAGAACAATCTATGATGACTATATATATAAAATATCTTTATCATCTAATTTACTATTTAGACAATAATAATAATATTGTGATGTAAATTTACAAGCAAAAGTAAAATGTTGGAATATTTCACAAAAGTTAGGAAGGGTGGTTCTAGGGATTGAACCCAGGGGTGCTGTCCTATTGAGCTATATGTCTAGCCCTTTTAAATTAAAAAAAATTGAGAAAGGGTCTTGCTAAGTTTCACAGACTAGCGTTGAACTTGCAATCCTCCTACCTTAGTCTTCTGAACAGCTGGGATTACAGGTGTGTGCCCCTGCATCCAGCTAGGGCCCTTATACATTATACAAAGTGGTAGGATAACATGAAGGTAGAATATGATAAATTAAACATGTACACAATAAATCATATATCAATTGGTAAAATAATAAGAAGAATTATAGATAATAAGCTAGTAAGGAAGAGAAAATTGAATCATTAAAGCACTATATTATTTCTAAATAAGACATACAAAAAAGGAAAATGGATCAAATGATCATGTTAAGTGCAAAGTATTTAAATACACATACTCAAAGACTGTCAGAGTACACAAAAAAGCGAAAGCTTGAAGAAATACTCTTTCAATATAAAGGTAAAACTTGGATAAAGATAGAAGGATAAATATATGACTTTATAACAAATATCAAATGGAAGTTTTAATGGTGATATCAATAAAAGTCAATACATATTTTACATAAAACAGTGAAATAACACTAAACAGTGAATATAAAGAAGTGTATTTGTTAAATATTTATCTATTTTTCAACCAGAAATAGGAAATCTAATCCTTTAGCATCAAATGTCAGATATTTAAAATGTGTGAGGTAATAACTGATAGAATCTCAAGAAGAAATAGATAAATTCAAAAGTATAGTTGTAAATTCCAGTATCCTATACTCAATCTCTAGTAGAATAATAAAGTATCAATTTACTTGAGAAATAACGTATCAATAGACATAAATAATATATGGGCAACACTATTTATTATTTGATCCAATTTGTGCTTATAGATATGTATGCACCCTCCAACAGCAGTAGAATACTCTCTCTTTTCAAGTGACCACCAAACATTAAACAAGATCGACCGCATTCTAGGACAAAAACACAGACTAAATTTGAAACATTCAAAGGAAACAAATGCAACACTTCATTCTAAATAAAATTTGTCAGCAAATAAGAACCATCCAAAGTCTAATGAGGGGAACATTCTCAATTTGGTAAATATGATAAATCTAAAACCCAAGTCCATACTTAGTAAAGACTGATAGTTTTGCCTTAGGACTGAAACAAGGGAAAGAGGAAGGGAGGGGGGTAAAAGATGGAATAGGAAGGGAGGAAAAGTGGGGGAGTGAGGAGGAGGGAGGGAGACTGACGGGGAGAAAAAAGGAGGGTGAGAGGGAAGGAGGGAGGGAAAGATAGAGGAGAGAGGGATGAAAGGAGGAAGGGTAAACCGTAAGAAAAGAAGAAGTAAATGTACTTTTAGATGATATATCTATGTAGATTATTTCAAGAAGCAATCAAACACTCCTATAAGTAATAAATGAATTTAGCTAGGTTACAAATATACAATTAATAAGAAATATGAATGTATATGTGCATGTACAGATTTTGTGGTGGGGTGACAGAAAATGAGAAACTCAAAACACACCACCATGGACAATAAGAACAACAAAACGTAGGAATAAATATAACAAAAATTTTACAGTATCCTTATGCTGAAAATTATAGATCAATAGCAAAAGAACAAGCACAAAAATTTCATAGCCACAGGAAAGTAGAAAGTCATACCTTGTTCATAGAAGACTTTACCTATCAAAAATATCAATCATTCACCAGTTTATGTATATGTGCAAAGAAATTCCTAATACAATCCTAGTAATTTCTGTGTAGACATTAACAGCATTATAAACTTTATATAAAAATGCAAATAAGCTAAAATAGCTAAAACAATTTTGAAAAAGAATAATGAAGTTGCCTCCAAATCACTTTACCTGATTTTAACATAAGTACAGAGCTACAGTAGATACATACTGTGGTATTGTGAAGACCACAGATAAATATCAATGCAACAGAACAGAATGTAGAAGTAGACCCAGACAATAATAGCCAAAATATTTTTGACAAAGGTACAAGAGGGTTCAGTGGAGATATAAGTTGAAAATAAATGGTATCAGTTTTAGACCTAACACACACACAAAAGCACACAAAGGACCTCAACCTACACTTCACACTTTATGCAAATATAAACTCAAATGGACCATCTATTTAAATTTAAAATGTAAAACTATAAAACTTTTATAAAATAAAATGAAGAAGAAAACCTGTTGACCTAAAGTTAGGAGAATATGTATTATATATGACTCCAAAAACACAATCTATCAAAGAAAAATATCAATAAACTAAACTTCAAAATTAAGAAATTTTGTTCTGTGAAAGATAGAAGAATGAAAATTCAAGGTACATAATAACAAACATATTTGCAAATCATATGTATGACAAATAGTTCATATCCAGAAATTATAAAGAACTCTCTAAATAGTAAGAAATAAATTCTTCTTTTGAAAATGGGAAAGTGTGGACTGGAACTTTAGTTTAGTGGTAAAATGTTTGTTTCACAGCATGTGTGAGACCCTGAGGTCAATTCCATGCACCACCAATCAACAAACAAATAGAAAAGTCTTGCACAGAAATTATACCAGAGAGAAGACATGGATGGCACCTCACTGACATTTGGGAAATTCAAATTAAAGTCACCATGAATTATCATTATCTACATTAAAACAACCAAAAGTTCTGGGAATATATATTGGGAATATATATTGGTGCAGTTACTCTGGAAAACCATCTAGCAGTTATAAAATTAAGAATATACTTCCATATGACCCAGCAATCTTATACTAGGACAGTTATCCTAAAGAAATGAAAATTATGTTTACATAAAAACTTGGACATGAGTGTTCACAAAGTCTTATATATAAATAATGATATACCCACACAATGGAATACTACTCAGTAATACAGAGCAACACACTATGGATATATGAAGCTAATCAGATGGATTTCAAAACATTGAGTTTAAAAATAACCTCAAGAGATTACCTAAATATGATTTCTTTGATATCATATTCTTTAAATTATAAAATTAGAGTCATGGAGATCAAATCAGTAGAGGTCAGAAATATGAGTTTAGAGGAGGGTATTATTAACACAGGGTAATGAGAGTTTTGGGGGGAGGATGGGGAGTGATGAAAAAGTTCTATATCCAGAATGTGATGGTTATTACACAAATATATATATTTTTTAGAGCGTATCTAAAAGATTGTTGAAAGTTGAAGAAGCTGTGTTGTTTAGTTAACAATATTGTACCATTGCCACTTCCCAGTTTTGATCACGGTAATACAGTTATATGATATCATTTTGGGGATGGCTGAAACATATGTGAAAACTGTTTCCATGGTCTCTTAGGTGTGTCATTTAAAAACATAGTTTATGATTCTATTATGCTAAGCAGATTCCCAGCAAGAACTGGTATGTTTTTATGTGCTCAATTCCCTAGTGCTCTCATTCTCTCAAGTGCATTAAGCATATACTTTGAACAGGAAAATGTTTTTCCTCTTTAAGATATCAATTGACATCACAGCATTTTAAAAAATTAACACGGCCTTTTATACCAAATTTGAACTTTTCCTTTGGCAAAACTGAGGATTCCTGTTTTAACCTTGAGATTATGCATCCAAATGAACATAATATTGATATTTAACATTGTAGGCTGCCACTTCCCATTCATGAACACATTTAAGGATAACCCAGACAGGAATTATTCTGAGATATATCTGTTCTACACTAGCTGGGTACCAAGTTGGATATCAAGAGAAAACTACACTGTAATACTTTCAAAATTTATGCTTACAGTAAAGGAGATGTGATAAACAACAACAGAGAACAGTGAGACAGAATGTATCACAAAAGTCTCATATGACTGTTGTTTTATGCTTAAAATTGAATGTGGCTGTATGATATTGTATAGATTAACATCATAATCTGGTCACAAGTGAGCCTATGACCTTAATAAATGTACTCTCAGTTTTAATATTGCATCTACAAAATTTTGAAGTGCTTATATGTTTCGTTTTTATTTCTAAGATAATAGTAAAAAACTTATGGGACTAATTATTAAGATAATGCCTAAGAATTATTCAGTGTGTCAAAATTTGATCAAAACTTTTTCCCTAAATCATGACATACTACAGATAGTAACTGTTAACAGCACTAATTCAATATAAAGTGATTTTATCTACAGTAAAATATTAGTCCCCTTTGGTAAACTCAAAATTCAAATGGAAGATATATAAGTTAGACAAGAATATTTCACAACTATTTGATACATATAAATGACATCTGTCAAGAGATAAATTAATACTCCTCATAACTTTTCTCATCTCATCCTCCATAATCAGAGGAATAAGATGAGCCTCATGGTTAGAGGTATCCTTTATATTGAGGATGGTGAAACATAAAGTCAGAAGGATGTTGAAACACGGAGGAGATTCTTGATTATATCTAACAGTACAAGTTTGTCATCATGTGAATTTTTGATGTAATAAAAATAAATATTTATTACATTTTTTAAAGCTAAAGTAGGGTTTTTCTTGAAAACCAGAAATCTAAAAACATGATCATGTAGCTTGCATTTTACCCACACCAAAGCTCTCTCCTCACTCCAGAATGCTTCACTCAACGATTCTCCCAAAACAGCACCCTATCCCTAAAGTTCCCTCCTGCTCTCTCTTCTGGTTTATTGTCCCTCTGAGATGAGTCTGCAAATCAGGTCACTACCAAACAAATGTTAAGAAAGGAATTTGAAAGGTTTAGTTAAATGGAAGAGACAGTGTTTAAACAGTTGCCAAAGCAAAATGACTGAATTATGTATTTTAATTTGCAAAATACATGTGCTTACATTTTAAAAATGTAAGAAGTTTCTCATGTTACAACATAACTCTACAAAATGGTGTATATTATAATAAGAAATCATATAACTTGGGGAGCAATTTGATACCATATAGTAAGATTTCAGATGTTCATACACTTTGATCCAGAAGTTAAAATTCTAAAATTATATTTAAAAAAATAGGTCTTTAGTGCAGATGAATGTACAGCTATGTATACTCAATACTGTTCCTTTTAGCAAAATATGAACCAAAATTAACATCAAACCAAATAAAGAATGGAAAGTAAATATATATATATATATATATATATATATATATATATATATACACACACACACATATATATAATAAAGTATATAAATAAAGTATATATAAAAATATATACTATATATATAAATATATATAGTATATATTTATATATATAAATATACATCATATATAAAAATATATATAATATATATTATATATAAAGTATATATAATAAAGTATATATATTATATAATATATAAAATCATCAAAGAACAGATGGGAGATTTTGTAAATATATTATGGTTTACTCTTAAAATAGATTATTGTACAAACATTGGAGATATATCATTGGTTTCTGAATATTTCAACTTCCACAGTTCAAGACTAGAAAACAACAAGACAGTGAGACGATATTTATTCTACACAATGGTGAAGAGGATGGCGTTGTAGAGAAAAGAGTGGGGGATAGTATTCTGTAATTAATGCCTCTGTAACTTTTCAGTGTTCTTACCTCTGTGCAGTGGTATAATGATGATACATACTATATATTTTTTCTGAATACTATTGTTCTAACCAATTAAATGTGTACTAATAACAATGCATAACAATGCCATGAGAGAATATATCTAGCTGAAATCAACAAGATTAATCATTGGTTTATACGCTACATAAACAAAACAAATACATTTATGTATGTATTTTGTAAGCATAGCTTTTATAAGGCAGATATCAAAATATGAATGAAGGTGGTGGTAACTGCAGGATTCAGAGTCTAGATAATGTTCTTTCGTTATATATTTTTGACTAGGTATGCTTTAAATTCATCAATGAAATTTCTTCCTTCAAAATAAGAACGTTAACATATCAAAATAATTACTGACATATAGTTCTGGCTATTTTACACATAATTTTAGGGCTATGGAAATAGAGATAAACATTTTTTTACTCTCATTATAGGGAATTTAGTGTTACTAGGATTCTCCCTTGCTTCTGTTTAGCCCTTATCTTTGTTAATATTCTTCTATAAGAATTTTAAAATACAGAAATAAGAGGTAAAATGCAAATAACTTACAACATATAAGAAAGAAAACAGACCTAGACTTATTTTATGTGACTTGCCAGTAAATAAGTTTCTGCAATAAACACAAAAGCTTGAGGTAGGAGATGGCTCTGGAGGAAAAAAAGGTTGGGCTAAGTCAGAAACAAAATCTGTTAGTGAAGGACATCTGCACAGAGAAGCAGTTCAAAAATAAAACCCATTGGTTGTTTTTTTAATTTTTTAGCTGTAGATGAACACAATACCTTTATTTTTATGTAGTGCTGAGGATGGAACCCAGTGCCCCACACATGCCAGGCAAGTGCTCTACCACTGAGACACTACCCCAACCCCATTGGTTGTTTTGATACTAATCAAGTAACTTATGTCATTTTAAATCAAATTAAAATTTAACAAAATCCTGGGGAAAAATTAAAAGGCTTTAATTTGAAGTTAAGTGTTATCCTGGCAATACCCACAAGATTTTAAAGACAATGTGTAAATTTATGGGATATCTCCCTCCTGGAGATTTTTGAGGAAATGAAAACTTAGAGGGGGAAAAAAAAACAAAAAAAAAGAAAACAGAATCAGTACCGAAACATAAAATGACAATTAACGTTTACTTCCCATTAAAAAAAAAATAAAAAATACAATCTAAATATTTGAAAAAAATTCTAACATAAGTAAAGTAGAATAAAAAGCACTAACACTAAAAATAAATAATAAAAATATCAGCAAGTTTATGGAAATTTTCATATATATAATTGATGAATATAAAAAATCGCTATACACAAAACACTTTTACGTTTTCCAGAAAAAAAAAAAAAATCAATCCTTTTATATGTCGGGGAGAAAAGAAAAGAAACAAACAAACACACTGCCAGGGTTCGGTAGCCGCGGGGATTTGAGAGCTATGATTTGTCACCGTCGCCGGGAAGCAAACTTCCAGGGGCAAACTCCTAGCGAGCGCCTTAAACTTGAACACGCAAGGTAGAGGTTGCCGAGACAGAAGCCGGGAAAGACAAAGGCACTACCCTTGTCCTTCGCACCAATGCCATTAGTGTGCTCAGAGAAAGGGCCCTTCTGGGCCGCCATCCTTCTTGGAATTCACGTGACCTTCCCACACCGCTCAGCGAGCTTGCCCGCCAGCCGGATCAAGACGCTTTTCCCGCGCCCGGTTCCTTCTCTGGCTAGCTGATGGCGGCGGTCCCGGTACACACCGGCCGGGTGCGGGAAAACAGCGGTTCACAGGGTGTTCACTCCAGGCTATTAAAAGTCAGGATTCAAACAGTTTGAGAAAGGCTCAGTCACTCAGGGCAGTATCAAATGTGTTGGACTTTTTTTTTTTTTTTTTCAAAGAGTCTGTGTCGGGACAAAGCATTTTGGGTCACATTGTTAAGAAAACGCTACAGTCTATGGATTCCGTTGCTACATTCTTACAGATCAATCCCGAAATTGTAAATCTTAAATGTTAAGGGAAGAGAGTCCAGAGTAGCCCATAGCCTAATAAAATATCGAAACAAATTTTGTACAATCAAAAAAAAAAAAAAAAAAAAGACCCAAAGAATCAAATTATTTAAAATTGTGAAAAATGACACTGTCCTACATCTTTCAGGGGAATCTGATCTTATTTTTCACTCAATATATTTTCTACAGAATAAGAACTTGACAATAAAAATTGATACTCCAAAGTGGATGAGTGATTTGAAGATGTGGGATTTTTTTTTCAGGTCTTCATTCATAAAAGAACGTTAGATTCTCCCCCTTTTACCAGACATAAATACTGTATATTTTAAATTAAAATAGCAACGCATATTTTATTATTGGGAATAAGAAATCAAATATTTATGCTGTGTATAAACTACTAGTAATGTTTAAACATGATCTAGTAAAACTACAAATAAGATAGACAAATATTTGGAAAACATTTGCTATGTGTGCTGTGTGGTACTTCTCAGTTTAATAGCTATAATGGCCTAAAAATGATAAGAAAAATAAATCAACCTAATTTAGAAATGCATTAAGTCATATGAACAGGCAATATCCAAAGAAAAATAAATAAAAACAACAAACAGTAGATATAGAAAACAAACCAACCAAGAAAAACTAAGCAGATTACAGAAGCCATTTTAGCATGAATGGGGAAAAATATTCAAGCTTGAAAATTGCATATTTAACTTGTACTTACATCTTTTAAGTGGGATACATATTGCTGCAGTTTTTCTAGACTCACCAATTTTATTATTACTGATGTGTGATGTTTAAAGATTATTCCCTACTGCATTTTCTGCAAGGCTGGAAAATAAGAAATCAAGTAAATATTAATTTTCCATAGACAAATAAAAGGACATACATATTTTGGGATAAAAATACAAACTGAAATAATAAATCTGTATAATAATGACAAAGAAAGAGCACACTGTGAAGTTCTGCAAATAAAATATGTGCAAAATAAAATATGAATATATATATATATATATATATATATATATATATATATTAAACATAGATTTCTCCATGTAGGTTTTGTAGAAATATATATATAGGTGGATATAGATTTTGTTGAATATAAATTATAAATTATCCTAAAAATTGAAATGTGATAGTTATATTTATATTTGCAATTATATCTACATTCAAATACTTGTCTTTATATAGGGTAGATATATAATATCCTGAAAAATCTGAATATATTCACACATTTAAAAAGTAGGATGGAATTAAATTTAAAAAGATACTGTGTGTACATCTTTTAGATTTTTAATTTGTAAGCTTCTGTACTTTCTGAATATTTCTGTAATTTAAAAGATATTTTAATTTGCTCTTCATTGAAGTCTATCATCAGTGGTTCCTTGGATTCTGTTCTTCCTAGGACTCTTGATCTCTGTCTTCATAATCAATCCCAGGATCTTCTGCAGTTGCCAGGGAGCCTGGGTTCCCAGCAATTTAATTCTAGTCTGGTCCTGTAGTTCCATTTTTTGGATGAAAGATGGTGCTATAACATGGGGTTTTGATAGTTTTCTACATTTCTACCACTGACACCTCACCTAGGAAAAAGTGGATTTTAAGTAAGAAATGGAGTTCTCAAGGCTTACACATTTCATTTGAGGAAGGGATATTAACGTAAATCTTCACAGGCAGAGTTTGAGGGCTGTAGCAACTGAAAGGCATTATCATGAGTAAAACATTGAGTAAGTCTCATTTGAGGGATTTTCTACAAAATATTTTACTTGTAGTCCTCAGAGGTTGACACATAATCAAAAACAAAGTCACAGTGTAGAGGAACTGAAGGATATGTGACAAGTAAATGTAATGTGGTATTCTGAATGGGATCTTGGAGTAAATAGAACACATTAGGTGATGCTAGGGAAACTGGATTTAGGTATAGATTGTATTTATTATTATAACATATCAATATAGATTCATTTACTATAATAAATGTACCATAGCTATGTATATTGTTACTAAGACAGGATACTGTCTGTTATACTTTCTGTACTATATAAGAACTCCTTATACTATTTTTACAGGATTTTTTTTACTATAAATTTAGAACCTTTTTTATAAAAATAGACAAAGGTAGCAATGGTTTCTAACCGAGTGAGTAAAATGAGAATCATAAGATCATAATGGTATAAATTAATGAATGATAGAATGAGAGAGAAGGGAAAACTGTACTTGACAGTAGGACACTAGCTAATAACCAAAGAATGATTAAGAAAGGAGTTAGAAATTTGTCAGTCTGTACTAAAACAGTGAGTGAAAGTATGACTAAATATATCCCTACAAATTATATTTTATAAATTACAATGTTAATGTTAATGGAGAAGGGGAAATAATGGTAAACAATGGGAGGGGTACTCTACCACTTAGCTACCTTGCACATTCCAGCTGTTTTTATTTTATTTTTTGAGACAGTGTCTTGTTAAGTTGCCGAGGCTGACCTTAAACTTGCTTCTTCTGCCTCAGACTCCCAGTAAGCTGGGATTACATGTGGGCACCACTGGACCTGGTTAAGATTTCATCTTAACCAAGTGATCAATGTTAGCATTGCTAGTATTGGCACAAAGCAATATTATGTGCTTCTTGAGAAAGCACACAGGCTTGAAAGGCATGTATCTTTGAGAAAGAAATATTATCAACATAATAACATTCTTGCTAAAAACAAATAACAAATCTAATAATTGAAAAACATCAGATGAACACTAATTCAAAGATGTTTTATAAAATAAATGGCCTGTACACCTTGAAAATATAAAAACCAAACAGTGAGGAATTATTCCATATAGAAGATGACTAAAGAGACAAACAATAAATTGAAATAAAATACTGAATCCTAAAATAAAATCTGTAAACAGACATAATTGGGACAATACAAAATATTTGAATATAGATTGTGAAGTAAATGATAGCATTTAATCAATTCTAACCCCTGAACTGTACTTTTGTTAAGAAGATCCGGTGTTACTGGAAATGTACACTAAAATGCTTAGGGTTAAAAAGTATGACTTATCTATAAATGTGGGATTCATTGTATTATATAATTCATAATAATAGAAGGGAGATCAGATGTATAGAGCTGGAGAGTAGAGTGGATTTGGGCAGGAGGAGGGGGAGGGAAAGAAAAGATAATGGGGAATGAGATTGATACATTTGTGTTATGTGCATATAAAATCATGGCATAATGAATCCCATTATTATGGATAGTTATAATGCTTCAATAAACTAATATAAAATATGCTTTATCTAATGTATTTTTAAAAGGTTTGGGAGATGTGTGCAATGCATGTGTGCATATATATTTATATCTATCCATGTCTATAGAGAAAATGATAATAATAATAAATGGGGCAAAATGTAAATGTGATGAATTTGTATAAGGAGAATAAAGGAATTCCTTGTATTATTGTAACTACCTTAAAGTTTAAAATTCCATATCATAAAAGCAAAGTTAAAAAATAATTTGTGGATGATTTACTATTTCACTCATCTGGAAAAAATAAAACTACCCTATCATAATAGTTTAAAAAGAAGTTTAAATTAATATAAATAGACTGTCTAAAATTAGGAAATCATTCTGCAAAAAGAAATATGTGTAACATGAAACTAGCAAATTATATCCAACAGTTGATTCACAGGAGATAAAGTGTAATTTCCAAGAAATATTTGAAAAGATGCTTAATATTATGTAGGAATCATGACAACAAAAATACTATTATTCAATCATTAAATCAGCAGTTTCTAACAGTTAATTTATATTGTGTGGTCAAAGGAATGGGAACATAAATATTCTCAGTAGCAAGAGTGTAAATGTATTAATTTTCATTTTTTTCACATGTTCATGATAACTAGTCAGTGAACAAGTAGCTGAAATTCTGGAATCAAATAATAAAAGGATAGAATTATTTACTGAAATAGATGGTTACTTTTCTTCTTATATATCTGTTTTAGATGAATTTAAAGATCACTTGTTGTATAAAATCATAAGCATTTGATGGGAATGCACAAGAAAAGATGGAAATAATGTCCAATATGAATGAAAAAATAAGTTACCAGGGTTATTAACTAATATGGCTGACTAATTTCAGTTATGTCTGATTAAATATTTGTGAAATGAAAAACTATTCCAAATAGAATTATTGTGAAATAAATTCCTGATTTTTGAGTGAAAGAAAGAAATGAAAAAGTTATATATCTATTTATGATTTCTTTGTCTTCAATACCTCATTTACACAAGTTAAAGAAAATACTTTGAAGGGTCAACATATTATTCATGGTTTTTCTACTCTAAACATAGATATCTACCTCAGGTGTTTGATGTTGGAGCTTTCAGCTGGACCCATCCATCTACCAACTGCATCACCAGGACAGTGGCCAGGACAGGAATAGAGCCTGGCATATCTTTTAAAGTCATAGAAATACATTGGAGATTATCATGTGCATGCTGACAGCCATGAATCAGGAATAGATGCTGTGATTATTTTCCTTGTCGTTACAAACACAGTGATTTTGAGTTAGACTTTAGGAAAAAATAATTCCTGACCTACACCAGAAAGGATGTGCCTAATGAAAAATAACAGGTCGTTCTACAGACACAAACTATCTATCTCAGAGTCTTCATTGCTGCTTTGGGCCAGTTTTCTCCTTCAATTAATTAAATCATAATTCAAACACATTGTAAACTTTTGTGCTGTCAACACTGGTTGTCACTTTCCATTTCTCATCTTAGTTGACCAGCCATGTGCATTCAAGAATTTCTGAGCCTCCTCCTTTAAATAATGTTTGCTGTGTTTCTGAGTCTTCATTCTCTTTATTGTCCACAGAATTTTTTGACTAATCTAAGTCAGTCTTGTTCATGGTTCTCTATCTGCTTTTAATGACCCTAAAATGTTCACATCTTTTGCCATGGTGATAGTCCCTACATAAATCCATTTGTGTGTGCAAAAATGGCTGCAATAATTACATTCCTTATATGCAGTGCCTTGGATTGTCCTTGCTTTGGCCGGTGGGACAATCACAAAGGAGACATAATGCAGACCTGTGGGAAAAGGAACTTGCACATTGGGATTTGCATTCTTGCTGCTTTTGAACTCCATGACTATATGAAGGTGAAAGACTAGCCTGCGTTTTAATGATAAAAAAGACATATTGCCAAACCATCCCTGACAGCTAAAGTAGCTTTACCACCAAGCCAATATTTAAATATGTAAGTTAGGCCATCCTAGATCATCCAGGCCCAGAAGAGCTGGCATAAGTCAGAAAAGAAATTATTAGAAATAATGCAAGTAGTTGTTACAAGCCATTAATTTAGGGCAACAGGTTGAAAGATCCAGAGGTATCTGATACCTACAAAGGTACTTAAAAGTGGGGTGCTGCTGTAAAACTAACTAAATAAATGTTGCTACACTCAGTTTAGAAGGGTGCAGCAGAGGGTATAAACTGGAAACACGGTGAAGGAATCTGTCAGGAAAACTGGGAAAAGGTGAGTAATGCTCTGTTGGTAGAAGCTGAAAGATGGAAAAGTAGTAAAAATATCATCAGTGGCAAATTGAAGTATCTAACTATAATTTTGTGTACCTTGGCAAGATGATTCTAAGTAGAATATTGAAAGGGTCAATTGGCTTCTTTTAGTTAAGTATTATAAGGCTTCTTTCAGTTAAGTATATTAAGGTATAAGAAAAAAGATTTAGAAACTAAAGAATCAATTGCTCACAATATAAACAATATTTTAAGGACACATAAAGGAACCAGGATATAAGAAGCATTTTTTCCTACTCAATCTCAAGAAAGCACAAAGAATGAAGTTTTCAAAGAAACATTCTTTTTTAAAGCAACCATGTTTTGGTGTGGCAAAAACTAGATTATATACTATGTTTCAGGGGAAGAATGGGGAGTTAGGGAGAGGGCTTCAATAAAAATCATCATCCTTCCTTAAAAAGCTCCCTCAAACTCATCATTCCTGACATAGTAACAGGGGCCAGAAGCACAGAGAAGGCAGCACATTGCGCCAATAACACACAGACTTCGGAATACCCATTTCCATTCACAGGTTCACAGCCTGTCTTTCTCTTGCCACCATTCTCTTTTAGTTGAGTATTATAATGGCTGGCGTCAGCTCCTATCAGTCCAGCAGGGAGAGGTGACTACAGAGGGAGGTTCTGGAAACCAGGATGTAACAAGTCGTCCCTGGTTTTTCTTGAGCTGTCTCCACTACAGTCTCTCAGCACCCTATCCCATCACTCACAGGGCTGTTAAGCCTTAGTGGGAAAACTCCCAGAGTTTCTGCTTGATAGGATGGGAGTGGGCTGAGAGTGTGCATTCTTTGAAAGGTGGCACCTATGCAGATGCTGTTCAATCAGCTAAGGCTGCTGCGGAGAGAGCCCCAGGGAGGAAAGTGCGCTGATGAGGGTGTCTGGCTTTGAAGCTGAGGTGAGATTTTGGGAGGGAGGGCTCACCTCCAGCCTGTCAATCTGCCCAAATTGCCTTCATGCAGCTGCCGTCTTTCCAAAATTAGGGTCTGTTATTTGACTCTAATTCTACTTTGGTGACCCACACAGCACATTTCCAACTCCTAACAAACATCCCACTTAGATGTTGTCAGAGAACGGAAAGGGGCGACGCCTGTGTAGTGTGGTTGCCGCCTGTAGGCGCAGTAACTCCAGGGAAAAAAAGAACACTTGTGGAGTGTGAGCTCCAACCGAGGGAGGAGCTGAGGGAGAGAATGACAGACCAACATCCCAGTCCCCCCCAACCCCTGCCGCCCAGCCCTGGAGCTTTCTGGAAGGTGCCAAACTGGCGCAGCCGCAAAATAGGCTCTGCAATGCTGTATAAAGAGTGCGCAGACTCCAAAAAGCCCCCTCCTAGGTGCGAAGCTAGCCCCTGCAGTGTGTCTAGAGTGCGCATGCTCCACAAAACCCCCTCCTTCGTGATGCAGACCCCTGCACTGCAGTGAAAAGAGTGCGCATGCGCCAGAAGGCCCCCTCCTTTCCTTGGCTGTGAGCAGGTCTCCACCCATCCCCTCCCAGCTCTTATTCCAGGTGATTGACAGTAGATGTGGCCTGGGGGATGAAGGCTTGCAAAATGGTGGCTCTGGGAGGCTGTTTTTCATACATAAATGTGATCTGAACGTCTGTGTTGGTGGGACAGGACCTAGGCACCTGTCCCAGACCTCAAAATGAGAGAGCTTAGAAACGGGAAGTGAGCTAACAGTGGGTCAATTAGCTAAGGTCAGATTAGCTTAGATTTCTGAAATCAGGGTTTTCTTAAATGTCACTGATTTTCTCAAGGCTCTTCACCCTCACAGCCTTTAAGGACTTGCCACTGACCTCTGACTTTCCTGCTTATTAAATCATGGGTTATCAGTTATTAAACTTTACGAATCTACATCAATTAGGTGCTGAACTTCCTTGGAATTTTAATAACTCACAGGTACAGAAAATCAGGATAAGTGCAGAGCAGAGGTCCTAATCTATGATTCTACGGAGAGAAGAAAACTCCCTTCGGAATAGAAAAGGACAGGAAGAGAGTGCATGTGCCCCTGCAGTCCCCCTCCCTCATGTTTGCCTTCAAATCCCTACCCTGGTGTGCCCTATGCCTTTTCAGGCTAAGAACCACATTTCCCCCATAGACTCATGTTTAAACAGTCTGGTTTCTAAACTGGCTGTGTTACAAACCACACCTTCAGCATCCTGTCCCAGAGCCCCAGCTAAACAAGACTTCTCTAAGCAGGAGAGATCTGGGACAACACAGCAAAGCTCTTGTTTCTCACCTCAGCTCAATACTGCCTAATGTACAACACTGTTCTTACTCAGACATTACAGACAGCTTCCATAGATTCCCCATTCACAATTCTATCAGGGACTCACATAAGCCCACAGTTCCATAAGGCTGAAGGGGCAGAGGGACAGAACCTGGCACTTAGATGAAACTTGGGCATCTGCAGTAGCCTCTGAGCATGTTTTTCTGCTTCCATTCTTACTCCTCCTCCCAGCTCATATCATCAATACTGCAGAATGAGTCAGACCACCTTCAACATCTTTGTTCAAACCACAGCAATGGCAGCATATTACATTCAAAGAGAAAGCCAGAGTCCTTATGATGCCATACACATTATGAATGCCCCTTACTTTAACTGCACCACAGTCTGGCTGGCCCCCTTGTTGTTCCCTTGACATGTGAGCTCTTGGGGCTTTTGCCCTCTGCCTAGGACAACCCACATTCCTTTCTGTCAATTAACTCTTTCAGATCCTTCCAATCTTTGCTCAAAATTCACCTCAACAGAATCCTATTCAGACCTCCTTGTTTACTTTGGAAACCTGTAGCACTCAGCCTCTTTATTTATCTTATGGTCATGTGTTTTTTCTTTTTTTCCACTGTATTCATTGCCATTTACTAAGTAATTTAATATACTTAATATGTAATTACATAGTAATATAAATTCTGATTATACCTTCCATGAAGGCAGATAGCTTTATTTTGCACATGAATGCATCCCAAATTCCTAGGACTGGGTTCCATGAACAGTGAATATTTAGTAAATATTAATTAAATAAATAGATGTGTCTCAGGGAAAAGAAACTTAAAATGAAATGACATTTAAGAACCATGACTTGGTGATGAAAGGATGGTCAACAAGAGAGAAAAGTAATGTAGCAAAATTCTTTTTTATCATAAAATTTAGAACATTGTTTTTCCCTCTTCCTCTTCGTTTTTCAACTATTGCTTTTTACATACTTATTCTGCATATGCTATAAATCCATAATGAACTTTTATTATTTTTGCTTTAAACAGAACATAGCAAAATTTGTAGGTTTAGAAACAGTCTTTTCAAACTCTTTTGGATTGAGCAAAGAGGATAGCATATTACAATGAAGACCTTGTAAGGAAGCAAGAAGCCAGTATAGGCACCGGTGAGAAAACTCCAGAAGAGAGAGGGGCACTCTTATTGCTTCTCTCTCCTTTCTCACTCAGTAAACCATCCTACACGATGCTCACCAAGCTCATTTCCTTGGAACAAAATATGCACACATTGGGCATGAAACTTGTTTTCCCTGGAAGTCCTCAATTTCATAATTGGTGGCCTCAGTTTGAATATTTTCATCTCTACATGTCTGAATCACTTAGCTTGTCCTCAGAAGTCTATCCCTGTCCCACAGCCAGGGAGGGCTTCGAGGGATTAGCTGCCTAGAATGAGCAATGAGACTGGCAGGAGTTGTAATTCCCTTTTTGAGATCAGAGGAAGCCTATCTGGGAGGCTCCATTCTCTTCATGTGATCTCAGAGAAGCCTCTTCTAAGACAGATATTTTTTAATAGCTTGCAAAATGTGAAATATGTCTACACTTAGACCTAACCATTTTATTTTTCCACAAACAGATATTAAAATCAGAAAACAAGAATGTCCACTGCAGCATTGTTCATGAAAGTAGAGAAATTAAAAATGATCTAATTATGTATAAATAGCTAAATATGTATAGCTGTATATGTATAAATTAGCTATATATATATATATATATATATATATATATATATCTGACAACAAAGTAAGGTGCATATAATACTGAATATAATAAAGCTGATAAAAGAATGAAAAGTCTATACAGAATGAGATGGGAAAGTGTTCTGATATTTTATGGAATGAACAATTTCAAATTATGAAAATAATATCAAATCAATCTGTGTATTTATGTAAGTACTTTTGATTATATTTATAACAACCCCTTTGTAGATGCTGATCAATTTGTAAGTTAAATGAGGGAGAGGAATTGTACATTAGTTCTTTCAATAACTTTCTACCACCTTAGATTGTTTGAATGCAGTTACAGTGATTTCTCTTTTTTTGTGGGGGTGTCATTTTTAAAAATCCTACTCCACCAGCCTGTCATCAACCCCTCCCCACTTTTTGAGTTTCTTCTGACCACTGCTCTCAATTCAGTACCACTTTCTTTAGCAGCTCTCAGGGACTTTTCTGAAGTAGTTTGCTTCCCTTTCTGCCCAGGACTACCAGTTCTGAATGCTAGATGGCGCTACAATCTGATTGGTGAAGACTGCCCCAACAAGATAACAAACAAGATTGAAAATCTCTTAAAAAGAACCAAAATGGATGTGTTTGGGGTTCACTCCTCTCCTTCAAGAAGGGGGGATCAGGAAAAAAGAAGGGGTGTTGGTACCCCTGTTGGCAGGCAGACATTAGAGAATTTAATTGCAGGGGAAGGGAAGGCACACTCCTAGGGCTTTGGGACCCTGAGGTATTTCCACTTACCTCTCCAGCCCCCCCAGACCCAGATTTTTACCTAAGAAACACACACTGGGGAAAATTATTAGATCTGATTTAAAAACGTTTTTTTTGAAAAAGCTTTTCTTGGGAGCCTGCCAAAAGCATCAGCCTAGGAAAGTTTTGTTGAAATGAATTACGGAAAAATAGCTGACATTTTGTAGGGGACTGGAGTGCTCTTGAAACAATACATTTTAAATGACAAGAATGATCAATTTAAAAAGTATTCACTCAAATTTTAATGATTCTGAATTTAGCTGTTTCATACAATGGGAAAACGTCCACCACAGGTGGGTTTTTTTCTGTTTTAATATATGTGTATATATTTTTAGTTGTAGATGGACACAATACCTTTATTTACTTGTCTTTATGTGGTGCTGAGGATCGAACCCAGTGCCTCACCTGTGCTAGGGGAGTTCTCTACCACTGAGCCACAACCCCAGCCCCTGTTTTGTTTTGTTTTGCTTTTGGCTTTTTTTTCCCTTGGGGGGCATGTTGAGTGCTGGTACCTGTGAAGACACTGATTTATGAAGTAAATTTTCCTAGTTTATTATTTATAGAGAAGCTATCAATATGAATTATGAGTTGGGGGAAACAATTTGAGTTTGTGTTTAATCTAAGTATACATGGAAATTTGTTGAAACTAATTGGAACATGCCAAATTGGATAAAGCTGAAAAATAAAAATATTGTTTTACAATGTTTGGCTTACATACACCTATGTGAGGTTATTTATCTGCATAAATTGTTATTTTAAATCATCTATAAAAATAAATCCCAGTGGTCTAAAATCAGAAAAAAAATAACATAACAAGAGGTAAAAATGAAAACACAGACCACAGACTTGATGGAAATATTTGCAGCCTTTTAAACTGCATTAGATAAAAGATCTCAACAAATCAGTAAGAGAAAAGTGTGATAGGGAAATGAGAAAATAGGCAAATTATATGAAAAATTGTATCACAGCAACATGGAGGTCTAAATGTGTTTAACGGCAATTTGTATTTCCATGTTGCTGTTCTACAACAATGCAATCAAATATACACTGCTGCCCTGTGGCCATGAGTGGACCTCTGCCAGAAGTCAGGGTCACAAGAAAAGTGAAATTCCTGATGCAAACAATGTTGATAGATAATAAGTAAATCATTTCATTTTCAAAGTATTTAATTACTTCATGTGATCCTGAATAAATTTTATGTTTAGAAAAAATTTTTTTGTAGGGAGATAGAATTGGTCATAGTTATATATTTTGGAACATTTGTCAAATGAATACTTTAAAACAATCAAAATGTTACAGAATTTTAAGGACATATAAAGCATTCCCTCTACCCCAAAGTAAAGGTGCAGATGTGCAGTGATTTTTTCTAATACAAAATAATATTATGCTCACTCTCACCAAAGAATTCTTCACCAAATATTTAATGAATATTAATTTGAGGGTCATCCTATTATTACCATGGTTCTCTCACGTCTCTGTGCTGCTGAAACACAGAACTGTGTACCATAGGGACTAGCTCCTATTTAAGCTTCCAGCTGGACCTATCCATCCACGAAGCCCACTCTGGGCTCCTGGCCAAGGCAAGAATAGAGCCTGGGATGGTATGTCTTTCAGAGCCACTGGAATATGTCAGAGGTTACCATGGGCTCCCTCAGGATATCTGAGGATTAGCAATAGAGCACAAGATTTTTTTTTTTACTTGTAAGGTTGTGCTCTCCCAGCCCTAGAGTTTGAGCTGGGAATGTTGTACTATGCCCTACCCCCCCACCCCGCAGGACAGAGTGTAGGGCAAGGGTGCCTAAAGGGTTTTTCCTCTAGGGTTATAGAAAATATTCACTTCCAAGCTTGCTTTTCAGGGGTTTTTGTTCTTATTCCTTCATCCAAATGTTCTTACTTAGGTCTCTGCTCACCTTCATGTTATTAAATCTAAGGGACCCTTTTTACTACCGCTCATTAGACTGGACCATGAAGCAGCCCTACCCACCTTACCTTCTCCTGCCCATATCCTATAGGCTCCTAGTTCCAGCTCTGTCTAGTTAGGGTTTTTCAGCCTCTTTTCCCCTGCCCTTCTCAAGGCTCTGCTACTTTTAAAATTTGTACAGAATGAAGTAACAGTCCCCTTTGAGTGTATTATTTACTCCTCATCAAATTCCAACTTATTTTTTGATTCTCCCTGCTAGCCTTTTCCTATCTGAGTCCTTCTATGCACCTACATCAAGGCCCCAGTGAGCTCATTTATACCTAACTCATTTATACCAGGACAGGCTTCTTGTGGGCATATTGAGGTTAATTAGCAGGAGCCACATGTATGTCTGTATGTAAGAACCAGAAAATGAATTAGCCACCATTAGCTCAAGGGAGGAGTAGAATGCAGGCGGGTTGAAAACAACAGATGGAATTCTCCACCTCTGGATCCCTTCTGTGCCCAACCCAAAAGAGCTGAGCGCAGGCGCAGAGGATACCCCTGCATTGCACCAAGGCGATTGCACAGGCTCTACCAGCACTGCTCTTGCACTGAGGGCGGGGGTGAGGGCGAGGGTTGGAGGGATAAGAGTGATGGGAGGGAGAACTCTCCTCTTTGCTCCCCTTGGCAACCTTTTCTTCTGGATGCCTGGTGTGAGCTTTGCTGAAGGGGTGGGGGCCTGCAGGAAAATGGCTCTGAATGCCAGATTTACTCAGACAGATGCAATTAGAACATCCTGGATTATGCTGGACCCAATTTGACACACGCCCACTGTCATTACCCCATCCCTCACCCAAAGTCTTAGTCCCAGACAATTGAGGCCCTTGTGGTCACAGAGGAATAGAGATAACCAGGTGCAAATATCAGACATTTTAAAAAAGTTGTTGTTCTGTTCATTTAGCCTTCCAGAATCTTCTTGTCTTCCACCTTTAAATACTCCCTTTTCAGAGAGGCAACTACCCTCACTTGCAGTGATCATGAAGGGTCCACCTTATACCCGCAGTGACTTCAGATCCCAGGATTTCCTGGTGAGGGTATCAACTGAATGGTGAGGGAGTAATTCTTTTCTAGCTAAAACAAGGTTTGTCTCAGATGGCGTATCATTAAAAAATCACTATGGAAGGAGGGTGGCATGATCTGGGGAGACTGGTCAAGAAGGGAGCACTGGAGTTTCTGGGATCTGGGTGCTGGTACACAGGGGCAATCACCTTGAGAGAGAGAGAGTGAGCCTCCCATTAGAATGAGAAACTTTCTGTAGTTTAGAGAAAACCAAAAAAGCAGATGAATAAAAAAATAAACCAAACAAGAACAACCAATTTCTTAAGAACCATGAGTTTAGAAAGAAAGATGAAGCACATGTGCGTGCACATACACATACCATTTCCATCATTCATTACCTCCAAATTCCCAGTATCAGAAGGAAGACTTGGAAAGGGTGCAAGTAGGATCCCCAGTGCTACAACAAAAAAAATGCATGTGTGATCAAAACCCCTTCCAGCCTCGAGAGCTCCCTTTGGTCTTCTCCCTGAAAAATCCACTGCTGAACATACACCCTTCCTTTTCTTTAACACCAGATGCAGAACTGGGCATTGCTTTTCTTCACAATGGGCTCAATCTAGAACATTCGGATTTCTGCCTAGCTGGTTTGAGGCAATACTACATCTTAAGCATCTTATCAGAAATTGTGGCATGGTGAGACTGCTAAAGATCAAAATTTCTGATGACAATTGGAGTTTACAGCAGAAAAACTTACATTTCTGCACTTCAAACCTTCTCTATGAGCTTTTTTTTTACTGCAGGCTGCCTGAAGTCTTTTGATTATGACCGTCCAAACCAGCCTCCTACTCATTCCAAAGATCATAGACTCAATTAGGGTTTGTCATGTTTCTGCTTATTGTCTTTGCTCTTGAGATGCATCATGTTTTCCTGTTTCTTCATATGTTGAGTATTTTGGATTTTTCCTAAACATTGTTAATGATACATTATAAACAATCTTGATTGTGTATGTCCTGATTATGATGTGTTCTTGTGTTGTATACTTTATACACTCATGCACTGCTTATCATTTCTGCTATGTTCTGAGAACTGTTCCAATAGACAATTTTGTCATTCTGCAAACATGATGGCTTTATACTTACATAAGCTAAGATGGGTACAATTTCATTAGGCTATATATATGGGATAACTACCACACACATATGAACCATATGTATCACTTAAATATTATATGTATGTGTATATATATATATATATATATATATATTCACATATGTTAATTAGTAGTTATTTTGCTGAACAAAAACTGAAAGCTCTGTGGGAACTGTCACTGTTGAAGATTTATGTGAGTTGCTTGGAGCTTGCCCTCTACATATTTCAGGGTCAGTCAGGCGACAAGAGTAGAGAAACAGAATTTAGGGCACCTTTCTATGACTTTCTTTTTTCTAAGCCTTTACCCTCCCCCAGGTATCTAACTCATGTAACTGCCCCAAACTCTATCCTTTGGCTTTCCATGCCAGTAAAACTGCAGGTTTTTCCATTAGAATTTAAGCTGTTCTTCAAGGCAGGGACTTGGAACTTCCCTGAAGCTAAAAACCATAAAGCAATGGAAAACTCACCTAGAGCCATACCCCTATAACCAAATGTCAACTCCCCTACAGTCTCTGCCTGCTTTTGATTGCTCTGTAGTGATTTCAGAGTTGCTCTTATTTTCTATTTAAAATTATGTATATTATAAACATTTAAATGTGATAATACTAATGTTAATACTATTGAATTACTAACTTATTAATAATAACCGAATTTGGCACTGTGGCATGTGCTGCTAGACCTAGCTACCTTGTAAACTGAGACAGGAGAATTGCTTGAGCCCAGGGGTTCAGGACCAGCCTGGGTAACATAGCAAGACTCTGTCTCTTAAAAACAACAATAAAAAAATTAAAAATAATCCAGGAAGACTGAGGATGCAACTTAACAGCAGAATCTTTGCCTAGTATGCGAGAAGCCCTGGCTTTCAACCCCAGTACTGAAAAAAAAGAAATATGTATATTATTATATTAATAACATGTGAATATGGAAGTTATATAACATATCTATACTTATATATTTAAAATAATTCCTTATTTGTGTTATCTGCATGGAGTTGGTTCTAGGAGGAAGAGATGCTTTGCTATGGCATGAAGCAGAACCTCAAGTTGGTTGTCTTGAAGCATATTTGTGGAAGCTCATGGACTGATCCAAAACTGTAGGCAGAATTAAATGTGTTCAAGGGAGACAGAAAAGGAAAATTCTTATGAATACATGTCAGGGCCTCCTTCTTCAGGGAAGTGGCCGAAAGTTTCATTTTCAGACACTACGAGCTTTGGTATGGGGTTTGGGGAGAAGGGATAGCAGATAAGCACAAAATTGGATAAAACTTAAAATCATTCCCTCCTGTGCAGCAGTCTGAAAGGAGGACATGAGAGAATGAGTAAACTAGAGAAGGCAAAGAATTGGGTATAGGCTCATTAGAGAGTCCCAGGCCTCCCTGTATCACACCTCCTCTATCTTCTCTGTGTGCTGAAGAATGAGACCACAGATTATGTGACTGTCTGCCCTTTTCAAAAATAAAAAAATATTGTTTTTTCTTTTAATAAACAAAATGAAACTTCACATCCTCCAAACTGTATTGCAAACTTTAGGCAGAACCCCCTTCAGGGAGTTGGGGACCTGGATTGAGGAGAGCAATAGACAGGAAATACAGCTCTGTTTTTCTTTTCTCTTTCTCTTTTCATTTTTTTCCTCCTTAGAGATTGCTGTTCTTTCCATTTAAACTTCATAAAGCATCTGGTCTCTCCAACTGTTGACCTCACCCCTCAGGAAAATGCAGCATCAATTCTATTCAAGGATTAAATTGTGGAAAACTTTTTTTCCATTTCATTTAGCATAAATTTTCTTTGCACAGTACCTTATGCTCTTGTGATGTCTCATTCCCCTTTTCATTAAACATCCTTCATCATAATCATAATACACAATGTGTTTTCCATTCACCTGACATCTTTGCTGAGGATGTTCTTCATCACTGGTGCCTTCATTGGCCAAGAGGCACAAAAGGATAAGAAGAAGATGGGACGGGTATGGCAGCTTGATTAGCCATGCTCATTATTCATTAAGGTATGATTAGACAGATGAAGACTGAGGACTGGTGAGGAGAGTGAGTTCTATGTCATGAGGGGGCAGTAGAAAATTCCACAGTAGTTACCGTGAAGATACCAGAGCCCCAGAACATCCCACAGCACTCTGCCTGGGAAGGCAATAGAAAGTTTCTGAGAGCATTCCCCATTCCTGACACCTCTTTAGGTCACATTTTAACCACTTTCCCCAATTGGCAACTTCAAATCTACTCTAAAATCTTACCTCAAATCACGACTTAAGATTTGAGGATCTACTGCACCCTCTCTAGTGAGCAATGGTGCCTGAGTTTGAAAGTCTGAAGAGAGAAATGTAGTTGGCAGGCACATAGATCATAGTAATATAATTCTAGTTCCTTGACTCCCATTTCCTCTCCCAAATCACATAAAATTTCAAGTGTCATTAGTGTTATTTCTGTCAACTAGACAAATGAGTTGTCTACCACTCAATATCCACATCAGGACCCCACAACACCATGTGCAGCCCTAATACCCCAGAGTGTCCTATGGACAGAGTTGCTAAGAGTGGAGCAGGGCAGTTTCTGCAGAGTCCTATCAACTCAGTTCCTGCAACAACAGGCCATAAACTAGGAGAGAGGCAGCTGAGAGGGAGCACTGCTCATATTTCTCAGATCTGGGCAAAGCTTTCTAAGATACATCTGTTTTCTTAATTCAATCTTTATGAAGCCATTACTCACCTCCAAAGCCTTAATTCCTTGCCAAATTCCATGCTCTTACCCCCACCCCAACTTTTTAAGCCATAAAAACACAGAGGTTAAAATCCAGACCCAAATCAAGGAATTCTGTGCCACAATAAAATAATCGTACCACATACTCCAGGCTCTAGATGATAATTAGTGTGCAAAGAAAGCTACTATATGAAATGACACTAAATTGATCTGTGCTACAGGTAAGAAAAGTGTTGAATTCATTAAAAAGAGGAAGGGAGGGAATGGTGGTAAAACTTCTTTGCACCTCTCAATTTGTCTCTTTCCCAATTACCTAATGTGGCTTCCATTGATAGGTATAGAGATGAAGAAAATGCCTATACTGTTTTGTGAAGATATGTTTAGTCCAGGGAGCAAATTTCCAACTTATCTGCAGCCTCTCTTCTTGCTCTTTTCCAAATACTTGATAACAGCCTTTCAGGAACAAAGCACAGTTGCAGGCTTGGGTAACACATTTCTGCTGAAAGCTCTAGTACCCCAAAATCCTATATATCATATGATTAATCAGGACCCCACCCCTGGTGGACCAAGGCTTATGGAGATCAGAAACTTAGATCTAGGAGTGCAATTAGGAGGGCACAAAGCATTCACATCTGATAATTAAATGTGCTAGCAAAGTTAGGCATTATTCTTTTCTTCATGCATTCTCCATGAATCCTCTTTGTTCAAACCCGCTATGGTCTTATCTCAAATTCAGTCTCCTTTCATTTTCCATTTGGTGGCAAGGAATATCAAGCTTATCTTTGCTGTATTCCCCTAAATTAGAAATCATCATATACTATTCTAACACTGATTATATAATGTATGTAGACCTGGTAGAGGACAGCCAGAGTGATGGAGCTTACATTTGTGGATCTATTTCTCTATTTTTGGTGGGGTAGGGGTTCCAAGAGATTTAACCTAAAGGCACTTTACCACTGAGCTACATCCCCAGACATTCCCACCCCTGTATTTTTTTTTCTTATTTTGAGACAAGGTATCACTAAGTTGCTTAGGACCTCACTAAGTTGCTGAGGCTGGCCTTGAACTTGCAATCCTCCTGTCTCAACTTCCCAAGAGCTGCTGGCATTACAAGCGTGTGCCACCACACTTGGCTTGTGGATATATTTTTAAGCCAGTAAAAATTAAAAAAAAACATATAGGGGAAAAAAAACCCCAGAAATCTAGACACTTAAGCCACATAGGAAAACCATAGTCCTCCATTCCTTTGAAAACATTTTGTATTTTCTATACAGCAAATTCCACCCATTTGAGAGTATAATTTAATGGTTTCAATACTTGATTATTCCCATAAAAATCAGGATGCAGAATTGTTTTTTGTACCAGGGATTGAACTCAGGGCACTCAACCGCTTAGCCACATCCCCACCCCTATTTTGTATTTTATTAGAGACAGGGTCTCATTGAGTTTCTCAGCACCTTGCTTTTTGCTGAGGCTGTCTTTGGACTCTTGATCCTCCTGCCTCAGTCTCTGAGCCACTGAGATTACAGGCATGCCCTTTCTTACCTGGCTACGATGCAGAAATTTTCATCACCCCCCAAATTTCCCCTCCCTTCTGCATTAAATTCAACCTCCAGTTAGAGGCAAATTCTGACATGATTTTGTCCAACAGATTAACAACATATAGATTGATCATACAATATGTAGTCTCATTCTTTTAACTTAGTATAGTATTTCCAAGGTTCATTCATGCTGTTATGTATATTCGGAGTTTCTCCCTTTTTTGTAGCTGAATATTCCATTATATGCATATAGCATGATTTGTTTTTCCATTTAATTGTTGATAGGAATTTGGTTGTTTCCTCCTTGGGGGTATTATGAATATAGTTGTTACATTTATGTACAATTCACTCTATAGGTAAGTTTTTTTTTCTTTCTTTTGGTTAAATATATAGTATTAGCCTTACTGGTTCACAGGGTAATATATGTTTACCTCTGTTAAGACATTGTCAAACTGTGTTCCAAAGCAGCTGTTCTATTTCATACTCACTACAGCTTTTTATAAGAATTTTAGTTGTTTCACATTTGTGCCACAACAATTGGTATTGCTAGTCTTCTACATTTTGGCCATTCTACTGGATGTGAAGTAGTATTTCATTGTGGTTTTAATTTGCATTTTGTTGATGACCTGAGCATCTTTGTAAATTCATGTTTTCTGAAATGTCTGGCCAAGACTTTTTCTCTTTTTTTCACTGGACTATTTGCATAATTCCTGAATCCTAAGGATTTTTTTTACATAATCTAGATATAAATTATTTGCTAGATATATGTTTTATAAATAGTTGTCCCACAGTCCAGCTTATCATTCTTTTGAAAACAATGTACATTTTTGGTGAAATAGAACTCATATTTTAAAAATTTATTTGGTTTATCCTTTGAGCCATAAACTTTTGCCTGACCCAAGGTCATGAATACATTCTTCAACATTTTCTTCTCAAGCTTTATAATCTTAGCTTTTATGGTTATTTTTATGGTCTGTGTCAACTAAATTTTTGTGCATAATGCGAGATAAGGATAGAGCTTTTATCTCCCATGTGGATGACTAACTGTTGCAGTATTGAAAAAAACTCTGCCCCTGATTGGGAACTTTATCAAAAAACAATTTAGCATACACACATGCACATATCTGTTTCAGAACTCTCTATACTGTTTTATTGAGTTATGTATTTATCCTCAGAACAGTAAACACTGTATTGATTAGTGTAGCTTTACAGTAGCTCGAAATCTGACAGTGTGAATCTTTCTTTAATCTTCACTTTCAAAATATTTTGGCTACTCTAGGTTCTTTGTATTTCTAAATTAATCAAACTCATTTTCTTCAAAAAACCCACTCTGGTGTTTTTTCCACTATGATTTTGATTATTTGCATCTTATCCTTATATCCATTTGAGTTGAACTTGCTATCTTAACAATATTGAGTCTTTCTGTCCATGAGCATATTGTATATTTTCACTTATTTAGGTCTCTTTAAAATTATCATGGCATTATTTGTAATTATTAGTGCAGAGGTCTGCAAACATTTTGTTTCTATCTTGTTTATGCTGGTATACATGATGTTTTTACTTGCTGTTTTTAATTGGTATATTCAGTTATACGTAAAAGTAGAATTCATTGTGACATATTCATACACACAAGCATAATTTGTTCAATTTCATTCTGCAGTTTCTTTTCTTATCCATTCTTTCTCTCTCCCCATCAATTCACTTCTATTACACTGTTTTCCTTTCTATATTCATGAGTAACCTCTCTTTTTAATTCCTTATTTGTCTCTAGTTTTCGCATATGAGAGAAAACATTTGACCCTTGACTTTCTGAGTCTGGCTTTTCACTTAGCATGATTTTCTCCAGTTCCATTCATTTACCAGTAAATTCCATAATTTCTTTCTTCTTTATGGCCGAATATAACTCCATTGTATATATGTACCATGTTATCTTTATTCATTCCTCTGTTGACAGACGTCTGGGCTGGTTCTGTAATTTACCTATTGTGAATTGAATTGCTATAAGGATTGGTGTGCTATGATATGCTGGTTTCAGTTCCTTTGGATAAATCCGAAGGAGTGGGATAGCTGGATCATATAGTGGTTCCATTCCTTGTCTTTTCATGAATCTATGTATTGCTTTCCAATGTGATTGTACTAATACACAGTCCTATTAACAATATAACTTTCCAATAGATCTGGTATACCTTTTCCCCCATATCCTTGACAGCAATTATTGCTATTTGTATTTTTGATGATTACCATTCTAACTAGAATGAGATAAAAATCTCAGTGTAGTTTTGATTTGCATTTCCCTGATTGCTAAGCACGTTGGACATGTTTTTCTTATATTTGTTGATCACTTATATTTCTTCTTTTAAGAAATGTCTGTTTAGATCACTTGCCCATTTATTGTTGTTTACTTTTTTATTTTTCATTTTTGGTGCTGCGGATTGAACTCAGTGGCACTCAACCACTGAGCCACATACCCAGCTCTATTTCATATTTTATTTAGAGACAGGGTCTCTCTGAGTTGCTTAGCACTTGGTTTTGCGGAGGCTGTCTTTGAACTTGTGATCCTCCTGCCTCATCCTCCAGAGCCACTGGGATTAGAGGCGTGTGCAACTGCCTCTAATGGCCATTTGCCCATTTATTGGTTGTGTTATTTGTTTAATTGTCTGTTGTAAAGTTTTTGAGTTTTTTATATATTCTAGGTATCAGTACCCTGTCATAGAAGTTAATAGAAAAGATTTTCTCCCCTTTTTTAGGTGATTTCTTTGTGAATTTAATTGTTTCTTTTGCTATATGGAAGCTTTTTAAAAATTGTATACGGACTCAATGCCTTTACTTGTTTTTATGTGGTGCTAGGATTGAAGCCAGTGCCTCACACTTGTGAGGCAAGTGCTCTACCACTGAGCTACAACACAAGCCCTCTAGAAGCTTTTTAAGGTGAGTTCATCCTTTATTTTCAAATTGTTTGCTTATAGTAAATAGAAATACAGTGATTTTTCTTTGTATTTTGACCTTGTGCACTGCAATCCTGCTAAATTCACTGCTGAGTTCTTCTGTCATTTAATAGATTATTTAGAACTTTCTAAATTCACTCACATGTCACTTGTGAATAGAGTTATCTATTTATAGCATTTATACTATCTATTTAAAAGTTTCGGTGTTCTAATCCCATCTAACTAAGTCTGTTTTGACCGATATTTTTCTTTTAGTTGTGGGTCATATATTTGTGCTTCCTAGAATATTTAGCAACTTTTTCAAAACTTTTTTTTAGTTGTAAATGGATACAACAACTTTATTTAGTATTTTTTATGTGGTGCTGGGGATTGATCAAACCCAGTGCCTCACACAGCTAGGCAAGCAACCTACTACTGAGCCACACACTTAGTAATTTTTGAGTGATTGGTGAATATTATGAATGTTTTCGTATTGATTGTCTGGATTCATTGAGCTTGGTTTTGATTGATAGTTAACTAGCTTGCAAACCAGCTTAATCATTCTGAGATTTATTTTAAAGCATCATTAGGGCATGTCTGGACTTACTTTTACTCTAGTAATAGTTTGGTTATATTACTAATAAGTCATCCTTTCCGGGTCTCCACTGAATGTCTTGGTGAGTAAATCAAGTTTATTCATTCTGCTTGGCCTGTACTGGAATGTTCTCTAACTCTGCATAATGTCTAGGAATGGTTCACATTGCAGCCCTGTGGTTATTCTTTGCCCAGTGTAGTGGAGATTTCTCCCATATGTGTACAGTTTAGTAACAGACTTAATGGGATCAGAAGGTATTTTCCTGGAGATTTTTGTTTTCTGCATATTTTTCTAACCCTTGTTCTTATATTCTATTAATCCTACCCATTTTGTCTTCCCTTAGTACTGATATCTGCCTCCCCATCTCACAACTATTCCACTGTTTCTTGGGACCCTCTCCACTTCTTCCGTTATAATTAAGTTGTGCTACCAGGCAGAAAGTGGGGCAATTTTTTTCCCTTCAAGCATTCAGTTCTATGATACCTGCTTCCAATATTTGAAAACAATTTATTTCACCATTTTTTTTCGAATTTTTTAGTTGTTTATGACAGGAGGACAAGTCTAGTCCAAGCTTTGGCATACTGGCAAGAAATAGAATTCCTATCACCATTTAAATTCCCTCTCTTTAATCTTGGTCAGCAAGAATTGAGGGTACCTAATTTCACTATGAACAGGACACAGAATCCAAGAAGACCCCTGGAAGTTCAGAGGGTGACAGTAGTTCTTGCTGTTTCACCATGCAAATCATTCCATAGCTTTTGCAAGTTCCAGAAGAAAAATATCAATTCAGCCCCAATTTTAATATTCTGCCTTCCCTTTTGTACCATTCAACATGTTTTGAGCATCCAGTTTTTAATTTTTATAACCTCTTTGAAGCCTAGAATGAAGAATATGGGTAGAAGAGAGAAAAATTCATATGTCTCTGCTTTGGAAAGTGAAAGTTTAGTTTCCTTCATTGTTTTCTTACTCTTTTAAAAACTTTACTGGTCTTTTTTAGTTATAAATGACAGCAGAATCCATTTTGATATAATTATGCAAGCATGGCATATCTTATTCTATTAAGGACATATGCTTAGACTTTCATATTTTGTGTGTATGTTCCAGAAAGATAGCCCTCTAGAAACAAGTGTCTTCAGGGATGTGTGGTGTTTGTAATTTGAAATGAAGCAGATGAATAAATACAGGGCAAACATGGAAATGGACAAGAAAGATAAACTTCTAACCCTTCTCATGCAGTGGTCTCAGCGGAGGGCAAAACATGAGTCAGGACTTAACCAGAACCATGAATTTGACAGGGAGTAAGTCTCCTTATCATATTCACCAGTGGCTTTTCCTTTCCCCATTCCATCTAAAACTTCATACAAGAATTGGAACTTTCCAGACATTTTACTGGACTGTGACTTCCTGGATAGTCTTTCTGTTGCTAGAGTTTGGATTTTTTCCTATAGTTTCCTGTAAATAGGACCTACAGTTCAAATCTTTCATTCTACCTGCTTCTATAGTATTTTAATAATCACATATGCTTTAGTATATATCAGTAGCACTCCCTTTTAATTACACAGTAGTAGTGCATTGTGTGAACACACCAACACACGTTTATTGCTTATCAAAGAACTTTTATGTTGATTCAGATTGGGGCTATTAGAAATAAAATTACTTTAGATATTTGTGAACAGGTATTTTTCCAGACATATAGTTTCATTTCTATTGGGTAAATAACTAGTTTGGTATTGCAGATTCTTACTATTAATATGAAATTGAGAAACTGTTTTCCAAAATTATTGTAGCCCATGATTATTTTAACTCTCTTAGGTTTACAATGTAAGTGTTTCTGATCAGGTCTTTGTACAGTAGTCACACCCACAATTACTTTTGAGAGTTTGTTAATAATCCGTTTCTTTGTATTATCATTCCTAAGTCTTTGTGTTCCATTTTAAAGATGGTTGGAAAGGAGTCCTTTTAATCTTTGATAGTTTTGCTGTCAAAATGTTAACAAGTTTTAATGGATTTTACTGTGTTTTTAAAAGTCATTTAAAATCTCAGCCCTACCCCACTTCTTTCCTTTCTTTTCTTTTTGAACAGAGAACAATAATTCTGCATTTAGCTTTTTTGAGGGGTAAAAAAAAGAGTTTTCAAACTGCATCCCCTTGCAATTGAAAATATGAATTTTGCATTCATTCATGCATACATACTCCTTAAACAAATAAAAAATGTTCAGATAAGAATAAAGCCATTTGACACACTTCCCCAGTACTGCCCTTCATGCTATCCAAATATATGCCCCAGAGATGAATGCTGTATTTCTCTCTGGGCCTTGTATGTATTTGCTTTAGTATCTTGAAATTATATATTATTGTCATCACTCTTTCCTTATGAGCTGATCTGTTCTTTTCTCATCTTATTTCTTTTCCCTGATAATTTATCAGGCACAGACAATAGCAATTGACTTCAGAAATAAGATTCTATTTCCCAAAATCTCCTCAAACTGCTAGCTCAGGAAACCTGTAGTCCATTTCACAATTTGGTGAAGGCAACAGAGTAATCCTATCTTTTGTTACCACAAAAGACAGATGACCATCTTTCTGGGCTCAGATATCAGTTTCTGTGTGACTTGCCCCATAACTACCAATGGTAATGACATGTATTTTGATTTTAATGTTATTCTAGTGTGATGGTGATCTTTGCATTATATTAGGCTGGGTTATAATTTAGTAATAGATTTAACACAAACTTCTCTTTGGTTTAATGTGACATTAGTTCATGTTTTGCTGATGCTATAATCCTAAATAGATTGATAGGATCCTCTCCTCTGTTTTCTTCAGGACCAAGAGAGCTAAAAGGATGAACTTAATGCAGACTTTTTGTTGTTATTCTTTCAGGCTCTCATCTCACCTACTATGACTATATGGCCTCACCTGGGAAGTTTATATATTATATACATACACACACACACACACACACACATATATACACACACACATACACACACACACTATATATATATATATATATATATATATATATATATATATATATATATTGTGTGTGTATACAAAACAAAAATTGGAGAATGAGGTCAATAAGCTCACACACGGTTTCATGCCAAGATACAGAAAGTGAGGCAGGCAGGGTGGTCCATGCCTGTAATCCCAACAACTCAAGAGACCAAGGCAGGAGAATTGCAAGTTCAAAGTGAGATCTTGTCTCAAAATTAAAACAAAACAAAACAAAAAGGGGTTTGGGATGTAGCTTAGATGTAGGGTGCCCCTGAGTTAAATTTCCATTATTGGAATAAAAATAAAGACAGAAAGTTGTTCCAGCAAAGTAATGACAAGGTCACAATCTCATATGTTACATAGTGCACCAAGCACTGAATGCAGACTATAAGGATACCCTTCTTAGAATGGACACAAGATTTCAATCTGATCATAGAAAGAGTGTCCCGAACTCCATTAGTCTTAAAACAAACAAAAAATGCCAAAGTTTCAAATAGTTCCACCCATATCATTTAGGTCAAATGATGATACAAATAGCCCTAACTTTTATATCTATCTTCCACTGAAACTATCTATGGGAATCAGATGATAACATAAATAAGTTCAGAGCATTTCACCAAAGTCAGAATAAAAATTTATTGGTGCCTCCTGAATCTGACCTTTTCCAAATTTTATTTCAAGAACTTATATCTGACATAAATTTCCTATGCACATATATGACTATACCTCAGTGAATTTCACTATGATATACATCCACAAGAATGGGGTCTAACTTAGAAAAAGATATATTCCATGCTTGTATAATTATATTAAAATGGAATTGACTGTCATATATAACTAAAAAGAACCATAATAATAAAAAATTTTGCACAAAACTCCATATACAATTAGAGACAATCTCTGAAGTTATGAACCATTAGAATTTTCATTTAACATTTCCTCTAAAGTAACATGCAGCTCTTTCCAAACTCAGTAGTTGTAAAAATTGACCACAAGTACCTTGAAACTACCCTCATCAGAATTCAGAGTCTATTCCTCTCTCTTTCAAACTAGGAAGAGTTGTGACTTCTTTAACTACTAGGGGACAGCTGGAATGCTATGTGTAAGGGAAGTCAAGATTGTAAAAAGGTTGAGTCTCTGTCTTGCTCCTTGAGGTACTCTTCAAATATAAGCCATGTGCAACACCCAGCTAGAACTCCATTCTGTGAAGAGTCTCAAACCACATGGAGAACTCCTGTTGAAATTCTAACCTTTGAAGCACCCCTGCCCAGGCAAAAGACATATGAGAAATATATCTTCCAGATGATTCTAGCCTCTGACTAGGGAAATCACCCACACACATTTATGTCTTCCCAGCTGAGTCCTCAGACAGTATGAAGGAGATAAGCATTTTCTTTACATAGTTTCAATGCCCACTGAGTCCAGGAGCACAACACAGTGGTTGTTCTGTTGGTATTGTTACATGGCAATCATTGGAAGGCACATCATACTTGAGAGTTACCTGTGGGCAAGGTGACAGGGGATGAGTAAGATATTTAATACATAAAACATCTCTCTGCCAATTGTCTAGGAAGATACAAAGAAAAATTTAATGGCACATAATGCAAGGTAAATGTGTTCATTTTTCTTTGGTTAAGAAAGACCCTTCTTAGATGCAATGTTTCCTCATTATGGTTTCCAGATGGCTTAGCCTTTAGATTTTTTTACATCAAACTATTATTATTCATAATAAAAATAGTTTGATATAAAAATCAGGTTCATAATAGTTATACATGATATTAGGATTTCTTTTGATATAATTATATCAAAATAAATAGTATAGTTTGCTCCAAGTGAGTCCTCAGTGCTTGCTCTTACCCTCCCACTCTTTCCTCCCCCTGTTTCCTTTCATCTAATCTACTGATTATTTATATTTTTTAAAAAAATGATTGTCTTGTGAATATACATAATGATGAGATTCATGTATTATATTCATATATGTACATTGAAAATTTGGTAAAATTAATTCCACTGTTTTTCCATTATCCTATCCATTCTCCCTCCCCATTAATCCCCTTTCTTATACTCCCCCCGATCTTCCTTTTATTTTGATGGAATGTCCCTCATGTCTTTTCTCCTCCCTCCCCAATTTTTACATGTGAAGTATTACTCAGTCATGAAAAATAAAGAAATTATGTCATGCTGGTAAATGGGTGGATCTGGAGACTATTATGCTAAGTGACATAAATCAGACTCAAAAAGTCAAGGGTCAAATGTTTTCTCTGATATGTGGAAGCTAGTCTAAAATTAGGGGGAGTGGAGAGGGCTTCACTTTTTGAAAAATTATGGCTTCCTAATTAATCTATTCTTAAATAATATCATATGAGTTTTATTCTTTCTCATTTAAGATCAGTCTGATTAGAAACCCAAGCTTGTTCAGTTATTATGGACAGGTAGCTCATTTAGGGAGCAACATTTATATCAGCCACTACCTTACTGAGTGAGGTAATAGCATACAAAGCTTAGATGGAGGAGAAGAGAAGCAGCAAGATGTTGATAGAGAAAACCTTCCCATACTCTTCAGATGTGGCCACCTTACTCCACCAATTACCAGGGTTTTAAGGGTTATCTGTATCTTAAAAAAAAAAACAAAACAGATCTTGGGATGATCTGTACAGGGCTCAGGGAACACTGCTCAGGATTTATAAATGACTTTCAAACAGAAGAGGTGGTCTGAGGGGTCTCAGTCTTTTTACCTCCTCTTACTTGACTACTATCAGATTTTTGGGAGTGTTGGAGAGGAGAATCCATAAATATAAGCTCCAATAGTTCCTCACCAAGGATGTAGATAAAATAACCTGGTTTGGAGCATTCAGCTGTGTTGAACAGCCTTAGTACCCATCTTTTCTTCCAAATATCTTTAAAAGAAGAAAGAGCCTGTTACCTAGCAAAGTACATATTTCTGTGATCAGGCCTATTATAGTTGTTATGTTTCTCTTGATCTACATTTCCTTATATCTTCTTACTATACAGGTCTTTCATCATCCACATGAAATTGCAGCTGCAACTGATTACCCACAGTAATTTTTATATTTCTAAGATGTTCTACTTTCCACTCATACCTACACCATGGACTCCTGCCCATTGTATCTGAGGTGACTCATTATTACAGATAGACTGGTTTGGAGAGTATTCACATCTGTCAAGGTTTTCTGAATAATTATCTTCAATGAGAGTTAGATGAGTGAACAATAATTTAATAGCCATGAGATCAAAGAGAGCAACAAAACACCTTTTAAATAAAGGACCTAAAACCATTTCCAAGAAGATATACAAATTACCAATATGTACATTAAAAGAAGCTCAACATCATTCATTTTTAAGGAAATGCTAATGAAAACAAGATATCTCCCCATGTGTATGACAGAAAATAACAAATATTGATCAGGATGTAGATAAATTGAAATTTTTGTGCACTTTTTTTGAGAATGTAAAATATAGTAAAATACTGCTATGGAATAAAATGTAGTGATTGATCAAAATTAATATTGTAATTATCATATGATCCAATAGTTCTATTTCTGGATATATAGCCCAAATCATTGAAATAATGGTCTCAAAAGATATATGTACACCCATGTTCATTGCAGCATTATTTAGGGTAGCCAGAAGATAGGGACAACTCAGTTTCTCCACTGATGGATGAATTAATAAACAAAATGTAATTTATACATCCACATGCATAGAGCTGGGAAGGATAGGGCATTAGGGGATGAGAGTAGAAGCTATAGAGTTTGTTTTAAAATTTGTTTTAAGCTTGATTCTAAATTGATTTTCATGATGAGTGTACAGTACTGTGAAATACTAAAACTGAATTGAAATGGTTAATTGTGCCACTGGATCTCTGTAAGCTGTTATAGGAAGGAAGGAAGGAAGGAAGGAAGGAAGGAAGGAAGGAAGGAAGGAAGGAAGGAAGGAAGGAAGGAACAAACCTTGGGCTAAGCAGATGGAGGGGAAGGCAGAGGGAAAAATCCAGGTCACAGCCTTCCTCCTTAATCTAAGCATAAGAAAAGGATGACTCATTTTTCCCTCTAATATGAGCAGTTTCATGCAGATCTATATTACCCAGAAAGTAGCTTAGTTATCTTCTTCTCCCCACCCTGACATGTCATCGTCTATCAATTACAGTTTCACCAAGCTTATTCTCAGTCACAAAAATTACACCTGAAACATAATTTTAATGAGAGGTACTAATTTCTTTGACTACAACCTACACGTTAAAGGTTCCTCCTGTGTTATATTAAATCATGTAGCTCATCTTCAGAAGCCTGCCTCAGCCCTTAGGATGAAGAGGTTTTTAGCTAACAGCAGCCTATTATTTAGGGTGAGGCTATCAGGGTGCAGCTTAGACCTCCAGCTTGAGAATAGTTCTTTATGTGCTGCAGCTGTCCTCTTGATGATGCTGTCCTCAGTTCTTATTGCTTGCCAGCACCCATTTCCATTTCAAGGTACATGTGAGATCATTTATCATCAGAGTGTGTGTTCATGCCACTGTCACATCTATAGGGGAAACCAGAGTCCCACAACCAAGAGGCAAGTGTAAAAAAAAATGGTGGACAGAGTACATGGCTTTATGCCAGCCTTTCTTTCTCAAAGCACAAGGAGAAATCATCTCTGGAGGAAGAAAGAATTTTATGGGTGGTGTGCAGGAGAGCCAGGAGGGACAGTTTTCTGCTGAGTAGACTGAGTATGTATACCATGAAGTCACAAAGGTCCACAAAAACTTTCCAAGTTTTCAACCCACCAGATAATTGTTTCCAGTTTGTCCTTAGAAAGGTAATCTATGTAATTAGTGGACTGTATATCACATTTCCCAAGAATTTCCAGTTTGCAGAATCTTAGAAAATAGGTTTCCCAGTACAGTCAGTAATATCTACCTCTGAGCCTCACCCCAAGATCCCTGAGGGACTGAGAATCAGCCCATGAAGGTCACCACAAAAATACACAAGAAAAGGTCAAATGGTTTGCTTTCTACTGCTTACATATTCGAGGCTTCTGGGAGTGTGCTCATTTCTCTAAGCTCTCAACTCACTCTTTGCCAAATTGAAATCTGCTTTTAATTTCATATGTATAAACAGATGATCAAGTCTGATGTTTCCTATTTTCTATCACCTTATTGAACAGCCCAGTGATCCTATCCAAACCATGGTCATTAAAAGCTGTGTGTGTATGTAAAGGAAAAAAAAAGGATTAGAATCTTGAGCTCAGGAAAAGTTTTTCTGCAGTCAAAGAAAAAAAGTTTTGAATAAGAAAGTTAAGGGCTGGAATGAATCTCATGGTTCTGACCTAGAGTTATAGATATCATCATAAATATGTTGGTTTTAATATATCTATGTACTTGTGTGGATTTCAATACAGAAAAAAATAGTTATAGAAACAAATATATATGTGTGGGTGTGCTTAAGGGTCCAGTTGCAGTGACACTCCAGTATTAACAAGCATACCTAGTTCTGAAATACCATTTTCCAATTAAAATAAATTAAAAAAAATAAGAGTTCCTTAGATATGTTTGATTCTAGGATTGACAAAGACACAAATGCAAGGCATGTCTGAAACATCTTGTATTGTCAGAAAATGAGAAAATATTAAAAACAGAGTCCATCTGGATATAAACAAAAAATGGAATAACCAATTAACTAAGTAGGGAAGACACATAAATGAACTATCAGAAATAAACTCAATATATAAAGTCAACAAGGGTGATCTACAGCAAGAGTGTTAAGATTGAAAAATGGGGCTAATACAGTCTATTCTGTAACCAATGTTGAGAAATATGGTTATGCAAATGCAAAAGAATGAAACTGGACTCAACTTACACCATGCACAAAAATCAACTCAAAATGGACTAAAGAACTAAACATAGGGCTCAGGACTCTAAAATTATTAAGAGAAAACAAAGGGGGGAAAACCTTCTCATGTTGGTCTAGACAAAGATTGCTTCAATATGACACTGAATGTAACAAAATATTACAAAACAAAAAAAAAATGATGAGTGAGACTACATTAAATTAAAAGGTTTCTACACAACAAAGGAAATAAAGACAGAATTAAAAGATGATCATTGAAATGGGAGAAAATATTTGCAAATCATGCATTAGACAGGGGTTAATATCCACCTATATGAGTAACTCCTATGACTAGATAACAAAAATCCTCATGAGTACTCAAATTATAAAAGGGAAGAGAATTTGAAGTGCCATTTCTCCAAAGCTATACATATGGACAAAATGTATATGAAAAGATCAACATTACAAATCATCATGGAAACAAACCTAAACCACAATAAGGTATCACCTCGTGCCTGTTAGAAAGACTATCATCTATAAAACAAAAGATAAATGTTGTCTAAGGATGTGGAGAAGTTTGAACCTTGATAAACTATTGGTGGCAATTTCAAATGATGTAGCTAGTATAAAAAACAGTATGCAGGTTCTTCAAATATTAAAAATAAAAGTATACTGATCCAGCAATTCCAGCAATCTCAGTTCTGGGTATGCATACACTCATTGGAGAATTATTCAGTGGATTTTATTCAATCTTTAAAAAGAAGGAAATTTTGTCATGTGAAATGTGAATAAAACTTGAGGACTCTATATTATAAAGTGAAGTTAGCCAGTCACAGAAGGACAAATACTGCATGACTGCACTTAGACCTCACAAGGTAAACTCATGGAAGCCCGAAGTAGATTGGGAGTTGACAGGCATAGCAGAGGGTGAGATGGAAAGTTGCTATTCAAGCAGTACCCATTTTTGGCTTGTAAGATGAATAAATTCTAGAGATATGCTTGCAAAATTGTGCCCATACATAGCAATGGTATATGTTTAAAATCTGCTTAGAAGGTCAGATCTGATAAGCACACAATAATTTAAGCACAGAAGGAAACTTTATTAAAACAAAATGGACATTCATTTAAAATACAAGACAACACACATTATCAGAAAGGCTCTCAATACTTTCCCTAAGATTAGAAGAAACACAAAAATATCATTCTTGCCACTTTTATTGAAAACTGTACTGGAGGTTTTACACAAAGAAATTAAGACAGAAAAGAAAAAAATGAGGTATCAAGATTGGAAAGGAGGATGTTAAATTATTTCTATGTACAAAAGATATATTGTATGTAGAAACCCCTAAGGAATATCCTAAGATATTATTAGAACTAAAAACAAGTTCAGCAAAGTTGCAGTACATAAGGTCAACATGTGTAAATAAGTTGTATATCTATATACTGTCAACAGTCTAAAAATAAAATTAAGAAAACACTTCAAATTAAATATGCATTTAAAAATAAAATCATTAGAAATAACTAGAAAAAATAAGAATACGATATGTACAATGAAAACAAAAATGGTAGTTGAAAAAAGTAAAGAGGATCTAACTAAAAGAAGAAACATTCTATGTTCTTTAATCAGAAGACTTAATATTGTTAAGGCTTAATACAGGGCAATAATTTTCAAGATGAACTATGCATTTCTATGTAATCCCAATGAAAGTTCTATCTGCCTTTATTTTTGTAACAACTAACACTGATTCTACAATTCTTATATTTTATATACCAGAAACCAGAATAGCCAAAACAATCTTGAACAACAAGAACAAAGATGAAGTGCTCAATTCATACTTCCTGAATTCAAAATTTACTACACAATTACAGAAATCAAGATATTGTGATATTGATAGAAGGATAGGCATACACATGAGTGAGGAAAGTTGAGTGTCAGAAAATTAATCATTAGATTTTATAATTGATTTTGTGAAGTTCTCAAGACAATTAACATAAAATGCAAGGATAATTGACTATATTCAGGTTAATGAATATGATGCATTATATCAATAGAATAAAGGGCAGAAAACTATTTCAATATACACAGAGAAAGCAAACAAAATTTAACTTCTTTTTGAGAAAAAAAAATCAAATAATTAGGTACAGAAGGAATGCACCTTAACAAAATAAGACCATATATGTCAAGCCCAGAGTTAATATAAAGATGATAATTATGTGAGATAGTGCATATGCTAATTAGCTAGATTTAACCATTGCACACTTTATATATACTTCAAAACATTCTAATTCTGATAAATATTATTTTAAACGTGTTATTTTAAATAAATCAAAATATTAATCATATTGATACATTTGAAAAAAATGAATGAAGTATATTGTAAAGCTGTGCAAATGTCCAATTCAAACATGGAAAGATTGTGTATTTCCCTAATTTCATCCTTTGCCTTACTCACTGAACGTTACTATCATTTTGAATTCTATATTTGTCATTTTCTTATTTTTATTATTGTTCAAAGTTTGTATTTCTGAATGATATACTATACAGTTATTCTTATCTTAATATTTATATAAACATTTCCATATTTAACGATACTGTCAATAAAATCACAAGAAATATTTTTATACCTTCTTATTGTGGAACATTCTACTGAAAATACCTGATCAGTACTTGTTTTTAATATTTATTTTTTGTAGTTGAAGTTGGACACAATAACTTTATTTTATTTATTTATAGACCCATTTCCAAGCCCTAAAACCATAGGAAGGCACCTTTTGGGTTTAGATATATTTGTAAAAATATATGCTGTCCCACACTATGAAAATAAATATACACCAACTTTTAAATAATGACAAACATATTGATACAAACACACATCAAAACACAGTGATACACACTTCATCACAAACACACACACACACATACTAGAACAGTACCACCAAGTTACGATCAGTACAAATATGCATATAAATACCAAAACACCCATACAATGACCTACACATTAATATGCACACATTGACATAAAGAAATATTAGGAAACATAGAGGCAGTGTCTTTTCTGCAAAGGTCCTTTTTCTAATGCTGGCAGACACTTGAGAAATAGAGCTTACAAGATGCACAGTTCTGATTTCTGAGATCCTGGTGATAATATATGCTAATTTCCATCTTCATTCCCATTTTTCAGATCTCTTCATCATCATAACCCATTTGAAATTTTACATCTGAAATGCTGGAATATCATTTTGGGTTCTCCTATACCTACAGTTGGTCACCCAGAGTATGGATAGGGCAGGAGATTGGTAGAGAAGGACAAAACTAAGGGAGGGGGCATAGAGAGACACAGAAACAGGCCTTATTCCTCTCCTTATCCTCACTGTCCGCGGAGAGAGCCCAGTTGATTGTCCCTTCCTGTTACAGGAAAGGCTTCTAGGAAACTGTAGCCTGTAATGAGAAATATCATTACCAGGGAGTGTCTACCTTTGTGAGCTTCCCAAAGCCAACTGCTGTAGGGTACGCGTGGAGAAAATGTCAAGAGTCCAAGATCATGTGCATTAATTTTGGGTCATATTTTGTTCAGATTCCACACAGGTAGAAAGCAAAATATCATCCAAGGAGCCACAAGATGATTAGAGTGGGAAAGGCAAGCAAGGGAAAGGCAACTAGAGGTTTTCCCTTCTTGATACCCAGCCTCCTTCCCAGTTACTATGCAATGGAAATTAGGGTTTAGGTGAAGAGCCCACTACCACATGTAAAAAGAAATGTTCATGCTTCTCACAGCCTTCTCCAAATACTGAAGTCAGAAGTGGGTCCCTCTTCCTGCCTCCTTGTTTTTCAGCATCTCTGTTCTAAGAAGATACTGTACAGATATCTTTTATTTTCATAAAACTCAATTTTGTGAGGCTGGAGATGTGGCTCAGTGGTAGAGTGCTCGCCTAGCATGTGTGAGGCCCTGGGTTCGATTCTCAGCACCACATAAAAATAAATAAAATAAAGGAATTTTGTCCAACTAAACTAAAAAATAATTTAAAAACCCCTTAATTTTGTGTGACTTGAGAGTTATGGTCAAATATGCCTACCCAAATGCTTTAACCCTGAACCTTATGTATGGAACCTCTCGTGACTAGAGGCATGTAGTGAGGGCTTTATTTCACAGGAAAGTCCTGCTTCCAATCATGTTTATAACTAGAATTGGCTGCCTCGTGCTGTCAGTATTCAGCATCTGCGCACCTTCATGAATGCATAGTCAGCACTAAGCTTTACCTCACCTTTTTCCAAACTAATTTTTTACTCCATATCTTAATCACCAAGTTTCAGAATCTGTTTCTCTCTTTATCCCCACAAGGTAACCTTACATTCTACCTCATGACCCAAATCATCATAAATATGTATTTCATTAAATCAAAGAGTTCACTGACTTCAAAGACATGACTATTTTATGTAACTCTAGGGGGAAAAAAGCATTGCTAATTAAATAACACAATTCTAAGATGTCCTTGGTTCAGAGATGTCAAAATAGTAAGTATTTCTGAATAAGGTCAGAATTTGGTGAAGTAGGATTTAGAAATACATTTATGTGAGTTATGCTGATAAGAGAGTTAGACTTACTAATGACAAACCATATGGGATGAATTTGTTTATGGAGATAAGATGTCAAACAGTTTCTTGAGACCCAGCCAGCCTTTTTATGCCTCAGAGATCCCCTGTTTCACAAGGAAGTGAGTATATGTTCCAGGAACATTCTTTCTAGCCAAGAAGAAACAGGGTCAGGAGTGAGCTATGGATCATGTTCAGTTCTGAACCAGGAAATGCTGGGCATAAAATAGAGATTGGTGTTCAGTAGGCACAGGTGGGCTATGTTTCCATGGATCAGAGCCTACTCTTGACTGCATGCCAACTCATGCCCAACAAGTGTGTGTAGCTAAGAGAACATGTCTCCTGAGCATGTGATTTTGTGTCAATTCATGTGACCCATGTATCCACAATGATGGACCATAATGATCCCTGGGCTCATTTGGAAGGAAAGGCTAGTGAGGAGAATGAGGCAGGTGTATATTGCTCCTTGTCCTCCTCTCCCATCAATTCTCTGTCCCTGTCTCTAATCCCCAGTGAGCAATAAGATGAGTAAGAGATTCTACACACTCTAGAAGGATGATTTATGCTTCTCTCCTAACTTCCTGGAGGTTTTCATCAGTCTTACGTGTAGGAAAAAAAATAGATCCATGTAATGCCTCATCTTAGTCTGTTTTCTACTACTGTAGCAGAATACATCAAATTGGTAAGTTACAACCAATAAAAGTTAATTTGGCTTATAGTTCTGGAGGCTGGGAAGTCCAAGATGGAGGGAGCACATGTGGTAAGTGCTTTTTTGCTACATCATAACATGATGGAAGTCATTACATGGTGAAAGCCTGAGAGCAAATGTGAGAGAGAAAGAAGAAAAGGGGGCCAATTCCCCCATTTTATAACTATTCCACTCTTGAGATAACTACTGAAGTAATAGTCTTAATGCATTCATTAAGGTGATGTTTGCATGACCTAATTACCTCTTCAAAGTCCTGACTCCCAACACTGTTACAATGGCAATTACATTTCAGCTTAACTCTTGGAGAGAGCACTCAAACTATAGCTTGTCTCTATACTACACTTCAGCAGAAGACCCAAGTTCCAAACAAGAATGTTTATATTGACCTACCACATATAAATCCCTATTGTCCCAGTCCTGCCACCCAAAGGTGATGAGGCTCTGGAATGAATACTGACAAGAAGAGAGCACAGGATAAGTATTGAGAACAAAATAGAATCTCTTATCTAAATCCTGCTTCCTTTCTATTCTATACCAAATGCCATTCTACACTTAAAGAAAGTCTTGTAGCAGAACTTTCTAGGAGCATCTGTCTGCTACAGAGGTACAATTCATGTGGATTTATACATGTGTCTCTAATTTTGTGTCCAGAATATCACAACTCAGCACCAAAGGTTCAGAAGTGTTCACTGAAGGGGAAATTGACATTCCTTTCCATCCAAGCTCCAAAGTCAACACCCTTTCTCTTTTTCTGTGAGAAACAATGAGTATGCAGATCCACCAACACATGCCTGGTCTTCAGAAAAGTCTCCATGCCCTTACCTCCCTCCCACTGACCTTACACCAAGTTCCCTTCCTGTAGAAAAAATAACAACAGGATTATTATTCTATAACAGATTTCCCTGTCTTCATTTTGCAGCATGAATTTAGCCCTGCAAAGCAACCCCTTGTTACATTTTAGAAGTGAGGTATCCCCCAGAAGCTCATGTGTGAGACAATGCAAAAAAGTTTAGAGCAGGAAATGATTGAGTTATGAGCCTTACCTAATCAATGCATTAATCCACTTGAATGGATTAACAGGGAGGTAACTGTAGGCAGGTAGAGTGTGCCTGGAGGAGGTGAGTAACTGAGGGCATGACTTTGGGGGTATGCATTTTATCTCTGGTGAGAAGAGCTCTTTCTTTGCTTCCTTCCATGTCCTTGGCTGCTTTCTTCCACCATGATTTCCTTTCTCAAGTCAGGTCCAGAGTAATGGAGTCAGTTGCCTATGGACTGAGAGCTCTGAAACTGTGAACATAAAGTAGTTGGTAGAGATTCTCTGTGATGGAGTTGTTTTTTTTTTTTTATTTAAAAAATGTCTTTAAGGTATAGAGGGCTGTGGCTGTGGCTGCGTGGTAGAGCACTTGCCTTGCATGTGTCAGACACTTGGTTCAATCCTCAGCACCACATAAAAATCAAAAAATAAAAGTATCATGTTCAATTACAACTTTTTTTTTTTTTAAATCTAGAGCTCTGAAACTGTGTGCATCAAATAGTTGGTGGAGTTTCTCTGTGATGGAATTGACTTGAAACTTTTTATTTAAAAATGTCCTTAAGATATATTCCAAAATATTTGTATGTTATTTTACTTTTATATCTCAAAAAATTTATTGCTAGACATAGGTGGAATCTTTAAGAGACCTAGCAGAAGATTTTTAGGTTATGAGGGGCTACCCGTGGAAAGTTTTAATGTAGTTCTCCTAGAATCCTGATAGTTCTCATGAGAGTGGTTTGTTGTAAAACAAGATAACCCCACGAACTTGGAGCCTTCTATAAGTGGCTCATTCCCTTTCTGTTTATCTATAAATGTGTTGTAGCCAAAAAAGCCCTTGCTAGAGACCAAACAGTTGAGGTCACCCACTCTTGGGCTTTCAACCTCTAGAATGATTAGTAAAATAAACCAGCTTCGGGTATTTTGTTATAACAATTAAAAAATGGACTGATACTTGAATCAATTACCTGTTTAATCCCAATCTTAGGCCTGGTCAAATCCCATTTTCCATTTCTCTTTAGTTTCTAAATGATTCTTTAGTGCCCAAAACAAGAATGTCATGCTTGTTAGACCTCATATAACTTCTCTGAAACATAGTCAGCTGGTGTTAGAGGTAGGAGTTATGGGAAAGAATGAAAGATTATGGAGTTACACTCAGATTTGGCCAAGAAGTGACTCTATATGGAGTATGGTAAAGCAGCAAAGAGTGGGGTCAGGGTGTTGTGCTTTCAAGGGCAGGCGTTTCTCCGAGCAATGTGTCGATAGGTTCTGCTACGTGTCAAACTCCAAATGGCGTGAGCAGGCCCATAGGACTTTTAGAGAAAGCAGGAATGCCCTATTACCCCACTTTCCCTTAAGCTACTTGTTACTAGCTTATCCTGCTGCTAGCCTGGCCAACAACAGTTCTCAGAAAACAGCAATTTCAAACATGCTCACATGCATTACACTGATATTTAAGTCCCGATTCCAAGGTCATATTCCCACTCTGTGCAAGGAAAGGATTCTGGGGATTAGAAGCCTGAAAGGAGGAATGTAGCTGACCAGGCAAACAGCTCATATTTCTGCATCCAGGATCATTCATTCTCTCTACTCAGACTTCATGAAGCCTCCTTTACCATGCAAGGCCTCATATGAAACCCCTGGCACCAGTTCACTACAAAATTTAATGAGGAACTCTCCAAACTGCTGATTGCTTCTTCACTGGACATTTTCAATGTGGACTCCACAGCTCATCCAAATTATAACAACTCAGAGTTAGACAAGCCAGAGGTGCTGAGAGCAGAGAAGCAGTACATTTCATTTTGAAAAAAAAAATTATCACTGTAGTGACAGATTGTGAAATGGCTGTTCTCAATCCAGGGGCACTTCTGAATGTGTTTCAGAGAGATCCAGACAAAACATTTCCCTTGAGAATAGCAATCAGGAATAAGCAATTCAAGATGGAATATTGTTCATTATTTTGCCCAAGTCTGGGCAAAATTTCCTAAGATTCAGCTTTCTCTATTTAAATACCTAGAAAACCTGCACCCATTCATAGCTTAATTCACATTACTATTATCATCATATTGATTCCATTTTTAATTAATTAATTACTTTTATTTTGATTGAAATAACAATTGTATGTATCAACAGGGCATGTTTTCATGATTAAATCAAGCTAATTAACATGTACATTTTCCTATAGAATTATATTTTTTGTAATGAGAACAAATTTTGTGTGATGAGAACATTAGAAATTCATTCTCAATGATTTTAAAATGTGAAATGCATTTTTATTAATTATAGTCACCATACTGTGTAGTGAGTCTCAAAAATATATTCCTTTTATCTATCTGAAAAGTTTGTGTCTTTTGAATGATGTCTTCCCTACCTTTGCCCTTGCCTCAGCCTCTGGTAACCAACATTCTGCACTCTGCTTTCAAAAACTCAAATTTTTACATTATATATAAGTGTGTTCATGGAGCATTTACCTTTTGGTACCTGCTCTGCTTCAGTTAGCATAATGTCTACCAGATTCAACAATAATGCTGTAAATGATGGAATTATTATTTTAGTCTTTAATTTTGACAAGCAAATAGATTGATTCCTTATTGTGGATACTCTGAATAATGCTACAGTTAACAAGAATGCAAAATATGTTCCACATACAGATTTCAATGCTTTTGGATATATGCCCAAAAGTAGAATTGCTGGGTCGTATGATAATAATATTTTTGTCCTTTTGAGGAACTTCCAGACTATTTTCTGTAGTGGCTCAATCAACTTGCATTCCCATTAACAATGTACAAAGGTGCCCTTTTCTTCACATTCTTGCCAATACTTATTTTTAATTACACTATCGATTGAAGACAATGTCCCTTTTCCTTTATACATTCATGACACCTTTTTCAAAATTCAGTTGACCATAAATGTGTAGATTCATTTATGGCTCTCTGGTCTGTTCTAGTGTTCTGTATTTCTGTTTTTATGCCAGTACAACATTGGTTTGATTACTGCAAGTTTGTAATATATTTTAAAGTGAGGTAGTGTGATTCCTCCAGCTTTGTTCTTTTAAGATTGCTTTGGGTATTTAAGGTCTTTTGTGTTTTTATATAAATTTTAGGATTTGCTTTCAATTTCTGTGAAAAACAACCCTGGAGTTTTGATAAGGATTGCATTGAATATATACAACATTTTGGGTGGTACAGTCATTCCAATACTTAAGCCATTGACTAAGAAGTAGCAAACTTCTCAGAAGGAAAAAACCCTCCAGCCTTCAAAAGTCAAATCTAAGCTCATTCTTTCACCTCAGCAAGTAGTCTGTGAATGCTACCCAACTTTGGAGAAGCCACCATGGAGTCACTTACAGAAATGAGGAGACAAATAAGTATGTCTCTCTTGCACTTCCTGCTTTTTGAAACCTGGACACTGATGGTTCCTTATGCTCTCTTTCTGAGAGCCATGTGGGTTGCCTTCCAAGGTCACTGTGTCTGCCTTTCCCCATCCTTTTGTTCAAATCCTTGGAGGATGTTTGATATCAGTTTTATTCTCAGCAATTAACAAAGTGGGTTTACTCAGAACTTCCTCATGTTAAAGAAAATATGCTGCCCTTGGTAAAGCCCTTCTGATTTGTTCTTAGGGACCAATATGCATGTAAGAACCTCCAAATATTTCCACCATGAGACAGCAACTGGGGGTGGGGGTTGTGATAAATTTCTGAATGTGCTGCTGGTAGGGAGCCAGCTTCTCACCACACAGTATGTCTTCAGTAGCTCAGCCTGTTGCTTCCCACTCCCAGCCTTGAAAACATATCCAAGATTTATCAGCCTGACCTGAGGAATGAAGTCAACAGCAACTCTGTTCTAGCAAACTCCCCGAGGACGTCTTAACACTCCCACCACAGGCTCACCACACACCTCATGGCAGCCACCTAGTTAATCATATGCCTTGCACAGACATATTTCGTAGGGATCCCATCCCACAGTAGAGACCCAGCAGGTACACAGGGACAAGGCATTCAGTGAGCAAAGTGCGTAAATCTGAGCAGAGTCACGTTTTCACTTGTCTCCATGGTGACAAAAAGCAGAAAACAGGCAATCAAGGATAATAAGCCCCGTGGGCAGCCAGAATCTATGAGAGCAAATTAAGCCCCCATCTTTCTTCCTCTCTTTCCCCACCCCCATCACCTCTCGGGATCATAAACAAGCGTCAAGCCTGAGCAAAAGGGGCCCATCACTTCTCAGCTCCATGGCAACTGACTCATTCTCTGTCCTCCCTCCATCCTGTTTTCCCCCATTTGCCTGGATACACCACCTTTCTGCAAAAAAAAAAAAAAAAAAAAAAAAATCCTCCATTTCGAACAATCTGGTGACAATATGGCCACTTCACGACAACCAATCCCTGAGCCTGACCAGAAGAGGCTTCTGGGGGTCAGCGACCTGGACAGGGAGGAATGCTGCAGTGATGAAGCAGAGGCGGTACAGCCCAGAACAAAACAACATTGATTTTTTTTCATGCTATTTCCCTCTTTTCCCCTAATTATTTAATTTGAAAAACTTCAAACTCAGAAAAACTCAAAAGATAGCAATATAGATTTCTATAATATCCTCACCTGAAGTCACGATTTATTAACAATTTGGCATATTGCATCCTATGTGTCCACTCACCTCCTTAGCTATCAATCTATGTATCTGTTTTCACATTTTTGTACCTACAAAGCTATGGTGATGTTATATCTCCGGCAAAATTTTAAATTCACTTTAATTTATGAATTTGAAAATAAGTTACTAAACTATACCAATGTCAAGCAAAGCATATGATACATACTGTGTGCTTTAATAAACATTTAATACTCTACTAACAGTAATTTGATGATATTGAATATACATCTCAGGTCCTCAAATATCTTTAGACCTTTTATTAAAATTTTTTAAAATTCAGAATCTAAGAAAGGTTGTTGAATTTAGGCTTTTCAAATCTATGTTGGTAACCCTCCACCCCTACCAATACATGCTCACAAATATGTAACATTTTTTTCTCTTTTGCAGTACTGAAGATTGAGCACAGGGGCACTCTTCTACTGAGTTATATATTCAGCCCTTATTATTTTTAATTTTGAGACAGGGTCTCACTGTGTTGCTCAGGCTGGTTCAAACTCATGATCTTCCTGCTTTGGACTTATAAGTCTCAGGGAATACAGGTGTGTGCCACTATGAGAAGCATGTATATGGCTTTTTTAAACAATGAAATTGCTTGTTTTTCAAGAATCTAACACAATAGTGTTGTAGAATGTTCCACATTTTGATTGTTTTGCAGGGATTTGTTTCAGGTTTAACATGAATGGTAAAGTTGTTAATTTTTCATACCATCAGGAGGCACATAATTTTAGATTGCCGCCCCATCAGCAATGATAAGTTTGATCACAATACAGATATATTTTACTTTTGGGATAGATAATTTGTTAGTAGTGTGATGTTTTCAGACCATCTCAATATCCTGGTACCAAATAACCTTTTACCAGATTTCCATAGCCTCTGATGATCCAGGCAGAATCAGCCATTACACTAAGAGCTCAGAAATGGTTATTTTCTGCTTTCATAAATCCTTCTGTCATTAACATCTAGCAACAGAAAAATAACTCCCCTCATTAACTCTACACATCTATGTGTCTATTTATTGATCTATCCATCCATCTATGTATTCCATCAATTCTCTTAAATAAAGCTCAAAATAGTCTTAGATTTACAGAAAACTGTAAACTTATTACAGGCTATATACCTTCTCCCCTCTTCCACCAATTTAAGCATATTATAAAGCCATAGAACATTTATCAAAACTAATACATTAATAGTGGTACAAAACATTAACTAGAGTCTTTATTAAAACTCTTTGATTTTTTCCTACTACTGTTATATTCTGTTCCAGGTGACAATCCAGGAATTGAGCAACTTATATGGAGCCAAATGAGAGAGTTATGTTCTTGGAAAATAAGTGGCTGACCCTAGAGAGAAAAGGGATGAATGCTCAGGCAGTTCCTCTGTTTCTTCAGCCCCGACCCATCACTTGCATCTATTGTGAGCTTCGTAGACAGCAGGGCAACAATAAAGACCCACTGCACAATACATGAATAGTACATCAGTATAACATGGAGGTTCCAAGAAACTATCATGGTTTATTATGTTCTTTTCCCAAATCATAATTCATGGGAAAAGTCCAGATTACCCTCCATTATAATCAGGAACCAAATGTGGCAAATTGGGGAGGTGAATCCCCAAAATCTATAGACATAAAATATTTAAGCCTTTCAATATGCATAACACAAAATGTGCTTTTGCTTTCCATTCAAGCTTTTAAAAGAATCCTTAAGGCTTGTGAGGTTTGAAAGGTTTGAAAGGATCATTGAGATGACAGGACACTTTCTGGGATTCATTAGATAATACCATTTTTTTCCTTCTCTCAGTTGTGCTCATGTGCAAATTTGAGACCTTCATCCCACACCTCTGAAACTCTAGTATTCTCTCCACTCCACATCTCACATCTCGGAATATTAGAGAGTTTGTGCACTTTAAGCTTATGTCTGGGATGAGCAGAGCCCTACTCAAGTCCTAGAACAAAAGCTTTATATCTGTAGAAACAACAAATGAACAAGACCAGTCAGTTAATAATAAATGTATCAAACTGAATAAGCCCAATAACCATAGAAACATCTCTAAACTCATGAGCTTTGGGTGTGCATGGGATGAGGAGCCAACTTAGGTGGAAAAATAGAAAAACAAATTTTACTCTCCCACTCCTGTACTGTCATCTGAGACAGAAACGGGTTGAAATGAAGAAGCTGGAGGGATAAAGAAGAATCTTTTGATTGCAGAAGATCAGAATTGGCAGCTGCTAACTGCTTTTACCCAGCCTGTGCCATCACCTGGCTGGACATCATCACCTCAGTCCCCAGAGGGCCCAGCCTGCTTAGATGTTCACTGGATATTGCATCTCCCCAGATATCTACTTTCCAACTGTGGCTTGAACCCAATCACATCATGCAGCATAGCTTCCCCTTATGTTCCTCACTTCAGTCCAAGCCACCTCACAGGGGCTGGGCCTGGGGTGAGGAGAGCAGCTGGTGAGGGCACAGCTCATGTTTCTGAGATCAGGAAGGCCATTCCTTTGGTGCAGCCATTCTGGCTATTTGGCCAACAGGAGCCCCTCTGGCTCTCTGAGCTCTTACCTCACCCCTGGTCAACTTTCACAGCATTTTCCATTCCTTGTCTTAAATAGATCATGGGCAGCTGTTCTTGTCATTTTATTCTACATGTTGCTTAACCCTTTGCCAAGACTCATTCTCATTGTGACTTTAGAAAAACTGCAGAGCATGGCAGATAGGAACACAGAGTCCACCTCACAGCCACTTTGGTTCAATTAGTGATTCTGTCTCTCACTTGCTAGGTGAATTTTCTGTGCTGTTATCTTATTTGTAAAATAGTACCAATATCACAGTGTTCTAAGGATACTTAAATTAGTTAATTGTACAAAGTCCTCAGAATAAGTAGATTGCAACTTAGAAGCATTATGCAAGTGTGAACACCTGCAAGGGTTGTCGAGGTTCACAACTTTTTCCAATATCCCCATGCTTCCCAGTACAGGGCAGGTGAGAGGTCTGATATTACCAGTTAAATTGTTCAAGGCTTCAGAAGGAACTAAATATAAAATGTTGAAGACAAAGGATGCCATCAAAAAGGGACAGAATTTTTTTCCAGAATTCATCTATGAATGAACATGTGCATATTTTGAAGGTGGCAGAATTCTTAATTTTTTTTCAGACATTGATGGATCTTTTTTTTCAATTCATTTATTTATATGTGGTGCTCAGAATTGAACCCAGTGCCTAACACATTCTATGCAAGCATTCTACCATTGAACCACAACCCCAGCCCCTCTTGAAGGTTATCAAGTTATCAAGTGAAGCCACAGGCACCTTCTATACAGCACTTTAAATCATGAATTGTTAGGGTGTGACCACTAATCCTTTATTCAGCAATCTCCAAATCATCTCCAAACCTTAGCCCCAAGAACACCTTTGGTTGCAAGGAACATGCTGAGGAAGGGAAGGGAGTGAGCAGGAAGAGATGTTTGGGAATGAAGATATCATGGAACAATTTTTGTTTCCAATTCATTATTCTACAATGACTTCACTCCCCAAACTAGCACAAGATAATAAGCACGTTGGAGTCTCAAATACTGTGAAGAGTTCTGTGCTGAGCCATGAACATTCTGTTCCCTTTGAGACCCCCTCACATGAGTATTGCATCAGTATTGCTGTCTTCCTTCCTACCCCAAATCTTACACAGCTGCTTGTTGCTCTCTCTCATCTGTATCCTTAACAAACCAAATAAAAACAGCAAAACTATAGTTGTATTCTCAATTACATTTCCTGTGTTAAAATTTTTAATATTTTGGCCTCAATACTTTAAAAGGCACTATATTTTTGCATCAAAATATCCTTCATGAAAATAATTTAAGGAAAGAAAACATTAACAAATAAATTGTCTTTATTTATTATTTTGATTGTATTACCAAATAGAGGTGTGACAAAATCATAAGGTTTATTAATTTCATTTAATTTCATGGTAATTCAGACTATAAGCACATACCATCAAAGTAAAATAAGATTTAAAAAACAGCTTTCACATATTTTACAGTCCAAAGAGCAAATATCAAAGGAAAGTTGTGTGTACGGTTTGAATCCTAAACATTTTGTTTGTTAGGGTCCCCTTTGCTTATTTTTTCCCTATTAAGTTGTAAAAAATTTCAAACAGAAAGGTTAAAGAATTGTGTTCCTATCACCTAGATTCTACAATTAACATTGTTATTTGCTCAAGCAAATATCTATACATCTTAATTTTTGATGTATTTAAAAAATCACAGAAATCAATATCATCACCCCATTCATGAGATCATGATATTAGTTACTTTTTTTTAGAGAGAGAGAGAGAGACAGAGAGAGAGAGAGAGAGAGAAGAGAGAGAGAATTTTTTAATATTTATTTTTCAGTTTTCAGTGGACACAACATCTTTATTTTATTTTCTGTGGTTCTGAGGATCGAACCCAGCACCCCTCACATGCCAGGTGAGCGCGCTACCGCTTGAGCCACATCCCCAGCCCGAGTTACCTTTAAAATTATATTTATTTATAGTGAAATGTATAAATCTGAAATATGAGTTAGACAACTGTATATACCTAAGGAACTCAAAATACAGAAAATTACCAGTATCTCAGAACGAGGTAAATACTATTCCAATGTTTCTTAACAAATCATTTTGCACATTCTTAAAAACCATATAAATGTATTCAGATTGTATGTATCAGTTTTTGTAAGGTTTCTTTTCATCATCATAATATTATCAAGGTTTTCCCATATTGTTAATTGTGTCAGGTGTTTATTCCTTTTTGTTACTGAGTAGTATTCCATTGTGTAAAAATGTTTGAACAACTTGGCTATTTCCAGGTGTCTGCTACTATGAAGAAGCATGACTGAAAGGATAAGCCACATTTGAAGATTAACAGGCCTGAATTTAGAAAGGGGTTTGAAATTTTGTTACAAATTTCTTTAGTTTGGCATCTCTAATTGTAGTGTTCTTGACAAACTAGGGGAAGAGAAAATCCTGTATAATTTAGATGAAACTCAGGGTATCCAAAATCCATATTGTTTGTGGCAATGAGATGTCGAGATCCTTCCTTCTCAGATTTTGTTCCTGATAATAGAACTGGTGATCCCTCCAGTTGGGGGCATGTGTCACATATCTTTCTTTAAGAATCATGAAGTCGAGGCTGGGGTTGTGGCTCAGCAGCAGAGTGCTAGCCTAGCACATGCAAGGCCCTGAGTTTGATCCTCAGCAAGACATATAAATAAATAAAATAAAGGTATTGTGTCCAACTAGAACAACAAAAATAATAATAAAAAAAAGAATCATGAAGTCAGTTGGGCATGCTATAGGCTTATAATCCCAGCAACATAGGAGACTGAGGCAGGAGGACTGCAAGTTCCATGCTTACCACAGCAACTTAATTTTTTGAGACCCTGTCTCAAAAAACAAACACACAAAAACCAACAAAACCAGGGATGAAGATATAGTCCAGAAGTAGAATATACCTGAGTTAAATCCCTGGTACCCCTAAAAGAAAAAGAATCATGAAGTCATTCTCATGTTTTATTTTGCAAAAGCTTTTTACTCTACCATTAATATTTAGAACTGAAAGACTTCCGATCATTGATTATATTGTATGAAAAAATGTAGAAACAAAGTTTCTTTTCTATACTGCTAGTAACATTTTTGAAAGAAAATCATTTCCTCACTGCTTAACAATATAATTGTGTCAACTCAGGTTACTGTATATATGTGACCTCTTCTATATTCTATATTCTGGTCCATTGATCTCTCAATCTGTGCCTGTATTCAGTATTGCATCAAGCCTTGACATTGGTTGAATAAGCTTATGGTAGAGGCTGTTTAGTCTCTGTACAGACACAAATGATGCTCTTGAGTTCTCCTCTTCATGACTTAACTATTTCCCAGAGGCCCCACCTCCAAATTCTATCACATCAGGATTAACGTTTCAACATACAACATTGACAGGGACACAAACGTTCAATACATTGCTTTATGTTACTAGCCTCCCAATATTCATGCTTTTCTTCCATTCCATTCAAAATACATTCATTTCATTCCAACAGCCCTAAAATTCTTAACTAGTTTTAGCATCACATCTAAAGTTTAAAGCTCAAAGTCTCATCTAAACACCACGTAAATCAGATATTGATGAAACTTGAGGTATGATTCATGCTCAGACAAAATTCTTTCCCAATTGTAAACCAAATAATGTGCTTCCCAGATACAATGGTGAGAGAGGAATAAGCTATTCATTGTCATTCCAAATGGGAGAAATAGGACAGAAAGAAAGGGTGATGAATCCCAAGCAAGTCTAAAATCTAGCAAAGCAAGTTCCTTGAGATCTGGATAATATTTCTCAACTAGATATTCTACCTTCCAGGTACACTGAAGGGGTAGTCCTTCCCCCAGAGCTGTGTTGGATAGGGACTTAACCTCCAGGGCTCTGGGTGGCCCTACTCCTATGTCATAGAGAGATGTCATATGGCTGAGAAATCAGTCTTCTCTTTTGAATTTTTTTTTTCTTTTTGGACCAAGGATTGAAGAGGCACTTTACCACTGAGCTATATCCCTAGTGTTTTTATTTTTTAGTTTGAAACAGGATCTTGCTAATTTGCTGAGACATTGAATTTGCAATCCTCCTGCCTTAAACTCCTAAGTCATTGGGATTATAGACGAATACCACCACTCTCAGCTCTCTTCTGAAACTTTTATTATAAACTCTCAGAAGGAACCAAGTTAATTCGTTCTACACTTTTCTAGAAATCTCCACTAAATATCTAATTTAATTGCTCAGAAGTTCTGCTTTCCACAAAATGTTGGAGCATGAACATAATTCAGCTGAGTTGTCACTTTGTAACAAAACTTTCCTCATTTCCAATAACATGATTCTCATTTAAATGTGTGACCTTATAAAAATTTTGTTCAGGATTATCTAGATTCTCTTTCAAAAACTGGAAGATTTCACTCCAGCTCTCCTCTTTTCTTTCTGAGTCCTTACTATTACCAGTCTTAAAGTTCCTCTTGTGACAATCTTTGCCTCTTCTAGCATGAACTCCAAAACTCTATAGCCTCTTTCCATTATGCAGTTATGCTTCTTTACCGTTAGGCATTTGTTACAGCAGCACCAAAATTATATGGTACCAAATTTTGTCTTAGTCAGTTTTGGTTGCTATAACAAAGTATTATAGACAAGGGTGGGGGTGCAGTTATAAATAACAAACAAAATTTTATTTCACATAGTTCTGGAAGCTGGAAAATCTGTGATTGGAGTCCCAGCATGATTGCATCTGGTAAGGGCCCTTCTTTGGGTTACAAAGAGCCATCTTCTTTTTGTGCTCTCACAGAAGGAAAAGAGAGCTAGCCATCTCTCTTCCTTTCCTTAAAAAGGCACCTATGCCACTCCTGGGACTCCACAACTCTGGCCTAATTATCTCCTAGAAGCCCCTTCCAAGTAATCTTATATTGGGATTAAGAGTTAAAAATCACAAATTTGGCTGGGTGTGGTGGCACATGCCTGTAATCACAGCAGTTTGGGAGGCTGAGACAAGAGGGCCATGAGTTCTAAGCAAGCCTCAGCAATAGTGAGGTGCTAAAGCAGCCCAGTGAGACCCCATCTCTAAAGAAAATACAAAATAGGGCTGGGGACTTGGCTCAGAGTTGAGTGCCCCTGAGTTTGATCCCTGGTACCAAAAAAAAGTTACAAATATGGGGGTGGTAGTGGACTGAGTCTATTGTAAGTTTCTTTTGATCTTTTCTTTTAAGGCAGGTATGTTGGTAAAAATTTCTTTGTAAACAGTTTTATTTAACTTTGATTTTCAAGAGTATTTTGATTGAACACAGAACTCTTGATCAGTAGTTATTTACTTTTGTTACGTTAGAGAATACATTCCTTTGCTTTCTGGCTTCAATTATTTCTGTTTAGAAATATGTCAGTCTTATTGTTGCTTATTTAAACATAATTCGCCTGCTTTTTGTTGGCTCCTTTCAAGATTTTTCTCATTAAATTTGATATTTAATACTTGGAATAGTGTGTGATAGGTGTGGTTTTCTTTGTATTTATCCTGCTTGGATATATCATCCATTTCATTTTTGAGATCTGCATCAATTTGAAAAAACTCACAGGCATTATTTCTTAAATACAGTTTGCCTCCATGTATCTCTTTTTCTTCTATGTAGATTTCAATTTGAAGTATGTTTGATATTTTCACTGTGCCCTAGATATCTCAAACATAGAGTATTCATTATTTTTGTAATTATTTTCATATATCCACTGTTGGTCTATCTTCTTAGTTTTTATTAATTCAACTATTGGACATTTTATTTCTATAATTTATTTATTTTATGCATTATTTACTTTTGTAAACTCTCTTTTCATGTCTTTTTGTCATTTTTTCCTCTGGTTCAATAAAGATATTAATGAAATTAGAAACAAGACTCGCATCTTACCAGTTTCTTCAGCACCTGTAAATAAATTATTTTATCAGTTTAAATAAAATTATGTCCAAAGAGGTGTCAATTAAAATAAAAATTTTGACCATAAGGTACAATTTATGGGGAAATGAAATATTGAACTGTATTTTTCATAGAAAAAACAGTAAATGGTATTTGAGACAAATATATCTCATAAATAAACTGGAATATATGAATAAATAAAAGAGTAATGTGTTTAGCTGGGCATAGTGATGTGTGTCTATAGTTCTAGCTACTCAGAAGTCTAAGGCAAGGGAATGGTAAATTCCATCCAACCTGGGTAACATGAAACTCTGCCTCAAAAAACAAACAAACAAACAATAATGTTTTAAAGCAAATTTTTCATGTTCAGAAAATTTGCAAAAAAGGGTATAAAATGAGTTAGTTTGAGATGTGTCAGTGTTTCTTCAACTGCCCAGTTTAAAACTCCTTCTCCTTTATAAAGCTATGATCTTAGACTGGGAGCAGTTGACATCTTTCTGGACACAATGCCCTGTCTTTCTAGATATAGCAAGACTGACTGTGAGAAGAAAAAATGTTCTCATTGAAAAACATAGCCTGTGCATACTCCAGTCAGAACCACAACTCTCTATTTTCTCTTATCCACATATGCCCAGCCATGTGTCAGCTTCTAAACTTTCTTCTCAGTAGCTAAATGTGGACAAATAGACCTGAATGTTACTTTGCACTAAAGAACCAGTTTTTAAAAACCCTGCCCCAGTTTTACATGTTCTGGCTTGCAATAATGTGACTCACATAGCATGTCCTCAGCAGCTGTGCTCATCCTGAAGCCAGAAAATGCTTCTAGGAATGAGCACAGAGGATGAGCAGAGAGACTAACAGGACACAGCTTACATTACAGGGTCAGGAATGCTTTTCATAAGGCATAGATCTTTTGTTCATGAGAATGTGCTAAGTGCTTCCTTATTTCTCTTACTCATTTGCTTGCTTCTTCTACAATTCCAGATTTCATGAATTATTTGAAATTACTGATTATCATGGTATTTGTGTACACACTGCAGGCACCTTCATCAAGGATCAGCTTAATCCATTTCAAAGCCCAGTGACTACAGTGCATGGTCAACAGGGAAACAGGTGGTAATAGTGAGCAAATGTTAAGCCTTATTTTGTTCTATCTCCATAGCAACAGGATAGAAAAGGTCTATTAGTATATACTGGTTCCAACAAGAAGGGAAAAAGGCAACAAGATGCTCCTTATTTCTTTCATATATCACCAGCCTCATTTCTCCTATTTTGCTCTAGAAAAAAATAAAACCCGTGGGGAACACAGGTACAAATATCTACATCTATCTATCTTCATATATAGATAGATAGAGATTTGATATACATTCATGTATATATCAAATATAGAGAGATATTAAGAGATTTGCTATATAGGCATATATAAATATATCATAAATAATATCATGCAGGCCCTATGAAGATATCTCATGGTGACAGTACTTATGTCTCCCTCCCTTCTCCCTTATGGCAGCAGGTTTTATTACCAGTAACAATTACTAACTCACATTTTCTTATTAGAAGATTGTATTGCCCCATCCAATGCCCAGGCATGTCACATGCTTTTGGCAGTGGAATGTGAACAGAAGTGATGAAAACACCACACCCAAACATAAGCTTAAGAGCTGTCATGTGCTTCTGAGATTGCTTTTGTTCCTGCTGTCACAAGAATGGCATGTCCTTCAACCTGGATCCTGGAATGAAGAAAACATGTGGGGAATTGCAATTGACCCCTACTAATGCACAGCCTATATGTGGTGAACAAGAAATTAATGTTCATAATTATGATTAAGTGAAGTGTTGGTGTCAATAACTTAGTGAAGGAACAGTGATAAATAATGCAATATTACTTGTGTTTTACCATCAGATCTAAAAACTAAAATATTAATTTCAGGCTCAGAAAATGGACAGTTCCAATACTGTTATCAACTGCTTAAAATAGATTGATCATGTTTTTATGAATAAATTTTTGCCCAAACTGTTGTGCATAATAATTTTCAATGAACTTATGGATTTAGATAGAGATTAGGAAACTGAAAGAGATTTGCATATTTTGGTCATTTTATAAAAGGTTCTACAACAAAGACATAATTTCAGAAAATATTTTATAAATTTGACAATGAGGTTGAAAGATGAAATTGTCTATCTCATCCAAATAATGAAAGATGAAATTGAAGCATAATAGGGTTAAAACTTAGAGTTAAAGCAAAATCAAAGGAAAGGCTTGGTTTCCTACCTTTGGTGCAAATCTCTCCGAATTGCTTAAAGGGTATGTTAGCTTTCTGCAACTATAACAAAAATACCTAAGATATTCAATTTACAAAGGCTAATTCTGAATCAGAATTTCAGAGGTTTCAGTTTGTGGTTGGTTAGTCCACTGCTTTGGACCTGTGGTGAAGCAGCACACCATGATGGGGAACACATGGTAGAGCAAAGCTGCTGACCTCATGACTCGGAAATGAAGAAGACAAAGAGACTGTGGTCTTGCATGCCCCAGTGACTTAACTTCTTCCCACAAGGCCCCACTTCTTAAAGATTCAACCAACTCCTAATAGTACTATGAATCATGAAGAACAATCCACTGGAGACTTGCTCCCAGGTAGCAGATACTAGAACTGATGAAAGGAGATTGCCTACAATCTAGCTCACATATCTCACGATGACTGTACAGACAGATTTTACAGTTTACTATAGAGTTATGAAATTGGAGCACCCCCATCCTTTCTCTTTCTGAATGAGAGCATTCATTGAGAATAATCTGCCCTACTATGGTATGTCAATTTTGAGGGACACTCAACTTATATTTTTATATCTTGAGATAGTGAGAAGCCAAAAGACTAAAGGCTATCATGAGCTCCAAGAATTTGTCTGATGTTGTGATTAGATGACACTTTCATGATTTCACTTTGAAGAGAGAACAAATGCTGCATACTTAAGATAGAAAGGTGATGTTTGTCACAGTTGTTGGACTGTGGTACATTCCACTGTAGTTTCCATTTGTTCCTGCCTGAATCTCTTTAAAATGGAGAGATTCTATTTCTCATAAAGACTGTGCTGCATTTTGAATATTGAGTGGAGGTGGAGAGTGCTACTTCCAAGCACATTTTTGAAGTTCCATCCAAGCAAGTGCAATTAATTTTCCTTTTGATATAAGAATGTGACTTTTTTTTCTGCCTAGATACCAGAAGACAGCAAATAAATCTGTGGTCAACCACTGATATTATATGTATGAGCAATAAATAAGTGTTCATGATTGTAAGTCGATAACACTTTGAGGGTCTTTGATTATGGTAAAACAAGTTTTTAAAAGCTGATGAGTAATGTGCCATATGATTTCTTCAGGGTATCATCAGTTTTGTTTCCAGGAAAAAAATGATAAAAAGGCTCTTTTTAAATTTTTTTTTCAAATTAATATTTTATTTTGTCATAGAAACCAAATTATAAGACATACTTGTCTTTCTCTATTGAAATCAAAGAAAGGGAAAAATTGGGAAGTGAGAAGAAATCATACATAATTTACCCCCAAATGGGTGGTCCCACAAGCATAACAAAGTTGGAGAGGCATGAGTAAAATATGTATATTTTGGAGGTCCAGAAGGGTGGGGGGTATGAACAAGGTGAGGGGGTGAAAAGAGAAGAGAGATGCCACATAAAAATTGTCCATTAAAGGTTTTCAGAATCATAAGTCCACATAGTTTCTTTGAAAATAATTTTTATATTTAAGGGCACCAATGTACCAATTTCAAAGTCTGTTCTGGCCTAACTTATTCAGCCAGTTGTTGAAACTCCATCTCTGCCGCTCTGTCAGGCAGTAATTCTGAGAATTTGCAGTAGAATAAATGAGTCAGAGCGAGATCTTGTCCTGAGGCCTCAAGCTACAGGAAGCCTCATGATCCTGCTACAAAAACAAACACAAAAAGCGTGCATTTACACAATCAGAGAGGTCTGTGGAGAGCAGCTCTTCTTAAGAGTGACAATTTAGAAAACTGCAAATCCAATTTCCAACATCCTGCCTTAGTCTAGGATGAGTCACACACACCATGCTTTCAGCCCCTCATCTGTGCCTCTACTTAGCAAAATTGTGTGGGCAGAGGCATCCTGGGGTGATGAATGGGGTCACCATGGAGCGGAACACAGATTTTGTAGATGGGCTTTAGTTCCCCAGTATGTTTTTCTCCATTCCACTCTCCTGAAATTTCATCTACACAGGCATTAAAGCAATCTGTATGAAAGTGCAGCTGCCTCACTCTCCACATAGAGTTATTAAGGTACATTATTTTGTCCAGGTCAAAGCTATAGCCTCACAGAAACATCAATACCTGCAGTTCTGTTGTTTGTGTAGATGGAAATTCTGGGGAAGACAAACTGATCTGAAGGCACACTTAGGATCTGGACATGAGGACTACTAGGCAAACATTCCATGAATAAATATGAGCTCAAAAAGAGGAGGTCAGGGAGAACAAGGGACAAATAAGCAGACACCATCAGCCTTCTCTGTACCCACTGCAGTCAAAAGGAGGCACAGCTGCAGCACAGATGGGCCTAGCTTACCCACACCACACCCTATCTCACCCTATCACCCTCCAAACTTAAGCCATCCCTCTCTGTATTTTATCTCAGAAGTACAGTAGATGCCCCAACAGCTCTGATATAGTTTTATTCATAATTTGATTAGTCAATTAGAACATTCTAGCATATTAGAGAATATTAATTTTCTTCCTCTAAATTTCCTGCCCTATACACATAGTAACTCTCTGAGGCTTGGCATGTTCAGGGAAGAATTAAACTTCCCATCTGGGGGATCGGAACTGTTCCTCTTTAGTAGTATCTTATACACCTTTCTTCTCTTCTCCTTTCCTATCATTATCACATATTATCTGAGGTTTTTTATTCCTTTCATTGCTACTTACAGGTGGTAAGTATCTGGGTTACCCACAGACCTGGGCAGTGAGTAGACAAGTTTGGCATATTCACAAGGAGGACTGCTTGGTCCTCAATCATAGTGGCAGCTTATCTGGAGCTAGGGACATGAAAGAAGAAAAAGAAGTGCAAGCACTCCTCAGTGTGCTCTGTGCCAAGAATTTCTTGCTTCTTTTCCCTTCCTACTACCATTTCCCTCATTCCATGAAAACAAGGCAGTGCCAAGAAAGCCATCCAGCACAAGCAGAATGAATATCCACACTCCAGAATGTCACCTTCCAGTCCAGTACTGCCACATCCCCAGCACAGGCAAGACTCCCATCCTTAAAGTTAAGCCCAATGCATATATTCAGTGTTATCATGAAACATGTCTTGAGAGTCATAATCAGAGAGGGTCATTTGAGGATGAGAATGAGGAACAGGGCTGATGGTGAGAAGAGCTTAGAGTTCTGATCTTGGTTTCCCTTCTTCCCTTTTTCTCTTCCTTCAAAGTTCTTTCCTCGCTCCATCAGATTGCAAAGTAACATTTATTGAATTACAATAACTGCCCATTCATTCTGAGTCATAGCTCACAAAATCTTAGGAATTTATTCTATCCCTAAAGAACCCCCACAGCCTATACCAAGCTGTACTGACCCACAGTTACATTTGTTTTTCTGGCAGGAAGGGGCTATTTGTGTAATGTCATGTTTATGAGTGTTTCTTTGGTGACATTTCAAACATGTCACATTAACAGTCACCAACTCAGAAAGACAGAGGTCAGGGATGAATTGGTAAAGAAAATGGCCCTGTCACTCTCCATCAGCCTGCAAGAGATGGAAGAAAAGAAGACCCCCAGTAATGGCAAGATTAGAGGATCACCTTTCACTAAGATTTCTGGACACAAAGAAATTGCTTACTGCTGCCTCTGCCTAGGTGATTCTCTGCTAGCTCTGTTTTCACAAACAGATGGATTCAATAACACAAGAGCCCCAATGGCAAAGGTTAATTTGTATTCCTTCTTTAGACAGAAGGGTAAATTATATTCAATAAATACACAAATCTTAAATATGCAACTTAATGAAGATTTATTTACCCAAGTATACACAAATGCAATCAGAGACCTCTTACAAGCTAAAGAACATTTCCAGTGGTTGGATAGGTATTTTGGTACCTAGATAGTGGCATTCTAGAATTAACCATTCTTCTGTCTTCAAGGACTTGTTCCAAATTTTGTGACCTTGTCATAAGTAGAATTATATAGAATCTGGCCCTTGTCACATTATGAACATGAGAACAAGTGTCACTATTTATATCTATAGTTTTATATTTCATTAATGTATAGTATTTCACTGCAGGGCTATGACACATGTATTGCCCCATTGGACTGCTGATAAATGGTAGTAGCAGTCCCAATTTTTTGCTATACTGAATGAATTATGACCTTGTAAATATTTTTGGTGAATATAAACAATCATTTCTCTTAAATAAGATGAAATTTACTGAATTAAAACCACAAATACGTTTAGCTTTACCAGCTACTAAGAAACATTTTCCCCAAAATATTAGACCACTTTCACTTGCAACAGCAGTAATGAGAGTTCAAATTCTCCCATAATTGGGTTATGAGTTCTTCTAATTTTAGTTATGCAAGTGGGTGGATTACCTTGTTGTCTTTACATTTCTCTGGTAAGTAATAGAATTGATCTTTATTTTCTTACAGTTATTCACTCACTGTTTCAACATCTTTGTTTTGAAATATATATATATATATATATGTATCTTTGTTTTGAAGTGTATATATATATATATATATATTTACTTTTGCATATCAGTTTATTATGAAGGATAGAATTCAGGAAAAGTCAAATGGAAGAAAATCATAGGGCAAGGCATAGAGGAGGGGTGCAGAGCTTTAATACTCTCTCTGGACACACCACCATCTATGTCTTCACCAACCTCAGAAGCCCTTTGACCCACTGTTAATAGTAAGTGGAGGTTCCATTACATAAGCATGACTAATTAAATTGTTGATAATTCGTGACTGGACTCAATCTCCACTCCTTCCTCATCCCCAGAGGTGGAGAAGGGGCAGTACTGAAAGTTCTGTTCCATCACAAGATTGGTTACTGGGGACAAGAACCTCTTCTGAAGCCAAATGAACACCCCAAATAAGTCACTTTACTGGTATTGAAAAGACAATAAACTGAAAAGGTTTTAGGAGTTCTGTGCCAGGAACTAGAGACAAAAACCAAATATTTATTTTTTATTATATCATACTGATAAAGGGGGAACTTCCACCCTAATTCCTTTTTTTAATTGATTTTATTTTTTTTAATACATGACAGCGGAGTGCATTAAAACCACTAAACAAAAATCAGTAAAACATACTGGTAACCTAAAAATCCTGATTTACTTAGAAGGTTATGGGCTATTTTTCAGCTCCTATAATAAAGTGGATTACAGCTGAAAGGTGTGAAAGACATAAACTTTAAGTGGTAGAACAAAGAGAATTTCTGAAGTTGAAAGGGCAGACAAAAACATGGTCACTAAAGAAATTCAAAGCTTTTTGGTACCTATATCTACAACAATTATTAAATAAAATGCAATTCCTGGCAGGATTGACCAAAATCCTCATACATATAGTCCTAATTACAGCAGCTTCTATTGGCTGATATAACATGGCAGTTTTCAATGAAAAATTTTCCTTCCCTAAGTCAACGGAAAATACAGACTTGCATAAACAATGCAATAATCAGAACCAGATTCAGTTATGACACTAATGTTGGAATGAGGGAACTTAACATATCTTTGATTAATATGTTAAGAACTATAATGGAAAAATAGACAACATGCAAGAAAAAAATGGTCAATGAAGTAGAAAAATGAGAACTAAGAAGGGAATCAAAAGGAAATGCATAAAATCAACATAGAAACAGAAATGAAAAATGTCTTACACAGGCTTTTGATGCAGTTAAGAAAGAATCAGTTAACTAGAAGCTAAGCCATTAGAAATCTTCCAATTGAAATGCAAAAAGAAAAAGAATGTTTAAAATATCCACAGAAAATAGAAGACAACATAGAAGAACTGTGTGACAATATCAAAAGTTTGAAGAGAGAATGGAAGACAATAAAAAAATTGAAGTAATAATTATTAAGAATTTTCAAATTAATGCCAGATAACCCAACCACAGATTTAAGAAACTCAGTAAAAACTACACAACTGGAGTATGTTGGACACATACACAGGCAGACACACACACACACACACAAGAAACATAAAAACAACACCTACTCAAACTTCAGGAAAACAAAGTGAGAATCTTTAAAGAAACCAGAGAGAAAGAGAGAGAGAGAGAAAAAAATCTTACTTGCAAAGAATCATAGAAAGAAACCCCTCAATTTTTTTAAACTGTAGTTAGGCTAGCCAATTGAAAAGATAAAGAAACAACCATATCAAAAACGAAAGAGGGGAATCACTGCTGATCCTAAAGATATTAGCAGGGTAATAAGGAAAAACTCTGAAGAATCATAAGCTCAAAAATTTGATAACCTAGGTCAAATGGACAAATCAATGACACAATCAAAACAGCCCATTTGAGGAGAAATATACTAATGACTAAATATATATGTGTGTGTATATATATGTATATATATGAAAATGACTTAATAAAAAGCCTTCTGAATAGAGGAAGTACTAAGCCCTGGTTATTTGTTGTGAATTCTACTCATGGGGCCCTAGTTCTTGTGAGAGGTTTTTATGAAGAAGCAAGCCTGGACTTTCTGCTCTCTTGACTTACTTGAGGTGCCATCCGTGATGAGGTTCTTACCACAGCTGAGCAGAGGCTGGCACCATGTTATTGTACCCCCACAAAACTATGAGCTAAATAAACTTCTTTTATATATAAAGTATTCAGTGTTGGGTATTTTGTTTTAGTAAAAAAAATATGGGCTAAGATTGTGGCTCAGGGTTAGAGCACTCATCTAGCACATGTGAGGCCCTGGGTTCAATCCTCAACACCACCTAACACTAAATAAAATAAAGGTATTGTGTCCAACTACTTCTAAAAAATAAATGTTTAAAAAAATATGGACTACTCCAACTGTATATGTAGAAAGTGTGAATGAACTTATAAGAAAAGTTTTAGAGCTAATAAGCCAGTATAAAAAAATTGCAAGATAATCTATTTCCTATAAATAAAAAAATAACTATTTGGATTAGAAATGGAAAAGAATATTATTTACAATTGGACTCCCCAAATAAAGTACTTAGGTATGAAAATATGTGGAGACTCTCTATACATGAAATTACAAAATACTGATAAAACAATCAAGTAAAACCTAACTTACTGGACATATAATCACTATTAATGGGTTGAAAACTCAATATTGTTAAAATGTCAATTCCTCTTGACTTGAATTATAGACACACTGAAATCTCGGGAAACCATCTTGAAGATAGCAACAAAATGATTCTAAAATTCCTATAAAAACACAAAAGACATCAGTTCATTAAACACAGTATGGAAGAAAAAGTTGAGACTCATACCAAAAAAACTTAACATACTGAAACAGTAATATAGACTACAAGGCATTGGTGAAAACTAGACATAGATCATTGAAACTGACTAGAGAACTCAAAAAGATGTCTACACAGATGTACTCAATTGATTTTTGACAAGGACAAACCAACAGAGAAAGGTAATTTTCAACAAATGGTGCTGAATCAATTAGATTTCCAATGGCCTAACTATGAGCCTAAACAAAAACTTTATATCCTATACAAAAATTAAAAGGAAAGCAGGCAGGCACCACACTGATATCTCCTAGCCTTTCATGCTACACTCCTGGCAAAGGTACAAGAGAGACACAAAGCAACAGGACAGACTAGATCTTCAACCTAAGTGTAAATTATAAAATTAAAAGGTTCTAGAATAAGACATAAGACAAAATCTCAGTAAGTTAGGGTTGGCGATGAGTTTTTAATATGACAATCAAAAGCACACTCCATAAAAGGAAAAAAATGCTAAATTGGACCTCATTTAAATTAAAAACTGCTTTGTGAAAGACAGTGTGAAGACAATGGAAAAATATAAATCGACAGATTGGCAGAAAATATTTGCAAAACACATATCAGATGAAGTATTTATGTACAAAATATGCAATGATCTCTTAAAATTTAACAAGTAGCAATCAAATAACTCAATTTTAAAATAGGAAAAGAATGAACAGACATCTCATCAAAAATATACGCAAATGGGAAATAGTATATGAAAAGATGCTCTACAGCACTTGTCATTAGGGAAGTGCAAACTAAAACAAGATACCACTATGCTTATTAGAATGGCAACATTCCAAGAGCAAAAATAAAAAACAAAACAAAACTTCTGACAATACCATTTGATGTTGAGGATTCAGAGCAAACAGACTTTCATTCTTTGCTGGCGGGGATGCAAAATGGCACAGCAACTTCAGAAGACAATTTGGCAGAGTATCTCAAAGCTAAACATAGCATTACCATATGATCCAGCAATCACACTCCCAAGTATTTAACCAACAGATTTGAAAACTTGTGTCCACACACATATTGTGCATGTGAATGGTTACATAAGCTTTACTCACAGCAAGTGCAAACTGTAAGCAAGCACTATGTACTTCAATAGGTGAATGGGTAAATCATGGTACATCCATATACATGGAATACTATTCAACAATGTAAAAGAGCTATCAAGTTCCACAAAAACACGGAGAGACCTTAAATGTGCTGATAACTTAAAGTATTCAAACTGTAATGGCTTAACATACTTCAAAATTTCATTTCATAAGTTACTGGATAAGGCAAAAGGAAAATGATGGAGATTATTAACTATTCAGTGATGCCTGGGAGTTGATGACATGGAATACTGAATAGGTGATGCCTAGGGGATTTGGGGGGGAGTTGATAAAACCATCAGATATGATAAGTGTAATAGTGGGTACATGATACTTTCCATTTGTCAAAACACATGGAACTGAACCAAACAGCATTTGCAACTTTTCATTCATAGTTAATGACAGTGATGTAGAGGACTATGTCCTATTCCATGATGATTTGCAGTTTGAGAGAGATTAGCCAGAACAGAGGTGGAAGGTTCATCTTCACATGACTGCACACTCTATCCCAAGCCTTTCCATTTGGTTGCTACCACTTTTATTTCCAAAATGGAAACTTGCATGTATCCCCTTAAAGAGACTCAGCATAAACAGCCAGACTTGTAAGGACTCAGAATCCTATTCCTGCCTCAGGTTTACAGGGCTACTGGAGATTGTAGGGTTAACCCAAGAGGAGGGAATCATCAGGAAGCAGAGCTCAGATTTATCCTTACTCTCTCCTAACTTTAATTATGCCTTGTGAAGATTCCTTTTCCCTTCTATTCCACATCATAACTCTCAGATGATCAGGGTATTTTAATTTTATTTTATATCTATATTTTGGATACTCATAGCCCATATCAAATCTCAGCCCACCATTTACGTCAATAGGACTGTGCACGCAAGACCTGCGCAAATCTGGTGAAGTGTTTACATCCGCAGCAATAAGTGAGAAATGGTTTATTAATAATCACGACGTCACTGAGAGGGAGGGGGAAGCAGAGAGATTGAGACAAACACACACCCTCCTCCACTCTTCTCCAAATCGCCCCCTCCCAACACAAGTGCCCGGTGTTGGCGCAGGAGCAGAAAAGACCCTGCAATGCAGAAAGAGAAGTGCGCAGGCTCCCAAAGGACCCCTCCCAAGACTCAGAGACAAGGCCCCCTCCCTTCGCCTCTGCAGCTACAAACACAAGTGACTCATGAGGAGCTTTGTTCTCAGAAACAGTCTTTTACTGATGGGCCTGAAATCAGCTTTTACCAAGAATCCTAATTTCAAATATTCATACTTACTCTATTGAAGCCTATAGCCAAAGCTTAAAATTCAGTCCCTTCCAGCAGGCTGTAACCAACTTTGTCATCAAAAGGACAATAAAGAAAAACTTGCACATATATGACAGTGGGCAGAGAACCAAATTGCAACTCTGGTGGCCTCTCCTTGGATGATCATGTAGAATATCGCCGGCATCCTGTACCAGTCCTGAGCTAGGCATGCTTCTGGGGATTAGAAAGCTCAAAGTGGGGGAAAGGCTTTCACTGAGCACAATTTACATTTCTGATATTAGGGCTTGCTAACACTATGTTTATTTTCTTTATTTTATTTTATTTTTTGAGCTGTTCTTGAAGTCACCCTTGACTCTATAGAGTTCTTAACTCACCTCTTGTCGAATTCCATCTGCCTTTTAATTCCACATCTTAAACCATAGATGATCAGGACTTCTCCATCCATCCACACCTGAATCGAAGGCCCCAATATTCCATCCCAAATGTCCACACCCACAGTTGCATTTGGATGGGGAGCAGATGGGCAGAAAGGCAATTTATTTGGAGCCACTGAAGGCTGTCTTCATAGTAATACAACGGAAAATGGCTGATGAACGGCTGTCAGCCCAAAGGAGAGAATGGCGGGTTAGGAGGGTCGGCAAAGCATTAGCCCTCTCTATCTCCCTACTATTCCCATTCCTGCTTCTGCTGTGACCCTAAAGGAGACACAAGCACAATGAAGAACTTGCCAGGCATCAAAGAAGAGAGTGCAAGGCCGGAAGCCCCCTCCTCTCAACGGGAGGGCTCCTGGCTTGCCCCTCCTTCCCTCCTGCACACTCCCCCTCCCAGCTGTTGGTCCACACATTTGTTCTCAGAAACAAAGCTCTCACAGGCACAGACCAGCATACCAGATTTACAAAGAATACCCCAAATTTCAAACATTCTGTTCTGAGTTTTGTCAAACAGAAGATATAGCACTTGCCCAGTGCACCGTTGCATGATAGAAGCAACAGAATGTTGGGTTTGGGAGATGGGTAATCATGGATTTGGCTGTCAATATTTCAGAAATCTTGGTTGATCTACCTGAAGCTTTCATGATTTATTCATTTAGTCGTCTTTGTGGCTCATCTCTCTTTCACAATCTCAATTCACATTGTCCAGCTTCAGCTTTAAGTGATTTCCTGTCTGAATCCAGAGTCTCTCATTTTTTTTTTTGTAAAACTTTTATTCTGCACACGAACCAGAGATCCCTTTAGACCTTCCTGTAGATCAGCAAATTAAGGCAACTTAAGTGGAGGCAATTTAAGTCTGAACAGTTATAGAATATAAAATAGATGATTAGGGCTCTTGAGCCTGGAGAGAAGAATAGGCAGCGAGGGTTAGAATAGAGAAGCAGCTCAGCTGGCCTCTCCCCAGCCCCCAACAGCACCCCCTCCCCCTGCACTTTGCTTCTGTATGAATGAGGAGAGCAAGGCACAAAGAAGACCCCTCAGTATACAAGGTATACAAAGCATAGTCTGAAGACCCCTTGATACACAAAGAGGGCTTCTGCTCCCCTCTCTTGCCCACACTACACTCCATGCTGCCTTTCACATACAACTTCTCCACACACACAGCCTGGCCACCAAATTCTCTGAAGTGCCTTCATTTCAAGTGTCCTGCAGTAGATTTATCTATGCAGGGTGCCTACTGAATCCCATGCAATCATTTTCTCTAGGAACAGAGTGTGAAATGAAGCTAATGGGCAAAATAGTGGATATTTCTGAAATGGAAGCAATTTTCCAAGCCTGTATTTTGTGTTCAGTGTTGAAATTTTGTTCCATTTCAGCCTTTTGAGCCATTACCACATAGTTTGTCCAATTAAAACCCCCTTTTCATTCTTCCTCCCAGCTTTCCATCTCAAACATATGAGCTCCAATTAACCCACCTTGGAACTCAACATCCACAACTATCTGTAAAATATTAACCAGTGAAACTAAGAGGGTCAGTCATGATCATAATGCTCTGTAGGGGTACACAACTTTCACTTCGCAATCACAAACTCGGAGGGAGGGAGAATGGGTAGATAAGGAGGTGGGAAAGAAAAAGCCAACATTCCCTCCATCTCTCTGTGCCCCACCCCCTTTTCTGTAGGGAGCTGAAGGACAAAGAAGTCGCTAGTATTCCTACTAGACTCTCCTGGGGGCAGAGGGCCCCCCTTTTGTGTCTCTTTCCTCCCTTAGAGTCCCTTTCCCAGCTCTCTGACACTGGCTGGCTTTGTCTTCAGAAATAAAGCCTATACAAAATGCACCATTATACTAGATTTCCCTCAGATAGTCCCGATTTCAAACATTGTTGCCTTGCACCTGGCCACAGGGTTGCACATTAGTTCTGCATCCTTTCCCAGCATCTTGTGAATAAATAATACAACCAGGGACCAAAACAAAAATTTATTTATGAGGCTAACTACCTGGATTTTTTTTTTTTTTTGCTTCAGCTTTATAATGCCTTTTCAGTTTGTCAAACTCTTAACCCGCTCCTTGTCAAAGCTCCATAGCTAGTTCATTGTCTGAGTTCGAGCGGGTGCACACACACACAGTATGCTTAATCATTCCCCCTGCAACTCTATCAGACACCTTGCTTGCCTATTCCAAATATTAAGGGCATGCAGGAAGATAAGTGAGATGGCAGAATAAGGTGATCCTTGAGGAGTATAGCTTAAGCTGGGCTTATCAGTAAGCTGTTAAAAAGCAGTTCATCCAATAAAGTTGCTTAGAGATAAGGATTGGCAGGGAAGGCCAGGATCCATGTATCACCTGTGCTACTGCCACTTTTGACCCTGGTGAGAACAACCTGAAGGGAACAAGTGCATGAGAGGAACATTGAAGGTCCAGAAAACCTACTGCACCACACAGGGACAGTGACTGACCAATTGCCTTGCTTCTCTTTCAGGTTCTTCAGGTCTGTCAAAAGATTCAACATCATGCATCTACCTTTGTGTAACAATTCTGCTGTTGGCCAGAACAGAGACATTCATGTAAAGTCACACTCGTGTTTGATCCCTCACTAATAATGACTGTGTACTTCCAATATCTTAAATCTAAACATCTCAATCTGTAGCCTCCGTTTTCAGTTTGTGTTCCATTAAAAAATATAAACAATACATTAGTCCTTATGGAATTCTAATTCTTTGACCCTTCCTTTCTTCATTCCTTATTGCCTCTCCACTGCTTTCTGGTTTTGTTTTTCCTATTCCATTCATATACCTTTGCCCAATGTAACCATATAGGCTTCTTACTCATATTTATTCCCTATCCTACCCTGAAATCCACGCATGTCTGAAGAAAATGGTCAACTTGTCTAAAAGTTTGAATAATTTTTTTTTATTGTGGTAAAATACCTGTAACGCAAAGTTTACCCCTTTAATCACTTTTAAAGAGTACATTTCAGTGGCACTAAGTTGTTCACAGTGTTGTGCAATACATCTCCAGATTTTCTTTCATCTTGCAAAACTGAAACTCTATGCCCATTAAACAATAACTCCCTATTTCTTCCCTCCTCCTAGCTCCTGATAATGCTTGTTCCATTTTTTGGTCTCTATGATATTACTCTATGTACTTCATTTAAGTGGAACCATACGTCATTTACCTTTTTTTGTGATTGGCTTGCATTGCCTAATATTATGTCTAAAAGGTTCATCCATAAAGCATACATGTCATCATTTGCTTTTCAAAAATGAATAATATTTATTTGTATATATATTGCACATTTTATTCATCTGTGGACACAGGTTGCTTTCATGTTTTAGCTGTTATAAATAATGAAGCTACAAACTTAGGTGTAAAAGTGCATCTTCAAGACCCTGTTTTCAATTCTTGAGAATATAACTAGAACTGGAATTATTGGATCACTTGGTAATTCTATTTTAAATATTTGGATTACTTCTTGCTGGTAGATAGTACAAATTTTGTTGGTATTTTATACCTTTGAGAATGCAAGAATAATCTATCAATGAGCAGTCTAGCCACCCAACATTTCAGCTCCCCCATATCCACTCATTTAAGAGACAAAGTTACCACCTCAAAACAGCACACCAGGATGTCCACTTGTTGGTTCCAAATGCCTTCATATCATGGAAGGGAATTCTGATTGACATGAATACAACTATATAAAATGACCCTTGAATTTCCATAACTTCCATAGGACCATGCTCCATACGAACATCCTTTGATAGCCCAGTTTTTTATTGCTCTTCTATCTTAACTTGATCAGGTAATTGTTATAAGTTTCTACTTATAACTTGATAAATACCCAAACATTGGATTTTTGTTGTTTGATTATTCTATCGCTGCAGGAAAAAATAAAATTTAAGTACTGAACTTACTTGTTCTTACTTCCAACCAGTTTTCCCATCAGTTATCCATAGTATGGAAACCTTCCAGAAAGGATGTTGTTCATTTATCTTGGTGTTACCGTTTGTAAAACAAACAGCTTACTTTTGGTTCATCAAGAGCTATTCCTAGGTCATCAACTATTTGACAATTAAATCTCGCAATTCCTAAAGTGATTTCAATATTGGCCTTTCTTATTGGGTCTGTAATGTTCCCCAAAGTCTCATATTGAAAACATGGTCCCCAATCCAGCAAGGTTCAGCCTTCCTCTGTTAGTCAAATGGGTGGATTTAAATCACTCATAGCTCCTTAATTTATAATATTATTAATGCATTTATTATAACACTTAGAATCTGTGTAAAGTCCAAAATCTCTTCCAACCAAGTTAGGACAGAAAGTCTGTAAATTCAAGTAGTCCTGAAGCAATATAACAAGTGTAAATTGAATCCTTTTCACATGAAGTCAAGCTGTTTTTGACTCTTTTTTGAGATTGGAAATGGAAAAAATAACTTAAAAAATCAATCATGTCATTTGTGACAGCATCAATGGAACTGGAGATCATTATATTAAGTGAAAAAAGTCAGGCACAGAAAGACAAGCACCACACGATCTCATTCGTATGTGCAATATAAAAAAATTGATCTCGTAGAAATTGAGAGTTTATTGGCAGTTGGAAAGGCTGGGGAGAAAAGGGGAAATTATAGTTAGATAGGAAAAATTTTCTTGTGTGCTATTGCACAGTAGGGTGACTATAACAAACTATAATGGACTGTGTATTTCAAAAAAAAGCAATTTATTTGAAATAATAAATTTTTGAGGGGATAGAAATGTTTAACCTGATTTAAATATTGATTAACATATATTAAAACATCACATCACCCATTAATGTACACAATTTACTATTTTAGGTGTTAATTAAAATATGAAATTAGGTCCCGGGAGGGTAACTCAGCGATAGAGTGTGTGCTTAGCATCCATAAGTCCCCAGATTCAATGCCCAGTGGAAAAATTAAAAATATATAAATTTAATTTAAAGAAGAGAATCTCAAAATGAAAAGAATCCATCACTGAGTTCTGATCTCCTAAGGTGTTGCATGTTCCCCACGGCATGAACCATGCCAGGGACTGCTGATGTAGGGTAATACCTCAGTCAAGCATTGATAACCTACCACTAGTTTCTGTGAATCATCCACATTTTTTATGGGTCACACAAGGCTATTGTATAGAGAAAATTTTGACACCATTCTCTAACAGCTAAAATTTAATTCAATAAAGTTCTAATTTTTTTTTCATGTATCCGATACTGTTCAAATCAACAATGTGTGTGGGTTTAGGTAGTAATACTGGTTCCCACTTAGGAGGTCTTATTAGTGCTACCTTAATGGTGAATTTACATTACATCTCTATCGCAATACTGTACAGACTAGTTGTTCTCCAGTCAGATATTATTCCATGTTAATATTGCATTCAGGTAAAGAAGATATAAGCATTTCACATAAAATCTGTTTACATGTTTCATTTTTCATTTAAATTTTAACTTTAATCCCACCCATTGCTACATCTTCATGTCCTCCCAATCTAATTTTAGCTACTTTTAGTTGTTCACCAGCATATTTTGGAATCACAGTTCAGGGGAATTCCATATTGAAGATCCCCAGAAATGGTCCCACCCTTTACTATTTTCCATCCTTTGAAGATTTTACTGAGTTCCTTGGTATATGGTCTAATTCCCCACCCAAGAGTTGGGAAAATAAACACTAGATCCTTCAGTAATCTTTATGCTGAACAATTGGCTGGGCCACTGACCATTCAGGTATCTCATTGTTACATTTGCCTCTTATTTTGAAAACTCTCCCCAAACTAGAGTAAGTAGAATAGATGCATTTAGAGCTCTTCATCATTGGGGGAACAGTAGGGCATCCCACAAATCCACATAACCTCTGACAGTGCTGTCATAAGACATTTATGTTGATCCCATCAATGCTTACTCTACTCATTTGATTCCTTCACAATCACTTAAAGACATTCATTTTGCTGAAATTTGTCTTTTGATATTTCCTTTGTCTCCTCCATTCTCTTTTGGATCTAATTTTTTTAGTTAATACCCATAAGGGAAAGTAGACACAATAGATTTATTTGACCCAGCATCTTCGACCATCTGTTGATTTTCAGCAGTAGGTTTACATGAGATGCCTTGCAAAGGAATTCCCTTTGGCTGTGTTTACCATGATCTGGACATAGAAATCATTAAATGAATAAACATCCTGATCAACATAAAACCAATCCATCACAGCATAAATACGCAACATATCAGCTGCTTAATCTGGGAAGTTCTATTTGAAAAAATAGGAGGGTCAATTTTCCTTCTCAAGGTAACAAAATTACAGTGGCTTTATCAGTTTATGGGAATGGCTTCCCCAGGGTATTAATCAGCTGTGTGGTTTCAGCATGTACATACATGTTATTGATGAATAATGGAATCTGGGTCTCAAATCAACTCAAATATGCTCCTTTATACTGTAACTTTTAAAGTAAACTGTTCCCCAAAAGGTCAAATTCTTAATTAAATTTTAAAAAGTTTCTCCAAAAAGTTTATAGTGATCCACAAAATAATACGACTACTTTGCATTCTAGTCTTTGGTTTGAGTATTTTCTTGTTTTGTTTTCCTCTCCCCAACTTGTATTACTCTATTTGTGACAAGAGGTCATAGAGGTAAAATGTACGGTTCCTGAATAGTTTTTCATTTGATGGCAAACCTGAGGTCAGTAGTGATAGCTAGAACGAGCCAGAATCCAACTTTGGTGCAGCTCCAGAATCAGCCTATCACTCATTTATTTTAATGTTAGCTATTACAAATAAAAATAACAAAGATATTGCACATTTATCTTTTTTATTATTACTCTGCATTTCTAAAGTATTCAGTGAGCCAGTTCTTAAGGAACTGGATCTATTATTTCTAAATCCTCTTGGAAATACTTTACCTTTGGTAAGATCACAATACAAATGCTGTCTCATAATCTCAAAAATTGGGTGACTTGGTAACCATACATCCATCACAAGTTTTTCATGCCTTGCTCTTTTGTCATCATGATCATCATCAACAAGAACTTAGCAAATTTCAGTGAGTCAGAATCATTCTTGTGAATTCCATTATGGTACCAACTTGTGAACTGGGTTCCTTAGACCCACCCGCCTTCAGGCCCTATGAGCCACTTGAAGAATTCACATAATTCAGAAAAGCTATCATAATATGGTCAGTAAAATGAAAAATTAAAAAAAGAAAAAGGAAGACAGGGCAAAGTCCAAGAGAAAACAGGTGAATATTTCCAGTTGTCCTTTCATGGGGAGTCTTTTAGAGGAGATAATTCTCTCAGCAACATACTTGAAGAGATGTCCCCCAAAGATCCTCAACTGAGCTTTGGCATTTTTTATTGCAGACCACTCACATAGGCACAAAGCACCTACATGACTGCTAAATTCAGGCTATAACTCTCAGAACAAAGTAAGACACTCACCATAAGTCATATTATGGATTTAAACTATCTGATTAAACTGGTACCATATGGTCCACTGATTCAGGCATACAAAGAAATTCTTATCAGGAAGAGTATTCCATGAGCTTAAGAACTTGTATCTGAGGATCAGGTAAAGGGGCAGCTCTGAAGATGTACCTTTCTTGTCAATAGTGTGTGTTAGCAGCCCAACCCTGCTGGCCTAACCATTTCCTAAATAATTTTATGAATTCATCATTGCTTTTATACAAAAATCAGAAATTTATAGAAATTTAAAAGTAAGGAAAACTAGAGATCAATTTCCCCAGTGAACATATAAGAAAAAAAATCTTTAACAAAATATGTAAATTGAATTTAGAAATAATTAAAATTTCTAATTGCCAGGACCAATTAAAATTTATCTCTAAAATGGAAGGTAAAAACAACAGAATTTACAGTTATATGATTATATGATAAAATGTAAATATGATAATATGTATGCTATATGATATAGTATATGTTTTACACTAAAATATAACATGAATAATAACATCCAGGTGTGGTGTTGCATACCTGTAATTCCAGCAGCTTGGGAGGCTGAGACAGGAAGATCTCGATTTCAAAGACAGCTTCAGTAATTTAGTGAGGGAGGTCTTAAACAACTTAGAGAGATCCTGTCTCAAAAACAAAAGAAAACAACAACAAAAAACTAAGTTCTCCTGGGTTCAATTCCTTGTACCAAAATAATTAACAACAACAACAACAACAATAATAATAATAATAATAATAATAATATACAATAATATAGGATAGTATATGTTTTAGCATTTTTAACTCTATGACAAAAGAACTGAAAAGAACAGTTTTAGGAGGAAGTTTATTTGGGAAGGGGGCTCACAGTTTCAGAAGTCTCAGTCTCACCTTGGAGCTCAAGGTGAGGCAGAACATCATGGCAGAAAAATGTGATGGAGGGAAGCAGCTGGGAACATGGCACCAGGAAGCAGAGATAGAGACAGAGTTAGAGATAGAGAAAGAGATAGTCTCTTCATCACGACAAAATATGAAGCCTCAAGATATACCCCCAATGACCTACTTCCTCCACCACACCTGACCTGCTTTCAGAGTTAAGCCTCTCCTAACCCAATCATTTCACCTCTAAAACTTCTTGTGTTATCTCACAGATGAGCTTTTAGGGAACACTCAAATCTAAACCCATAACAATAATATATATATATATATATATATATATATATATATATATATATACACACACACATTTACACACAATATATCAGATAGTATCTATCATGATGTTATGTATGTTATATTTTTCATAATGGTATGATCATATATAATAAAAAATGAAAACCATAGAATCATATTAGGAGATGCAGGGAATTCATATAACAAATTAAAAGCCCTTTTCCATTAAAAAACTATCAACAATCTGGAAATAGACAACATCTTTTATAAACTGATGAGGAGCATCTGTGAATTATTTACAGATAGCAACATGCTTAATAGAGAAAGATTTAATATTTACCCTTAGAGAAAAAAGAGGAAAGCCTTGCTGTCTCATCACTTCTAGTCAATATTATATTCCAAGTTCTAGTCAATGTAACTAAGCAAAAAATACTAATAAAATAAATAATAAATGAATTCCATAAAGATTAGTAAGAGTTAAAACTCCATTCATCCACCCAGCAATGTAATTTTATTCAATCATAAAAAATTGACATCCTATTGTTTGCAGCAAAATGGATAGAGCTGTAGGGCATTATGGTAAATGAAATAAATGAGATGCACACATTCTGTCTCATGCATGGATGTTAAAATAATAAAAGTTGATTGGAATGTATGGTCATGAATACTAGAAGCTGAGCAGGGGGGTATGGTGTAGAGTGGGAGGTTAAATGACAGGTACCCAAACACAGTTAGATGGAAATAATAAGTTCCATTGTTCTTCAGAACACTGGGGGACTGTATTCACAACTTACATATTTTATGAATAACTAGAGGAGAGAAGTTTGATGGTTAAATTAATGAAAAGAAGATGGAAATGTTAATTACCCTGATTTAATGACTACATATTTTATACATGTATTGAAATAGCACACTTGTACCTCATAAATATGTACAAGTCTCTAAATAATCATTATGCATTAATCTCAAAATTTTAAATGTTTAAGGAGATGGAAATGTCAACTACTCTAATTTAATCATTATACTTTGTAAAAATGTACCATATTGTCACATGATATTCCATAAATATGTTCAATTAAAATAATAATTTTGAAAAATATTTCAAAAGTGGCAAAGCATGCCTTTATGTAAATAAAATAATGATTTCTGTAGAGAACCTTCTTTTAAGGAATATACAAAACCTATTGTGACTCAGAAGTGCATTTAACAAGGTTATATGTTTTACAATATTAAAATAAAAGATATACACATAAATTCACTATTAATAAGCATTGGAAAATATTAAAATAATACTTATAACAGCACTTTAAAATTAAAAAAAATCTTACTGATAGGAATTCCAAACTGAAAAGTATGACATATTGCTGTGACAAATTAAAAATTGTCCCAATGAGTTCACAGAATGTATAGATCTGAAACAGATCTACAGGTAAAATGGAATCTAAAATAATCTCAATAATAAATAATATACATTTTGTGGGAATTATCCATCAGGAAAATACAGCTTAGAGACGGTTCAGAAATTACAACACATAAAAGAAAAAAATTGACTTATCAATCTTTTAAAATTTGCTTTATAAAAGTTAACTTTCAATAGTGCATTTTGGTTTAGAAAACTTTCTTTAGTCTTTTCATTTATTTTTTCAACAGCACATTGCTGAGTGACAAATTATCTTACTTTTTTCTTCATCTGAAAACGTCTTGATTCTCTTCATCCCCAAACTAAATTTTCAGTAGATATGAGATTCAGGAGTGACAGTCCTTTTCATTCAGAACTCGAAAATTGTCATGCCACTTCCTTCTGGCTCCCATGGCTTCTGGTGAGAATTCTGCTGTTTTTTGAAATTGCTTTCCCCCCTCAGGTAAGGTGTTGTTTCTCCCTGACTGCTTTCGAAAGTTTTCCTTTGTGTATTAGTTTTCTGAAGTTTGACTACGATGTACCTTGGTGTTCATTTCTTCAGGTTTTGTTTTAGTCAGCTTTTTCATCTCTGTGACCAAGAACTGACAAGAACAACTTTAAGGAGAAAAAGTTGATTTGGGGCTTAAAGATTCAGGGGTCTCATTCAATAGATGGCCAGGACTTGGCACCAGGAAGGAGAGAGGGGGCAGAGTGGGGGGGGGGGTTGGGGAAGAGAAACTCTTCTTACCATAGCAAAATATATGTCCCAAAGGCACACTTCCATCAACCCAGCTTCTCCAGCCACATCCTACCTATGTATAAGTTACCACCCACTTAATCCCTATCAGAGGATTAATGTATCATAACCTAATCATTTCACCTTCATACTTTTTTGAATTGTTTTACACATGAGCTTTTGTGGGATACCTACTATCTAAACCAAAACAGATTTATTCTGTTTGGACATCATTTAGTTTCCTGAATACATATTTCTATGTCTTCTTCCAAACTTGGGAAGTCTTCAGTCATTATTTCCTTGGTAGTTTTCCAGTCTGCTATCTTTCTCCCCCTCCTTTTAGAACTCATATTATAAGAAGTTCAGATCTCTTATTACAGTGCCAGAGGTTGTGGAGGCTCTATTCATTTCTTTAATTTTTCCAATCCATTTTCTCTCTGTTTTTTATGATTGGGTAATTTTTAAATTGTCTTATCTTTAAGTTTGTAGATTTTCACCCCACCATTCTATCCGTTTTTCTGTTGAACTTATGCTGTGCTATCTTCAATCATTAGTTATAGTACTTCTTGGTAGTTCTTGTAAGGTTGTCTATATACAGCATCATGTTGCCTGTGAATATATACTACCTTTTTTCTTCCTTTTTAATCTACCTGGATCTTTTCCTTCTTCTAACCTGGCACCAGCTAGGACTTCCAGTATAATGTTGAATAGAAATTGTAACTTCTGGTATTATTCCTGAAATTATAAAGAGAACATTTAGTTCTTTATTACTATGTATGACTTTAGAGGAGATTTGTCTTAGATTCTTCTAGCTGCTTTAAGGAAGTTCTTTTCAGTGCTATTTGATATTTCTATCATGCATAGATATTGGATTTTAGGAAATGATTTCACTACATATTTTGAGGTGAATGTATAATTTTCTACTTTATTCTCTAAATAATGAATTGTGTTGGTAAATTTTTAACATTAAAACTAGCTTTCATAATCTCCACTGGATCATGATTTATTATATTTTTACATATTGATGGATTTACTATGCTAATATTTTATTAAGAATTTTTAATATCCATGCTCATGAGGAAATTAATCTTAGTTGTTCCATAATGTCTTTATTTGATTTCATTATCAGGGTAATCAGAGCATGAAAAAAAAATGAGTTGGAAAAATTTCCACCTTTCTTTTTAATGAGATTTTTTATAAGATCAATATAATATTCTTCTTAAACTTTATAAAATTTACCAGTGAAGCTATCTGCTATCTGGGTTAGGAGTTATTTTTTTTTCTTAGTGGGAAGGTTTTTAATAACAAATCCTTAGAAAGATCTATAAGATTACATTCTTATAAGTAATCAAGTTGTAAGAAGGAGAAGATACAAAAATTTCGTATGCAGAAAACCATATGTCACTAAAAGGATATATAGAAATATATCATACACAGACAATTTCATACACAGAAAACCAAATGTCACTAAAAGGATATATAGAAATGTTTGAAAACATTTATTTCATTTAATCAGAAAACCTAAGTGAAATGGACAAATCACTCAATTTATTAGCATCAGCAGGGCAATGGTCCAGGTAACATGTCCAGTGGATTATCAATGACCAAACTAGTGGACATGTTGACATTCCTTTCCTGTAGTAACCAGACAACACTATTGCTTTTATTGGAACATTCTTGCAGGAATAAAGATTGCTCACTTGTAGACTGATGATGGTGTTAAATGACCTCAGTTTACATATATCCTTATAGAGGACACTTCTTTCTCTATCCCTTTCCTTCTGAACCTAATGTCCCCTACAAAGTCATATTTAAATTCATATTTAATGGTAAAATATGGAATTCTTTTGTCATAATTTCAGGAATAAGGTAAGGAGGTCCACTTTTACATTTCTGTCCAACGTTATACAAGATTTTCTAGCTGGTATACAATAAGGTAGAAGAAGGAAGAAAAGATTATGCATTTTAGAAAGGAAGAGATAAAGCAGTCTTTATTCTGAAACAACATGCCTGTAGATATCTTTATAAAAACTACAGAAAAGTTCTGTAACTCATAAGTGAAAGCAGTAAAGTGTAGAACAAAGGTTCAGCGGAAAAATGGAGGGGATAGAGAACAGAATTTGTGAGCTTGAAGATAGAAAAAATGTAAATTACCCCATTATCACAACAGAGAGCAAATGGACTGGAGAAAATAAAGAAAGGAATAATAGAGCCTCAGCAACCTGTGGGACTATAATGAGAGATCTAAACTTCATAAAACTTCAGTGTTTATAATCATATAATTAGTTTAGAAAATCCACTAATGTGCTCCACAAAGACTATCAAGAAATAATAACAAATTCTTTGGAAGATAGAGAAGACAATTTCTAGAGTTCACACATATCCTTCTAAAGGTCAATTTTAACAAAACTGGCATACAAAGATACAAGGATGTGTGGTTCACGTACAAAAGAGGGAATTTTTTTTCCTCCGAGAAAGCTCCATTTCTTATTAAATTAGTGACTTACTAATTCTTTAAATTAATGACTTGCTAGGTCACTAATTTAAATCAAATATTTTACATCAACTACTTCAAATTACTAAAGAAAAACATATATGAATAATCAAAAAAGTATCAAGACTGCCACAAAAATAAATAATATTAGTAAAGTGATGGATTTATATTTTAAAAGGACCAGATATAATTTTTAGGGAAAAAGTACAATAACTGAAATAAAAATATTCTAGAAGGGTGCAACAGTAAATTGAAGCTGGCAGAGGAAATAATTAACAAATTCAAAAATAGCTCAATGGAGATGGCCCAATTGAGATGAAGATTTTTAAAAATTTAGAAAATCAGCTTCATGGATCTGTTAAACCCTAGGAAATATAACAATACATGCATAATGGGAGTTTGGAGGACATGGAAAAGAAGAACACCAGAAGAGTATTTCAAGGAGAAATAGGCACCAATTAGATGAAAAATATGATCATATCTATGTATATTAAGTATATCCAAATAAAATTAAATTCAGACACATTCATATCTGGATACATTGTGATTAAAATGTCAAAGTCAGAGACAATGAGAACTCTTGAAATTAACAAGAGTGGAGCAACTCAACAGAGATAAGCCATCATTGACAGTAACAGGTACTTGCTCATAAGAAACCCTAGAGAAGAGGAGGTAGTAGGGTGTATACTCAATATGCTGGGGTGAAAAATGACTGTCCATCAGCAATTCTTACATCCAGCAGATGTATCCTTCAAAATATATGGAATAAATTAATATCTTTATAAACAAACAGACAAAACTAAGAGAATTTTTTGTTAATAAGCCTGTGCCACAAAAAAAAAAATACTGAATGGAATTTATCCAGATGAAATCATAAGACCCTGGAAATAGTCTTAATAGAAGTAACTACTTGCATGAATATAAAAGACAATATAATTGGATTTGTTGTTTGTAACACTTTTTAAAATCCTATGTAATTTAAATGGCAATTGCATAAAGCAATGATTATAAATCTGTGCTGATGGGATTAAACTATATAAAGATATAATTTGAATGACAATTACAAGACAAATTAGTTGGAGCGAACACAGCTATAAAGGAGCAAATTCCTTGTATACTATAAAATTAAGGTGGTATTAATCTGCACTAGATTGTTTTAAACTAAGATGTTAATTATAATGATTGAGGCTACCATTAAGAAAATAACTTTAAAACATACTGTGAAAGAAAAGTCAAGGGAATTAAAATGTTATACCAGAAAACATATATTTAACAAAGAAGATTTAGAAGTTTACAGTAGGAATAGAGAAACAGAAAAGATGTAAGCTATAGAAAAATACAGCAAATTGGCAGGTGAACAACTTAAATTATCAATAATTCCATGGAATGCAAATCAATCAAAATCAAACCAGAGGGATTAATATAAAAATAACCATTATCTTTCTAAATGAGATTTTAGCTTTAAGGACACAAACGATTCAGGTGGGGAAAAAAGTTAAAATATGCACCAAACAGTTTTCAACAATAGAGCTAGAGTGCCTAGACTAGCATTACAGACATTAATCTTTAAGACAAAAAATATTAGAGAAAAAGAAGGGTGCCTGATAATGATGAATGTTCCATCTATTACAAAGATAAAAGAATTATAAACATATTCATCTAACAACAAAGCCCTCAAATACATGAAGCAATACAGAATTGAAGGGAGAAATAAACAATTCAACCATAATTATTTGGTACTTCAATACCCTACTTTCAATAATGGATAGAACAACTAGAGAGAAAATTAACATGGAAATAGAACACTTGAATAGCACAAAGAACCAATTACACATAATAGACAAATGCAAAACACTTCACCCAACAATAGAAGAGTGTACATTCTATTTATGTGCACACAAAACATTGTCCAGGGAGACCATATGTGAAGACACAATTTGATTTTCAATAAATTCAAAAGGATTTAAATCATAAATAGTATATTCTTCAACAAAAATGAAATGAAAATCAAAGAAACAAAAAATGATGGGAAAGTCACAAATATATAGAAGTTAAATTACTCCTTAATAACTGATGTAAACTAAGGAAATAAAACTGAAATTAGAAAATATTTTAAGAAATATAAAAGTGAAAACACACAAAACCAAATTTTGAAGATCACAAAATAGTATTTAGAGAAATATATACATATATATTGGTATAAAAAAGATGTCAAATGAAATAAACTTATTTTCCCCCAGCTAGAAATAAGTGATAGCTAATTAAAGGCAAAACATACTAAAAAAAGAAATAAGAAAGATGATGGTGGAAATATGTAAATTATAGAGTAGAAAATTAATAAACTTATTGAACAAACCGAAATTGCTTATACAAAAAATAAGTATAATTGGCAAACATTTGCTTAGGCTAAAAAAATTAAAAAACAGAGAGGATACAAATTACTAAAGTTATAAATCATAAGCAAGACCTTATATAAATAAGGACTTTATGGGAGTGCTATGAATGACTATATTTTTTTATATAACCTAGATGAAATGGAGAAATTTCTTAAAAGACCCAAACTGCTGAAATTGGCTAAAATAATAGAAAATTGGAATAGATTTACAATGAACAATAAGATTGATTAGTAATTTTTAAAAAAAGCTTCTCCAAAAGAAAAACTTTCTGAGGACTGAAGATATCTTCATAGAGAATACTACCAATTATTGAAAAGAGGAATAGCAATCATTCTTAAAATCTAAAAGAATACAGACAAATGAAGTTCTTCACAATTCATTCTCTGAAATGAGTATTTCCCTGATACCAAAACTAGACAAAAATATCACAAGAAGTGAAAACTACATCCCTATAACTGTATATGCTAAAATCCTCAACAAAATAACAATAACAGCAACAACAAATCCCACAAATCCAGGCTCATATAAAATGATTATTCAGTATGGCTAAGTAACATCTTTTTTTTTCACAGAGAAAAGATATATCTTTGGTGAATTTGCACTGCACACACTTAAAAATTTAATTTTTTGTGGTTTAAAATCTTTTATTTTTTTACATTTGAATCAGATGGGATATAATTTCTCATTATTCTGAGTGTACAGGTTGCAGAATCATTTATTACAGGATGTAAGAGTCGTTCAACACAGGCAAATCAATTAATGAAGCTCTCTGTATTAATAAAATAAAGGATAAAGGCCAAATGATCATCTCAATAGTTATGGGGAGCTGGGTGCCATTTGTAATCCCAGTGGCTCAGGAAGCTGAGGCAGGAGGATCAAGGGTTCAAAGCCAGCCTCAGCAAAAGTGAGGTGCCAAGCAACTCAGTGAGACCCTGCCTCTATATAAAATACAAAATACGTGAAGATGTGGGTCAGTGGTCGAGTGCCCCAGAGTTCAATCCTCTGTACCCCCTCCCTCCCAAAAGAGTAATAATTATGGGAAAAGTCTTTGAAAATATTCAACAGTAGTTCATTATATAGATACTGAACTAATTAGGAACAAAAGATAACTTTCTTAACCTGGAAAATGGCATCTATGAAAAGCCATGGCTAACACCATATTATTGGTGAAAGACTGAACACTTTTCCCTGGTGACCAAGAAAGAGACAAAGACATCTGTTGTCACCATTTCTATTCATATTGAATAGGGCTTATGGCCAGGAAAAGTTATCAAGAAAGAAAACAAGCAATCCAGGACTGCAAAAGAAGAAATAAAACTACTATCTGTTGAGTACTGCATAATAATATATACAGATATATGATTTCCACAAGATCCTATTCAAAACTTGAAGTTAATTTATTAGAGTAGTTTTGCAGACTGTACATTTTCAATATTGAAAAACATATTGTAAATAATATATAATGCAAATAGGAAATAAAGAAAATAATTAATTTATCAAGACAAGTACATGGATTGCACACTGAAAACCACAAAAAAGAGACTGAATAAGATCTAATAAAACGTAAGCATACCCCATGTCTATTGGCTATCAAAACTCATATTTTTAATATGGCCATATTTTCCAAATTATTCTATAGATTCAACACAATTTTTATTGAAATCAAGCCTAGTTATTTTTTATCTTTGCAGAAATTGTCAGGCTGATTTTAAAATTTTTATGGTAATACAAGAAACTTAAAATATCCAAAATAATACTGAAAAAAGAACAAAGTTGGAAGGCTCATATTTCTCAATTTTAAAATTCATGAGATGGTAATTGTGTTAGTCCATTTTTTTGTTGCTATCATGTAATACCACAGAATGAATACTTTATAAAAAAAAAGGATTTATTGCGCTCACAGTTATGAAGTTTCGGAAGTTCAAGATCTGTCAGCTGTTTTGCATTAAGTTCCTTCTTGCTCTTGCGGTCTTCCTGAAGAGTTCTAAACTGGCATAGGCAACACATGGTGAGACCATGTGATACTAACACATGGTAGGACCTAAGTTGTGTATTTTTCCTTTCCCTATATCGTCAGTAAAGCAATCATGAGGACCCCACCCTGATGATCTCATCTAATCTCAATTAAGTTATAAATTGCCCATATCCACAAAAACATACACACATGATTTCAAAGACTAAGGTTCAACATGGATTTTGGAGAGGGTATTCAACCACAGCAGTAATCTAAAGAATCCTGTACTGAGATGAATACAGTCATATAGATCAATGGACTAGAACTGAAGGGAAAAGAAATAAAGCCATGTATTTGTGATTAATTGGTTCTTTAAAAAATATTTTTTTAGCTGTACATAACAGTAGAGTATAATTTTTCATTTTATATATACATGGTCATTCTAATTAAGATCCCATTGTTGTTGTTATACATGATGTGGAGTTATACTGGTCATGTATTCATATATGTACATAGGAAAGATATGTCTAATTAATTCTATAGTCTTTCCTATTCCCATCCTCCCTCCCTTCCCTTCAATCTCCTTTCTCTAATACAATGAACATCTCTATTCTTCCATTTCCCACCCCCAAGACATATCAGAAAGAACATTCAGCCTTTGCATTTTGGGGATTGGCTTATTTCACTTAGCATGATAATTTCCATTACATTCCTTTACTGGCAAAGTCCATAATTTCATTCCTCTTTATGGGTGAGTTATATTCCATCAGATATACGTATCGCATTTTCTTAAGGTACTAAATAGATACTTCATGGAATAAGAAATATAAATGGTCAATAAACATATAAAAATGTTCAACCTCTCTAGCAATTAGAGAAATGCAAACTAAAACTATAATGAGATTCCATATTACTCCATTCAAAAGGGCAATTATCAAGAATACAAACAACAATAAATGTTGGTGAGAATGTTGGGGAAAAGGTATACTCATACATTGCTGGTGGGACTGCAGATTGGTGCAACCATATGGAAAGCAGCATGGAGATTCCTTAGAAAACTTGGAGTGGAACCACCATTTGACCCAATCATCCCACTCCTCAGCATATACCCAAAGGATTTAAAATCAGCATACTATAGTGACTCATGCACATCAATGTTTATAGCAGCTCAATTCACAATAGCTAAACTATGAAACCCACCTGGGTGCCTTTCAACAGATGAATGGGTTATCCGGTGGTTTTGAACAAGAGTTCCAAAACAATTCATTGTGGCAGAGTAGTCTTTTCAACTAATAGTCTCAGGAAACTGGATATGCCTTGTGCAAGTTCCAAAAAGTAACTGAAAATTGGCCAGAGATGGAATATAACAGCAAAATCTAAAATCAACAGAAAGCAAATAAAACTAAAAAAACTAAAAAAAAAATTAGAAGGGAACACAGATTTTACTTTTCAAAACCATGTGTTAAACAAGGTTGTATGTGGTCATAGGTAATGGATGTGACACAAAAAGCACAAGTAACAGAAAAAGATAATCTGGCTTTTTAACTATTAAAATATTTGCATGTGTGTGTGGGTCATTTAAGTTACACTACCAAAGATGAAAGGAAAACCCAAAAAATGGGAGAAAATATTTGTAATCCATATGGTAAGAGCTTAGTAGCCAGAACATAAAGAAGTCTTACAATTCAAAAAAAGACAAATAGCTCAGTTAAAAAAATGGTCAAAGTACTTAAATCAATGTGAATACAAAGAATACATATAAATTGCTAATAAACAAATGGAAATATGCTCACCATGATTAATTATTAGAGAAATAGGCATCAAAATCATGACGTAGCACTTCACTACCCCAGGATGGTCCTAATAAAAATGATAGGCATCAGCAAGTATTGTAAAGGATACTGTGAAGTTGGATCCATCTTGTGTTGCTGTTGTGAATGTAAAATGGTGATGCCACTTCTGAAAACACTCTAATAATACATTATGAAAGCAAAAACAAAACTCTGATCCTGAAGTGACTGTATGACTCAGCAACTCTACACATAAGTATATGCTTTGAAGATTAAACTGACAGGGAAACATACTTGTACATGAATGTTTGCAGCAGCACTATTCACAAGAGCCAAAAGAAAGAATGAATTGACATGCACATCAATTCAGGAATATGTAAACAAAATTTGTGAGAGTATGGTCAAACAATAAAATATTCTTGTACCAAAAAATAAATTAAATATTGATACATACTGTGACACAGATGAATCTTCAAAACATTATTCCAAGGGAACAAAATTAGACATAAAAGACCTTCCAAAGGTCATACATTGGACGGTCCTGATTAAATGAGATATCCAGAATAGACAAATCCCTAGAGATTAGAAGTAGATTAGTGGCTGACAGGGTTCTTGGAGAAGGACTGTTAATTGCATTAGTGACTGTTAATGGGTGCATGGTTGTATTGAGGATAATTAAAATGTTCTGGAACTCTATAGTTGTGACCATTGCAAAACTTTTTGGAATATATTAAAAACCACTGAATATTGCACTTTCAAAGGGTAAGTTTTATAGTTGTAGCTCCATAAAAATAGTATGTAATAGTGGCAGAGGGGGTAGACCCACTGATCAGTGAAACAGAATAGAGAAATTAGAACACATTCATCAAGTGAGGCCATTTTCAACAAAGGAGCAAAAGTAATTAAATGGAAAAATGAAAGCCTTTTCAACAAATATCTCGAGAGCAATTGAACAACCATAGATAAAACAATGAATATGACCTACCTTTCACCTTCTCCAAAGGTTACTTCAAAACTGCTTACACAGTTAAAAGTGGTAATGTAAAACTTTAGAAAGAACAGAGGAGAATATTTTCCATGTATACAACTAGAAAAGAAGTTCTTAAGCCAAAACCTAAATTCCATAAGTTGATAAATTGGACTTCACTAAAATTAAGCCAAAGCCACCATAAGCTGGGCACACTGGTACACACCTGTAATCCCAGAGACTGGGATGACTCAGGCAGGAGGATTCCAAGTTCAAGGACAGCCTCAATAATATAGTGAGACCCTAAGGAACTTAGTGAGACACGGGTCTCAAAAGAAAAAAATAAAAAGGGCTGGGTATGTGGCTCAGTAGTTAAGCACCCCTGGGTTCAATCCTTATACCACAAAACAAACACCCATCAGACTTGCCTAAAAACAAAAACAAACTCAAAAAACAAAAAACAAAAAAAAATAGAAAAGAAAAGGAAAAGTGGGAAAATGCCACACGATGGTGGCTAGTATGTAGAGAAAATGAATCAATTATTCATGCTGGTAGAAATTCAAAATGTCATGGAGTCATTCTGGACAACTGACAGTTTTTAAAAACCTAACATGCCAAGTGCAGTGGAGCAATCCTGTAATGCCAGTGACTTGGGAGGCTGAAGCAGGAGGACTGCAATTTTGAGGACAGCCTCAACAATTTAGCAAGACCCTGTCTCAAAGAATAATAAAAAACGTGGGCTAGTGTTGTAGCATGTGCTCCTCCTGAGTTCAATTCCCAATACTAAAACAAAACAAAACAAAGGAAAAACCAACAACCAAACAAAGAAACCTACATAAGCAAACCTAACGTCAACCAACAGAGGACTAAAAGATTTACCCAATCATGGATTGAACCATCCAAAACTGTGAGTCAAAATAACCCTTTTCTCATATTAAGTACATTATCTCAGGTGTTTTTTATTGTGATGAAAATCTGAATAACATAAACAAAGATTCCCTTAAATTACTGTCTGAGAAAACTGTCGTACATCTATACCGGGGAATACTACACAGCAATAAAAAAAGAATGAAATATTGATATACAACATATGAATCTCTAAAGAACTATTTTGAGTGGAAAAAAAGTCAAACTCAAAAGGATTCTATGATTCTCTGTATAAACTCCTATAAATTACAAAATTATCATTGATATTGAGAACATATTATTGCTTGCTGGTTTTTAAGGATGGGGATAAACTTGAAGAAAGCAAATGTGGATGATAAAGGGAAACATGATGCTAGTGGTGATGGAAACATACTGTGTCTTCATTGTATCAATGCCAATATCCTGTTTGGGACATTATACTAGAGTTTTATAAGATGCTAGCACTGGTAGAAAGCATATAAAGAGTACACAAGATCCCTCTGTATTATTTCTTTTTTTTAAATTTATTTTTTTAATTGTAGTTTTAAATGGATACAATACTTTATTTTATTTATTTATCTTTATGTGGTGCTGAGGATAGAATCCAGGGCCTCCCACATGTTAGGCAAGTGCTCTACCATTGAGGCACAACCCCAGCCTGCTCTGTATTATTTCTTATAACCATCTCTTAATATACAATTATTTCAAAAATTTATTTAACATTTTTATTCCTATTGTGTTGTTAAAATTTTTGCTGCTGTGATCTAAAGATCCTACAAGAACAATTTTAGATGAGGAAAAGTTTATTTGCACTAATGATTTCAGAGGTCTCCTTCCATTTCATTGCTCTGGAATTGGGGTAAGGCTGAACATCATGGTGGGAAGGTATGGAGGAGGAAAGTAGCATCAGACACGGCAATTAAGAAACAAAAAGAGCTCTGTTCATCAGGGGACAAAATATAAACCCCAAAGGCATGCCTTAGTTTACCCACCTGCTTCATATATACCCTACTTGCCCACAGTTACTACCCAGTTAATCTCTATCAGTAGATGAATGTACTGATTAGGGTAAGACTCTCATAACCCAATCATTTTACCTCTAAACTTTCTTGCATTGTCTCACATTCTTCTTTTCTTTTTTTTTTAAAAATTTACTTGTAGATGGACACAATACCTTTATTTAATTTATTTATTTGCATGTAGTGCTAAGGATGAACCCCGTGTCTTACATGTGCTAGGCAAGCATACTACCACTGAGCCACAACTCCAACCCCTCAGACATGAGCTTTTGATGGACACCTCATAGCTAAACCATAATACCTACTTATTAACAAGGAAAATTTGGAAAGTAAGATTTTTTAAATCCACACAATTTGTTTTAGCATTTCAAAGTATGAAACAGGGATAAATTTAATAAATCACAAGCAAAAGTAGTACATTGGCAATGTTAAAACTCTGACTCACCAAATATACATCACCTTTGACAATTTGTCCAGGACCTTAGATGCAAGCTTACTTTTGCTCTCCACAGGTAGGGAACAAAGCTATTATTTCTGAAATCAGGATAATGTATCTATAGGACCTAATTTTCTGAAGCTTATTTCTTCTAATTTATTCTCTCACACCTAATGCATCTCTGGGTGCCTCTTCCTATAACACCACAATTTTCTCTCACTAGCATCCCACTCTAAGGACCTTAGAGCACATTTGAAGGCATAAATCTCTGCCCTTATTTTGAAGTAACATCCCCACAGTCATTTACCTTCTGAAATCATCATACCCCAGAGCGTGATGTTCTGTCCCTTTATTCAATATAAATTTTAAATGTCCTTCTTTAAACTCTAAATGATAGGGAAACAAAGATAAATAAAACACCCTGTCTGTCCTCTAGGCATTCACACTATTGAGGATGCACTAATTCATTTAAGAAGACCTCAAATTACAATAGACCTGTCTCAGTAAACTTATGTGGATGGTAAAGAAGCCTAGAAACCTGTCTCCTTGGCAACAATTTCCACTCTACTCATTGCCTGAGGACTGATTTCCTTTCCTTCTTTCTCCTCCCCTCCCATTCTTCTTTGTCTAGATCAGAATGAATTTCAGTGCCACACACATAATACAAGAAAGAAAGTGCAGGAAAGAGAAAACAGAACCTATAAGTGTTGTCTATTGCCGGCTAGAAGCTGTGTCTGGCTCTGTGCATTCATTTCTTAAGGGAGTCTCCGAGTGATTAGATTAGTTCAGTGTTATCATTTCCCTTATCCTGGGAAGATACAGAGAATGGCTCTCTCTGAGGGTATCTCATTGTGTGTGCTGTGTGCAGGGTGAAGCTTCAATACGAAGGAAAGAAAACATCTAACTCAGAGCCCATGCGCCTATGCTATTTTGCTTCATTTTTGTTCTTTCTCCTTCAAAAATGGGGCCAAATGTTGTTAGGGAAAATTTACAAGGAAAATAATGTAAAAATCTGAGGATATTAAGTGGTATTAAAAACTGTAAAGAGAAAAAAGAAAAAGCCCTACCTCTACCACCAACAAAAACAGAAGAAAAACATTGCAAGAAGTATCACAGATATGTTGTTACTCTCTGTACTAATCCAGTGTTCATATTAATTTTAATAATAAATAAATAATGAATAGTCAAAAGATGTGATAGTTATAGTTCAAATGGCACACACACACAAATACACATGCACTAGTACACCATGAAAAATTAGATGATTTGTACTTTGTTAATCATTAAACAAAAGTAAAGGTTTTAACTCATTAAATTAAGAAATTTTTCACTCCTTAAATGCAAAATTAGGTTAAATGATAATGTGAAATTCTCATGTCTTTTTGCAAAATGATGCAATAATACACAAGGGTCAATGAAGATTGAGTCATTACATTTGGAAATTAACTGGCATCATAATCAAATATTGTAAAAATATTTTCACCTTTTGCCCTATGGACACTATCATACAGAATATTTCATTATAATGAAATTAATCAAAACTCAGGAAAATATCAAAATGTACCCAGACCTTCAAAATAGTATTATTTTAAGCTATCCTGAAAAATTGAAACCAAACTGAATTTCTAAAACAGTGCATAATAACAGTGCATAATAACTAATTGAGTAATAATCTTTGTTCCCTGATAAATCCTCATGTTGTCTACAAAAATAATAGTTAGGGCTTTGTAGTAGTCTGGAAAGACCTTGTGAAATTACTGTTATGTGAAAATCAGAATATAAATTATATATAGCTATCATTTCAACTATTCAAAAACAGGTATTCATATGCAAAAAAGGTCTGGCCAGGCATATAAACAATATTATACTGTGTATTATGTGTGTGGCATTGAAATTCATTTGATCAGGAAGATAGAAGAATAGAAGGGGATGGGTAGGGAGGGAAGGAAATCAGTCCTTAGGCGATGAGTAGAGTGGAAACTGTTGCCAGGGAGACAGGTTACTAGGCTCCTGAAATTGCGCAAATGAGAGATGATGAAATTCTAAACCGAGGCAGAGGCTGTGGGGATAAAGGGAAAGGGGAAAATTGTGGTTATTATGTGTGTGTGTGTGTGTGTGTGTGTGTGTGTGTGTGTATAGATATAGGTAATATATCTATATATAATTTTTAAAAGAAAAGCCATATCAGAAAAAAAGGTTATTTTTCCTTAGAAAAACAAAAACCCCAGGAGGGGAGGGGAGGGGGGATAGTAGGGGATAGGAAAGGTAGCAGAATACAACAATTACTAGTAGGGCATTATGTAAAATTGTGGATGTGTAACCGACGTGATTCTGCAATCTGAATTTGGGGTAAAATTGGGGGTTCATAACCCACTTCAATCTAATGTATGAAATATGATATGTCAAGAGCTTTGTAATGTTGTGAACAACCAATAAAAAAAAGAAAAACAAAAACCCCAAATTAAATGATATATGAGCCTTTTGACTACTAAAGTAATTTGAAATGATAATATTTGATACTCTTTGTTTAAAAAATTAACCAGTCCCATATAATTACCTTTTGCCATCTTTTTACGTGGTCTGCATGGTTGTTTTCATCATTATCCTCAATTTAAAGAGGAGATGGCTGGGGTTTAGAAAGTTAGGTGCCTTAACCCACATCACCCAGACAGTGGGATTTTAGATAGTGGTAGTGATACAAGGAAAGGGGCACTTAGACTGTACACAACATGCCCACTGCCAAAAAAAGGTGGCATTATATACACCCTGGAAAAACCCTGAAAATAAGTCTTTCTCCGTTCTTACTTTCTTTATTCCTTCTGCTCCTTCTCTTTTTCCTCTTCCGGTCCCCCCTCCCTCTCTTGACATATTTCTAGTGTCCTTGATATTCCTCATTTCCCATGATTTTACTATCCTGGAGATCAGAGTATTCAGTTTTTGTCCTTTTTGGCAGGTAAATAGTTAACAGGCGTATAGGGATGAAGGTTTGTGAGCTTTTGATTCTATTGTCATGTATAGCTAAAAACAATCAATTAAAAAAAAAAACAGGAGAGGGGAAGTCACATTCACCCTTCATTACAAACTTGTAAAAACACAGACTTGTTGAGGATGAGTTGGTCTGTTGAAAAGTTGGGGCAGGGGGCAGTAGTGCATCTAAAGGAATGCCCAGAGATGGATTCAGATCCCTTTCCCACACAAAGTACAAAAATCATAAGCCCTTGAACCTCTTTGCTGTCTTTCCCTGGGTAGAGACTGGCGAGAGGAAGAACAAACCAGAGTATGCTACAAGGCAATTCAGACCAAAGCGTAGGAAGCAGAATCTGCACTGCAGTAGGGACATTATGATGAGTGATGTCTGAAAACAAAACAAGCAAACAAACAAAAAGAGGAACTGCAGAGCACAAAACAAATGTTGTAGCACTGCCCACATGAGAATTCTACAAAATCAAAAATTGTTGGATTGGAGTCATGGAACTATTAACAATGTTTTGTTTCTCTTCATATTTTTTAGATTTCATTATAAAATATATAACATCTTTATGCAAATGAATTAAAACCAATCGAATCGAGTTTCTCTTTTGTGCTGTCTCTCCGTGGGGTCCATTCAGTAACAATGCTTTGATACCTAAATGCACCCAGGACATAATGAGGCACTAACAACTGTTCTTTAACAAGGCAATGACCCTTAAGTCAGAAATGTTTTTCGAGGTGTACATGTGGTTTAACTCTTCACTTGCAAATGATAAGCCTAAAGAAGAGTAACTATGTAGAGAGCAGTATGATCAATCACAAGAAGCTGGTTCTATTCATAAATTCCACTCTCCATATAAATAGCAATAAGATTAAAAGACAAATAATATTAAAAGGGGGAGATTTCACCTACAATAAGTTAATCAATTCTTACATTTCTTATCCTATCAATATATAAAGGACTGTCAAAGGACAGGTACACCCCCTTATAAAGTAATTTAGAATGACAACGTTAATCAGGGAGACTACGTATTCTAAGAGGACCAACCTCCTTAGTCATTAAACACATTTAAATTTAAAATATCAGTTGTTAACAGTGTTACTGTGCATGTGTAGAAATAGGTAACAATGAGCTGCTGGAGATTTACAAACTTGTATAAATACATGTGATGACAATTTGGCAATATGTGACAAGATTTAATATAATTATATTCTCCAATATAGCAATTACCTTTCTGGAAATACGCTGAATGAGTATTCAAACATAAAGATGCATACTGTGGCAATTAACAAGAGCAAAAATAAAATGGGGAAAATTTCAAACAACTATCCCTACAAAATGTTTTAAATACTACATGCCTACTTTTTATAATAGAGTATTGAACATTTCTTAAAGTGTGAGATACTGATGTAAAAAGTGAAATGCTGCAAAAAAATAAATGTACTATTCCATTTTTTTCAAAGTATGTACATGTACAACACTATTGAACATATAAACTAAATTGTGATAATATAAATGGAAATTAAATAACTTGGATAGTTTGTTATATAGTTCTGTATCATCTTAATTGAACCTTAAATGCTTTTAAATTTACAAGTCTAAAATAATATTTTTCTGTGAAAAAAGAAGACAGTCATAAATAGGTAAACACTGAAGAATTCCCAGTAGAAATATGAATAATATATAAAAAGTTTGAGCTTCCTAACAATTAAACAAATTTAGAGGACAAATATTACAACCACAGCAATTATCCCATATAATTTAATAATAAGATAACAAACAATACCCTTTTAAAAATGAGCAAATAATGTGAATAGTAAGTTCTTCGGTAATCTATATAAATGGTAAATAAACACATGAAACAATGCTCAGCATTTTTTTTTCTAGGGAAATGTGAATCAAAACAATAATAATAATATAAAATGTAAAATTTTACATTGCCAGGATTTTGACATTTTTAAAAAAATGTTTATAAATATGTGGAAATATTATAACTGTTATAAATTGATGGTCGGAATGCAATGGAATAAATCTGTAGTTACTCAAAAAGTTAAAAATAGAATGACTCATGGAATATGGCAGGACAATTCACTCCTATATGTACAGTTTCCAAAATTGAAAGCAGGTACTCTATTATTTATATATGCATAAATGCCATATCCAAGAGATTCTATATCTAGTATAATTACCCTTCAAAACTGATGGAGAAATGAAGACTTTCTCAGACAAAGAAAACCTGAAGGAATTTATCACCAGCAGACCTACCCTACAGAAAAATGTTGAAAGAATTCTTCATGGAGAAGGAAAATTACTTAGAAACACAGACTTACATAAAGAAAGAAAGAGTATGTGAAAAGGAATGAATGAAAGAAAAATAAAATCTTTTGCATTTTTTTCTTTAATTGACATAAATGATAAATGACTGGTTAAAGTCATAATTGTGACAGTGATTAGGCAATCATATGATTTTTCTTGTTTTGCCTTTTTGTGTGCTACATTACATTAGTTGTTCAATTTCTCAAATATTAAGCAACTCTAGCATACTTGGAATAAATTCCACTAGGTCATAGCATATACTTCTATTACATATTATTGAATCCAATTTACCATACTTTGTTAAGAATTTTGGCAATGATACTTCTGATAAGGGACTTGTATCTAGAACTAGAACACATTACACAACTTAATGATGTGGAAAAAATAAGCCAATTTTTAAAAGACTGAAGAACATGAATATTTCTCCAGAGAAAATTCATAAAATGACATAAACACATGCAAAATGCTCAACAGCAGAGACAAAAATGGCAGAGTAGAGGCAAAGTGTAATTTCCAGTTTCTCTATGACTTGAGATTTAAGCTGCAGGCATACTGCTACCCAGTGAGGTGGGTGACAAAAAGAATACACCAGATCTCAATATCAGAATTACAGAGACAGGAAATCAGCTTTTCGAACCCAGGACAGGAAAATATAACTCTGGAATATAATAATGCTGCACTTAGCCCACCATGGAGGGGAGGGGTGAGCCAAGGAGAAAGGAAGACTGTATTTGCAAAGAAAATTTGGCCCTGGAGAACCATAGTACAGAGGGTTGGTCTGCACTCGAGCAACACAGAGGCAGTGAGGCAAGTTGCTTTACTGAGAAGTTCTCTGGGCTTCTCAGTTGGAGGATGGAGAGTTAATGCTGGATGCCATACTGTGATGCCTGCAGGGTGTCTTTTTGACGTGGTTTTCTGCAGCAGGAAGTCAGGGAGTTCATAACAAAGATTAGTTGACTGTCTCTGCATGCAACTCTCATGAGATCTAGGGTTCTCCTGGTGGGTGACTATTGAGACAGACCTAGCAGGACTGGGGCTCAGGCGACTCAGACTGGGGATACAGAGAGGAGTGATTCTCCCTTTCACTTTGTGCTTGGCAGCTTGTGGGATTCAATAGAGGGATCCCAGAGGCTAGACAGGCAGGTATGTTTATGTTCAGGGTCTGATCCTGGGAAGACCACATACGTGGTCAGTGGAGTATATGTGAAGCATGGAAAGTTGATCAATCTGCCCCAACAGTAGAGCTCTAAGGACCCCCACCCCTCCACAGACCCAGATGTCCAGCAGAGATGGGCATATGCTGGGCAATAGGGCGGGTGTAGCTATTCTCTTTAGAGAAGATATACATCATGACAAAGATTGAAAAATCTGTCAAAAAGAAATGGCCACTTATAAGCTCCATCTCCTAGGTTTCTCTGCTATGCAGGTGCTTGAAGATGTACAGAGAGAATTCTGGACACCCCAAAAGCCAGGAAATGAACAATGTTAAATAAAAAACTTTTCAGATGGTAGAGTGGAATTAGATGGTGATTCCAGACTTCTGCATAGCAGAGTAGGTAGTCAGTTAAGGGACAGCTGATGAGAGTGGTGGGTGACAGAATAAATGCTCTTAAGACCAAGTTTTGGACAGTCTGAGATCTGCAGAGATCTCAGTTACTGGATCAAACAATGACAGTTTGGAAATCCTGAACCTAGACTAGGGTGGGGTGAGGGGCAATAGAAAGAGAGGAAGAGGAAGAGCACATAAACTGACTTCCTTAGCAACAGCTGGAAAGAAAATACAGCAGACCAAATTAAAATGTGACAAGAGCAGCAGGGTCATTGAAGGAGATCAAGCAGTTAACTCAAATTGTGGACAGAAATCTGTGGGCAAAGTAGTCATTTTGTGGAGTTCAGAGGTGACCAGTCTCCCATCTCCCCAGAAGAAATTAAATCAATGTGGCAACTCCCCACCTTCAGACAGCAACAAATAAAATCAGAAGGAGTACTCCTGAGCAGTAATCCATCTAGCAGGGAATTGCAAAAGGATCACTTCTAGCGAAATATGTTGAAAACCCTGTCCCACACTGAGAACAATGGGAGAGGGGAGCAGATATGAGAAGTGGACACTCTCCCAAAGAGCTAGCCTAACCCAGTGCTCTGCACAGCCTTGCAGGAGCTTGGGCAGAGATGGGAGCATATGCCCCCAATTCATGGCTTCAGGAAGTTGAGAGCACAGATGCAGATTGGAAGACAGTCTCTGTCCTGGGCAGCAGAAGGGGATGACACCAACAATTCATGGCTGCAGTCAGTGGGATCTCTGTCCCAGCAAGTATAGGGGAATGGTGCTCATGGTTGATAATCTCAGGCAGTGAACGTTTGAACCCAGGCTAACCACCTGAGTATTTTTCCTGGTAGCAGAGACAGTGTCTTAGTGATCTGCTTCAGCTGGTTTTGTGTGTGTGTGTGTGTGTGTGTGTGTTGTATGTGTGTGTGTGTATGTGTGTGTGTGTGAGTGAGAGAAAGAGAGAGAGAGAGAGAGAGAGAGAGAGAGAGAGAGAGAGAGAGACTTCTGCACTACAGATCATCCATTGAGAACCCACAACCACAGGTCCTGCATTTTCAGATAGCCACCAGCCACAAGGCTCTTTTGAGAGAGAACCACCCGAGGGGAACAGGTGTACAGTGACCCAATGTAGTCAGAGTAACATCCCAGAGCCCCAAACCAGTGCCCTGCATCCTGAGCTACCATGCCTAATAGAAACAGCCATCAGACACATCACATTCAGCACACACCATGTACCCAGCCGCAGGCTAGCTCCTGGACTGACAAAAAGAGAACCAGCTAGTGGAAGGTCTTTCGTAACCCGTGAAGTGGTTCCCATGCTCAGGCACCTCTTGGAGGATCTAAAGCTGAAGAGTGATAGATATTTTTTGAAGATCCCAAATTCTGATGAAATTCAAACTACAACTCAGTAAGAATTTTCTCCACTGTGGTATGATTTACTTTAAAGAGATCTAACACCAACTTTGACCATTCTTCATTTTAATTTCAATAGTTATTACCCTTGTATTTGACATTTTATTATATTTCTTCTAATATTTAACAGCATCGATTGGAATAGTTCTCTATATCTTTGTTTACCTGACTCAGGTGGACAGGTTAACTATTGCTCTTCTTCATCCCTCTTTTCCCTCTTGCATTACCTACTCCTGACTTAAATGGCCCCCATTGTCTTAACCATCTTCTTTTTTTAACTTGGTGATTATTATTCTTTTCATTTCTTTTCCTTCTATCTTTTGTGTCACTTCTCTTGTTCGATTTCCTCTCCTCCTCTTTTCAGCCCCATCATAATGCCATAATAAATTATGCTGTATGTAGTGAATACTTGTCTATCCTATTTCAGAACTTTACCACAGGTTTATATCTGAATTAGAGAAACTGTGAAGAACAGCATCGACATGATTTATTTCCCCAAGAAGTTGTTTAGTACATGGTTTTGGCTTATAGTGATTGTGGCAGATAGGGTTAAATGTCTTCTTTGAAAGTGATGCGAAATTATCAATTCCTAGATATTCACCCAGCCTGGGGCTCCCAGAGAATGAAGCTCACAAAATAGTCCCTTGCATAAAATAAATGATTAACATCAAAATAGATGGGTGGACATACAAGCATTATGAAGAAGCAAGGGAAAAACCACCACAAACAGCCCATAACACTTCAAAAACTGACCCCATGGACACCACAATAGAGGAGTTATTGGAAAAAGAATTTAGAGTCAGACACAGGGCATATGCTTGTAGTTCCAGTGGCTCAGAAGGCCGAATCATGAGTTCAAAACAAGCTCAGCAATTTAACAGGGATCTAAGTAACTTAGCTGTCTCTACATAAAATATTAAGAAGGGCTTGGGATGTGGCTCAGTGGTTAAGCACTCCTGGGCTCCATCCCTGCTTAAAAAAAGAACTTAGGGTGTTTATTTTTAAAATGTTTAATGAATTGAAATAAGATGTAAGAAATTAATTTAGAGAGAAAATACAGGAAGTGAAAGTTCATTTCAATAAAAAGTAGAGTTTCAGAAAAAGAATCAGATGGAAATCCAGGAAATGAGATTCAATAAATCAAGTTAAAAATTTAGGAAAGCATCACTAGAATAGATCACTTTGAAGATAGATTTTCAGTTCTTTAAGACAAAGTATGTAATCTTGAAATAAAGTCAACAATGAAGAAAAGATGTTAAGAGACCAGGACCAGAATATACAAGAAATATGGGATAACATTAACAGGCCAAATTTAAGAATCATGGAAGTAGAAGATGACTCCAAAATACAAACTAAAAGAATGCACAATCTTTTAAATAAAATACTATTAGAATTGTTTTTTTGGCAAGATTATAAAAGGTACTCTACAAGACACAGCATAATGAAAATCCTTAATCCACAGAATATCAGTAGAATTTTAAAAGCTGTGAGAGAAAAAAATCAGGTTATATTTAGAGGTAAGCCATTAAAATTTCTTTTCTTATTTTTTCAAAATTTTATTGGTTCTTTTTAGTCATAGATATAGAATATACTATGACATAATTATAAAAGCAGGGAATATAATTTGTTCTAATTCAGTCCCCAGTATTTCCCCTTACCTTTCCTGCCTCCAAATCCCTGTTCCCTTCCCGCTACCCTACTGATCTTTCTTCTATTTACTTATAGTTTCTTTTAAAATTAGTATGATGGTGGAATGTGATAGACATCATTATCCAAATACATGTATGAAGACATGAATTGGTGTGAACATATACAGATATATGAAAAATTGTGCTCTATATATGTAATGAGAATTGTAATGCATTCAACTGCCATGTATTTAAAAAAGTAAAAATCAATTAAATATTAATAAAAATTCAGTGTCTTGTGAATGTACATGATGGTGAGATTCACTGAGAGTATATTCATATGTGTATATAGGCAAATTTTATCAGATTGAGTCCAATGTCTTGCCTTGGCTCACCTACCCTCCCTTCACTTCATTCTTCGTTGTCTACTGCACTGAACTTCTATTCTGTTTATCCCCCTCAATTGTTGATTAGCTTCCAATTCAAGCTTTGATTTGGGGGGATTTCCTTTCTTCACTTAGTATGATAGTCTCCATATCCATTCATTTTCAGACAAATGTTGTAAAATCATTCTTCTTTATGGCTGAGTAATATTCTGTTGTGTATCGAAAACACATTTTCTTTATTCATCTGTGGAATGGCTCCTAGCTTGGCTCCATAGCATAGCAATTGTTAATTGTACTGATATTAATGTGCTGAATCACTGTAATATGCAGATTTAAGTCCTTGTATGTACACTGATGAGGGAGATAACTTGGTCAAATGGTGGTTTGATTCCTTGCTTTTTGAGGAATCTCTGTACTGCTTTCCAGAATGTTTACACTCATTTGCAGTCCCACCAACAATATATTAGTGTACACTTATCCCCACATCCTCACCAACATTTATTGTTGCTTATATTCTTGATAATTGTCATTCTCACTGAAATGAGATCTCAGTATAATTTTATTTTTTATTTATCTAATTGCCAGAGATGTTTAAATGTTATATAAATATAGTTCTTGAGCATTTATATTTCTACTTTTGAGAAGTGTCTATTTAGTTCCTTTGCCCATTTATATATTGGATTATTTGTTTACTTCGTGTTAAGTTTTTTGAGCTCTTTGTATATCCTAGATATTTATGCCCTATATGATGAAGTGGTACAGATTTTTCTCCCATTCTTTAGGTTCTATTTTCATATTATTGATTGTTTTTTTTTTTGTGCTCCGGAGGAAACATTTTAATTTGATGCCATCTCATTGATTTATTTTTAATTTTATTCCTTGCACTTTAAGGCTGGGGTTGTGGCTCAGTGGCAGAGCGCTTGCTTGCCTAGCATGTGCATGGCCCTGGGCTTGATCATCAGCACCACATAAAAATACATAAATAAAATAAAGATATTGGTGTCCAACTAAGAAATAAAAAAAAAGAATCTTGAAAGTGAGGTCAGTTCCTGGGCTGACATGTTGGGGTATTGTGCTTACATTTTAGGATGTAGGTTTTCTGGTCTAAGTCTTAGGTCATTGATCCACTTTGAGTTGGATTTTGCATAGGGTGAGAGATAGGGGTTACATTTAATTCTACTACATATGCATTTTCAGTTTCCCCAGCATCATTTGTTAACAAGGCTAGATTTTCCCCAATGTATGTTTTTGGCACCTGTGTTTAGCATAATATAACCAAAGGTATGTGGGTTTGTCTCTAGATGCCATATTCTATTCCATTGGTCTTCATGCCTGTTTTGGTTACAGTCACCTTGCTCTTTATGTTACCAAAACTCTGTAGTATAATTTGAGATCTGATATTGTGATGCCTACTGCTTTGCTTTTTCTTGCCAAGGATTGCTTTGGCTATTCTTAATTTGGCCTATTAATTTTCCAAATGAATTTCATGACTGCTTTTTCTATTTCTGTGAAGAACACTATTGGAATATTGATAGAAAACACATTGAATTTGTATTGTGCTTTTGATATTACGATCATTTTGACAATATTAATTCTGCTTATCCAAGAACATAGGAAGTCGCTCCATCTTCTAAGGTCTTCTTCAATTTCTTTATTGGGTGTTCTACAGTTTTAATTGTAGAGCTCCTTCACCTTCAACCTTATTGTGAATAGAGAAAAACTGAAAGGGTTGCCTTTAAAAACAGGAACAAGACACCACTCTTATTCAACATAGTCCTTGAAACTCTAGCCAAAACAATTAGGCAATAGAAGGAAATTAAAGACTATGAATATGAAAAGAAGACCTCAAATTATCACTCTTTGCCAACATGATTCTATATTTAGAAGACCCAAAAAACTCCAACAGGAGACTAAAAAGCATATAAATTAATTCAGTAAAATAGCAGGATACAAATTCATCACCCATAAATCAATCACATTCCAATATATCAGTGATGATCTGCTGAAAAGGAAAGGAAGAAAAGTATTCCATTCACAATAGTCAAAAAAATACTTGAGAATCAAGTCATGAATATTTCAACTGATTTCTCAATCCAGACTTCTAACGTCAGAAGGGTTTGGAATAAAATATTCAAAGCCCTGAAAAAATGGGTATTAAATAAGATTAATATATTCAGCAAAATTATGCTTTAGAATAAAAGGTTAAATGAAAACCATCCATGAGCCAGATATGGTGGCAAATGCCTGTAATCCCAGCAGCTCAGGATGCCTAGCAGGAAAATTGCAAATTCAAAGCCAGCCTCAGCAATAGTGAGGTACTAAGCAAACAAGTGAGACCCTATCCCTAAATAAAACACAAAATAGGGCTTGGTATGTGGCTCAGTGCTCAAGTACCTCTGAGTTCAATCACTGGTACAAAAAAAAAATCCATGATGAACAGAAACTACAAGAATTCATAACCCCTAAAACTACACTATTATACTATCAAACTCAAACATATTCAATGAAATATTTCATGCAGAGCAAATGAAAAATAAAAATAAAAACCAGAATATTGATGAATTCACAGGAAGAATAGTCAACTAACAGAGAACCAAGTCTGGATTATCGTTAGTTGTCCAGTATAATATTTATCAATTATTATAAATAAATAGATTAGAAATAATAATGATTAAATATTAGAAATAAATTTAATGACATGAAATTAATCATCTCTTCATAACAACATTGAATGTAAAAGGTACGAATTAATCAATCAGAAGACAAGATTGGTATAAAGGATTAAAAAAAAACAAGTCCCAACCACATATTGTTTATTCTATCTCTTAATATGCACAAAACTCAAAGTGGATCAAGAACCTAGGCATTATACCAGAGATGCTGCACTTAGTAGAAAAAGTAGGCTCCATCATGTCGGCTTAGGAACTGACTTTCTCAATAAGACTCCTGAAGTGCAAACTGAAAAGCTTCTTCACTGCAAAATAAACAATCAAGAATGTAAACAGAGAACCTGCAGAATGGGTAAAATTTTTTACCTCCTGCACCTTGGATAGAGCATTGATCTCCAGGGTATACAAGGAACTCAAAAAATGTAACCCCCCCTAAAAGAAATAACCCTGAACAAGCACTTCACAGAATAAGAAACACAATCAATCAAAAAATATTTTTAAAAATTCAACATCTCTACCAATTAGAGAAATACAAATTGAAACTACACTGAGATTCCACCTCACTGCAGTCAAAATGGCAACATTCAAGAATAAAAGTAACAGTAAGTGTTGACAAGAATGTGTGGAGATGCTGGTGGACTGCAAACTGGTGCAACCACTGTGGAAAGCAGTATGGAGATTCCTTAGAAAATTTGGAATGGAGCCACCATTTGATCCAGTTATCCCACTCCTTGTTCTCTATAAAAAGGACTTAAAATCAGCATACTACAGTGACACATCAACCTCAGTGTTTTTAACAGCTCAATTCACAATAGCTAAATGATGGAACCGACTTAGGTGCCCACAACATATGAATGGATAAAGATATATACAATGGAATATTACTCAGCCACAAAGAGGAATGAAATTATGTATTTGCCAGTAAATGGATGGAACTGGAGAATATCATTCTAAACAAAATAAGCCAGACACAAAATAACAGAAGCCAAACGTTCTCACTGATATGTGGATGCTAACCACAACCAAGGAGGGTGGGGAGAGGGAGAATTGTAGACCATTGAATTAGATAAGGGGAATAAAGGGAAGGGAAGGGATATGTGAAAAGGATAGACAGTAAAATTACTCAGACTTGACTTTCTTATTTTTGTATTTAATACATGACCAGGATAACTCTGCACTATATACAACCATAAGAATATGATACTATGAGAATAAATTATACTCGGTGTATGTATAATATGCCAAAATACATACTACTGTTGTGTATATCTAAAAAGAGCAAATGAAATTTATAAAAACACAACATTTGAACTGAAAAAGAATATATTACCACAGACACTACTAAAATCCAAAGACTTATTAGAAAATATTTTGAAAATATATAATCCAATAAGCTAGAAAATCTTGACGATGTTGACAAATTTCTAAAGCCATTTCATCTATCCAAATTGAACCATAAAGATACCAAAAACCTAAACAGACCAATATCAAGCAATTAGATTGAAGAAATGATTAAAATACTTCCAATAAAGAAAGATGCCGGAGGATTCCAACATGGTGGTGGGCGCAGAGAGATGAAGTCTCTGACCTCTTCAGCTGTGCGGGCATAGGGAGTCGTAAACAACCTAAATCTGTTTGCTCAGGATCACTATGCAATGCTGAGCTGACGTGGATCTGGGGCGAACAGTCTGGGCCTCTCAGAACACACACTGAGCCCGGATCGACTGAATTCAAGCTCCCGTTCGCCTGCTTCCTGCAGACAAACAGCTGTGACTCAGCACTAATCCATCCGGCTGAAACAACTGGTCAGCCCTTCTCATCCTATGGAGGTAAATGCCTACCGAGCCTTCATAGGTAGTAGCCACAGGTTTGAAACGGGGCTTGGGAGAGACAGTAAGGACCCACCAGTTGCATTGGTCGCCTGGCAAAGGGAAACAAACTGTCGCCATTTGCAAGAGATACCACCATGGCAGAGAACTGACGTCATCAGACTGCGGCGGAGGAGATAACCTCATTGAAACCTGCGGCTACAGGTGTGTAATTCCCTAGCCTTCCCTCTCCACACATCGGGGAAACCTTAAGGGCCCCTCCCAGCTCTCCCGTAAGGGCCCTTCCCAGCTCTCCCGTGAGCACGATAGCCAGACCGAGGGAATCACAGGTGGCACGGGACCCGTGGCACGGAACTACAGCTCCCACCAGTGCTGACAGCTGAGGTCTCTTGCACCAGCTACCGGGGGCGTGGCTACCGGAGGGCAAGTAAAATTCGCTGAGGATTCTCAGCCCCAAGCTCTACAAACTTAGGGTCTGAGAGAATGGCAAACTGGAAGAGTGTGCCCAGTCGTTCATGAAAACAGGGCTCCCGGGAGCAGCAGACCTGGCATGTAGCCAGTATTGTGGTGAGCGGCACCCGTGAGAGGGGCCTGGCTAGAGGAAAAGTGGGAAGTGACTAGACACAAGAGGAGGCCCTAGGCACTCAGGATTGGAGACTCGCCCAGTCTGGGAGGAGCTGCTGCACAGTGATTGGTTCCCGCATATTGACAGGAGAAATTTGGTCTGGTGGGCACAGCGCCACCTACTGGAAGAGAAGTTAATCAAACTCTAAGACTGCATTTATTAGTTTTTTTTTTCTTTTTTCTTTTTTTTCTCTTTTCTCTTTTTTTTGATTTGGGTTTTTCTTTCATTTTCATTTTTCTTTCTTGTTTTTTTAAATTTTTTTTTACAATTTTTTAAAAATTCTTTTTTCTTCTAATTTTAATTTTAATTTTTTATTATTTTTTTAATTTTTTTCTTTTTTTATTTCCTGTTTTTTTTTCTTCTTTTGTCTTTTCATTTCTTTTCAATTATCTTATCCCCTCTTCCTTGAATTCTACCTGCTTACTCTCATTCTCTTTAGTGACTTCTTCCCTTCCCTTCTAATACCTTTCCTCCCAAGCATCTAATAAATTTATAGGAGTAAACAGTAACTCATCAGTCAAACAGAACAAGAAGTAACATGAGCAGCTTCAAAAAGCAAGGAAGAAAAGGAGTACAAACAATGCAGGACAGCCTAAATATTCAGGAGGACCTAGAGTCATCAGAAAAATGGTCATATAAAGAACTCAAGGAACACCTTAGACAGATGGAATGGAACCTTAAAGAGGATACAAGACAGCAAATTCAAGCGGTGAAAGAACACATTGAGAATGAATTTCATAAACGGATAAAAGAAGAAGTTAAGCATCTTTATCAGGAGATAGAGATTATAAAAAATAATCAAACAATAATTCTAGAAATGAAGGAAACGATAAACCAAATTAAAAACTCAATTGAGAGTATCACTAACAGAGTGGAGCAAGTAGAGGCCAGAACGTCAGATAATGAAGACAAAATATATCATATTGAAAAGAGTCTATCCAACTCAGAAAGGCTGGTAAAAAATCATGAGAAAAACATCCAAGAGTTATGGGATAACATAAAAAAACCAAACTTACGAGTCATCGGGATAGAAGAAGGTACAGAGATTCAAACCAAGGGAATGAGTAACCTGCTGAATGAAATAATTACAGAAAACTTTCCAGAAATAAAAAAGGAAACAGATATTCAAATTGAAGATGCATACAGGACACCGAGCACACAAAATCACAGTAGACCAACGCCAAGACACATTGTTATGAAGATATATCCAATATACAGACCAAAGAGAAAATATTAAAAGCTACAAGAGAAAGGAGACAGATTACATTCAGGGGTAAACCAATAAGGTTAACAAGGGATTTTTCATCACAGACACTGAAAGCAAGAAGGTCATGGAACAATGTATTTTAAACACTGAAAGACAATGGATGCCAACCAAGAATTCTGTATCCAGCAAAATTAAGCTTCAGGTATGACAACAAAATAAAAATCTTTCATGATAAACAAAAGTTAAAAGAATTTGCAGCCAGAAAACCAGCATTGCCAAGCATTTTGAGCAAAATACTACACAAGGAAGAAATGAAAAACAATAACCAAAACCATCAGTAGGAAGTGCCTCGGTAAAGACAGAGGGCGAGGGGAAAGATAATCATGGAGAAACAAACTAAATTTTTTTAAAAAAGGATAAATAATCAAACATGGATGGAAGTACAAACCATATATCAATAGTAACTCTGAATGTTAATGGCTTAAACTCTCCAATAAAGTGACATAGGCTGGTATCATGGATTAAAAAAAAACAAATCCAACAATATGCTGCCTCCAGGAGACACATCTGATTGGAAAAGACATACACAGGCTGAAGGTGAAAGGATGGGAAAAAATATACCATGCACACGGTCCTCGTAAGCAAGCCGGGGTGGCCATCCTCATATCGAATAAAATCGACTTCAAGACTAAGTTAATCAAAAGGGATAGAGAAGGACATTATATACTGTTAAAAGGAACCATTCACCAACAAGACATAACAATTATCAATATTTATGCACCAAATAATGGTGCTGCGACATTCATAAAACAAATTCTCCTCAAGTTCAAGAATCAAATAGACCACAACACAATAATTATGGGTGACTTCAACACACCTCTCTCACCATTGGACAGATCCTCCAAACAAAAGTTGAATAAAGAAACTAAAGAACTCAATATCACAATCAATAACCTAGACTTAACTGACATATATAGAATATATCAAGCATCATCAAATGGATATACTTTTTTCTCAGCAGCACATGGATCCTTCTCAAAAATAGACCATATATTATGCCATAGGGCAACCCTCACTAAATATAAAGGGGTGGAGATAATACCTTGCATTTTATCTGATCATAATGGAATGAAACTGGAAATCAATGATAAAAGAAGGAAGGAAAAATCCTACATCACATGGAAAATGAACAATATGTTACTGAATGATCAATGGGTTACAGAACACATAAAGGAGGAAATCAAAAAATTCTTAGAAATAAATGAAAATACAGACACAACATATCGGAATCTATGGGACACAATGAAAGCAGTTTTACGAGGAAAATTTATCACCTGGTGGTCATTCCTCAAAAAAAGAAAAAACCAACAAATAAATGAGCTCACACTTCATCTCAAAGCCCTAGAAAAGGAAGAGCAAAACAACAGCAAATGTAGCAGAAGGCAAGAAATAATTAAAATCAGAGCGGAAATCAATGAAATTGAAACAAAAGAAACTATTGAAAAAATTAACAAAACTAAAAGTTGGTTCTTCTAAAAAATAAATAAGATCGACAGACCTTTAGCCATGCTAACGAAGAGAAGAAGAGAGAGAACTCAAATTACTAACATACGGGATGAAAAAGGCAATATCAAAACAGATGCCACAGAAATACAGAAGACAATTAGAAATTATTTTGAAAACCTATATTCCAATAAAATAGAAGATAGTGAAGACATCAATAAATTTCTTCAGTCATATGATTTGCCCGTACTGAGTCAGGAGGATACACACAATTTGAACAGACCAATATCAATGGATGAAATTGAAGAAGCCATCAAAAGACTACCAACCAAGAAAAGCCCAGGACCAGATGGATATACAGCGGAGTTTTACAAAACCTTTAAAGAAGAATTAATACCAATGCTTTTCAAGTTATTTCAGGAAATACAAAAAGAGGGAGCTCTTCCAAATTCATTCTATGAGGCCAACATCACCCTGATTCCGAACCAGACAAAGACACCTCAAAGAAAGAAAACTACAGACCAATATCTCTAATGAACCTAGATGCAAAAATCACCAATAAAATTCTGGTGAATCGAATACAAAAACACATCAAAAAAATTGTGCAGCATGATCAAGTAGGATTCATCCCTGGGATGCAAGGATGGTTCAATATACGGAAATCAATAAATGTTATTCACCACATCAATAGACTTAAAGATAAGAACCATATGATCATCTCGATAGATGCAGAGAAAGCATTCGACAAAGTACAGCATCGCTTTATGTTCAAAACATTAGAAAAACTAGGGATAACAGGAACTTACCTTGACATTGTAAAAGCTATCTATGCTAAGCCTCAGGCTAGCATCATTCTGAATGGACAAAAGTTAAAGGCATTCCCTCTAAAATCTGGAACAAGACAGGGATGCCCTCTATCACCACTTCTATTCAATATAGTTCTCGAAACACTGGCCAGAGCAATTAGACAGATGAAAGAAATTAAAGGCATAAAAATAGGAAAAGAAGAACTTAAATTATCACTATTTGCAGATGACATGATTCTATACCTAGAAGACCCAAACGGGTCTACAAAGAAACTACTAGAACTAATAAATGAATTCAGCAAAGTGTCAGGATATAAAATCAACACGCATAAACCAAAGGCATTTCTGTATATCAGCGACAAAACTTCTGAAATGGAAATGAGGAAAAACACTCCATTCACAATATCCTCAAAAAAAATAAAATACTTGGGAATCAACCTAACAAAAGAGGTGAAAGATTTATACAATGAAAACTACAGAACCCTAAAGAGAGAAGTAGAAGATGATCTTAGAAGATGGAAAAATATACCCTGTTCATGGATAGGCAGAACTAACATCATCAAATGGCGATATTACCAAAAGTTCTCTATAGGTTTAATGCAATGCCAATCAAAATCCCAATGACATTTCTTGTAGAAATAGATAAAGCAATCATGAAATTCATATGGAAAAATAAAAGACCCAGAATAGCAAAAGCAATTCTAAGCAGGAAGTGTGAATCAGGCGGTATAGCGATACCAGATTTCAAACTATATTACAGAGCAATAGTGACAAAAACAGCATGGTACTGGTACCAAAACAGGCGGGTGGACCAATGGTATAGAATAGAGGACACAGAGACCAATCCACAAAGTTACAACTATCTTATATTTGATAAACGGGCTAAAAGCATGCAATGGAGGAAGGATAGAATCTTCAACAAATGGTTTTGGGAAAACTGGAAATCCATATGCAACAAAATGAAACTGAATCCCTTTCTCTCGCCATGCACAAAAGTTAACTCAAAATGGATCAAGGAGCTTGATATCAAATCAGAGACTCTGCGTCTGATAGAAGAAAAAGTTGGCTCCGATCTACATATTGTGGGGTCGGGCTCCAAATTCCTTAATAGGACACCCATAGCACAAGAGTTAACAACTAGAATCAACAAATGGGACTTACTCAAACTAAAAAGTTTTTTCTCAGCAGAGAAACAATAAGAGAGGTAAATAGGGAGCCTACATCCTGGGAACAAATTTTTACTCCTCACACTTCAGATAGAGCTCTAATATCCAGAGTATACAAAGAACTCAAAAAATTAGACAGTAAGATAACAAATAACCCAATCAACAAATGGGCCAAGGACCTGAACAGACACTTCTCACAGGAGGATATACAATCAATCAACAATTACATGAAAAAATGCTCACCATCTCTAGCAGTCAGAGAAATGCAAATCAAAACCACCCTAAGATACCATCTCACTCCAGTAAGATTGGCAGCCACTATGAAGTCAAACAACAACAAGTGCTGGCGAGGATGTGGAGAAAAGGGTACACTTGTACATTGCTGGTGGGACTGCAAATTGGTGCGGCCAATTTGGAAAGCAGTTTGGAGATTCCTGGGAAAGATGGGAATGGAACCATCATTTGGCCCTGCTATTGCCCTTCTCGGACTATTCCCTGAAGACCTTAAAAGAGCATGCTACAGGGATACTGCCACATCGATGTTCATAGCAGCACAATTCACAATAGCTAGACTGTGGAACCAACTCAGATGCCCTTCAATAGATGAATGGATAAAAAAAATGTGGCATCTATACACAATGGAGTACTATGCAGCAATAAAAAATGACAAAATCATAAAATTTGCAGGGAAATGGATGGCACTAGAGCAGATTATGCTTAGTGAAGCTAGCCAATCCCTAAAAAACAAATGCCAAATGCCTTCTTTGATATAATGAGAGCAACTATGAACAGAGCAGGGAGGAAGAGCAGGAAGAAATGATTAACATTAAACAGAGACATGAGATGGGAGGGAAAGGGAGAGAAAAGGGAAATTGCATGGAAATGAAGGGAGACCCTCATTGCTATACAAAATTACATATAAGAGGTTGTGAGGGGAATTGGAAAATAAACAAGGAGAGAAATAAATTACAGTAGATGGGGTAGAGAGAGAAGATGGGAGGGGAGGGGAGGGGAGGGGGGATAGTAGGGTATAGGAAAGGTAGCAGAATACAACAATTACTAATAGGGCATTATGTAAAATTGTGGATGTGTAACCGACGTGATTCTGCATTCTACATTTGGGGTAAAATTGGGGGTTCATAACCCACTTCAATATAATGTATGAAATATGATATGTCAAGAGCTTTGTAATGTTGTGAACAACTAATAAAAAAATTAAAAAAAAAAGATGCCGAAGCAGATGGATTTTCCCGCTGGGTTCTGTTAGATCCTCACAGAAGAGCCAATGTTAGTCCACCACAAATTATTTCACAAAAGAGAAAAGGAAGCAACACTGCCAAATTCATTCTAAAAAGCCAGTATCACCATAATACCATAATTAGATTATGACACATCAAGGACATACAATTTCATACCAATACCCCTGAGGAACATAGATACCAAAGTTTATAATACAATATTGGAAATCCACATTAAACATAAATTAATAAGATAGTGCATTGTACTCAAGTTGGTTTCATCCAAGGGATACAACGTTGGTTCAACATACACAAATAAATAAATAAATAAAATTCACCACATAAATACTGTTAAAGACAGGAATCATGAGGAAAAAATATTTGACAACCTTGAGAATCCATATATATCTAAAACAATAGAGAAACTTGGGACACAAAGAATTTAACCATCAACATTGTAAAGGCTAAATGACAAACCTAAGGCCAACATCATACTGAATGTGAAAAAAAAAATGAGAGGATTTCTTTTTAAAACAGGGACAAGACAAGGATGTACACTCTCACAACTTCAACTCAAATTAGTCCTTGAATTTTTAGCCAGTCTGTCTGGCAATCAAGATAAATTAGAAAATAAATGGGATACAAGTAGAAAAAGAAGTCAAGTTATCTCTGATACTGATGACTCTGTATGCATAAGACCCCAAACTCTCCACCTTCCAGAGAACATAAACAAATTTATCAAGGGAACAAAAATCAGTGTCTTGGGCTGGGGATGTGGCTCAAGCGGTAGTGCGCTCGCCTGGCATGCGTGCGGCCCGGGTTCGATCCTCAGCACCACATACCAACAAAGATGTTGTGTCTGCCGAGAACTAAAAAATAAAAATATTAAAAATTCTCTCTCTCTCTCTCTGTCTCTCTCCTCTCTCTCTCTCTCCTCTCTCACTCTCTCTTTTAAAAAAATATCAGTGTCTTTCCTATACTCCATTAATGAATATGCTGCAAAAGAAATTAGGTAAATTATCCTATGCATAATAATATAAAAATACTTAGTGGTAAATCTAATCAAATAGGTGAATTACCTCTACAATGAAAACTACAGAACACTGAAGAAAGAAATTTAAAAAAGACCTTAGAATATGGAAAGATCTCCCATGTTCATCAGTAGGTGAAATTAATATCAATATTTTCATATTACCAAAATCATTACATAGATTCAATGGAATTCCCATAAAAATGTGAATTACATTCTTCACTAGGAAAATGCTTTATAAAATTCATTGAGACAAGTAAAAGATCCAGAATTGCCAAAGCAATCTTGAGCAGAAGGAATGATGCTGGAGGCATCATAATACTGGACCTTAAATTATGTAGCAGAGCTATAGTAATAAAAACAGCAAGGAATAGACACCAAAACAGACAAAAAGACCCATGGAATAAAATGGAAGATACATCCACATAGATAAAGTTATCTGGTACTTAACAAAGTTGGCAAAAACATAGATTGGAGAAAAGATAGCCTTTTTACCTAATGGTGCGGAGGAAAGTGAATATAAGAAAATACCACTCTCTCACCCTACACAAAAGTCAGCTTTAATTGGATCAAAGACATAATATTTGGAGCAGAAACTCTACAACCACTAGAAGAAAATGTAGGCTCGACATTCCAATATATTGGTAGAGACATGACTTCCTTAATAAGGACTAATTTGAGTTGAAGTAGTGTGTAAGAAATAATACAAAGAGTCCAAAAGTGGGATGGCCTCAAATTAGAAAGCTTCTGAACAACAAAGGAAACAAGAGCATGAAGAGAGAGCCTACAGAATGAGAGGAGGTCTTCACTCCCTGTCCTGAAGTGTGCGCTTTATATTCAGAATATGTAGAGAAATAAAAAAAAATTAACACAAAAAAATTTTTAAAACAACCTAATCAACAAATGGGCAAATGAACTAGAGTTACTTCTCCAAAGAAGAAACACAAATGGCCCAAAATATGTGAAATAATGTTCATCATCTCTAGACATCAGGGAAATGCTAGTCAACACTACACTGATATTTCATTTCACTCTAATTAGAATGGGAATAATCAAGAATACAAACAACAACAATTGCTGGCCAAGATGCAGGGAGAAAAAAAAAACTTACCAACAGTGAGAAAACATGATGTATACAAAGAAAGAAAGAGCATGGAAATGTCAACAGTATTCACCATCTCAAGAAATCTAAATCATTTATAATGGACTACTTAAATTACAATAACAATAATGTATTATTATAGATTGTAATACAAGTAAGCATAAAATGTAGGAAAAGGGGGCTGGGGTTGTGGCTCATCAGTAGCATGTGCAAGGCCCTGGGTTCAATCCTCAGCAACACATAAAAACAAATAAATAAAGGTGTTGTGTCCAACTATTAAGAAATGTAGGAAAATAATAATGCAGACAGAAGAGCAGAAAAGGAAATATATCACCACTAGAATACAAAATCAATATATAAAAATCAGTCACTGGACACAAGGGCTCAAGGCTATAACCCTAGTGACTGAGGTGGATTGCAAATTTGAGCCCATTCTCAGCAATTTAGCAAGACCCAACTTAGCAAGACATTGTCTCAAAATAAAATGTAGAAAGGACTGGGAATATAGCTCAATAGTAAAGAGCTCCTGGGTTCAATCCATAGTACCAAAAAAACAAAACTAAAGAAGCAAACCAGTCTCTTTCTATAGTCTAATAGAAAACTTTCTAAAAAGAAACTAAGAAAATATCCCATTTACAATAGTATATAAAAGCAAAGAAATTAAACATGAAATCTTAGTTGTAAGTTTAACCAAGTAGGTAAAAAATCTTCGTATAAATAAGTATAAAATATTAATGAAAGAAATTGCAGATGACACAAGTAAGGGGAAGATATTCTAAGTTGATGGATTATGATAATTAATATTATTAAATCTCTGACACACAATAATCGTCAGATTCAATGTAACCCCTATAAAAAATCCTGATGTTATTTTTTTAACAGAAATAGCCAAAGACTCCTAAAATTCACATGGAACCACAATTGATCGAAATAGCCAAAGCAATCAAGAGCAAAATAAACAAAGCCAGAAGCTTCAAAATACAAATTATAGAACATACTGCAAAGCTATAGTAACCAAGGCAGGTATGGTGGCAAACACCTATAATCCCAGCAGCTAAGGAAAATGAGACAGGAAGACTGTGAGTTGAAAATGAGCCTCAGCAAACTAGTGAGGCCCTAAGCAACAAATTAGTGAGATCCTCTCTCAAAAAAAAAAAATAAATAAAGGCTAGGATATGGCTCAGTGTTTAGGCACTTCAATATAAACACACCACACACACACACACACACACACACACACACACACACACACACACACATAGACAGATAGACAGGGAGCATAACCAAATATCATGGTACCAACCAGCATAACAGAGATATCAATGAATGGAATAGGATAGATTCCAGAAACAGTCAAATATCCACAGTAAACTGATTTTTGACAAAGGTGCCAAAAATATACAATGTGGAAAGGCTAGTCTCTTTGTTAAATGTTGTGGGGAAAATCTAATATCCACATGCAGTAGGATAAACTTGGACTCCTATCCCATACCATACATAAATATCAACACAGAACGGACTACAGACTTAGATGTAAGACCTGAAACTTAAATTACTTGAAAAAGTACTTTTTATATATAGAGGAAAAGCTCCACAACTTTGCTCTCAGAAATGACTAATTGCATATATCTACAAAAGTAAACAAAAATAGACAAATTGGATTGCATCAAACAATAAAACTTAAGCCCAGCAAAGAAACAATCAACAGAGTAAAGAAAAAAAAAATCATGGTTTGGAAGAATATATTTACAACTCACATATCTGATAAGGGATAAATGTACAATACATGTAAGAAAATTAATAGTAAGAAAACAACTAATCTCTAAAAATCCCCTAATTTTAAAACTGAATATTCACAATCCCAAATTATTTAAATTCTGCATCTTGAAATTCTGAAAGCCTGATTACTGAAAACCAAAATTTCTACTGGAAAAAAATGCTATATAAGGGGTAGAATTCTGAATTCTGAATTCTGAAGATAGAATCAATGTATTGGCCTGTATACAGAATGGATGAACTGTATTTTAGCACCAATTCTGTGATCTCAGTGACATTTTGATATGGAGATTGCTGACATAGAGATTCAAAGACACTTGCTGATATAGAGATTTCTCCAGTGTCACAAAAACATTTTATATGGTGAACAATTTTTTTATTAGGGGCTTGACTGTCAAAAAAAACACATAGGTTTACATTTACCACTAAATTTTGCAGAAAAACTAGAACATACTTCATTTTGGCTAAGGGATGGAACTTTCAAAATTGTCCCTACTGTTTTTTTTTTAATTTTTTAGTCAGCTACACACAATCCATGCCTCTGTTGTGTCTGCAAATTCTAGGGTTTATCTGTTTATTTGAGTTAATTAATAAGTGACTAGAAAAAGTTAATCCCATTATAAGTGCTAATTCGAAGAGTTGATGCATTTTGCAGTAGAAAAAGGATTTTAATTAAGTCTCCAAACTATAATGAAAGATGTGGAATCAAGGCAACTATAAATAAATTTCAAGGTGTTACTAGTGACGTTTTTGTTTTTGTTTTTCTGTTCAGCCCAATGCATTTGGTGGAAAATTCCAGTACATGAATTGCTCATGCAAAACATTAATAATGAAAACTTCAGCTTAAAGAATGTGTCATTTGCCTTCGTTGGCATTCCTTCCATTTGATAAAATTCTCAGAGCTTTTAATCAATTAAAGCCATACTTTTCTGAAGAAGCTAGATAAGCTATTGAATGGTTCAAAAATAATTATGTGCTCTGTAGGATAAGATGATACATACACAATGGTGTTTTTTCCATCATCAGAATTGTTTCTGCCAAAATTGTGATCTATATGTGAATGTATAGAATGGATTTCCATGGACCACTCCCTCAAAAAAGTAGAAGCATGGCATCAAAGATGGAAAATTTGATAGGAAATGTTCTTGTTCATGTTGGTGTATATGAAATTATGGAAAGATTTTAAACAGCAATGCCATGAAGAAAATGTATATGAATATATGCTCTGAGGAAAGATGGTACATAAAACAAAAATAAATAAATGAGCAAAAGTCTCTGCTATTCATTATGATATAAAACTGAAAATTATAGTTATTAAAAGTCCATCACCAGCAATTATAGACCACATCTGTGCAATTGTCCATAATCTGTCACTATAATAAAAATTTTCACACATTGTTTTCCTTTTACTTTTTTCCTTTGTAAGATTTTCCCCATTTTAAATGGCCAGCATTATTTTTTACGATTTTATGTCATTTATTTCATCTATATTATTATTTATGATTCTAGAAGTACAAAGTGGGCAACAACTTTTAGAGAATTTTAATTTACTTTGTTCATTCTTTGCAAATTTGGCTTTGGGTATTACCTGTAATCACTGCACATATGTATAAAACATTGAAACTTACTCAAAAATAAATAAATGTTATTATGTACATTTGCATTTAGAAAAGATAAAAATATTTTCAAGATATATGTTCTTTTGGGAAATTGTATAAGTTGCAGTGACTCATCAAAGTTTTTGATTGATCTAATCAAAAAGCTTGTTCATTAAAGTCACAAATACAATTGTAAAGCTGGGTGCACCCCATTACTAATTAGTGATATGCATTTATACATTTCATTTTTGACCTATTTTTTATGAATACAATTTGCCTGCTCAAAAATGTCATATTTAGTATAACTGTCATTAGTATGTCTTCTGTGAGTATATGCTTGCAAAAACATTTGTTATCGTTGCCTCTTTTATTATATAAATTGACCTGTGAAGTATTCTTGTGTTTATATTTCCCAAATACACCACCCTTTAAAAGATAAACAAATGTATTATTTAAAAATGTTTAAATGATTAATTTTTCCAGAACCATAGTTTTCAGGCTTTGGGGATTTTAGGGTTTAGGAATTTTAATCTTTCAAAATGTCAACACTTGAGATTACGGTGTTTTGGACTGTGTCTTGAGATTATCACTCAAATACGAAAGGAATGCTCCTTAAATGATGAAAACAAAAATATTCTTAGTCTATTTTATTTCATATTCTAACTTAGAAAGAAAATTCTTCAAAAATGAAGGTGAAATAATAACTTTCTTAGGCAAACAAAAATTGAAGAAATTGATACACATCAGTCGAACTATACAAGAAATAAGAAAAAGGAGATTGTGAGGGTGAAAAATGTGACCAATATAAAAACTTCAGCTTTTGCAAAAATAAAAGTTCTGGAAACAAAATAAAGGTAAAATTAAACATTTTTTATTGTTCTAAATATAATTAGTAAATTTAAATCAAAAAAAATAATTGTATATTTTATCTGCTTATGTCATATATATACAACTAACAAAATGCAATGATAGCACAAGTGATGAGAGGAAGAGCTGGAAATTCAGTCATTAGGTCTTTTCCCAGCACATTAAGTGGTACAATAATATTTGAAAGAAGATTCACAGTTACATTAACATGTATATTCCTACTTTAAAAAATAGAGTTAGGGGGCTGGGGATGTGGCTCAAGCAGTAGCTCTCTCGCCTGGCATGCGTGCGGCCCGGGTTCGATCCTCAGCACCACATACAAACAAAGATGTTGTGTCTGCCGAAAACTAAAAAATAAATGTTAAAAATTCTCTCTCTCTCTCTCTATCTCTCTAAAAAAAAATAGAGTTAGATTTCTTACCTGCAACTGACATGTAAAGATTTTGGATGACATCACCTACATTTTTATAAAAGAAAGAACACTAAAAAATAGTAACTTTATTTGGGCCTTATGTGAGAATTTAGGTCATAGGACAAGCTGTCACACTAAAGTCTGGAGAGACAGATAGTATAAAAGCAACTGAAACCATAATGTTGGTAGAATTTTAAAATTATAATTTACATGAATTCTGAGGGATGAGTATGGAGTAGCATGAAAGTCCAGTCCAGCAGAACTGATAGTCTTAAAAGTTTCTCCCCACTCTTATAGGTTTACCTTATCATGAGAATCTCATCAGGTTCTCATGGTAAGGAGTCAAAGTGTACCTCAGGTCTATCAGACATAGGGGTAAAGTGACTATTTTGAAACACACTCAAGGCCTTTTCATTAAAAGTATCAATTTTCCAGTGGAAAAAAATTGAGCAGAACCTTACTCAAACTAGGGTAAGAGCATTTTTTTTTGACTCTGTTCCTCTCTATGTTATCTCACCTAGGAGGAAGGAAAGGGTAAGAAATATTAGGAAGTTTAGAGTTCAAGGATATAGGACCACTGTATGACTGAAATTTCATAATAAAATTATAGAACTTTTTTTTCTTTTTTCCCCAAGTTATGACCACACAAACAGGGTACTTGTATAATAACAGTGCTTTGGAGATGAGATTCTATTTCAAGAATTACCTAAAACACTATGATATGCTTTCCTAAAGAATATTACAGGATAGGAAAAAATCCATACAAATATATGAAGAGACAAGGCAACAATCAGAAACAGTCTCAAAAAAGACAGAATTTTAAATTAATTATTTTATTTTATTTTATTTTATTGTTGGTTGTTCAAAACATTACATAGTTCTTTATATATCATATTTCACAGTTTGATTCAAGTGGGTTATGAACTCCCATTTTTACCCCGTATACAGATTGCTGTATCACATCAGTTACACTTCCATTGATTTACGTATTGCCATTCAAAATTAATGATTTTAAATAACTGAGAATAATATGTTAAAGTCTTGTTTTAGTTAGCATTTGCATTGCTGTAACTAGAAAAATTTGACAAAATCAATCTAGAGCAGAAAAAGTTAATTTGGAAATCACAGTTTCAGAGGTTCAGTCCACTCTTGGCCAATTTCATTGCTCCAGGCTACAGATGAAGCAGAACAATACGGCAGAAGGGCTTTCTCCATAAAAGCAGCTCAGGAAATGACAACCAAGGAGCAGAGAGATTCCTGCTCATCCCAGACAAACTATAAACCCCAATGGCACGCCCCCAGTGACCTACCTCCTACAACCACACCCTACCAGCCTATAGTTACCACACAGTTAATCCAACAGTGGACTAATCTGATTATTTTAAAGCTCTAATAATTACCTTTGAAACTCTTATATCTTCTCACACATAAACTTCTGGAGGATTTAGGCAGCAACTCTCAACCAATACATAGCTCACAAAGGAAACAGTGAAATAAGAACTGATCAGCCAGGCATGTTGACACATGTCTGTAATCCCAGTGGCTTGGGAACCTGAGGCAGAAGGATTGCAATGATTATATATACCAAGCACTGAAAGTCAGCCTCAGCAATTTATTGAGACTCTTAGCAAGGCTCTAAGCAACTTAGTGAGACCCTGTCTCTAAATAAAATATAAAAAGGGTTAAGGATGTGGCTCAGTGGTCAAGTGCCCCAGGTTCAATCCCTGGTTAAAATAATAATTTTTAAAATACCCTAGCTGATCAGAGATGTTTATTAGTACATAGATTTTTTTTTCCTGAAGTGATTTCACTTAATAGGATTTACTACCTTTCTCAAAGTGGTGCTGATACTAGAAATAACAATGGATATATATTGAATGAAAGGAATAATACCTGGATATTTGCCCAGTTTGGGGATCCTAAGAGAAAGAATACTTCTAAAGAGTACCTTTGATTAAAGTTCAAGCAACAATCAATCATCCCAGAAGATGGGTAGATACAAAGCAATGTGAAAAAGCAAGGTAAATAAAAACACCCCAAACAGCCCAAAACACATTAACAAGTAATTCCATTGATACCACAGTAAAGTAAATGTTGGATAAAGAAGTTAAAAGTTCATAGTTAAGGGCTAGGGCTGTAGTTCAGTGTTAGAGCACCTGCTTTGCACGTGTGAGGCACTGAGTTCAATCCTCAGCATCCCATTAAAATTTATATATATATATATATATGTGTGTGTGTGTGTGTGTGTGTGTGTGTGTGTGAAAGTTCATAGTTAAAATGTCCAATGAGCAAAAGTAGAGATTCTGAAAAAGAACCCAATGAAAATCTTGGAAATCAAATTAAAAATGAAGTTGAAATCATTATGAATAGACTTGACCACTTTGAAGACAGATTCTCAGGTTTTTGAAGACAAAGCATATAATCTTGAAAACAAAATTGACAATAAGAAAATATGTTGAGACCATGATCAAAATACTCAGGAAATCTGGTATAATTTTGAGACATCAAATTTAACAATCATTGGAATAGATACAGGGATTGAATTACAAACTAAAGGAATGAACGACCTTTCAATGAAATAATATGAAAAAAACTGTAGTAATTAGATGGAAATACCAATGTAAGAAGAATTTAGAACCTCAAATAGTCAAGATTTTTTTAAAAATCTCTTCTAGGGCTGGGGGTGAAGCTCAGTTGGGACACCACTCACCTAGCATGGGCAAGACTCTGGGTTTGATCCCTAGCACTATAAAAAAATCTCCTTTAATGTACACAATAGTTAAAATGCCTCATATACAGAACAAGGGTAGACTTTTAAAGGCACAAGAGAAAATTTTCAGGTAAATATTTAGGGATAAACCAGTTAAGAATTCAACGGAATTCTCAACTCATACCCTAAAAGCTAGGAGGGCTTGGAATTATATATACCAAGCACTGAAAGAAAATGGGTACAAACCAAGATTACTATGTCTACAAAAAACATCCTTCAGTTAAGATGGAATAAAAAGATTCCATGATAAGCAGAAAATTAAAACAAAAACATTATAATTGCTAAACCAGCACTGAAAAATATATTCAATGAGATATTTTATACAGATAAATGAAAAATGAAAACCTTAACCGTATTGGGATAAATCTCACTAAAATAATATTCAATTAGAATTGTACCAGACCTTTAAGGAAGGAATTACAATATTCTTTAAATTTTTCCATGAAATAGAAATGGAACTCCAAAATATTTTTTATGAAGGCAGTCTCACACTCATACCAAAATCAGCTCACTCATACAAAGAAAAGAAACAGCAACGGATTATACATTGAATCAAAGGAACAATACCTGGGTATTTGCCTCCTCTGGGGATCCTAAGAGAAAGAATCCCACTAAAGAGGACCTTTCATAAAAGTCCAAGCAACAGTCATCCCAGAAAATGGGTAGATAGAAAAGCAATGAATTTAGATGCAAAACTCTGTTGTCTCTAATAAACTTAGATGTGAAAATCTTTAGTAAAATACTAGTGAATTATATTCTGCAAAATATTTAGAAGGTTGTACTTCATGATCAAGTTAGTTTTTATCATAAAGATGCAAGGATGGCTTAGCAGATTTGAGTCAATAAAATTAATTAATCACATAGATAGAATTAGGTACAAAAATCACTTAGTCACCTCAATAAGTAAAAAAAAAGACTTTGATAAAATTCAGCACCAATGCATTGTTAAGAAAAAGAGAATGAAGAAACTAGGGTTAGAAGGAACCTACTTCATCACCATAAAGACTACATAGGAAAATCCCAAAGCCAATGTCACAGTAAATGGGAAAAATAGAAAGCATTTCCTTTAAAATCTGGAATACAACAAGGATATTCACTCTCCCCACTCTTATTTAATATGATGGTAGAAATTCTAGCAAGAACTACTAGGTAAGAGAAGGAAATACAAGAAATAAAAATAAGAAAGGAAAAATTCAAATTATACCGTTTTCAGATGATACAATTCTATATTTAGAAGTTAAAAAATCTCCGTCAAAAGACTGCTAGAGGGCTGGGGATGTGGCTCAAGCAGTAGCGCGCTCGCCTGGCATGCGTGTGGTCCGGGTTCGATCCTCAGCACCACATACCAACAAAGATGTTGTGTCCGCTGAGAACTAAAAAATAATAAATATTAAAAAATTCTCTCTCTCTCTCTCTCTCTCTCTCTCTCTCTCTCTCTCTCTCTCTCTCTCTCCTCTTTAAAAAAAAAGACTGCTAGAGGTAATAAACAAATTCAGGAAAGTAGTAGGATAAAATTAACATGTTTCATATATATCAACAATTAGTCCGCTAAGAAAGAAAGAATTAAAAATCCCATTCACAATAGACTGAGAAAAAAAGCTGTGTGTGGTGGCACATTCCTGTAATCGCAGCAACTCAGGAGGTTGAGGCAAGAGAATAACCACTTTGAGACTGGCTGCAGCAACATAGCAAGGCCCTAAGCAACTTATTGAGACTCAGACTCAAAAAATACAAGTTAAAAATGTCTGGGGATATAATTCAGTGATAAAGTGCCTATGGGTTCAGTCTCTAATACCAAAAATACAAAACAAACAAACAAAAAATAATAAAAATGGAAAAATATAACCAATGAGGTGCATATGTAAAATACCTGTACAATTAAAACTATAAAACATTGAAGAAAGAAATTGAAGAAGATTAAAAAAATGGAAAGACCACCCATGCTCATAGAGAGGCAGAATAAATATTGTTAAAATAGCCATATGGTCAATAGCAATATACAATTTCCTTGAAATTCCCATCAAAATACCAATGACATTCCTCAAAGAACTGGAAAAACAACTTTAAAATTCATTTGGAAAAATAAAAGACCTAGAATAGCCAAAGCAATTCTAAGTCAATAGCAATACTGGAAGCATCACCATATCTGACTTCAATCATACTGAGATACAGTAACAAAAACTGCATGGTACAAGGTAGTAAAACAGACACGTGGGCCAGAAGAGAATACATGGAGATAAACCCACACATCTACAGATTCTTAACAAAGATGTCAAAAACATACAGTGGAGAAAAATAAAACAGCCTATTTAACAAATGGTGCTGGGTAAACTCACCCTGCACAAAAATCAATTCAAAATATATCAAAGACCTCAGAATTAGACCAGAAACTATGAAATTCCTAGAATAAAATATAGGGTTAACACTAGGGCATATAAGTAGAGGCAACAACTTTCTCAATAGGATCCCTAATGCTTAGGAAATAATGTCAACAGTTAATAAATGAGATGACATCAAATTAAAATTCCTCTCCACAGAAAAGGAAACAATTAAGAATGTGAAGACAGAACCTAAAGACCAGGAGAAAATCTTTGCTTGTTATCCTTCTAATAGAAGGTTAATATCTAGAATATATAAATATTTTAAAAAGATAACATACACACACATACAAAAAAACAAAAACAAATAACCCAATTAATAAGTGGACAATGAATTAAACAGACATTTCTCAAAAGAAGAAGTAGGAATGGCCAACAGATATATGAAGAAATGGTCAACATTATTAGCAATTAGGGAAATGCAATTTAATCAAAACTACACTGAGATTTCATCTCACACCAGTCAAAATGGCAGTCATTGAGAATACAAAAATAATAAGTGCATAATAATGTAGAGAAATAGGAATACTTTCACATTATTGGTGGAATGTAAATTAGTACCACCACTATGGAAATCAGTATGGCGGTTCCTCAGAAGATTGGACATGAAACCACTATATGACTCAGGTATACCACTCCTCAGACTTTATCCTAAACAAGAAAAATCAACATACTATAGCAATACATGCATACCCCTGTTTATAGCAACAAAATTCACAATAGCCAAACTATGAAACCAGCATAGGTGTTCATCAACAGATAAATGAATAAAGAAAATGTGGTATACATACACACAATGGAGTTTATTCAGTCACACAGCCTTAATTTTCATAAAGAAAAATGAAATTGCATCATATGCAGGATGGATTTTTTCTTTTTAAAAAATTTGTTCTAGTTAGTTATACATGACAGTAGAATGCATTTTGACACATCATACGTAAATGGAGTATAATTTCTCATTCATCTGGTTGTACATGATGTAGAATTACACAAATCATATAATCATATAAGCACATAGGGTTGTGATGTCTGATTCTTTCTATTATCCTTCTACCCCCTCACCCTGTGCACTCCCTTCACTCATCTCTATCTATTCCAAAGTACCTCTATTATTCTCTAGAGTCACCCTCTTGTTTTAAACTAGCAACTGCATATCCCAGAAAACATTTGGTTTTGGTTCTTTGGGATTGCTTATTTTGCTTAGCATGATATTCTCCAGCTCCATCCATTTACTGGCAAATGCCATAATTTCATTCTTCTTTAAGGCTGAGTAATATTCCATTGTGTTTAAATACCACATTTTCTTTATCCATTCATCTGTTGAAGGGTACTGAGTTTGGTTCTGTGAGTTGAGCTGCTATAAACATTGATGTGGCTGCATCACTGCAGTATGCTCATTTTAAGTCCTTTGGATATAAAAGAAGGAGTGAGTAGCTGGGTCAAATGGTGATTCCATTCCAAGTTTTCTGAGGAATCCCCATACTGCTTTCCATAGTGGTTGAATCAACTTGCAGTCCCACCAGCAATGTATGAGTGTACCTGTTCCCCCACATCTTCACCAACATTTATGTCTCTTATATTCTTGATAATTGCCATTCTGAATGGAGTGAAATGGAAAGTTTATAGCACTGAGTTTTTACAATTAAAAAATAGAAAAATGCCAAATAAATTATTACTTGGTATTGTAAAAATACCAAATAAATTTGGTATGATAAAAATATCAAATGAATTTGGTATTAGAAAAATACCAAATGAATTTGATGTTAGTTATACTCTAATGTTACAACTAAAGGTCCTAGAAAAAGAAGAACAAACTAATTACAACATCAGTAGAAGACAAAGAATAATTAAGATTAGAACCAATTGTAAAAATTAGAATTTAAAACCAGTGCAATAGATCAATGCAATGAAGAGCTGGTTCTTTGAAAGGGTGCACATGATTGCAGGTGGACTAACCATAAGAAAGAGAGAGAAGACCAAAAGTAACAAAATTCAAGATGAAAAAGGATATATCACCACAGACACTACTGAAATCCAAAGTATCATTAGAAACTATTCTGAAGATTTATAATAATAATCTGGAAAACCTCAAAGATATTGACAAATTTTACAATATATCCAAATTGAGCCATGTTGTAGAGGAAACCTAAACAGACCAATATTAAGCAATGGGATTAAAGCAACAATTAAAAGGCTTCCAACAAAGAAAAGTGAAGGACCAGATGAATCTAAGCTGTTCTGCCTGATACTTAAAGAAGAACTAATTTCAATCCTCTTAAAATTATTTCATGAAATAGAAAGGTGCATACTCTCACCACTTCTATTCAACATAGTTCTTTAAATCCTTGCCGGAATTATCAGGCAAGACAAGAAAATTAAAGAAATGTAATTAGAAAAGAAGAATTCAAATTATCTGTTGCTGATCACATGATCCTAGATGAAGAAAACCCAAACTATTCCACCAGAAAACTACTAGACCTGGAAAAAACAAATTCAGTAAAGTGCAGGATACAAAATCAACATGCATATACTTCAATGAATCTACTGAAAATAAATTAGGGAAATTATCCAAATTCACAATGACCTAAAAAAATACTTGGGACTAAATCTCACACAGGATGGAAAAGAATTTCACAGTTAGTACCATAGAACATTGAAGAAAGAAATAGAAGACCATGAAAGATGAAAAATTCCTGAACAGACAGAATTAATATTGTCAAAATGACCACACTACCAAAAGTGTTACACGGATTTCATACAATTCCCATCAAATGCCAATGACTTTCTTTGCAGATATAGAAAAAAATGTTCTAAAATTAATTGGGAAGAGTAAAAGTCTCACTATAGCCAAAGAAATCTTGAGCAAAAGGAATGATGCAGAAAGCACCACAATACATGATCTTAAGTCATACTATACAGCTGCAACAAACACCAGCATGGTTGGCATAAAAATAACAGTAAAGATCAATGGAAGAGAATATCAAAAATAAATCCTCATAGGTAAAGTTTTAGGGTACTCAACAAAGGTCCCCAAAACATACATTGAAGGAAAGGTAGCCTTTTCAACAAATGGTGCCAGAAAACTGGATATACATAATTAGAAGAATAAAACTTGATCCCTCTCTCTCATTTTGAACAAAACTCAACTCAAAGTGGATGAAAGACATCAAAATTAGCCGAGAAAATTTGCAGCTACGAGAGGAGAACACATTGGTGCAGAGAGAACACTGCAACATATTGGTATGGACAACAAGATCCCTGAAGCACAAGAAAGAAAACCAAGAATCAATAGGTGGGGTGGTTTCAAACTAAAAAGCTTCTGCACAGCAAAGGAAACAACTTAGAGCATGTAGAGAGAGCCTAAAAAATGGGGAAAATTTGTTGCCAATTATATTTCTAACAGGGGATTAATATCCAGAATATACAAAGAACTTTAAAACTTGATATAAAAAAACAACAACAAATAACCCAATCAATAGATGGGGGAAAAACTAAACAGACACTTTTCAAAAGAGAAAAGACAAACGGCCAATGAATATACTAAAAAATTCAACATCCCTATTAATCAGGGAAATTGAAATCAAATCTGAATTGTGATTTTATCTCACTCCAGTTAGAATGATAATCACCAAGAATATGAAAAATAATAAACGATAATGAGCATGTGGGGATAAATGTATACTCATACATTGTTGGGACTGGAAATTAATACAACCACTATAGTGATACAGGCACATCAATGTTTATAGTAGCGCATTTTGCAATACCCAAGTTATGAAACCAGTCCAAATGCCATCAACAGATAAACAGATAAAGAAAATGTGGTTTATATACAGAACGGAGTTCTTACTCCACTATAAGAATGAAATCTTATCATTTTCTGGTAAATGGATGAAACTGGAGAAAAACATGCTAAGCAAAATAAACCAAACTGGGCTGGGGATGTGGCTCAAGCGGTAGCGCGCTTGCCTGGCATGCGTGTGGCCCGGGTTCTATCCTCAGCACCACATACAAACAAAAATGTTGTGTCCGCCAAAAACCAAAATAAATATTAAAAATTCGCTCTCTAAAAAAAAAAAAAAGGGCCCTGGGTTCCATCCTCAGCACCACATAAAAATAAATAAATAAATAAAATAAAGGTTTTTAAAAAATAAAATAAAATAAACCAAACTCTGAAAGTCAAGGTTCAAATGATGTCTCTCATATGTGGAAGCTAGATAAAAATAAGGGTGGGAAAAGAGAAGGAGGAATCCCATGAAAATAGATGGAAGCTAATTGAGGGGGAAGAAGAAGTAATGGAAAAGTAAGGAATGGTGCAATGAAACTGACCAAATTATGCTATGTACATATAGGAATACACCACAGTGGGTTTCACTTTTATGTATATCCATAAAGCACTCATTAAAAAAACTGAATAAATTGAAGGAAAACCAGTTGAAGATGGGAAAAGGTGGGGAGGTAGAAAAGGAAGGAAAGAAGTACAGGGAACTGAAATGGGGCAAAATATATTTCATACCTATATTATTCTATCAAGAGGAACCCTCAAAGCATAACTGTCATGTATTAATAAAAACATGAAAAAGAGGAACATATTTTTGGTTCATGCTTTCAGAAGTAAACTTGGCCTTATTCCTTTGGGTTGGTGGCAACAAATTATATCATGGCAGGTTGTATGACAAGGAGGCATATTCACCTCATGGTGGCCTGGACCTAAATAGAACAGGAGAGAGACAGAGGAAAGGATATGGTACCAATATTCCATTCAAGGCATGACCCCAGTGACCTAACTTCCTACTACAAATCCCCACTTCTTACAAGTTCCCCCATGTCTCAATAGTGCCACAAGCTGATGACGAAACATTTAACACATGAGCCTTTTATGGACACTGAAGATCCAAACTATAACAGTATATTCATAGAAACTTCACAAACTAAAAATACAAAGAGAACAAATAATGAGAAAAATTCCACAGAATGTTCATGAATTATGAGATAGTTTGCAAAGTTGTAACAGACACATGTTAGGTCTGTTTTCTTCTTCTATACAAGAAGAAGAAAGAGAGAATGGAGAGGCAGTGATATTTGAAGTAAAAATGGTCAAGAGTTTACAAAATGACAGACATCAAATATTTGATCTAAGAAGTTTAGAGAACATCAAACAAGATAAGTACAAATAGTCTGCACCCAGGCATATCATATTAAAACTTGAGATAACCTAAGACAGAGAGTATATTTACAAGAATATATATATATATATATATATATATATATATATATATATATATATATATATAAAATTCAAGAATAACAAAAAATAGCTGCATTGAAGATTTTTGAGACAGGGTAAAAATACTAGTAAAGCTTTAAAGTGAAGCAGGATAACAGACTCTTCATGTGATTTCAAATTTCCTCACAATATGTATTAATTACTAGGCTTATTTTAACAAGTTTTTAAAATATTACTCCCTCTAGTAAGGGGAACTTAATTCCTTTATCCTTCAGCCTGGTCTGAAATTAGTAATTTCTTTCTAACAAAGGAAAATGGAACTTTACAGTAAAGAACCTAAATGACATAACCACAAGTGGTCCTAGAAGATGTGAACAATAAATAACTTGCACATATTAATAGGATGTGGTGAGAAGAAAACCCAATTTTTGTGTTGTTTTTGCACAACCCAAATATAATCAAGAGGAAAGAGCAGAAATATCTAAGTGGGTGATGGATCTTCAAAATGCCTTGCAAGTCCCTTTAAAAAGTGTGAAGGTCACAAAGGACAAGCACAGACTGGAATCCTGCCACAGATTGGAGTTGACTGAGGAGATATAATAACTCATGCAATTATTTGATTATGAAATAAGAAAAGTACATTAGCAAAACAAACCAAAATTGGTTAAATGCAAAGAAATTCTTTAGTTTAATCAACAGCATGAGATCAGGGTTAATTTTTGTAGTTTTATTCATGTGTAATGAATATAATTCATGTATATTGACCATATTTCTCCAGGGAAATAGGGTGAAAAGTACACACATAAATTTACTCTACCCTTTGCCATTTTTCTGTGACTCTAAATTTTTTTCAAAATAAAATTATAAAAGATGTAATATTTGTTATAAAAGCAAGATAGAACCATATGTTGCCCATAAAAAAACATTCATAATAAAGACAGATAAGTTAATAGTAAAGGGGTGGAAAATATATATTCCATGTTAAGAAAATAGTAATGACAATTTTAATATTGGCCAAAGGTAACTTCAGAGCAAAGAACATTTCTAGAAGGAAATTTTATAAATATAATTACAAACATGAATATATTATTTGAGAATAACAGTACTAAACATTTTTACATCTTTTAATAGAGTTTCTAAATAAATGAATAAAAATTATATGCCAGAGGAAATAAATAAAGCTATAACGATGAATGGCAATTTCAATATTGCTCTCTCAATAAATAATTGATGCAACAAGTAGACCAATAATTAGCAGGGGCATAGAAGAGATGAACAAAATTATAAATCAAATTGACCCAACTGACATTTATATGACACTAAAAAATGCCAAAGTACACATTCTTTGAAAATGGTCATGTAGAATTTGTAAAGGTAAATAATATTGTGAGCCAAAAATGTCTCAATATATTTAGAATGATTCAAGAAACACAGAATATGTTCATTCTTTGACCACAAAAGAGTTTAATTAAGAATTGTTAACTGACTGAGCTCTGTAATATCCCAAAGTATTTAAAATTATGTAATACGAAGTAACCCATGGGTAAAAACCAAAATTCAAAAGGAAAAAAATATCAAAACTTATTGATAGTAAAGAAGTTCAGGAGGGATATGATAGGATTAAATTCTTATTATTATAAATAAGAAAGTTCTTAAAATCAATGACTTCATCTTCCACCTAAAGAGAACAGGGGCAGGGAAAGTGTCCCAATTGCACTCCCAAGGAAGTAGAAAGGATATTATAAATATTAACAAGTCAAAAACAGGAAAACAATTCAGAATATGAATAAAATTACAAAAAGATTGGTTCATTGAAAACTCAAGAAAATTGATAATTGTGTGTCTGAGTTGCTCAGGATCAAATCATAAAAGACTGACATGACCAATATGGCTTCAAAAATTATTAACCTAACAGTAGTGAAATTTAATTAGTAACTTTGTACTAGTAAATGTCACAAATAAGGAATTGGCAAATTCTTGGAATGATAAAACCAACCAAACATTTCTCTGTAAATATGTAACCTGAATATGACCAGTATCTATTAAGGAAGGGAAATTTTGAGTAAAATAATTCTAAAGTGATGTTAGAAATCAATGAAGAATGATCTCTGTTAGGTTTGTTTAACATTTGGAAATTGATTAAGTTAACTGACAATAATAATTATTATTATTATTAAAAAGAAAAAGAAAGCTATTGCCTTAATGGAGCAGAAAAGGACAACACCAAATACAAAAAAAGCATAATTTTTTCATAATAACAGAAAAACATAAGAAGAACTAATGACATCATTGAGGTTTTAGCCAAGTCAATAAAATGAGGAAAAAAACAAAAAACAGGATCTATTAAGCAGGAAAAAGGTGATTTGTTTTTTCATCATTAAAAAGGATCATCAGCAGAGTGAGTTTCTGAGAGACTGAAAAGCACACACAAGGACAAATGCACACAGACACAACACACAAATACACAGAGACAGAGAAAGATAGACACAGAATCATACCCACATACACACACAAAAAAAACAAAAACTTACAGGAAATGACACAATGACACAGACAATAGAAATAGAGAGCACAGACACACATAGAAACAAAAACATAGACACAGATGTACAGATAAAAATATACCCCAATAAACACACAGACACAGAAATATAGAGGCACACACGGTCACAAAATAGATTCGTAGATACACAGATACACAGAAACACATATACACAAAAAACTGATATAGAGGAACAGACACAGAAACATAGACATGCAGACAGAGACAAAAAGAGAGACACGGAAACACAGAGATATTGATACAAACACACAGATATACAAAGACACAGACACATGGAGATGCACCCAAACACACAGAAACAGATATACCCATAGAAACAGACACACAGCAAAGAAACAGACCTTGACAGAGACACACACAGAGACACACAATCACAGAAATATAGACATGAATACACAGAATCAGAAAAAGAAAAGAGTTCACAAACACGACTCATGGACACATAAAGATACAGTCATAGAAACAGATACACAGACCTACAAAATAGATGCACAGTGACAGAAACACAGATACCACACAGAGATGCAGATCCAGTCACAGAGAAACAGAAAGAAACAGACATACAGAGACAAAGACTTAAAGGCACAGACATCTACACAGAGACTTGAACACACTGACACAGAAAGAGACTCAGACACAAACACAGGGACACACAGACATTGATACAGCAAGAAACATATACATATACACACAGAATAAAAACACACATGTGGACATGCAGTAAGAGGAGCACAGAACACACAAAGACACAGAGATACAGGCAAAGATACTGAAACGCAGACAAAAACAGAAACACATACAGAGACACACATAAAAGACACAGATAAACAGAAAAGGTACAGACACAGACAAACCACACACACACACACAGACTCACTGACATGAACCCAAAAACAGCCACACAGACACAGACAAACCAATAAACAGACACACATGAACATACATACACATAAGAACACACCAAAACAGACACTCTGACACAGACACAAAAAAGGTGTATAGAAATAGATACAAACACACAGACATAGACATAGTGACACAATGAGATTGAGACTCACAGCAACAGATCACAGACACACAGAAACAGAAAAACAGAAACACAGACGCACTCAGAGACACACAGATGAACACACAGAAACAGACGTGGACACAAACACAGACACAAAGGAAAACACATACAAACATAGACACAGACTCAAGAACACAGACACAAGTGTATGTCAACACACAGACACATAGAAAAAGATACAGACACATAGTAACAGACACATGACACACAAACATACAAACCAATACAGAGACAAAGACAAGACACCCACATAAATGCATGGACACATAGATACAGACACATACACACAGATACAGACACACAGACACAGAAATGGACATATACACACACAGATACACAGTTATAGATATACAGACAAAGACACACCCAAGGATAATGATATGCATAGACACATAGAAACCAATATCCAGACACACAGAGTCCTGAAAACACAGAGACTCACATAGACTTAATACACATACAGAGAGACACTGACCCAACTCCTCTACCCACCCACACCAACACAGATATAGACCAATACATATAGACATACAGACACACAGAGATAGAGATACAGACATACAGAAATACAGATACAGAGATACACAGACACACAGAAATAGACACATTGACTTGCAGAGATGAAATAGTCACACAAATATAAAAACACACCATCACAGACACAGACACACAGATGGAAACACGTAAATGCAGACATACAGAAACATGCAGAAACACACACAGTAAAGCATAGAGACAGATACACAAAGACATAGAAGCACAGACACAGAGACACAGACTCACAGACACACAGACAAACATAAAAAGGTATACCCATAGAGACACACAGAACAATACAAACAGGCACACAAAAACACATAGACACAATGTCACAGACATGTACATACACACACATACACACACACATATGCACCAAGGACCCAGAAACAATAGCCAGAAATAGACACAAAAACATTGATGCAGAGACATTTAAATACACATAGAGATACACAAACCCATACAAAAGCATACAGACACAAAAATACAGCACACACACAACATAGACATAATGATGACACACAGACACATGCATACACACAGACACATTCAGATACCAACACACAGAAACACATACAGACACAGACACACAGACATATACACAATGAGACACAGAGATACACACAGAAACATGCACTGACACAGACCCACAACACACACACAGACACAGATATGGACACAGTGACACAGTCACATGACCATGTACCCACACATAAGTCACACACAAATATAAACACAGAGACACAAAGACACACAGGCATACAGTCAGACATATCAAGATACACACTGACACAGAAACACACAAACTATTAAATATTACACCTAATATATGTATGTGTGTGTGTGTGTGTGTGTGTATATATATATACAGTTTGTCTACAACTAATTATTGTTTTATCATTTTCCTATTTTAACATGGATTGAAAGTGAATTGCTTTCTGTGAAAATTACTATTTATTGTGATACTCTCTTACAACGCTGACATGTGGTAGAAATCCATGTCTCACATTTAATTATACTGCTCACAGGTTAATAAAGAAAAACAGCTGATATGCTACAAGTTTGCTAACCTGTGAGATTTTGTAAGTTCAATGCATTAAATCCATTTCTACCAGTGTATAATATGTATGATATGTAATATTACATGTTATTGCCAGTATAAAATATATAACCAATGTATAACTTATATATACATATACTAACAAAGTATAACGAAATTGAAATAAAACCATTTAAAATAAAATGAAAAGGGAAGTAAATAGGGATAAACCTGACAAATGTTGTAAAAGACTTATATACTGAAAATTATAAAATCTTGCTGGGAGAAATTAAGTAGGCAATTATACAATTTATCATTTATATTATAAATGTACACAGATATTGACACTAAAACTACATTTTTTTAAGGAAAAACAGTAAAAATATTGATATTAGGAAAATATCTCTTAGTGGTAAGATCATGATATACAATCCATTAAAAGACAATTGTTCAACAACATTTTATAAAAACAAACAAACAAACATGTGGAGCACAGTGGTGCATACCTGTAATCCCAGTGGATCAGGAGGGTGAAAAAGTAGGATTGTAAATTCAAAGTCAGCCTCAGCAATTTAGCAAGGCTCTAAGCAACTGAAAAAGACCTTCTCTCTAAATAAAAAATAAATAAATAAAAATAAGAAAAGGCTGGGGATGTGGATCAGTGGTTAAGTGCTCATAGGTTCAATCCCTGATTACAAAAATAAGATAAAATAAAACAAAACATGCTGTTCTCAAAGGATACTTTTTAAGCTGGGTGCAGTGGAGCAGGTCTATAATCTCAGCAACTCAGGAAATTAAGGCAGGAGAAATGCAAGTTTGGGGCCAGCCGCATCAATTTAGCAAGGCACTGTCTCAAAATAAGAAATAAAAAATACCAGGGATGTAGCTTAGTAAGGAAGCATCCTTGGGTTCAATCCCCAGTCAAAACAACAAAAACAAAGAAAGAAACAAAAACACTGTTAAGAAAATGAAAAAGCCACAACTGGTCTAAAATATTTGTAAAGCATAATTCACCAAGGATGGTATACAAATGATGAAGAACACACAAAAGATACTCAATATTATTAGCCATTATGTAAATGCATTTTTTTATTTTTTGTTTTTTGTAAATGCATTCTTAACTATAATAAGATACCAATATACTCATATTAGAATACCTAAAAATTGAAGGGATTGTACTCAGTGTTTTCAGGGATCTATAGGAAGTGGGTCACTCTTCTTTGCTAGTATAAAATATTACAACTTCAAAAAATCTGTCAACTTCTTTAAAAGTTAAACATTCATCTATCATGTGATCCAATTTTCAGTTTCTAGGAAGCAATAAGAAAGCTTACATTCATACAAAGTTCTTTGCATGAGTATTCATAGCAATTTCATTTGTGATGGCTCTAAACTGAAAATGAATAAAAATGTTTTCAGTAGAGAAATGGTCAAATAGAAAAAAATTGGTGACGTTCAAAGAACGTAATGCTGTTCATTAATAAAATGAGTATAAACTCTCAGTATATATCATAACATGGAAGAATCTCAAAATAACTATGCTGTGAGCAAGAAGGCAGATTTTAAAAAGTCAAACACTCATGATTCCATTTATACACAATTCTAGAGAATTCGAACTACCCTATGGTGTCAGAAAGTATATCATCAGTTAAATGAGTAGGCAGAAGTGGATGGGTGGGGAGCAATAAAAAAGAGGCATGAGAAATTTTAGGAGGGGGTGTACCTATTCATTATCTTGATTGTGGTGATGGATTCACAGATATGTATGTCAAAAATTGTCAACCTATACACTTCAAATGTGTGTGGTTTATCATATATCAATTATACTTGAATAAAACTGTTAAAAATCAGCTACGGGGCTTCATCTTCGTGGAAAGACAGTGATGGATGAATAAGACATGGGAAAATCAAGGTTTTCAATGGCACATATTAAATGATATCTATGTCTATTTACTCTTTGATCCCTAATGAATGAGCCTAGAGTTCCAATGTCCTGATGTGATACTCAAGGTTCTAACTCCTGTTCTCTATGAACAGTAGGGTAGTCTCAAGTTTTCCTAGAAGGTAGAGATTTCAGTCCAAAGAAGACTGTGGTAGACATCAAATATACAAATATAGAGTGCCAGAAAGGGGGCAAAGAATAAGTAAGTTATTTGATCAGAGGCGATAGTATAATCAAGAATTTGTCTGGTATTTGCTCTCTGTTGTAACTATAGAAATCCTTGTAATTTCTTGATTTATAGGTCTATCTTCATTACACTAATGAGATGACTTATGGTAACTAGTTGATAACTTAAGAATGAGGGCATATTACCAGGAAAGTCTAGCACAGAATTGGAGAATTGTGATTTTCAACTGCACAACCTTCATTTGGGTTAGTCAAAGTAATCATTTCTATATTACGTAGCCCCAAATTGTAGATAACTGGAAATTCCTCATTTGAAATTAGATGGATTCATTGGAAGTGCAATATGTCCTGATTCACAGTGAGAGAGATGTCATGGAAGCCTTGCAGTCCCTCATAGGCCTCACGCTATGTATATCCTTTCTTAGAAAACTGTAATCCTAAGCATATAATTTGCTTTGTTCTATGAGTCATTCTAGAAAATCATTTAGAAAATTATTGAATTTTAAGGAGTCATTGTAACCACCAAATATATACATAGTCAAAAGTATAGTTGGTATGGTTATCTTGAAAGTGCTGGTGCCATATTATATAAAGATCATCCTATTGGGCACCATGACCTTGAAATGTGAGATCTGTGCTGACTCTGGGCGATTACCACAATAATTGAATTACAGTACATATAGTAAGGTTGAAATTGAGTAAAGGCAATGCAGTATACCTAAAGCAGAATGGTACTGATTAGTCTCTTCAATTGATTCATTAATGAAAAGGGGCCACATAAGGCCACTATCATAAAAAATTTGCATAATATGTGTAATTGTATAATTATAAAAATTAATCCTTAGCAATCATTGTGAGAAGGTGGAAGTAGTCATTCTCTGAAATAAGGACTCTGTTATATGTGTTGATGATAAATCCTCTTTTTAAGACTGATGAGTGCTCCTTATTTCAAACTCTAGTACCTGAATGTATAATCCTAATTTATCAGTGGATAGGACTGATAAGTATTTCTTAATCCAGAAACTACTATTGGAAAGTATGATCATAATTTATCAATGGATGAGTGGGACTCAAAGCTATTTTCCATGAGACTCTAGAAACATATCTATCTGGACCAAATGATATTGAGACAGTAGACATCCTTCTTGAGAACAACCTATGGTAGGATACCATGACTCTGCTGTGCCAGCCACCTAGGCATTAGTGGAGTTGGACTTTAGCTAGCAGCCCATGCCAGTTGCTTCTGAATGTAAAAGATTGTATAGCTCCTTATAAACTGCAGCATATGCTATAACATATTGAAATAGCCTCAATTCATTTCTCCAAAGAAACGACCTTATGAAAGAGGGGAAAAATGTTAGAATTCATTCTCCCTTGGATTTTTGTAAAGCATCCAGGTTATTATCCACTTCTCAATCTAATTAAATATCTGGGTTCACAATTTGCCTAACACATTGAGCTTGTGTTAGGCTAAAAATACCCCTGCCTTAAGAGATATTTGGGCCCTAATCCCTGGACCAGTGGAGGATGTTTGGAGAAAGAGACACCGTTGAAAGATTTGAGAAGATTTGAGCAGAAAATTATCAACTGTCCTAGGAATTGATGAGGTATCTGGAGGAATAGATGTGTGTGTGTATGTGTGTGTGTGTGTGTGTGTGTGTGTGTGTGTATTCTCCACAAAAGTGAAGAAGTCAAAAGTGCAGATCATACATGAATTAATCATTAAAAGGATCATAGGAAATACTACAAAAGGAATTACACGAGGAGACAATTACAGACCAATATCTATGATGAGCATATATATGAGAACTATCAACAAAATATTAGCAAATTAAATCCCGAAATGTGTAAAATCATGACACATCTCAAACTTTAATCCAAGGTCTGCTTGAATAGAATTTATCTTAGAGAAGATTGTTTAAGATGAGGCAATCTATTTTAATACGTCCCAGAAATAGATCCAGTAAGGAAGTCATATGATAGTTTGGAAAGAGGCTTAAATTACCTGGCCTGTTGGCATGCCCATCTTTCTTCACTCCTCTCCTGCTTGTTATTTTCGGTTGTCCTCATCTGGGGCCCTGGTTGTTCATAAAAGGGATTTGGTGGTGTGTGGGAAAAGTATCTTTTTTTCCTTCACTTTTTTACTTTTCTTCTGGATCTCCCATGTCTGGAGGGCATTTATGTGTGTGAGAGAGAAAGAAGGCAAGCTCTGGGTGTGTGTTACACTCTCACACAATTAAAATTTTATCCCATCCTCATGTCATGACTGGTCCCTTTGAAGAACCCTGACCTGAAAATTCTCACTGTGATGTGATTTACCTATTTTCAACCCTATTCTCTTGCCTGAGACCTATCTATCATTATTTCTGCTGAGCTATCTACTCCATCTTCCCATGAACTTTTTTTTTATCTCTTCTCTCCACATAGCTTCAAAAAATGGCATGTGCATATTCTAACTATACTGCCCTGCTCAGTCATAGCCACCTCTGAGACAGAATCCTCTTTGTCACTACTATTCACATTCTCCCCTCACTTCTGTTTTTCACGTTCATCTTTCCTGGCATCTCTCTTGGGCATGTGTTCCCTCTGTTCCATACCATGGAAGAATCATAGTTTCTTTCCAATATGTATCACAAGGTATAATATTTGATTTGATTTCATGTGCCTTTTTTCTATGCCACTTCCCTCTCCCTTAAAAAAACTATGTTCCTTCTCATTTATCCCCAGGAACAATGCCCCAGATATGGCACTTAATAGGTAGTTGCAAAAGGAGGATGAAATGCAAGGCATATTTCTTACATGGACTCCTTTGAAAGGACTCCTAATTGGTCCTTATCCCTCTGATTGTTCGTCAATTCCAGTCTTAACTCTGTACCTAGGTGACCTTTTAGAAGATATCTTGGGCCCTCTCACTCTCTGAGTATTAGCAGGAAGCTTAGTGGGTCTGAACAGGACTACAAAACCTCCCATTACAGTGATGGGCCTCAAATGGACAAGCATGAGAAATGTCCCCATGGAGAGGCTGGAGGGCATGAGGAGTCAGGGTAGAGCACCTCCCCCGCTGCCTCCCACTGTGGAAAGCAGTGCTGCCTGCCCTTGACAAGTTTTCTTTTCTAGCAGAAAGGGGCCTCACTATCAAACAGTGCCAATGCCATTGGTTTCTCCCTCAGACTGAGCTACTTTTCTAAAATGCAAATCTTTCAAACACATGACAGACATTGTGCAATAATATTTGCTGAACATATTAAAGTGAGTTCTCTGTTTCAGTTTCTTGGCCTGAAAAGGCATCTGGGGCCCATCTGGGGGCTCCAAGGTGAAGGTTGCTGCTTATGTGGACAGGAAAGAGCCAGAAGGATTCACATTTCATCCAGGGGCCCTGGACCCCTGCACTGTGAGCATGCTCACTGTCCACAGGAGGCTCTGGAATAACCCCCCTTCCTCTGTTCTATGGAAACCCATGCCAGGACAGGCCTCTCCTCATATTCCTAAGTCTGCCAAGAACAGCCTATTCCACAGCTGTGTAATCTTTTCCACATTACAGAGTTTGAAGTAACGTACCAGAAAAACTGTCTGCTGCAGAATATTTTAAGTTAAAACTTTTCTGTATACTTTCTGTATCCACCAAACTTCTATTTACAGAACTTTTACTCAATGAATAACCCTTCCTGAGTTTCCTTCAGGAGCTATTATTGATAGCTTTACACTTTTGCTTCTATACGCCTGTACCTGGAAGGACTTATTGCCACAGCCAATGGGTCCCATCCTGGAGAAACCTAGCAAGCCTAATATCCCCAGGACATCATCAAAGTTCCAGCCCCAAATCTCACCCTTTTGAGTTAAAGCAATTGTGGATGCCATACAAGTGCTGACTTCCTCCTCTTTACCATAGTGTCCTTGGTCCTTTCCCTTTCATATTACTCTTTTGGTTTATTCCTCTTATTAGGTAGCTATCAAGCTACTGACCACTCTCATGACACATGTAAAAGTGTGCTTTCTTAATTTAAAGCCTACAATGAGCTCTATTTTGCTCGATCATACCACCCACCTGAGCTATCCTCCTGTTACCTTTCTTCTTGGTGAGAAACTGAGACTTGTCAAGAGGACTTTCCCTGGGAAGAACATGATATCACTTTAGCATGTGGGTATTTGGGCTTCAAAGGGGATCAGCTTCACAATTTACCCTGTGATGGTTTCAAGCTTGAGTGTCAGTTCCAAGGCTTTAAATCTTCCAAGCATAATACCCTTGTGTGGTCCTAATCTGAAGCCCCTGCTACAGTATTAAACAACCCTCCTGTTAGAATTGAGGTGTGATGTGAGCTGCAGTAGAGGTAGTGTCTTCCATCATACTGGCAACTTCACCATAATGAGATTTAGGTAGGAACTCAATTATGAATTTCATCCCAGATAGCAAATGGACCTCAAGCAGCTCTCTGGCTAGCATTCTGATATCCCACTTCAACAGGAGCTCACTTTCAGAGTTATAAAATTTGTGATTTAATTTCATGAATCCATTAAATCTAGAAGGGTGAAATGTGATATAATTTTGTGTAGTTCTGGGGACCAAGCCCATGGCTTTGTGCATGCTAGGCAAAGTACTCTACCACTGAGCAACACACCTAGACCCAAGGGTGTTATTTTAATAACACTGCATGTCCAAAAATATAGCCTTTGGCCAAAGTTGTACTGAGACTTAAATAGACAGTTCAAACATTTTAATTATTAAAAATATATTAAATGAACCAAACCACTTATACAAATATTTGGTGAAGAACAAATATACAAATGGAATAAAGGAGAAGAAAATTGATGAAGATAAAAATGTAAGAAGTCATAATTATATTTAAGAATCATGAGGACAATATGTCTGTTCAAGAAACATCTTTTAAAAAGGAGAAGATAATTGACACCCTCTTGTAAAATGTATTCAAAGAAAGCAAAAGGTTTTAATCAGTCCAAGAAATGTGTGTGGGAGAAGAGGGGTGAGAGAAGTAGAGAAGGAAAGGATGAAGATTTTTAAAAAGGGAAATAAATCCAACTAAAGACAAATCTGAATGAAATGAAATAATTATCCTGGTGAACGGGGAAACCAAATAGTCCTGTTGTAGAGACTGTTACACATTTTTTACCCCCAACTGGGTTATTTTTCTCTCTTGAAATTGTAAAACCAACAAGAAGACTAAGCAGTAATTGAGCAGTGAATGATGCTTTATTCTTAGCCAAGTATAGAAGAAGCAGCAGGAAGGATTCACAGATCAGCCTCTTGACCCTTGGGAGTCAGGAGATTATTTACAGACAGTAAAAGAAATGAGGAGAAGGCATAGGATAATAAGGCGGGATGATATTCATGTCTTTTCAAAGAATGAGTGATTTTCTTTTTAAAAATATTTTTTTTAGTTGTAGATGGATACAATAAATTTATTTATTTATTTTTATGTGGTGCTGAGGATCAAACCCAATGCCTCCTCATATGTGTGAGGCAAATGCTCTGCCACTGAGCCACAATCCCAGCCCTGAATGAGTGATTTTCTATGAATATGGCTGCCACTTTTTTCCCCCTTGCATGGTTCTTTTATGTAGGAATTTCTCATGACAATTACAGACTGCCATGATATTGTGGTTTGCTATTTAGCCTGCAGGCGGGATTATAAAGAATTTAAAGATTAAAGGCTGTGTCTAAGGCTGCTATATTAGATTCAACTGGTTCTGGCTGGCTCACCTGAAGAGGACTTCAGATATCTGTCCTCAAAGATAAGCAAGATGAGGGCAGGGTAGAAATTTAGTTAAGTCACCTCTGCAGTACATTATTAGGATAGGATTATAAGGACTGGTGTTGGAAAGGTCCTTTAAAAGTTGACACATGCATACAAACCCGAACAGTGAAACAGCACAGGAAAACATTTCAAAATCAACTTATTGGAGGAAAAATAAAGCAAGAAATGAGAAACAGGATGAAGTTGAGCATCTGTTGTCCAAAAATCTGAAGTCCCAAATGTTCCAAAAGCCAAAACTTCTTGAGCACTCACATGACATCACAAGTGGGAAATCATCCATCTGAGTTCATGTGATGGATCACACTCAAAAGGCAGCTGTAGTAAAAATATCATATAAGGACCTTCATGTTTCTGTGGAACATTATGGAACATAAATAAATTTTACCTTTGGTCTTGGATCTCATCCCTAAATAACATTATGTATATGTACAAATATTCTAAAATTTGAAATCTGAAACATTTCTGGACTTACACATTTCAGATAAGGACTATTCACCCTGTATAATAAAATAAAGTGAGGTACTTAGAAATATCAAGTCAATGTTTTTCACATTTTCTTTTTCAAGGATCAATAATCAGACTCAAGATAGTTACTTAAGAAGTTATGCATCTGAGGAAATCCAAGAAAGGCTTACAAATCACATCAACTCAGACACAGCTGCTGATCAGTTTCAGGATCCAAGGTTTCAGATGCTCTAATGATGATCTCTTTTTCTTCACTCCTACAATCTGTAGGAGTGTAGTTTTGTTTTTGTTCACTGTAGATCTGTTTTTCCATATTGAAATAACAGGGCACACATATGTTACATCTCATATCTTTGGTCATCAAAAGACATATTGAGATATTATCTATGGGACCTATTAAAAAATCTTTGTAAAGATTTGTGTGCAGTCCCAACATGGGACTAACCAGTTACTGACAAAGAGAATCCTGTGAAGTTTCCACATATACATATGGAAGGAGGTAGCAGAAGTAATCAGAGGAAGGAGGGTCCTGGAAAAACAGATAAAAGGACATAATCATACAAGTTGTGCTAATAAATGTAACCATCTTTATCTTATTGAATCTTAATGGAAAAATTAAAATAAAATCAAACAGATTCAATGGAAGTGGAAAAATAAAAAAATCTATTAATATTAAAAAAATGAATCAAACTAACTTCATCAAAGGATGAATTACTAAAGAAAATGTGATATGTGTATCTATGGAATAGTATTCAACAATAAGAAAAACAGTATTCTATCATTTGGTACAGAATGGATGAGTCTAAGAACACCATCATGTTAAGTGAAAAAAGTCAAACATAAAAAAGACAAACACTTTGTGATCTCACTCATATGTAGAAACTGCATTGACTTCATAGAATTAGAAAGTAAAATAGTGATTATCAGAAAGTGGGAAGGGTAGTGAGGAGGGAAATAGCAAGAGATTGTTCATCAGCAATCTCTATTTTGTACATAATACAGCTAGTAGGAATATGCTCTAGTGTTCTATAGCATGATAGGAAGATTGTAGTTAATAATTTGTTGTATATTTAAAAATGGCTAGAAGAGAGTATTTTTAATAATTCTAACAGAAGAATGATAAATGTTTGAGGTGATTTGTGGATATGCTTAATTACTCTAATTTTATCATCACACTGGTATGGATATATCAAAATATACCATTCCCCATAAATGTGCACAATTATTATGTGTCAAGCAAAAATGATTTAACAAACATTCCAATGATGTTATGTTTATTAATTTAAAAAATTCAAATATCACATGTATTGATATGGGATTTTTCCTTAACTACTGAATGTGTCCTTGTTTTATAAACACTATGATTTGGTAGGGAGGGACTACAACAATTTTTATTGGTATTTCTCAACATTCCAATCTCAGACATCCTCTTCACAGTTCCCACATTTTCTTGAACAATCTCAACTGCTCTCTTTCCCCCCTCCCCCATTTGATTATTTCAATATGAAGATTTCTTTCTTTTCTCTCTTTTTTTTACTTTCTTATTGTTTTATTACCACATTAAACAATTCATGATTTACCTAATAAACAAGAATGATGCCTTTCTCACAGAAAGTAAACTAGACATACATGAAAAAGCATTTTATAGATAAAAGAGATGCACAGGTGTTTTACATTCCATTCCTAGGAGATTGACATTCCTAGATCACTAGGTTTTCCCATCATTGTGGATATTCTGTACAGGAATAAGCTTAAAGGGACAAGTGATAGAGGTGCTGCTGAGGGGTCGATGCCTCTGTGCATATTGGTCTGTCATAGTGCATACTTTTCTGTGCGGCATTCATGTATTCATTAGACATGTACTAAACCCCCATGTGTCAGGAAGCATCCTAGCTACCAGAGATCTCTATCCTCAAGAAGCTTATCTTCTACTGGTGTATTTTATTCTCTGCTTGTGTCCCTGATGTCCACTTTATCACCCCTGTCTGGACACATGAGGCATTCCATGTCAGGGATTGCCTGTGAGAGCTCATTTCATTCTGTCTTCACCTCTTTCCTTTCCCTCATTTATATGACCTTCCCACATTAGTTTGTTTTTTCTTTCTTTATTCGTTCTAATTAGTTTACTGGTTCATAGGAAACTCGAGTTTCTGCATGCACCTATACCTGTTTCTGGGACTCATGCCTAACTTGATTCTGGATGTACTCAGGTGAGCATTTCCTAAAAACTAGATTTCACTGAGAAACTTGAGCTACTATCTTTCTCTTAAACTTCCTCCTTCTCCAGTGGTCATCCATCTCCCCTTGCCTCCCCTCATGACTTTCTCAACCAAACGGGAAATTTAGGGTCAATATTACCACCCAGGTTCTACAGACCCTCCCGTTGGGTTCTCCTCTGTCCCCTCCCGCCCTGGCAGCCTGGCCGCGGCGCGCGGACGCGCAGGCGCAGTGTCCAGTACTGCCGCCGCCCCGCCCCGCCCTGCCTGCCGCTGCGGAAGGCGCTGCTCTCCGCAACGCGCACTTCCTCTCTTGGAGTCCGCGGAGGGAGAGCCGGCTCGAAGAGCTCCCGGAGACGGAGGCCCTGCCCTTGTCAGACGTTGCAGACATGTCGGAACAAAGTAAGGACCTGAGCGACCCCAACTTTGCAGCGGAGGCCCCCAACTCTGAGATGCACAGCAGCCCTGGGGTTCCGGTAGGGGTCCCTCCTCCCGCCTCTCCCCCCGCGACCCTCGCAGGGCCATCCAACCCTCCTGTAGGCCCGACGGCCTCTCCTCAGGCCGCGCTGCCGCCCCAGGCCCTGAGCGAAGAGGAGGACCCGAAGATCCTGCAACAGGCCGCAGAGGAGGGTCGCGTCTATCACCCCCCTGAACCTGCCCAGCCGCTCCCACCGCCGCCGGCCCCTGCTCAGCTAGTGCAGAAGGCTCACGAGCTCATGTGGTACGTGCTGGTCAAGGACCAGAAGAAAATGATCATCTGGTTTCCAGACATGGTGAAGGATGTCATCGGCAGCTACAAGAAATGGTGCAGAAGCATCCTCAGGCGCACCAGCCTCATCCTTGCCAGAGTTTTCGGGCTGCACCTGAGGCTGACCAGTCTCCACACGATGGAGTTTGCGCTGGTCAAAGCACTCAACCCCGAGGAGCTGGACAGGGTGGCGCTGAACAACCGCATGCCCATGACAGGCCTCCTGCTCATGATCCTGAGCCTCATCTATGTGAAAGGTCGTGGTGCCAGAGAGAGCGCCGTCTGGAACGTGCTGCGCATCCTGGGGCTGAGGCCCTGGAAGAAGCACTCCACCTTCGGGGATGTGAGAAAGCTTATCACTGAGGAGTTCGTCCATCAGAATTACCTGAAGTACCAGCGCGTTCCCTTCGTTGAGCCTCCTGAGTACGAGTTTTTCTGGGGCTCCCGAGCCAGCCGCGAAATCACCAAGATGCAAATCATGGAGTTCCTGGCCAGGGTCTTTAAGAAAGATCCCCAGGCCTGGCCTTCCAGATACAGAGAGGCTCTGGAGGAGGCCAGAGCTCTGCGGGAGGCTAATCCCAGTGCCCACTGCCCCCGCAGCAGTGTCTCTGAGGACTAGAAAGGTCTGGAGGCAGATTAATGGTTTCTGACCATCACCAGGGCTGTGGAAGGGTGGGGGTGAGTCAGTCATTAGAGTATTCAGGATTTACAGTGCAGTATTTCACGTGTAACTTTTAAGTTTTCAGTACAGTGCTTTTATACCTTTTAATGCAATGTTGTATTCATTTGGGTACTATTGAGTAGTGTTTAGAATTTATGCATGTTTGTTTATAAGTAAGCTCAGTTGGTGCTTTCGCTTTTGTGCTCTTTCTTGGATTTTTTTGTACCAGAAATGTGCTAAACTTATGAAATACATTGAAAAAAATTTCCATCTTATTCTTTTATATGGGACCGATGATGTGTGTTGGAGTGGACTGTACCTGGACATTTGGGAAGAACTCACCAGCAAAGCTGGCCTAACCAAGAGAAGTCAAGGGCCCTCTCTGTATGACCTTGCTGGGCACAGTGTGGAGTGAACTGATTTGAACTGAAACGGTCTCAATGTGGGCACTTGGCACACTTTATTAAACACATATACACCCCTACCATGAATAAACTTTAATGTAAACATTAAAGATTCTTGTGATACAATCATTTTTTGGAAAAGTGTAACTTGTCTTGTTAAGAAAGTAGTATGGGTGGGAATGAGGGAAAGAGTTTATTGTACAAAATGTACATATATAACAATTTCACCTTAAAGGAAGGGAAATTACTACTCATGGGTACACATACATGTGGGAAGTTTATAGTTTTATTTTTAAAAATATGACTCATGTTTGTTTTAAAAACTTTGACACATATGAAAGTTAAAATAATAACTGGCACTATGTAGGGTAATTTTCTACATTTTGGCAAAATTAACAGCTGACTTTTGTGGACACTTAAAAAGTGTGAGCTATTATACTTATGCTCTTTACAGGACTTTCACCTTTTATTCAGTCCTCACAAGAATAACCTTAATAGGTAGAAACATATTACACCAACACTGAAGAAAATGAAGGAACAAAGTATTGGCAATGAATTTTCCATAGATCATAAAGCTTATTCAAAGAAGGAGCTGGGATTTGAACCAAAATACAATAAATTTAGAGCCCAGAATTATCCTACCTGCCTAAAATTCCCTCCCTGCCTTCTTGCATTTATTTACTTTTTAGTTCCATGTTAATTTGCTCTCTTACTCCCCACCCCCAACACTCCCATGGGCTCTGTCACACACACCCTCAAACTAAGGATTTTATTTTTCTAATTATAACAATCTTTTAGAGAAAACAATATTATGGCTGTATCAATTAAGAAAGTGAATTTCAAAGAGACTAATTGACCTAACCAGGTCATATTCCTGTTTAGCACTCAAGGCAATATTTGTAGCATAATTTTTCTTAAGGGTTGGAGATGAAGGAACCTCTCTGATAAGTGGTACCAGAGGAACACACCTGATACCTGGAAGGGGGAAATGGGGTTGGGGTTGGGAGATTGCCTATTGAGACCTTTGTGGCCCAGCAGGTCTTCAGTGGCAGTGGGACACTAGGTAGCCCCTAGGAGGGTGGAATGGGGTGAGGAGAGATGACTGGATAAAAATCTCAGTATAAAGCTTTCAGTTCTGGTAGAAGGAGGGTCTTTAAATTAAACGGAGCTTTAATAAGATTGGAAATCTTTTAAATTAAAAAAAAAAGTGGAAAAGGATATTTTACCAACCCTAGAACATTTTCTGTGGAAGACAAATAACAAAGGGAACATGTTCACATACAAAAGAAGTAAACTGGGAGTAATTTGGGGGTGAGAGAACTGATTGATGGATTTGGAGCCGGATTCCCAACATTTAACTAGTGTAATTTAGCAGGTGGATGCAGGTGCTGAAAATGCTTTAAAAGCCCCATATGTGCTGAGATAAAATCCATTCACAATTTACTAGCTTCCTATGAATTCTTTTGTGGGTGTGAGATGGGAATTAGGGACATTTCTGCAATAACCCAGGTAAGGGTGACTTGGCTTTAATGTCACCTATAGCATGGAATCAATGTAAATATCATAGCTGCTTAGAAACTGGGGATCATTGAAAAATCTTATTTCTCCACAAACCATCAAAGACAAAACAAATCTATCCCTTTTCATTTAAAATTATGAAGCTGTCCAAGATATTCTGTTACTAGAGCGGGCCCATCTCTGTCATTCCTGTCATGATACCGTCATTTTCTTTAATATCCTAAAACTTCTCTCACTGCTGGATTAACTCCTTGCAGCAAGTGTAACTCTTGTACAATATTTAGTCAAACCCAGAAGTCACCAGGCAGACAGTACCCTCACCTCTACATTTAATTCCCTATATTTGCAATCATGATCCTCTTTGCTGTGGGAGGCATGGAAAAACACACAAGGTCACCTGGCACAGGCACTCTAGCCATGCCTTAGAGGAAAGAAAGTTTGAAGTAGGGCAGGATTTTGAAAAAAACAAGGAGCTGAATCCAGCAAGACGCATGTGTAGAGCTGCTCCACTGTTCTGTCTCAGAGACAGCCAAACAGACAAGCAAGCTTTGCAGATGTGAAATAAGTTTAACTCATGACACCTGGTCTGACAGAGACAGCAGCTTGGGGAATAACTATGTTAGATTTTTCAGGCTGGACTTTCAACGGTTGTAGAGTTTGCCAAATATTTTGTAAAATGTTTGTCTCTGAAACTCTGGGATGTTTGATTCAAGAAAGCATCAGTGGATTCTCAGTCCAAGATAATGGTGTGGTGATGCTCAGACTGCTGTGTCTGGGAAAGATTTTGCTAATTCTTTATAACATGTAATTTTTACTGCCAACTGGAACCTCATTTCTTTACAAACACTCATACACACATTTTGCTTTAATTAAATTCATATTATTAAAGTCATGGAGGGCAGAAAGGACCTTTGGAAATTTAATATTAATTATGATGATATCAAATTTAAGCTTTCTTGGGAGGAAATGAATGACTTTAAGTAGTGTCAACTAGGAAAGAGCTGTTTTATTTTTTATTAGTTGTTCAAAACATTACATAGCTCTTGACATTATCATATTTCATACATTTGATTCAAGTGGGTTATGAACTCCCATTTTCCCCCCCGTATACAGATTGTAGAATCACATCGGTTACACATCCACGTTTTTACATACTGTCATACTAGTGTCTGTTGTATTCTGCTACCTTTCCTATCCTCTACTATCCCCCCTCCCCTCCTCTCCCCTCCCATCTTCTCTCTATCCCATCTACTGTAATTCATTTCTCTCCCCTTTTTTGTTCCTTTCCCCTCACTTCCTCTTATATGTAATTTTGTATAACGATGAGGGTCTCCTTCCATTTCCATGCAATTTCCCTTCTCTCTCCCTTTCCCTCCCACCTCTCCTCCCTGTTTAATGTTAATCTTCTTCTCATGCTCTTCCTCCCTGCTCTGTTCTTAGTTGCTCTCCTTATATCAAAGAAGACATTTGGCATTTGTTTTTTAGGGATTGGCTAGCTTCACTTAGCATAATGGAAAGAGATGTTTTAAATGAACTGATGCATTTAAGTCATTTCTCTGAAACAACCACTTGTGCCTCCCCCTACCTTGAATCTTACCAGGCCAATTTAGAAGCACCACCTCCTAGATTTCTCTGCTAGCCCTGAGAGCACAGCCATGTTCAAACTCCTCACTCAAAATATATATGTGATATCAAAAAAAATTATACACCATGATCAAGTAGGATTCATCCCTGGGATGCAAGGCTGGTTCAATATACGGAAATCAATAAATGTTATTCACCACATCAATAGACTTAAAAATAAGAACCATATGATCATCTCGATAGATGCAGAAAAAGCATTCGACAAAGTATAGCATCCCTTTATGTTCAAAACTCTAGAAAAATTAGGGAAAACAGGATCATACCTCAACATTGTAAAAGCAATCTATGATAAGCCACAGGCCAGCATCATTCTGAATGGAGAAAAATTGAAGGCATTCCCTCTAAGATCTGGTACAAGACAGGGATGCCCTCTCTCACCACTTCTGTTCAACATAGTCCTCAAAACACTGGCCAGAGCAATTAGACAGACGAAAGAAATTAAAGGCATAAAAATAGGAAAAGAAGAACTTAAATTATCACTATTTGCAGATGACATGATTCTATACCTAGCAGACCCAAAAGGGTCTACAAAGAAACTATTAGAGCTAATAAATGAATTCAGCAAAGTGGCAGGATATAAAATCAACACGCATAAATCAAATGCATTCCTGTATATCAGCGACAAATCCTCTGAAACGGAAATGAGGACAACTACTCCATTCACAATATCCCCCCAAAAAATAAAATACTTGGGAATCAACCTAACAAAAGAGGTGAAAGACTTATACAATGAAAACTACAGAACCCTAAAGAGAGATATAGAAGAAGACCTTAGAAGATGGAAAAATATACCCTGTTCATGGATAGGCAGAACTAACATCATCAAAATGGCGATATTACCAAAAGTTCTCTATAAGTTCAATGCAATGCCAATCAAAATCCCAACAGCATTTCTTGTAGAAATAGATAAAACAATCATGAAATTCATATGGAATAATAAAAGACCTAGAATAGCAAAAACAATGCTAAGCAGGAAGTGTGAATCAGGCGGTATAGCGATACCAGACTTCAAACTATACTACAGAGCAATAGTAACAAAAACAGCATGGTACTGGTACCAAAACAGGCGGGTGGACCAATGGTACAGAATAGAGGACACAGTAACCAATCCACAAAACTACAACTATCTTATATTTGATAAAGGGGCTAAAAGCATGCAATGGAGGAAGGATAGCATCTTCAACAAATGGTGCTGGGAAAACTGGAAATCCATTTGCATCAAAATGAAACTGAATCCCTTTCTCTCGCCATGCACAACAGTTAACTCAAAATGGATCAAGGAGCTTGATATTAAATCAGAGACATGGCGTCTGATAAAAGAAAAAGTTGGCTATGATCTACATACTGTGGGGTCGGGCTCCAAATTCCTCAATAGGACACCCATAGCGCAAGAGTTAACAACTAGAATCAACAAATGGGACTTACTCAAACTAAAAAGTTTTTTTCTCAGCAAAAGAAACAATAAGAGAGGTAAACAGGGAGCCTACATCCTGGGAACAAATCTTTACTCCACACACTTCAGATAGAGCCCTAATATCCAGAGTATACCAAGAACTCAAAAAATTAGACAGTAAGATAACACATAACCCAATCAACAAATGGGCCAAGGACCTAAACAGACACTTCTCAGAGGAGGACATACAATCAATCAATAAGTACATGAAAAAATGCTCACCATCGCTAGCAGTCAGAGAAATGCAAATCAAAACCACCCTAAGATACCATCTCACTCCAGTAAGATTGGCAGCCATTATGAAGTCCAACAACAACAAGTGCTGGAGAGGATGCGGGGAAAAGGGTACACTTGTTCATTGTTGGTGGGACTGCAAATTGGTGCAGCCAATTTGGAAAGCAGTATGGAGATTTCTTGGAAAGCTGGGAATGGAACCACCATTTGACCCAGCTATTCCCCTTCTCGGTCTATTCCCTAAAGACCTAATAAGAGCATGCTACAGGGACACTGCTACATCGATGTTCATAGCAGCACAATTCACGATAGCAAGATTGTGGAACCAACCTAGATGCCCTTCAATAGATGAATGGATAAAAAAAATGTGGCATTTATACACAATGGAGTATTACTCTGCATTAAAAAATGACAAAATCATAGAATGTGGAGGGAAATGGATGGCATTAGAGCAGATTATGCTAAGTGAAGCTAGCCAATCCTTAAAAAACAAATGCCAAATGACTGCTTTGATATAAGGGGAGTAACCAAGGACAGGGTAGGGTGCGAAGAGCTTGAGAAGAAGATTAACATTAAACAGGGATGAGAGGTGGGAGGGAAAGGGAGTGAGAAGGGAAATCGCATGGAAATGGAAGGTGATCCTCAGGGTTTTACAAAATTACATATAAGAGGAAATGAGGGGTAAGAGAAGAATAATACAAGTGGAAGAAATGATTTTCAGTAGAGGGGGTAGAGAGAGAAAAGGGGAGGGGAGGGGAGGGGAGGGGGGATAGTAGAGAATAGGATAGACAGCAGAATACATCAGACACTAGAATGGCAATATGTAAATCAATGGAAGTGTAACTGATGTGATACAGCAATCTGTATACGGGGTAAAAATGGGAGTTCATAACCCACTTGAATCAAACTGTGAAATATGATATATTAAGAACTATGTAATGTTTTGAACTACCAACAATAAAAAAATACATATGTGATTTATAAGTGCTTCTTGACACTCTATTCCTGTATTGTTAAATACTTAAGAGAGTGAAAACTGTAACTGAACTGTTGACTATTTCCCTGATGCTTGACTTGGAGATTAGCATATGGATATGCTCAATAAGAATTTGTTAATCAGGTGAAGAAACATTAGAAAGACCTACCTCTCCTACAGGAAAACAAAGTCAAATATAGAAAATAACAATCAAACAATCTAAAGCTTAGAAAGTATAGATAAGTTGAAATTAGTAAAAGAAAACAAAGAATTCAGAAAAATAGCAGAAACAGAATATTGTTTTCAATTGGTTTCTTCAAATATTCCAACAAAAAAGCCAGTATCTAGTTCTGTTTGTTTGTTTGTTTATATTTTAAAGAATGAATACTACAAATAAACAACTTCTTGCTAGTTAGATGGACCAGTGACAAAAATAGGTCAGTGTCACAAAGGTAAAAACAAATATAAGTGGGAAAATGAAAAAGAAAACCAAAAACTCATTTATTAAATCAAGATACTTTATCAATTAATGAAATATATAGTAAAAGTGAATATCGGGTACTAGCAAGAGTGAATTGAAATTGTCATTCTAATGTCCTGTTATAACCACATGTAATGACCACATGCTGTCTTATGCACTAATTTGCATATTGAGTATCTAATAGGTTACCGAGGTAGTCAGTACTGGGAGGTAGAGATGAAATGGTGAACAGAATAGACATTGTCCTGTGGTCACAGTACATTCACAATGTTGAAAAAAACAACTGAATAAAAAGAATTATACTTCAGTACAGTGAGCGCCATTCTAGGAGAAGTATGAGGATAAAGAGGCATAAACAGGTGCACCACAACTCAGGTATTCCAAGAGAAGTGTCATAAAGCATATGAAGCATCTATGAGAAGAGAAGTAACTAACAATGTGAAAGAGGTGAAGGGAAGGGTAGATTCAGCAGGATGATTTCTTTTTGTTTGGGGACCTGCTGTGTAAATACACACAGAATCCTGAGTCCATACATTTTCTGGAAAAAAATTGTAAAAAGAAGGTGGGAAATAAATTTATAATCAGGATATCTAAAACATACTTGTTTATATCTTAATTTGCCTCATTATTTTTTGTTTCACCTGTTCAGGGTTTGGAACCCTTAACTATATTACATATGTTCCCACATCTGAATTGTATCTTGTGTTCCATTATTTGCCCACCTATTTAATATGTAACAATCATTAAGCTTTCAGTGCTGATGTTTGTGTTAGTCAGTTATCCCTTGCTATGACAAAATCCCTAAGAAAAATAAGTATAAGAGGGAACAGTTTATTTCAGTTCATGATTTCAGTCCTTTGATTTAGGCTGGAGGCAAGGCACAACATCATGGCAGATAGGGTGCAGTAGAGCAAAGCTGCTTACTTCATGGCAGCTGGGAAAAAGAGAGAGAAAGACAAAGAGAACAGGGAAAAGATTGTCCATCCCAGGACATGCCTCCAGTGACCTACTTCCTCCTGTTCCCACCATCTTCAACTTTGCACTCATCAATGGATTAATCTATTAATGAGATCAGAGCCCTTATGATCCAATCACTTCTCCAAAGCTCCACTTCTGAACATTACTGCATTGAAGACCAGACCTTCAACACATGAGCCTTTGAGGGACATTCCCCCAGACTCAAACTATAACAATGTATAAACTTACTTATTTATATATTTAGTTAATAGAAATTCACTGAACTTCACCCTGTACTGGAACTCAAAGATATTGGTGAATTAAACAGAGATGGCCCCCCAAAGTATATAGTAGTCCCCCCTATTCACTGCACACCCATTAGTCACTTAATAGTCATCTTTCTTATTAAATCAACTGCTTCTGTTTAAATAATCCATATTTTACTCAATAATAGTCCCATGGCACAAGAGTAGTGATACTGGCAATCTATTACAGCATAATATTATACTTGTCCCATTTTATTATGTTGGATTTAATTGATGAATACAGGAATGGCATAAGGAACACTCAGATTTTAGACTTGAATAGAGGGTGAATATCAATGGTGTGATTTAAGGAGATATAAAAGAGGGGGGAAAGAATAAGTTTCAGATAAAAACAATAAAGACTTTATATATAAGGTCCTTTTTTTAAAGAGAGAGAGAGAGAGAATTTTAAATTTTTTTTATTTTTTTAGTTTTCGGCAGACACAACATCTTTGTATGTGGTGCTGAGGGTCGAACCCGGGTTGCACGCATGCCAGGCCAGCGCGCTACCGCTTGAGCCACATCCCCAGCCCGATGTATATGGTCCTTATAAAATATCATATATATATATATATATATATATGAAGAGAGAGAGAGAGAGAAAAGAGAAATATTTTCATGATTGTACTCTGGAAAACTGATACATCTCTATATCTAATAATGAAGGAAGGGCTGGCAAACGAACTACTAAGAGTAACTGGATGAGTGATAGAAAAGTAAGCCAGGAGAGTGTTGGATCATGGAAATGAAAATAGCAACATTTTGAGCTGAAGGAAGTGGCCAAGGGTGTCAAATGTTATTGAAGTATGGTAAGCATTTGGGAGAGGGTATTTGCATTTAGTAAGGTTGTTGCTGATTGGACAAGAGATTAAGGGGGATCAAGTTCAGAGGCATATAGGGGTTCATCATGAATTCAGGTGAGAGATAATAGTGTCCTTATCCAGGAAAAAGGAATGAAAATGGAGATTAATGGGAAAATTTAAAAATATTTTGAGATTAAGTTTTCAAAAAAAATCAATCATTGATTAAATGCTAAAATAAGGACAAAGAGGATTCAGGGATTGTGGCCAACTGTCTGGAATGCACAAGTCTTGAGTAATGTCAGTTTTTTTAAACATTTTTGGAGTGCAAAGAGAGAAGATTTATGTGGAAGAATGACAAATTCAGTTTGAGACATCTTTAGTTTAATTTAACTGTGAGGTATGTAAACAGAGATGTCCATTTCATTGGGGAGAAATCCATAAAAGAATAATAAATTGTATTAGAATCATATTAACTCATGAATGGGAAAATACAAGATTGCTTAGGGATAGTGCATGGATTTAGAAAGATAATCTGTGTTTTTCCTGAGCAGTATAAGTAGGAAATTCATGCTGCACCTCATTTTCAGACACCAACACTGGCTATCTTGGGGTGTTTATGTTACTTTTTGTTCAAAAGATGATATGAGTTTGGGAACCTTGGAGAGGGAGAGGAGAGAGGTGCATGGAGGAGCATTGAGGAGAATTAAGTGGATGACCAGAGAAAGAAGGCTTAAATAATATCAAGAAACAATGAATAGAGATTAGTAATAAAGTGAGAGAGCATGTGGTATAGAGATGCCAAGAGAATAAGGGGATGGCCAGTTGTGTTAGTTAAAATAATTGAAATTACTAAAAAAGAGATCATTTCTATCTTATGAAGAGCAACTTCAATGAAATAAATATTGACAGAAGACAAACTAGTGAATTGAAGAATAAGTAGCAAAGTGAGTGTAAATTATTTGAAAACAGTTTCAAATGGACAGACACCAGCATTCAGAGAGTGGTAACACATATAGCATAAATAGAATTACTAGTCTTAAGAAGAATTAGGAATGCATGCACCGTAGAGACTAGACAGGAGTATAAAATGACTGATTGATGCATGCCTGTTTGTATCTGTGATGATGCTGTATTTTCCCAGATGTGTGGCAGTAAAAGTGACAAAGACAGTCCCAAAAGTTCCCTAGAGAATGGACAAGACAGGAGTCTTCCTAGAAGACTCTGTCATGGCATACTCATACAGGTGTTAGAAAAATTGATTTACCAATATATTAAGATAATAATAAAGTACCACAGCGTTTCTCATTTATTCCAGAAATGCAGGCCATTTCAAAATTCAAATATTAATAACTGCAATTCACCATGTTAGTAATCTTATTTCAATTCATACATAAAAGGCATTTAAAAAATTCAACTCCCTGTCATGATATAAACTTTTAACAAGTTAGATATGGAAAGGAGTACCACTAAAACTAATTTCTTTCATGTAACTTTAATTTTCTTTCATAAATAAGTAAGAACAAGCAGAATTTGAGTGTCTGGGCCTGGCCTATTTCATATCTTCCAGATCCATCCATGTTTCCATGTTGCTGCAATTAACAAGACTGCATTTTTTATGGCTAAACAATATTCCATCATGCACATGTACTATATTCTTTTTTTTCATTCATTCAGGAAATGGACACCTCCAATGATTTCATAGCTTGATTTTTATAAATATTGTTGCAGTAAACATGGGAATGCAGAGACCACTTTTATATACATATTTCATTCCCCTTCGATATATGTGTGTATATGTGTGTGTGTGTATACACACACACACATACATACATACATACACACACATACATATTCAATAGTGCAATCCCAGTATTGAATCTCAATTTAGTACAATTCAGATTAAAAAATTACAATTACTAAGCATGGTGGTGCATGCCTTTACAGGCATTTCCCAGTAATTCATGAGGCTGAAGCAGAAGGATCACAAGTTCAAGGCCAGTCTTAACAACATAGTGAAACCTTCAGCAACTCAGTGAGAAACTGTCTCAAAATAAAAAAGACTGGGAATATAGCTCAGGGATAAAGTGTCTCTAGGTTTAATCTCTATTTCCAAAAACCAATGAAGCAACCAAACAAACAAACGAAAAAACCCAAAATAAAAAAGTACCCCTATAATTAACATTGCTTAATGTTTTATAGTGGGAGACAGACTGCATCCCTCTAGATGGGATAAACAGTAGGGTAGGGTGTCCAGTCTTACTTTTCTTTACAATTTGTTAGTGAAAATTCTAGTTTATTTAACAAAGAGAGAAAATGAAGTAAAATACAGATTGAAGATAAAGAAGTAAAGGTGTCTATAATTTCAGCTGATATGACTGTATAATTTTAAAACCTCAACTGATCCATGATAACAAAATGGAAATAGTCCTAGTATTAATAAGTGAGTTTTTCAAGGTCACAGGATACAAGTTTAATAAACAATATCAATTATATTTCTATTCATTAGCAATAATGATTGGGAAGTGAAGTGTAAAATTTACCATAGCTCAAAATATATGTACAACTAATCAACTGTGTATCAAATCTGTATTTTTGAAGTATATAGAATACTGATAATTAATGAAGACCTAAATAAATGTAAAGAAATATCATGTTTATATGTCAGAAAACTCAACATACAAAATAGATAATTTATCAGCAGGATTAATACAATCCTATCAAAATCCCAGCAGTTTACTTAGATTTGTCTCAATTTTAGCACTAAAAATCCCACTTTCCAGAAAGCCGCTCTAAGGGATATGTAAATCCAATATTTCGGCTATAAGTAAAGCAGATACTATAAAACTATGATTGCAGCCCCAAGACAGGGGCTGGATTCATTTGATCATCAAGTGAGGACAGCAAGTATTATGTTTTCTGTAGTCACCATAACTGTTTGTTCCCCTGACTACTCATGTTGGTACGATTTGCAGCTCACAAGAATGGATCGTCTATTATGGCACCACTTTGACTCATGCGACTTAAGTGTACTATTGAATCAGGTTGTAATCATGAGTGCTTGTCAATATTTGGCTTTACCTGTAGATTAACTGTTCTGCTTTTTATCAATTTTGTGCTAGTTCAATTTTTAATGTTTTGAATATTGTGACCATGTTTTCTAAGAATTCAGATAGTGAAAACAAGAACAACTGCAGTATGAAGGTAAGCATTCCCAGAAGGCTAAATGATTGTGTTAGTTTAATGGCATATGAAGGTTACAAACAATTGGATTAGAAAGATAAGTAAAATGACAGAGCATGTTGTACAACATACAAAAATAATTTGCGATTGGGCATTGTGGAGAAAGTGATGCAATCTGAATTTCTGTTTTAGAGCTAAAATAACAATGCACTGCAGGTTGGGTGGCTTAAACAACAGAAATCTATTTCCTCACAGTTCTGAGAGGCTGAAGTCTGAGATAAAGGTGTCATCAGGGATGATTCTTTCCAATATTTCTGAAGGAAGGAACTTTGCAGGCTTCTTTCTTTGGCTTGCAGATGGCTCCACAATGTCTTTGGTCTCTATAGAGACCAAATCTTACAATATGCAGGTGAGACAAGCAAGTAGAGGTGTCCCTTGGAATCTGTGGGATATTAAGTCCAGGCCCCTCTGGATCCCAAAATCCCTTATTTAAAAATGTCAAAGTATTTGCATATATCCTACATACACCATTCTATGTACTTTTTTTTTTTAGCAACTCTAGGTGATTTAAAATATCTAATCCAATGCAAGTGGTATGTATAGATAGTTGATATACTGTATTACTTAGGAATAATGGCAAGAATAAAAGTCTGTACATATTTAGTACAGATACAATTTTTTGACTATTTTTTGATCTGTGATTAGTTGAATCCATGCATACAACCACAGATTTCTAGAGCTGGTTACATTTCTAAATGGGTTAAATAGGAATAATTATTTATCTGTTTATTTGTTCTGTCTTCTAAAATGATAAATGACAGTTGAAAATTGCAGCTTAGGTATAACACACAAACAACATACATCATTACATCATTTTTTCAATAGCTCTTTGGAAATGAGTGAAGTTACATCTCCTAACTCACAAATTGCAGCTAAAATGTCCTCTGGTCAAACAAAACAGGATACATTGGTAACCTATATATTGGTGCTCTTCAATGTGGAGCTGATTCTGTCAGCTCTTTTCCTCGATCATGTTTTCCATTGTATATCAAGTGTTGCAATAGCTAATGGAAATACACAATGTACTGCACCTCTTAGTCATTTTAAAATGAAAAATAGAGCTTCCAATTATCTTCTTGGTTTTTATGATAATTTTAATTAAACCAGAGAAAACATAAAACAATAGATTGTTTATATCTTATTCAAATCCTAACTAGATGTTGCTCATCCATATGCATATTTGGCAGACAGTACAAATGTAAATTTGGCAAATTTCATTCAGCCTATGAGCTTCTTATCAAAGGAAATGAAAATATATTACTTGCTAAATGTCTCACATTTTACACAACACTACTAAAAAGGGCTATGTATGCTTGGTTGTAGCTTTTAAGGCTTTCATAATTAGAATTTTTGATAACTTTTCAATTTTTTGAAAATATGCAGAAACATGAAAGATATTGTTGGTTTTAGAGAAGTTGAAGAACAAAGCGTCCTTATACACGTACCTACATGACAGATCAGGAGATCACTGCTAGTCGTGGAAAAGACAACAATTTTCTGATTTGCTATAAAATCATATTATCAAACTGTGAGAGACAACTATCATTCTCTCATTTGGAAATGAATTAAGGTTGAGAATTTTAAAAAAGGAGAAAAATAAAATGGAAAATTATGTTATTTTTCACCCAAAACTTTTGGTGATCATTGAAGAGGTGGGAAGGAGCTGAAAAAATGATCAGCTGAGGACACTTAAGTTGCCTGATGTCATGTTTTGGTTGCAATAAAATCTGATAGGACAAAAATCAAAAACATAAACAAAAATTCCTCACATTATAGGGAAATAAGTCTATTTCAGAGGAGAGCCAAATTAAACAAGACTTTCTCAATTTCTTCTTAGAATTTGTAATTTGTTTGGGATGCAAATTCAATTTTTCAAGTTCAAAGTATTTCTGTCTTGAAACTACTGAGAAAGAGGGTTAACTTATGATGAAATCTAAAACAAATAGAAAAAAAAAAACCTGCATAGAGTAGAGAAATAAGACTTTATTGGAGGATAGCCAAACCAAACAGGAATTTCTCAGGTTTTTTTCTTGCTAGAAATTGTAACTTATTTGAAATCTAAATTAAACTTCATGAGTTCAAATTACCTCTGTGCATTGAAAGTATTTTTTTTCATGATAAAAGGGTTAACTTACAATGATATCCAATTTGCTTGCACATTTTAGATGCCTGTAACTTTGTTTAAATTAATTGAAGCAAAGGAACTCATGAACAAATGCCTGGTCTACCAAACCAAGCCTGTAGGTACAAGTAAATGGATATAAGTCTGCTGTTGCTGATGGGTATAAACTTAAGCATTCCATGCTCAAACTGCCGTGTTTAACATATAATTAGCTTGATATCATTATGTTGGACTTATGCTTGGAATTAATGTGGATTTAATGAGAACAAAGCAACAAGATTAGTTAGAAATTGTGCTGCACACAATTTCACCAGTACACAAAATAAGGATATTACGAAAGTTGCAGTCGTTATAGAAAAATATTGTTAAAAAGGTAAACAGAAGGAGGAAGATAGCCCACTGTCTCGTGAGACAGAAATAATTATGTCATTGCTATTTTGAAATAAATATTGAAATATTCTCTAGTTCTTTTGAATTGACATTCTCTTTCTAACCCAATTGTTTATTTTTTTAAAAAATACATGGTATAAGAGTTACACATACAATCAATAGTTAAAATGTTATGTTTAGAAATATTATAAAATATTATTATATTTTCACTTACATATTAGTCTTACTATTTTTATCAGCTCATTAGTTATGCCATTAATTACTACTAATTACCATTGTTAGCTAGTTAGTTTTGTTTTTAAAATATTATTTATGTCATATAAAAGTAAGTGATTTAGAATAACATAATTTCAAGGAAACCCCTACTTTTCTAATACTATTTATTATATTAGTGTTAAGTGTATAGTTATTTATTACACATTACAATATTTTGATTTATTTTGCCTTCTCTGACTGTCTTTGGTTGACTCACTTAAAAGTTGGCCACCTTAAGATATAGACAAACTGACTATAAATTTTCTATTAAAAATCAAAGGAACTAGAATATCTCAAAATGTGTAAAAGGTGAATAAAGTTGAAGGAATTGCTATATGCCATTTTACTACACAATTTGGCAATCAAAGCACTGTGGAATTTGGCAGAGGTATAGACACATAGATCACTGGAGCAGAATAGAGAACTCAGAAATAGACCCACACAAGTAAAACCAACTGATCTAACAAATGCACACACACACAAAATCAACAGAAAGATAAGCTTTTCAACAAATAACATTGGAACAAATATAGAGATCTGTATGCAAAAACATATTAACAAACCAACATCCAAAACCTGAACATAAGCTTTACACTTCATACACAAATTAACTCAAAATGGACCACACCTTTAAATATAAAATGTAAAACTTTAAAACATTTAAAGGAAAACACAGGGAGAAAGCTTTATAATGTAGCATTAGGTGAGTATTTTCCAGGACATTAGAAACATACTCCAAGAGAGGAAGAACTGAAAAATGAGACTTTGTGAAGATTTAAAGTCTATTGTTCTCTGAAAGACACGGTTTAGAGAATAAAAAGACAAGCCATAGATAGGGAGAAAGGTTTGCGAACAGTTAAAAGAGGTAATCTGTCCAGGATATAAAAACAACTCCCTAACCTCAGCATTAAGAAAATGAAAAATCCAATTAAAATGGTCAAATATTGTAATAGACGCTTAACCAAAAAGGGCACATGGATGGCAATAAGCACATGAAAATACGGTTGACACCATTAGCCATTGGGGAAATGTAAATTAATATTGCAATAAATACCAGTACACACATTAAAATGACTAAAGGAAAATATGCTAGAAATATCAAAGAAGGGAAAGGACAACTAGAATTCTCAAAATTGCTGGTGAAGTGTCAAATCATACAACACTCTACTAACAGGTTAATGATTATTTATGAACACATATTTACCATATGAGCCAATAGTTTTCATTCAGTGCTGTGCATTCACAAATGAAGGCAAATGTTTATAACAAAAATTGCATGCTAATGTTTATAGCAGATTTATTCTGCAATAGCCCACAACTGGAAACATCTCACATGTCTTTGAACAATTGAATTGATGAGTAAACTGCTGTGCACATATGCAATTAAATATTTCTCAGTAATAAAATAAATTAAATATTGTTACATAGAGCAACTTGGAGGAATCTGAAGGGCATTGTGTTGAGACCAAAAAAAGTCTGAAAAGGTTACACACAGTACAAAACCAACTTATGGTTTTCTAGAAATTACTAGATAATAACAAAGTATAACAGTTAAGTGGGTGTCTGGATCAGGGGAAAGTTGTGATGGTAAGGCTATGAGAGATGATGGAATAGCTCTGTATCCTAATTATATTGGTAATTACACAAATTGGAGCATGTAATAAAATTTTATGGAGCTAAATACTCCCTCAAAAACTGAGTGTTTTTCAAAATTGATGAAATCTCAGTAAGGATGCTAGTTTATTTAATAGTAGTACAGTAATATTAATGTTTCACTTTTGATTATTACACCAGTTTTATAAGTTGTCTTCATTGGGAGAAACTGGGTGAAAGGGATATAGGAACTAGGTAATAGTTCTGACACTCTTTTATGATTCTACAATTATTTGAAAATAAAAAAGTTGAATGAATTATTCTGTTAGAGATAGAAAATAAAAATAATTATTTTTAAAAGAAATGTGTGGCATTGATCATTTTGCATACATAAGGTACCTGGTAATGTGAGAAATCTAAAGTCCAACATTTTACATAAAACAGATTGGAAGGTTAAAAGGAAAAAGAACAACACTTCTATAGGCCTGTAAAATCATTAAAGTTCACACAATATGTCAGACTATTAATGATAATGTTAACAATAATGTCTAGTGCTTACAAAGTACTTGATATGTAGTGCTACAACAAGCTAATAGGTATTATTATTACCACCAAGGTCTTGAGCCAAGACCTGAAGAAGTGAGAGAATAAGCCATGGGAATTACTTGGTGAAGGAAGATATGTATTATTATTACCACCTTTTCACAGATGAGGAAACTAAGGCACAGAGACATTGACTGGTATAGCTTTGATCACAGAACTTGTTAAAAACCTTATTATATTTTTCACCTGAGGTGGTCTGATCCTAGAATCAGTGTAGAACTTTTTTTTTTTTTTTGTGGGGGATATCAGGGTTTGAACTCAGGGGCACTCAACCACTGAGCCATATCCCCAGCCCTATTTTGTATTTTATTTAGAGACAGGGTCTCACTGAGTTGGCTTAGCATCTCAATTATACTGAGGCTGGCTTTAAACTTGCAATCCTCCTGCCTCAGCCTCCAGAGCTGCTGGGATTATAGGCATGAACCACCAGGCCCAGCTAGTGTAGAATTTTTTACTATGTAAAATAAGATTTTGAAAAGTATATAAAGAGAACATAATCCAAACAGATGGAAATTCTTGTCATCCGAATTTTGATGTGTCCTATTTTTGATGTGTCTGTTTCTATTCTTTCCTTGATTCATTAAAAAACAGGATAATTACTCAGCATATATGATGTTCCTTGTTCAAGGAATGTGGGCTACAACACTGAATGAAGGATATAAAGCCCATACCTGCATTAACCACATAGTTTCATGGGAAAAGAGAGATAGTACAAATTAAAGAAGTACAAAAAAAATATCAAGGGATAAATTCTAAAGAGATAACAACGAACATGAAGATATCAGAAAAACCTGTCTGAGGAGATGGCCCTTGAGCCAAGACCTGAAGAATTGAGAGAATAAGTCATGGGAATTATTTGGTGAAGGAAGAGAGCATTGGGGACATAGAGCATAGCTTTTGAAATTGTCTGGGTGCTGGGACTGGACTCAAGGTCAGCAAGATGGAATTGGGTAAGGGAGATGGAATGTGGTATGGAGCTGGCCAGGGTCATCTTCCACTATCTCGCTTACATGTATCATTCAGAAAAATCTCTTTATACACCCAACATTTTACCTTTGTTGTTTTCTTTATTATTTGTTTTAAGAAATACAGTAATTTCTTACCCAGGCAGAACCCAATGTGCAACTGATATTGCTGTGTCCACTCCCTCGCCACCTATTATCAAAGATATGTCTTTAGAAGAAGCATTAAGGACACCTTTGCTGGGGCTTCATCTTAGCTTGCCCTGAGAGACCTCAGAAGAGATAATGTCGATCCTGATAACTGCATTCACAGCAGTACAGCACAACAAATGGAAACTCAACCCCCAAACCCTCCCCACTAGTTCAAGAAGGAATTGAGATCTCTTAAGGCAGTTAGTAAAGGGTGTGGCTGAACTCTTCTGCCACCTTGTGACTGATTCCATTTTTCCCTTCTCATAAGATTCATGCTTCTCTAGAAACTCTTGTAATAGGAATTTAATTTTCAGGAAAGCCTCATACCAGTGACAAAATATAGGGGGATGAGATGATGTGGACGACTTCTCAACATATAGAGAAACCTAAGGAAGTAGTGAGCAATGCAATGGAGGGTGGGTAGCAAGAAGTGGCCTTGAGACATGTACATTTCATGAATGCCTGTGAAGTGGACAGGACAGAGAACCAAGGTTAGGTGTAGAAAGGAGGATCTCAGGGATGGAATGACATTACTCCCTACAGGCCTTTCCTTCTTTTAACTCCACTTGATTGTCTGAATCTTCTGTATAAAAATGCCCAAGCTTTAATAGTTTTGACATATCATTTCTCTGTGTATTCACTGTAGATCAAGAGTATACTTCTATGGTCTAACCAACTTGGGAAATTTACCGCCCTCCCCATAGTCAACTCCATTTCTTCTTCCCAAGAGCGACACACTAAAATCTACCCTCACACTTTCAAACTCACCCTGACCTCCTTTGTGAGGAAGTCTAGATGATGTCAGAAGCCCCTTCAAGGCTTTATCCTTGTATTGTTTAAGAATGATCCAGCTTCTCTGCATTTTTGCTTTTTATTGATATAAATACATCCCATCTCCTATACAATAGAAATTGTCCTTCAGCTCACCTGGGCACATTCTCAGTCTCCTTCTCTTTATTTCATAGACCTATGTCCTGAGTATATTGAGTGCTTTCCATTACTGGCTGTAACAACAGTGCTCTTTGTCACATATTTTCCATTATGTTCTGCACTGAGCATTTCACAACTCAGGACACAGATATGTAGCACTGTCTGATAGTGGAGTGTAGTAAAATTGTTCAAAGTGTCATTATAAATTAAAACAAGCAGGGAACCACCAACAAGTCTTGGTTAAAGCATTGGTATTATTATTTTTGATCCTGTCATATTTTGAAGTAGAATGCACACTTTGGGTAAATATTTAATGAAAAATCATGCAATTTCAAAGAAATTCAGGGTCAAGCAGGGTCATTAGAGTGGTATTTCCAATTATATTACACAATGATGAATCTCCTGTTTTGGGGCTATTATTTGGCTGAAAAGTTTGGGAAAGTATTACACTTCTAGGGTGGGAAGCTAAATTCAACTTTAATCATGAGAGCAATATGGATAAACCATGGAACACTGAAGAGAAACCTAAATGCATTAAATTCTAGAAATGACAAGACCTTCCTAGGAGCAGAGGCCCATGGCTTCTTTGATCTCTAAGGGTAATGCAGAAATCTGAACAAACCTCTCCATACATGGTTATAACAAGAAAACCAGCCAAATGATTAATAAATTTTTATTGATTACATATTATCTAGCTCCACAGATTAGAATTTTGAGGGGTTTGAAGGAAATCTAAATCAACCTGCCATATCTTTCCTTCAGGGCTTTCACTAACCGCTGAGTGTAATACATCAACACCTGGGAGCAGAGCAAAAGAGATGAAGGCTTTCCAGGGCTTTTCCTTGAGGGCAAGGTCATGGCTAAGAGAAAGCTGACCAGGAAAGCTGAAAAGACCCCCTGAGGTGCACAGAGCCTTCCTGAGTGCAAGGCAGCAGCCTTTAGGGACTGTGCATAGAAAGAGAACACTTAACAACAGTCCTTTCAGAGGTGCACAAAAGCTTCATTAACTGTGTGTCCCTAGCCTGATGAAACTCAGAGTAGTGGAGAGAAGGGCAATCTCCTGAGGCTAAAAAATCCAGCAGCAGAGCTGGGAAGTAAAGAAAACTCCCCTACTCAACCAGAATATTGGCAAATTGGTTTTAAAGGAAGAAGGAAAAGAGAAAGAGGGAGCGAGAAAAGGAGAGAAGAAAGCAATTTTACATATTTATAAAACAAGCAGCTGAGCCTGATGCCTAAATATATGAAGTCTTAATGGTCTTAAATTTGAAGCTCTGCTTAAAGGAATTTCTTTCTCTCACCCTGAAAATATGTTAAGTCATTACTATGAGTCTGATTCTAAGTATAGTGGCAAGAAATCCCAGATCTAACTCAACCTCATCTTAGATTAGTTCCACACTTTAGTAGTCTGACAGAAGAAGTATTTTACCTTGTTTTTTTGGGAGAAAATACTATTTATTACAGCTTTTAATATTTTATACACATTGTCTTCCATACAATAAAAACAATTTAAGAAGCACGGGAAGATGTGGGAGAATGTGATCCATGGATAAGCAAGGAAATGGCCATTTAAAGTAGTCTGAGATATAATATAACTGTATTGGCAAAAAAAGACTTTAAAATAATATAATCAATATGTTTATGCCTATAATAAAAAAGAAGATAACATGCATGAGACAATGAGAGATTTCAATTGGGAGCTAAACTATATAAAGAACAAGTGGAAACAGGATAATAGAAAAATACAATATCAAAATGAATAATTTATTCAGTGGGTTTAAGAGCAAACTGAATATAGCAACAGAACAAAGGATCAATGAGAATGAAGGTAGATCAGTGGAAAATAACCAAATTGAAAGGGAAAAAACGAAAAAGCATGAAAGAGTATTCAAGATCCATGAGGCAGTATAAAAATATAAATATGTGTGATTGGAGATACAGGATAGGAGACAAGATAATAGAAATTATTATTTGGACAGATAATGGCCAACAGTTTTGTTAAAATTGTGAAATGTATTAACCTACATATTCAGTAAGCTCAGTGGATCTTAATCAGACAAACACAATGCGTATTATTATCAAACTGCTGAAAATGAAAGATAAGGAGAAGTTCATAAAAGCAGCAGAGGAAGAGAGAATATTACATACAGTTGAGCAACAATAAAAATGGTGTCTTATTGATAGGAGACAACCAAACAACATATTTTTAAAATTAAGTTTATTTTAAAAGATATACTTAGGAACACAAAAATTGAACATATTAATGAGGTATAATGTGATGTTTTGATACATGAATACATTTTGTAATCAGTTTAAGCACATCTATCTCCTTAAACATTTATCACTTCTTTATGATGAAAGTATGTAAATGTCTTCTTCTAGCTGATTGAGATATACAATATACAATTACTGTATGTATCCCCCTACTGCACAATACCACACTAGAACTTTTTGCTCTGAACTGCAATTTAGTACTTTGATTTATCTCTCCCCTTCCCTTCCTCCCCACTACTCTCCCAGCCTCTGGTAACATCTATAAAATCTATAAAATCAACTTTTCAAATATTCTACATGTAAGTGAGATCAGGTAGTACTTGTAGTCTTTCCAATAAACAGAACTATGAAAATTTGGTATCCATATACAGAAGAATGAAATCAGACCCACATCTCAAATCAACTCAAAATGAATTAAAGAGTTAAATGTAAGAATTAAAAAAAAATCCTAGATGAAAATATAGAGGAAATGCTTCAAGACATTAAAATGGTCAAGGGTGTTGTGTTTTTGTTTTTTGTTTTTTTTTTTTTTTTTTTTAGAAAACTCCAAAAGTACAGGAAACAAAAGCAAATATAGACAAATGGAATGACATCAAACTAAAAAGCTGCAGAGTAAAGGAAAAAAGAGACAATGTACAGAGTGAAAGAAATTATGTGCAAACTATTTCTTACAGATATCCACTATGAGAAATGCTAAGGAATGATTTTCAGGCTGAAGGGAACTGATACTAGATGAGAGTCTGAATATGTAGAAAGAAATGAAGGAAATCAAGGTGTTTATGTGTGTAATGAAAACATATACAGTCATGTGACATGTAAAAACTGGGATGCATTCTGAGAAATGCATCACGAGGTGATTATGTCATTTGCAAACACCTTAATGTGTACTTACACAAAGTAAGGCTGCTAGGATATCACTAGGCAATACAATCTTATGGAATTACTCTCATATATGTGGTTTGTCTTTATAAAACATCATTATGCAGCACAAGACTGTAATGAAAAATTTTTTTAAAGTTATACATATGTATTAATAAAAGTATATATTTAGTCTTATTTTCTTCTTAAAAGAAAAAGATGGAAGAGCACTAATTCTTTCCTTCACACAAACCTATTTGAACCTGAAAAATAATGATCAAGAAACTATCAAAAAGAAGAGCGATAAGTGTTGGTGTTCTATTGCACAGAAGTTGATGCTAGGTAAGAAAATTGTAGCTTATTATCTAAAATAGCTAGAAAAGTGACTTTTTGACATTTACTGGAAAAATAGATGGACCTGAATATTATCATGCTAAGCAAAATAAGCCCATACCCAAAAGACCAAAGGTGGAATGTTCTCTATGATGTATCAATGCTAACACACAACAGGGGAGAGGGGAAGAATAGAAATTCAGTAGATTACACAAAGGGGAAGGTAGAGAATGGAGGGGGACAGAAGAAGGAAAGACCATATAATGATTCTGACAGAAATATCCTATGTACATATATGAATACATGTGTAACTAAAAAGAAAAACAATTTAAAAATAAAATAAAATAGGTAGAAGAGAGGATTCATGAATATTTTCATCATAAAGAAACAATGTTGGAGATCATGGATAACATAAATACTCTTAATTGATCAATATACAATGTTTAAATGTACAAAAATACACCGTGCCCCACAAAAATGTACAATTATCATCTGTGAATAAAATAAAAAAATTAAACCTGAGTACCCAGGTGTGGGTTCAGAAATCCCATGCCTTTGTTTTTGTTTATCAATTAAACATTACTACTCCACTGAATCTTATGGTATTTCTTCCAAACTAGCAGGTAAAACCTAGAGATTCTCCTCAACTTCCCCATGCCCATTTAATAAGGACATAGAGGTGAATAGAGTCCTAGGACCTATATTGGCATTGCTTCCACTCATTACCTTAATGAAAATTAAAACATATTTGGTCACCCATACTTACTGAATCTCCTTGTCATTTCCTCCACCTTCTGAACATTAACAACTGGTTATCTTTTTCATCAAGTGGCCAGGCATTGGTTGTTGCCCAGTAAATCTCCAATTATCTAGGCTTCTCCTGAGAAATATATGAAATGTGTTCCCAGTTATAAATGCCTTTAATCAATCCTCTTTGTATATCAATCCTGATTTCAACAAATGCTACATTCTATCACATCTAGAAATCTTACTGTTGCATTTAGTCCACATATCTTTCAAGACATTTAAAAAATCATCAGAGAACAATTTTTCTCCTGAATAATTTTGAGCTGTGGTTGGTTGAATCTGTGCAAGAACAACAGGTATCAAGAGCTATGATGATTCTCTGTTAATTTTTCTCCATTTTTTATCACCTTATAACCTATATCATAACATTGTTATACTATGGTTATGGTCTGCTCACACTAGAATGTGATCTATAAGAGGATAGAGATTTTTGCTTTATGCTTCACTGATGTATTTCTAGAAACTAGAAGACTACTTAGTATATAGTAGTTACTCAACAAAAATTGTTAACTCAAAATGATCAGTAATGTATATGTGTGCTTATCATAGCTTAATTCATACTATTTAATATAGTATATTTTATATATAATTTTTCCCTTTTTGTCTCCAGTGTTTCTCTTTTTCTTTGTTTCTCTCTCTCACTAAACTTTTCCTCTACTTAGCTTCTATTTATTTTTTATTATCATTATTTTTGAGGAGGGGTACCAAGGACTGAATTCAGAGGAACTCAACCACTGAGCCACACCCCCAGCCCTAATTTGTATTTTATTTAGAGACAGGATTTTACTGAGTTGCTTAGTGCCTCGCTTTTGCTGAGGCAGGCTTTGAACATGGTCCCCTGTCTCAGCCCGCTGAGCCATTGGGATTACAGGCATGTGCCACTTTGCCCAGCTATTTATTATGTATCAAATTGGTGCTTTATACTTATGCATAAAAGCAAAATTCAATGTGATATATTCATAAATGCACATAACATAATTTGTTCCATTTTATTTTGCAGTTCCTCCTCTTTCCCACCCCTCTTCTCTCCCTATTGAATCCCTTCTTCTATTCCACTGTGATTTTTTTAAAGCAACTGGCTATTTAAATTAAATACAGTTCTGTATAGATATAAAATAAGAGAAAATAAGAAGGCAAAGGTATGATAAGCTTAAATGCAATTATACAGTTATAGAGCCCTTTTTCATGAAGTAGATAGTATTTTTTGAGATAGTGCTAAATTAAGGATGCATTAAGGATGCATTTTATAATGTGTAAAGCAAAAGAACCATTGTTAAAAAAAGTATAAATCAAAAGTCTATACAAGAGATAAAACTGGTTTCTAAAATATTTGATTAATCCTAAATGTAAAACATAAAATAGATAGAATATAGAGGAAAAATACCAATATATAATTAACTTATACCCTACTCTATCAGTAACTACATTAAATGTTATTCAAATAAGAATTCTTTGGGGCTGGGAATGTGGCTCAAGCGGTAACGCGCTTGCCTGGCATGTGCAGGGAGCTGGGTTCGATCCTCAGCACCACATAAAATAAAGATGTTGTGTCCACTGAAAACTTAAAAATAAATATTAAAATTCTCTTTCTCTCTTCTCTCTCTCTCTTATCCCCCCCTCTCTCTCAAAAAAAAAAGAATTCTTTGAAACAGGCAGAAATTGAGAGAATGAATTGTTTTAAAATCACAGTATGAGTCTGATGATTAATTTTATGAGTGAATTTGGGCTGGGGTTGTGGCTCAGTGGTAGAGTGCTTGCCTCGCATGTGGGGAGCCCTGGGTTCCATCCCCAGCACCACATAAAAATAAATTAATTAATTTTATGAGTGAATTTTTCTAGGCCACAGGTGCCCAGATATTCAGTTCAACATTAATCTGAATGTATCTGTGAGGGTGTTTTAGATGAAACTGGCATTTAAATAAGTAAAACGAGTAAAGCTGATTTTTCTCAATAACATCGGTTGGCCTCCTCAATCCAGTTGAAGTTCAGAATAAAAAAAAAAAATCTAACTCTTCCTTCCTTCCTCAAGTAAGAGAAAATTATTTCTTCCTGATGAACTTCTATATGGAATATCAGCTTTTTTTCCTGCCTTTGGATTCAAACTAAAACATTATTTTTTTAACTTTATCCCATAGCCTTTAGCCTTCACCGCCAACTTTCCAGCTTCTTGAATCTTCTCAAACTGGAACCAACCATTGGCTATTCTTGCTCTCCATCTTTATGACACTCACTCTGCAGATTTGGGGACTTACAAGTCTCCATAATTGCATGAGTCAATTCCTTATAATAAATCAATCTGTCTCCCTGCCCTGCCCTCCCTCCTTTCCTTCTCTTCCCCCCCTTTCACACACACACACACACACACACACACACACACACCAAACATACACACAGATGCTTCCTGATTTATGGTAGGGTTAATTCCTTATAACCCACTGTAAGTAGAAAGTACCATTAAGTTTAAAACTGCCTTAAAAATACCTAACCTATCAAACATAATAGCTTAGCCGAGCCTACTTTAACAGGCTCAGAATACTTACATTATCCTGTAGTTGGGCAATATCATCTAACACAAAGCAACAAAGTGTTTACTGTCTCTTGGACATGCAGATGGTCTTTTCTAGACAGACATGATGAGATTCAAAAAATCACACACACACACACACACACACAAATATATACGTATGTAAAAATGCCGGCAACACAGAACACTGTAGAGTATCTATTGTTTCCTTTCCTGATTACATGGCTGACAGGTAGCTGCAGCTCACTGCTACTGCTCAGCACTGTGAAAGAATATCACTTATCACTAACCAAGGTAAATTCAAAATGCAAAATTGAAGTATTGTTTCGCTTTTTCACCATTGTAAAATTGAAAAATTATAAGTCAGCTCATTGTTAGTCCCTTTGGACAGGCTGAATGTTAGAAAGATGCAAAGAAACAGAAGATATAATAACCAAGCTTAAGAAAGTTAGCATGGCTGTGTTGGTGTCAAAACAAGAATAAACCTGAAAACAGGAAGCATTAACAGAGATAAGGGAGCATTTCATAAAAACTAATGGGACAATTCATTAATAAGACATCACAGACACATACACAATCTGTACAACTCATAAGAGAGCTAATGGCATGTTAAGTTAAATAGCCAAGCAAAGTAGGAGAAATAGACAAATCCACAACCATATTTGGAGATTTTATCACAATTCTTTGAATAATTGTAGAGCAACCAGATTAAAAACTCAGTAAGAATATGGATGATGTGAACAACTAGTCCTAAATATGTTTATAGAACTATATCTCCCAATATCAGAATACATTTTCTGTTCAAGTACACACAGATTGCTTTTCAAAATAGACCAATGCCAGACATTCAAGTGAGTCTCAATGTTTGAAAAGACTAAGTCATATTGAGCATGTTTTGTGATCACACTCAGATTAAATTAGTAATTAACATTATTAAAATTTGTATAACATAAAACAATATTTAACACTCCCACATGTTGGTGCAGGAACTGACTTTCTTACTAAGATTCCTAAAGTGCAAGAAATAAAATCCAGAATCAATAAGTGAGACAGAATCAATTTTTAAAAGCTTCTGCACATCAAAGGTAACAATTAGGAGCATGATGAGAAAGGGAAAAGATTTTTGCCAGCTACTCCTCCAACAGGAGATTAATATCCAGAACATATAAAGAACTAAAAGAAAAAACACTAAAAATAAACAGCTAAAGAAATGGGTAAAAGATGTAAACAGATACTTCTCAAGAGGAGAAATGCAAATGGCTAACAAATATGTGAAAAAGTCCAATCTTCCTAGCAAATGAAAAGATGCTTAATGTCAGGGGTCAGCAGGGAATTCTAAATTAAAGTAATAAGGCATCACTCTATACATATTAGAATGACTAAAGTCCAGAACAGTGAAAACATAAAATGCTGACAAGAATGTGGAGTAAGAACGACTCTCACTCATTGCTAAGCGAGAATGAAAAATGGCACAGACGCTTTGGAAGACAGTTTTGTCAGTTTTTTACAAAACTAAATATATTCTTACCATGCGATTTGGCAAGCAATTTTACTCCTTCGTGTTTACCCAAATGAGTTTAAAACTTATGCCCACACGAAAACCTTTCCATGAGTATCTATAGCAGCCTTATTCCTAATTGCCAAAATTTGGAAACAGTGAAGAAATCTTTCAATAGGTAAAAGGGAAGACAAATTGGCACATATGCATAATAGAATATTATATAGCAACAAAAGAAATTCCTAACATGCCAGTTAATTTTTTAAGCCAGATTTATTCATAATTGCCAAAACTTGAGCAGTGATCAAGATGACCTTTTATGTATTTACTTTGTTATCCATAGGGAATATGTTTAAGGATCCCAGCAGATGCCTAAAACCACAGATGGTATACACACTATTTCCTCCACAAGCATACCTTTATTAAGGTCTAAATTATCAATTAGGCACAATAAAAGATTAAAACAATAACAAAAATATGAAACTATTATAACCCTCTACTGTAATAAAATTGTTAGCAATTGTTTTGGGGACCATTATTAAATAAAATAAATGCTACTTGAACTGAAGTACTGCAAAAGTAGGACAGTAGGCAACCAGGATTATTAAGTGACTCAATTATTAAGGGACTCAATAGTATATATGGCATGGATACACTAGAAACAGAGATGATTCTTGGGGGGCATAGTGGTGTGGGATGTGCAAGAGTCATCTTTCCATTCAGAATGGTACACCATTTAAAACATAATTTTGTATTTCCAGAATTTTCTGTTTAATATTTTTGGACCATGATTAACCAAGGAAAGTGAAATTGTGAATAAGTGAAGGCTACTATACATGAAATTTTCTAAAAGGCAAACCCTTGGAAAAATCAATAACTGCCAGGTGTTAGCAGGCAGAGTACAGGGGATTTTAGGGCATTATTCCCTAGACAACATAGTATAACAACTATTTTAATTATTATATTTTCATCATTATATTGATGTAATTAACTTGAGATAATTTAAAGCATACAGAAGAATGTGCATAGGTTATATGAAAATACAATCCCATTTTACATAAAGGACTTGAGCATTCTCAGATTTTGATATCCATTGGAAGGTTCGGGCAGCAATCTCTCATGCACATCAAGAGATGATGTCTGATATTATAAAAGAGGCACCACTATGAAAGCAGTAGAAAACCGGTGTTTGCCAGGGATTCAACAGGATAGAGCACAAGGTAGTTTTAGGGCATTCAAATGATTTTGTATTATAATTTACAGTCATTTGTTGTTTAACAATCAGAATGCATTCTGAAAAATCACCTAATTAAGACATTCATCATTTTGCAAACATATTAGAGTGTACTTACAAAAACGTACTGGGTAGAGCTTGCTACATGTCTCAGTCATGTGGTAGGTAGTCTCAGTAAGTTGTTGATTAAAGCAGGGTTATACAGTGCATTGTTGTAGTGATGAGTGTATGTCATTACACATTTTTCATAACCCATTGAACTACAATATCACCCAGCCATACCACTACTAGATACATATCCAAAAGAAATGAAATCAATATATCAAAGAGACACCTTCACTCCCATGTTTATTGCAGCACAATAAGCAAGACAGGAAAAAATGTGTCCATCAACAAATGAATAAAGGAACTATAGTATGTGTACACAATGTGATTCAACCACAGACACACATAAAAAGAATAAAACTCTGTCATTGCTGCGACATGTTATGTTAAGTGAAATAAACCAGGCACCCAAAGACAAATACTGCATCTTTTCTCTTGTAAGTGGAAGTTTAAGAGTTGATTTTATAAAAATAAACTAGGATAGTGGTACCTAGAAACTAGAAAAGGGTTGGGGAGGGGATAAAAGGAACATGAATAACAGATACCAGAACATAGTTAGATAGGACCCAGTTTAGTGCTCTACGGTCCAGTGAGGGACTATAGTTTAAAACAATTTGTTATATTTTAGAACAAGAAGAAACATTTTTCAAATTTCTTAACACAAAGAAATGATAAATATTTAAGGAGATGGAAATGCTTATTAGACTGATTTGACAATTATACATCGTGGACATAGTATAAAGGGTGAACCCTAATGTACACTGTGGATTTTACTTAATAGCAATATATCAATTTTGGCTCACTGATTGTAATGAACATACTAATTCAATAAGTTAATAATAATAAGGGAAAGAGATACACAAGGGAAATCTCTGTAGGTGAGAGATCCACAAGAGAAGTTTCTGAACTTTCCCTTAAATTTTCTGTAATCTCACCACTACTCTAAAAATTTGTCTGCTAATTATAAAGTAAAACCATTAACAAACCCCCACAAGGACACAACATTTCTCATCCCCTGGAATATCTAAAATAAAAATGTTCAACAATGTCAATTTTGACAAGGATGCAAAGCAATTAGTAATCTCATACTTGCTAATTGGAGTGAAAAATTGTACAATAATTATTTCACATTCACTAGAATGACCAAATCAAAAAGATTAACACTACAACATTTTGCAAGACTGTTGAGTATCTGCAGTTCTCTTCTATTCTGATTGTGTAAAATGATCTAACTCTAATATGGGGAACTGTCACAGTTTCTTATAAACAAACATTTACCTTTTGACCCAGCCATTCAACCCCTAGTTATTTACCTAAGATAAATGAAAACATATGCTTAGAAAAGACCCGCAAAAGATTTCAGTCTGACATTTTTCATAATAGCACCAAATTGTAAATATCTCAAATGTCAAAAGGTAATAGATAAAATTATGGAGTTATAATGGAATTATTTTCAGAATTAAAAAATATAGAAAACTTTCAGTATATATTTACATTTTTTTTTCATAGGCAGAAGTTTATTTCGGAAGGTTGGCAGATACACATTCAAGGGAGAATGTGAGCTTTCTCAAGAGTGAGACCAATACATACTTATATTTTAAAACTATTCTGAACAAAGGAAACTGGGTACAAAAAATGGCTTGTACTGTGCCGTTTCTATTAAATGAAATTTGAAAACAGGCAAAACAAGTTGATGATAAAAGAAATTAAAGTGTTTGGGAAGGTAGAAAATTGAAAAAGGAAAATGATAACTTTTTTGATAATGAAAATATTTGTCTTGTTTTGAGTATTTGTTACTTGGTGGCAGAGCTAATTAAACAGACTATTTAAAGCTGTGCATTTCATTGTAGGTTAATATATCCAAGTTTTATCCTTGCACTTATTTAGTTTGAGGTAGGGTGTCCCTGTCCCTATGTTGCTGAGGCTGCCCTCTCAGTCTTCCTGCCTTAACCCCTTGAGTAGCTGGGATTACAAGCATGCATTACTGCACTCTGTTTAAACAGTTTAAAACTAAACATATCAAGAGAGGAGTAGGAATGTATCTAAATTTCAGAAAAAAGTTTGGGCAGCTCTGGTGTAATTGTTAAGAATGCTGGCTTTGACAACAAACATACCAGGCTTTAAATCTGGTTTCTCTCATACATCGCTAGATTGCAGACAAGGCAATTAACCTTTTGAGCCTAAATTCTTGACATGTAAAATGAGACCACACACATGGATTTTGTGAAGAATTAATAGATAGTGTATGTAAAGCTCTGAGGATGGTATTTTATCAAATAATAAATATTCAATATATGATACTTTTACTATTTTAATGAAGTCTTTTCAATTCTTCTTTCGAAAACATTTTATGTCTGTTATCTCTTGTGCTTTGTTAATTTTCCTGATCAGCCTGTCTTTTTGGAGAATACTCAAGACTCTTTCACAGCTTTGGATTTTTTTTTCTCCTTTTCAGTGCTACAATCAGCACGACAGCCCCACACCACTCATGTTCCCGGCAGAAGCGAATACAAAGTTATCTGCGTCAGTAATGACCAATATGGATTTTTAAACAATGCAATGATGCCTTATTGCTCTAAAAATACCATATTGAATATCCCTATGTGCTGAACAATAAGATCTTTCATCAGATTTTATTTTTTTAATCTAGTTTTATATACAGCATATTACCGGACATCTAGAGAATATTTAACAAAAACATTTCATAAATAACTAATTTTAGAGTTTATGAAAACTATAACTGCTTGTTTTACTCACAAGTACTTTTGGCAAATCTAACAGCTAGCAAGAGGCAGCTCTGGTGCTAATCTTACCTTTCACTCAACAGCCCCTTACTAACCATTCAAAACAATCTAGGATGCAAGAGTAAAAACAAAACAAAACAACAACAACAAAATAAACAAGGCTGCAGCCTGCTCTCAAGTCAACCATTTTCCTGCTGTTACGACTCTATCCTTAGTTTTCCTTCCTCCAATTTTTAAAAATTATTTTTCACACCTCTGTTTTATACTAATGCAGTTCATTGAAAGTCTTTTTCAATCAGAGGACCGACAGATGCCAACATTTCACAAGCATTTTGTCTTTGTGTCCCCTTTGTTTCTACCACCCTTGAATTTTCAAGCTGTTTTATAGAGAAGTAAGGAAGGGAAATTTTGACAATGCTTGTCACAGACTTGTTGAGGAAGAAGGCTATCCACACAGAAGGGTGAATGCACAAGAAGAGGTATTTGTACAGACCTATTGAGGACTTGTGGTCTGAATGTCCTTCTAATCTCAGGATACATTGGGTTTTGCTGTTTTAAAGATGATTAGTTTTCACAATGGGGCTGTATGTCCTGTGGCTGCTGGGGAGTATTTGATATTGGGGGTAAGCAATTTATAACTAGCTAAATTGAGCTCCTCAAGTGACCTGGGACTGAAAGCATCCATTGCCTAAAAGAGGCAGATACATTTTTTAAAGAGGATAAACTCAATATACCCACTTTACTGGCTTCTAAGAATCATCGGATATATAAACCCCAATTTTTCTCTGGTAGTTCATGAAGGTAATCAAGGAGTGGCAAAGCTGCAGATGTATGAGTTGCTTATATTTCATTTCTAATTACACCTGTATGGTTTACTTTGTTTCTCTGAATTATTTTTAATCTGTTCTTTCTTGTGTGTTGCCTATTGGTGTAAACTGGGGTTCTTTTCACAGAATAGGTTTAGGGGGAGTTGACATTGTGTGGCAGTACTATTCATTGAGTTTCAGCGTTGGTGAGGATAGATTGGTCCTACTGGTAGCCATTTATCCTGTGGGATGTCCCACAGCATGGTGAACCATAGGTCAAACCTATCACAGATCTGGAAAACAAATGGTTAGAGGGAGAACTTAATCTCTGATTAATTTATACATTTGGGTCAGAGTAGGAAAAAGTATGCTTTAGTGAGGGCAGAAATGTCATAAGTTGAAAATGAATTGTCTCCCCAAAGTATCCACGGTCAGAAACAACATGTGACTGATTGATAGTAGGGGAGCATGAGAGTTATGCATCTGAGTTGGTCCCACTGAGGAGTTTCTCAACCCTTATGCAATGAGAGACTCCTATGTGAATCTGGGCTATGAACCCAAGGGAAGGGACTGAAAATCGGGAAGCCTAGGGGCATCCATTCTGTAGAAACAGCTTTCTGTATTCAAAGCTCTGTGATTTCTAGCCTTCTCTGGGTATGCACAGGGATGATCTATCATCAGGGATCCTGAAAAAGCCACTTGTCTTTGAAAAGAAGAGGTTATTGAAATAATAACATCCCTTCAATGGCCAGAAAATCACTGAAACCTCACCTCAAAATTCTATTACCATTTTTAAAGGTGTAGTAACATTTAGAGTGTGTATATGTCTTCCTTTGGATTCATAATTACCCAATTTTGAGAAACACTGTCTAATGATAACTTAGGAGTGGGGTGTAGCCTTCATCATCCTCTTCCGCCCCCTTGTGGCTTTTTTTTCTTCACTGTGGACTCTTGCCCTAGGCTGAAAACAGCCCCTTGTAAATGAAACATCCTTGATATTTATTACTTTGTAATATTCCAGAAAACTGCCCAAAACAAACTAAGATTGTTAGTTTGTTTGTGGCAGAGAGTAGTATACTCTCACTAAGTAGGTTTCATGTCTTCTGCTTTATTTGTTAATGTATCATCTGCCTTGTTTGTAAATTATTTTTTATCCATGAGTAGTTTATCCAGAAATCTTGTTCTTTAGTCTTCATCCATTTTTCTTCCTATTTGGATTTAATTATCTGCTCATTTTCTGGCACATTTCTCTTGTTTTCATATTAAAAATTTCTTTCTCACTTCATTTCCTCCTCTTAGCCATTTCACAAGCAGTTTCCCCTATATTGAAAATGCTACCTTTCACTGATTTCTGGCACATCTTAACTTCCAAGATTCCTTTGCTTTCTCCCTCTACTTTTTGCCATGATTTTTCTCTGCCTCTAAAATGCCTGTATTCTTCAAGATATGTGTCAGGAATTTCACTTTAATGACCTTCTTCTGCAACCACATTCACTCCCACAGCTGTTTTCCTAAATAGTTAAACTGGACTCCTAGCTCAGAAATCTTACCATTATACCAGTGTGCCTCCAGGGCATCTCTGTGTGGCTGTCACACAGCACTAGAAATGCCCCATGTTCAAGTCAGTACTCACGGATTGCTTTTCCCATGTGCCTTCTACTGTTCCCCTGAGAGAATAAACTACCCCAGAAACTTCCCTCAGAGACCTGCATACCTTCCCTATTTCTTCAACTCCTGCATTAAATTATAATAGCTGTCTAGTATAGCTGCGGAGTCTCTCTTACGTCAATGTGCTTCATAGCTGAGCTCAGACCACACAATCTCCCCCCTTTTGGATAGCTTCCATGTTGCCAGTGGTCTGTCCCCACTTTATACTGCAGCACAGTGATTTTTCTAAAACATAAATCTGTTGCTGTCACTCCCCTGTGAAAACTCATGCATGAAGAGTCTGACTGGGCTGCATTTGGGGGCGGGAGGGAGTGAGAAGGGATCTTGTGTCAGCCAGGACTTTGGTAGACGCCCCTCTGCTCTATCCACTTGTGGTGGTCGGGGGCGGGGAAGGGGCGGGATTGAGCCCCCTTCCCCCCTCCTTCTTACTGCGGAAAGCTGCAGAGCGAGCAGCACTCACTTCCTATTCAGCATTCAGCAGGGAGGGAGCTTCTGAACAGCCACGTAGGCATTCTCTTCTCTCTGGAGGAAAAGGCCCAGCAGCTGTCGGAGGAAAAGACCCACCAGCTGTCAGCCAAGGGACATGTCGCAGCTAAGTAAGAATCTGGGTGATTCGAGCCCTCCAGCGGAGGCCCCGAAGCCGCCTGTCTATAGCCGCCCTACGGTTCTGATGCGGGCCCCGCCTGCTTCCTCCCGGGCTCCTCCGGTCCCTTGGGATCCACCTCCTTCTGACTTGCAGGCTTCCCTGGCCGCTTGGCAGGCACCTCAACCTGCCTGGGAGGCTCCGCAGGGCCAGCTGCCTGCCCCGGTGGCTCCGATGCCCCAGCCTCCTGCCCTGGGGGCCCCAATGGTCCAGGCTCCCCCGCTGGGGGGCCCGATAGGCAAACCTCCGACTCCCGGAGTCCTGATGGTCCATCCTCCCCCTCCGGTTGCCCCTATGGCCCAGCCTCCAACTCCGGGAGTTCTGATGCTGCATCCATCTGCTCCCGGAGCCCCTATGCCTCATCCTCCTCCTCCGGGGACCCCAATGTCTCACCCTCCCCCGCCTGGGACCCCGATGGCCCATCCTCCCCCTCCTGGGACCCCGATGGCCCATCCTCCCCCTCCTGGGACCCCGATGGTGCCTCCACCACCTCCGGGGACCCCGATGGCGCATCCTCCCCCTCCGGGGACTCCGATGCCTCATCCTCCTCCACCCGGGACACCGATGGCGCATCCTCCACCTCCTGGGACACCGTTGGCTCAGCCTCCAGCACCAGGAGTCCTGATGGCCCAGCCTCTGACACCGGGAGTCCTGATGGTCCAGCCTCCTGCTCCAGGAACCCCGATGGCCCAGCCTCCACCACCGGCAGCCCTGATGACCCAGCCTCCACCTTCTGCAACCCCGATGGCCAAGCCTCCAGGTCCTGGTGTCGTGATGATTCATCCTCCAGGGAGAGCTCCGATCATCCAGCCTCCAGTCTCAGGAGCACCGATGGCGCAACCAGTGCCCCCCCCCTCACAGCCTGTGGCTACTTGGGCCCCACAGGGTCAACCTTTGATCCTGCAAATCCAATCTCAGGTCATAAGGGCTCCTCCACAGGTTCCCCAAGTCCCGCAGGTCCCCCAGGTGCAGCTGGCCACACCTCCTGGGTGGCAGGCCACCTCTCCAGGGTGGCAGGCACCCCCTCAAGGCTGGCAGGCCACGCCCTTGACCTGGCAGACCACCCAGGTCACCTGGCAGGCACCTGCAATCGCCTGGCAGGCACCACCACCTGTGCGCCAGGGGCCCCCACCCATCCGGCCCGGCCCCCCACCAATACGCCCTGGCCCCCCTCCTGTGCTGCGCCAGGCACCACCTGTGATCCGCCATGCCCCACCTGTGATCCGCCAGGCCCCACCCATGATGCGCCAGGCACCACCACTGATCCGCCAGGCACCACCACCCATCCGACCAGCTCCACAGGCTCTGCCCACCCAGCCACAGCTCTGGCAAGCCCTGCCACCCCCACCCCCACTGCGGCAGGCCCCGCAGGCTCGGCTGCCGGCCCCGCAGGTGCAGGTGGCACCGCAGGTGCCTACGGCACCACCAGCTACGCAGGTACCTGTGGTACCACCCGCTGGCCCGCAGGTGCCCCAGCCAGTGCTGCCGACCCCGCTGTCTGTCCAACAGGCTGCCCCGCAGCAGGCTGTGCACTGCCCATCCATCATCTGGCAGGCCCCCAAAGGTCAGCCTCCGGTGCCACATGAGCTGCCAACATCGATGGAGTACCAGGAGGTGCAGCAGGCGCAGGCACTGGCCTGGCAGGCGCCAAAGGCACCCACTCACTTCTGGCAGCCCCTGCCTGCCCAGGAGGCCCAGGGTCAGGCCCCTCGGATCGTCCAGCTGGAGCAGCAGCAGCCCTTTCGGGGGGCTCAGGCCTCCCAAAAAGCCGGGCAAATCCAGCTACCCACCCAGCAGGCCCAGCCCACGGGCTCGCAGGCAGAAATGCCCACATTGCAACTCCAGCCTTCTTGGCAAGGCCCACCCCCCATCTTGCAGGCCCAGCCTGGAGCCCCCGTAGGGGGGGAAAATTTTCCCAGGGGCTGCGATAAATCACTCATGACTCCATCAGGAGAATCCAGGGCCTCTTCTATAGAACCTAGGGGCTCTTCTAAAGACCGTAGGACTTCATCGAAGGAAAAACGGGCCCCTTCAAAAGACCGCATGATCTTTGCAGGCACCTTCTGTGCTCCAAGGGCAGTGTCAGCTACCAGAGCACACCTGCCAACTGCCTGGAAAAATTTGCCTGCCACATCAGAGTCCTTTACTGCCACCTCAAGGGTCTTTCCATCTACCTCCCACTTCCAGCCTGCCTCTTCTAATGCCTTTAAAGGCCCATCTGCCACCTCGGAGAGCCCGAGGTCACTGCCATTTGCTTTGCAGGATCCATATGCCTGCACTGAGGCCTTGCCTGCCGTCCTGTGGGTTCCACAGCCTGATGTGAATGCTTCACAGGCATCCAAGGCAGTGCCCACCATCCTGATGGCTACAGCAGCTGCACCCCAGGCAGCTGCCACTGTGCAAGAAGCCTCCAAGACCATGGAGCCACCACGTCGCTCGGGCAAAGCTACCCGGAAGAAGAAGCATCTGGAACCTGAAGAGGACAACAGTGGCCATAGAATGGCCATGCGTGACTGGCAGGGCCCACGGGCCTGGGAGAATCCCAGTTTGTATGACTGGGAGGTGCCAAGCTCTGTCCAGGTTCTGGGTGACTGGGAGTGCCCAAACACTCCCCGTGGCATGAATGGCTGGGAGTGTCCTAGTACCTCCAGGATCCTGAGTGGCTGGGAGGGGCCCAGCACATCTTGGGCCCTGAGTGCTTGGGAAGGCCCAAGTACCTCAAGGGATGTGGGTCACTGTGAAGGCCCATATAGCCCTCAGTCCTTGATTATCTCTGAGGTCCCATGTCTCTCTCAGGGATCCAGTGCCATCCAGGAGGATCCCAAAGGGGAGACTCAGTCATTTTCTCCCCCAAATGAGAGAACAAATGCATTGGTGCAGTTTTTCTTGGTCCAGGACCAAGTCAAGGTGCCAATCCAGCACTCACAGATGGTGAATGTCATCATCCGAGAGTACAAAGACGAGTGCTTAGATATCTTCAGCCGTGCCAACGATAAGCTAGAGTGTGCCTTTGGCTGTCAATTGAAGGAAATTGATACCCAAAACCACTCTTACATTCTCATCAACAAGCAGGGGCATTTTCAAGGTGGTTTCTTTGCATCCTATTTAGACCGGCCCAAGTTTGGCCTCCTGATGGTGGTTTTGAGCCTTATCTTTATGAAGGGCAATTGTGTCAGGGAGAATTTGATCTTCAGTTTTCTGTTCAAGTTAGGGTTTGATGTCTGGGGGACACATGGTCTCTTGGGAGACCTGAAGAAGCTCATCACCGAAGTGTTTGTAAGGCATAAGTACCTAGAGTACAGGAGAATTCCTTGCACTGAGCCAGCAGAATATGAGTTCCTCTGGGGGCCCCGAGCGTTCCTCGAAACCAGCAAGATGCTTGTCCTGAGGTTTTTGGCCAAGCTCCATAAGAAAGATCCACGGTGCTGGCCATTCCATTACCTCGAAGCACTGGCAGAGTTAGAGTCCGAAGATTCGGACGAGGATGAGTCTGAGCCTGAGCCTGATGCCAGTGATAATTCTGATGACCCCACCAGCAGTCCCCCTCCCCAGTAATTGGTGTTACAGATCTTGTTCCTTTGGGTCCCTAGTCAGTGTCTATTTACAGGGTGGGGTGGGGGGCACTTTGTTTCTGGTGTTTTGTTCCAGTTTCGTGTGTGTAACTTTGAATTTTGAATCTGGTTTTGTATCTGCCAAAGCTTTGTGAAATTTCATGTGGTGTTGATTTTAATCTGCTACTGTTCTATGGTATTTTGGCATCTGTACTTTTAAGTGAGATCTGTGGTTCTCTGTTTTGTGTTATAATTGTTATGTTTTGGTATCAGATTTGTGCTGGCTTTGTGAAATGAATTGACAAGCTATTCTCTCATTCTGGTACAGTTTATGTAGCATTGTAATAGGTTGTTCTTTAAATGTTAAAATGACTCATCAGTAAAACCGTCTGCAAAAAAGTAAATATCTATATCTATATATAAAAATATACTTTCAGCATAACATGGAAGTGTTTGTCTTTATTCTAATTTTTACCCTAGGTAAAAGGAGCCAAGTTTTACTGTACTGCCTGTGTAGACAAAAACACCAAGATTACTATCTGTGATAGTAAAAACCATGGTGACAAAGCTATTTTCCAAGGAGAGCACACCATTCATCTTTACAATGATACTGCTTGTGGTGGGTGGTAGAAACGTAAGATTTTCATTAAACCAAAAGTGAAACTTCACCTGTCAGGCAGCCAGAATCAAGAGGGGGGTTGCTACCTTATCTGATTTAATCCTCTCAAAAATCCTTCCAACTAAACATTATTATTCTAGTTTTGTAGGTGAGTGTGTACAACACAATAGGCTAATTAAATTGTACATGTTAGTGCTAAGCCGGTAAGGTTGTAATTTCAAATAGAGTATTTCATTAGGGATGTGTGGGGAAGGAAGATCATCTACCGGCAGGATCACAAATCTCCAGGTGTGTTTAGCAATGAGGAGAAACAAAGAGATTGTCCAGCAGCTCAGCTTTGGGGGTTTCATCAACACAATGAACTGGGATGGAAACATTCTCTCTGCAAAATATCTAGGCTCATAATAGGGAAAAGGAAAACAAAAAGTTCAAGGAGCTAGGAACACTGCAGATCCAAGCAGTAGTAGCTGGTTAGGATGGGGTGATAGGAGGGGGTTTCTGTGGGATATGGAGGTCCAGGGAAGCTCTTGGTAGGGAAGGTTTAATCTTAATTCAGGGGCGGGGGTGTCGTCATTGTGTTTAAATGGTTAACTAACTGCAGTCAACTCTTTGGTATATGACCTGGTGGGGACTGAAAGGGACCAAGGGTGTAAACTGGCCTGTTTTAGAGAAAGATATCCAGGCTCACAAAAGGGTGGTATACACAAAAGAGATCACTACTCTTCTCCTGGGTGGGGGGCATTAGCCCTGCTTGCCACCCCTTGTCTTGTCTGAATCCAGAAAGGCAATCTCACATCCCGCTCAAAAGTCCCAGCCGAGAAAAGTGGCGATGGTGGGATTCGTCTGCCACCTAGCGTCCGTTTAATGGTGCTACCCTAGCCTCCTCCCCTCCAGCAGTGCTATTACATGCCTTATGAACCTTCGCCCAAAACTTGACCAATATTATTGCCAAACATTCCTTATTTTCTTTTACATAATAGACCAAGGTGAAGTCTTTTTCCCCACGTCTACTACAAACTACACTCAGTAATCACTAGTTCCCTAGGTGCTGAGGCACTACTGCTTAGGAATCTATAGTAGGGAGGAGCAGGGTTGAGAGTGGATTTCAGTACTCTCAAAGCCAAGCTGTCTAGGACTATTAGATCCCATGCCCACTACCCACCTAGTTACAAGTGATATTCAGCAAGGTGTTATTGTGCTCAGATCCTCCAGAAACTTGGAGGGTCCATCTGCTCAAAATCATCAAAAGCAAATGCCTGTTGAAGATGATAGCAATGGCCAGCTGACAGCTAGACCTCATCCAAAATTTGCTATGGCTGACACAGTAAACTGGTACGTGCTTCTAGAATTTCTGGCTTGTTTTTACTTAAGAGAGTTTCTAACGATTTTTCAAGGCATTTATCCATGGGGTGCATGAGTATATTTCCCCTTGTGGAACATTTGGAATATAACATATGATTGGTGCCATAGTTTGGACGTGTTTGGCTCTACTTCACAGAAGAAAAGTTTACTTCCTGATTTATAATCTTCCACTACACATATCACATTTATCTCATAGTAGATTATAAACCTAATAACTTGCTTTAAAGAATGCTAAGGGGAGGAAAACCCCTTCATTTGATTGAAATAAAAGATATAAATTACTGTAATAACAAAATGGCTTTTTTCATTACAAATAAAAAATGAAATAAAATTTCCAATGAAAAGTTTTACAATGGTTAACATTATGAAAACAGAAGGCAGAAAAAGAAAACCTAGACTATATGAAAATACAAAGCAATAAGAGATGAAAATAAATTCAAAACCTGGTTATATGAAAGTGTGAAAATGTGAACAAATTTGTACAGAGTTTTTTATCATACAATGAAAGTAAACTAAAACTCTCATTTAAAAAATGAGCAAAAGACATCAAATGACACTAAAAAGAAATAAAACAGTAAGTAAGCACCAAAACTGCTGCATCTTCCTAGTATTTAAAGGCAGAAATATTAGATAAATATCACTGTTTTCTTTGATTAAACTGGTAGAGAATCAAAAGAAATAAAATAGAACATCAATGTTCTATTTTAAGCTTGTTTCATAAGCTTGTTATGAAACCAGGACCCTCAAATACAACTGCTGAAAGTATAAATTAGTACCATTTGCTCTGAAATAATTTTAGCCAAATGCATCTTCAAGGGGCTTAAATATATTAATACAATGCACACCTAGAAATTTCTCATCTGGGAATATATTGAATGAAAATAACCTGAGGTGAAGGCAAAGACTTCTTCACAGGGAGAGCTGCTCATGAAAGTGTAGGAGACCAAGTATGAGAAACTTTCATACAACCATCCTAGGGCTGTGGGGGGGTCCAGCAACTTTCTGTTGAAAGGGCCACAGATTTCCCCAAAAATCAACTTGAAGTTTGCTCCAACATCTGGAAAGTGGAAGAATGAACATACAAAAAATATGTGCTGTAGAGTATTATAGCCTGTGTCTGAAATATTTTAAAGCGTGTGCTAGTATAAAATGGCCATATAACAACCTTAGTAGGAGTGCTTTCACTTTAGGCCATACCATTTCTAATGAAGAGAAGCTGAAGAATAGTTCATGTTTTATGTTTTTAATGTATCAATTAAAATAAATTTAATTTATAATTTTATAAATTCTAAAAATTGCTCATGAAGTGACTGAATCCAGTGTATTGCTGTGGATGGTATTAAGTGATAAGCAACATAATATATTAGGGTACTTATCTCAAAAAAGATTACCTGAATTTTGAAGTAACTTTAGTCTAAACCATTCCTCCTGACAGCAATAGAGAAAAGAGCCCAGTTGCTTGTCAAAGACATACATCAACCAACTTTGCCAGCAACATGAATTAAACATTGTGACTGTGATCAATAAAATACTTTCTAGGTTGAGAGGCTGAGTAACCCATGTAATTAATTTACCTTACGAGTGATAGGACAACCACTAAGTATTGCTGCCTTCTCATTAACTATCATAATAGGGATAATTATGATAATTATCATAATCACTTCAGCATCTCTGCATCCAGATGCCCATGCTAAAAACCCAGTAAACTTCTTCCTCCTCTGATCAATCACCAGGTCATACCAGCTTTTCCATCTTGTATAGCCAGTGTTTTCCCTTCTCTCCATTGCTGTGGCAACTTTTTCCTGTCTCTGTCTTCAATGCTGCCCCTCCTTGAGACCTCTCTGTTAGATGCCCAGTGGTCTCTGTGCTGTCATGGCTCAGAGGCACAAGCCTCATAATGCTTTGCCTGATTTAAAGCCTGGAATGGCTCCCAATGTTCAGAGTAAGATGTAGTCTCCCTCAGATCACTTTCCTCATCATGAGAGTCAAGAAGTTAGAGGTGGATTAATTTAAATAGGAATTTATGAATAAAACTGGGGGTCCCTCTGCTGGACAGTTCTAAGAATTCCTCAGATTCTGAATTGAAAAGGCATTAGGTATGCTAACAAGGAGGGTCCTAAGAGGAAGTAACCCTTGACCCATCTTGTATTCCTTTATCCCCAGCCTAGAAGGGTCCAGTGAAAAAAAGTTTTTTTAGAATAAAAGATCTGGCTTCTCTGGAGAGAATCATTAGGAAAAGGAACCATTGTGGAAAGATCTTTCCTGAGTATTAGCAAATTCCTTTTCACAGATTTCCCTAGGGGTTCCAATGTGGACTTCACAAAAGGATCTGTGTAATATTACTAACCCAGTAGAACAATCCCGTATTCCTTTAAATTCTGCGAGTTAATCCTGCCCCTTTCTATTTAAAACCTATCGGGAGCCTCCTTCCTAATCATCTCGCTCCTTTGTGCTTGGTGGCACTAGCTATCTCAGGGGCATGTCAGTGTTCATGCAAATAGCCTGGGGCTCTGCATGCTGCCAACTCACCTCAAGAGAGACACATTTTCAGTGCTGTTACTTGCTCAACGTGAATTCAACTTGCAAATCACTGTTAGCACAGGGACTGGTGGCATCCAATGCACCAGTGATAGCCACACAAGATTTCATAAACCTAGGAAACCGTCTGAAGGATCATATATGATGGCTCATAATCTTCTCCTGAAATAGAGCTAGAGCCACATAGTTGTGGAATATGATTGTTGGCTTTGTTTGCAATCACCATAAAACATTGTTTTGAAATGATCACAGATTCACAGGAAATTACAAAGATTGTATAAGGCAGTGTCGTGTATCCTTCATCTAATTTGTCCAAATGTTTACAATTCACATAGCTGTGGCTTAGCATCAAAAATGTGCACCTCTATACCATGTGCATGCCTAGTTCAGTGCCACTTTGTCACACATGAAGATCTGGAACCATCACCACAATTAGCATACAAAACTGTTACATCCTATAAAGACATCTTTCATGCTACCCCTTTAGAGTCATACCCATTCCTTTCCACCATCCCTAACTTCTGGCACAAAATCTGTTTTTGTCATTTTTAAGAATCTTACATAAGTGAAATTATACCTTTGACTCTGACATCTTTTCGCTCAGCGTAACACCCTTGATATCAATCCAAGCTGTTGCATGGATCACAGTTTGTTCTTTTTTAACACTGCTAAAATATTTATGTATGAATCATATTTATGTTGTCTCCAGTTTCAAACTACTACCTAGTTGCTGTGAACACTCGTGTACATGTTTTCCTGCACACATTAATTTACATTTATCTGTCATAAATATTCATGGGTATAAATTGCTGTATCATGTTATAACTTTACACTTATTATCATCATTGGTATTATTACTTATTTAATAAAACTGCCCAACTAATTTCCAGAGTTGCTGTAATATTTTCTGTTTCTGCAGGCAGTATTTGAGAGTTTGGTTTCTCTACCTCCTAACCAGCAATTGGTAAACTCATTTTCGATTTTAAGTAAACTGTCCTAATATGTGTGCAGTGATATCTCAGTGTTATCTTAATTTGCTAGTACTATTGGACATCTTTCCATATATTTGTCCTTTGTACAGCTATCCCTTCTTATCTTCAGGGTATTGGTTCCAAGATGTCCCACTAATATCAAAATCTGAGAATGTTCTGCTCCCTTATATAAAATAGTGCTGTGTTTACATATATTGTATCCATAACCTTCCATGTACTTTAAGTCATCTCCAGATTATTTATAATACCCAATACAAAGTAACTGCCAAGTAAATAGTTATTTACTGTATGGATGAGGGAATACTAACAAGAAAAAAAGCCGTTCGTATTCAGTACAAACACAAGTTTCATTTCTAATTTTTTGATCTGTGAATGATGGAATCTGCACATGTGCAACACTGGGATATGGAGAGTTTTCTGTACGTTCTCTTCAGCAAAAAGTCTATTTATCTCCTTTGCTCATTTTCTAAATGAATTTTTAGTTCTGAATTTGTTAGGCATTGATAATACTTCATGTGTTCTAGATATGAATCTTTTGTTAGACACGTGGTTTGCAAGTAGTTTCTCCTGTGCTCTAATTTGGTTCTTCATCATTATTAACAGGGCCTTTCAAACAAAGCTTCATTGATTTTTTTTTCTTTTATGGATCATGGTTTGGTGTCACATCTAAGTACTCTTCATCAGATCTTAACTCCTAAAGATTTTCTCCTCAATGTTTGTTTTCATTTTATATTCAAATCGATAATCTAATTTTAAATTTGTATAAGGTATGAAATTGAAATCAGTAATATTTGTTGCAAATACTATAATTTAAATAGTGAATTGCTTCTGTACTTTGCAAAAAAATCAATTGGCCATATTTATGTAGGCTATTTCTGAGTTCTGATTTCAGTCCCTGTGTGTGTGTGTGCGTTTCTGTGGTAGTCACAAATAACATACTATTGTTTTTAAAGAGAGAGAGAGAGAGATTGATTTTTAATATTTATTTTTTAGTTTTCGGCAGACACAACATCTTTGTTTGTATGTGGTGCTGAGGATTGAACCTGGGCTGCACACATGCCAGGTGAGCGTGCTACCGCTTGAGCCACATCCCCAGCCCCAACATACTATTTTGAACATTGTAGTTGTTTACAGGTTGAGTATTCCTTATTCAGAATACTTGGGACCAATAGTGATTTGGATCTAGGATTTTTCATATTTGGGATTTTTTGTTTAAAGATGTTCAACATCTTATAAATCTTGATTTCTGTATGGTGATTCTTCTCATTTTCTTTAATAAAATTATTTTATAATATTAGAAATGAAACTTGGTTCTAAACTAAATGCAAACAATGTTTTTTTCTGGTTAGTATATCATTTACTCAAAAATAGAGTAAATGATTATATATATGACATTTATATTTTATTGGGTATTATAAGTTATCTGGAAATGACTTAAGTACATGAGAGGTTATGAATGCTTTGATAATGATGATGATGATGATGATGATTATATAGATTTTGAAATGCATTTGACTACATGTACAACAAGTCTTGCTGGAATATTGACAGATTAAAATTGAGTTAAATTTTATATAAAATGGGAGTGAATTGATTTTTTTGAGAAACTACTGGGGATTGAAGTTGGAGGCACTCAACCACTGAGCCACATCCCCAGATCTATTTTGTATTTTGTTTAGAGACAGAGTCTCACCAAGTTGCTTAATCCCTCGCCATTGCTGAAGCTGGCTATGAACTCGTGATTGTCCTCCCTCAGCCTCCTGTGCCATATAATTTTATTTACTCCTTTTTTTATTAATGTTATTTTGTATTCTTCAGCACAGAAGTTACATGTTCATAGATTTTATTTTGTTTTTAAATGATTCTAGATTTTGTTATTTTTAAAATTTCAGTTTCTACCTGTTCAATACTAGTATAAGGAATTACAGTAAAATATTACATGTTGAGCATATAACCTGAAAAAACTTTCTGTACTCAAACATTGTTGGGAATTTTCAAATACCTTGGGTATTTCTTTGTAGACCATTCTTCCTTTCCTATTGATATTCTTTTTATTTTCCTTTATTGCCCCTGTATTTTATTGATTTTATTGCCTTCCATAAATATGTTGAAAGTAGTGGTGAAAGCAGAAACCATTTCCTTTTTTTCCTGAGAATTGAGTGAAGACCTTCTGTCTTTTCTTGTTAATTATGATGTTAGCTGTAGATTTTCTACAGATGCCCCATGTCAACATGAGGAAGTTCTTTTGAATTATTATATTTCTTAGAGTTTTTAAAATCATAAACGGATGTTGAATTTTGTCCAGAAATTTTTCTGCTCTGACTGCTATGATTATAAGATGTTTCCTCTTTAGCCTATTAATATGGTGGGTTACTTTATCTTTGACTGTTGAACCAACCTTGTGTTCCTAGAATAAACCACTTTTTGTGTATGCATGTCTGTACATATTTACTAATAATTTGTTAGTATTTCCACATTTATATTGATGAAAGCTGATATACATTCCTATTATTATCATTATTATTATAAATGTTATTTTGTGTGATTTTGTTATTAGTGTACTATTAATTTCATAAAATGAATTGTTCCCTCCTTTCATTAACTCCTATTGATTATTACATCAATAATTTTCTGTCATTTCCTGTTTAAACATTTTCTGCAGTGAAACCGTATGGACACTGAGATTTGTTTTGTTCAGCAAGAACAATTATAATTCCCTAGTAAAGCATTTATATGATGGTTGCATTTAAATCTCCATCAAATAATGCCTACTGGGTGCCATCTCAATGTTTGTGTCTGTTATTATCTTTTCCTGTTCACATTCTTGCATGAAAAGTAACTTTTTATTTTACCATGAACATTTTGGATATCATGTTATGAGACTCTGAATCAATTTAAAATTGTCACTTTTAGCAGACTTACCTATGGCACCTTAGTACCTTGTACTCTTGTTGGGAGTACAAGTCTAGATTCACCCCTTGACCTTCATGGATACCCAGTGGATGGACCTTCTGTTGCTGAGCTGAGATGGGGGTTCAGATTCTCAGTTCTGCCTTTGCTGACACCACCCTGGCTCAGAGAAGAAAAGGTCTTTTTGTACTGCTCCTTACCTGACCTCCAGTGACACAGAAGATGGGGAGAGGAAGCCTCATAAGCACTGGGAGGTACTGCAAACCCTGGCTTCCCACCATTCACCCTCTGACAACACCCCAGCAGGAAAGGGTGCTGGATGCAGGTCAGAGTCTCTGCTCCCCAGTTTATCTCCATTGGCACCTCACTGTTTGAGCTTGCTGTCCCCTGGTGGAGGTGAAAGTCCTAGATTCTCATGTTAGCTGATGAAGTACTGAACCTCTGAAAGTATGATCTTTCTTCCTCTGAGTTGATATTGTTAGGTAATTTTGTCACAACTATAAAACCCTAACAAACAAACTGGTACTAGAAGTGGGATTGTGCTGTCACTAACCTGACCATATGGTTTAGAAGTCTTTGGAACTGGTTTTCAGGAGCAATTAGGAAAACTTTGGAGATACAAGATAGAGATGCTTTAGAATGTTGTAAGAATACTTTAATGGATAACTCTGGTGGGAGCTTAGAAGATCTGAATACTAATAGGAATGTGTACAGTCAAGAGTGTTCTTGAAGTTTCATAGTAGAATGAGGATTCTAATGGAATTGGACAAGAAGGCATTCATATTTCCCCCTGGAAATAACTTTTCTACATTTTGCCCATGCCATGAGACTTTCTGTGAGAATGAATTTAAAGATGATGGACTAATTAACATGATGGAGGAATTTTCAAAGGAGCACAGCCTTGAAAGTGGCATGGGTATTGCTAGCAACACTTAATCAGGATTGCTGTGAGAACTGTGACAAGAGAGCAGAGAAGAAGGGTTTTAAAAACTTGGAATTTGGCCAGAAAAGTGCATGTAAAACGTGGGCCATGGAAGTTCTGGTTGTTCAATAAATTATAGTCACTAAAATGATGCTAATTACTTTGAATAGAGACAATAGGAAAGAAGCCTTGAGGACATCTCAGGAATTATCAAGACCTCACTCAAGCATTTCAAGCTAAAGGATGTAAAAGTAAAAAAAAAGTATTTGAGAAGATATGAAAGGTGCACCCTACTTGCACAGGGGGGTCTAGAAAATTGTTTCACCATGCACAGCTACCACACAGGCACACCAAGGCCAGTGCAGATGTGGTCTCAGGGGAGCCAATTGATGATTAAGATGGCAGCAGATCTTGGCTTTGTCCATGTGATACTGGTTCTGCAGCAATGCCAGATGCTGGAGTAAGGGGTCATGAAGGTTTCTACCAAGATTTCTAAGAAGGCCTCCAAGACCAGGCAAAGTGAAGCAGAGTCAAAGCCCAAGTAGGCTGCCCCTGAGGGGGCTATGCATGGAACTTTCAAGGTTTCAAATGTAAATCCTAAGAGTTAAGAAGTGTCAGCAATGTGGACTGTTTGCCAAGGGTGTCTTCTGGCTGTAGAGACAGGCAGGCTAAGAAAGAGGTCATGAGCACTCCAAGAACCAAAGAAAAAGGATGAGGCTTCCCCAGACCTCTGGAGATCACATTTTGCTCCCGTGTGCCTCAGATGCTGGATGTGAAACTGTAGGGTTTGTTTGCCCAGGCAGGTTTCAGTTTTGTTTTAGTCCCATTCCTCCTTTTATGCCTGTATTCTTCCCTTTTTAAATGAGAAAGTTTAATCTGTGCTATAATATATTGGATGTATGTGTCATTTTATTTTTTTTACAAGGGCTCACAGCCAAGAGTTTGCCTTGCATCTCAGAGAAGATTTTGGATTTGGACTTTTGGGAAATGTTGAAACTGTTTAGATAGTGGGTACTCATGGAGATGGACTAAAGACATTTTGCATTGTGAGGTGAACATAAGTTTTTGACAGAATATTACAGTTTGGACAGAGGTGCCCCCCAGGCTCCCATGTTAATACAGTGGTGAAATGATTAAATTAAAAGATCTGTAACCTAATTAGTCTGCCCTCCTAATGGGCTACTTGGACTATAATAACTGTTGGCAGATGGGCACCTTGAGTAGTTAGGTCACCAGGGGCATGCACTGATTCATTGTTCCTGAAGCCCCACCCCTCTCTTTTTCTGTTTCCTGGTCCCCATAAACTGAAAAGACCCTTCTGCCATGATGTATTGCCTCACATCACACAACAGAGCAATGGCCTCAGCCAGCCATGGACTGAACCTCTGAGACTTTGAGTCAAATTATACTTGTCCGCTCTAGTATAATTCTTTTCAGGTATTTTGGTCACAGTGACAAAAACCTAACTAACACTGATTAGCCCCTCCTGGACTTTCAAGATGGTGTTGAGGACCTGAATTTTAAGGAATAGCATTCAATTAGAGTTCTGCTTCAAGACTGAGAGAATCCTACTATACATAGTTTGAGCATTTAGGGGAGACTTTAAAGGGAGGACATCAGTGTATTCCATAAAGTGATCCAAGAACATATATCATTGTTTGAACTTTACTAGATCCCATGTCTGGAACCAGATTTTTCCTTGAATCTTAGGCAAGAGTCCTGACTCAGGCTCCAGCCTGGACTTGATGCTTAGAATGCCAGAATGTCACAAGCAGGTTCACCACTCCATCTGAATTTGTTGCTATGAGACAAGAATCTGGCTTTGGTAAGTGGGCACTTCCCCCTTTTCACCCAATGTTTGGTTAATTGTCACTCTCTTAGGAAGTTCTATAATTAAAAACAAGGATGTTAGCATCATTATCTAGAAATATCGAAATTGCTACCTTGAATATACAGGATATAATAATAAGATTAAGTGGTTCAGTAGCCTGGGCTCAGACACTATCATTATATAAGCTAGCAACATTTTTGAGGTTTCTCTGCAATAAATTGACAGCAAACAGTCATTTGCAATCTTTCACCATCATATTAATCTCTAGCTTACTGTTTGTGCAGAAATATTCAGCAAGAGGAATCCCAGTATTTCAGTTAATTTGTCTGTGCATTAATCAATAAATTTATAAAGAGAGTTAATAGGCATCTGTGTTTGCGGAAAGCTTCCATTCAGATGATCTGTCATTTAGAGTCTTTTGTTTCTGCTTCATGTGTTAACTCCTTACTTTTAGTGAAGGGGAACAGTGTGCACATTATCTTATGAAATTTCAAAAATAGAGTGAAAAGGGAGGCAATGTCTCTATTATGATGAAAGCTTTCTTCTGACAGGAAGAGATAAATACTAAACAAACAATTAAGACTCAGGCAGTAATGTAAACTAAACAAAGTGCATTATAGATGGTCTCTGATTTCCCATGGTTTGACTTAACAATTTTTCAACTTGACAATTGTGCAAAAGTGAAATTACTCAGTAGAAACTGCACTTTGAATTTGGAACTTTGGTCTTTTTCTGGGCTAGTGCTATTGCAAAGCAAGGTGAGGCTATTGAGCTTCAGCTCATAGTCAGCCATGCAATCACGAGGGAGAACAATCCATGTCCTATTGTGCTTGCGTTGCTAAGCTAGGATGTTCAGTGCATTTTTCAACTTATGATATTTTCAACTTTCAATGGGCTTACTGGTATGTAATCCCACTGTAATTTGAGAAGAATTTGAAGAAGAAGGAGGAGAGTAAAAGGATTCTGTAGACGATGTCATCTGAGAAGCACTCTGTGAAGAGTAATTATTCAGATAAATATTTTAAAGGAAGAATAAAGATAGTTATATAAATGTCTGGGAGAATACATTGTCAGCAGTGGAATTAGTGCCCAGGTCATAAAGAGGAGTCATTTGTGGACTGGAAAGAGAACCAACTGAATTGTTCCCAGAACAGCATGAGTGTCAGGGTTGAGTAGGATGATATGAGGTGGCAGGTATAAAAATTTGGAGAGTCATGGCTTACCTACACAATTCCAGGATAAATGCAATGTACCTGATATATTTTCCATTAAATATTATTTGTGGTTCCATGTGTTTTCCTACAATAGGAGATGCCAAAAACTATATCCACATAAGCTTTTTTTTTGGTAGTCACATAAACGTACATCTTATCCTCCAATTTAGGACTCAAATAGTGTGGTCATCAACAGAAAGTATATCAGAGTCAAAATGTTCTATGCAGATATTGCAAAACTAAGTTTATAATTTATTTTGCTTGTACTCAGGCATTCGCTGTTACCAATTAAATATGCAAGATAATTTCTCTTTTTAATTTGGATATAACAGTTCAGAATCCATATCTATCCTTATTCAAAGCCTATTAATGAGAAATTCATAAACAAGGGTGTGTAGCAGACTCTATTGCTTGCCGTTTCCTTCTTATCCGTGTGGCCCAATTTTCTTCCGTGCTAGCAGAGACTTACTTTCTAAAAGTATGCTCACTCTTTTTATTGTTTTTATTCTTTCCCTGTTCCCAGATTAGTTTAAAACAATCATGATAATTCAAGTATTTTTATCCATTGATGAGCGTGAGAAAAAGACTAGTCAGAAGATTTTTCAGAAGATTTTAAAAAGGAGATGGGATGATAACTCTCCTCAGCACTAAAAGGTATTGTACCTCCATGGGATACCCTGAACTGTGTAGTTATGTTACATTTATGAGAGAAACCTCTGTTAATAATCTAGGAGCAAAGATAGAAAGCTCCTCTGACTTCCAAGATAAGATGAATACACTGAATGTAATGTCCTATCTGTTGGGGCATTTAAAAACTACTTTTAGTAGTTTTATTTTACTTATATCTCTGTGCATCTGAATTGATCAAAAGTATGCCATAGTCTGGTTTGGTCAATGAGTTGCCATTGTCTCCAAATAGTCATAGACTCCTGGTTTTATCCATTAGCCTGTTTCTTTTACAATGTTATATGTGGTAGTGTTTCAGTTTCAGTTGGATCATTTTGGAAATCAGTAAACTCAGGACAAACATTAGATGGAATAGTTCATCTCTTTCCTGAATCTTATTCAAATGTTAACTTATTTTAATGCAATATAAACAGAAATACTAGTAATATAACTAATTTCAGTAAATCATAATAAACTCCTCTTTACTTCTGAATTACTATTTACTTACAGTATTTTTATCATTCATCTTTAGTACTCAGATGACTCATTGGTAAAACAAATGTAAGTACTCATATAAAATGAGTATACCTCCATCTGATGTGTCACCTTACCTGAGAGCTGCCCAAACATGCTTTCTTATTCCTTGCAGTATTTTATACAGGAGGACAGTGGCAGTCACTGGATCACCCTATTGCCAAAACACTTTGTTTTTCTTCTATTGTAGAACTGCACCCAGGGTTTTCTGTCAGGTTCTACTATCACATATTCAGAATTTTGTCACTGAGCTGCAGAGTTCAATCCCATCTTAGGGCACCTCCTCAACTTCTAGAAATTATGAGGTGTCCAAGTGGGAGTCTTCCATAGCGTGGGGTCATCTTTTTAACAATTCAGGCAAATAATTTAGAAGATTTCCACTGTCAGGGAGCAATGGCTCTGAAAATCTGCAAATAGTAGAGGATGAAGGAAAACAATTATGGCTACTTTAAACATAGAAAAGTTACAAACATTCTGAAACGTGTAATCCCCAAACTCATTTTCTCAGGGTGTGTTTATTGCACATAGATGACATGGAAATACATGGTTTTATTTTCCCCTAGGGATTCACTTGCTGAAAACTTAGTCCAAAGTGTGTCAGTTTTGATGTGGTGAGACCTTTGAGAGGTAGTGTGCAGTGAAAGTTGGTTAGGTTATGGGGAATCCACCCTCAGAAGAGATTAATTGATTCTTACAGGACTGAGTTATTTCTTGCAAGAGCTGGTTCTTATAATTCAGGATCACCCCACATGCTTGGCCCCTTTGGTACACAACATTTCTATTTCTGCTTCTCCACTACATTGTGATGCAGCTGGGTGGGGGAAATTAGAAGATGCTGCCATCATGCTGTTCACATTTTTCACTTAACCAAAATTGTGAGCAAAGTAAACATCTTTTCTTTTTACATTTCCTATTGTCCAGTATTTTTATGGCAATAATAAATGGACTAAAACACAGGTTATACAATTTTTATGGATTATCACACTCAATTTTCTTATAAACCCTTTAAGGTGAATAAATATGGAAATCATGTATATAGTCAGTGAAGTGTTATTGAGCCATAAAAAGATTGTGGTTCTGTCATTTGTTGCTTGGAGGAACTGGAGGTCATCGAGACAAATCAGAGACAACAAATATTCCATGTTATCACTCATTTGTAAAAACTAAAAGACCAATCTTAGGAGAATGGAGTGGAATGGCAGTCAGTAGAGACCAGAATGAGCAGAACAGTGGGTGGATAGAAAGAAATTAGGTAAGAGGTACAAAATATTTTAGGCTGAGTGCAGTGGCTCACGTCTATAATCCTAACAACTTGGGAGGCTGAGGCAAGAGAATTTCAAGTTTGAGGTCAGCCTCAGAAAACAAGCAAGACATTAAAATATAATTTAAGAAATTAAAAATGTAAAAAATAGTGAGGTATCTCAGTAACAGAGCACCCTTGGATTCAATTCTCTGTACCAAAAATAAATAAAAATGAAAAAAAAAAACACTTTCAGATGGAAGTTAGTTCTTATTTTCAATAGCATATAGGGTAGCAATTGGTTGCAACAATCTATGATAGAATTTTAAATAACTAGAATACTAAATGTCCCAACAGAAAGACTATCAGAAAAGTGAACAAGGATCAGAGAGAGGGGTTGTGGAAGGGTAAAGGGGGTTATGAAGACTGGAAATTATCCAAATATGTTAAATGCCCCTATGAATATGCCACAATGAAACCTATTATTCTGAAAAATTAATATGTCCCAATACAAATAAAACACTTGGGGGGGGGAATACCAACATACAGAATGTTAATGTGTTTGAAGAAATGGACATGCTTATTACACAGATTAGATCATTAAACATTGCATGTATGTATCAAATTATCAAACTCTACCTCATAAAGATGTACCATGTCATGTCTCAATGAAAAATCAAATAAATAAAATGAAACTTTACATGATGTTTCTTTTATTCTGTGTTTTTGAAAGTTATGATACAAAATATCTAATTTGGATCTTCAATGCAGTTTCCTAATTGCACTTAGTTATATTCAGATATTATGATTAGTATGCAAAAAGAAAAGAATTATCTATAAATGGCCCTATGAAACAGAAAAAGTTGGTTTGCCTTAGATAGACCCAGATTTGATTTTAATTTCAATTACTTACAACTTATAAGACAATGGGCAAATGTTTTAGTTCCAATATTCTTATTTTTCTGTGACTGAAGGAATTCACATATTTGTGAGATCTGCAAACTATTCCTACATTACAAATGTCACTGGAACTTATAAAAGCTTGGAAAATTTGTGAACATGATATAACTGTTGAAGTTGGGATTCAAAACCAGTTTGAGCAACCACAGAGTCAGCGTTAGGAGCCCCAGGGCTGTTTTGCTCTGCTTTTCATCATATGTCTTCTTGCTGATCATGTAGCTGTGGTTTCTCTCAAGAGCAGTTCTCACACATCTGGAAATGCCTCTGAGTTTGCTGGGTTTTTTGGTTTTCTCCCCTTGGATATGCCAGTGTATAGCCTCCTGGGACAATTGGACTTTGATTTGGATATCCAGACCTGTCAAGGGTTGTCATGAATGTCTGCCTTGTTTGGGGAGAGTAATTTGGGATAAATGAGCAGAGTAATTTGGGAGGTTTAATTTGCCTTGTTGTTCCATTAAGTTGATTATGGGTTGATACACAATGTGCTTGCTTATGGATTCCAGACAGAATACCTCAGGAAGTTCAGTGGGTGGTAATGAGCAGGCTGAAGGATGAAATGACCTGGGTTCACATAACTGGTCAGGGCTGCTGGGACCATCTGGCCTTAGGATCACATTTACCAATTTCCCCTACTTCAGGAAAAAAAAAGAGTGACACTCACCAATTTTTAAGATTCTCAACAGTTGTTGGACCTCTAAAATAGAATATACCTAATAAAAGTTTTTCTTAAAACCATTAGAAAAAACATTATTCAAATTTGATATAGTTTTAGAGATGGTAACCTCAGCATAAGAGAAGAAATGATTGGATATGTTTAAATAACTTGGGAAAAATAGGTGAGCCACCTTTCTTTAGTTTTAGTGAAGATCTACTCTATATAGCTTAGATGCCAAAATGTATCCAGGCTTGAGTTTCTTGGGTTCCTGAAAGGTTTAAACAGTGCTTCATGAAGTGGAAGGTAGTGTTAGTGGCATTATTAGGCCTAGAAGCCTTGAAGGTAACACATTCTGATTGGAATGAGCTCCTGTGTGGTAGGAGCTAGGAGCTACCAGATTTTAAGTATCTATGCTAGCGGTATGCAGTGATGCCTAGGAAGACAAAGTTTGTCAGAGACACAGTTTTTCCTTTGTTCATTTTTAAACCTTTCTCACTCTTTAGTAAGCTGATTTCACTGACTTATGAGAGTCTGTATCTTTTAATTATGGGATTCCTGATATGTAGTGAATATTTAAATATTTATTTATTTTTATTATTATTATTTTTTAGTTTTTGGCGGACACAATATTTTTGCTTGTATGTGGTGCTGAGGATCGAACCCGGGTCGCACGCATGCCAGGCGAGTGCTCTACCGCTTGAGCCACATCCCCAGCCCTGTAGTGAAGAGAATAAGGAAATCTAATGTCTGTAGGAATGAAAGGGAAGATGGTTGTACTCATGGCTGTAATCAGAGAGAGCTTCAAGTAGTGAAGTTGATAGTTCCTGATCGTTTCAGAAGTCAGTAAGATCAAATGTACCATCTGAAGTCAAGTGTTTGTGAGAGCACATGCAACACTTCTAAATAATGTCACATATTTTTAATTCTGTTTTTAGATTTCCCTACCATGGTAATTTAAAAATCTTTTTTTGTGTTTTAGCTCTGACATCTAAAATGCTTAGATGTATCATTCTCATCCTTGATGAAGAAAACTATTAAGACATTATAAGAAAAGGGGACCAATATCCCTAAATGAATTTGACACCAACTCCTTAATAAATTTTAGCAAATAATACCCATAAATATGTAAAATATATAATATAAAATGACAAAATGTGGTTCATCCCACAGGTTCAAACCTGGTTCAACATTTGTAAATCATAATGAATATAATTCATCATATTAGCACTCTAAAAATGATCATAATAATGATGCAGAAAAGGCACTTAAGACAATCCAATATCCATTTATGTTGCATACTCTCAGAAAACTAGAAATGAAGGGATCTTCCTAATTTAATAAAGGATTTATATAAAGAATGTCCAGCTAATGTCATCTTTCAGTTTTTAACACTACGTGTGACATCTGTCAAAAAGTATCTGCATAGATCTGTTGGGCAGAATGGAGAACTCAGAAATAGGTGGACACATTGTCAACTGATCTTTAGCAAAGGTACAAGGCAATTTAATGGTAAAGAATACACCTTTCAACAAGTGATGATGGAAAAATAAGATGCCCCCATGCAAAAAGAGAACTTTGATACTGTCTTCACACATACACCAAACATAATTCAAAATGGATGACAGAACTAAAAAATTGCAAAAGTACAAAAATTTTGTATTATGAAAACAGAGGAAATTGTGCATGGCTTTTAGTTTATGAATGAGTTCTTAGATGAAATAAAAAGTGCAATCCATTAAATAAATAATTATGAATTAGACTTTAATAAAATATTAGTTTTTTGTCTTTATGTTCACTAGTGATGGAATGAAAATACAAATGTCAGGCTTGTAGAATGTTTGTGCATCACATAAATGCTAAAAGAACTTATATTGAGAATATACAAATAACTCTTACAATAAAAAACAAATGACTCAATAAATGGACAACAATAAAATCTCATAAAAATGTCCATTTTACTTGCAAACAGTTTGTTGCAATCCCTCCTTTTAAAAATATTTAGTTATCAATGTATCTTTATTTTTTATTTATATGCAGTGCTAAGAATTGAACACAGTGCCTAAGACATGCTAGGCAAATGCTCTATCACTGAGCCACAACCCCAGCAAGCCCTTGTTTTATCTCTTTATTCCTTCCTTATACCTTTTCACTATCTATAGTTTATGTAGTTTGTATAGTTATGTAGTTTATATTGTTTCCAAATATTAATGTTCAGAAGATATTCTAGTTTATGGAAAAGGCTACAATAAAATTTGTATAATACTGTACCTGAAACTCAAAATTAAGATTACATGTTTTACACACATGCACATTACTATTCTTTCCAATGTGTTCCTGTCTCAGGTAGAAGTTATTTAATTCTAGTGCAGTAGGACCCTATAGCAGGATGTGAACCTGTTTAATTTGCATAATATTGTTGAGAGTTGTTTCTCCTTCCCCGTAAACAAGAGCACAGACTTTCCATACTCACTTGCAAACCATTTAGTCTATAGTTCCACTATTAAGAGTCCATGAGGCCCTCTGGTGGCCACTAAGTAAAGCAACAGCTCTTTCTACTTTCTCTTAAGGAAAGAAACGTTAGTTCTGTTAAGTATTATGCCATCTGGTGGCAAGTAGGTAAATTGTATTTTCAATTATTCTAAAGAATATTTGCTTCAATAATGCTACACTGAAAAGTCTAAAAAGTTTAAAACTAAAACTTTTCATCAGACTGTTCTACAGTGAACTGAACACAGAACAGAGTCCATAACCCATGTTTTCTTAATGTAGTGATTCTACTACAAGTATCCTTTATCTAAAATTCTCAAGACCAGAAATGTTTTGAGTATTAGATTACTTTTGAAGTTTTTAATATTTCCATATACATAATGACGTATCCAAGGATAGAACCCGGAATAAACATAAAATTCATCTATGTTTTCATATACACATTATATAAATATCCTGAAGATGATTTTATATAATATTTTCATAATTTTGTATATTAAACAAAATTTTATGGAATTTCCAATTGTGATGTTACTTTGGCTTTCAAAATGTTTTGAAAACATTTAATATTTAGGATTTTCAGATTAGGGATGTGTCATTTTTGTATCTTATATATAATATTTCTTAAATATATAACCCATATGATTTACCTAGACTTGACTCATCGAGTCACTTAGTGCAATATATCTTTTTTTTTCTCCTCCCACTACAATTATCTTGCCCAAGTCACTAACATTTTTTACCTGTAACACTTAATATCTCCTAATGGGTCCTTCTTCCCTATGGTGCCTGCAATCCATTCTCCAAAGAGAAACCCAAATTATCTGTTAAAAATATATGTATCATAATATGATCATGCATTTTCCCTGCTGAAAACCTCCTAATGATGTTCTCTCACGATTAGAGTGAATTATTAACGCCTCACCAGTTTCTATACAGTTCTATAGGAAAGGTCTCCACCTCCTCTTCAACCAGTTTTCTACCCCGCCCCTCTCCATTCACTCACTAGAAGCTAGCTAAATTACTTTCATTCTGTTTCTCAAACACATTCTCCCAGACTGTGGCATTGTGTGTGTTGTTTTCTCTGGAAGGATTAATTCCAAGTCAACTACATGGATAACTTCTTCTTCAAAATCATGAGAGGTTTCAGATCAAATACCATATCCTCAAAGACAAATTCCTTCTGGGTTATTCAGAGAAGTTAACTGCAATAATCAAAGCAATTTCCAAATTTCATGCCAGAAAATTTATGTTATGTTATGCTTTGTTGTCTTCCATCATATTTATATTAGAACAGATTAGATTATTAATTATATTTTGAGTATTTCCTTGAAATGCTTGGGACCAGAAGTATTTCAGATTATAGATTTTTTTTTCTTATTTTTGGAAGATTTTCATATGCATAAGGATACCTCTTGGGGAAGAGACCCAGGTCTAAATACAAAATTCATTTTCATATGCACTTTATAAATATACCCTTAAAGTAATTTTATGCAATGTTTTAGCATATCTGTATTTTTACTACAACTCATATATGAAGTAGGTTTTGAAATTTTCCACTGTTAATATCATGTCAGTGCTTAAAGGTTTTTTTGATTTTGGAGCATCCCAGATTTTGGATTTTCAGATTAGAGATGCATGTTGTTATTAACCACACAAAATTCTGTATAGAAAAGGAAGTGGGCATTGGGAGGCTCTGCTCCATGCGATGTTCAAGTGCTTAGACACCTACTGTCTTATGATTTGGCTCTCCTTTTGTTTCTCAGAATCCATGCCATCCACCTGTCAGAGAAAGTAGAAGATCATGGAGGATTGTGTCAGAAATTTTATGGACCAGATATGGTAGTGGAATTCTTCATTTCTCCCTACATCACATTAACTGGAATGTAGTCATATGACCTCACCTACTCACAGTTGTGGATGGGAACAGGGCAGGTATGCACCAAAGGAAAAATATAAATTGATATGGCCACAGCATTTTCTCTGCCATGTTAGCCCATGTTAGCTCACATGAAGCAAATATTCACTTTACCCTTTTCATGTGTTGAACATACTCCTTTCCTAAGGAAAACAACCCAAAATTCAGATAGATGTGGATCCAGTGGGAAAAAATGACAGGATAACCATAATGAAAACTATTATTCAGAAGGAAGAGCTGCACACCCCAGTTACTGAGTCATAGAAATCCTGGTACTTCATAATTTGCAAGTGGAAAGTATTCTGAAAGAATAAAAGTATGGGGTAGAATTTTAGTTTCTATATTTTTGTTTAAGTGAGAAAGAAATGGATATTTTGAAATAAGAAGTATTTTTTTCACATTTAAATGTTTAGTGGAGGACATGTTTCTTGAAGTATTTATCTTCATGTATCACATTTCCCCTTTTCCCTTTTGTTCTTTGTGGGGCAGATCACTTGTAAATAATGAGACACCTATTTTGAGAAACTAGAACACTGATTGCAAAGAATGCTATTTAATGCCTGAAAAAAATAATAAAAAAAACAGTTTAACTGGAAATCTACTTCTCCAGGCTTTTTTTTTAAACATTTTTTGTTTTTGTTTTGTTTTGCTTTGTTTTGTTTTTGCATCAGAGATTGAACACAGAGGTGCTTAACCACTGAGCAACATCTCCAGCTTTTTAAAATTTTTTATTTGGTTTCACTAAGTTGCTGAGGGCCTTGCTCAAGTTGCTGAGGCTGGTTTTGAATTTGTGATCCCTTTGCCTCAGCCTCCTGAGTCACTGGGATTACAAACGTGCATCACCACACCCAGTCCATTTCTTATTCTTCTTCCTCTTTCTCCTTATTCTTCCTCCTCCTCCTCCTCCTTTTCTTATTTTTTCCCTTTTTGTTCTTTTTAGTTATATATGAAAGTAGAGTTTATTTTGACATATTTATACAAACATGGAGTACATCTTATTTTATTTAAGATCCCAGTCTGTGGTTGTTCATGCTGTGGAGATTTACTGTGTTGTATTCATATATCTTTCCTATTTCTGTCCCCCTCCCTTCCCTTTATTCCCTTTTGTATAATCTATTGAACTTCTATTCCCCGCCCCCTTGTTGTGTGTCTTACATTTAACATTTTAATCTATTTTGAGTTTTTTCAGTATATGGTGAGAGAGGGATCTAGTTTCTCTCTTCTACATATGGATATCCAGTTTTCTTAGCACCATTTGTTGAAGAGACACTCCTTTTCCAAATGTATGTTCTTAGTGCCTTTTTTTTTTTAAAAATGAGTGGACTGTGAACATGAGGATTTTGTTCTAGGTTTTCTATTCTATTGTACATGTCTTTATGTTTCTTTATGCCAGAACCATGCAGTTTTGGTTACTATAGCTTTTTTTTGCTTGTTTGTTTTGAATATTTAGTATCTTTCATGATTATATGCAAATTTTAGGAGATTTTTCTATTTTTATGAGGATTGACATTAGAATTTTAACATAGATTGCATTGAGTCTGTTGATCAATTTGTGTAGAAAGGGCATTTCAACAAAATCCATTCTTTTAATCCATGACCATTTAGTAATAGCCTTTTTAATTTCTTTTGTTAATGTTTTGTTTTATTGTTTTCATGGTACATTTTACCTTCTTGCTTAAATTTATTCCCAGATAATTTATCGTTAACATATAGGAATACACACACACACAGTAGGGATTAAATCTAGGCTTTGTGCATGCTAGATGATTACTTCACCACTGAGATACATCCTCAACCTTTTTTAAAAAATTCAGACAGGAGATATTGCTAAGTTATTCAGGCTGAACTCAAACTTGTGATCCCCCTATCACAACCTTCCAAATATCTGGGATTCCAGGCATGCATCATCATGCCTCAGAAATACCACTGTTTTTATATATTGGTTTTTATGCTTTGTCCTGTAAACTTACTGAATTCTTTCATTAGTTCTAAATTTTTTGATGGAGCTCTGAGGATTTTCCATATATAGAATTGTGAAGAGACAACATACAGAATGGAAATAAATAACTAAACTGACAAGGGGTAAATATCCAGAATGTCCAAGGAATATAAATGATTCAAAAGCAAGAGCCCAAATAATTCTATTTAAAAATGTGCTAAGGAGTTGAGTAGACATATCTCAAAAGAATACAAATAGAGAATAGTTAAATGAAAAATGTTCGATATCACTAACCCACACAGGTAAATGCAAATCAAAAACACATAGAGATATCATCTCACTCCTGTTATAAAGGCTATTATAAAAATAGCAAATGCTAGTGAGTATTTGGAGAAAGAAGTTCTCTTGTTCACCGTTTGTGGACATGTAAACTAATAAAGCCCCTATAAAGAACAATTTTGTTACAATTTAGATATTAAGTGTCCTCAAAAGCTCATGTGTAAAATAATGCAAAAAAAATTAGAGGTGAAATGACTGGATTATGAGAATTTTAACCTAATCAGTGAATTAATTCCTGGAAGGGGATTAACTGTGTGATAACTGTAGGCAGGTAGAGTGTGGCTGAGGAGGTGGGTACCTGGGGATGTGCCCTTGGGGTATATATTTGGTTCTTGTTGAGTGGAGTGCTCACTCTCCTCTCTCTCTCTCTCTCTCTCTCTCTCTCTGCTGCTGCAATATTACCAGCTGCTTTCCTCTGCCACACGTTTCTGCCATCATGCTCTATGTCACCTCAGACCCTGGGGAATGGAGTTGACTCTGCATAGACTGAGACCTCTGAAACTGTGCACCCCCAAATAAACTTTAACTTCTAATATTGTTTTGTCAGGTCTTTTGGTCACAGCAGAGAAAAAAACTGATTTAAACAAGTTTCTTAAAATATTAAAAATATTAAAAATACCAAATGATCCAGCAATCTTATTACTAGGAATATATCCATAGGAAATGAAATGAGTATATTGAAGATGCAGTCACATAACCATGTTTATTGCAATACTGTTAAGAGCAGCCAAAAATAGAATCAACGTTAATTTCCATAACAGATGAACTGATAAATAAAATGTGCTATACACAGATAATAAAATACAATTCAGCCATGAAAAAAGATGAAATCCTGTCATTTGCAGCAACATGGGTGAACATAAGCTTAAGTGAAACACTGAAGGTATAGAAAAACAAATATTGCATGATCTCACCTATATGTGGAATATGAAATATTTGATCTGATGGGAGTTATGAGTAGAACAGCGATTATCAGACATTGGAGAAAAAAGAAGGGAGGGGGACAGGAAGAAGCTGGTCAATGAATACAATTTTACTGTTAGAAGGAGGCATAGGTCCTGATGTTTTATTGCCGGGCAGAATGACTGTGTTTACCATTATGCATTTTATATTTCAAAATAGCTATAACAGACGATTTTGAATCTTCTCACTACAAACTATGATAAATATTTAATGGTATGAATAAACCAATTATTGTTACTGATCATTATGCAATATGCACTTGTATTAAAACATAACAGTTTTGGAGAAGAGCAGGACAACTGACATCCCCTTGAGCATTTTTTTTTTACCTTTTCCAGGTGGTTTGTGTAATTAAAAAAAAGAAAAGATGTGTATGGGTAGAAGAGGGAGGATGTTTTTGCATGTGGATTTATTCTGCACTCTTGAGTAGATATCTGTAATGTAGGAACAGAAAAAAAATGGAATGTGGACTTATTAGTGATGCTAACCTCAATTAGGAAACTGGTACCATTTCAGAAACCACTCAGCCTAAGTCTGAGACCCTGATCTCACTCCTCACTTGCTTTTTTCCACTGACCTCATGGCTAATAAATATTTTTCCTAAAAAATAAAAATATATGCCACCAGAATGTGCCTTAAGAGGTCGAGAGACTATTTTGATGGAAGAGAGAAATGAAAGGATAATTTTTGATTTTGGGGGGCAAGGTGAAGTTTGGGGCTGATGGTAAGATGAAAAGGGAAGTTTGTTTTTATAACAGAGTAATTTTTATATGAGAATCCTAATTCAGTGCTGAGTGTATCATTTTTCCCTACTTCAGGGAGATGGTAATCCATTAGTCATTGAGTCCTTTGTCTTTGATTATGTTTATCTGTACTTCTTTGTATATAATGATTCTTGACACTCGTAAGCAATCCTAGGACAGAATATGGGGTATTGGACGTACTGGAGGATGGCAGCACAATAGGAAAGCCTAGACAGAAGATCATTTTTGGTTCAGAAACTTTTGTAAGTAGTATGAAAGCGGCCAGGGACCCCCACCCAGAAGACTCTTACATAATTAAGCAGAAACCCCCACTAAATTTGTCACATATAGGTTCCTTTTCTTCAGAAAACTTTCTATCAGCAAAATCTTCTTCCTGCAGAGGATATTGAAGTTGGTAGTTTCCCCTTTGTGTAAATGCCAGGTTTGCAGAAAAAAATAAATAGAAAACACTTGTGAAGTCTGTGTTTGGTCTGTGGGATGGACAGCACCCCCCCCCCCTCCACACACACACTGGGTATAAATTTCAAAGAATTTCCAAAATCTTTGTTCTGAGGAAGAATTCTTAGGTGAGAGCCACCTCTAAGCCCTGAAGTCAGTAAACCTGCTTCCTGAAAATTCCTCAGGTTTTCAGCTTCTTCTTTCCTACTTTAGTATTCTTTTCTGACTCACAACTGGGCTGTACACATGGCCCAGGCTAGATAGGAAATGCACAGTTTTGTGGAGTTCTATGATGAATAGCTATCTTTCCTACTCGGCTGCAAACTCTTTGATATCAAAAGTGGTCTCTCTTTGTATAACAATATGGATTCCTTAGTTCTTAGCACAGTGCCTGATCCTCAATTCTTAGCACAGTTCTCAATAACTGTGTTGTATAGATGAATGAATTTCCTAAACTATGTTTTTACAAACTGGATAAAAGTTAAACAAGAAGGCCTTCACATTTTCTGTATTTGTTCCTAATCCACTGCAGAGATGAATATCTATAAGATCTATTTGAGCTCTGTAGAGCTTGTTCAGGAAGAATGGGCTGTGTTAAATGTTCTAAGCCTAACATCTGGACCATATGGTTACCACTGTGTCCAACCACAAACAACTTCATTAGCTATAAAAATCATTGGGTTAAAGGATATTTGTTTTTGAATGTTTTTTGGGAACCATAGCCTAGATCTATGTCACATCTGAGATATAGAACAAATTACAAAGTATAAAATTATGTGCTATAACCCAACCTCTCAGTATTGACATCAATTCTTAGGTAAGGGGAATAGGTTTTTCAGGGGAGAAATGACCTAAAACATGTATATAGGTATGTGGTGATCAAATCATGCATTTTGGAGTTATCACATTTGTAGATATAGAATAAGGGGTAAATAGTCTTTAGACAAACCATCATTCTGGAGAAAGTAAGGTGGATTCAAAGAACTGAGAGGCAATCCTTGTTGCTAAAGCTTCAAGTGTGTGTGTGTGTGTGTGTGTGTGTGTGTGTGTGTGTGCACGTGCACACGTGTGCACATATGTGCACAAGTACATGTACGTGAGCATGTGAGTATATGTATGTTTCTGAAAGAAGCAGAAAAATACAGTGCTAGATATTGTATGTCACAGGTATAGGTTTGGATTTTATTCTAATAGAAACAGGCCTCTGAAGGTCCTTAATCAGAGGAATAATATACTCTGATCTTTATACAGAAATGTAACAACATCCATCTCTCCACCCACCTCAATTCTCCTAGAGCATCTTTTGTCTGGCTAAGACTCCTAGGGCTTAAAGATAATAGATGTGCCCAAGTCCATCACAGTTAGTGTTATAGGGAGGCTTTTTTAAAAATCAGCCAAGGGATTAGAAGGGGTGGATGCACACTTAGCATAATAACACCATTTGCACCATGCTGGGTTTCCTTTGATGCCTTTGTCTACATTCAGATTCTCTGGGATAAAACCAGCTATGGATTAGAAAGGATACCAGAAAAAAAGGAGGGTTGTGATAGAATGATTTCAGAATAAGACAAAAATGAAAAAGAATAAAAGAATTGAAATTCTATATTTGAATTCTCAATTGAAGGAGTGGTAAGGGAAATAGCTGGAATTAGATGGAGGGCAAGAGGCAGTGATTGTGAATGTTGTCAGTGTGTGCATGAGAAAGAATATGTGTATATGTGTTTGAATATGTGAGTGTGTGTGACTATGTGAGAATGTGCTTGTGTGATTTTGTGTTGATGTGTGAGTGTGTTTTTGTGTTTGTGGGTGAGTGCATACTTTTGTTAATGTTCACGTTTGTATGTGTGTTTATTTTAGAGTATGAAAGTGTGTATTTCTTTGTAGTGTATTTGCATGATTGTCTATCCCAGTATGTTTGTGTGTGTCTGTGAGCTTGTGTGTGAAAATGTTTGTGTGTTAGTGTTCATTTTTATGTATTTGTAAATGCTTGCACCTGTGTGTATTTGCATGTTTATTTGTGAATATATTCATATGCCTAGTGTGTTTGTGCATTAGTGTATTTTTTGTTAGTGTACAAGTTTTTTGTGTAAGCTAGTCTGTGTTTGAGTGTGTATGAGAATTATGCCTATGTATGTGTCAGTGTGTGATGATATGCAAACATATGAATGTGTGTTTCAGTGTGTAAGGATGTGTGTGAAAATGTGTTTGTGCTCTTATTCTGTGAATGTGTCAGTGTATGTGACCATTGTAAATGTGTGGCAGTGTGTAGAAGTGTGTCAAATGGTGTCTATATGTGACTGTGTTTTATTGTGTATGTGTATATGGTGGTTGTGTAAAAGTATGAGTATGCAAATGTGTTAATGTGAGTGTGTGTACAGGTGTGTGAAAATTTCTGTGTTCATGATTGCATGTGAAAGTATGACTATGCATAATGTGTGTGAATGTATGTTTTTGTATGTTTGGATGTGCATATATGTGTTACTGTGTGTGTATAGATGTGGTTGTGCTCACATGGCCACTTGTAGTAAATGTAAAGAGGCCATGTTTGAATATTACTTGGTATGATGTCTTGCTTTATCCACGTTGTCACAAATGTCAGGATTTTGTCTTTTTATAGTTGAATACTATTCTATTTTGTTTATATGCAACATTTTTTTATCCCTTCATGTAATTATGGGTAATTAGTTTGATTCCATATCTTGGCTATTGTGAACAGTGCTGCAATAATGGGAGTGAAGACATTTTATTACATTAAGAATTCATGTCCTTTGGATATATATCAACTAGTGGGATTGCTAGATCATTTGCTAGATCATTTGGCAACCTATTTCAAGTTTTTGAGGAAACTCCATTCTATTTTCCATAAAGGCTGCACTAATTTACATTCCAATCAACAGTGTATGCAATTCCTCTTTCTCCATATTCTTTTATCTTTTGACCACAGTGACAAAAAGCTGACACAGACTGTCTTTTCCCACTTTTTTGATGATAGACATTCTAAGTGAAGTGATAAATCATTGTGATTTCAATTTGAATTTACCTGATAATTAGACATGATGATTAGATGTTGAACTTTTTTTATATACCTGTTGACAATCTTGAGCAAAAAGAACCTAACTGAAGGCATCACACTCTTCAATTTCAAAATAAACAACAAACCTTTAATAACCCAAGTAGCGTGATACTGGAATAAAAGTAGACACACAGACCAACAGAAGAGAGAAACCATAAATAATCTAGTACATGTACAGCCAAATGATTTTTGAAAAAGATTCTAAGGATATTTCTTGGGTAGGTATCCTTTTCAATAAATGATGGTAGGAAAAAGTCATGCCCATATGTGGAATATACTTTTCACCATGTACAGAAACTAACTCAAAAGTGTTGATTAAAAACTTAAATGTAAAACCCCAAATTTTAATGCTACAAAAATAAAGTAGGAGAAATTATCTGTGATGTTGATTTGGGCAAGGATTTTTTTTGGGGCAAGACCATAAAAGTGCAGGGAAAAAGAAAATAGGCAAATGGGATGACATCAAACTAAAAAGTTGCACAGCAAAGGAAATCACACAGAAGAGGCATTCTACAAAATGGGTGAAAATATTCACAAACCACATCTGGCAAGGGGTTAATGTTGAGAATACATAAGGAACTAAATCAAAACAAAACATAACTTCATCAGTAAAACCCAAATAATTTTATTTGATAAATAAACTTATTTTAAAAATATAAACGTTTCTTTGCTTTTCATAGAGGTGTTTGATTTCCTCCTATATTAGATCTCTCTTCCCTCTCTTTCTTTCTTGGTACTGGGGATTGAACCTAGGGACAATATATTGCCTAGGTACATCTCAAACACTTTTAATTTTTATCTTTACATAGGGTCATGCTATGTTGTAAAGGATGGCCTCAAACTTGCAATTCTCATGCAATTCTCCTAGCCTGCCTAGTTGCTAGGATTACAAGCATGCACCCCATACATCTGGCTATATTGTATATTAACTCAGTTGTATAAACTCAGTTGGGGTAGGTGTGGTGGCACATGCATGTAATCCCAGCAATTTGGGAGTTTGAGGCAGGAGGATTGCTAGTTTAAAGCCAGCCTCAGCAACTTAGCAAGGCCCTAAACAACTTACTGAGACGTTGTCTCAAAATAAAAAGAAAAGGGGTTGAAGATTTGCTCAGTGGCTAAGTGTCCCTGGGTTCAATCTCTGTACAAAAAAAACTTCAAAACAAACAAAAACCCCTCAATTGGCCATATATGCATGAAGTCATTTCTGGGTTCTTTATTCTGTTTTATTACTTGATGAGTCTCTTTTTATACCCATATGCTTATGTTTTAATTAATACTGCTTTGTAGTATTGTTTGAAATTAGGTAGTGTGATGCTTTAAGCTTTATTAATTTTGTTTATGATTTTCCCTAGCTCTTTTCTTCTTCTTTTCCTTTGCCGCCTCCTCCTCCTCCTCCTCCCTCTCCCCCTTCCACCTGTGTGTGTGTGTGTGTGTGTGTTTGTGTGTGTGTGTGTGTACTTGGTAGCTCCCAGAGAATAAAAGAGCAAGAGACTGATGACTCTAGTAACTTCCTACAGTGTGCTCTTATGTGAGCATGCATTTAGATTATGTCCCAAGCATAAAGATGTTACAAGGAGCTCAAAAGACAATAAGTAGCAGGATATAATCAGGAGACAATGCTGCAGTAAAAAGTTATGTGGTTATAGGTCTGCTGAAGCATAAGAGAAATCATAGTTTTGCTGAAGGATAAGTGTCATGAGCCACCATCTTCCCCACATGAATATAAATGTTGGTGGCATTGATACAAATCCATTGGACCAGGAAAGGGTAATTAAATGTGTTATTGTGGAAATTAGTTATATCTCATGGAAAGCCTACTGGAAAGGTGATTTGAATGAAGAGTATTATAGTAATCTTAAATAGTCTTATGGTAATCCCATCAGGTGGATGTCTCTGTAATAGACTACAGAGAAAGGGAAGGTCAGGAATAGAGGAGTTGAGACTGCATTGTGGGGGTGTATTGAAAGGTCTCCCCTGTGTGTTGAAATTTAAGACATACTGTTTGGTTTTCAAAAGAATGTAAATAAAGTGTAAGTGGCTCTGCAATTAGCAGGTTTATTACTCACATTTGGCAAACTTTTGAAGGGTAGGTAGTTGGAACTAGAGTCTAGCAGTAGGCAATTTTAGATAGGTAATAATCCAAGGATACTTTCTTCCATGGGTCCAAGCACTGGCACAGTTCCTGAAGCAAATCTGTATGATCCACCACTGATGATGTGTGAGGCTTACTCTAGGGGACAGTTGTAAGGTGTCTGCCAGGATCCTTAAGGTGATATGAGTTTATATGCCTAGGACCATTGTGTGGGGCACAATTTCCAGGTACAAAGTCATCTCCATCAGGGACCTCTATGGCCAGGGTTCTGTTGGTTGCTGGAGTACCGTTCTATCTTACATCTAGCATATCTTTACAAGTGTGAAAAGGCCTTTGTTGCCCCCAGCCTAGATGAACCTGTGGTCTCCACTGATAGTTGGCATTTTGGCCATGACAGTATATCAATGGAAGGGCTGTTTTATGGAGTCCTTCTCAGCAATGTTGGAATGTTTGAACAAAGTGTGTCTAGATGAGAGGGTTTAATTTGGTTACATTAAGAAGGGCGTTCTTGGAGAAAAAATAACTAGATTATGTGGTGGAACATAATTGGGCACTGTTACCACATGTGCTATTTGTTGTGGAAGGCAGGCTCTTCTAGTGATGGTAAGATGGCTGGAGAAAATTGAGGAGGGAACTTCAATATTCTGTCTTATGACTCAGTGGTACAATGTAAGAAGTGCTGGCACACAGCATTGCAACTCAGGACAAGCCTTAGGGACTGGTGATTAGCCACCACACCCATTCAGCAATAAAAACTAAGACCCTAAGCCAAGGTGAACATATCAGGGGAGAGAAATCTTTTGGGCTTTGGTTTCGGAGAGGAACTTGTAACAGTCACTGCAGCTGTCTGTTCATCTTCTCCTAGGGCAGGTGTCAGACACATGACTAGGGTCTGTTTGATCATGGGTGTTTCTCACGTGGGGTGTGGAGAATTTTATTGGTAACAGGCTAAAATCATGGGACAGATGATTTCCTAATATAACTGATAATCACTAGATATTCACTAGACATATATTTCCTAATATGACTGATATTTACTAGATGGGAATTTATATTCATCTCCATGACATAGATCACTCCACTGCAAGTATTTGGAACCATGATCTCCAATTCCTGTCTTGGGTTCATTAACCAGCTTTTAGATACCCCAAACTTAGGTATTCCATGTACTAGGGGCAGTTTGTTCTGGATATGAATATCAACCATAAGAAGTATTAGTTTTATTTCAAGTATTTGGAATTCAGATTTTAGCATTCATCTGTGATCAGGCTGCCAACATACAGGGTTTGGTGGAATGCTAGAAAAATTAAAAAATGTAAAATGTTTTATCTAGGGAATGAATGTGGATGCAGTCCTTTCCCACACCGAATTAGGTAGGTAATTAATGTATGCCAAAATGTGCAGTAGTGTGCCAATAACACATTTCTTACAGAGAACTATAACTTAGAAGAGAATGGGAGATAGGAGCTGGGGTTCAAACTTCCATAGGAAGTTTGTACAAAATAAATACTTGGATCAACCACACTGCGAAACTGAGAGGGGGCAGAGAACTAGAAACTGTCAGGGACTTGTATATGCTAGGCAAGCATTCTGTGGACTGAGCTACATCCAAAGCCCAGACCTGTTGTTGTTTTCTAAATCTCTTCAATAGTACTGAAATGAGCTCCCAGGATATAGTGACATTTAGGTAGAAAGTACATGTGATATTAAGGTATTCCAAGAGACCTTGTCTTGAGATTAAAAGGAATGTGGTAGTTTTGACCACTGTTGGTGAATCAGTAGGAATGTGAAGCTCTGCTAGTCCATTTTTGGGGTATCTCTTAGAACCAAGCTGGCTGGAACAAATTCTGCTAACAGGGTGGACCAAGGATGCAGTTCTCTAGTGCTGAGATTTGAGGCAGGGTGGTGAGTGTGTTATGGTCCTCCAACAGGCTACATGAATACAAATGCAGGTATTACCATCTCAAAATACCCATGACATACTGTTGGTCCCAAGGGGTACCCCATTTTGGGAGAGGTGGTGATTAGGCAGTCTTTCCCTGTTTAGGTGTAGCAGCCATAGGGCTAAGCTTTGAGGAAGACTTTCCCTCCAAAAGTGGCCTCTCATGTAATGGTATAAATAGGCCTAAATAATAGAGAACAGACTGTGTTGCCTCCAGGGCATGAAAAGCCCCACGTTATAAAAGTTATGAGTTCTCTTTATTCCATCTCTTTGGAGGTTCCCTTAAGTAATATAGTCAAAGCAATGCCAGAAATTGTAGTGGATGCATATAAAACTCTAAATCATTCTGATGAAGATCATGCACAAGGACAGTATTGTTGAATTATCCCATAGGCAACTGTGTGAATGTATATTGTGTTTCTTTGGAAGTTAAGTCAAATTGACATTGATAATCCATGTCAAGAGGATTGAGTAAAATGTGCCAATTAAATTGATGGCTGTGAATCATGTTTTGATTATTATCAATTACAACATTTGAAGTTGAAGCCATTATTATTATTCTTATTATTGGTACTAGGGATTGAACCCAAGGGTGTTTAACCACTAGCAACATCCCTAGGCATTTTTAATATTTTATTTAGAGACAGGGTCTCATTGAGTTGTTTAGGGCCTCATTGATAATGCTTCTGAGGCTGGCTTTGAACTCTCCATCCTCCTGCCTCAGCCTCCTGAACTGCTGGGATTACAGGTGTGCACCACTGCACCTGGTGGTGAAGTTGGAGCCCTTATTAACTCAGCTTTTCAACTATGATAGTCCACGGTTAATCATCACTCATTTGTAGAGGCTTTTACTACAGGCCAGATGGACTATTAAAGGGTAGGAGCAATGATACCCTCCTTAAGGAGGCAGAAATAACAGGTATAAGCCATAATTAGCCTCTTTTAGCTGATTGGTTAGTAATAATTCTGATCCATATTAAAAACATGTGAACCACAAACTAGCCCCCTTATCTATTGTGAATTTCCTATAATTTGGTCTTGATTCTCCCTCTGGAGAGTGGCCATGATTCTAGTCCAATCCTCAGAGAGTTATAGGAGATTTGGCTGTGGATGTTTATAGTGTACCTGTCATGAAATACTATATCCTGGAAGGTAGCTTAAGTGCCTGACCAGCTACCCATGTATCTCCCATAGACACATATCACTTGTGTGTGTTTGTGTGTGTGCGCACGCGCACATGCGCGAATGTGGTTCTTTTATGATCTATGTCCATTCTATTCCTACCAAGATAGCCATTCTCCAAGAAAGCCTTGATCAGGAATTAGTGTTGAGTATGTTGTTCAAGTAATACAGAAATAAGGCTGTAAACAAAACACATGAAATAACAGAAGCAGAATTTATTACTTACGGATTCCAGAGAGAAGAGGGCAGCATGCCCAATAAGGCCAAGGAAGGAGGAGCTGTCCAGACACGTTGAGTCAACCAGCGTGTGAGGGAAAGGAGGGGCTGTGGGTCAAAGCCTTTATTTGATTCCAGGATATTATACAAGCAGGTTTTCTGTGGGTATCGTTAATCAGTTGGCTGACAAAAATCAAGCACAATTCCCAGGAGATCATGGTGAGACTGAAAGGTAGTCATCATGCCATATCTGTATTGTCCACAAGTGGTGTAGAGGCCAGTGGGGCAAGTAGGCTGTATCTAGTTGTTCCATAGGAAGTTTGTACAAAATAAATACTTGGATCAACCACACTGAGAAACTGATAGGGGGCAGAGAACTAGAAACTGTCAGGGGTGATTGCCTTTATCTTGTATGATATTCACATGGATACCATGACAACATAACATTTTAAGAATGCTTCACATTTTCGCTTTTGCTTTGCCCAAGATCTCTAATAAGAGTTATTTGGGTTTCTATTTGGGTTGGCAAATGGACTCTGGGGAACAAAGGACTCTATTTTCAAAAATCCACAAATTAGAGTAGGAGTCTTGGCAGAACTCAAGGTAGCACCCAGAAGTGCAGAGCAGTATGACCCAACCTTAGCAGGCCACCCAGTCTTAGTTACTGTGATTAGAAAGTTAGCCAAGAGCAGTCAGAAGGAATTCCAGGGCGTCCCTCATGAAAATGACTGCATCATCCTTAACTGACAATATTGCTTGTGATTTATTAAGTGAGCTACTTAAGTATGGCTTGGTGTGGTCAACTGCTGCACAATTAGGGATACTCAGATGGAATGGGCAAAACATTACTTATAGATATCAAAGAAAAGGGGTCAGGGTATCTTAGAGCAGAAAAGAGGGGTCTGTTTGGAACATGTGTTCAACAGCAACTGCAGAGCAAGAGGGATAGGGAGAATCCTATGATCTGAAGACTTTATTGGGGCTCAGGGTGTTACCTAGGTGAGTTTCCAACAAGGTTACACTGGTTAATTTGGGGAGATCAAGAGCAATAGTGTGGCATTCAGGGGTTACAGTATTGTATTCACCAGGCTTAAAGCAGAAGTAAAGAGGTAAAGCCATTCAGGGTATATGGCCTTTTCTATCTAGAACATAAAAATGAGAAATAAATGAAGGCTGCCTGAAAATATGTAGGCTAAGTTTGACAAGCCAAGTACAGGTCAAGTTGAATGCTAGGTCAGCATTAGTGTGAGTGAATTATGACATCCCATCTCTTAAATGTTTAATTATGAACACAAAATGTAGTGACTTATTACTATAATATTTATGTATTACCAGTTTTACTTTACAGAATTTAAGTCACGGGGTACCATGGAAAAAAGTAAACATCACCTGAGGGCTTTCCCCTTCTCTTCTGGGGAATGGACTGCTGCATTTTCAGTTGTATGTACAGTAGGGTAGCTGTATCATATTAGGTGAAGCATGACTTGCTATTGTCTTCATTTAGAGATTAATTGTGGTTTAAGGAAATGGGTAGGAGAGTGGCAAGTTGATGTGGTGATCTCGTGATTGTTAATTTTAGGTGTTATCCTGATTTCCCCATGGGGTGTTCAGGTATTTGGTAAATATTTTACTGGATATGTCTATAAGGATGTTTCTTGAAGAGATTTATATTTGATGTGTCAACAAAGTAAAACATATTGCCCATCCCAAATAGGTGCAGGCCTTATTGGATCCAGCTGAAGAGAAGTCTTATTAGAAGAAAGGCAAGGTAAAAGATAATATTCTTTCCCTGCCTGTATTCATACGGGGACATCAGACTGCAACTGGTATCATTGGTTTTCCTGGTTCTCCATCCCTTGCACTTGGACTGGAACTATACCAACAAGCTTGTGGGTCTTCAGTTTTTAGACAGAAGATCATGGGATTTCTCAGCCTCCATAATATCACCATGAATAGCAGCACAGGTGGAACATTTAAGACTTTCTGATTCATTAGATGGTCATACCATCTACAAGCAGTTTAATTCACCAAGGGCACTAGCTACAGTGATCTAAAATCTTTGATATTTGTGCCATAGTCATATTTCTCATGGCCTGTTCCCAGCTATGACTGAGTCTGACTAGGCCTATTTATGACAGATGGAGGACTCCAATAAAAGGATATCATGGCTTAGCAATTCATGGATGGCCTTGCTGAACCTCCATCACAATGCATATGTCCAGGATGCTTCAATCTTGCTTTCCTTATATATTTATTCTTCACTCATGTCAGATTTGTCTTGTGGTTTGCAGTGTTTCCAAGCCTTCCTGAACATTTTCTCTCATGTAAACACTCCCAAATAAAATTCTTGCATACACTGTCTTGGTGTCTGCTTCCTCAGAGAATCAGACTACCACTCCTTGTTAACGATTTGGGTGACCACGTTGAAATGAACAATGCTGGAAGAAAGAAGCAAAGCCACAATTATAGAGGCTGAACCACTGACCCAGGGGAAAAATGTGCTTAGCAAGAAGAAAGTTGTTGCACAAATGTGAGGAATTAGGCCTACTGTAGGCAGTAGAACAAGTGGCCCCTCTAGAGACAGATGAGATGGATGATAAGATTTGAAGAGTCCAGCAGTTTTTTTTCCCAGAAACTCAGGGATGCTCAGCCCTTGTTTCATTTTCTACAATGAAAGAACATATATTTTAACCAAGTAGTTTTTGGTAGGTATTATGATTTAGAAATTAGGTGTCCCCCAAAAGCTCATGTATGAAATAAAACAAAGTTTCAAAATGAGATATTTGGGTAAGGATAGTTTTAACCTAATCCGTGCATGTGCATTAATCCTGAGAGGGTAGAAACTAATGGCAGGTAGAGCATGGCTGGGGATTGGGGTGTGCCTTCAGGATATATATTTTGTGCTTCCTTGGTGCTAGGATCTAAGCTGCTTTCCTTCACTCTTCTGTCATGATATTCTGCTTCACCTTGGGCCCAGACAATTTGAGCCAGCTGCTGTGGATAGAGACCTCTGAAACTGTGAGCCTCAAATAAACTTTTCCTCCTCTGAAGTTGTTCTTGTCATGTCTTTTGGTCACAAAGACAAAAAAAAGCTGACCAAAACAGAAACTGGCACCTAGAGGTCATTGCTATGACTAAGTTGACCACATGGTCAAGAAGCTCTTGGAGCTTTTTGGAGTTTATGGGAGGAATTTTGCAAAGTTTAGAGATGAAGATTGAAAATCTTTAGATTGTTCTACAAGATGCTTAATGGCCAATTCTGGTAGGACCTCAGAATGCCAACATAGCTGTGAATGGTAAAGACAGGGTTAATGCGATTTCACTGGAGGAGAACTCTACTGGAAATTGGATTAGAAGACATTCATGTTACATACTGCCTAAGAAGTTGTCTGCATTTTGACTGGGTCTTGACATTTTCTGTGAAACTAAATTTAAATGTGGTGGACTTCTTAAATATGGAAGAAATTTCTAGGTAGCACAGTATTTAGGCGGTGGCATGGATATTGGTGGTGGTGTTAAACCAAGTTTTTCCTGCTAATCAGGAATAAGAAAGCAAAGTATAAAAGCAGAATGATTTGAGAAACTTGCAGTTTGGTCAGAGAACTCTGATTAAAATTTGGGCTAATGAATGTGTGGTTAAGACATTATAGCCACTAAAGAAATGCTAAAGACTTTCCCCAGAGACAATAAGATACTCTGAGGGCATCTCAGAAACTGACCTTGCCCATTGCAGAATCAAGGATGTAAAAGTTCCCCTGAGAAGAGACCAGTGAGGTACCCTGCTTGTGCACTAGAAAGTGTTTCACCATTGGGGCCTAGGAAGTGTTTCACTGTGCTAACCCATGCAGGGATTCAGAAGCTGCTGCAGCCATGGCCCCTGGAAGCTTGGCTACTGGTGGAGATGGTGGCAGATCTTGGCATCAACCATGTGGTGCTGGTTCACAAGAATGCAACATGCTGCAGTTAGGGTGTCATGAAGCCTTCCTCCAAGATTTCAAAGGAGACCAGGCAAAGTGAAGAAGGGCTGGAGTCTCTGAAGGCACACCTTGTGAGAGCAAAGCCTGGAGATGTGAGGAGGAAGCTGAAGCTGCAGAGGAGAAGCCCAGAATTAAGAAATTCCAGTACAATGAAATGTCTGCCAAGGAAAGGTGCAGGAATTGAGCAAAGACAAGCCAAAAGAGAGGATTTGTGGGCTGCAACCAGCAAAGCCATAGGGGTGCACAAGGCCTTTGGAGAGAACATCACAATACCATGGCACCAGCTGCTGGATATGGTGCTACAAGACTTGTTTGCTCAGCTGGATTTTAGTCTTGCTTTGGGCCCATCCCTTGTCTCTAGCCCCCAATTCTCCATTTGAAATAAAAATGTATAATCTGTGTCTTTATATAATGGATATATTTAACTTTTTTGATTTTTGCAGGGGTTAATGCTGAGAATTTGCCTTGAGTCTTAGAGAACACTTTGGAATTGGACTTTTGTGCAATCAGGGGAACTCTCTGCCCAACTCTTCCCACATTCTAGAACAAAAGAGATGGATGATGGGAGGAGGCAGTCAACTCAAGTGTTCTCGATTAGACAACTCAGATTAAAACGCTGGCTATACTACTTTTTGGATATGGGCCTGTCCAGGGATAAATTACTTATTTCTGCCCATTTTCTGATCTAGTTAATGAGAACAATAATTGAACACTGCTCTCTGTGTTATGTCAAATCAGATCATCCTATAGACTTTTCTGCACATTCCCTGCTACCTGCTCAACATATTTTATGGTATCCTGCTATCTAACTAATGAAATGATTTGAAACATTTGGTGGGTGCAGGGCACTAAATATGACAATTAAATTCATGGCTTTCACTGTAATTCCAATCACCTCTACCCTTACTGCTTTTAAAGTAAGTGAATGTATATGATAAGTTAAAAATATATGCTGAGATTGTAGGATCTTGAACATCAGTTTTGTAATTTCTTTGTATATTTTGAGGCTATGTAATTCTGTGAAAACAAATTTAAAATGCTTTTAACTTTCTAAGACACTGCAAAAAAAAAAAACCCTCACTTTTAGGGAGTCAGATGAATACAGAATAAAAATGAATACAAAGACCTAGGTATCTTTGTACTCAAATTTATTATTTTAATATTTCATGGCAATACCAGATAGTTCTGAGCCTTATCAGTAAGACAATATCTATATCTGTGGGTGCCCTGGATCCAGATTTTTTTTTTATTTTTTAAAAATTTTTATTAGTCAATGATGGAATTAATTAATTTATTTATTTATTTATATGTGGTGCTGAGAATCTAACCCAGTGCCTCACACATGCTAGGCAAGTGCTCTACCACTGAGCCACAACCCCAGCCCCCCGTGGATCCGGTTTTGTCCTTGAAATGATTAAAACCTATCAATCACTGTATAAATTATTAATAATTGTTTAAATTATTTAATCCAAATATCCCTGTGATGTTTCTCACTGGAGTTTCCTCAACTATACATTTGCATCTTCACAAAACTCACACTTCTAAAGGAATCAAATGTACTATCAAAAACTGACAGTTTTGGGGTCTGCACAAACACACACACACACACACACAGACATACTCACATACTTGTCCATATTCTTATGTGTAGTTACTTATAAAGTTATGTATGTATACATCCGTATAAATATACATTTTACAAATTTTGGGTTTTCTCTTTTTGGTTTTGTATTTGCTAGCTTGATGTTTTTGCTCTGAGATTGCTCATGTCAAATTTGTAAGGTTTATTTTAAGGTGGTTATATTCGTAAGATAATGTAGTGGCTAAGAAGTCAGACCCTGGTGTTTGATGGATTGCCATTAACCTTATAGCCATGGGCATATCTTGTCTTGGTCTCTCAGCTTCTACAAGGTATGATTAGGATGATTGGGATAATTAAATGAGATACTATATATTGGAACAAAGTATGGCACACATTAAGCTACATGCAATTACATGCTATGGATATTCTAAATTTTTTAAACTGTTTTTCCAAATATGTCATAGAAAGGCATTCTTGACTATAAGACTTTAACATAATATCCTATGTTTTGCTGTACATTTTTGTTTCATATTTATATTTGAAATTTTGCTGTGCTATCTATAATGGTGTATAAAATCTACATATCCCACATATTTGTTTTCTAGATGACTTCTGAACTCACTCTACAACTTTTATTAAATAATCCCAATTATTTTTTCATCTTTATCATAAAATCAATTCCAACAAATGTGACCATTAATGAACCTTTTCAACATACATCTTTGATATATTAATTCAAATGCTACTACTTTCCTCTTCATGTTGCAGCTTTTGGTTTGTGCGTGCATGTGTGTGTGTGTGTGTGTGTGTGTGTGTGTATGTGTGTCAGGGTCTCACGTTTTTGTCCAGGTTGACCTCAAGAGATTCTCCTGCCTAGTAGCTGGGATGACAGGTATGTGCCACAGAAGCCAGTTGACTTTGAGATTTTTAAATTCTAAAATACTCAGGTTCTACTGGACATTTGTCTCTTCAACAAATGAAGTGTCATAAGTTCCTTTTCTTTTTTAAGTATGCCCACTTTGTACTTTATTAGGATATTGTCAAATACATAATTGACAAATTGATGCTACTGAATTTCTCTATCAAATTTAGTGGCATATATTTCCATGTGTTGTTTAAATTCCCAAGTGTGAAAGTTTCTTTTTGTAGCATTTACACACTGATACTTAGTTTATTCCTATGAATTTTATTGTTGCCATTACAAAAATAGGTCTTCCAGGGCTGGGGTTGTGGCTCAGTGATAGAGTGTTCGCCTAGCATGCATAAGGCAATGGGTTCGATCCTCAGTAGCACATAAAAACAAAATAATGTGTCCACCTAAAACTAAAGATACATAAATAAAAATAGGTCTCCCATTATATTTTCTGTGTGGTTTGTGCTTTATAGCAGTTTATTATTATGCAGATTTTTCATAGTACCTTAATGATTTCTGTTTTGAAGTTTTGCATTTTTAACATACAATACATCATTTGCTGAGCAATGAATCTGCCTCCTTATTTGAAAGACCTCATTTTTTGGTCTCAAATGCAATTTTGTTGATCAATATATCAAAATAATGGTGACTGATAAGAGACTTTTTAACCTGATCAAATAAATGATTATATGATCATTTACTTTTGATTTAATAAAGGGATTAAAATGATAAATATGTTTCTCTTCTATTTCTTTTTGCATCACTAAATTTGATCATTAGTTCTTGTGCATGTTTGAATATGTATGTTACATATGGTTAGAGTTACTATAAATTACATCATTCCTATTTTACATGAAGGTGCATCATGTTTTAATTTGCTGATTTCTGGATTATATATCACTAGAAAGACTTGTTTCTTTAAAGATCTTATGATAATTCCAATTTTTAGGGAAATTTATGACAATTATTGTCCTGACTATATGTTAACATGAAGGTTTCTTTTTCATAGATTTTATAAGCAATGATTGATAAAAGACAATAATTAGGAAATTACCCATTTTCAGTTGATTGTCATCTGGCTGAGCAATAGTAATGCTTTATTCTTTTGTTTAATAGATTCTCTATTTGTAAATTCTTCCTACTGGATATGTTGTGTGTGTGTACTTTTTGTTTTCATTTTTTTCTTGATACCAGAGATTGAACCCAGGGTCATTGAATTACTGAGCCACATCCCCAGCCATTTTTATATTTAATTTGGTGACAAGGTCTCAGTGAGTTGCTTGCTCAGTGCCTCGCTAAGTTGCCTATGTTGGGTTTGAACTTGCAATCCTTCTGCCCCAGCCTACTGAGCTTCTGGGATTACAGGCATGAACCACTGCACCTGGCTCTTCCTCATTTTTTAAATTAAGTTGTGTATTTTGTAAATTGTTTTGAAAGACTCAGACTTTATATTTAATCATTTAATTTCCCTCTATTTTTGTTTTCATCTTTCTTTGCTTTCTTAAGTTACATGCTTCATATGTGCATTTAAAAATAGCATAAATCAAAGCAAATATATATGCACATTTATATCCCATTCATCTGTAATATATATACATATGCATATATACACTTCAAGAAATCCTTATAGTCTATTTTTGGAACCACTAATTTTTGCATTAATCTTTCTTTCTTCTGCTTACCACAGCTGTGTTTGTTCATACTGTGGTATTTTCTAAATTTTAAGTTCTGGCTGCATATTATGCTCTTAGTAACACACCAAGTAAAAACATTATACTAGCAGAAAAATAAGTAAAATAGATGGAAGAGAACAGGGGAGGGAAAGAGGAAGTATTGGTGACTGAATTTGAATAAATTCTATTCCATGTGTTTGTAATTATGTCAGAATAAATCTGGATGCTGTGTATAATTAAAATAACCTATAAAAGAGAATGCATATTAGAATTTAAAATTAGGAGTTTTACTCTAGCACAGATACAACAGGTATGATGTCGGTTAAGGTTGCACAATGTCATTACCATATTCTATCCTGCAAAATGATTTTGAATTCACACTTATCAAGTGATAGTGGCTTATTGACTTCAGAGAATATTGTCTATATACTCATAATTTCTTAATGTAACTAAGAGTTACACTGTAGTCTATTACATAAATTTTTGCTAGTGTTTCATCTATACTAGAGAATGTGATATATATGCTATATATAATGTATATATACTAGAAAATGTTATACATTTTTGACATGTGTTACTTCTTTCTGCTAGAGCTGGATTATTTCCCAGTGATTCCTTTTCCCAGCCCCACCCCAACTCCAACCCATACTGAGTGTAATATGGCATCAGCTGTGGCATATGCCTGTTTGAGGTAAATAAATTTTTTTTAAAATTGGATTTCTTGTTCCCTCCTCAGTTCACTCAAAAAGAGATCAAATGATAGATTCCACTTCCACTAAGACTACATGCAATGTTCTCACCTGCTTTCCCATGAAGGCAGCTAGGCCATTTAAAAGCTACTACTTATTTTTATTTGAGTTTTTTCTTCTTTATTATTCTATATTTGATCATCATAATAATCCTGCAGAACAGGTACTACTGTACTCATTTCTCACATGAAGAAACTGAAGTGTACAAAATTTAACTAACTTGCTTAGAATGAAAGGCTGGTAAGAAGCATACCCAGAGAAATCACACTCCCAAGTGTTTATAAAAGTGCTAAGTGGAGGAGCATATGGGTACTGATTACGTCCTGGAAATGTTTCCTTTTAAGTCAATGAAATTCAGTAAATGGATTTACTGATATGGGAGCCATGACACTAAGTGGCTTCTTTATCTTCAGGAGACTGATTATTAGGGACATTTACTTTAGCATATTTGTATGTGTGCACATCTGCAAAATTTACACACGAGACATAAGCAAATTAACCTTGCTTCAGCAGGCTTTTTCTGTTACAGTCATAATGATAACTTCTGTATGGACCCCAGGACAAAATTCCTGAGTCCTTGTGGGGATGGGGGAGAGCACACACTATGAATCACTCACAGAGCAAAACTCTGTGTGGCAAGGGCTCCTTTGTTCCTGAATGCAGCAGAGTGGCCCAGCAGCCATTATGTCATCTGTCATTTGACCTCTCTGAATAAACTGAAGAGGGAACAAGGAATCCATGTTTTAAAAATATCTTATTTGTTATTTTTCTTGAATAAGTATATGTCACAAATAATATGCTGTTTGCTATATTTTAAGTAACCGAATAGCACATTGACTTTTACATATATGTTCTTTGCTAAAAATAGATTATTTGAAATTATTAATGTGAGGGTACTAGGTTTTATTATGTCCCCTCCCTACAAAATAATCAGAAAATAATAACTCTATCTTAATACCAGTTCCAAAGATTCCCCCAAAGAAATCTTGGTGGAGCATTAATTCTTGAATAACAGCTTCTTAGGTCTATAAATATTCACAAACTCCACCTTTATACATAACATTTTAATACATCAACTATGCTTTAAGTTTTTTGTCTATTATATATTTAATCATCACAATAATCCTGCAGAACAGGAACTACTGTACCCATTTCTCATATGAAGAAACTGAGGTGTACAAAATTTAACTAACTTGCTTAGAATCCATGGCTGGTAAGAAGCATAGCCAGAGAAATCACATTCCCAAGTGTTTATAAAGGTGCAAAGTAGAGGAGCACTTGGATACTGATAGTGCCCTAGCAATGTTTGTTTTCAAGTCAATGAAAATCAGTAAATGGATTTAATGATATGGGAGCCAGAATACTAAGTGGCTTCTTTATCTTCAGGAGAGTCATTATCAGGGATGTTGCCTTTAGCATATTTGTATGTGTGCACATCCACCAAATTTACACACATGAGACATAAGCAAATTAATCTTGCTTCAGCAGGCTTTTTCTGTTACAGTTGGAGTGATAACTTCTGTATGGACCCCAGGACAAAATTCCTGAGTCCTGTGGGGATGGGGGACAGCACATACTATGAATCACTCATAGAGCAAAACTCTGTGTGGCAAGGGCTCCTTTGTTCCTGACTACAGCAGAGTGGCCCAGCAGCCATTATGTCATCTGTCATTTGACCTCTCTGAAAAAACTGAAGAGGGAACAAGGAATTCATATTTTAAAAATATCTTACTTGTTATTTTTCTTGAATAAGTATATGTCACAAATAATATGCTGTTTGCTATATTTTAAGTAACTGAATAGCACATTGATTTTACATATATGATCTTTGCTAAAAATAGATTATTTGAAATTATTTTTTTAAATATTTATTTATTTATTTTTTAGTTTTCGGCAGACACAACATCTTTGTTTGTATGTGGTGCTGAGGATCGAACCCGGGCCGCACGCATGCCAGGCGAGCACGCTACCACTTGAGCCACATCCCCAGCCCATATTTGAAATTATTAATGTGAGGGTACTAGGTATTATTATGTCCCCTGCCTACAAAATAATCAGAAAATAATAACTCTATCTTAATACCAGTTCCAAAGATTCCCCCAAAGAAAACTTGGTGGAGCATTAATTCTTGAATAACAGCTTCTTAGGTCTATAAATATTCACAAACTCCACCTTTATACATAACATTTTAATACATCAACTATGCTTTAAGTTTTTTGTCTATTATATATTTAATCATCACAATAATCCTGCAGAACAGGAACCACTGTACCCATTTCTCATATGAAGAAACTGAGGTGTACAAAATTTAACTAACTTGCTTAGAATCCATGGCTGGTAAGAAGCATAGCCAGAGAAATCACACTCCCAAGTGTTTATAAAAGTGCTAAGTGGAGGAGCATATGGGTACTGATTACGTCCTGGAAATGTTTCCTTTTAAGTCAATGAAATTCAGTAAATGGATTTACTGATATGGGAGCCATGACACTAAGTGGCTTCTTTATCTTCAGGAGACTGATTATTAGGGACATTTACTTTAGCATATTTGTATGTGTGCACATCTGCAAAATTTACACACGAGACATAAGCAAATTAACCTTGCTTCAGCAGGCTTTTTCTGTTACAGTCATAATGATAACTTCTGTATGGACCCCAGGACAAAATTCCTGAGTCCTTGTGGGGATGGGGGAGAGCACACACTATGAATCACTCACAGAGCAAAACTCTGTGTGGCAAGGGCTCCTTTGTTCCTGAATGCAGCAGAGTGGCCCAGCAGCCATTATGTCATCTGTCATTTGACCTCTCTGAATAAACTGAAGAGGGAACAAGGAATCCATGTTTTAAAAATATCTTATTTGTTATTTTTCTTGAATAAGTATATGTCACAAATAATATGCTGTTTGCTATATTTTAAGTAACCGAATAGCACATTGACTTTTACATATATGTTCTTTGCTAAAAATAGATTATTTGAAATTATTAATGTGAGGGTACTAGGTTTTATTATGTCCCCTCCCTACAAAATAATCAGAAAATAATAACTCTATCTTAATACCAGTTCCAAAGATTCCCCCAAAGAAATCTTGGTGGAGCATTAATTCTTGAATAACAGCTTCTTAGGTCTATAAATATTCACAAACTCCACCTTTATACATAACATTTTAATACATCAACTATGCTTTAAGTTTTTTGTCTATTATATATTTAATCATCACAATAATCCTGCAGAACAGGAACTACTGTACCCATTTCTCATATGAAGAAACTGAGGTGTACAAAATTTAACTAACTTGCTTAGAATCCATGGCTGGTAAGAAGCATAGCCAGAGAAATCACATTCCCAAGTGTTTATAAAGGTGCAAAGTAGAGGAGCACTTGGATACTGATAGTGCCCTAGCAATGTTTGTTTTCAAGTCAATGAAAATCAGTAAATGGATTTAATGATATGGGAGCCAGAATACTAAGTGGCTTCTTTATCTTCAGGAGAGTCATTATCAGGGATGTTGCCTTTAGCATATTTGTATGTGTGCACATCCACCAAATTTACACACATGAGACATAAGCAAATTAATCTTGCTTCAGCAGGCTTTTTCTGTTACAGTTGGAGTGATAACTTCTGTATGGACCCCAGGACAAAATTCCTGAGTCCTGTGGGGATGGGGGACAGCACATACTATGAATCACTCATAGAGCAAAACTCTGTGTGGCAAGGGCTCCTTTGTTCCTGACTACAGCAGAGTGGCCCAGCAGCCATTATGTCATCTGTCATTTGACCTCTCTGAAAAAACTGAAGAGGGAACAAGGAATTCATATTTTAAAAATATCTTACTTGTTATTTTTCTTGAATAAGTATATGTCACAAATAATATGCTGTTTGCTATATTTTAAGTAACTGAATAGCACATTGATTTTACATATATGATCTTTGCTAAAAATAGATTATTTGAAATTATTTTTTTAAATATTTATTTATTTATTTTTTAGTTTTCGGCAGACACAACATCTTTGTTTGTATGTGGTGCTGAGGATCGAACCCGGGCCGCACGCATGCCAGGCGAGCACGCTACCACTTGAGCCACATCCCCAGCCCATATTTGAAATTATTAATGTGAGGGTACTAGGTATTATTATGTCCCCTGCCTACAAAATAATCAGAAAATAATAACTCTATCTTAATACCAGTTCCAAAGATTCCCCCAAAGAAAACTTGGTGGAGCATTAATTCTTGAATAACAGCTTCTTAGGTCTATAAATATTCACAAACTCCACCTTTATACATAACATTTTAATACATCAACTATGCTTTAAGTTTTTTGTCTATTATATATTTAATCATCACAATAATCCTGCAGAACAGGAACCACTGTACCCATTTCTCATATGAAGAAACTGAGGTGTACAAAATTTAACTAACTTGCTTAGAATCCATGGCTGGTAAGAAGCATAGCCAGAGAAATCACATTCCCAAGTGTTTATAAAGGTGCAAAGTAGAGGAGCACTTGGATACTGATAGTGCCCTAGCAATGTTTGTTTTCAAGTCAATGAAAATCAGTAAATGGATTTAATGATATGGGAGCCAGAATACTAAGTGGCTTCTTTATCTTCAGGAGAGTCATTATCAGGGATGTTGCCTTTAGCATATTTGTATGTGTGCACATCCACCAAATTTACACACATGAGACATAAGCAAATTAATCTTGCTTCAGCAGGCTTTTTCTGTTACAGTTGGAGTGATAACTTCTGTATGGACCCCAGGACAAAATTCCTGAGTCTTGTGGGGATGGGGGACAGCACATACTATGAATCACTCATAGAGCAAAACTCTGTGTGGCAAGGGCTCCTTTGTTCCTGACTACAGCAGAGTGGCCCAGCAGCCATTATGTCATCTGTCATTTGACCTCTCTGAAAAAACTGAAGAGGGAACAAGGAATCCATATTTTAAAAATATCTTACTTGTTATTTTTCTTGAATAAGTATATGTCACAAATAATATGCTGTTTGCTATATTTTAAGTAACCGAATAGCACATTGACTTTTACATATATGATCTTTGCTAAAAATAGATTATTTGAAATTATTTTTTTAATATTTATTTATTTATTTTTTAGTTTTCGGCAGACACAATATCTTTGTTTGTATGTGGTGCTGAGGATCGAACCCGGGCCGCACGCATGCCAGGCGAGCACGCTACCACTTGAGCCACATCCCCAGCCCATATTTGAAATTATTAATGTGAGGGTACTAGGTATTATTACGTCCCCTGCCTACAAAATAATCAGAAAATAATAACTCTATCTTAATACCAGTTCCAAAGATTCCCCCAAAGAAATCTTGGTGGAGCATTAATTCTTGAATAACAGCTTCTTAGGTCTATAAATATTCACAAACTCCACCTTTATACATAACATTTTAATACATCAACTATGCTTTAAGTTTTTTGTCTATTATATATTTAATCATCACAATAATCCTGCAGAACAGGAACCACTGTACCCATTTCTCATATGAAGAAACTGAGGTGTACAAAATTTAACTAACTTGCTTAGAATCCATGGCTGGTAAGAAGCATAGCCAGAGAAATCACATTCCCAAGTGTTTATAAAGGTGCAAAGTAGAGGAGCACTTGGATACTGATAGTGCCCTAGCAATGTTTGTTTTCAAGTCAATGAAAATCAGTAAATGGATTTAATGATATGGGAGCCAGAATACTAAGTGGCTTCTTTATCTTCAGGAGAGTCATTATCAGGGATGTTGCCTTTAGCATATTTGTATGTGTGCACATCCACCAAATTTACACACATGAGACATAAGCAAATTAATCTTGCTTCACAGGCTTTTTCTGTTACAGTTGAGATGATAACTTCTGTATGGACCCCAGGACAAAATTCCTGAGTCCTCTGGGGATGGGGGACAGCACATACTATGAATAATCACTCACAGAGCAAAACTCTGTGTGGCAAGGGCTCCTTTGTTCCTGAATGCAGCAGGGTGGCCCAGCAGCCATTATGTCTTCTGTCATTTGACCTCTCTGAAAAAACTGAAGAGGGAACAAGGAATTCATGTTTTAAAAATATCTTATTTGTTAATTTTTCTTGAATAAGTATATGTCACAAATAATATGCTGTTTGCTATATTTTAAGTAACCGAATAGCACATTGACTTTTACGTATATGATCTTTGCTAAAAATAGATTATTTGAAATTATTAATGTGAGGGTACTAGATATCATTATGTTCCTTGCCTACAAAATAATCTGAAAATAATAAATTTATCTTAATACCAGTTCCAAAGATTCCCCCAAAGAAAACGTGGTGGAGCATTAATTCTTATGTAATAGCTGATTAGATCTATAAATATTCACAAACTCCACTTTTATGTATATGGAATTTTAAAATACCACCTATGCTTCAAGCTTTTTGCCCAGACTATATTAGATCCTCACAACAATTCTATAAAAGAGGTGCTATTATACCCATTTCTCATATGAAGAAACTGAGGTAAACAGAATTTTAATAACTTATACCATATGGCTGGTAGGAAGCAAAGTCAGGATTTTAATTGTCCTTTATCTGCCTCCCCAGGCCACTTTTTCTACTGACACTTGATTCACTATATTCATAAAACTTAATTAAGATTGTCTGGTTTGAAATACTATTTGAGTAAAACATGATATTTCATGTGGTTGGGCAGTGTACATTAAGGATAAAATTTCCAGAGTTCCCCAGGCTCAGCTTAAAAACACCTTCCTGACAGCTTAGCCACTACCAAAGCTGTTTTGAGATTTTAGTATCAGTATGGTCTTTGAAAATGCTCCATCAAGTCCCAATTTTGATTGCTTTGTTTACCTGCGATATTCTTTTCCCACATGGATGAGGAAATAGGTGAAACAAGGAATCACATAAAGGAGAGGTAATATTAAATTATGGGAGGCTGAGGCACATTCAGAAAGTAGAATAAGAAACACTGAGACTGGCAGCCTCTTGATAAAATAGCTAATTTATGCTCCCATCTGCCCCTCCTAGCTTAACTATCTAGACTTACATGCCTTATATACATTGCTACATGAAGCTGGTCAACCTGCTCCTGTGTAGGGGTAGAGACAGCAGGGGAAGTCAAGCTCTAGAAATTACCATTTGAGTTTCACCCCTTGTTTTACAAATTCATACCTACTAAGTTTTACCTTATTTACCTCTTAAGTATGAGAAAATTTGTGATCTGAAAATTAAATCAGTATTTTTAAATATGCTTAGAACATGAAATAAATTCTGTAAATGTGCCTGGCTTTGTTGGATAGTCACGGCAGTCTGAAAATCCTGGGACTCAAGCTCCCATTATATTTTTTTCAGCTATCTTAGCCAAGAGCCAAGGTAAGTGTACTCTGCAGTTTGTGTATTGTTATGTATTATTCTATACACATCAATTACATCAAGTACTTAAAATTGTGTTGTCCAACTCTTTGATAGTCTTTGCTGTTCAGTTACTAAACTATGGATTAAATTATCCAATAAGCATTTGATTTTTTTGCATTTTATATTTTTTATCAATTGTCTGCACACCTAGCACAATGTTATACTACTAGCCCAAAATTTGAATATCATATATTTCTGGTGAATTAAAACTTAATGTTTATACATCATTCTTCTTTATTTCCAGCAATGTTTATGCTTAATATAAATCTGTCTGTCATAAAGAGGCACAGCACCTGTTCAATTTTTTTCCTAGTTTGCCAATATGCTTCTGTATTTTTATACTCTAAGTATGCATTTTAAACAGCATGTTGTTCCACTTTAATTTTAAGCACTTTTTATAGCATTTGACTTTTCACATTTAAACAACTTTTATTTAATGTAATTATAGCCTGTCTTCAAGTTTTTCTAAATTTAATATTTGGTCTTTTCTTCATTCTTTTATTTTTCCATTCTTGCATGCTTAATGGTTTCATCATTTTTATTGTTTTCCTTTTTTTTCATCTATTACTCTTATTTGTAAATTCCATCACAAGCCAGTGACTTGGAAAGTCTACAGCTATCTAGCTATTCATAAGATATTAAATACAAAGAACTGTTTACCTGAGCCCAGAATTTACTGTCAGTAAGAATCATAAGATTGTGGTTAAATTGCATAAAAACAGACATTCTGCATTTATAAAAGCATAGTATGCTCTTAATGCCATCATAGGCATTACTAATAAAATGCTTTCTAAGTCCTTTAAGATTTCAGTGTGTTAAAATTGGCTGTAGACACGGAGTCATTTTCATTAGATGCTAATCACTGACATCTATGCAGGGACAGAAAGATTATGCACACAACTCACACAATAGCCCATATTGCTAGCCTTTGATTTTTAACTTTCATCTCTGCATTTATTTTATTACATAACATATATATTATGGGTTATATTATTTTATATATTTTTTCAAATACATAACTTTAATACTTATACACATATTGTATATATATATGTCATTCTTAAATATATACTTCCAAATATAAATAATTTCACATCAAGCTAAACAGGATAAAAACATGTAAACATATGCACTTGGTTTTGGTCAAGTAAAACACGAAATCACAAAGTAACCACAAGTTAACAAGTGCACTTGAAGAGGAAAGAGGGAAAAAACAGACATGTAAACAAGACAGCAGCTGCAAGGCCCTGCAAGGGTCCATTTTTTAAGGCTATTGTGGCAAAAAGCTCCTAATTCAATAAGACTTCTCTTTTCACACTGTCACAATTATTCTTGAGGGACTTCACAATGAGTAGAAATTCTGTAAACACCACACTATAACTGAGTAAATACTGTTGGAAACAGACATAACAAAACAAACCATCAACTGACAGAAATATTCATTTCACCAAACAATAACTGTAAGGACATTTTGTTATTTTTTTAACACAGAAAACATCATAATCCTTGTGGGGAGAAATAGGGAATAGACAAGAAAACAGGGAAACACTGCATAAAGATTGCCTCAATAGCCCCTGAAAGCAATAGGCATGTCAATCAATAAAGGGAGAACAGGCAGCAGAACAGCAGATGACAGAGCCTCAGCAGACTAGACCATGTGCCACAGCATGATACTACGGATTAAAATTGAAATATTCTTCCAGCTGATAATAAAGCCAAGCCCACTGATCATCAGAGAAAGGAAAACCAACTCTCATTGCAAGAAACCGCTTAAACAACAGATTGGCCAGCCAACGTATGACAAGCTCCTTTTTACTGCTTTTAAAGAGCATGTTGCTCTCTGACACCCGCACAGGCTCCAAAACTTGATGCCAGTATATGCCGGATGGGCCACCACCTCGCCTATGATGGCCCCAGTGGTATGTATGCTTGTAAAAACAGTTCTCTCCAAATGGGCAGTAACCCCTGCCATGAGCAAAATATCTGCAGTCCTTCTTTCTCATTCCCTCCTTGTATTGCTGAATAAGTTTCTCCTTCTCTTCCTCATCCTCCACCCAGAACTCACTGGGAGTGACAAAGCTGGAGGGCACCCTGCACTGTGGGCAGGACTTACTGATTCTGTTCTCAAACTGTCTGACACTTCTCCACCTGCGGATACATTGAATACAGAAGGTGTGGTTGCAGTTGTAAAGGATGCCAAAGCGGCGGTCACAGGGGTTGGCTTTCTCATAGACAACCTCCATGCAGATGCCACACACTTTGTCCATGCTGCGCTGCACAGCAAACGAGAGCTCCATATCTCTCTCGTGTGCTTCCATGCAGGCACTTATATGAGCTTCCCGCTGAGCAGCATCCACGGGGTGTAAGGCCTGCAGCCCACACATGTCGCATACATCTCCGTGGAGGTAAAAACAGCTCTCCCCATTAATGCATCGTCCCCTGGCAGCATAGCGGCAAAGCTGCATCCCCATGCCCACAGCCATCTGCTCTCTCTCAGGCACCGGCCTCTGTAGAGGAGCCTCGGGACCATACGGTGGGACCATGCGGCCTCGGTAGGGCTGCCCAGGAACAAACTCAACGGCACCCTCCCAGCCTTGTGCACCTGCTCCTCCGGCAGCTTCAAGGCCTGCATTGTCTGTCTCAGCTTCAAAGAAACCCCTTTCAGCAGCCCAGCCAATCAGAGGCAAGGAGCTTGAGGATGCAGCAGGAGGGGCTTCCGCCACTTCCTGAGTCGGGGGCTCGCTCTGCGCAGCCGCAGCCGCAGCCATACTAGGTCCTCTGTCTGCAGAGGCCTCAGGCGGCGAAACGTGGCCCTCCCTGGCCATCTGCCGCACAGAGGGGTCGTGGGAGTAGCGGCAGTTCTCCCCCTCTTTGCATTGCCCATGCAGATAATACCTGCAGACGATTTGCTTTCTCCAGTCGCCACTGTTCGGTTCCGGAAGAGGGTTGGGGTTGGCCCCGCCCCCTGCGGCCTGGGCGTGCCCCAGAGCCTCTGTGCCGGGGTGAGCTGGGCCAGGAGCCACAGGGAATGAGGCCAGGCCCGAAGGCACGTCGGGAGGATTTACACCTAAAGTTGCAGACTCTCCAGAGACCTCCAACCCGGGGAGGCCCGGCCCAGACACACCCTCCCCCGCTGCCTCGGCACCTGCCTCGGCCCCATCTGCCTCGCAAGTTTCAAAGGGAGCTGCAGCCTCTTCCATAGCACCTTCTTGTCCCCAAAAAGGCTCCAGAATGTCTCTAGTTGTTTTAGGTTTAAAATTTGAAGCCGGGAGCTCTGATCGAGCACGGTGGCTTCTCTAGAAGAAGTGTTCACTTTTTTTCCTTCCCCCCTGAAACCTGGTCCCTGTGAACTTTGGTTCCTACTGCTTGTTCTGTAGGAAGTGTGTCGGACACTTCCTGTGGTGACACCACTTGCATGCTATTGGCTCTGCACTGTGGATCTCCAAGCTGACATTTTTCTTTTTGTTCTTGTGAGCTGGAGCGGCTGCAGCCCCCTTTGTATGGCGTTTGCCACTCCTCCGGCTGTGTTCAAGCAGACCCTAATCCCCCCATTCATCACCGTTTTCTCCGGAGAATGAGGTTTTAATTAAATGTATTCAAGTATCCATTGTGCACATTTTATTTGATTATTTTTCCATCTGTTACAAAAAAATCATAATCGTTGCTTTCTCCCTTTGTTCCTGAAACATTTCATTCACAAACCCTATAAATTTATTTTTTTGTTCACGCCATTTTATGTCTGTGGCTTTACTTATTGTATTTTATTATTTCATTATTTACTCCGTGACTCTCCAGTGTTAGAAGCTTTTTCTTGTTTTGTTCTGTTGACAAGAGAGCATTCCTTTTGGTCTTTATTATTATTATTATTTAACTTTAGGGGCTTTCATTGTGGATAAGCTTTTCACTAGCAAGGCATTGTCAGCAGGGAGCCGTTCTTATTCAAGGCTTGTCAGTGCTTGTCAGATGTCTTCCTTTGTTATAGTTCTTAACTCTAGCTTCCCCCAAAGTGTAGAAGCCGCAAATTTGTCCCGTCTTAATGCTGTCTTAATAAACCACTCTGCCCTGTGGGACCCAGGCTTTTTATTTTTCCTGTTGATTTAATTCATGATGGTCCATTGTTTCCCTTCCTTTCATCTATGTCCATACTCTGTTGCTGCAGTGCAGCATCTCATAATGTATTCTTTGCCATACTCTCACAAGTGTTAATTTTTAATTTCCACGAGAGAGCATCCTTTTGTTGTTTTAGATATATTTTATTAGATTAATAATTTCCATGTGTATTTTTAAATTGATAAGAGTACTTTTGATGATATCTGAAGTTTTATCCTGTAGTTTTCAGCATTTTGGGGAGAGAGAATTATTTTCTCTCCCTTCATTTTCTTTGCATGATTATTTGAACTTTAAAGTCTCAAATATTTAACTTACTAATTATTTCCTAAGAATAAACCCTTATGTGTTTTATGTCACCACTTTATATATTATTGGATCTTGTTTGCTAAAACATGTACCTTATAGGGATTTATAACCTGAATTTACATTTAAGAGTGGACAGAAGTTTAAATATTTATTATATACTCTTTTAAGTCATTGTATTAAGTCCTAATTAAAGAAATTTTTTTAAAAATCATAAGCAAAGAAAGCAGAGAGTAGCAAATAATAAATATAGAAAATCAATGAATTAAGAACAATAAGCATAAAATGAGGGGGCTAAGTCAAGCAAAATTCTTTGAAAGGAATTTTTGAAACTCATAAATTTCTGGTGCAACTTATCAGGGTAAAATGAAGAAGGCTTAAATAACCAAGATTGACAAAGCTCTGTAATTTTAAAAATATTATCACTAATTAATAACAAATTCTAAAAACCACAAGATGATATCCGGAACAAGTTTGACAATTAAACTTTAAAGTTGAAGTAGTCATACACCTATAAACAAATCTATTAATAAAAATGTCAGGGGCAAAAAAGAAATATAAGGGTCTATTAAGTCAATTTAATATGCAATTAAAATTATTCTCCAAGTAAAGCTTATACAGCTTTCTCTCTTACATAAATATAAAGGCAGAAAAGCCTTTATTTATATTCTGAGTCCTGGCTAGCACATTAGGACAAGCAAAGGAATAAAAGACATTAGAATTGTAAAGAAATTATTGGTGGAAAGCATCAGAAAATTGAGAATAATTTCAAGGTAAAATGCTGCATTTAGTAAGCATACTTAGAAGGACATTGGACAGAAATGCAATGAAATATTAGTGCTCTCTCTGTCTCTCTCTTTATCTCTCTCCATTCTATATAAGAAGTAAATTGGACATTTAACATAAAAGCATTTTGACAGCATTGAAAGTTAACTATCTGAGGGATTAAAATAGTTAATACTGTACACAAGAGCTCGTGTGTACCAATTTCTCCACAGATTCACAAACACAAGAATTCTGAATACGTATAGATATATATTATCTGTTTAATGTTTAATGTTATATTCCCAGACCTATGTCTAAGTCATGTTGGATCCTCTTTATATATATGTCTGTGCAGTAGAATTCTCTGTGATTAATTTATATATGAAACATTCTGTATAATATCCATGATCTCTTATGGCTACTGAGAAATTGAAATGTGGCTAGAACAACTGAGGATTTGAATTTTTATTTTTTAATTAAAAATTTAATAGCCACCTGTGACTATTTGCAACAAGATTGAAAACTGAATTTCAATATAGTATTTGACCATCACAAGCCCTCAAACATAGGGATCTGAGAAATAGAATGTTTTCTAACCTGCTCAATGATATACACCTAGGATGAGCAATATCTGCTTTCACATCTTCACTCTATGGCTCCCGATTATGTTGATGTCCTACCATCTCATGTTTTTTGTATCTCCTAGTTTTATTTTGGTAATATTTCATATGTAGTATTATAAATATAATCAAACCCCAATATTTAAATATATGAGACCAAATAACTAAATATATTGGGTAGTGCATCTTGTGAGAAATAAACAAATATTTCCCATCGTAGACAAAGTGCTATCCTTGGAGAATTTTCTGTGACTACCTTTGTCCATATTCATACTCTTTATTTATGATAAGCATTCATGTTTTCACATGTTTTTTGGGGGAGCACATTTGTGACATTTCTTTAGTTATTTATTTCAAAAAGCCTTCTTCCCTCAGAAAAAATTTGAGATTCCTCAGGGACTGGAACTTGGCTGATGAGCCACTTAGATAGTCAGCATTTGGGGTTCCACAAGCAATAAGGGTAAACAAAGCTCCTACAGAAGGCTCTGCTAAAGCACTCACATTACCAGGACATGTAATAAAAACGGGGAAAGTGATTTACAGCTTTGCAGAGTGGAGGCACAGTCCACACAGTTTAATAATAGCTCAGGAGGTGGTAGGCTAGTTCAGAAGTGAACTATAGGGATAGGATATAAAAAAAGCCAGATGGTTCTTCAGTCTTTCCCTACAAATAGCTCACGCTGCCTCCACATAATTAATATGTCCACATTGAAAAAACATGTAATGATCTCGAAGCAATTTCCCACATAGCACAGACAGATGCTGAAGAACAAAGGTTTAGGCACTATGGGAAGGGGTAGAGTTGGAAGAGAGATTAAATTCAAATGGACAGAATTAAACATTATGGTTTCACATTCTTTATTCTCCTCCACTCACTTACTGGGATTCCTCCCTTGCATACATTAATTATGTTCCTTTACCTCATCTAGCAAACAACATGAAAAATAGCAGTAATAGTGATAATGACTGGTTCACAAGTTGGCTGTCAATATTAAATGAGATAGTTCTAATAAAATAAATGGAATAATATCTGTTACTAGACTCAATATATGAGATATCTATAAGTGCCTTTGCTATTTTGGAGTTAATCAAAGAACCCTGTAACTTGTTTTTATTCTAAATAAGTGAAACTTATTGCTATCTGCCTAGAGGGTCCCTGGAATTTCCTGGAACATGAGAAGCAGAAATTAATGCTTATTGTCTATTATTGATGACCAAACTGATTGTTATTTTGAAATTTAAAGAGAAAATTGTTTCTGCTTCTAATTCAGAAGATCAGATGTAGTTTATTTGTACAGTATTTTTTGTTTCCTCATTATTGTGATTATTACATCCTATTATGATATTATTGTGTTATATTATGACAGAATAGATATCCTTAGCTCATCATGGGAGAGGGTATCCTGTGGGTTATTTTAAGGAATCTGCATCTGGTCCCCCTAATTGTATACAATAAAATTATTTAAAAATGTCTTAGTTTCAATATGAATATAAAATAAAGATACAAATAATTCCACAGCTACTCATATATCTATTTTATTTAATATAATAAAAGTAGCATGATTGTAAAAATTATACTGGCTTATCTATTATAATCAAATGATCAAAGTGTCAATAAGTCTTCTGGAGGATTTCTGTAAGTGTCAAAAATTCAGCTACATTTCTACATTGTTGTAGTTAACAGAATTTTGTCATAATTAAATTAATAACACAAAACATATTTAAATTTTAATTTATAGCCAAATGAAATAGCTTCTATCAGGCTAATATTTCCATCTATAGTATTTATAGAAACTGTAAGAATCCACAAAGTAACTGTTTAAAAGTACTTATAAAACATCTATTGTAGTAAATTCTTAAGGGGTAAAATTTAGAAGAGCATTAACCTAAATAGCCAAAAGGCAATAGAAGAAAGCACAAAGAATATAAATACTTTCAACTGCATGACAGTAAATAGGTCACATACTAAAACATTTATTATGCACTGAAAGCTCTGCTTAGAGACAAAATTTTCATATGGTAAAATATTCATAAGAATGGAAAAAATCCATCTCCCCAAAGTACAAAAAAAACCAAACAACAAAAAGATAGGGTGGGAGGAATGTCAAATAATAATTTTGAATTCATCTTTCTTTCTTTCCCTACAAGAAAAGTTCCTGAGCGGCATTGTCAGATATAAAAACCTGTGCCACCTGTAATCTTTACAGATATGCTGGGCCAGAGAGGAAAAAAGTCAGTTAACCTGAGTTTTGGGTCCTTAGAGATAGAGTGCATATCATTTCATAAAAGAAACAAAAATATTCTTGTCATTTTCCATGTTCCTTTTCTTTTCAAAATTATTTGGGCATTAACTGAAGAGAATTGTGAATAATCACACTTAAGTGAATATAAGATGTATGTCATCTTGTATCTAAAATTTAGGAAAGTTTGTTAATGCTTATGACTACTAGGAGGAGCAGAAATAATTGAATGAATAGCAGAGGTAAAAAACTCCACAAGGTTATAAAAATTTTGACACTTTATTAGTTCTACTGATATAATTATTATATGTAAGAACAGTATACCCATCAAACCTAGAGTGCAAATTATACTTACGATGCAGGACAATCTATGATATATCATGCATAAAGTATGTCTCAACATTTTCAAAACATTGAAATCCTTCAGAATATATTCTATCTCCAGACTGAATTAGTCAGAAATCAGTAAAAAAATGTAAATGCAAAAATCACTCAAATATCAGGATATTAATAAGTATATCCCTAAATGATCCTCCAGCCTAAGGGAAAAAAATCACAAATTTAGTAAAAAATATAATTTTGAAGCTGTTACACATCCAAATTTATATTCAGGGTGGAAAATAATATTTATTACAGGGATATGTCTTGAAACATATAATGTGTTTTTATAATATATAATGATTTACAACAGGATAAGTTATTACTGATGCAATCATTCAATTAAAGTAATTACAAAAAAGAAAACCAAAAGAAACTATATGCAGGACATATCAAAAATGAGAACAGAAATTAATATAGGAAAACAAACAGATAAGGAATGGAATAGCCAAAGATTGTTTCTTACTGTGTTTAGCAAAACTGATGATCTTCTGATGAGATTCTTTGGGAAAAATAGGTGAACACTCATTTAACCAATATCAAGAATAAAAAATTATAAAGTTCATAACCCACTTGAATCAAATGTATGAATGATGATATGTCATGAGCTTTGTAATGTTTTGAACAACCAATAAAAAAATTCATCATATATTTAGAATTTAAGGATGCCATAAGAAGATACCATAAATAACCTAGGCCATTAAATAAATATGGAAATACAGTTGAAATGAAAACTGAAAATTATAAAAAATAAAGTGAAAGCAAAATATGAATAGCTAGTAGAGAAAATTAATTATAATTAAAAACTTTCATACAAAGAAAACTCTAGGACCAGAAAACTTCTTAGTCAATCATATTACATTTTTAAGAAAAACATTAATAGACCATATTCATAAATAGATGTAAATCAACAAAATATTTATTGAAGTACAAACATATAATAATAATACTTTTTAAAAATTCACACAGGAACATGTAGGAATTTTACTTAAGGTCTATTTATCTTTTGTGCTGATAGGAAACAAGTCAATCTCCAATTATAAATCCCCACCCACCAAAAAGAAACATGACATTCAATTATATGTAAAAGAATAATACAAAAATGACAAAGAAGTGTTCATTCTATTACTTTAAATTAATTCTATGTTTGAAAATCATTATTATAAACAACCACATTAGTGTATTAAAGGAGAAAAATAAAAAAAGTGCACAATATTTCCATAAGTTTGTTAAAATTATATTTATGATAAAACTCAGAGGAAACTAGGAAGAGAAAATAATTTCCTTGATCTTAAAAATGACATATGTCTTGGGGCTGGGTTGTGGCTCACTGGTAGAGGGCTTACCTAGCATGCATGAGGCACTGGGTTTGATTCTCAGCACCACATAAATGTAAAATAAAGATATTGTGTTGTGTCCACCTAAAACTAAAAAATAAATATTAAAAAAAAACTATATGTCTTTTTCACATTCACTGAAATGTTGGGAACTTCAATGTTGTTTTTATATAAAACAAATAAATTATCAAGAATAATTTTGAAAAATAAATGAAAGTTCTAAAATAAGTTCCTTTTATGAACATTTCTCTGAATCTGTTATTTCAACCTTAGTCCTCTCATAGAATGCAAGAACAGAATACAACTGACCTTATCTTTTTTTTAAAGAGAGAGAGAGAGAGAGAGAGAGAGAGAGAGAGAGAGAGAGAGAGAGAGAATTTCAATATTTATTTTTTAGTTTTTGTTGGACACAACACACGCATACCAGGCAAGCGCGCTACCGCTTGAGTCACATCCTCAGCCCCTGACCTTATCTTAAGATAACAATTAATAATATTAGAGAAAAAATTTTGTTAACACTAAAATTAAAATGATTATAAATAATGAGTCTAATATAGAACTATGTGAATCTAAAACGTTATTTTTAATTCATCTCAAACATATTTAGATATTGTTCTTTAAAAATGTTTTTATATTATTCATAGACCATATTCATATTGCTGGGTGAACTTAGGAATAGAATTTCTTATTTTGTCACCAGATAAAATTTTAAGAGCAACAATAAGTAAATCTTTGTAAGTACTACTAATATACATAACCATAGAAAGCCTCTGTATATTCACATTTTATTGGGTACATATAAAATTTACAGCATTTTTGTATATTTAAAAACATTACTAGCAGAATTTTCAAAGTAAAATAAAAAATTATGCAAATGTCTATTGTACATACACACGTGTACATACACACACACACACATTCACACATACACACAATGGGAAAATATACCTATAGCAAACCTAATAAACCTATCCAAAAGGGAAGAAATATTTGTATTGGGTCTCTGCAATAACAGAATACCATATACAGGGTGGCTTAAACAAATACAACTTATTTCTCACAGTTATGAAAGCTGAGAAGTCCAAGGTAAAGACATTCACAAATCTAATGTTTAATGAGGGCCCATTTCTTGGTTTGCAGATGGCCAATTTCTCCCAATATTCTTTTATGATACAGAAAAACACTACCTCCTTTCTATTTCTTATAATAAGGGTACAAAATTCAATTATGGGGCTTAGTCTGCATGACCTAATCACCCCCAAAGACACCATCACCTAATACTATATCAGTGGAGGACAGCATGCAACATAGGGATTTGGAGGGTGACATAAACATTCAGTCCATCGCAAATAGTAATAATCTAAGAGCCTCTGAGAAGGGAGGGAGTGTATCATGCATCCAAAATGCCAACCTCTAAGTGTCCTTCACTAGAAAAGAAAAGTGGCTTACTTCAGCCAAGACAATTTTGGGAGTAAATATTTATCAATCTTCTCCTCCTCCAGAAGCTGAAAACCAAACATTCTATGTCAGAAAAACCTATCATTCTAAAAAGAGTAAGAAATAAAGATTTTCACTGAGAATCAGAAGCTGATATAGTTCATGACCACTATATCTGCTTTACAAAACATGGTATAATTCTTTGATTTGAAATGAAAGGATACTAAACAGCCACACATAAAAGTATAAAGTACAGGAAGGAAATATGTATATTCACAAATACATCAACTTGAACTACTATAATGGTACTGAGTAAATAAGTTTTAATTTTATTCTGAAAGTTAAAAGAAAAAAAATTAAGAATATAATCACAAAAATATGTTAATATCATGTATGCACATATAATATAAAATATGTGAATTGTGGCATCAGGAATGTAAAATATGTGCTGGGAAGAAGTAAAATTGCTGAGTTCTTATTTGTGTTTAAAATTAAGTTGTTATTAAGTTTAACAATGAACACTGATTATAACATGTTTTATACAAGCCTCTTGGTAACCACAAAAAAGATACCTAAAGAAAATATGCAAAAAGAGGAATTGAAGCACATCATTGTGAAAATACAATGAAACACAAAAGAAGAGAGGAAAAGAGGAACAGAGAACTACAAGACTGACAGAAGATAATTAAAAACATGAGATTATTATGTACTTTAATACCAATAATTATACAAAATTTAAATGGATTAAACTTCCCAATCAAAAGTCATAGTGTAGCTGAAGAATTAAAAAAACAAAATTCAAATACATGTTTTCTTCAAGATATTAGATTTAAGGATAACATAGATTGAAAATAAACAAGTGGTAAAATATATTCCATGTAAATGATAAACAAAAGAGGCAAAGGTAGGAACTGTCATGGGAGAATGAAAAATATTATATAATAATAAAATTCTCAATTTTTCAGGAACCATAACATAGCTAAGGGAACTACTGGGAGGTGGTGGAAGCTCTAAGGAGGTGGGGAATATTTGGAGTAAGTATGTTACTGGGGGCATGCCCTTGGAGACTATATTTTCTCCTGTCCCATTTCTCTTTCCTTCTTTCTCTTTTCTTTTTCTCCCTCTCTCCTTCTCTTCCTCTCTCTTTTATTTTTGGCTCATGTTCTGAGCAAATTTATTATATCATTCCCTTTAGCCATGATGTTCTGCTTCACCTCAGACCCAAAGCAATGGACCCAGCTAACTACAAAATGGACTGAAGCCCTGAGACCGTGAGCCATAATAAACCTTCCAACCTCCAAGTTGTTTTTGTAAAATAATTTTTGTCATAGTAACAAAATGGTGACTGTCACAAACAATGCCAAATATTGATGAGAATGAGAACACGAAGCAACATGAATTCTCATTCATCTCACTTGAAAAGATAGTTTGGTGACTTATTATGACATTAATTGTGCTCTCACTATATTACTCTTATCAGCAATTTTTATTCCTAAAGGAGTCACAAATTTATTTCCACACAAATATCTGCACAAAAAATATATAGGAGTTTTATTCACAATTGCCAAACTTAGAAGTAACAAAGATATCCTTCAGTAGGTGAATGGAAAAAAATAAATTTTAGTATCTCAAATAGTGGAATATAATTTGATGCTTACAATAAAATAATTTGAGGTTATAAAAATACATGGAGTAGTGTAAATGTGTATTAAAAAGTATTAGATATTTCTTCGTAGAGTTTGAAGATCAAAGGAATACTAGTGTACAAGTGTTAATTCCAAATGACATATTATTCATTGTAAAGACAATGGGAAGAAGGATCCCTTGGCATCCTCCATTGTCTTAACCAGATTGAGGTGTCCCTCTATCACCTGTAGACCTTGATGCCATTGGCAGCCACCTCTTGAGACGTGTTATTGAATTAGTGACTCTTACCAATGCAAAGTATTTAAAATTTCCTGTGATACTGAAAAAGTGAGTGATCATGTATTGAGGACTGCTGGTTGTATTTGTTCAGATTGTATTTTTTATTTCATCTGATGGGTTTATAATCATTCAAAGGAAAATTGACCTGGTTTGTTTGGAAACCAAAGGTATGGGACCCTCCTTTTCGTTTGGCCCTAACCAGAGACTCATGGTGTTTGGGTCCTAAAATGTGCTCAAGGACTTGAAAATTCCAAATAAACTTATATATGGGTTCTATTAGAACAACTGGCATTCAGAGGGATATAAGAAACTCACTGAATCTACATGGGTTTTGCAGGAAATATGATGGGGAGGAGATGTTGACCAACATTCCTTTGTCAGGAATGAAGAGGATTGAGCAAGGCTCCTCTAGTAAACCTGTCTCTTGTGTCTTAAAACTGACAGCCATGCTATACACTTTTGATTGTCAGCCGACAGGGGCCTGGTATTTTTGATAGAGACAGAGATGTTTCTAAATGGATTATAGAACTCTGGGGGTAAAAGTGATCAATTTATCAATCCATTTAACTTACCCTTCCAAAGAGGCCCCACATTGGGCATCAAATGATGAAACTGGAGTTTTGAGATAATACTTGATTCAGTGCTTCAGTTGGCAACAGGTGCAGTATGTATAAGCTGCAGGGCTTTGCAGCTGAGAAGTGTTGCAACACTTAATGGTGGGCCATGTTCTTTTCTCACGAATTCAAAGAATGAAATCCACAGATCAGGATGGGAGGGTGATATAAGAGTAGAATTTAATGAAGTAGAAACAAGAACAGAACTCTTGAAGTGCAAGAGGGGACTTGGCAGGGGGCTTTCTCTATCCAAGTGTGCTGGCTTAGGAGGTTATATACTATTGGTTAGGAGGTTCACTACTGTTGGTTCAAACTTATGCTAATTAGGGTTTAGAATTATACTAATGCTATTGGTCAATTCTTGAGTCCCAAGTTTCATTCAAGTCTGCCCCACTTCCATTTTCATGTGGCAGGTAAGGAAGTGGGAGGTTGAGGTTACTGTAGCAGGCATCATAAATATGTCCAGGCCTGTCAGTGGAAGGATGACTGGTGGGTGTGCCTTGGCTCATCTGAGTGTGGGCTCATGGTGCCTGCATGGTGGGCTCTATGTGGCCATGGACAGTGCTTGCTACCAGTGCTCTGACCCACCAGGGCCACCACTCCTCTAATCTACTGCTCTGCTGCACTTCTCAGTAGGGACAAGTAATCTGGCTTTGCAGCTTGGCAGCTGGGGAGCCATGTCAGTATTTAGTAGTCTTGTTTGGTATCATTAACATCTATTCCTCCATATGGAATAAGGGATGTCTTGGCAATGCATTGTACTAGGCCCTTAGGATATGTAAAGTTATATTATCATAATTTATATTTTAATTGTATGTGAAGCAAAACATACCAGAGTTGTGTAATATGAAGCTGACAAATCTTAGACAATAGCCCAACATTTTATAATAAATGTAGATAGGGGGCCATTGGTTGGCTAGGGCATCCAGTACAGTGATGACTGCATGACTGCTGTAAGTTTGGCTTATTTTTTTGACCCTTGGCACCTGTCCTTTCAGGACGTCCTGGCTAAATGAGAGAAAGCAGCAACATTCCACTGAGATCCATCAATTTTTTGGTGGTTTGGGATTGCCACTCAGACACTCCAGGAGCTAACATTGATGATCACTCATGAGCCCCCAGGTAACCAAAGGGGTCAATTTTATGGCATCTTACAAGGGACTGAGAACAGAACTGGCCGCATAATTCTAGTAGTGTAGTATTCCAAAGGACTAGATTTGGCTCTCATCCATATGAATCTACCCGTTAGTAGCTGTGCTGATCTTTTTGGGGTATTGTTTACATGACCGAAAGCATAATGGAAATGTAGGCATGGTGTACTACAAGCTTGAGGTCTGAAAGTCTCTCCTTCCGGAAAAGCTAAAATCTATGGCCAGATATTTTTGATTTAATGATGTATGGTATTTGAGGTAAATAGAATAAATTTATTGCTTCAGAACCTGTTGGGAAATTTATGATCATCATAGATGATCCAGAATGTGGGAGAATAGGTTACAAAAGCCTCTTAATTGAAGGGCAGTTGCAGGTGTTACATGTGTACTTTACATTTACACGTGTAAGTTACAATTTACATGTGTACTTTAATTGAGATAGACATTAATGCTGTTCACTGGAGAAGGTACCATTAAAGTGAGCATATATCTAGAATCATATATTTTATTTGAGGAATATTGGTGTTAATTCTTCTTTGAAAGTCTTGTAGAACTCAGCTGAGAATCCATCTGGTCCTGGGCTTTTCTTGGTTGCTAGGCTTTTGATGGCATTTTATATTTCATTACTTGAAATTATTCTGTTTAAATCATGGATGACATCCTCATTCAGTTTGCATAGGTCATATGTCTCTAGAAATTTGTTGATGTCTTCAATATTTTCTATTTTATTGGAGTATAAATTTTCAAAATTGTTTTTAATTATCTTCTATATTTCAGACATGTCTGTTGTGACATTTCTTTCTTCATCTGTATCTTATTAGTTTGAGTTTTCTGTCTTTTTCTATGCATTAGCATGGCGAGGGGTTTATCTTTTTTATTATTATTAGTTGTTCAAAACATTACAAAGCTCTTGACATATCATATTTCATACGTTTGATTCAAGTAGATTATGAACTCCCATTTTTACCCCGTATATAGATTGCAGAATCACATTGGTTGGGTTTATCTATTTTATTTATTTTTTCAAAGAACTGGGAAAGGGAGAGGGCGGGGGGTTAGCAAGAATGGTGGGATGTGATAGACATCATCATCCAAAGTACATGTATAAAGACATGAATTGGTGTCAACATACTTTATATACAACCAGAGATATGAAAAATTGTGCTGTATATGTGTAGTAAGAATTGTAATGCATTCTGCTGTCATTTTTTTAAATCAATAAAAAAAGAAACAACTTTTTGTTTTGTCAATTTTTTCAATTGTTTCTTTTGTTTCAATTTCATTGATTTCAGCTCTGATTTTAATTATTTCCTGTCTTAACTGCTTTTGATATTGACTTATTCTTTTTTCTAGGGCTTTGAGATATAGTGTTAGCTCATTTATTTGTTGACTTTTTATTCTGGATAGTAGAATAAATTCATCCTTGATTTATTCTACTATCCATTCCTCATTCAGTAGTGTATTATTTAGTCTCCATTTGTTACAGTAGCTTGTATCTTTTATTTTATTATTGATTTCTAATTTTATTCCATTGAGGTCTGATACAATACAGGGTATTATCTCTGTTTTTCTGTTTTTTTTTTAATTTACTAAGAATTGCTTTGTCATTTAAGATATGGTCTATTTTAGAGAAGGAGTCATATGCTGCTGAGAAGAAAGTATATTCACTCATTAATGAATAAAATATTACGTGTGTGTGTGTATATATATATATATATATATTCTAAATTATTGATTGTATTATTTAGTTCTATGGTTTTCTTATTAATTTTTGTTTGGAAGATATGTCCAATAGTGAGAGAGATGTGTTAAAGTCACCCAGTATTATTGTGTTGTGGTTTATTTGACTCTTGAAATTGAGAAAGGTTTGTTTGATGAACATACATGCAGTGGCAGCAGTGATGATTGCAGCTGCAAGGAAGCAGCACCCAGAAAGAAGATCATCAGGCAACCTCAGAGTGCCAGCAGAGGCTTCGAGGCTGCAATGATGGTGGTAGTGGTGTAGGTGGCTGCTAATTGGACAAGAGACTTCCTTTTGTCCGCTACAGAGACCTTGGAGGGAGCATTGGAGGTAATGGCAGTCTTGCCCAGAGAAAAGACCCCCAGGCATGTCAGCCTGCATCTGTGGCAGCCCATTAATGAATTTTATGTAATAAGTTTTATTACTTTAAGACCCTGTTGGGTCATATTCACTGTTTTAACATGTTTTATTCAATAGTTTGACTACAGTTTCATTGAGTTCTGTTTTATCAGTGTACAAATCCTAATGACTTAATGGAATTTTAATGTGTTATTGATTGCTTTAGGGCGTCTAAGCTCACTGAAAAATATTAGCAAAATAGGTATTATGACATGGAAAATTTAGACAAGGCCACTGTTAAAGTGAGACATATTCTCCTTATGTTTTATATTTAGTTACTCTCCTGAGACTATTGAGGATATCAAGTTAAATTTAGTCATATTCCCAGGTAAAATTCTAATTTGAGCCATGATATTGATTAATTCTGTGAAACTATGTTAATTGGTATATTTTAGCAAAACCTAATGTTGATTTAGAACCTGTATTTTAGAAACATAAAATCCATGCTGTGCTGGTTTTTCATATTTATCAATTTTAGTAAATTTTGTTATATACACATACTTTAAATTTAAATTTTAATATACAAATTTTATATTCTCAATTGGGGCAAATTATGAAATTTTTTAGATGTTGATGGACCTTTATTTATTTATTTATATGTGATGCTGAGAATTGAACCCTGTGCCTCACACATGCTAGGCAAGCACTCTACCACTGAGCCACAGCCTCAGCCCCTGAAAATTATATATATATATATATATATATATATATATATATATATATATATATTAACCTCCTCCTATATCTAAAAGCTTTTTTTAATTCTTTCAGTTTTCCTATTACTCCTAGTTTAGGCTTTTATTGAACTGAACCAGAGTTTTAGTTCCTGTCTCTGGCTTTCAGAAGGAAGAAGAAAGAAAATAAGGAAGGAGGGAGGAGAGCAAGGGAGGGAAGAAAGGAAGGAGGGAAGGAGGAAGGGAGGGAAGGAAAGAAGAAAATTCGGAATGGTGATTATTGAGTCAGCTGTGAAATAAAGTGGTCTCAGGGAGAGACTCCAGCAATGAGACTCTCTCCTTGTTTAGGATTTAGCCATGAGTTTTAGTTTCCATATAGATATAATAAGAGGGAAAAAGGAAGAGTAGAAAGAAGTGTCTTCTTTCTTTCCCTCCCTTTTCCCTTCCTTCTTTCCTTTCTTGTTTTCTCTGTTTGGAGTAGCTTGTATGTGTATGTGTATGTGTATTCAGATTTCTCCCTTTTTTGGCTTGCTGTTTGTCCACAGGCTACCCTGATTCCTTTCCTCTTATTTCCTATAGGTTTTTATCTGATAAACTCCTGGAGGTCTGAGTGGCTTCTGGTATGCATATCAGTCTTCCTTTCTTTTTTTTCTTTTTTTTTTTTTTTAAAGAGAGTGAGACAGGGAGAGAGAGAGAGAGAGAGAGAGAGAGAGAGAGAGAGAGAGAGAGAGAGAGAGAGAGAGAATTTTTATATTTATTTATTTATTTTTTAGTTTTCGGCGGACACAACATCTTTGTTTGTATGTGGTGCTGAGGATCGAACCCGGGCCAAACGCAGGCGAGGCGAGTGCCCTACCACTTGAGCCACATCCCCAGCCCCAGTCTTCTTTTCTTTTGTATTCCAATTAATTGTATAGGGACAACTGAGGTCTATATCCAGGAGAATAATAATGACCTTTCTTTTCTTCAAAATCCCGTGTTCCAAGAATGAGGTCTTTTGTAGGCTGTTAATCAGGAATGCTTACAAAAGCCCATGAGCTTTGATTAGGTGTTTTCTAATCTTTTCTTAATTGGGCCATTTCTTCAGAAGATTTTTTATTTTTGCGGAGTGGGGGTGTGGGGGGGAGTTGAAGCCAAATTATTCTTTACTTTCAATATTTTTATCAAACACTGACACACAGGTTTAAGTATGGAATCTCTTATATTCCACTCTTTGGGGGGATAAATTGCAACAAAATAATTAACAACACAAGATGTTACATCTTGGAAAATACCTTTTGCAGGGCACCATGGTGTCTGAGATGGGACCACATGTGACTTGATACTCATGAAAACCTCAAACCCTCTCCCTCAATTGAAGACAGAAAGATATACAGGTAAGCATAAAGGAAAAAGCAACACAATGCATTTTACTAATTATCTGTGCTGCCTGATTAATTAATACACCTAATTCTATGGCACTTTGAGAAAACTTGGCACCTGGTTCCCCTCTGAGGAGAATAAATATGCTTATTCTAAGAAAATTATACTGGCCTTCCCTAAGATAGTTGCACTGAAAGATTCTGTTGATTCTCCTGAAAAACCAAACTCTACTACCCCACTTTGTTTTTTCTCATATATTATTATTTTTATTATTCTACAGTTATGCAATCACATCAATGCTTGTATCAGCTCAATTCACAATAGCTAAGCTATAGATCGAATGAAAATATTATTATTTTGGTACCAGGAATTGAACTCAGGGGAGCATAAAAATTGAGCCACATCCCCAGTATTTTCTAGGTTTTATCTTTATTTTTTGCACTTTTTATTTGTTCTATATATACATGAGAGTAGACTGTGTTGTGACAATATATATATATATATATATTCCCTTTTTTGGCTTGCTTTTTGTCCCTAGGCTGCCCTGATTCCTTTCCATTTATTTCCCATAGGTTTTTATTTGATAATATCCTGGAAGTCTGAGTGGCTTCTGGTATGCATATCAGTCTTCCTGTATATATGCACATACATACATACATAGAATATAACTTATTCTAATTAGGATCCCATTCTTTTGGTTGAATATGATGTGGAGTTACATTGGTCATGTATTAACATATGAATTTAGGAAAATTATGTTCGATTCATTCTACTGTCCTCCCTATTCCCATTCTCATCTCTTTCCTTTTGTCTAATCCAATAAACTGTTACTCTTTTCTCCCACCTTGTTATTTTGTTTAAGCAGTAACATATCAGAGAGATCATTCGGCTTTTGATTTTCGGGATTGGCTTACTTCACTTAGCATGATAGTCTCCAGATTAACCAGCAAAAGCCATAATTTCATTCTTTGTGGCTGAAAAATAAATAAATAAATACACAACCACCACATTTTCTTTATGTATTTATCTGTTGAAGGGCACCTAAGTTGGTTCCATATAAGCATTGATTGCATCACTGTAGAATAATGAATTAAAGTCATTTGGGTATATACTGAGAAGTGGGATAACTGGCTCAAATGGTAGTTCTATTCCAAGTTTTCTGAGGAATCTCCATGATGCTTTCCTGTGTGGTTGCACTAATTTGCACTTCCACCAGCAATGTATAAGTAAACTTTTCCCCCACATCCTTGCCAACATTTACTATTACTTGTATTCTTGTTGGTTACCATTCTGAATTTAGTGAGATAGAATTTACGTTTCTCTAATTGCTAGAGATATCAAACATTTTTTGATGTATTTCTTGACCATTTGTATTTCTTCTGCGAAGTGCCTGTGCAGATCTCTCTCTCTCTCTCTCTCTCTCTCTCTCTCTCTCTCTCTCTCTCAAGTTTTTTTTAGTTATTTGTATATTCTGAAGATTAATGTTCTGAGGTGCCAGTGGTAAATATTTTCTCCCATTTTTTAGGCTCTCTGTTCACATTCTTGATTGTTCCCTTTGCTGTGAAGAAGGTTTTTAATTTGATACCATTGCATTTATCTATCTACCTACCTACATACCTACCTATCTTTTCATTTATTTATGTGTAGCAGGGATTGAACTCAGGGCCTCTTGGTCACTGAGCCACATCCCCAGCCCTATTTTGTATTTTATTTAGAGACAGGGTCTCACTGAGTTGCTTAGTTCTCCTTGTTGCTAAGGCTTTCTTTGAACTTGTGATCCTCCTGCCTCAACCTCTTGAGCCACTGGGATTACAGGTGTCTTCCACTGTGCCAGGCATACATTTATCAATTCTTTATTTTATTTCTTGCGTTTTAGGAGCTTTACTGAGAAATTTGAATCCTAATCCAACATGATGGAGAGTTAGGCTTATATTTTCTTTTTCTAGGTGCAGGGTCTCTTATCTAAAGTGTAGGTCCCTTATCTACTTTGAGTTCAGTTTTGTGCAGGGTTGAAATAGAGGGGCTAACTTTCATTCTGCTACATATGTATTTCCAGTTTTCCCAGCATCACTTACTGAAGAGGTTATCTTTTCTCCAATGTATGATTATTCCACATTTGTCTGTATGAGATAACTGTACTTATGTGGGCTCGTCTTTGTGTCTTCAATTCTGTAGCATTGCTCTTCATATCTCTTTTGGGAACAATGCCATGCTATTTTTGTTATTATAGTTCCATAGTACAACTTCAGGATTTGCATTGTGTTGCTTCCTGCTGTGCTTTTCTAGTTAATAATTGCTTTGAGTGTTCTGGACCTCTTATGTTTCCAAATAAATTTTCTGACTGTTCTTTGTATTTATATGAAGACCATCACAGGAATATTAATAGGAATTGAATTTAATTTGCATTGCACTTTTTGTAGTATGGCCATTTTGACAATATTAATTCTATCTACCCAAGAACATGGGAGATCTTTCCACCTTCCAAGTTCTTCTTCAATTTCTTTCTTTAGTGGTCTGTAGTTTCAATATAGAAACCTCTTCTGTTAGACTGATTCTCAATTATTTTATCTTTTGAGTTAATTGTGAATGGGATATTTTTTCTAATTTCTGCTTCAATTAATTTATTATTGATGTATAAAAATGTAGTTACTTTATTGGTGTTAAATTTATGTCCTGCTACTTTGAGGGCTATTCTCATTTACTGCTAAGTGTGTATTTTTTTCATCCCTGATTTCTTTTGTTATTCATTGGTAATATTTAGTCTCCAAGTATTAGAGTAACTTTTATTTTTTAATTTATCATTGATCTCTAATTCATTCCATTATAATCTGATAAAATTCAAGTCATCATGTCTATTTTTTTTTTGTATTTGCTAAGAGTTTTTGTGGCCTAAGTCATGGTCTATTTTAGAGAAGGATCAGTGTGCTACTGAAAAGGAGGGGTACTCAGTCATGATGAATTAAATATTCTGTGTGTCTTTTAAGTCTAAATTATTAATTTTATTTTTAGATCTATAGCTTCTTTTTTTGTTTATTTTTTATTTGGAGGATCTATATAGGGTTGAGTGTGGATTGTTAAAGTCATCTAGTATTATTATGTTGTATTCAATTTGATTCCTTGAAATTGAGAAGGATTTGTTTGATGTACATATATACATCATTGTTTGGGGCATAAATATTTATGATTATTAGGTCTTGTTGATGTATAATGCTCTTAAGCAGTATAAAAATTTCTTCTTCGTCCTTTCAGGTAAACTTTGGCTTGATGTCCACTTTATGTGATATGAGGATAGAAACACTTGCTTGTTTATAAGATCTATGTGAATGATATGTATTTTCCCATCTTTCTACCTTCAGTCTGTGAATGTCTTTGCCTATAAGGTGAGTCTTTTGGATATAACATACTATTGAATCTTTTAAAATCCAATCTGCCATTCTATATTTTTTGACTGGATGGTTTAGGCCATGCATTCAATGCTATCATTGCAAAATGATTTGTATTCACAGTTATTTTGATTTGTATCTAGTTTTAAAATTTGAATTAGTTTCTCCTTTGATGCACTATTCTAGCGTATTTCTTCCCTTTGCTGATTTTCACTTTTATTTTTCATTTTTTAAATTTTTGTCTTCATGAAATATTTTATTGAGCTTGTTTTCTAGAGCAGAATTTCCAGTTTGATTTTTTAATGTTTGCTTATCATGGAAGGTTTTTATTTTGTCATCAATTTTCAAGTATAGTTTTGCTGTGTAAAGTATTCTTAGTTTATATCTATTTTATTTCAGAGCTTGGTATTTATTATTCCAAGACTTCCTAGCTTTTCAGGAAGATTAGAGAAATGGATTATGATCAAGATTGATATTGTACTAAATTTAATCTTTTATTTTCTCTGACAGTCTTAAAGATTCTATCCTTATTTTATGTGTTAGGCATTTTCTAAAATGTACCTTGGTGTGGGTCTGTTGTAATTTTGTATATTTGGGGTCCTGTATGCTTCTTGTATTTGATTTTCCATTTTATTCTTAAGGCTTGGGGAACTTTCTAATATTATTTCATTGAAAAGATTGTGCATTACTTTGGTTTGTGTCTCTAAGCCTACATCTATCCTGATAAATCTTATTTTTTTAATTCATCCCATGTTTCTTGAAATTTCTGTTTATGGTTTCTTTAAATATTTATTTTTGTAGTTTGTGAGGATGGACTTAAGCCTGAGCCTAAGCAACTCTATTTTAAAAACTCCAGTTTGAAACCTGCAGTCTCACCAGGCACACCCGCAGAGCCCTCCAGTATGGCCTCAAACAAGTTATTTCCCCTCACCCTGATAAACAGAGTGAAGACTCTGTCAAGCTATCCTAGCCTGATGATAGGGAAAGCTGAGAAGATCAGGATGGAGACACCAGATCAGATGTTTCTGACCCCAGGGTAAATGATGTCACTGAGAAATCTGGTGGTATCTGATAAGGATTTAAAGGGGGCAATCAAAAGCCCCCAAATTTAGTATAAATGATATAGCAAATGAACAGGGATTCAGCCATCCAAAACAAGGATGCACTTGATCTGGAGAGCCTGATAAGGACCTGACATCCCATCACTTGTCATTTCTGATCCTCTGCATGATCATTACTGCTCCCAAACTACTGCCTCTTCTGGACCTTGGTGAGAACCGCAACTTCTCCACACCTGGAAAAGCCTGCCTTGGTTCTGGACCTGATCACCATGGTCTGAATGAGTGTGCATCTGCTGGACATAAAGCCTAAGGCTTAAGATTTTTGAAATTATTCTGCGGAGGGAATGTCTGTCATTACCCTATTATGATTAAGCATGTTTTGCAGGGCTTAGAATTAATCTAGAATTGTTTGCTGTGAATTGATTATGTCTATTGCAGTGCCTAGCATTAAGGATTGTTGATTTCTTGATTAAGATCCAATTGTATTGATTAATTTGAGTGAATAAAGCATTGAAAGGGGAAGAAGTGTGTGGACATTCTTTATTTCTCCCCTCGACTGCATATGTTGTAATTTTGCCCCCTTGCTACATAGTTGTATATGCACAGAATGCCTTTACTTCATTTGTTTATTTTTACATGGTGCTAAGGATCAAAACCAATGCCTTAGGCATGCTAGGTAAGTGCTCTGCCACTGAGCTACAGCCCCAGCTCTGTTCATACTCTCTTAACATCTTTTCTCCATGTTCAAATGTTGCAAGACTCTGTATTTTGTCCTCTTTGCCTGAAACTCCATCTTCCAAGTGGTCTAGTCTGCCAGTGATGCTTTCCATTTTTAATTTGGTTTATTGATCCCTTCATTTTGAGAATTTCTGCTAGATTTTTTTTTCAGAATCTCTATCTCTTTATACTTCCTGTATTTTCTCTCTGATTTCCCCCCCCCTACATTATCTTTTAACTTGCAGATCAGTTGAACTATGAACATTCTAAACTTCTTCTGTGACATTTCTTCTACTGTGGTGTTTGTAGATTCTGTTATTAAAGCAACTTAGTTTGTTTGGGCCAATTTGTTATTTTCATATTGTTCTGGTGTATACCCATCTAAAAGTATGGATCTGAGGCAGTAGAGTTTCTGCCCTGTTGACTTATAGTGTTCCTGAAGTTTTCCAGTACCTCACAGTCTAGGAGGAGACAAATAATAACAACAATTGATGCAAACAGTACACAACATTAAATCAAATAGTTCCTGCTGTGCCATCTACAATGTTCATTTTCACAATAAACAGAAATGATGTGTTCAGTTATTGCCCACAGGAAAAACAGTAAGTTTGCAAATGGGTTTAAAATTTCAAATGGTGAACATTGAGAGAATAGAAGTGTTGTAGAATGTGATAATTATGAGAAAGGAGATAAAATAGAAGTAAAAAGAAATGAAAGAGAGTGAAAGACAGAATTATAGAGTTTGTCTGTTAGTAGAAGAAAATAGAGAATAAAGGGAAAGAGATAGTGAGAGAGAAAAAAATATATAAAGTAAAAAATTTTAAAGATTTACAAAAAATAATAGAATTCAAAACAAAACTGGTATAGGGGCTGGGGATGTGGCTCAAGCGGTAGCTGCTCGCCTGGCATGCGTGCGGCCCGGGTTCGATCCTCACCACCACATACAAACAATGATGTTGTGTCCGCCGAAAACTAAAAAATTAATATTAAAATTAAAAAAAAACTGGTATATACTAACCAAACATCCTAGTCCTAAAATACTAATCCATGAAAAATAACTGACTCCAAAACTGTTAGAAATGAGAAAAAGCACTTTCAAACACTTTTCTGGCCAAACTTCAAGTTTTAATATTTTTCTATTGTGTTCCTGATTATCAGAATAAAACTTGCTAAAATCATTCAGTAATATCATGTCACTGCCTGAATGTTACACTGACTGGAAAATTTTCTACCAGATTAATTTGTCCATAATCTTTAAATTCAGACTCAAAAAAAGTCTCAGAACATGAGCAAAATGTAGACAACTTCTTTGCTAAGATGTAACATGAATGGCCTTTAGTCCAATTCTCATTAGAGTACCCACACAATCTTTATTGTTTTAATTTCTATCAGCATTCTTGTCTTCTGAGCTCCTACCATAATCACCCATTATTGTCTGCTTATACCATACTAAGGCCGTCTTTAGCTTGCATCTCCAAACTTTTCCAAACTCCTTCCATAGACCAGTTCTAAAAATCCTATGAACCATGAAATCATGTAATCACAGAAACAACCCCAATTCTGGTAGCAGTTTTTAAGTTAGCTCTTCATTGTTGTGACCAAAACACCTACAAGAACAACTCAGAGGAGTAAAAGTTTATTTTTGTTCATGGTTTTAGAGGTTCAGTCTATGATTAACTGACTACAGTTCTCTGGGACCAAGGGGAGATAGAGCAACATGATTGAAGGATATGAATGAAGAAGTCTGCTTGGCTAATGGTGGCCAGGATGTAGAGACTGAGTAGGATGGACTAGAGACAAGATATATAATCTCCAAATTATACCTCCAGGCCCCACTGTCTCAAGCCATGTCTCACCAGCCTACATCTACCTCCCAGTAATCCATTCAAAGTATTAATCCATCAGATAAGTAATTCATTGATTATGTTGCACCTTTAATAATTTATTTCTCCTCTTGTATTAACTCAGGATGTTTAGGGGGATATCAAGAGCCATCTGAAGGCTATGGAGACACATTAGCAATGCAGCCTACTGAATAGAAGAATCTGGTATTTGGTAAATTCCAGTGGAAATTTACCCAGGCCATGACCATCCAGATAAATTGTGAGCCCTATTCAAGCTCTGCCTGGTCCCACACAGCACTGGAGATGGGGTAACCTGCTGCTGTAGCCACACAGCCTCTCAGAGATGGGTGTGATCTGCCAAGATGCCAATCAACCTGTGTTATAAAGCAAGACTCCACCCCTTAAACCTTATCTCTGCCTTTGAGATACCCCCTTAAATAAACCACAGGAACCATTTTTTAATTGTCCAGTTCCAACTCATTTGTGGGCTGGATCTATCAGGTGCTCTACTTCTAACTCTGTGTCTTTTGTTCTTCACTAATTATTTTTGGCTTATTTTCTGTTGTAGCTTACACCATTCTGGGTAGAAATAAGAACCCCCTGGCCAGGCACTGGCAAACTCCCCATAGGTGGATACCTCATATCCAAAACATAACAGTAGTTAATACAGGTAGAAACCAGAAAAAATTGAATCATAGGAAATTTAAATAACCTCTATGCTCAATAATATTTGATAGATGAGCAAGGATATATTTCATTAGGAAAGTAAAACAAATACCTCTGTAATTTTTACTGATTTATTTTGTAATGTATCTGGATTGTACCATGATATATGTGATATGGTACAATAGTGGTGTTGGCGACAACATTAAAGTACCTAGCTTAAATACTAATCTTAATATTATATTACAGTGCCTAGTTTAAATAATAGTATCTTAATATTACATTATAGCACCTGGGTGCTATATTAACATGTTAGTACTGATATTGAAAAGCAGATATATTTAAAAATGGAGGTAAAGCATCCTCAAGGTGTAATAAGTATAAAAAATCACCAGTCTGAGGAACAACTGAATCTAGTTAGCTAAACACCAGATAATTTCTGTGCTAAATATTTCTGCATAAGATTTTCTTAAAGTACAGGGCAGTAGATCAAGGTTGGGAGAAAGTAGTCCAATCAGAACAACAATATGAAATGTATTTTAGAACATTGTTACATCGAACTTTTGAAAATAGAAGGTATCTGAAATAAAGGGCTTGCTAAGCTGTTACAAATGCTAGTCAAAAGTAAAAGGAGTGGTTCTGAGACAAAGTCTCTTAGCTATCATGGCCAGATAGAACAGCCAGATAGAAGTTGGAAAAATGTCCAACTGACCTAATGATCCAGGGGATTTTATAAAAAAATTAGGATAAGAAAATATAAATCACTCATATTAAACCTACCCAGATTGTAGATGAAAAGGAGAAAACAACATGAAGCAGTAAGTCCTTGAATAGGATATTAGACATTAAAGAGAAGTTTTTGCTGCTTTTTTTCTTTTTCTAAAAGCAGTGCCACAGTCTGGCTGGGCACAGAATCACAAGCCACTCACAGCTTTGTAGATTCAAACAGCAATTCTTTATTCCCGAACTCACACCGGCCCTCACAAACACCTTCTGGGGAAATCCAAGTTCTGCCGCAAAATTCACGTACTCCACCAGGCTTTGAATCCCAAATACTTTCTGAATTCCACGAGAACTCAACGGGAACTCAAGGATCGGGTGTGCCTGAGGCAGCAGGATATGCCCTATTCCCAGCAGGGTACACCTTAAACCTGGAACTGCCCAGAACCCAAGGACGGGATACTCCCTAAAACCTGATCAGCTCTAAACCCGGATCCGCCCTGGTCCTTGAGCAAGGTCACCTTACTAAAGCATACATGCAATATCACAGCGAATGTCCAAGGCAAGTCCATTTCCACGAGCCCTTCCTCTAAGCAACATGGGGTACTCTGGCAAGGAAATTTTGATGCGTCATTCCTACTTGGCAATGGCTCTCAGCAAAGCAGAATATGATATTATCTTGATGGCTTAATTTTTAACCTAAAGGAAAGAAATTTGGAGAAGATTTCTTTTTCTTTATTCAGCTCAAAGTTATCATTTAAAATAAATTTCTCGGGCTGGAGATATGGCTCATGCGGTAGTGTGCTCGTCTGGCATACGTGCGGCCCGGGTTCGATCCTCAGCACCACATACAAACAAAGATGTTGTGTCCGCTGAAAACCCAAAAATAAATATTAAAATTCTCTCTCTCTCTCCTCCTCTCTCACTCTCTCTTTAAAAAAAAAGAAAAGTAATTCAATTTAAAATGGGATTCTACACTCACTAAAGTTTAAAAAAATATATAAAAATAAAATAAAATAAAATAAATTTCTCTAATCCTTCCCTTTATCCTCTTGTCTGTCACTTATTTTGTACATCCAAAAATTCTTGTTACTTTTATAGGACAAATTATTTATTTAAATTCTCCCACAACCAGCATTGACTTCTTCAAATATTAGGTATGATTACATTGGTACTATTGATATATCTTTTCTATACATGCCACATCAATGTAAATTCTCCAACAGATATGATCATATTACTTTAAGGGGTCTGAGTGCGGAAGCCAGGGTTTGGGCTCTGAAATAATGAAACTTGTAGTAGTGGTCTGGTCCCCAAGATTCTGACACAGAGTGCCTAAAACCATTATAATTTATGAAGTGATATGAGATAGAGGAATGTTTTATTGTAATATTTGGTATTTGACTCAAGTTCTTGACTCAAGTTTCCTGGGACTTTTGCAATTTAATGAGTGAAAGGAACATTTTATTTGTTCTGTGGCAACTATTGGTAAACTCCTAAATGGGGATGGAGAATCAGAATTTTATGTCATAATTAATTAATATCTTGGAAATTCAGCCCCACTCATTATTTGGAGAGATGGAAGACATGTTGAGAATCAAGCTATACTTGACTATACTTGTTGGGAAAAACATATAACGGCAGCAGCATCCCAGAGAAAAACCCCAACATGGTGTCTAACGACCCTCTTTCTCCTCTTTGTTTCTTTCACTGGCTCAAAATGTTCCCGCCAGCGCCAATGTTCGAACCCTGCTGGTGGGAAGCCTTAGCCCCAATAAGAATTAATATCTTGGGCTCTAGAACTGACATTGTAAAGGTAAAATTTCTAAGCTGATTCCAAGCTGCAAAAGCTTGAGTTAAAGTGTAAAAGACTAGGCATTGTAAAGCTTCTAAATGGCAAGGCCTGGGCTAAAAAATAAAGACTAGGTATTGTTAAAATTCCTCTGCTACCCCCGGAACCTGTAATCTCTGTGAGTTGTTAGGACAATGCGGGAACTGCCCAGTAAATATCTCCATTGATTCCCTGGTTGTTTAATAGCTAAGGGCTCCAGGTAGCATGGCACGTAAGCATCTAGGCTCCAAAACCAATCAGTTTAAATTTGTACCCCGCTTAGAAATGACCAATCACCCCTGCCCTGATTGTTCCCGCCAATGAATGTACTAATCCTGACTCAGAGTTGTTCAATTTTCCCGCGCCTCATGATGATTTGTTCTGATGTATGCAAAGCCCCCCACCCTCTCCAAAAAGTTTACTTAAGCTACGCTTGACCTCTGCTCTGGGCTCTGGGCTGCTCTCCCTTCTTGAGTGATCACGGAGCCCCAGCGCGCTGGAATGGATCCCCAATAAATCCCCCCTTGCCAATTGCATGAAGTCAGTCTCTTGTGTGGTCTCTTTCTCAGACGCTCCGCCGGACCCTTACAACATATGGAAGAGCTTGCCAATAAACGGGAGACCTGTTATCTACCTCAGCCCTGCTACCTCTTCTTAGACCTATATAAACACACAGCCTTTGGTAATAAAGTGGGAACCTCTTTGGTGATCTGTGTTGTGTGGTGTGGTGCAGCATCTTCCAGTCTTACAATACTTGCATGATGAAGCCTCAAAATATGGGGCTTCAGGAGCTTCTGGGTTGTCAAACAAGAATGTATTGACATGCTGTGAGTGTGTCAATGAGGATAGAAGCTCTTGCAGATGGGACTTCAGTCTAAGTATCTCTTAGACTATTCATTTGTGTTATTTAAAATATTTTATAATAAATAAGAAATGTTAAATTGTTGCCAGCTGGCTGGACTGGCAAGATGAGCTGGTTCCAAAGGAGCTGGCTGTATCAATAACTAAGAAAATGGTGAAGAAACCATGCAGCACACAAACATGGGTTTCTAAGATCAAGAGTGGGACTGCTCTGTGACCCCAATGGTCAGCTCCACACTGGGCAGTGCTGGAAAAAAGTGTGCACCAGGATTCCTTTTATTTTATAGGGGAGACACACACAAGGGAGGTTCAGTGGAGTGTTCTTCACCAAATAAGGCAAGCAATAGGGTTTTGAAGGTGAAGTATTGCTTTGTAATGTCTTGTGGTCAGCAGATTGATTGACATATTGGCAAGACCCATCTCAGATGCTAAATGGGATCAGAGACAGAGGAGAGGAAAGGCACATTTGTATCACACAGTCCAATCAGTGCACAATGCCAGACCAGTCCCCTCATACACTCAAATACCCACAGCTCACACACACAGCTGCAACATTAAGTAGTCTGTTTTCCTGGCTTCTGTGAATTACTTTAGCAAACTGAACATGACATGGGAATCACAGAAACCCCTAAATTGTTACATGGGAACCATGGGAACTTCTAATTTGTAGCCAAGTTGAGCAGAGGTTATTGATAACTTGGGAACCTACTGCTTGAATTGACATTTAAAGAGAGTAGAATATTCTTGTAGGATTAATCCTTTAGCCATAAAGTCTGCACTAAATTCAATGTCAGAATTGAATTATGCCAAGAATATAAGTAAGAATAAATGTTGGCAAGGAAGTAGAGGAAAAGGAACACTCATATCTTGTCAGTTGGACTGCAAATTGGTGCAAACACTCTGGAAAGCAGTAAGGAGATTCCTCAGAAAACATAAAATGTAACTACCATTTGACCCAGTTATCCTACTCCTCAGTTTATACCCAAAGGACTTAAAGTCAGTATGTTATAGTGACATCATCACATAAATATCTATAGCAGCTCAATTAAAAATAGCTGAGCTATGGAACCAATCTAGGTGGCCTTCAACAGATGAATGTGATTTAAAATTTTTCTTATTTGAAAATTAAGTCAGGTTGACCCTATTTTGCTCAGACATCTCACTCTGCACAGAATTGGCCCCCCTTTCTGCATAAGATCACTAACATAGAAGCTGACATTTCCACCCTCACCCACTTGTGCCCTGAACACAATGTCTTTAAACTCTGAAGCTAATGCAAGCTTGTTTCTGAGAATGTATAAAAAGGTGCCAATTCTGAGAGCTTGGTGCTTTCCACTTTATAAAATGTGTCTTATGATTGTACTTGTTTCTCCAATTCCCCTTCTTTGTGTTTTTTATGTTTTTATGCTGCCCCCCCCCCCACACCAGAGTTCAGTGTCTTGGGCTTCAAAATTTTGCTTTCTGATCTCTTGGCCCTAGACAGAATAATTCTTTTGTCTCTGTTTCAAAAGACCCACAGTTTTTTTTTTGGGGGGGGGGTGAAAGAGTGTCTTAACAAATGGATAAAGAAATATACAAAATGGAATATTATTCAACCTTAAAGAAGAAGGAAATTATGGTATTTGCCAGTAAATGGAAGGAATTGGAGACTATCATGCTAAGTGAAATAACCAATCCTCATAAACCAAAGGCCGAATATTCTCTCTGATATGTGAATGCTGACTCACAATAGGTGGGGGTTATGGAGGAAGGATTGGAGGTTCAGTGGATTTTACTGGAGTGGGGGTGGGGTGGGGAGTGAGGGGTGGAAATGGGAAAGACTGTAGAATGAATCAGACATAACATTCCTATGTTCATGTATAAATACATTACAGTGTAACTACACAGCCTGTACAATCACAAAATTGAGATGTTATGCTCCTTGTATGTATGATATGTCAAAATACATTCTTCTTCTGTTATGCTTGAATTCTGGACCCCCCAAAAGACCACCAGAGACCAAGATTGATGTAAGCAGCAAAGAGGTGTTTATTGCAAGCTAGCTTGGTCCTCTGTGCACACACAACAATTGGTGATGCTGAGAGGCCCCAAGCCCAGGGTTTGCAGCAGTTTTATACTCTCTTTGGGGAAGGCAGGGACTTCACATACATCATAGCATCTCTAAGCAAATCATCACACACCACGGGAAAATCATAAAACAAATCTAAAACATGATTAGCACATTCTCTGGTGGGAACAAGTTGGGTAAGGGTGATTGGTTAGTACAAGAGGGGGATTCGTTTGAACTGATTCTATCCTTGAGTAAACACTCACCACAGGAACCAAGTAATCTAGATTTGAGGAAGGTACAAGAAGACCTCAGAAGTGATTATCTCCCAAATTAACAAGTGAATTACAACTCCAGACAGGTAATACATAGAATGTAATCTCTTCAAAAGCCCCCTGTTCCTGCTAATAGGCAGAATCACAGCCTTTGGGACAGAAGTACCTGTGTTCCTCCTTTGCTACCAAAGCAATAATCCCTCTTTTCCCTTTTTCTCAAAACTGTGTTCTCATTATTGGATTGGTATCAGAGACAAGGACTGAGTTTTTGGAAACACAGGCACTCTTTATATGTCCCTCCAGTTATCCAACAGGAAACAAATTATATTCAAAGCTTAGAATTTTCTCCCTATCTTTCCAAATTCATGTCCTTATCACAATGCAAAACATATTCATTATATTCCATTTTCCCCAAAGGTCTTGACTGACTCCAGCATCAACTCAAATGCCCAAAGACCTATTTGAATCAGCTATGAATGAGACTCCATTAACGATTTATCCCAAGGCAAATTCCTCTCTAGTTATGAGCCTATAAATTAAAACAAGTTACATCTTTCTAAAATGCAATGGTGGGAAAGGCAGAGGAAAGATATTTGTTTTATAAGAGATAAATGGGCAAGAAGAAAGGGACAACTGGTTCCAAGAAATTAAAAACAAAACCAGGAGGCATTAAATCTTAAAAATACCAGAATAATCTTTAACTCTGACACTTGAAGAAGTCCAAGCATGCCTCCAGGAAGAGAAAAAACTCTCAACTTGATACCAGACATGTCAAGAATTTTGACTTGGTAATTTTAGAAAGCAAAACAAACCAATGGAACAAACATATATGAAAGGCATTTATTAGGGACTGGGCTAAGGGAACATTGACCAGAGTAACAGGCTGGCTCCAGGAACAAAGAAAGTTAATTTTATTCATTTGAAAGCACTGTTTACAAAGGGGAGCAAAGGGTGAGGAATGCTAATTGTCTTTAAATACATGTCAAAATGTGTTTATCTTTTCCTTGAGGGCATTTTAACTCGGAGGAGGGCAAGGTTAATAGGTCATCTTGGAGCCTAGTTTTTCCATATAAATACCATATTTTGAATAAATATCTCTGCCTTGTGATAAGAAGGAGCTGCTATAGTTGTTTAGAGAACACCCAGGTGGCAAATTGAAGAGAAAACAAATCATGGAAAATCACCACTTTGATGATTCCTCAATGGTTTTCATCCTTTATGTTGTTTGTCCTCAAAAAATCATAGTACGAGTAATCTGGTCCTTATGATACACCTGGTCTCTGAAACTGATAAGGTTGTTTGAGGGGGATGTTTAAGGCATATAACATTTTTTAAAATACCCAATGGCCTATTGATTAAGGTAGAAGAGCAGGGAAATAGAGCTTACACTATTTTTTTTTTTTTTTTTTGCTACTGGGGGTTTCAAAAATCCTGGGGCATCTTAACATGGATCTACATTTCTAATCCTTTTTATTATTGTTTTTAAATTTTTGAGACTAGTCTTTACTAAATTGCTGAGGTTGGTCTCATACTTGTGATGTTCCTACCTCAGCTTCTTGATCACTGGGATTACAGGCACCACCATGCTCAGTTTATGTTTAACTTGTAACGGTTGTCAGGACATGAGATAAAGCCCAGGAGTGCATTGCAATTTATTCTATGGTGGTCTCTTTCAAACTCAGCTCTGACAGTTCTGTAACTTACACTGCAGAAAGGAATTTCAGGATATGTCAAAAGAGGCACAAGTAGAGATTTATTTAGGAAAGCTAGTATGTTTATTTAGGGAAGAAAGCAATAGACCAAATACACAAAGGGAGAGGAAGTGCAGGCACTGAAGTGTAAGATGTACTTTGGGACCTCAGGCTTCTTTTTAAAAACGCTTTGTAAATGGTAAAGTAGAGGTATGTGCGGTGGTGTCAGCTTAATGAGCTCAATTCTTTCCATGATGAAGCACACACAGAGCAGGAAAGAGTGGTCTGGTTTTTCTCAGAATCTTTAGGCTGATATTACATAGTTAATAATGTTGGGGCTACATTCATATCATTTTAACATTTTTCTCTTGCTTATATTTTGAGTATTCTCTTTTACCCTCTGTTTTTTTTCTTAATCAGTCTAAAAACATTCTATAAGTTAACAAGGTATATAGGTACAAACTTAAGTGGACTTACAGTACTCTAATTTATTGAATCATTTTCAAGTTCAGGCCCAGAGGAACACAGGTCTGAGGAATGAAAATGAAAGTGTTCATAAAATTTTTAGATTTTAAAATTACTTTCTACTTATCCTTATTTATTCTGTTCTATTCTACCTTAATTCCATATGCAACTTCTGGGAAACACTGAGGAAACACTGGGAATTTGGGCAATTAGATCCACAATCACTAAGGAGAATGTCTGTGATGGAAGGGTCCCTAAGACAGTTTGTGCTTGTGACCCCAGAACTTCCAATATGTCCTCTGAAATCTAGAGAGAGGAAGCCATGCTCCCTAGTACTTGCATTCAGCATTATTGGAGAATTAACACCATGTGGATGCAACCACAGCTTGCAATTTAAAACTTCTTCAACTGTGGCCCAAGTTTACATGGCTCCATTTGATATATGGTTGGAACAGCTGAGACATATTGTGCTGAGATGTAAAGCAGGCAGTGATCCCTTTCTTCCCTCCAGGCCATGATATTCTGATATCTCTCTCTCTCTCTCTCTCTCTCTCTCTCTCTCTCTCTCTCTCTCTCTCATCTTCATTTTTAGTTATTTATTTTTATGTGGTGCTGATGATCAAACCCAGGGCCTCACTCATGCAAGGCAAGTGTTCTGCCACCCAGGGAGCCACAACCCAAGTCCATATTCTGATCTCCTGATGGAAAGGGCATCCTTGAAGATCTCTGAAGTGTCTTTGAGACCTTTCTTTCATGGTTACAATGAATACAACGATTCTTTTCCATTCATGCTAATCTCTTTAGGAAGTAGTTGCTTGGTTGAATTCTTAAAGACCTTTTTACTCTTTCATGGCCAGACAGCAATTTTTCCAAACTTTTTTGTTCAACTTCCCTTTTATTACAAATTCCATCTTGAAAATACCCCTTTGTTCACTTATCTTAGTGTGAATGACCAAAAGCAGCCATGCATCAGGCTGAATTCCTTTCTCCTTAGATATTGCTTCCACTTTTTATAGGAGTTCATTAACCAGAGGTTGGATAAGGGGGACAATTGTGCCCCCAGCAAGAGGCTGCTAAACCTCAATTCCTAAAGGCAGTCAGTCTTGGAAGCATTGGAATAAGCAGAGTAACCTATGAGTCAGGCCACCAGGCCTTTTCCTGAACTTGTTTTGTGTGTAACAACCTAAAAGGACAGCACTAAGAATTTTTAGAGGTAAAAGCTAAACCCATGGCTTTTGGTAACTAGAATCACCACTCCCTGCAATAAAAGGGCAGAAAATGATGCAATGGGATAAATACTGGTGATTCTACTAACATAATACTCATTATACTTTAGTGAAAACATTTCATATTTTAATTTAATTGGAAATCTCAATTTACTAATATAATTATATATCAGAAAGACAAATTGGTTGAATTTTATTCCTGTAGAGCATAGATTCTAAATTAACTGAAGCATTGACTAAAATACACCAATTAACCAAGGTACACATAGTTAACAAATTGTGGGTACCAAAGTAGAGATATGTCTGGATATATTATAAAATTTAAGCAGCATATCTCAAAATATTTAGGAGAATAATTAAATGTAAATAGAGGATATAGTTATAAATTACTGTTAACTAGGTCCTTGTCTATTTTACCACAGCTATAAAATTTGCTATTATTTTTATATGTTTTATGTGTGTCTCCCAAGGATTCATGTTTTAAAAGCTTGGTACTAAGTGCAGCAATGTTGACAGGTGGTAGGGCTTAGTGGAAGTTGGTTAGATTATTGAGAGTGCTGTACTTGGAAGAGATTAAAGTACTTCTCTTGGAACCCTGAGTTAATTCTCATGAGTGTGAGTTATGAAAGAAGGCCTGATGCCTGGATCTCTCTCTGACTCCCTGTTTCACCATGTGAGTGCTTCCTTTTACACTCAGAAGTACCATGATACCATCTACCATGATGTTGAAATAGGAATTTGGGAACAAAGGGAAAATATATTGAGTCAAAAAGGAAATACCCAGGAAAATTGAGATGCAAAAATAATGCAAGTACATTTATCTCCTGAATTTGTGTGCTTCACCTACACCCCCGACCTCTGCCCTTGTAACATGAGGGCAATGTGCAAGCATAGAGAAAACTGACATGAAATTGTGTAGCCCATATTTACCTGTTGTTAAACCTCATGGGAAAAAGGCTTATAATAATAGATTACTAAAACTGAATGCTGTAGTCTCAAATATTAATATCCTCATACTTAATACAAATATTATTAAAATTAATGATTCTATTCAAAGTTAATAAATATTTTGCTGTTATAAATTTGGCTAATATGTCCTATTCATTTCCAAGTTTTAAACCTTTCAGCCAGTTTGTCTTCACCTCTACAGTGAAACCATATACCACTTGCAGGGTAGTCTTGTTATATCTCAAGAATATTGCCATCACATACAATCATTATAGACAAGATATTAATGGCATCCACCTTTCCTGGGGTACACATATGTCTTGGTCCATTTAGTTTTCTATAACAAAATATCATAAGGTGGGTAGTTTATAAAAAGTGGACACATAGGGGCTGGGACGTGGCTCAGTGGTGGAGCACTTGCCTAGCATGTGTGAGGCACTGGGTTCGAGCCTTAGCACCTCATAAGATAAATAAAGGTATTGTTCATCTACAACTAAATAATAAAAGATATTTTTAAAAAGTGGACACATAATTCTCACAGTTATATAGGCTAATAAGTCTAAGATCAATTCATCAGCAGATTTGGTGTCTGGTGAAGGTTTATATCATAGTTGACAGATGATACCTTCCTACTTCATTTTATTATGGGGAAAGAAGTGGTTTATATCTCTAGAGACTCTTAGAAGGCATTAATCTCACTCACAAAGGACATTCTCTTCTGACTTAAGCACAGCCCTAAGCTCCTTTCCCTATTACTACAACATTTTGGAATTACAATTTAACCAGACAATTTTGATAGGCATTCATACCATAGAATTCTGCCCTAGTCTCTCAAAATTAATGTCCCTTTTTCTCACATTCAAAGCACATTAATTCCATCTCAATAAAATAAGAAAAAAAGTTTCATTCTTTCTAGCATCAAATTTACAGTTTAAGTACCAGGACTTGTGTAAATATTATCTAAATAAAAGATAATATAATACAAGTTATGGTTTATTCTAAAGAAAACTGCTTTCCAGCTGTAAATCTGGGAAATCAGTAATGTTGCATATTTCTAAAATACAATTGTGGGACAGGCACAGAACAGACATCCTTCCTTCAAAATATAGAAATAGAAGAGAATAAAGGGATAACAGTTCCCAAGCAGGTCTTAAACTTAAGGCTTAAGGATAATCTTTTTTTTTTGAGAAGTACTATTCAAATAACTTGTTCATTTATCAATTGGATTATTGTTTTACATTGTCATGTTTTTTAAAAACTTCTTTATTCTGGATACTAACCCTGTATGAATGAAGTCTTTTTCCAATTCTTTAAATTGTTTCTCCACTCTGTTGATTTTCTTTGTTGTGCAGAAGCATTTTAGTTTGATTTAATATCATTTATCATTGTTTTGCTTTTATGTCCTGTGCTTTTGGGGTCCTATTTATGAATATTAGCCTATACCAATATTTTGAAGTATTTACCGTGTGTTTTCCTTCAGTAGTTTCAGAGTTTCACTCTTTACATTAAGGCCTTTGATCCACTTTGAGTTGACTTTTTGAAAAATATGGGTCAGGTTTCCATAGTCTGTATGTGAATATCCAGGTTTTCTAATACCATTTGTTGAAGAGGCTGTTCTTTTTCTAATGTATGTTTTTAGAAGTTTGGTCAAGATTCATTTGGCTGTAGATAAAAAATTTTATTTTTGGATTCTTTATTTTGTTCCCTTAGTCTATGTATCTGTTTTTCCAGTAAATATATAAAATAATATTAGGTATCAGCAAATGCAAATTAAAAGGATAATAAATTGGTGAGGTTATAGAGGAAAAGGAATTCTTACACATTTTTGGTGTGATTATAAATTAGTACATCCACTATAAAAATAGTAAATGAAAGTGGCCCAACCTGATTTATTGGGATCTTCAGAGTTGGACTCCTTTCCTAGGACTGTAATGCCATTATTTATGCTATTGCTGTTATTTGAAAATTTCCTCCCAAATGTGTTTGTGGTAAAGTTAATTCCCAATGGAACAATGTTGAGAGATGAAATCATGAAACAGTGAATAGATAATGAGAACTCTGCCATTATAAATGGATTAAGGTCAGTATCATAAGAGTCACTTAATTATCCTAGGGGTAGTTTCCTGATTAAAGAACAAGTTTGGATGCCATCCTTTCTTTCTCAATGTCTATCACCCCACTCTCATTTTTTCACTTGCCACTTACCTTTTATTTTGGTATCAATCAGCAAAAAGGTCCTTGTCAGATATGGATATCTTGAATTCTCAGCCTTCAGGACTGTAAAAACTAAATCTTTAAAAAAATTATCAAGTCTCACATATTGTCTTATAGAAGCACAAAATAGATTAAGACACAAAAATTGGAACTGATAAGCAGAGCTATCTATCTCTTTTAAAAATTTTTTTCAGTTGTAGATGGACACACAATATATTTATTTATTTTTGTGTGGTGCTGAGGATCAAACCCAGTGCCTCACACATGCAAGGCAAGCACTTGACCACTGAGCTACAGCCCCAGCCCCAGAGCTACCTCTTGAAAAATCTATGTGGAAACAGTTTTGGAACTAGGAAATGAATAGAGGCTGGATGAATCTGATGAGCAGGCTAGAGAAAACCTAGATTACCATATGTGGAGTATTAAGGATAATTCTGTTTAGGGCTCAAAAGAGAAAAAAATGCAGAGTAATTCTAGAGCACTTTAGAGACTACTAAAGTGGCAGTGATTAAAATGTTGGTAGAAATATGGATGATAAAGGCCATTCTAGTTTCAGGTAGAACAAAGTACTGGAAACTGGAGTGAAGGTCATTATTGTTATTCACTTTCAAAGAATTGTGCCCATGTCTGGGGAGTTTCTGAGAATCAGAAATTAGAATATCCAGTAGAACAATCTCTAAGAAGCAAAGTGTTCAAAGTGCTGCATGGTTTCTTTTGGCTATTTAGAGTAAAATAACAGAATAGAGATTATTTAAAGACAGAATTTGTAATTGAATAAAAACAATATAGAACGATTTGGAAAACTCTCAGCCTAGTCATATAAAAGTTTTTAAATGGCATGCTTGGGAGAAAAGTCTAAGGGTATGGCCAAGTGAATATTTGCTAAAGAGATTGATATGGACAGAAAGAAGCCAGAGTTCTACTCATCAAGACAATGGGAGAATGACCCTGTTTTATGGTTTGGATATGAGGCATTCCCCAAAAGCTCTTGTGTGAAGCAATGCAAGAAGGTGTAGAGGAGAAAAGATTGGGTTATGAGAGTCTTAACACAATCAGTGAAGTAATCCCTTTATGGGATTAACTAAGTGGTAACAAAAAGTGGATAGGGTGTGGCAGGAGGTGATGGATCCCCTGGGGGCATGCTTTTTTGGTATAAATTTTGCATCTGGAGGGTGGAGTCTCTCTCTTCTTCTTGACCATCATGTGAGCTGCTTCCTTTTGCCACACTCTTTTGCCATGATGTTCATTCTCACCTTGAGTCCTGAGGAATGGAGCAGGCTGTGTATGAACTGAGATCTCTGAAACTGCAAGTACTTAAATAAAGTTTTCCTCCTTTACAATTGTTCTGATTGGGTCCTTTATTTACAGAAGTGAAAAAGCTGATAAAAATACCAAGAAAGCATTCTTCAGGGCAAAGTTTGCAAAGAGGTGCTCATGGAGCTCAGCATTTGCTCAGCATTTGCTGCCTTGAGACATGTGAATCTGCTTCCTGAATTGTGGCACAGTACCCCTTTTCTAACCCAAATGTGGCTCCAGAAGGCAGAGTTGCAGCTTTGCCATTCTCCAGAATGTATGAGTAAAGGGACTTTATAGTATCTCTATGGTGTTGATTTTGTAGTTTTATGGAGTTCATGAGTTATGGGGCCATGATAGCCTCCAACATAATTTCAAATGATATGGTGTAGACCTTGGGGATTCAGGCAGAAACTTGTCACTCAGCAGAGCTGATAGGCATAAACAGTGGAGTGAACTTCAGTTCTTGGGTATTGTGCTTTAAGATTAGGGCACTACACTAGCACAAAAACAGAAGTACATTTTCAGAAGGTTTATCACAAAGTGAGAAGATAGCTAAACAAATCAGTAAGAGAAATGTCCCTGCCCTGAAATGGTTAGGCTTTGGGGTTGTCTATAGAATAGTGGGAGGAACTTGGGGTGGAAGAAAAGTGTTGGTAGCTGGTAGCATTTGTGGCTCAGTTTGTGTGCAGCTTCTGCCCTCTTGTGGGAATTCACAGGTATACATAATGTGAAGCCACAGCTTCACATTATTTTGTCCTTTCTGTCCTAGTGCAACAGGTAGAAGGACATCTAGTGGCCAAAGGGCACTCAGAGTGGCTGTGGGTACATGCTCCATGTTGAGAACACAATGTAAGTCAGTTAATCTGCAAAAAAGGTGATGGGGCCCTTGTAGATTATGAAGGAGTCTGTGGTGGACCATTTATGATTCGAATAACCATCTTCCCAGAGGGATGTCTTTCATAAGCCCATCCATAAAATGGAAAGTGGTCTTTATCCTTATATTGCCTCCTTGCAAGATGGCATCAGTGCAGTATGAGCAATAATTCCTCCAGGTCATTTGCCAGTCAGGGCCCCCTTGGCAGACAACTCCTTATCCCTGCCCTCCGATCCCTATTCATTTCTAACTAACTACTTACACCAACATGTCCTCAAGGACTCATAACTCTTAATTCTTTTAGGGATAGCCACATCCCAAATAAAGACAGAGCTGAGAGTACAAATATTGATCAATGATTTGGCAGGACTGTAATTGTCATGAAAAGTGGAGGCCAACAAATCTGGGGGATAAAATTGTTAACTGAAAGCTATTGGTACTGCTTAGGAGTTAGGGCATATTGTAGCATAGAGATGAGAAATTTAGGGTGTTTAGGATGAGAAACGCAAAGGAGATGAACATTAGGATAAGAAGTAAGAGACCTAAAGAGGGAAAAATGTATAACAGGAGAAAAGGAGACCAGGAAGTCAATTTATCAAGAGTCATAGTCTTTATGGTCTGTACAAGGAGACCATTGATGTTTTGTTGCCTCAATATTTTTCTGTAAGTGTGGCCCCTGGCTGCATCTAATCTAACAGGATTTCTGTTCTTTGTTTGATTTCTCCTCTGGAGATTTAAAGCAAATGGGATATCTGTTGTATGTATACCCCATGAATAGACATTCCTTAGGGTTTATCCCCTCTTTTTTAAAAAAAATATTTATTTATTTATTTATAGTTATTGGCGGCACAACATCTTTGTATGTGGTGCTGAGGATCGAACATGGACCGCACACATGCCAGGAGAGTGCGCTAACTCTTGAGCCACATCCCCAGCCCGGTTTATCCCCTCTTTATATACCATTATCACATATAATAAATTTACTGTACTATTTGATGGACAATCATGGACTCTAATTTTGGAGATTACTTCCCATTGGCTCAAGACTCTTGTCTATTCTCCAGTAATACCCCTGATCTGCTAACTTATTATTCATCCAGGTTGAATTGGATGACATGAATATCCATGTGTCTCACCTCATGACAATGGAGAAGTTTATTTATGAGGCAGAGAAATAATGAAAAATATGATTGACTCATTTTCCTAATGTTATTGTTTAAACTTTCATATTGCAGACAGCCATCTTTTAGGTTCAGTGCATGAGCAGCTGCTGCCCTCTTGTGGGAATTCACTGTCACTTGCTTGTGTCATATGAGAACTGAGAGCAGGAACTTACTGTGGTCATTTTGCCCTTCCTGGAAGAATGTCAGAATGAAGTATAAAGATCATGTGTTAGACAATGCAAAAATGCTCAGAGATGAAATTATTGGAACACAAGAGATTCAAAGATTTAACTTAATCAGTGGACTAGTCCACTGATATATATTAACTAGATATCTGGTAACTGTATGCAAATAGGCTGTAGTTTGGGAGAAGGTAGGTTCATGGGGGGTGCATCTTTGGGGGCTATAATTTGTCCCTTTTGAGAGGACCTCTCTGTGCTTCCTGGCTTTACAACTGAGCTTTTGCCATTCTCTTCTGTTTTGATGTTTTATCTTACCTTGGGCCCAGAACTATGGAATTGGCAGATCATGGACTGAATCTCTGAAACTCTGAGCCAAAACCAACTTTTCATATTCTACATTGTTCTTTTCAAGGTTTTCACTCACAGCAATGAAAAATCTGACTAAAATACAAGAAAATGGTTTATACACTATAATCTTGTGGTTGCATAGACAAAGCACAATTATGAAGAGTGAGCAAGGCAGATCAGGCACTTGCAAGAGTCTGGACTCCACCACCAGCTCAAAAGACATGAAAATGCTGCTCATATGTAATGGACACCAGGCAGAAGAATGAAGTCTGTAGTGTAAAAACAGATCTGAAAATTGTTTCTCTACTCCCGAGGTGGGTGAGAAGAAAATATACTTCCTGCTGAAATCTTCCTGCCATCTGAGTCACAGCACCAAAAGTGTTGCCAGAGGCTGAGTATAGACATCAGAGTGAATCTTGGTTCTTGGGCATAATAGAAAGAGGCAGATAATACTCAGAGCAGGTTTATTACAAAATGAGGAGATTGTGAAAAAATGCAAAGATAGATCCCTGAAAGCAAGGAGGGTACAAATCCATAAAGGGTCCAAATTCCCCAAAGCGGCTAGACTTTGGGTCCTTTGTTAGAATAATGGAGGGAAACTGGGGTGAAATGAAACTGTCATACTGCAGACAACCATCTTTTAGGTTCAGTGCATGAGCAGCTGCTGCCCTCTTGTGGGAAGTCACTGTCACTTGCTTGTATCATATGAGAACTAAGAACTGAGAGCAGGAACTTACTGTGGTCATTTTGCCCTTCCTGGCAGAATGTCGTATGACCAACTGCCTCATGAGCTGCTAATGAGTACATATTCACCACCATGATAACATGACATGTGCCCATTAATCTACAGAAGACAGTTACTGCCCCCTTTTTGAAATGTGGAGGACACTGGTGATGAGATTTGGGGTTTGAATAGCTTTCCCACCTTCCAAAAAGGATCTGTTTTATAACCCCCCACACATAAGGGAAGAAAAATTTATATCCTTATGTGGTTTTCTCTTTTATAAGATGGACATTAATTTCTCCAAGTCAATTTAAATCAGGACCTCCTTGAAGGATGTGGAACACAGATAAGATTATTTTCCAGTTTTGAGACTTAATGCTATTTTTCCAGTTGAGCTTCCTTAGGTTCAGTTATATCTTCTCCCTTTGAAATGAAATGTTTATCTTTGACCCACCATTGTACTTTGGAAGCATACACCTTGTTAATTTCACAGGATTATAGCTGGAGATTAATTTACCTTAGAGTGAATTATGCATCAAGTCTCACTCTCAGCTTACTTAGATAAAACTTGGGACTTGGGACTTTTGATGCTGGGATAAATTAAGGATTTGGGAACTATTAGAATGGAATGAATGTGCTTGACAAACAAGAAGGAAATAAATTTTGGGGACCAGGATTGGGATGCTGTGGCTTAAATGTGTTTTTCAAAGTTCAAATTAAAGAAAATTTAATCTCAATAGTATTGAAAGATGGAATTTTAAGAGGTGATTATGTTACCATTACTTCAGAATTGGCTTAATTATCTTGTAAAATAGTACCTGATAAAGTGATGAGTTCTGCTACCTTACCTTCTTTCTTGCCTGTCTGATTTCTGCCATGATATGTTGTGGCAAAAAGACCATCTCAACATAGGAGGCCCCCAACATTGGACTTTGCAGTCCCCACAACTGAAAGAGATCTCTATTCTTTATAAATTATTCAGTCTATAATATTCTGTTACAGCAATACAAAATGAATAAAATAAGTTACAAAATGACAAACTGGTCCCCGAAAGGTCTCCATTTTTCTGCCTCCCAATTTTAATCTATTTTAAGTGAATACTACTACCCACTTACACTGAAGAACTCAAAAAAACTTAACACCCAAAACATCCCCAAATAACCAAAATCAACAAATAGGCAAAACTACACCGACACTTATCAAAAGTAGAAATATGAATGGTCAACAAATATATGAAAAATGTTAACCATCTCTCACAGTCAGAGAAATGCAAATTAAAACTTGTGAGATTTCATCTCACTCCAGTCAAAATGTCAATTATCAAGAATAAAAATAACAATAAATGTTGGCAAGGATGAGGGGAAAGGGTACACCCATACATTGTTGGTGGAACTGGAAATTGGTGCAACCACTCTGGGAAGCAGTATGGAGATTACTCAAAAATCTAGAAATGAAAACACCAGTGGATCCAGCTATCCCACTCCTTAGTATATATCCAAAGGATTTGAAATCAGCATATGAATATAGTTTTCAAGATGGTAGGGATGCTCAAAGATGGTGGATTAGCATGAGGCAACATTTCTCTTAGCTCAGCTACCCAGAACCCAAACAGTGGGAATACCGTGTATTTCCAAGGGTGAAAGTGAAAATTCCTCAATTTGGAGGAGCAGTCTGCCCTTGCTGAACCAGAGACTGTTTGACTAATTGATCAAATATTAAAAAACAAACAAATTCGAAGTATGTAGAAACTCAGGTAAGCCACCCTCTCCTCAAAAGTACAGACTGCACCAGAATTTATATATATATATATATATATATATAGTGTGTGTGTGTGTGTGTGTGTGTGTGTGTGTGTGTAGGGGAGGTGCATTTTTGATAACCTGATATAAAAGCACTCTTCCACAAAAAGTCTATCTGCTTAAATTCTTACTAAAATAGGAATTCAGGGAGAAGGGACACAACTTCAGGGAGAAAGGATGCAGCTTCTACAGTTTTTAGAAGTGGTTGGGTAATTTAAACTGAGCGGGCATATTCCCCACCACAGCCACACCACATCTTTGCAAAATGCTGCTAAAGAGAAGCCTATCTTGGGAAAGACAAAACCCAGTAACCATGGAAATTTAGAAAGCTGGGCCCGACAGAGTACCCTAACCACAGATTGCAGCAGGATCTCTAACCTGCAGGAGGAGCCACTGGCAGCGTCTGTGTCTCTTAGGAACCCTGAAAAAAACATGGTGATTCTAACTAACTTAAGTACCAAATGCAACCTAGTATGATTCATCCTGTCCTGTGATTGGTCTCTCAATAGCTAAAGCCCGCCTTTTGGGCGAAAATTATTTGCTGTGGACCAGAGCAGCATAACCCCACCTCCCCACCACTGGTGCTGAAACTTGCAGCAAGGAGCCAGCAATAGGCAAGGAAAAGCAGCCTAAAAAACACTGCAGCACTGCCGCAGGGGGATACAAAAAAGGCGGGGTTACATGGTGGAGGCAGTAGTGGCTCTAGGGCTGGGCCAAACAGCAGAACTATATTGAAAGAGGTTCCCAGTCCGGTGGTGCCCAAAATAAACATGGCCACTCCCAGCCTTAAGGCACCCAAAACAAACATGGCCAATTCCGGCCTACAAAGTTCCTCCAAAGCTTAACTTCAGATGGGCAAACACAGGAAACACTCAAGGCAGAACAGCGCAGGATGCAGGCAAAATTTTGGGTAACATAGCACAGGGAAGTGATTCTGGCCACATGGTGTTTCCCTACAAAAGAGATTCCTTTTGTGCGGGTTTCTTCCAAGCCCTGCCTCCTGCACTTTCGCATTTTCATGGGCTTCCTCTCAATCCCTCCCACCATTGCTTGGGTGGGCCTTCCAGCCCCGCCCTCCTGCTTTGCTGAGCTTGCATCTTACAGTCTTTGTTCCTTAAAGGCAAGTGGCCACCTGCAAACACTTCTTTTATTTTACAAATAGAAAAAAAAGTCTTTACAGACAAAATCCAAACCCACTAGCTCTTGTGTCTTTGGCAGCAGCTCTATGTGCTTAAATTTCTCAATGATAGGTTAAATAAAATAGAATTCACAATTCCATTAACAGGTTTCCCCAATGAATTTTCTTTACAGCTATACTACTAAGGAAAAATTACAAAAATTAATTGTAATGTTAACAAGGATATTCTACTTATTTTCTATCACACATTATTTTATCTTTTAGGGATATTACCAAAGGGTAAATTTGACAATTAGGAAAGCAAAAGCTGGGAATCTGAGTGAGATTTTATTTCACAATGTTTTCATAATTGCCAAACTTTCATTTCTCTGATTTGTAAATGTGTGTACACAGATTATATTTTACCTAACTACATTACATAAGGTCAAAGTTTAAAGAGGTAAAACATGCACTCATAATATTTAAATGACTTCAATATTAAAGCACATTTTCCCAGCTGTTTAAAAGATTTATATAGTTTCTAATTTATAGAATAACTAACATGTATGTCTATTTATTTCAAACAATTTTTCTTCAATAGGAAAAACATAGCTTATATTGTTATTTACATTTACTTGCTTCCTGCCTTCTGCAGTCAAAAATAAATATATTGAATTTAAGGTAAATGTAATTAATCATGTAAATACTTATTTCAGGAGAAACTTATTGACATATAAAGTTAAGATACTATTAGACATAACATCAAGTAATTTTTTAAAAAATATTTATTTTTTAGTTATAGTTGAACACAATACATTTATTTATTTATTTATTTATTTATTTATTTATTTATTTATTTATTTATTTATTGTTACATGGTGCTGAGGATCAAACCCAGGGCCCCTGCAGGTGCTAGGCAGTTGCACTACTGCTAAGCCACAACCCCATCCCAACATCAAGTAATTTTAACTCCTTAAATGTCATAGGATAACATTTAATATTATTGGTATTTTCTTAAACTAATAAAAAAGGAAATACTTATAATTTTCTTATGCCATCAATAAAAACAAAGTACAACAGGTCCCAACAGGTACAATCCTATGTACATAAACATTGTTTATGTTTTCATAAAATGGTCAACAGATATAATCCTATATCCAAAAATGTCCAAAAGTTTTGATTACATTTCAATTAAAATATTTCTCTTTATTAAAGTACAATAATTTGTCTAGATTCAAAGATTTATAGGGATTGTTCCAAAATGTAAAAAAAGAGGATTTTACAGAGAGGAAAGAAAGACTAATAATTTATAGAAGGAATGAAGAAAAATATTTCTGGGTAAAAAGGTCTTTATGTATTGAAGGCTTTGATAGTTGGAAGGAAAAGATTTTTATGGATAGGAAAATCTATATGGTTATATATAGGAAGGTCTAAGCTAGTGATATAGAAGGCTAGGGTATGTAAAAAAGCAAGCTGTAAAACTAACATTCAACATTGGTACTGATTCCACTTTATAATTTTGTTGCTCAATCTATTACCAGAGACAAAATTAAACCATACATTTGGTACTAAGGTTTCCTTTACTGTAATGCCCTTTTCAGTTCAATAACATTGACTTGAATGATATCAACTTTTAAATTCAATTTTAAATAAGAAAAAAGAAAAAAATAATACCCTACATGTCTTCACTAAATCTCAAAATTATTTCAAAAAATTTATTTAAATTGTGTTACTAAAATCTCACTGCTTCTTAGCAACACATGGAGCAATAGTGTAATTCAGGTTTCAAAGGATAAAGTCTATACTTGCCTATTTCCAGAAAAATCATCATGAAGACAACTGAAAATCCTGACACTTCAGGCTGAATAGATAGCTCAACAAAAGGAAATTAAATCTCCAACCACAATTTTTTATAGCCATGCTGGCTTTGTTGAGCTGTCAGGTAAGGAAAATCTATGGAGATACTTTAGTGGACCTATTCTCCAGATACACCTTTAATGTACCTAGTGATGTGGAGTAGAGGATTTATGCCAGTATATACTAATGATACTTACATGATGGGAGATTTTACACATAAACATTACACTTATTAATGATGCTGGATTTCATTATGCTGGCTAAGTAGGAACCTGACTATATGTTGGTCCTGTGGTGAATATGCTGATTACTTGAAAGTAGCTTTTGAGGCAAGGATAGCATAGGAATGACGTAGTCCAGCTAATCATACTGGTCCTTAGAAATTAAGATTAAATGGGACAACTATTGAAATGAATTTTTTTTTCATAACAAGCAGTTATTTCCACAGACTATCCACCAATAATTTACTGCCCTAATCATTCTGCACTAGAATTTGGCATCTTTCCTAAATGAATAAAATTTACAAATGCTTTGCTAGTGAAACATAAAATCTCTAGTAGTGATAAATAAATTTTGGGTTGATCTTCAAAAATTGATAAAAAAGGCAATCATATAAACATTCCACTTCCTACAGAAAGTCTAAAGCCAAGAAGGCTTAATATGAAAGTGCTGTTACTAAATATGTTTCATTTACTTCTTAGGAGAAATTTGTAAGCAACCATGTTTAATTTAGATACTTAATTTAGTAAAAGATCTACAAAGCTAAAAATATAATTGAGTTATCTAAAACTATTTTCAGAAAATAGAAATAAGATTAGATATACAATTATTCTGATTCTGTAAAAATTCATATGATTTAGTTTGCTGCATATTATTTGGGTATTACTTTATAGACATGTAATGAAGGCCAAATTAAAGCCTGGCAAATGGGTTGATGTTACACTAGAAAGATCAATAATTCACATTTAGATTTATAAGAGTTATTCCTTATTTGATGATATTTTGGGTCATAATCAATTCTTTTATGTGATATGACCCCTGAAAGTTTCATTGGTAATATTCTAACTTTGAGGGAGAATGATATTAAAAAATATCTATGATATTTAATTGTTGCCTCAGATTTTCTCCATCCTACAAATGGCACCATACCTAACTTTATAGGCAGGAACCACAAGGAGGGTTCCTGCTATGGCCTGCAACCCTATATTCAATCCTCTTATGTTTTAATTATTGGAAATATAAGAATAAGAAAAAATGGGTGATAGATATCCAATAAATTGTAAAAAAGGTAATATAACTAATTCCATTTTCTTAATAATTTGGCTCAAAATATTTCTAAATTACTATGCAATTAGGTAAGTACTGACAAATAGATTAAAACTAAATAAAATATGTTGAAAGATATTATTACAAATATTAAAAATGAGGTTTCTGCTCTCAAGTTCAAACAAAGGCTTAAATGCCGTGCTAAATATAAGTATGCATGTTTTACTACAGCTAAATATCATACTTCCCTATGAAATTTGGAAAAAATTAGAAATCAACTGATGGATGTTTGACATAACAATAATAATGGCTTAAACCTCATGGGGATACATCAGAGCACCCAAGTACTTAAAAAAGCAGGACCAATCTCATGGGCCCTGCATCTGTAGCTGATCAAATACTTTATAAATTAATTGGCTCCCATCCTGAAAACATGTTGAAACATCCTACGTGATATGTTATTGAAAAGATATGTTTGGTACTAATACTTTTTATATCATAATAATAGATTATAAGACCCTCAGATCAAGGATCCAGTGACTCAACATAATTTATCTCTCATCTGCATTTATAAATTTAAAATGGAGGAGATATTGAGAGCCATCTTGGGCTATATATGGACTACATAGGCAATATAGCTAGTGAGGGTTAGTTAGGTCTGGCATTGGGAACTTCTTGTGGCACCCTCACAGGGCTAGAACTCCTGATGAGGCAAACTTCTCCCTCAGTTCTGCCAAAGATCCCATACATCACCTGAGATAGGTTTCCCTGCTCTAGCTGTACAGCCTCTCTGAGATTGGTGTGAACTGCCAAGATGCCAATCAACCTGCAGACTGCAAGACATCACAAAGCATGTCTCCATCCTTGAAACCTTATTCCTGCCTTTGACGAACCCCCTTACATAAACTACAGGAGACATTTTCTAATTGTCTAGCTCCAGCTTCTGTGTGGACTGGACATATCAGGGGGTTCACTTTTTTGAAACTGTCTTTTTTGACTTTTTCATTTGTTCTTAACTAATTATTCTAGGCTTTAATTTCTTAGGTGGTTTACAATGGGAGGCAACCAACACCTCATTAGGGGGTTCTTCTTGGCAGGAAGAAGAACCCCCTAATGAGGTGTTGGTTGCCTCTCATAGTAAAACATTTTGCAAAGTTACTGTTTTAACTGTGGACAATACCTGATCACATTATGTCTTTTTATTGTGACAATTAACATTGTAGATGCCATAGGAGGAACTATTTGGTTTAATGCTGTATATTGTTTTGATTGGTTGTTGTTGATATTTGTCTCCCCCTAAATGGAGATATAATGGAAACTTTCAGGGACACTATAAGACCATGAACAGCAGAGGTCTCTATCCTCACATCAGATAAAGAAACATCAAGCCAAAGTTAATAGCAGGGATAAGAATGGTCATTTCAGACTGCTTAAGAAAATTATACATTAACAAGACCTAACAATCATAAGTATCTATGCCCCAAATAATGAAACAATTATGTGGATCAAAGAAACACTTAACAATTCCAAGAATCAAGTGGACCACAACAAAATAATAGTGGGTGACTTTATCATGCCTCTCCAAGGAAAATATAATTAAAGAAGATATAGAACAAAAATGCAATTAATAATTTAGCATTAACAGACATATATAGAATATTTCATTCATCAATAACTGAATGCACTTTCTTCAAAGCAGCATATGTAACCTTTTCTAAAGTAAACCATATCTTAGGCTACAAAGCAACTCTGAGCAAATACAAAAAAATGGAGATAATACCTTACATTTTTCACATCATAATGGAATAAACTTAGAAATTAATGATTAAGTAAAAATAGAAGTCACTCTATGCTTGGCAGCTAAATAATATGAAATTGCCTAAATAATGGATAGCAGAAGAAACCAGGAATAAAATTTTAAAAATACTTAGATGTAAATGAGAATGCAAAACAACATATAAAAATCCCTGGGATGCTATGAAAATGGTTCTGAGGAGGAAAGCTCATTGCATTGAGCTCATTCATTAAACTAAGAAAAAGTCAACAAATAAATAATTTAACATTACATCTCAAATCCCTTGGGAAAAAAGAAGAAATCAATCCCCAAAGCAATAGATGATAGGAAATAATTAAAATCAGAGCTGAAACCAATGATATGGGAAAAAAACTAAAAACAATTTTAAAAATCAACAAAACAAAATGTTGGTCATTTAAAAATAACACCAATAAACCAGTAGCCAAGCTGATAAGAGCAAAAGGGAAAAATTCAAATTTCTAAAATTGATAATGAAAAAGAAAGAAATGTCACCACAGACAAAAATACAGGCAAAAATTAGAAAAATATTTTGAAAATTTATAGTTAAATAAAATAGAAAATCTTGAAGATATTGACAAATTTCTGGAGACATATGACATACACTCATGAATCAAAAGGACACAGATCGAGATATCCAACATGGTGGCGGGCGCGGAGAGATCAAGTCTCTGACCCCTTCAGCTGCGCGGGCATAGGGAGTCGTAAACTGTCTAAATACTGTTTGCTCAGGATCACTAGGCAATGCAGAGCTGATGTGGATCTGGGGCGAACAGTCCGGGCCTCTCAGAACACACACTGAGCCGGGATCAGCTGCATTCAAGCTCTCGATCGCCTGCCAAACCGCTATGACTCAGTACTAACGATCCTGCTGAAACAACTGGTCAGCCCTTCTGATCCTACGGAAGTAAATGCCAACCGAGCCTGCATAGGCAGTGGCCACAGGATTGAAACGGGGCTTGGGAGAGACAGAAAGGACCCACCCATTGCATTGGTCACCCGGCAAAGGGAATGAACTGTCACCATTTGCATGGGATACCACCATGGCAGAGAACCAAAACGCGGCGGAGGAGATAAATTCATTGAAACTAGCGGCAGCAGGTGTGTAATCCCCCAGCCTTCCCTCTCCACACAGCGGGGAAACCTTAAGGGCCCCTCCCCCCTCCCAGCTCTCCCGTGAGCATGATAGCCAGACCAAGGGAATCAGGAGTGGCATGGGACTCGCGGCGCAGAACTCCCAGCTACCGCTCCCACCAGTGCTGACAACTGAGGTCCCTTGCAGCAGCTACCGGGGGCGTGGCTACTGGAGGGCAACAAAATTCGCTGGGGGTTCTCAGCCCCAAGCACTACAAACTTAGGTTCCAAGGGTATGGCAAACAGGGAGAGTGTGCCCAGGCGTTCATGAAAACAGAGCTCCCAGGAGCAGCAGACCTGGCGTGTAGCCAGTATTGTGGTGAGCGTCACCAGTGAGCGGGGCCTGGCTTGAGGAAAAGAGGGGAAGGGTCTAGACACAAGAGAAGGCCCTAGGCACCCAGGATTGGAGACCCGCTCAGTCTGGGAGGAAGAGCTGCTGCACAGTGATTCGTTCCCGCCTATTGAGAGGAGAAGCTTGGCCCAGTGGGCATAGCTCCACCTACTGGAAGAGAAGTTAATCAAACTCTAAGACTGCATTTATTAATTTCTTTTCTTTTCTTTTTTTTTTAATTTGGGTTTTTTTTTTCATTTTCATTTTTTGTTGTTGTTTTGTAAATATTTTTTCAAATTTTTAAATTTTTTTTAAATTTAATTTTTTATTTTTTTAATTTTAATTTTCATTTATTATTATTATTTCTTTTCATTTCTTTTCAATTCTCTTATTCCCCCTTCCTTGAATTCTATCTGCTTACTCTCATTCTCTTTAGTGACTTCTTCCCTTCCCTTCTAATACCATTTCTCCCAAGCATCAAATAAATTTATAGGAGTAAACAGTAACTCAGCAGTCAAACAGAACAAGTAACATGACAAGCATGAAAAATCAAGGAAGAAAAGGAGTACAAACAATGCAGGACAGCCTAAATATTCAGGAGGACATAGAGCCATCAGAAAAATGGTCATATAAGGAACTCAAGGAATACCTTAGACAGATGGAATGGAACCTTAAAGAGGATACTAGACAGCAAATTCAAACAGTTAAAGAATACATTGAAAATGAATTACATAAACAGATAAAAGAAGAAGTTAAGCATCAATAATTCTAGAAATGAAAGAAACTCTAAACCAAATTAAAAACTCAAATGAGAGTATCACTAACAGAGTGGAGCAAGTAGAAGCCAGAATGCCAGATAATGAAGACAAAATATATCGTCTTGAAAAGAGTCTAGCCAACTCAGAAAGGCTGGTTAAAAATCATGAGAAAAACATCCAAGAGATATGGGATAACATAAAAAAAACAAATTTAAGAGTCATCGGGATAGAGGAAGGCACAGAGATTCAAACCAAGGGAATGAGTAACCTGCTGAATGAAATAATTACAGAAAAGTTTCCAGAAATAAAAAAGGAAATGAATTACAAATTGTAGATGTATACAGGACACCGAGCACACAAAATCACAGTAGACCAACGCCAAGACACATTGTTTTGAAGATATCCAATATACAAAACAAAGAGAAAATATTAAAAGCTACAAGAGAAAGGAGGCATATTACATTCAGGGGTAAACCAATAAGGTTAACAACGGATTTTTCATCACAGACACTGAAAGCAAGAAGATCCTGGCACAACGTATTTCAAACACTGAAAGACAATGGATGCCAACCAAGAATTCTGTATCCAGCAAAATTAAGCTTCAGGTATGACAACAAAATAAAAATCTTTCATGATAAACAAAAGCTAAAAGAATTTGCAGCCAGAAAACCAGCATTGCAAAGCATCTTGAGCAAAACACTACATGAGGAAGAAATGAAAAACAATAACCAAAACCATCAGTGGGAAGTGCCTTGGTAAAGACAGAGGATGAGAGGAAAGCTAATCATGAGAAAACAAACTGAATTAGAAAAAAAAGATAAATAATCAAACATGGCTGGAAGTACAAACCATATATCAATAGTAACTCTAAATGTTAATGGCTTAAACTCTCCAATAAAGCGACATAGACTGGTAACATGGATTAAAAAAACAAATCCAACAATATGCTGCCTCCAGGAGACACATCTGATTGGAAAAGACATACACAGGCTGAAGGTGAAAGGTTGGGAAAAAATATACCACGCACACAGTCCTTGTAAGCAAGCAGGGGTGGCCATCCTCATATGGAATAAAATGGACTTCAAGACTAAGTTAATCAAAGGGATAAGGAAGGGCATTATATGCTGTTAAAAGGAACCATTCACCAACAAGACATAACAATTATCAATATTTATGCACCAAATAATGGTGCTGCGACGTTCATAAAACAAATTCTCCTCAAGTTCAAGAATCAAATAGACCACAACACAATAATTATGGGTGATTTCAACACACCTCTCTCACCATTGGACAGATCCTCCAAACAAAAGTTGAATAAAGAAACTATAGAACTCAATATCACAATCAATAACCTAGACTTAACTGACATATATAGAATATATCAACCATCATCAAGTGGATATACTTTTTTCTCAGCAGCACATGGATCCTTCTCAAAAATAGACCATATATTATGCCATAGGGAAACCCTCAGTAAATATAAAGGGGTGGAGATAATACCATGCATTTTATCTGATCATAATAGAATGAAACTGGAAATCAATGATAAGAGAAGAAAGGAAAAGTCCTACATCACATGGAAAATGAACAATATGTTACTGAATGATCAATGGGTTACAGAAGACATAAAGGAGGAAATCAAAAAATTCTTAGAGATAAATGAAAATACAGACACAACATATCAGAATCTATGGGACACAATGAAAGCAGTTTTAAGAGGGAAATTCATCGCCTCAGGTCATTCCTCAAAAAAAGGAAAAACCAACAAATAAATGAACTCACACTTCATCTCAAAGCCCTAGAAAAGGAAGAGCAAGACAACAGCAAATATAGCAGAAGGCAAGAAATAATTAAAATCATAGCAGAAATCAATGAAATTGAAACAAATAAAGTATTGAAAAAATTAACAAAACTAAAAGTTGGTTCTTCAAAAAAATAAATAAGATCGACAGACCCTTAGCCATGCTAACAAAGAGAAGAAGAGAGAGAACTCAAATTACTAACATACGGGATGAAAAAGGCAATATCACAACAGATGCTACAGAAATGCAGAAGACAATTAGAAATTATTTTGAAAACCTATATTCCAATAAAATAGAAGATAGTGAAGAAATTAATAAATTTCTTAAGACATATGATTTGCCCAGACTGAGTCAGGAGGATACACACAATTTGAACAGACCAGTATCAATGGATGAAATAGAAGAAGCAATCAAAAGACTACCAACCAAGAAAAGCCCAGGACCGGATGGGTATACAGCGGAGTTTTACAAAACCTTTAAAGAAGAATTAATACCAATACTTTTCAAGTTATTTTAGGAAATAGAAAAAGAGGGAGCCCTTCCAAATTCATTCTATGAGGCCAACATCACCCTGATTCCTAAACCAGACAAAGACACCTCAAAGAAAGAAAACTACAGACCAATATCTCTGATGAATCTAGATGCAAAAATCCTCAATAAAATTCTGGCGAATTGGATACAAAGGCACATCAAAAAAATTGTGCACCATGATCAAGTGGGATTCATCCCTGGGATGCAAGGATGGTTCAATATATGGAAATCAATAAATGTTATTCACCACATCAATAGACTCAAAGATAAGAACCATATGATCATCTCGATAGACGCAGAAAAAGCATTCAACAAGGTACAGCATCCCTTTATGTTCAAAACATTAGAAAAACTAGGGATAACAGGAACTTACCTTGACATTGTAAAAGCTATCTATGCTAGGCCTCAGGCTAGCATCATTCTGAATGGAGAAAAATTGAAGGCATTCCCTCTAAAATCTGTAACAAAAGAGGGATACCCTCTATCACCAATTCTATTTAATATAGTTCTCGAAACACTGGCCAGAGCAATTAGACAGATGAAACAAATTAAAGGTATAGAAATAGGAAAAGAAGAACTTAAAATATCACTATTTGCAGATGACATGATTCTATACCTAGAAGACCCAAAAGAGTCTGCAAAAAAAAAAAAAAAACTACTAGAACTAATAAATGAATTCAGCAAAGTGGCAGGATATAAAATCAACACACATAAATCAAAGGCATTTCTGTATATCAGCGACAAATCTTCTGAAATGGAAATTAGGAAAAACACTCCATTCACAATATCCTCAAAAAAAAAAAAAATACTTGGGAATCAATCTAACAAAAGACGTGAAAGATTTATACAATGAAAACTACAGAACCCTTGATAGGAAAGGTAGCAGAATACAACAATTACTAATAAGGCATTATGTAAAATTGTGGATGTGTAACCAACGTGATTCTGCAATCTGTATTTGGGGTAAAGTTGGGGGTTCATAACCCACTTCAATCTTATATATGAAATATGATATGTCAAGAGCTTTGTAATGTTGTGAACAACCAATAAAAAAAATAAAATTAAAAAAAATCCAAAAAAAAAAACCAAAACAAACAAACAAAAAAACTACAGAACCCTAAAGAGAGAATAGAAGAAGATCTTAGAAGATGGAAAAATATACCCTATTTATGGATAGGCAGAACTAACATCATCAAAATGGCGATATTACCAAAAGTTCTCTATAGGTTTAATGCAATGCCAATCAAAATCCCAACGACATTTCTTGTAGAAATAGATAAAGCAATCATGAAATTCATATGGAAAAATAAAAGACCCAGAATAGCAAAAGCAATTCTAAGCAGGAAGTGTGAATCAGGCGGTATAGCGATACCAGATTTCAAACTATATTACAGAGCAATAGTAACAAAAACAGCATGGTACTGGTACCAAAACAGGTGGGTGGACCAATGGTACAGAATAGAGGACACAGAGACTAATCCACAAAGTTACAACTATCTTATATTTGATAAAGGGGCTAAAAGCATGCAATGGAGGAAGGATAGCATCTTCAACAAATGGTGTTGGAAAAACTGGAAATCCATATGCAACAAAATGAAACTGAATCCCCTCCTCTCTCCATGCACAAAAGTTAACTCAAAATGGATCAAGGAGCTTGATATCAAATCAGAGACTCTGCGTCTGATAGAAGAAAAAGTTGGCTCCAATCTACATAATGTGGGGTCGGGCTCCAAATTCCTTAATAGGACACCCATAGCTCAATAGTTAATAACAAGAATCAACAAATGGGACCTACTTAAACTAAAAAGTTTTTTCTCAGCAAGAGAAACAATAAGAGAGGTAAATAGGGAGCCTACATCCTGGGAACAAATTTTTACTCCTCACACTTCAGATAGAGCCCTAATATCCAGAGTATACAAAGAACTAAAAAATTAGACAATAAGATAACAAATAACCCAATCAACAAATGGGCCAAGGACCTGAACAGATACTTCTCAGAGGAGGACATACAATCAATCAACAAGTACATGAAAAAATGCTCACTATCTCCAGCAGTGAGAGAAATGCAAATCAAAACCACCCTAAGATACCATCTCACTCCAGTAAGATTGGCAGCCATTATGAAGTCAAACAACAACAAATGCTGGCGAGGATGTGGGGAAAAGTGTATTCTTGTACATTGCTGGTGGGACTGCAAATTGGTGTCGCCAATTTGGAAAGCAGTATGGAGATTCCTGGGGAAGCTGGGAATGGAATCACCATTTGACCCAGCTATTGCCCTTCTCGGACTATTCCCTGAAGACCTTAAAAGAGCATACTACAGGGATACTGCCACATCAATGTTCATAGCAGCACAATTCACAATAGCTAGACTGTGGAACCAACCCAGATGCCCTTCAATAGATGAATGGATAAAAAAATGTGACATCTATACACCATGGAGTATTACGCAGCACTAAAAAATGACAAAATCATGGAATTTGCAGGGAAATGGATGGCACTAGAGTAGATTATGCTTAGCGAATCTAGCCAATCTCTAAAAAACAAATGCCAAATGTCTTCTTTGATATAATGAGAGCAACTAAGAACAGAGCAGGGAGGAAGAGCAGGAAGAAAAGATTAACATTAAACTGAGACATGAGATGGGAGGGAAAGGGAGGGAAAAGGGAAATTGCATGGAAATGAAGGGAGACCCTCATTGCTATACAAAATTACATATAAGAGTTTGTGAGGGGAATGGGAAAATAAACAATGAGAGTAATAAATTATGGTAGATGGGGTAGGGAGAGAAGATGGGAGGGGAGGGGAGGGGGGATAATAGAGGATAGGAAAGGTAGCAGAATACAATAGTTACTAATAGGGCATCATGTAAAACTGTGGATGTGTAACCGACGTGATTCTGCAATCTGCATTTGGGGTAAAAATTTGGAGTTCATAACCCACTTGAATCTAATGTATGAAATATGATATGTCAAGAGCTGTGTAATGTTGTGAACAACCAATAAAACAACAACAACAACAACAACAACAAAAACCCACAAAAGGACACAGATCAGTTTCAAACAATGAAATTGAAGACACCATCAAAAGCCTACCAACAGGGGCTGGGAATGTGGCTCAATGGTAGCACGCTTGCTTGACATGCACGGGGCACTGTGTTTGATCCTCAGTACCACATTAAAAAAAATAAAAAAATATGTTGTGTCCACCAAAAACTAAAATAAATAAATAAATAAATAAACCCTACCAACACAAAAAACCCAGGACCAGATGGCTTCTCAGCCAAGTTCTACCAGATCTTCTAGAAAAATATAACATAAATCCTCCTCAAATTGTTCCATGATACACACAATAAAGATAACCCTTCCAAGCTAATTTCATGAAGTTAGTACCACCCTGATGCCAAAACCAGACAAAGTCACTTAAAAAGAAAAGGAAAAAAAAAGAAAAAAAAGAAAACGTTAATCCAATATCCCTGATGAACACAGATAAAGATTTTTAATAAAATCCTGGAAAATCATATAAAATAACACATTAAAAATATAGTGCACAGGGCTGGGATTGTGGCTTAGCGTTAGAGTGCTTGCCTAGCCTGGGTGGGACCCAGGTTCGATCTTTAGCAACATATAAAAATAAAGGCATTGTGTTGTGTTCATCTACAGCTAAAAATAAATATTTATATTTATATATATCACAATAATCAAGTGAGTTTTACCACAGGAATGCTATGTTGTTTCAACACATGAAAATCAATAAATGTAATTCATCACATCAATAGAAAAGAATTACATATTTATCTCAATAGATTCAGAAAAAGCATTTAACAAAATACAGCATCCATTCATGTTCAAAACACTAGAAAGTGTATGGATAGTAGAAACCTACCTCAACATTGTAAAAGCTATACATGTTAAAACCAAGGACAACATCATTCTATATGATGAAAAATTGAAATAATGTTCTCTCAGACCTGGAACAACACAAGAATGCCATCTTTCACCACTTTTATTTAACATAGTCCTTGAAACTCTATTCAGAGAAATTAGGCAATAAAGAAATTAAAAATATACAAATAGAAAAAGTAGAGCTTGATGTATCCCTACTTGACAATGACATGATTCTATTTAGAGGACCCAAATAATTTCATCAGCAATCTTCTAGAACTCATAAATGAATTCAGGAAAGTGTCAGGATATAAAATTAACACCCATAAACCAATTGTATTTCTATACATCAATGATGAATCCACTGAAAGAGAAATTAGGAAAAGTATCCCATTCACAATAGATTAAAAATTATTTTAGAATCATCTAACAAAATAAGTGAAAGAACTATACATCGATATCTATATAATATTACAGAAAGAAATTGAAGAAGACCTTAGAAGATGAAAACATTACCCATGTTCTTGGATAGGACTAATTAATGTTGTCAAAATGACCATAATATGAAAAGAATTGTATATATTTAATGCAATTTCTATTAAGATTTCAATGGTGTTATTCATAGAAAGAGAAAAAAAGCTGTAATGAAATTCATTTGGGAAATAAGAGGTCCAGAATGAATAAAACAATCTTGAGTGAAAAAGCAGAGTGGAGATCACAATACCAGACCTTAAATTGTACTACAGAACTGTGGTAACAGAAACAGCATGGTGTTGGTACTAAAACATACAAGACCAATGGAACTGAAGAGAAGATACAGAGGAAAAGTCACATAAATATGGTTAATTCACACTAGAAAAAGATGTCATAAACATACACTGGAGAGAAAGCCCTGTCAACAAATCATGCTGGAAAAATTGGAAATCCATATGTATTAGAATGAAATTATACTGCTATCTCTCCCTGCACAAAACTCAACTCTGGGTGGATCAAGGACCTAGGTATTGTACCAGAGGCCATACAACTAGTAGAAGAAAACGTGTGTTCAAATTTCCATCATGACAGTATATGAACTTACTTCCTCAATAAAACTCCTAAAGCACAGAAATATAAACAAGAATCAATAAATGTGAAGGTATCAACCTAAATTACTTCTTCACAGAATATGAAGACAGAATCTATAGAATGGGAGAAATATCTGTGTCATCTGCACCAGAGATGGAGCATTAATCACAAGGATATATAAAGAACTCAAAAGCATTGTACCACAGAAATAACCCAATTAATAAATGTACAAAGAACTGAACAATGATTTCATAGAAGAAATACAAATGATCAAAAATATATGAAGAAATATTCAACAGCTCTAGAAATTAGAGAAGTTCCCATTAAAAGTACACAAAGATTCCATCTCACTCCAGTCAGAATGGCAATTATCAAGAATGCAAGTAATAATAAGTGAAGATGAGGATGGGGGGAATGATATTATCATACACTTTTTATGGGACTGTAAGTTTGTGCAACCACTCTGAAAAGAAGCATGGAGATTCCTCAGAAAACTTGGAATAAAACCACAATTTGATCTAGTTATCTCACTCCTTGGTATAAACCCAAAGACTTAAAATGAGCATACTGCAGTGACACATTCACATTTATAATAGCTAAATTCTCAATATTTAAACCATGTAAACAGCCTGGGTGTCCTCAACAGATGAATGGTTAAAGATATATCTACAAAGAAATATTATGCACCCATAAAAAGAATGACTATGACTTTGCTATTAAATGTCTGGATCTGGAGACTAACATGCTAAGGAAATAAGCCAATACCCAAAACATCAGAAGCTGAATGTTCTCTCTGATACAGCTAACACACAATAACTGGTGGAAGGATAAAAAGAAGTTTATTAGATGAGACAAAGGGGAATGAAGGGAAGAGAGGGGTATTGGCATAGAAAAGCCAATAGAATGAATTAAATATAACTTTCCTATGTTCAAATATGAATACACCACAAGTCATATTCTACATCATATACAACCACCAGAATGGAATCCTAATTAGACTAAGTTATCTTTCATATATGTATAACATGTCAATATACACCCTTCTGCCATGTATATATAAAAAGAACAAATTAAAAAATAAAATCAGGGCTGAGGTTGTAATTAAGTGTTGGAGTGCTTCAGTCCTCAGCACTACATAAAAATAAATAAATAAGTAAGTAAATAAATAAATAAATAAATAAACAAACTATTATGTCCAGCTACACCTAAAAAAATTAAAAAATAAAATCAGCACACTACAGTGATGCATCCACATCAATTTTTATAACAGTAAACTGTACAATAGTTAAGGTACAGGAACAACCTTGGTACACTTCAACAGATCATTGGATAAAGAAAAGGCAACACACACACACACACACACAAAATGGGGCATAAAAATATAAAATCAGTGGAGAATATAAAGAGAAAAGAAGGAAGGGTGGGGAATGGGAAAAGAAAAGACAGTGGAATTAATCTGACATTACTTGCCTATATACATTTATAAATATATTGCAGTGAATCTCATTATCACGTACATCTACAATAAACTAATTAAAAATAACTGTGGGTAAATGGCAGAAAGATAAATAGAACAAAAGGAATAGAGAATGGGATGAGGGGAAGGGATAAAGAAGTACTGGAGACTGAATTAGAAATTATTTGAATAACAGCTACTCTTACAATATTGTTTATGGATTTGTGCTCATTTAGATTTCAATTTTTATTAGCATTAAACATTTTATGTTTTAAATCAATGTAAAAGTTCCATTCTTCTTTTAAAAATGCATTTTTAATTTTAGAAAAATTATTATGAAGAAAATTGTATTAATAATTTTATTTTCATATCCTTTTCCCCAGTCAATAGAAATATCATTGCACTTTTAATATTTCAATTTAAAAAAAAAATTGTCCTTTTTTTAGTTATAATGAAAAGGCAACACTGACTGTACAGTGTCTTTGGGCATATTTATACCCTGGGGCTTTGATAAACTCATTTATTAATTTTACTTGTTTGATTCCCTGGAATTTTCTATATACTGGATAAAGCTTTTTATTCATAAGAGATTTTTATGTTTCTTCTATTTAACTTGTGTAATAGTATTTTTCATTCTTTTGTTATTTTGAATAAAGCCTTTAATGTAATTTTGAATAAAGGTGGTGAGAGGAAAAATTTTTTCTTGCTTCCAAGCTTAGAAAATCTATTCTGATTTATGTCATTGTGCATGAAAAATAGCTATAGATGATTTGTAGATATTCTTTATCAGGCTGAAGAATTTTTATATTTTATAGTTCAAGTTTTTATGACGAAGTAGTGCTGAATTATATTAAATTATTTTATGAATCTATTGTATTTGTTATGCTTACTCTCTATCAAAGATTTATGTGAAGTAATTATGCTGTATTCAAAAGCTTGTGATTCCCCCTTAAAAATGCATTGAGGATTGTTTTGTGGCTTAGCATATAGTTTATCCTAGAGTATGTGTCATGTTATTGATACTAGGGCATATGAATTTTTAGATCATAAATAAACCTTGCACTGTGGAACTAACTACACAGTTTCATATATTATATCCTATTGATGTTTTAAAATTAGTTTTATATTGTTTTGTTAGAGTATTTTGCACCTATTTTCATGATAACTGTGAACTATAGATTTTAAAAATTATTTTTGGAAAGTTGATATTGTAGTAATATCTCAAAAATGAATTTGTGAGTGTTTTTTTCTATAATTTTCTAAAATATTTTACAGTACTGATATATTTTACTCTTAGTATTTTCTGTAATTCACCAGAGACCCTGTTTCTTAAATTTCATTCATACTCAGGTTATTTTTTGCCAGTCAAAATTTTCACTTGTTATAGTTGAACTCAATTTTATTTGCTTTTAAATTTTTCTTGAGGCAGTTTTAGAAATTTGTTAATTCCATTTAATTTTTATGATTTGTTGTTCTCAGTAGTACCTATAAATATTAAAATTTATATGATCTCCTCCCTTCTTGGCTTGGTACTTTATGTCTTCTCTTTCATCTAGTCAGTTTTCTCTTACTATAATAAGTGCCAACATAGTCAACTTATGAAGAGAAATGTTTTGTTGTGGATCACAATTGTAGAAGTTCCAGTCCATGATTGATTAGCCCTTTTGATTTTTGGTTTCTGGTGAGGCAATACATCATTATAGGACTGTATGGCAGAGTAAAACTCCTTATGTCAGGAAGCAAAAAAAAAAGACAGAGAGAAGAAGCAGCAGCTGTGGTTACACTATACCATTTGAGAGCACATTTACGATATCCCAAACACCATGTACTATATCCTTTCTGTTAAATACTTTATAACTTTCCAATAGTTCCAACTTGGGAAACAAGACTTTAACATATGAGCATTTTGAGTGATATCCCACATACAAACTGTAAAAACTTTCTTCTTAATCAATCTCATGAAAGTTTCATAAATTTTGTTAAAAATTTAAAGAACAATATGTTTTCCTTGATTATTTGCTATTTTTGATTTTGACTTCCTTAATTTCTGTTTAACTATTTGTAGTTTTATTTATTTTACTTCTTAATTGAAGTTTTTATGTGAAATTTTAACTCTTTAAAGTTTATAGGTCTTTCATTGCTGAGTAAATGGCATTTGCAGGTAAATGGATGGTATTGGAGAAAATAATGATAAGTGAAGTTAGCCAATCCCTGAAAAACAAATGTCAAACGTTTTCTCTGATATAAGGAGGCTGGCTAATAATGGGGTAGGGAGTGGGGAGTAAGGGAGGAATTGATGAATTCTAGATAGGGCAGAGTGGTGGGAGGGAAAAGGAGGGGTAGGGGATTAGCAAGGATGGTGGAATGTGATGGACATTATCATCCAAATACATGTATGAAGACAAGAATTTGGTGTCAACATACTTTATATACAACCAGAATTATAAAGAATTGTGCTGTATACATGTAATAAGAATTGTGACATATTCTACTGTCATTTATTTTTTTAAAAAATCAATAAAAAATTTATAGACTTTTTATTTCCCCCATTCAAGCATTACAGTTATAATTTTCCTGAGCACCACTATAAGTGTGATGTATAAATTTTAATATACTTTATCTTCATTTCAGTAAAAATATTTGATAATATATCATGACTCTTAACAGTTTAAAACTGTTATTGTTATAAATAATTCATGATTTCTCAAATAAATTTAAATTGAATACTAATCCACCATCAGTATTACAGCTGGCAAAATTTATGTAAAGTCATTATGCTGTTATCAGAAAGCTTGTGATTTACCCTTAAAATGTATTGAAAACTATTTTGTGACCTAGTATATAGTTTATCCTAGAGTACATATTATGTTATTTTAAAGAGTATATTTATACAAGAGAGAAAATTATATGTCATATTTTCTCTGTTTGCTGATGACATGATCCTTTATATAGTAGATACCCCAAGGAAAACTCCAACAGAATATTTCTAGAGCTCATAAAAAATCACAGAAGTATAAAATACAAGATTGACATAAAAATCCATAACTTTCCAATACACACAATAAGGAAGTCAAGAAAACACCTCCATTCACAATAGTGTTCAAAAATACCTGGGAATAAATATAAGCAAGGAGGTGAAAAACCTCTAAAAATTGTAGGACACTTAAGAAATAAATTAAAGAATACCCTAAAAGAAAGGAAGACTTCCATATTCTTAATAGAAAGATGTAAAATTGTCAAATGGCCATAGTTTGGAAAGCAATCTATTGAAAAAATGCAATAGTCATCATAATAAGTGACATTCTTAAGACAACTAGAAAAAAAGAGTCCTAAAATTTATATGAAAGAATAAAAGACAAAGAATAATCAAAGCAGTACTTATCAATAATTGCAACTACAATACCCAATATGGTAATTATCATAATACCCAATCTCAAATTATATTATTATAGTAAGAACTAATAAACATAGTGTTGGCATCAAAACAGACATTAAGATCAATGGAATAGAATAGAAGACCCATAAACAAATCTACATAGATAGGTTCTTAACAAAGGTGCCAAAAACATGTTGGAGAAAACTTAGCTTATTTTTTAAACAAATCTTGTTGGGAAAGCTGGATATCCATATACAAATAATAATAATAATAATAATAATAATAATAATAATAATAATAATAAAATAAAAGTGCATCTGTATCTTTCACAAAAGTCAAACTGCACAAACACAAACTTGAAGTAGATAAAAAACATAGAAAACACCAAAAACTTTGCAACTACTAGAATAAATCAGTATTTCAACATAGGAATGCAAGGTATCAACAAAACGTCATTAATTAGACCATAAAAGCTCAAGAAATTAAAAAAAAAACCCAATAAGTGTAATGGGGAATAGCACTAAGTTAAAAATCCGAAAAATAAAACAAAACAACCAACCAAAAAACAAACAAACAACACCACCAACAACAAAAACAACAACAAAAAAACAAAAAATGAGAGCATGAAAAGAGAATATACATAATGGGAGAAAATCTTTGTCAGCTAATCTTTTTTTTTTTCAGCTAATCTTTGACAGTCCATTATTATCCAGAATATGTAAAGAGCTAAAAAATAAAAACCGTCAACACACACACACACACACACACACACACACACACACACAGGAACAAAATTAGTATGTGGGAAAATTATCTAAACAGACATTTCTAAAAAGAATGAATACAGCTGGGTGCAGTGGTGCATTCCTGTAATCTCAGTGGCTCTGGAGGATGAGGCAGAAGGATCATGAGTTCAAAGCCAGCCTTGGCAAAAGTGAGGCACTAAGCAACTCAGTGAGACCTTGTCTCTAAATAAAATGCAAAATAGTGCTGGGGATGTGGCTCAGTGCCCCTGAGATCAATCCCCAATATCCCTCCCCACCCAATAGAAGAAATACAAGTTGCCAAACCATGTATAAAAATATACATAATATCCTTAGCAATCATAGAAATCAAAACAAAGCTATATGGAGATTTCTTCTCACTTATTTTGGTTTATATATTAGGTGTCCCCTTTTTGTGAGATAAAATGCAAAAAAATTTATAGGTGAAATGATTGGCCTTAGTCTAATCAACACATTAATCCTCTGATATGGTGTTATGGTTTTTATTTAAGGTGTCCCTGAAAAACTCATAGGAGAAACAGTGCAAGAGAGTTCAGAGGAGAAATTATTGGGTTGTAAGAATCTGAACCCAATTAGTGATTTAATCCCCTGATAGGGATTAACTGAGTGTTAACTGAAGTGGTAGGGTGTGGCTGGAGGAAGTGGAAATTGGGGCATGGCTTTGGGGTATACATTTGTATCTGGCATGTGGACTCTCTGATTTTTGATTATGATGTGAGCTGCTTCCTTCCATCTCTCTCTTCTGCCATGATGTTCTGCCTCACCTTGAAGCATGCTGTCTCTGGATTGAGACCTCTGAAACTGTGAGCCTCCAAATAAACATTTTTCTCTTCTACAGTTATGCTGGTCAGGTCCTTTATTTACAGCAGTGAAAAAGCTCACTAAAATAGAAAATGATACAAAAGTGGGCTTATAGCTGTGACTAACCTGACCAAGTGGTTTAGAAGCTTTTGAGAATTTTGGAATTGGTGGGAGTAATTTTGATATGTTTAACTGTGCAAGTTGGAAATGCTTTAAGTTGTTTTAAGTGAAGCTTAATGGCCAATTCTTGTGGGAGCTCAGAAGATCAGAATGCCAGTATGACAAGAGACAATGAAGGAAGAGCTCAAGCGGGTTCAGAGGACAGCTGTATTGGAGTTTGGAGCAGGGTTCATTTATATTATGTTCTGGCTGAGAGACATCTTTATTTTGCCCATGTCCTGAAACTTTCTGTGATGCTGATTTTAGTTAGAAGAGATGGAGTTCTTAATCAGGCAGAAGAAATTTCTAGGCAGCATAGCATTCAGGAGGTTACATGGATTTTGCTGAAAGCAGAGCAGAAATATTTGGAAAAAGTGAACTTGAAAGATGGGAGTAAAATCAGGGCTAAGGAAGTTGCAGTTGTTAAAGACATTAATGCCACTAGAGAAACACTGAAGACTTTGTCTAGAGACAATAAGAAAGATGACTGGAGGGCATATCAGGAGCTGGCAAGACTATACGCACCTCAAGCTCAAGGGAGTAAATGTAAAATTTCTCTTGAGACGAGACCAGTGGGGCATGCTTCTTGAACAAGGGGGCCTAGGAAATATTTTGAACATGCTCAGTCACCCAGACACTCAGAAGCTGCTGGATCAAAGGTCTCTGAAGGCTTGGCTACTGCTTGAGATGGTGGCAGAACATGGCATCAACCACGTGGTGCTAGTTCTTCAGGAATGCAGGATGCTGGAGTTGGGTATTCATAGAGGCTTCCACCAAGATTTCAAAGGAAGACCTGGAAGGCCAGACAAAGTGCAGCAGGTTTGGAGTCCCTGAGGGTACCCTTCTGAGAAGTCAAAGTGTGAATATTTGAGGGGAAGTCAAAATTGCAGTGGAGAACCCTGAGGTGAAGAAATGCCAGTACTGTGGGACAGTGTCTTAGGAAAGTTCCAGGAATTGAGCAGAGACAATCCAACAGAAAGGCAACTGGGCTGCAGCCAACAAGGTCACAAGGGCAGAGCTACACATGCCCTTTGGAGAGAATCATATGTCCCAGATGCTGAACATGGAGCTACAGGACTTGTTTGCCCAGCTGGATTTTAGCCTTGCTTTGGTTCTATCCCTTCTTTCTATGTCCCTAATTTTGTGAATGGAAACATTTACTCTGTACCATTATATATTCAATAATTGTAAATTGCTTTAGTTTTACAGGAACTCACTATGAAAGATTGCCTTGAGCCTCAGAGAATGCTTTGGAATTGAACTTTGAGTAATCTTGGAACTATTGAATAAGAGGCCTTTTGGAAATTGAAAAAAATATGTCTTTGCATTTTGAGATGGTTGTGAGCTTTGGGGGGCCATGGGTGGAATTTTATGGTTTGAATATGAGATGTCCCCCAAAAGCTCATATATGAGACAGTGAAAGAAGGTTCAGAAGAGAAATGATTGGATTATAATTTTTTTTAAAAATTTATTTTTGTTTTTAGATGGACAATACTTTTATTTATTTGTCTTTATGTGGTGCTGAGGCTCGAAGCCAGTGCCTGACACATGGTCGGTGAGTGCTCTACACCTGAGCCACAACCCCAGCCCCTGGGTTGAAAGATTCTTGGCTGAATCAGACATTTAATTCCCTTATAGGGATTAACTGAGCAGTAACTGAAGCAGTAGAGTGTGGCTAGAGGAGGGGGAAATAGGGGTATGGCTTTGGGATATATATTTGTATCTGGCATATGGACTCTCTCTTTGAGTCCTTATTATGAAGTGAGCTGCTTCCCTCCATCTCACTTTTTTGCCATGATGTTCTGCCGCACCTTGGGGCCTGCTGTCTCTGTATTGAGACCTCTAAACTGAGAGGACCCAAATAAACATTTTCTTCTCTATAATTGTGCTGGCCATGTCATTTAGACACAGCAGCAAAAAGCTGACTAAAACATAGGGGTTAATTGGGTGGTAACTCTAGGCAGGTAAGTTGTGGCTGGAGGAATTGGGTCTTTGGGGATATGCCTTTGGAGGTTATTTTTTTGTCCCTGGAGAGTGAAGTGATTTCTCCCTCTCTCCTTCCTTGTTTCATGTTTTGAGATGCTTTCCTCCACCACACTCTTCCACTGTGATGTTCTGCCCCATCTTGAGCCCAGGGCAATGGATTTGGTTACTTTTGGACTAAGACTTTTGAGATCATGAGCCCTCAAACAAACTTTTCCTCCTATGATTGTTTTTGTCAGGTCTTTTGTTCAAAATGAAAAAAGCTGAGTAGAAAAAAAGGGAATCGGGGCTGGGGATGTGGCTCAGGCGGTAGTGCGCTCACCTGGCATGCGTGCGGCCCGGGTTCGATCCTCAGCACCACATACCAACAAAGATGTTGTGTCCGCCGAGAACTAAAAAAAATAAATAAATATTAAAAAAAAAGAAAAAGAAAGAAAAAAGGGAATCATCAGTAACACAAATAACTATAATTGTTGGCATGGATATAGGGGGGAATTACAATTTTACATTGTTGATGGGACTGAAAATTAGTACAATCATTTTGAAGATTTTTCAAAGTGCTAAGAAAGGAAACACCAGTTATCCCATTTTTGGGGGTATTTTTCCAAAAGAACTAAAATAGGCATATTATAGGAATACATGCATACTCATAATTATTGCATCCCAAGTCACAAGTGCCAAGTTATAGAACTGTCTACGTGATGGTCAACAGACAAAAATACGAAGGTGTGGTGTATATCAATATGGCTTAGATTTTAGATGCCTCTCAAAAGCTCACGTGTGAAATAATGCAAGAAGATTTAGAGGTGAAATAATTTGGTTATGAGAATATTAAAATAATTATTGCATCAATTAATTAATCCCTGCTAGGAATTAACTTGATGGTAACTGTAGGCAGGTAGAGTGTGACTGGAATAGGCATTTAATTGGGAGCATGCCAGCAATGTATGAGTGTATCTTTTGGGGTTCTCCCAGATTTTGTCCTTTTAGGGTGGAGCTCTTTCTCTCTCTTCTTCCTGGTGCCATGTTCTCAGCATACTTTTCTCTGCTATGCCCTTCTGCCTTGATCCCATGATGTTCTACCTCACCTGGAGCCCTGATCAATGAAGTTGGACATCTATGGACTCTGAAACCATGAGTCCCAAAATAAACTTTTCCACCTCTGTTCTTGTTAGGTATTTTGATCACAGTAATGATAAAGCTTACTAAAGCAGAAATTGGTATTTAGAGGTGGAGTTATTGCTGTGAATAACGAGACTATGTGGTTTAGAAGCTTTTGGATCTTTTTTAATTTGTAGGAGAAATTTTGAGAAGTTTAGCAATGCAAGCTGGGAAAGCTTTAGATAGTTATAAGTAGATATTAATGGTTGATTCTGGTGGGAATTCAGAAGACTGTAATGCTGATAGGACTATAGAGAGTGAGGACTGGGTTCATGAGGTCTAAGTGGAGAAGGAGGCTTCTCTTAAAAGTTAGACTAGAGGTCATTTGTGTTCCATTATTGCTAAGAAGTTGTCTACATTTTGCCCCTGTTCTGAGACTTCCTGTGAAACTGACTTTAAATGTGATGAACTTCTTAATCTCATGGAAGAAATTTCTAGGCAGCATAGCATTCAGGTGGTTGCATGGGTATTACCGCTGGCTTTCAGCCAAGATTATTGTGATAATCAGTAGCAGAAAACAAAAGAGAAAAATTAAAAAAAAACTTGCAGTTTTGCCAGATAATGATGAGAAATATTGGGGCTAATAAATATGTGGCTGTTAAAGATATTACAGCCAATAAAGAAATGCTAAAGCTTTTGCCAAGACACAGTAGGAAAATGACTTGTGGGCATCTCAGAAATTGACAAGATCACACCCATTTCAGGATAAAGTGTTTAAAGGTAAAACTTCCTTTGAGGAGAGACTAGTGTGACACTCTGCACAAAGAAGCCTAGGAAGTGGTTTCACCAGTTTAACTCCTCAGGCATTCAGAGGCAGTTGCATCTGTAGTCCCTGGATGCTTGGCTATGCTGGAGATTTTCGCAAATCTTGGCAAAAACCACATATTGCTGGTTCTGCAGGAATGAAGGATGCTGGAGTTAGGGGATCATGGGGGCTTTCACTGAGATTTCAGTGGAAGGAATAGGAGGCAAAGCAAAATGTCTTAGGGTTGGAGTCCCTGTGGGCTGCCAATAACAGGATGTTGTGAAGATTTGAGAAGAAATCCAGTGCTGCATTGATGACCCTCAAAGTAAGAAATATCAGTACCATAGAATATATCCCAAGGAGAGCTACAGGGATATAGCAGAGACAAGCCACCATAGAGGACATATGGGCTTCAGCTAGCAAGGTTATAGGAGCAGAACTACATATGCCCTATGGAGACAACAGCATTATGCCTTGTATTCCAGATATTGGATGTGGAACTACAAAACATTTTCATCCAGCTGAATTTCAGTCTCAATTGATCCCACCTCTTTTTTCTATGCTTCTATTTTTCCCTTGTGAAATGGAAATTTTTACCCTATACATTTGTATATTGGCCCTATATACTTGCCTTTGAATTTTATAGGAGCTCACATTGAAAGTTTGCCTTGAGTCTCACAAGAGATTTTTGGACTCGGAATTTTGGGCAATCTTGGAAATGTTGAGCCTATGGGAACTCTTGGATATTAACCAAATGTATTTTGTGTTGTGAGCTTTGGTGGCCCAGAGACATAATGTTAGGATTTAGATTTGAGGTGTCCCCAAAAAGCTTATGTGTGAAAAAATGCAAGAGAGTTTAGAGGTAAAATGATAGGGTTATAATAATATCAACATAATCATTGCATTGATTCCCTCATAGAGATTAACTTAGTGGTAACTGTAGGCAGGTAGTATGTGACTGGATTAGATGGTTCATTGAGGGTGTAACTTTGGAGTAGATATTTTGTCCTTGTTCAGCAGAGCTCTCTGTGCTTCTTGGTTGTGTGTTCCCACCTACTTTTCTCCATCACACACTTCCACCATGGAGTTCTGTCTCCCTTGGATCCCAGAGTGATGGAGTTGGCCATTTATGGACTAAATCGTCTGAAACCATAAGCCAACAAATAAACTTTTCCCTTCTAATTGTTCTTGGAAGGTCTTTTGGTAACAGCAATGTAAAAGCTGACTAAAACAATACACAAAGGCATTTTGCTTAGCCATAAGAAAAAATAAAATTATGTCATATTTTGGTAATTAGATGGAACCAAACAATCTTATGCTAAATAAAATAAGACAAAGAAAAAAGTCCAATATATAATATTTTCTATCTGATTAAGAGGGAGAAAGGAGAGAAGGAAATGGGGAATTACTGGAGAAGGATATTTACCAAATTATGTTATGTTGTGTATGGATATACCACAGTTTACAGCTGATTATGATTTATACATAATTGCAATGCACTAATTAAATTATAATAATAATAATTATGATGATTATATAGTAGTAATAGGGAAATCAATAGAGTAAAACAAGAAGGTAGTGAAGGGAGTAGGAGAGGTTAAGAGAAGGTAAAAGGGAATGTGATTGACCAAAATGTTTTATGTGTGTTTGTAAACATGGCAATTTTATCCCATATATGTAATTATAATTCACCAATAAAATGGTATTGTTCTGTACTTATTTATTCTTAACATATTATTACATGTTTGTTTTTTTCTTTTGTATCATGACTATTCTGAATTTTGAATAAAATAGTTTGAAAATTGTTCCCTCCATTTAAAGGTAAAATACTGGTGAATGATTTGATCAAAGTATATTGTTACAGTCCCACCTTATGTACAACTATTATGCACCAATAAAAATGTGGAATAAAGATTAGAAAATGTTTTCTCCTTACTATATTATACAATAATTTTAGAATTTTTAGCCCTAAGTATCCTTTAAATATCTCACAGAATTCGGATGTGAATTCATTTTGCCCTGACTTTTTCTTTATTGAAAGTATTTTCATTACAGCTTCAACCTCTTGTCTTATTATTGGTCTTTTTAGTTTTATATATCCATTTGGTTCAATTTGGATACATTTAATATGTCTGAAAATGTATCCATGTTGTCAAGACCCTCTAATTTACTGGAATATAAGTTTTCAAAATAATTTCTAATGGGAGGGGAAAGATGGTGAAGTTAAAAAATGGGTGCAATTTCCAGTTGCTCCATTGTTCAGGATTCACGGAGCAGAAATGTTGCTTTCCATTGAGGTGGGTGACAGAAGCAATATACCAAAATTCAATATTATAATCATTGATAAACAGGAGATTGGGTGATTTAAACACATGACAGAAAAAATATAACTTAGGAATTCAGTCAATGAAGCCTCAAAGCCAGTTCAGTGCAGAGAAGAGGGACAACCCAGAAAGAGACTAATTCTGTGGAGAATTTGGCTGGAAGAACCATGGAACTTAAGGGGAGCCTGAACTTGAGTTTCCAGAGGCACTATGGTAAGCTGGTGTGTGAGAGGTGTTGCATGCTTTTTGGCTAGACAGCAAAGCTGAAGTGGAACCTATCTCAAAGCAGCAGTGGTGGCTTTCTGTTGTAGGAGCCCAGCATTTTCTAACAAGCATTAGCTGGTTGTCCCTGCATCCACCTGCTGTGAGATCTGATGTCCACCTAGCAGGGTGTGACTGAGGCAGGAACAGAAGTAATTGCACCCAGGGTACCTTGGGCCAAGGTATAGTGTAGTGTGAATTACTTTCCTTTTGGGTTTGTCAGCTTGTCATATTACCTGAAATGAACCCAGAACCTGGACAGGCAGGTACATTTGTGCTTAGGATGTGATCCTGGATGACTACATTTGTGAATGGTGGAGTGTGTGAGACCAATGGAGGGTTGGTCAATTTAAACCAAAAGTGGAGTTCTTGAGAGGTCCCCAAAGATCCAGATGCCCAGCAGGTATCAGTAATTGCCTAAAATAGGGTGGGAGAAGCTATTCTGTCTAAATCAGACATCAACAACAATGCTCTAAAGATCTGTTAGAACTAAACACCAGCACCCATATCCCCATACTTCACATTTAGAACTCTACACCAGACCCACCCTAGAAATACATCTAACTGGTTTGCAAGAACAAAATTCATGTTGTTACTACTCTCCACTCTGTCCTAGCAAAATTGGAAAAATGAAACCTGAGAGCTATTAAAAGCAACTTTGGTTCCAGGTCACTTCATCTGAGTTGCTTAGTGAGCAACTCAAAAAAGGCAGGATTAATAACACATAGCCCTTGATCATTCTAAGTGGTACACATCCCAAGAAGCATTGCAAAGGACAATATGGCATAAGAAGTGAACATCCATTCTTTTGAACAGTATGGACTACCACAGTATGGTGCATATCCCAAGAAGAATTGCAAAGGACAATATGGCATAAAAAGTGAACATTTATTCTTGTCAACAGTATCAGCTACCACAGTGAGACAATCCCTTCAATTTTTATGGGAGATATTTTTTCTCTCTTTTTCATCATGTATGAATGTGGATGTGTATGATTGTGTGTGTGTGTGTTGTAGCTGTGCTGTTCAGTTGATGGATATATCTATTTATCTATTCTCTTCCCATTCATTTTTTCCTCTTTTTTCCCTCACATGATTGTCATTTCATATTGTTTTCTTTAGAGGGGAAGGGTTTTTTTTTGTATATTTCTTTCAGTTTGATTTTTTGGTAATGTTTCCTGTTTTGTTTCTCTTATCACTTCTTTTCTCCCCTCTTTTCTTATCAGTATCCAGATTCCCTGTTTCTCCCTCCCCTTTCATCTCTCATGATTTATTTATTTTATTTATTTTTATTCCTTCTTTATAATCATCCCTTGCTATGTTTCTCATGCTTTCCCTCTGTTTGTCTTTAAATAATTTAAATATTCTTTGCCTTCATACCCATTTTCTTTTCACTTAATGAAGTGTGATTTTACTATCTTTAAGAACTATCTTATTTATATAATTCCTGTACCCAACTTTCATGTTGTGGTTACTAATACGGGGGATGGCACAGTTGACACCTGCTGTATACTTTAATGATAGTTATAGTTTACATATGTTTATTGTTATTGCTGTTGTTAAATGCTGACTGTGTCTCTTTTTGTAGTGATTAATGCTAGACATGGAATAAAATACACTGAACACTTATTATAATGCTATATTGATTACTATTGTTGCTGTTGTTTGTTTCCCTTTCATCTGAGAAAGTCTGGGAAGCTAATGGGAAAAATGAGTTTGCATGGTGAAGACTCCATGACTGAACTATGAACACCACTGACCAAAGTGAGAGCACACATTCCTCTATACACAAACTAACTGAGCTCAATCTTCAACAAGATTTTTATACATATAATAGGGAAGAGAAAACCCCCAAACCAATTACTTAGCCCTGAGGAGAAATGGCAAGAAGGATACTACTCTTGAACATCTACTCCTATATTAAAATCAGAGAAAATTCTAAGGTAATGGATAAGAAAAATCCACAGTTACATCAGCTATATAAGAGTGAATTAAATTAGCATCTCTGAAGCAACCAACCAAAAATTATTGTTGATTGAAACAGGAACTCGTTATTACAATAAGCCTTGTGTTGAATTTAAGATACCAATACACAGGAGTTATTTTAAGAGTCTCACAAAAAGGAAAATGAATGCATCTCAACAGACACACATATCCAACAAATCTGAAAACATGATGAAAATAGGCAAAAAAGGGTCCCACAAAAGTTAAAATCTCTCAACAAAGGAACAAGAAGATAAAAAGGGAATAGAATTCCAGATAAAGATTTTACATAAATTTCTTGCTAAAATAATCAAGGAACTAAAGCAAAAATGTAAGAAATGAATTGAGAGATAAATTATAGGAGAAAAACAGCTAAAATTTTCAATACAGACAGATTATGAAAAAAATGGAACTGTTGAAAATGAAAGACATAATAAATCAAATTAAAAATTCACTTGAAAGTATGACCAACAGATTAGATTATGTAGAAAACAGAACCTCAAACTTCACGAACATGGTATTTGAGCTGGAATACCCAGATCACAGTGAAAGTGAAAAGACTATAATCAGAATATACAAAAAATACAGAACAACAGTATAAAACCAAACTTGAGAGTCATTGGAATAAATAGAGCAATAAAAATATGGGATAATTACTTTAAGATCTTTCAATGAAATGATTGCAGGAAAATTTTGAAAACTTAGGAACAAGATTGACACAACATATAGAATGCATGTAGAGCCCTAAATAAACAAGACAGAAACCCCTAAGACACATAAAAATAAAAATACCTAACAGAGATTAAAGTTAGACTGTTAAAAGTTGTGAGAGAAAAAGTTTCAATTATATTTTGAAGTATTCTATTAAAACTCACTACAGATTTCTCAATTCAGACCCTGAAGATGAGAAAGGCTTGAAAAGAGATGATCTAAGAACTGAAAGAAAGCATGCCGGCTAAAGTTTTTATATACAACAAAGCTACTACACATAATTGAAGTAGAAATAAAAACTTCACACAGTAAGAATAATCTAAAGGTATTCATGACTTTTAAACCTGCACTACATAAAGTACTTAACTATTAAACAAAGAAGAAATGAAGAAACAAACCAGGGCTCCCAACTAAATGAAGCATTCCAGAAGAGCAATTAGGGAAATGAAAATTAAGAATAAATTCTGACTGCAAATATGACTGAAAATAATTATCATCTTTTTATAATAACTCTTATTTAGACAAGTGTGCTGAAATAACCATGTATTCCTATGTCGAGGTTTATCTGGTTCTTACAGTCAAAAAGTGTTTGCTTTATGCAATAAGGTACACTAATTTGGGGAATAAGTGTTTCCTATTATTATATCCTCTTGCTGCATTCTTCTTTTGAAGAGTATGTAGTGTCTTTCAAAAAGAGACAGGTCACTGAACATAAAATCAATCAAATCATTTTGACATATATGATAGCATAAAAATGGACATAGCAGATATCTGAAGGGTATTTTACCCAATAACAGCTAGGTAAACCAGCTGAACATAACCCAATATGTTCAGCAGGTCATGAAAGTTTTTCCACAATAGACCATATTTTAAGACAAAAAACATGTGTTAGTAAATACAAAAAATGATATTACGCCATGCATCTTATCAGATCTTTTTGTATTTTTATTTATTCTTTTTAGTCATATATGACAGTAGAATTTATTTTGATATAATTATACAATGATGGAATATGTCTTATTCTAATTAGAATCCTTTCTTATGGATGTATATGATAGCAGGATTCACTATTTTATATTCATATAAGTATATATGAAAAATATTTCATTTATTCCATTGTTTTTTTCCACTGTCCTTCCTTTTTCTATCACCCTTCCTTCACTTATTCCTTTTTGGCTAGTCTACAGAATATCCAATCAATATCCTCTCCCACCTTATTTTGTTTTAGCATCCACATATCAAAGAAACATTTCAACATTTGCTTTTTTGGGACTGTCTTATTTTACTTAGCATGATAGTCTTCAGATCCATTCACTTACTGGCAAATGTCAATTCCATTCTTCTTTATGGCTGAGTAATATTCCATTGTGGATATATACCACATTTAATTTATCCATTAATTTTTTGAAGGGCACCTAGGTTGGTCCCATAGCTTAGTTATTGTGAATTGAGTTGCTATAAATATTGATGTGGCTGAATTGCTGTAATATGCTGATTTTAAATCCTCCTGTGGGGGGAATATATATATATATATATATATATATATATATATATATATATATATATATATATATATTTTAAAGAGGGGTAATTCCACTTCTAGTTTTTTGAGGCATATTCATACTGATTTCCAGAGTGGTTGTACCAATTTGTAGTCCTACCAGCAATGTCTAAGTGTACCTTTTCCCTTGCATTCTCACCAACATACTTTGTTATTTTGTATTCTTTTTTTGTTACTTGTATTCTTAATAATTACCATTCTGACTGGAGTGAGATGGAATCTCAGTGTAGTTTTAATTTGTATTTCTGTAATTGTGAGAGATATTGTACATTATTTCACATATTCATTGACCATTTATATTTCTTCTCCAGTTAAGTGCCTGTTCAGTTTTTTACACATTCTTTAATTTTTTTTTCTGGTACTAAGTGTTTGAGTTATTTATATATACTAGAGATGAATGCCCTATTTGAGGTGCAGGGAGCAAAAAATTTTTCCATTCTGTAGGTTCTCTCTTCATGATCTTGATTATTTACTTTGCTATAAAGAAGTTTTTAGTTCAAAGCTATCCAATTTATTGATTCTTGAATTTACTTCTTGCACTTTAGGAATTCTGTTAAAGAGGTCAGTTTCTGAGCTAATATGTTGGAGTGTTAGCTTTACATTTTCTTCAGTATATTCACGGCTTTTGGTATAATTTCTAGATCTCTGGTCCACTTGGATTTAAGTTTTGTTCAGGATGATAGATAGTATTATTTTGGGTCTCTTATATCTCCAACAAATTCCATGACTTATTTTTCTATTTCTATGAAGAATCTCATTGAGATTTTGATGGGAATTGTTTTGAGTCTATACAGCACTTTTCATAGTATGGCCAGTTTGACAATATTAATTATACCTATTGAAGAATATGGAAGGTCTATCTGTCTCCTAAAATCTTTCTCATTTTTTTCTATCACATGTTCTGGATTTTTCATTGTGAAGGTCTTTCACCTCTTTTGTTAGATTGACTCCCAAGCATTTTTTTAGTTTATTGTGCATAGGATAGTTTTCCTAATTTCTCTTTCAGCTGATTTATCATTGGTATATAGGAACTGAATTGATTTCTGGGTGTTAATTTTTGTATCATGCTACTTTAATAAATTCATTTATAAATTCTAGAAGTGTTCTGGTGGTTTTTTGGAGGGTCTTATAAATATAGAATCATGTTATCTGCAAATAGAGATAGTTTGACCTCTTCTTTTTCTATTCATATCCCTGTAATTTCTTTCTTTTGCCTAGTCGCTATGGCTAGAGTTTCAAGAAATATGTTAAATAATTGTGGTGAAATTGGGCATTCCTGCCTTGTTCAGTTTTTAAAGGAAATGCCTTCATTTTTCTCCATGTAGAGTGATTTTGACCTTGGCTGTAACATATATAGCTTTTACAATATTGAGGTATGTTCCTACTGTCCCTAGCTTTTCTAGTGTTTTGAACATGACTGGATATTGTATTTTGTCAAAAGCTTTTCCTACATCTATTGGTATAATCTTTTGATTCTTTTCTTTATGTTTATTTATGTGATAAATTATATTTGTTACTTTCCATCTGTTGTATTAGCTTGCATTCCTGGGATGAAAAACAACTATCTGTTAAATAGGTTTTTGCATGCAATTTGCCAGTATTTTATTAAGAATTTGTGCATATGTGTTTATCATTGATATTTGCCTGCAGTTTTCTTTCCTTGATATGTCTGTCTAGACTTGGTATCAGGGTGATACTAGTTTCACAGAATGAGTCTGGAAAGTTTTCTTCTTTTATAAAGGAATAATTTGAGAAGAATTGGTATTAGTTATTCTTTTAGGTCTGGTAGAACTCTGGTGATAATCCATCCAGTTCTAGGCTTTTTTTGGATGTTGTTGGTAGGATTTTTATGGCATCTTCAACTTTATTACTAGAAATTAATCTGTTTAAATTTTCTAGATCCTCCTTTTTCAATTTGTGTAGGTCTCATTTCTCTAGGAATTTGCAATGTCTTTAATATTTTCTATTTTATTGGAGTATATATATATTTTCAAAATATTTTCTTACTATCCTCTCTATTTCAGTAGTGTTTGTGGTGACATATCCTTTCTCATCACAAAATTTGACAATTAGAGTATTTTTTCTCTTTCCTTTGATTGGCTTGGCTAAGGGTTTATCAATTTTGTTAGTTCTTTCAAATAACAAATTTTTTTTAAATTGACATTTTGAATTCTTATTTTAATATAATTAAAAATAATTAATTTTGGATCTGATTTTAATTTTTTCTTGTCTTCTACTGATTTTAGTGTAGGTTTGTTATTCTTTTTCCAGGACCTCAATATATAATATTAGATTATTTATTATTGCTTTGTAACTTTCTTTTATCTTAATCAATGAGCTCAATGATATGAATTTTCCTTTTAGAATTACTTTCCTATTGTTGAAGATATTTTCATATTTTATCTATATTATTATTTACCTATAAGTATATTTTATTTCACCCCTGATCTCATCTGCTATCTATTCATCATTAAACAGTGAATTTTTTAGTCTTTAGGTGTTAGGATAGTTTGAATTTCTTTATCTTGTCATAAATCTAATTTCATCCATTATGATCTGATACAATGCAGAGTATTATCTCTTTTTTTGTACTTGCTAATAGTTGCTTTGTGGCCTAAGATGTGGCATATTTTAGAAATGTTTCCTGTACATTTAAAAAGAAAGTGTATTCAATCATTGATGGATAAATACTCTACATAAGTCCAAACAATTCATTGTATTTTAGTTCCATAGCTTATTTATTAAGTTTTTGCCTAGTATATCTATCTAGTGATGAGAGAGACATAACAAAGTCATCCAGTTTTAGTCTGTCATGATTTCTTTGATTCTTGACATTGAGAAGTTGTTGTTCGATGTACATTTATGCTCCATTGTTTGAAGCATAAATATTTAGAATCATTATTTCCTGTTGTTTTATGGTTCACTTAAGCAGTATAAAGTGGCTTTCTTTTTTTCTTTGGATTAAGTTTGGATCGAAGTCTACTTTATATTATATAAAAATAGAAACCCCTGCTTGCTTTTGAGATCCATGTGAGAGAAAAGTTTTCTTTTCACCCATCTGTTCACCTTCCATCTGTAGAAGTCATTGCTTATGAGGCGAGTCTTTTGGAGACAGCATACTGTTGGGTCTTGTTTTTAAATCCAATCTTCCCCTATGTCTTTTGATTGATGAGTTTAGTCTACTAATATTTAGTATTATTACTGAGAGATGACTTTTATTTCCTGTCATTTTGATTTGTTCTAGTTTGTAAGCTTATTTAGACATTCCTTTGCTTGACTATTATTCTAGTGTAGTTTCTTCTCCTGCTGGTTTTCATTTTTATTATCCATTTATTCTTCATAAAATATCTTATTAAGCAAGCTTTGTAGTGCAGAAATTTTTATAACCTGTATTTATTGTGGAAAAGTTTATTTAATCTTCAATACTGAATCTTAATTTTGTCGAATACTCTTTTTATTTGCTCTTATTAGTTATACATGGCAGTAGAATGTATTTTGACATATTACACATATACAGAATATAACTTCAGATTTTTCTGGCTGTATGTGATGTAGTTACATTGTCATGTAATTATATATGCACATAGGAAAGTAATGTCCAATTCATTCTACTATCTTTTATATTCCCATTTCCCCTCCCTTCACTTCATTCCCCTTTGTCTAAACCAAAGTACACACTCCATTGTGAATTACCATTTGCATATTGGAGAGAACTTCTGGCCTTTGTTTTTTGGGATTGTCGTATTTAATTTAGCATGGCAGTTTTTAATTCTGTCTATTTACTGTAAAATTCATAATTTCATTCTTTGTTAAGGGTTGGTAATATCCCATTGTGTATATACACTATATTTTCTTTATCCATCCATCTATTGTAGGGTACCTAGGTTGGTTCCATAGTTTAGTGACTGAGTTGAGCTGTTATGAACATTGATGCGGCTTATTTTAACTCCTTTAGGTATAAACTTAGAAATTGGATAACTGGGTAAATAGGTGGTTCCATTCCAAGTTTCTGAGGAATCTACATTCTGCTTTTCAGAGTTATTTCACCAATTTGCATTTTCCATCAACAATGTATGTGTGTACATTTTCCCCCACATCCTTATCAACAGTTATTGTTTCTTGTATTCTTGATAATTGCCATTGTGCCTGTGGTGACATAAAACCTCAATAGTTTTAATTTTCATTTCTGTAATTGCTATTAGAAATGTTGAACTTTTTCATGTATTTTGTAACCATTCATATTTCTTCTTCTATGAAATGCCCTTTCAGATCCTTTGCCCATTTATTAATAGGGTTATTTTTGTGTTAACTTTTTTGAGTTATTTATATATCTTAGTGATTAATGAACTATCTGAGATACAGGTGGTAAAATTTTTCTCCTAGTCTGTAAGCTCTCTCTTCACATTATTCATTGTTTCCTTTGCTGTGAACTCTTTGGCTTGATTCCATCCCATTTGTTGATTCTTGATTTTACTTCTTGCACTAGGGAGTCTTCTTAAGGAATTTGTTTTCTAGGCTGACATGATGTACAGTTGCGCCTACTTTTTTTCTATTAGGCATACAGTCTCTCATCAATGCCTAATTCCTTGACCACTTAGAGTTGAGTTTTTTTAAACATTTTTTATTCTAATTTGTTATATATGAAAGCAGAATGAATTACAATTTATATTACACATTTGGACACAATTTTTCATCTCTGGTTGTACACAAAGTAGAGTCATACTATTTGTGTCTTTATTCATGTAATTTATTAGGGTAATTATGTCTATCTCATTTCACCATCTTTTTTATACCTTCAACCCCTCTCTCTTTTCCTTATACCCCTTTGCCATATTGAGAGTTTATCTAGTTCTTCCATGCTCCACCCTCCAAACCCCATTATGAATCAGCATCATTATATCAGAGAAAACATTCAGCATTAGGTTTTTTGGAATTGGCTAACTTCACTTAGCATTATCTTCTCTAACTTCATCCATTTACCTGCAAATGCCATGATTTTATTCCCTTTTACTGCTGAGTAATATTTCATTGTGTACATATGCCACATTATTTTTATCCATTCACCTATTGAAGGACATCTAGGTTGGTTTCACAGTTTAGCTTTTGTAATTTGTGCTGCTATAAACATTGATGTGGCCATGTCCCCATAGTATGCTGTTTTTAAGACCAAAGAGTGGGATAGCTGGGTCAAATGGTGGTTTCAAAGATCCAAGGTCTAGGTTTTCCAAAAAAATCTCCATACTACTTTCCATATTGGCTGCACCATTTTGCAATCCCACCAACAATGTATGAGTATGCCTTCCCCCCCCCCCACATTCTCATCAACATTTATTGTTGCTTGTGTTCTTGATGATTGCCATTTTGACTGGAGTGAGATGAAATCTTAGCATAGTTTTGATTTACTTTTCTCTAATTACTAGTGATGTTGAACAATTTTTTATATAATTGTTGATTGATTGTATATCCTTTTCTGAGAAGTGTCTGTTCAATTCCTTGGCCCATTTATTGATTGGGTTATTTGTTTTTTTTTTTTTTTTGGTGTTAAGATTTTTGAGTGCTTTATATATCCTAAAGATTAGTTGTCTATCTGATGTGCATGTGGTAAAAATTTGCTCCCAAAATGTAGGTTCTCTATTCACCTCACTGATTGTTTCTTTTACTGAAAAGCTTTTTAGTTTGAATCCATCCCATTTATTGATTCTTGATTTTAATTATTGTTCAATTGGAGACTTATTAAGGAAGTTGGGGTCTAATCTGACATGATATCAATTTGGACCTACTTTTTTCATATTAGATGCAGGGTCTCTGGTTTAATACCTAGGTCCTTGATCCACATTGAGTTGAGTTTTGTGCATGGTGAGAGATAGGGATTTAATTTCATTTTGTTGCATATGGATTTCCAACACCATTTGTTGAAGAGGCTATCTTTTCTCTAATGCATTTTTAACAACTTTGTTTAAAATAAGATAACTGTAATTATGTGGGTTAGTCTCTGTGTCCTCTATTCTATACTATTGGTCTACAGCTCTATTTTTGTGCCAATACCATGATCTGTAGTATAGTTTAAGGCCTGGCACAATGATTACATTTGCTTCACTCTTCTTGCTAAGGATTGTTTTAGCTATTCTGGGTCTTTTATTTTTCCAAATGAATATTATGATTGCTTTTTCTATTTCTATGAGGAATTTCATTAAGATTTTGACTGTAATTTCATTAAATCTATATAGTGCTTTTGGTAGTATGGTCATTTTGACAATATTAATTCTGCCTATTCAAGAGTATGGGCAATCTTTCCATCTTCTAAGGTCTTCTCTAATTTCTTTCTTTAGCATTCTATAGATTTTGTTGTAGAGGCCTTTCACCTCTTTCGTTAAATTGATTCCCAAGAGTTTATTTATTTATCTATTTTTTCATGTTTTGTAAATGGGGTAGTTTCCTTATTTCCAGTTTAGAGGATTTGTCACTGATATACAGAAATTACTTTGATTTATGGGTGTCATTTTTATACACTGCTACTTTGCTGAATTTATTTTCTAGTTCTAGAAGTATTCTGGTAGAATTTTTTTTGGGTCTTCTTTGTATATAATTATATCATTGGCAAATAGTGCTAATTTCAGTTCTTTGTTTCCTGTCCATATCCTTTTTTTTTCTTTTTCTTTTTTTATTGGTTGTTCAAAACATTACATAGTTCTTGATATATCATATTTCACACTTTGATTCAAGTGGGTTATGAACTCCCATTTTTACCCCGTATACAGATTGCAGAATCACATCAGTTACACTTCCATTGATTTACATATTGACATACTCATGTCTGTTGTATTCTGCTGCCTTTCCTATCCTCTACTATCCCCCTCCCCTCCCCTCCCCTCCCCTCTTCTCTCTCTACCCCCTCTACTGTAATTCATTTCTCCCCCTTGTATTATTTTTCCCTTTTCCCTCACTTCCTCTTGTATGTAATTTTGTATAACTCTGAGGGTCTCCTTCCATTTACATGCAATTTCCCTTCTCTCTCCCTTTCCCTCCCACCTCTCATCCCTGTTTAATGTTAGTCTTCTTCTCATGCTCTTCTTCCCTACTCTGTTCTTAGTTACTCTCCTTATATCAAAGAAGACATTTGGCATTTGTTTTTTAGGGATTGGCTAGCTTCACTTAGCATAATCTGCTCTAATGCCATCCATTTCCCTCCAAATTCTATGATTTTGTCATTTTTTAATGCAGAGTAATACTCCATTGTGTATAAATGCCACATTTTTTTTTTATCCGTTCGTCTATTGAAGGGCGTCTAGGTTGCTTCCACAGTCTTGCTATTGTGAATTGTGCTGCTATGAACATCCATGTAGCAGTGTCCCTGTAGCATGCTCTTTTTAGGTCTTTAGGGAATAGACCCAGAAGGGGAATAGCTGGGTCAACTGGTGGTTCCATTCCCAGCTTTCCAAGAAATCTCCATACTGCTTTCCAAATTGGCTGCACCAATTTGCAGTCCCACCAACAATGTACAAGTGTACACTTTTCCCCACATCCTCACCAGCACTTGTTGTTGTTTGACTTCCTAATGGCTGCCAATCTTACTGGAGTGAGATGGTATCTTAGGGTGGTTTTGATTTGCATTTCTCTGACTGCTAGAGATGGTGAGCATTTTTTCATGTACTTGTTGATTGATTGTATGTCCTCCTCTGAGAAGTGTCTGTTCAGATCCTTGGCCCATTTGTTGATTGGGTTATTTGTTATCTTATTGTCTAATTTTTTGAGTTCTTTATATACTCTGGATATTAGGGCTCTATCTGAAGTGTGAGGAGTAAAGCTTTGTTCCCAGGATGTAGGCTCCCTATTTACCTCTCTTATTGTTTCTTTTGCTGAGAAAAAACTTTTTAGTTTGAATAAGTCCCATTTGTTGATTCTAGATATTAACTCTTGTGCTATGGGTGTCCTATTGAGGATTTTGGAGCCTGACCCCACAGTATGTAGGTCATAGCCAACTTTTTCTTCTATCAGATGCTGAGTCTCTGATTTGATATCAAGCTCCTTGATCCATTTTGAGTTAACTTTTGTGCATGGTGAGAGAAAGGGATTCAGTTTAATTTTGTTGCATATGGATTTCCAGTTTTCCCAGCACCATTTGTTGAAGATGCTATCCTTCCTCCATTGCATGCTTTTAGCCCCTTTATCAAATATAAGAAAGTTGTAGTTTTGTGGGTTAGTTTCTGTGTCCTCTATTCTGTACCATTGGTCCACCCACCTGTTTTGGTACCAGTACCATGCTGTTTTTGTTATTATTGCTCTGTAGTATAGTTTGAAGTCTGGTATCACTATACCACCTGATTCACACTTCCTGCTTAGCATTGTTTTTGCTATTCTGGGTCTTTTATTTTTCCATATGAATTTCATGATTGCTTTCTCTATTTCTACAAGAAATGCCATTGGGATTTTGATTGGCATTGCATTAAACCTATAGAGAACTTTTGGTAATATCGCCATTTTGATGATGTCAGTTCTGCCTATCCATGAACAGGGTATATTTTTCCAACTTCTAAGATCTTCTTCAATTTCTCTCTTTAGGGTTCTGTAGTTTTCATTGTATAAGTCTTTCACCTCTTTTGTTAGTTTGATTCCCAAGTATTTTATTATTTTTGAGGATATTGTGAATGGAGTGGTTAACCTCATTTCCATTTCAGAGGATTTGTCACTGATATACAGGAATGCCTTTGATTTATGCGTGTTGATTTTATATCCTGCCACATTGCTGAATTCATTTATTAGCTCTAATAGTTTCTTTGTATACCCTTTTGGGTCTGCTAGGTATAGAATCATGTCATCTGCAAATAGTGATAATTTAAGTTCTTCTTTTCCTATTTTTATGCCTTTAATTTATTTCGTCTGTCTAATTGCTCTGGCCAGTGTTTCAAGAACTATGTTGAACAGAAGTGGTGAGAGAGGGCATCCCTGTCTTGTTCCAGATTTTAGAGGGAATGCCTTCAATTTTTCTCCATTCAGAATGATGCTAGCCTGAGGCTTAGCATAGATTGCTTTTACAATGTTGAGGTATGTTCCTGTTATCCCTAGTTTTTCGAGAGTTTTGAACATAAAGGGATGCTGTACTTTGTCGAATGCTTTTTCTGCATCTATCAAGATGACCATATGGTTCTTATTTTTATGTCTATTGATGTGGTGAATAACATTTATTGATTTCCATATATTGAACCAGCCTTGCATCCCAGGAATGAATCCTACTTGATCATGGTGCACAATTTTTTTAATATGTTTTTGTATCCAATTCGCCAGAATTTTATTGAGGATTTTTTCATCTAGGTTCATTAGAGATATAGGTATGTAGTTTTCTTTCTTTGAAGTGTCTTCGTCTGGTTTAGGAATCAGGGTGATGTTGGCCTCGTAGAATGAATTTGGAAGTTCTCCCTCTTTTTCTATTTCCTGAAATAGATGGAAAAGTATTGGTATTAGTTCCTCTTTAAAGGTTTTGTAAAACTCTGCTGTATACCCATCCGGTCCTGGGCTTTTCTTAGTTGGTAATCTTTTGATGGTTTCTTCTATTTCCTCAACTGATATTGGTCTGTTTTGGTTGTCTATATCCTCCTGACTCAATCTGGGCAGATCATATGACTTAAGAAATTTATCGATGCCTTCACTATCTTCTATTTTATTGGAGTATAAGGATTCAAAATAATTTCTGATTATCTTCTGTATTTCTGAAGTGTCTGTTGTGATATTGCCTTTTTCATCCTGTATGCTAGTAATTTGAGTTCTCTCTCTTCTTCTCTTTGTTAGCATGGCTAAGGGTCTGTCAATCTTATTTATTTTTTCAAAGAACCAACTTTTAGTTTTATCAATTTTTTCAATTGTTTCTTTTGTTTCGATTTCATTAATTTCAGCTCTGATTTTAATTATTTCTTGCCTTCTACTTCTTTTGCTGTTGTTTTGCTCTTCTTTTTCTAGGATTTTGAGATGAAGTATGAGATCATTTATTTGTTGGTTTTTTCTTTTTTTAAGGAATGAACTCCTAGCAATGAATTTTCCTCTTAGAACTGCTTTCAATGTGTCCCATAGATTCCGATATGTTGTGTCTGTGTTTTCATTTATCTCTAAGAATTTTTTAATTTCCTCCTTGATGTCTTCTGTAACCCATTGATCATTCAGTAACCTATTGTTCATTCTCCAAGTGATGCATGATTTTTCCTTCCTTCTTTTATCGTTGATTTTCAGTTTCATTCTGTTATAATCATATAAGATGCATGGTATTATCTCTACTCCTTTATATTGTCTAAGAGTTGCCCTGTGACATAATATATGATCTATTTTTGAGAAGGATCCATGTGCTGCTGAGAAAAAAGTGTAACTGCTTGATGTTGGGTGGTATATTCTATATATGTCAATTAAGTCTAGGTTATTAATTGTGTTATTGAGTTCTATAGTTTCCTTATTCAACTTTTGTTTGGAAGATCTGTCCAGTGGTGAGAGAGGAGTGTTGAAGTCTCCCATGATTACTGTATGGTGGTCTATTAGACTCTTGAACTTGAGAAGAGTTTGTTTGATGAACATAGCTGCACCATTGTTTGGTGCATATATATTTATGATTGTTATGTCTTGTTGGTGTATGGTTCCCTTGAGCAGTATGTAGTGTCCCTCTTTATCCCTTTTGATTAACTTTGGCTTGAAATCTATTTTATTTGATATGAGTATGGACACTCCTGCTTGTTTCCAAAGTCCATATGAGTGATATGATTTTTCCCAACCTTCAGTCTATGTATGTCTTTTCCTATCAAATGCGTCTCCTGTAGGCAGCATATTGTTGGGTCATGTTTTGTGATCCATTCTACTAGCCTGTGTCTCTTAATTGGTGAGTTTAAGCCATTAACATTTAGGGTTATTATTGAGATATGGGTTATCCTTCCAGCCATATTTGTTAATTTATGTTACTGAATATGGTTTGTTTTCCTCTTTGATTATTCTCCCCCCTTTACTGTCCTACCTCCCACTGTTGGTTTTCTTTGTTATTTTCCATTTCCTCTTCCTGTAATGTTTTGCCGAGGATTTTTTGGAGAGATGGTTTTCTAGGTGCAAATTCTTTTAACTTTTGTTTATCGTGGAAGGTTTTAATTTCATCTTCCATCCTGAAGCTTAATTTTGCTGGATACACAATTCTTGGTTGGAACCCATTTTCTTTCAGTGTTTGAAATATGTTATTCCAGGATCTTCTAGCTTTCAAAGTCTGTGTTGAGAGATCAGCTGTTATCCTGATTGGTTTACCCCTAAATTTAATCTGATTCCTTTCTCTTGTAGCTTTTAAAATTCTCTCCTTATTCTGTATGTTGGGCATCTTCATTATAATGTGTCTAGGTGTGGATCTCTTATGATTTTGCACATTCGGCATCCTGTAGGCTTCTAGGATTTGGGATTCTGTCTAGTTCTTCAAGTCTGGGAAGTTTTCTCAAATTATTTCATTGAATAGATTGCTCATTCCTTTGGTTTGGACCTCTATACCTTCCTGTATCCCAATGACTCTTAAGTTTCATCTCTTTATGTTATCCCATATTTCTCGGATGTTCTTCTCATGGTTTCTTAACAGTCTTGCTGAGCTGTCTATGTTCTTTTCAAGTTGAAATACTTTGTCTTCATTGTCTGATGTTCTATCTTCTAAGTGTTCTACTCTGCTGGTAGTATTCTCAATTGAGTTTTTAAGTTGGTTTATTGCTTCCTGCATTTCTAGGATTTCTGTTTGTTTGTTTTTTATAACCTCTATCTCCCTGTATAGTTGATCTTTTGCTTCCTGGGTTTGTTTATATAATTCATTGTTGAAGTGATCTTTCATTGTCTGATTTTGCTGTCTAATGTCTTCCTTGAGACTCCAGATCATCTGAAGCATGTATATCCTGAATTCTTTATCTGACATTCCATCTGCTGCAGATATTACCTCTTCTAACGTTGAGTTGACCTGCATTGCTTGTGGTCCTTTCTTTCCTTGTCTCTTCATACTGTTCGCATTTCTTTCTGCTTGCTGAAACTGTTGTGTTATTGAATTTTCCCCCTATATATTTGTATTACTCTTGTATAGTTGCAAAGTTTCCCGCACAGGCGCGGGCAGGGCCTCTGCTCCTCCTCCAATTGGGGCAATGTGCCTACCACACCGGCAGGCCGCTGGTCCTGTTCTGCCGGTTGGTAGCACGTGTGCCTACCTTGTAGGTGTGGGCGGCGGCTCTGCCCCTCTGCGGGCCGCTGGGCCTGTCCTGTCAGTTGTCGCAGTTCCGCCTACTTTGCAGGCGCGGGCAGCGGCTCTGCCCCTCTGAAGGCCGCTGGGCCTGTTCTGCTGGTGGGTTGCAGGTTCACCTACCTTGCAGGCGCCGGTGGTGGCTCTGCCCCTCCGCGGGTTGCTGGGCCTGTTCTGCCGGTGGGTCACAGGTCCACCTACCTTTCAGGCACGGGAGGCGGCTCTGCCCTTCTGCAGGCCACTGGGACTGTTCTGTTTGTGGGTCGCAGGTCCGCCTACCTTGTAGGCAAGTGGGGTGGCTCTGCCCCTCTGCGGGTTCCTGGGCCTATTCTGCCGGTGGGTCGCAGGTCCGCCTACCTTGCAGGTGTGGTTGGCAGCTCTGTCCCTCCGTGGGCCACAGGGCCTGTTCTGTCGGTGGTCACAGTTCCGCCTATGTTGCAGGCGCAGGGGGTGGGGGCAGCTCTGCCCCTTAGCAGGCCGCTGGGCCTATTCTGCAGGTGGTTCGCAGGTCCGCCTACCTTGCAGGTGCGTGGGGCGGCTCTGCCACTCCACAGGTTGCTGGGCCTACTCTGCTGGTGGGTTGTAGGTCCGCCTACTTTGCAGGTGTGGTTGGCAGCTCTGTCCCTCCGCGGGCCACAGGGCCTGTTCTGTCGGTGGTCACAGTTCCGCCTATGTTGCAGGCACAGGGGGTGGGAGTGGCTCTGCCCCTCAGCAGGCCGCTGGGCCTATTCTGCAGGTGGGTCGCAGGTCCGCCTACCTTGCTGGCATGGGGGGAGGGGGCAGGTCTGTCCCTCAGCAGGCCACTGGGCCTGTTCTGCTGGTGGGTCGCAGGTCTGCCACTCCCAGGTTGCTGGGCGTGACCTGCCGGTGGGTCGCGGGTCCGCCTACCTTGCAGGTGCGGGGGGAGGGCGCGCCTCTGCCCTTCAGCAGGCCACTGGGCCTGATCTGCTGGTGGGTCGCGGGTCCGCCTACTTTGTAGGTGCAGGGGGGAGGGGGCGGCTCTGCCCCTCAGCAGGCCGCTGGGCCTGATCTGCTGGTGGGTTGCCCTGTCCATATCCTTTTAATTTCTTTCTTCTGTCTTATTGTTCTGTCCAGTGTTTGGATAACTATGTTAAATAGAAGTGGTGAAAGAGGGCATCCCTGTCTTCTTCGAGTTTTTAGAGGGAATGCTTTCAATATCTCTCCATTTAGAATGATGTTGGCCTGGGGCTTAGCATAGATATCCTTTAGGATGTTGAGACACATTTCTGTTATCTCTAGTTTTTCTAATGTTTTGAATATAAATGGATGCTGTATTTTGTTGAGTCCTTTTCTCTGCATCTATTGAGATGACCACATATGATTCTTACCTTTAAGTCTATTGATGTAATAAGTTACATTTATTGATTTTCATATGTTGAAAAAACCTTGCATCCCTGGGATGAACTCCATTTGATCATGGTGCACAATCTTTTTTGATTTGTTTTTGTATTTGATTTGCCAGAATTTTATTGAGAATTTTTACATCTATGTTCATACTGGTCTCAAGTTTTCTTTCTTTCATGTGTCTTTGCCTGTTTTTGGAATTAGGGAAAAATTGGCCTCATAGAATGAGTTTGGAAGTGCTCTCTCTTTTTCTATTTTACAAAATAATTTGTAGAGTATTGGTATTAATTCTTCTTTAAAGGTCTTATAGAACTCAGCTGTGTATCTATCTGGTCCTTGGCTTTTCTTAATTAGTAGGCTTCTGATGGCATTCTGTTTCATTGCTTAAAATTGATCTGTTTAAATTTTATATATCATATTAATTAAATTTGGGCAAATCATATGACTCTAGAAATTTGTCAACGACTTTGATATTTAATATGTTGGTGATTCTTTCAATTGAACTTTTAACATTTTGGTTTGTTTGGTGGACTGTTTCTTTCATTTCCAGGATTTCTGTGTTTTTTTGTAACCTGTATCTCCCTATTGAAGTAATCTTTTGCTTCCTGTATTTGCTTATGTAGCTCTTTATAGAAATGATATTTTGTTGCCTGTATTTGCTTTCTTATATCATCCTTTAATTCACAGAACATTTTGATTATATACATTCTAAACTCCTTCTCTGTAATTTCATCTTCTGTGTTGGCCTTAATTTGTTTGTGGCAATTTCTTCCCTTATCTTTTCATGTTGATTGTGTGATTTCACTTTTAGCACTATGGATTCAAGGCTTTACCATTTTTACCCTATAGGCTTATAGTGCCACTGATGGTTCCAATACCTCTCCTTGAGGGCAAGAACAATGTTAGCAGATCCAAACATAAATAATATGCAACATTAAATCAAATGGTTGCTATGAAGATGTTCACCATTTGATCACAACCTACAGAAATGTTGAATTCAATTATTATCTTCAATATAATCAGTGGCTTTGCAAAAGTGTTTACAGTTTGTGGTGGAGGACAGAGAACTAGGGGTGAAGTGTAGGGTGATATGCTGAGGAGGTAGGAGGTGAGGATATAGAGTTATTATATCTTAGGAGGTGTGAAAGAGGAATCTAAAGAAGGTTAATGGCAGGATAAGGGAGAGGAAGTAATTTTGGATAGACAATGTAGTGGGAAGACAGTATAGTATGTAAAATAAACACACATCTATATTAAGAAAAAAATTAAAAAATGTGAAAATAGTAAAAATGGGAGAAAGAAGAATATAATACACAAGTATAAATATACTATTCAGACACCCCAGCCCTCAGTATTCTAATTCATACAAAGTACTTGGTTTCACATAGGCTGGGGATGTGAGGGAGGAATAATAGAAAGGAAGAAGAAGAAGAAAATAATCTCAAAGGAAGAACAAGGATTGTTTTAGTTGGAGATCTGTCTCTTTACTCTTTCCCTTCTCATCCAACAGGTGTGGCTGTCTATCGTTAGCTGGTATATCTGTTTTCAGAATGGTGAATGTTACCAGGGTGAGAGGATTGGTCTTGGGTGCAGGGCACCTGGAAGTGAAATATTTCTTTGAATTTTTGTTCAGGGTGTCTGATCATCTTTTCTCCAGGTTTGATTTTATTTTCACAATTTTATATTTTATCTTCATTGCCTGAAACTCTGTCATCCAAGGAGTCCAGTCTATTGACCTTGCTTTCCTTTTAGTTTTTAATTTGGTTTGTTGATTTCTTCTGCTTCATTTTTAAATCTCTATCACATTATTCAAGTGATATTTCACTTTCTATATTTTTCCTCTGATTTTTTCACCTTACATTGTTTTTACTTTATAAATTTGTTTAACTACATGCATTTCAAACTCCTTCTCTGACATTTCTTCCACTGTGGCATCAATGGATTCTGTTATTGGAACATTTTGGTTTGTTTGGGACAATTTGTTTCTTTGCTTTTTCATGTTCTTTTTTAGTCTATCTATCTACAGTGTGCATCTGAACCCACTGTGGGCTTATAGTGTCCCTAAAGTTTTCTGGCACCACATCTTTCAGGGGGAGACAAATAATAACAATATATAGCCTTAAACCAAATAACTTCTAAGATGTTTAAAGTTTTGTTGCAATAAACAGAAATTTTATGTTCAGTTATTGACTATATTAAAAACCATAAGTTTGCAAAAAGGTTTACAATTTCAAATGGATAACAAGGAGACAACAGAAGTGGTATAGGATGTGAGACACCAAGAGTTCTGCCTCCAGGATTAACCCTCTTACCCTAACAACCCTGCCCTTAGTGTAGAGCAATCATTACACCGCAGACCTAAAACTGGAGAATGGACGCTGAAAATCTTTTGATCTTCAAGGGAAATAATCCAACTTCATTGTTTGTGGTGATAAGTTTCCTTGCTTTTTCATGTTTGTGTGTCTACCCATCTAATCATTTGGGTCTGAGGCAGTAGAGTTTCTACCCCTTTGGACTGTATAATGTCCCTAAATGTTTCCAAAATCTCATTGTTCAGGATAATAATCCAATAACAACCAATCCAAATAATAGACAGTATTAAATGAAGTAGTTTCTAGTATGATGTCTACAATGTTAATTTTCACAATAAATACAAGTGGTGTGATCAGTTGTTGCCTAGAAAAAAAGCAGTACATTTACAAATGTGATTATAATTTCAAATGTTGAACATAGAGGCAACAGATGTGATATAGGATGTGATGATTATGAGGGAGGAGGAGAGGAGTTATAAGTAAAGAATTAAAGGAAGAGTGAAAGAATAATAGAGATTGGCTGTTAGCAGAAGAAAAGAGAGAAAGAGAATCAAGAGAAAAAGTGGTGGGAGAAAAATATATATTTATAAAAGTTAAAATTTAAAAAATTAAACATTAAAATTAAAAAATACAAAAAATACTGAAATATATACTAATCATTCATTCTTAAACTCAAGAAAACTGATCTATGATAAATAATTGGATTAAAAAATGCTAGAATTGAGTAAAAAAATAGATGAGTATGTATAAGTGTTCATGAACAGTTGTAGGCTTGGGTATGCTCAAGATTCCTTGCTGAATGCCAATTGGTCTGGCAATTTTAAATCAGTGCACCTCCATGGCCTAGCAAATGCCAGTCTATGCTGGAAGATTGTAAACCAGGAAGCTCCTTTGAGTTCTACTCATGTGGGATAGGGGCCAATTCTTAGTCCACTATGTTGCCTGCAGACCCCACAATTCCTTGTCTCTGATTCAGTCTCCAAACTCAATCTCTTCTGACCCTTCCCTTTTTAATTAGTAGTCAGGCACTTCTCTTCCTGCTGGTCCTGCAAATAGCCAATTTGGAAGTGGAGGGGAAGGTTGGGTGGGGTTCCAGGACTACTATTGCCCTGTGTAAATCTCTCTGTACACTTAATTTTCTCCTAGTCACTTAGTAACACTCTGTCACCCAGAATGGGTTTGCCCAACTTGGTTTTTGGGCCTGACTTAGATCTGCTAGAAATTGGTTCCTTTGGCCACTGGTCCCCATGCTGCAGCTTTAAAATGGTTTCTTTCTCTGTCCTCTGCATACCACTGGGAGAGATATGGTTTCCATTACGTACAAGGATATTGTGTCTTTGATCTCTGAACTCTCCATACCCTGACATTCCTCAGAAATATGGGACAGTATTAAAGGGCCAAACCATTGAGGTTCTGTTAATTCCCTTATTGCTTTATTGTGTTTGCAGAGAGACTGTTTTCACTTGTGCCTCCAGCTGCTGTCATGGCTGTGGTGCTGGTAATTTCTTTCTTATTTTATTATATTAGATCTATTGTGTCCTTGATATGTTTTTATTGCCCAGTTTTAAATTCCAGGAAGGCTCCCTCTAATTTTTGTGTGCTCACTCACCTTGCTGAAAATCTGGCTGTTTTTCTTGGTTTCATGCCACAGAGCAGCTAGGAAAGTGAACTCTCTATTCTTCCATCTTTCTCTCTCCTGGATGTAGTATTTTTGGTTGGCATCATTTTCTTTCTGTCAAAACTTGGTATATATTATTTAAAGACCTGATACCTTTTGGAGTCTGGGTTGAAAAATCGGCTAGGATGGTTTCATTTAACTCTAAATGTGACCTGTCATTTTTCTTTAGTGGCTGTCAAAATTTGATCCTTATTCTCTATGTTAGGAATTTTATTAATAATGTACCTTGGAATGGGTCTGTTGTAATTTAGTACATTTAGAGTCCTGTATGCCTCCTGTATTTGATTTTCCATTTCATTATTAAGGTTTTAAAAATTTTCTGTTGTTATTTCATTGAAAACTGTGCATTCCTTTAGTTTGTGCTTTAAGGACTTCATCTAACACCATGAGTCTTAGATTTGGTCTTTTAATACTGTCCCATATTTCTTGAAATTTCTGTTCATGGTCTCTTAACATCTTTTCTTCATGATCAACTTTATTTTCAAGATTATATACTTTGGTCTCATTGCCTGAAATTCTATAATTCAAGTGATCTAATCTATTGGTTATGATTTCTAATGAATTTTTAATTTGGTTTATTTATTTCTTCATTTTGAGGATTCTCAGTTGATTCATCTTCATGATCTCTATCCCCTTTTGATGTAATCTTTAACTTCCTGTATATTCTCTCTGATTTTACTCATCACATCATCTTTTACCTTATAGATTAGCTTAATGATAATCTTACTAAATTACTTCACTGATATTTCCTCCACTGTGGTGTCAATAGAGTGTCTTATTCAGGCATTCTGGGTTGTTTGAAATGATTTGTTTCCTTAATTTTTTATAATGTTTGTGTGTCTATCTCTCTGAATGGATCTAAATCATCAGAATTTCTATCCCATGAATTTACAGTGGTCCTGTTTGTTTCCAGTACTTCAGAGATTGGGTGTGTGTGTGTGTGTGTGTGTGTGTGTGTGTCAAATAAGAATAACCTATATAAACAATATATAGCAATAAACTAAGTACTTTTCCCCTATTATCTATAATGTTAATTGGTGTAATAAGCATAATTGATAGGATCATCAGATTTCTCCCATAAGAACAGCAAGCTATAGGATCTGGGGTTGTGGCTCAGTCGTGGAGTGCTTGGTTAGTATAGATGAGGCACTGGGTTCAATCGTCAGCACCACATAAAAATAAATAAATGTTAAATTCTAAAAAAAGAAAAATGAAAAACAAAGGAAAGCTCGCTATAATGTGTTAATTATGGCATAAAATCAAACAACAGGCTTTACCTTTGATTTTCATAGTATTCATTAGTCATGGGATCTGGCATTTTATCAACCAATTAGGGCTTAGAGATATGAAGAATAGAGTTTACTAATAGGAAAGATGAAGAGAAAGGGGGATAAAATGGTGTTCAATTATAGTAAGTAAATGGAAAATACAAAAGTGATGTACAATGTGATATCTATGAGGAGGCAGGCGAAAATATAAGTAAGAACTTAAAAGAGTGACAGAGAAAGCAATAGAATTTCACTGTTATTAAGAGAAAAAGGAGAAAGAGAAAGGATGGAAATAGAATGGTGAAGAAAATACAGAAAAACTCTAAATATATTAATCAAAAACCTGAACCCTCAGCAGATAGGTCAAGAGAAAATAACTATCTTCAAAAATGCTAGAAATGAGAAAACATAAACAAATATGAAATGTATAAACTTAAATGGATTGTTTAGCTCACTATTTTATTTTCTAAAAAAGCAATATTGGTGAAAAACTAAAGCATTATTTCCATTGTGGTGGACAAAAGTGTCAATGAGACTATATGTTTCCTTTCTGTTTTCAACTGTCTTTCTTTCCATTTCTGTTTCTTCTTGAGGTATGTGCTGGGCATAAGATTAGAAGTCATGGGTTGCCAAATCTTTTCTTTATATTGTGTTGCTCACCAAGATGCCATTTGGTGTTCAGAAACATCTGCTTCCTTTTGGGTGGTAAGATAAAGTTTGTGATGGTAAATACTGTCAGTTCCTTTGCAGTGTGAGTCACAGCTTGGTTCTGAGATGATTTCAGGCAGGTGAAGCTTTTAGGGTAGGGATTTAGCTTAGTAAGGCCACATATGTTTTTTGAAAAGCCAGTTATCTGAAGAATATTAAATAAATGCACATTTAGAACCCATAAAATGTCTAACTATGCATTAATTCTACCACAAGAGTATTCCCAGGGATCCACTTGTAAGATGGGGGAGCCACCCTTATGCCACTTCTATTGCTCACAGGTACCACCATTTCATGGTCTCTTAGGGTTCATCCCCAAGTGAAGTCACATTCATAAACTCAGGTTTATGTGTTCTTTCATGCCTCCTGGGGTCAGTTGTCAAGTATGGACACACCTAATTCAGATTACTGATCATCTGCAGCTGGTCATGCAATCAGACTCAAACAGGAGAGTGAGCTGAATTCTCTCCAGGCTCCCCAATTTTTATTTTCCCAAGCAAAATAATCTTTATTCCTAATTTTCTCTGAGTGTTGGTAAGCTCAGGTTAAATCATGTGGCTGGTCTCTGCCTATAATGTGTATCAAAGCTAGCCCCATTCTCCTACCTCCAAGTTATGGGTTACTCTAACCTGCCTATTGCCACAGTGCAGTTGGCCTAAAATGACTCCTGCCTCAGCTCTTGATAGACAATTATTAATCATGATGTATCATTTGTATTGTTGTATCCAACAGCCTCTGATTGGCCTAGAAGGGGCTGCTTCTCTTGTCTCAGGATTTTCCATGCTAAGAATGTCCATTTTATTTCTTGAGTGTTTCTATTCTTGTGTGCTAGTTGTCCTGCTCCCACCAGCAGCACAGCTCTATTTTTGTTCCTTTTCCTTGTTTAATATATGCAAAGTTTCCAAGTCTCTAAGGCATTCAGGTTGTCTAGTATTGAGTTGTATTGAAATGTCTCTTTCACTCACCTCACAGAGAGGCAATATTTCTGCTGCTTAAATAGCAATTTGACGAACTATGAGAAAAACTGTTTTTCTTTAGTTTGCCATCTTCCTCTGGAATAAAATTTTTTAATGCAATTTGCTTCTTGTGCTTTAAGAGTCTTGTTAAGCAATTAAGTTCCTAAGATAACGTGGTAAAATTTTATGCTTACCTTTTATTTTATTAGAAGCAGAGTTTTAGTGCCTAAGTGTCAGATCTATTTTGAGTTGAGTTTTGTGCAGGGTGAGAAATATGAGCATGGAAGATCTTTCAAGAATCAATAACTGGGATGGATTCTAACTAAAAAAAATTCTCACCAAAAGAAATGATCAGTAACATGAAAAGAGAGCCTACATAATGGAGAAAATATTTACAACATGGTCTTCTGATACAACATTAATCTCCAGGATGTATAAACAATTCAAAGAACTCAAAACCCAAAACCAAATAATCCAATAAATAAATGGGCTAAGGAACTAACCAGACTCTTTACAGAAGAAGAAATACAGTTGTTCAATCAACAAATAAATGTAAAGCATCTCTAGTAATTAGAAAAATTCAAATCAAATCTACTCTAAGATTTTATCTCATTACAGTCAGAATGGCAATTATCAAGAATAGAAGCAACAATAAATGTTGGTGAGGATGTGGGGGATAGTACACTCTCATTGCTGGTGGAACTGAAAATTGTGCAACCACTCTGGAAAGCAGTATGATGCTTAGTGAAGCTAGCCAATCCCTAAAAAACAAATACCAAATGTCTTCTTTGATATAATGAGAGCAACTAAGAATAGAGCAGGGAGGAAGTGCAGGAAGAAAAGATTAACATTAAACAGAGACATGAAGGGGGAGGGAAAGGGAGAGAAAAGGGGAATTGCATGGAAATGGAGGGAGACTCTCATTGTTATACAAAATTACATATAAGAGGCTGTGAGGGGAATGGGAAAATAAACAAGGAGAGAAATGAATTACAGTAGATGGGGTAGATAGAGAAGAGGGGAGGGAAGGGGGGATAGTATAGGATAGGAAAGGTAGCAGAATACAACAGTTACTAGTAAGGCATTATGTAAAAATGTGGATGTGTAACTGATATGATTTTGCAATCTGTGTTTGGGGTAAAAATGTGAGTTCATAACTAACTTGAAGCTTATGTATGAAATATGATATGTCAAGAGCTTTGTAATGTTTTGAACAACCAATAAAAAATTGATTTTTTCCTTTACTGTAAAAAAAAAAAACTTGGAATGAAACCACCATTTGATCCAGCTGTTTAACTCCCAAATTTATACCCAAAGGACTTAAAATCAGCATACTAGAGTGATGTAGCCACAACAATGTTTATAGTAGCTCAATTCATAGTCACTAAAGTATGGAACCAACCTAGGTGTTCTTCAACAGATAAATGGATAAAGAAAATGTGGCATATATACATAATAGAATATTACTCAGCTTTAAAGAATAATGAAATTATTGCATTTTCCAGTTCATATATGGAGCTGGTATTCATCATGCTAAGGCAGTTAGGAAAAAATCCAGAAAAACCAAAGGCTGAATTTTTTTTTCCTGATATGTGGATGGTAATTCCTAATAAGCTGTGGGGATAGGGAAGAATAGAGGTACTTTGGATTAGGCAGATGGGAGTGAAGGAAAGGAGTGGTACAAGGGCATAAAGAATAGTAGAATGAATTGGACAGTATTACCCTATGTACATATATGATTGCATGACTGATGTGATTCTACATCATTTACAACCAGAAGAATTCATTGTTATACTCCATTTATGTATGACGTCTTAAAATGCATTCTGCTGACATGTATAACTAATTACAACAAATAAAAATGCAATTTACATATAATTCTGTTTTAAATCTTTTAAAATATAAATTCTGATTTAGTGAGTCTGGGATGGATCTTAAATTCTATATTTATCCCCCACCTTTCAGGGATTATGTTGCTGTTGGGCCACACACATGTTTTGAGTACCAAGGATCTAATGTGGAGCTATCTAAATGGTTCATGCAGAAACACACTCCTCACACTAGAATAAAATATGATAAAACATGTGACTATTTGCTCATAAGTATGTGTTTTTTGCTTAGAAAAATTGGAAAATTATCTGGCAGTTTAAAAGAGAAAACTAGCTGCAATTCTTCAAGACTACAATGATACAAAGCTGAATAAATGATTGCTGAAACAAATATTGAATGTAAGAAATCAATACTTTCAAGGAGGCTTCACTGCAATTTAATGTTTACTTTGTTCATTATCAATGACAAAACAATGTCAGGAAAATTTCTACGCATATGCATTTTAAAATTCTTTTTAATGTTTTAATTTTATAATATACTACTATTATATTTTTAAACTTCTTGTGCCAAATCTCTTTGTTAATAAGTTTGTTACAACTATTTTCCACTCTTTAGAAATATCAAAAGCTTTATTTTTCCTTTTCATATTATAAAAAATTAAAATTATATTTTAAGCTTTTAATGTTTCCTTTTATTCCCTAACTATTTTCCCAGCTGTATTTTTTAATTCATCTCTCAGTCTTCCTCTATGCCTTCTTACATCATCATGGAGTTGGGTGCTTCCAATATTGGACTGTAAAATTATATTGGTCTTAGTTCTGGTCTCATATTTCTTTTAAATATTGGCAAAATCTTAGGAAAATTAATGAAAGCTCACTAATCCTCAATTTGTTTAAAACAAAATAATTATAGTTCCTATTTCCAAGGTTCTTGCTTATCATAAAAAACAGATTGTAAAAAATATGCATAAATTTGGTACCTGGTAAGCACCCAAATTACTTAATTTTAGTATACTGTCAACCATTTCTTCAAGAACAGAGGAGATTATTTTCAACTCTATCCAAACAACAGATGTTACCACATAACTGGGCATGGAAACCAGTCATAATGAAGCCTACATAATGGACCTTTCTCCCTTGGTATGGATTGAGTTCGTGTAACACAGGTTAGCTTTGTAATATATGCTAGTGCTTAACTATCAACCTCTTGGTGTCTTGGTTGGATACTTGGAAAGCAATGCAAACACATATAAGGTAGGATTAATATCATAAATGGGTAAATGTTAGCATTAGCAGCCAAGATTAAAGTTGCTTTATCTTACACTTGGTTGAAAGAATAGGCAAAATATCTATTTTTAATATATGCAACTATTTTTTCAGGGTTATTTGTATCAAATGTTGTCATCCCCAACCTTAAAAGTCGAGCTTGCACACATCCAGTTTTGGCATTCACATCATGACTGATAACCTTCACATTGTGGATTATCATTGGTTCTTATCTTTCTGTGTAGTTAAAAATAGGAAGGGACATAACAATAAATAATAACTATATTTTCCAATTAAACATACCAATATTTTTACCTACCAGATTTGGTATTCTAGAACTGGAATAAAATTTAAAATCAATTAAATATATTTAAAATTAAAAGATCAGCTTGATTTTCAGAATGTCTGTAATCATAATTAGGAAGAGAGCAACCAATGCCAATATTACCACTGCACTTGAAAATAGTTATTTTTGATATTTTTTATTTCTTAAGAAAATGTGATAATTTTACTACAACTCAAATAGGATAAAATTTTCTTTTACATTGATCATGGTTTGCCACTCTCACCACACCTACTGAATATAGTTCTTAAAGCTCTAGAGAGCGAGAGTAATTAAAAAGATAAAAATAGGAATATAAATAAAATTATTTTCATTTTCTGATGACATGATTCAATAAATAGGGGACACAAACCCTTTCCCAGAAGACTTCAAAAGCTGATAAATATGTTCAGTGAAGTGACAGGATATAAGATCACCGTACAAAAATCTATAATTTTCTTGTATTCCAATAAAAAATTGAAAAAATCAACACTAGGGCTGGGGATATGGCTCAAGGGTAGCGCACTCACCTGGCATGCATGCAGCCCGGGTTTGATCCTCAGCACCACATAAAAACAAACAAAAGATGTTGTGTCCGCTGAAAACTAAAAAATAAATATTAAAAAATTCTCTCTCTCCCTCCCTCCCTCTCTCTCTCTCTCTCTCTCTCTCTCTCTCTCTCTGACTCTCTCTTTAAAAAAATCAACACTATACTGAGAATAGTTTTAAAATTAAATAATTAAAATTAAATTAATTAAAAGTTAATTGAAAATATAACAAAGTAGGTAAAAATCTCTACAACAAAAAATACAAAACACTGAAGAAAGTTATTGTAGAACTTAAAAAATGGAAACATCTACCATCTTTATGTATAGACAGAATTAATATCATTAAAATGGCTATATAACCAAAGGCAACCCAGAGATTTAATTCAGTCCCTATGAAAATATCATAACATTCTTCACAGAACTAGAAAAAAAACAGTTCTAAAATTTGTATGAAAGGCAAAATATCCAGAACAGCCAAAGCAATATTGAACAGCAAAAGTCATGCTAAAGGCATCACAATACCCAAACTGAAATTATACTATAGAGCTATAGCAAAAAAACCCCAGCATGGTGTTTGCATAAAAATTATATGAAGACTGATGAAACAATATAGAAGACACAGAGAATTCACATAAATATAATCACATGGTCCTTGACAAATGTTCTAAAAACATACATCAGAGAAAAGATTTTCTTTAAAAAATTGTGCTGGAGAATTTGGACATCCATATGTAAAAGAATAAAAATAGATCACTACCCATTATCTTGGAAAAAATAAACTGAAAGTGGACCAAAGACCTAGGAATTAGACCAAAAATAGTAAAAGTACTACAAGAAAACATAAGAGCAACATTCTACCACCTTGGCACAGACACTGACATTTTTAATACTAATAAATCTCAAGGAATAAAACAAAAATTAAAAAATTAATAAATGTGATAGCATTAGTTAAAAAAAACCTTTGGCCCAGCAAATCTGGAGAGAGAAAGAGAGAGAGAGAGAGAGAGAGAGAGAGAGAGAGAGAGAGAGAGAGAGAGAGAAATAAGATGGGAGACACAGTTTGCAAGCTACCCTTCCAGTAAGGTATTAAGAAGAATATATAAACTCATAAATGTACCCATCCCCCCAAAAAAGCTAATATCAGAATTAATAATGGGCCAAAGATCTAAAGAGACATTTCCCAAAAAAGAAATACAAATGGATAACATCAAGAATAAAGCCAATGATATTTTTAGTGAGGATATGAGGAAAATGAATAAGGTATAATAATTAGGCATTTTTGGAGGCACTGTAAATTAGTACCACCACTTTTAAAAGAAATACAGTAGGTTCATCAAAGGGTAGGAATGGGGCACCATATAACCAGCTATATCATTTCTCAGCATTTATTCTAAAGAATTAAATCACACATACTATATTGATATATGCATATCAATATTTATAGCAGTTCAATACACAACAGCCAAGTTATGTAATCACATTATGTGCTCGTCAATTGATGAAATAATAAAGAATATTTGGTACATGTACACGACAGGTTCTACTTCATCATAAAAACTAATTAAATTATAATTTGCTGGTAAATAGATGGAATGGAAGTGTATCATGCCCAGTGAAATAGGCCAGACTCAGAAAGTCATGGATCAAATATTTTATTTTACATGCAGAAGTTAGGGGGCAAATGAATAAAAAAAGGAGGATCTGATGAAAATAGAAGGAGAGTAGAAGTGGGGAACTAAGGGTGAGAAAGAAGTAGAGGGAAAGGTGAAGAACTGGATAATTAAGTGCACCAAATTATGTTATGCATATGTATGAACAATTCATATAATAATTCATTAAAATTTTATATATAATTATAATGAACAAGTTAGAAAAAGTAAGAAATATGAATAAAGAGGAAAGAGAAAGTACTGGGGATTGAAGTGGTACTAACTATCCATTTGTAAATGTCAAAACGTACATTATTATCAATAATGAATTGCACTAAAATATATTTTGAAAAATGAATCAGACCAAAAAAAAAAAAGGAAGTTCTTAGGCTACATCATTTATTATCAGTTAACTTGGTTGTCAGAATATTATAATAGTTTCAGTTGTTCACTATTTTTAGTTAAACCATTGCTTGCTACAAGTGAGTAAAAATTGGGAAGGGTTAGTCAGTGCTCCATCAGTTTTTCTTTCTTTTGGGATCTGTCTTTGGGTTGTTCTATACGTCTTGTAAAGTTTGAAGACCTCTATCCTGTGGATTTCTGCATGTATGCTATAATGGCTCATTTCATCTTTGTAAAATGGATGTATGCAATAATTACTCAAATTAAGAGTACTGAAGGAAGTTAAGTGTTAGGGTGACATACAGGTAAGAAAAGGAGATGCATTTTTGGAGATGTTGAGAGCACAGCTAATAGAAATAGGGAGGTGGTGGCTAGCCTGTGTGTTTGGGGAATTCTTTATGCATCACATTGCTTCACTCACTTTCTTTCTCTCATTTTTAAATTTGTTTATGTTTCCATTTCTACAGCAAGTTTTCTGATTTTTTCCTATCCATAGTTTTATCAGGACATAACTAACAATTTCTCCCACGTTTGTGGCTTTATTTGCTCTATGGCCTTTTCCACTTACTTTGAGAGACCTTTTCCAACATAGGTCATAGTCACACCACATTCATACATGCTGCCCAGTGACCATGGGCAGACTTTAAGCAGGACACTGGCACTAATCAGGTGATTATTACAAGACACATTTTTAATTCAGTCCTCTAAATTTTTAAACACACACACACACACACACACACACACACAAAACAACAACCTATAATCAAACATATGAACTTTCCTATCATAACTGCCTTCATTGTGCCTTGGAGATTCTGGGGGGATTTTCAAGATGGTGGAAAAGAGAAGGTATCTTTTTCTGGCTACTCCATGGTGTGAAACCAAGAAAATAGACAGGCAGCTTCTCAGCTAAAATGTGAATTTAAATTACAGGTGAACAAGAGCAACAAACAATCAATAAAAATTGGGTATAATTTGCTGTAATTTAATAATGGATACTCAAAGAAGATAAGGGGCTCAGGGGGTGACATACAATAAAATAAGGAAAAGATCCCCAGAGGTACACCTGCTGCTGTAGCTGGAGGCACCAGCCAGAGTATTCCCTGTGCAGCCAAAGTGGAAGGAAAGGGGAATTAAAGAAATCCACATTTTTAAGGAGAACTGAGGCATGTCTTATACAAAAAATTTAGAGATCAAAGACACTGCCCAACTAAACTCAAAGAAGTGCTGCACAATATCCTTGTATGAGAAAGAACCTACATCTCTCTGGCGCTGTGAAGCTGAGGAAGCCAATTCCTGTGAAATCAGAATTTGTCCCAAAATATAGGCCTAGAAAACCCACACTGCATGACACAGAGTGTGCCTAAGTGATCTGGAGAAAACAAACGTGGAAAAAGATTTACACGGGAAACTACTTGTTATGGAAACCCACCCAGCTCTCTCTCTATCCCTACAATTTGGCTGCTTGCAGGACCAGCTGAAAGAGATGTGCCTGGAAGGAAATTTGAAAGGACAGGGGTGGGAGAGATTACATTTGAAAACTGAACCCAAGACCAGGAAATATAGGGTCTGCAGATGATACAGTGGACTAAGAATTGGCTCCTCCACAACATGAGTAGAACCCAGGGGAGACCCCAGGGCCACAGTCTTCCACTATGGACTGGCAATTGCTAGGCCTTAGAGGTGCACTGATTTGAAATCTCCAGACCAATTAACATTCAGTGAAAAGCCTGAAACCCACCTAAGTCTCAACCCCAACTCCAGGAATTCCATTTATGGCATTACCTATCTCACTCCAGCAATGTGTGGAGTACCACACTCCTGATGACTCTTCCTAACACAGCTGAGAAGAGAAGCTGAGAATCTTTTGGACTGCAATGGAAGCAATGCTTTAACTTTTCATTGAGATTTTTTTCCCTTTTCTTTTACTTTTCTCTATTAAATTGTGATCTTAATTCATGGACATCATGGAATGTGATGGACATCATTATCCAAAGTACATGTATAAAGACACAAATTGTTGTGACCATACTTTATATACAACCAGAGATATGAAAAATTGTGCTCTATATATGTAATATGAATTTTAATACATTCTGCTGTTGTTTATTTTAAAAAGTATTTAAAAAACAAAGAAGAAACCAGTTCAAATTAAAACAAAAAATAAATAAAAATGATGAGGAATAAAAATCATTTCTCAATAATAATATTAAATGTAAATGGCCTAATCAAATAACTCAAAAGACATAGACTGGAAGATTGGTTTAAAGACTCAACAATATACAGTCTCCAAGAGACTCATCTCATATAAAGATAGCAAGAGACTGAAGGTATAAGTATAAAACAACAACAACAACAAAAAAAACCCCACAAAACATAATTCACATGGATCTCATATAAAAGTGGGATTTCTATCCTCATATCAGATAAAGTGTACTTCAAGCTAAAGTTAATCAGAAGGAGAAAAGAAGGACATTTCATGCTGCTTAAGGGAATTATACATTAACAGGACTTATCAATTTATGCTCTCCAAAGTGCTGTGTGTGTGTGTATAAAAATCTCAAAAAATCCTTTCTCAGCTTCAAAAATCTAGTAGAGCACAACACAATAATATTAAATAATTTTAACACCTCTCTCACAATTGGGTGGATTCTCAAAAAAAAGAGCTAAATAAAGAATCTATAGAACTAAAAAATACAAATAATAAGAGAGTTAACAAACATATATAGAATATTTTATCCACCTTGACTGAATACACTTTATTTTCAGAAACACACAGGTCTTTCTATAAAATTGACCATATCATCGGGCCCAAAGAAACTCTTAGCAGATACAAAAACTTGAGATAATACTTTGTATTCCATCAGATCACAATGAAATGAAACTAGAAATCAATGATAACATAAAAAACAGAAGCTACTCTAACACATGGAGACTAAGTAATATGCTATTGAATGACCAACAGATAGCAGATGAAAACTGGGATGAAATTTAGAAAAGCATACTTACAGGTTTTTGAATATAGCTATACATCCTATGGAAACCTCTAAGAGGAAATTCATTGCACTGAGATCATCTATTAAAAGGAAAATGGTCTTCAAATAAATAGCCTAATACTAGGTTTCAAAGCCCTAAAAAATGAAGAAAAAATCAACATGAAAAGCAGTAGAAGACAGGTGGTAATTAAAATCAGAGCCTAAACAAATAAAATTAAAACAAAATCCAAACAAAACAATATGTTGGTTATTCAACTATACAAGTAAAATTGATTAACCATTAGCCAAGCTAATAAAGAGAGAAAAAGAGAAAACACAAATTACTAAAATTTGTGATGAAAAGGAAATATCATGGTGGACACTAATGAAATACATATGATAATCAGAAACTATTTTGAAAATCTATGTTCTAATAAAATAGAAAATCTAGAAGGCATCACCAAATTTCTAGAGGCATATTACCTAGATAAATTGAATCAGAAAGACACAGAAAATATAAACAGATCAATTTCAAGCAATGTAATTAAAGACACCATCAAAAACTTACCAACAAAGAAAAGGCCAGGACCAGATGAATTCTCATATGAGTTCTGCCAGAACATCAAAGAAGTACTAACACTGATTCTTTTCAAATCATTCTAGGAAATAGAAAAGGAGGGAACCCTTCCAAATTTATTTTAATAAGGTAATATCACCCTGATACAAAAAATCAGACAAAGACACATCAAGAAAGAAAATTTTAGGCCAGTATCCCTGATGAACACAGATGCAATTTTTTGGTGGTGCTGGGGATTGAACTCAGGGCCTTGTGCATGAGAGGTAAGCACTTTACCAAATGAGCTATGTTCCCAGCTCAAGATGAAAAAATTATTAATAAAATACTAAAAAATCACATACAAAACATATGAAAAATATAGTGCACCATGATCAAGTGGGTTTCAACCTAGGAATGCAAGATTGGTTCAACATATGGAAACCAATAAATGTAATTCATCACATAAGTAGAGGAGAATTACATGATTAGCTCAATAAATGCAGAAAATGCAAAATACAGCATTCATTTATGTTTAAAACACTAGATAAACTATGGATAGTAGAAACATACCTCAATATTGTGAAAGGTATGTATTTTAAACCTAAGGCCAACATCATTCTAAATGGACAAAAATTGAAATAATTTCTTCTAAAAATTAGAACAAGACACAGATGCTGTCTTTTACCACTTGTATGAAACATGGTCCTTGAAATTATATCCAGATAAATTAGACAAAAGAAAGAAATTAAAATGATACAAATAGGAAAAGAAGAGCTTGAAGTATCCCTACTTGACAATAACATGATTCTATATTTAGAGGGCTCGAAAAATTCCATGACAAAACTTATAAGATTCATAACTGAATTAAGAAAAGTAGCAGAATGTAAAATTAACACCCATAAATCAATTGTGTTTCTATACACAAATGATGAATTACCTAAAAGAAAAATTAGGCAACTATCCCATTCACAATAGAAATACATTGGAATCAATCTAACAAAAATGGTGAAAGAGCTCTACAGTGAAATCTACAGTATACTAAAAAGAGAAATTGAAGAAGATCTTTGAAGATGGAAACATCTCCCATATTCTTGGATGGTCATAATTAATATAGTCAAAATGGTCATACTTTTGAAAGTGCTATACAGATATAATGATATTCATACTGAAATCACAATGACATTATTCATTAAAATAGAAAAATCAATCATGAAATTTATTTAGAAAAATAAGAGGCCTAGAATAGTCAAAACAACACTTGGCAAGAAATTGAAGTTGGAGGCATTGTAGTATCAGACCTTAAATTACAGTGCAAAGTAATAGAACAAAAATGGCATGGTATTGTTCTTAAAACAGATATAAAGCCCAATGGAACAGAGAAGACATAAAGACAAACCCATATAAATCATAGCAGACAAAAGGGCCATAAACATATGTAGGAGAAAAGATAATCTCTTTAATAAATTGTGATGGGAAAACTGAAAATCCATATGTAGCAAAATAAAATTAAATCTCTATCTCTTGCCAAGCACAAAACTAAAGTCAAAGTGGATCAAAGATTTAGGCACTAAAAGAGAGGTTTTGCACCTATAAACTAAGCTCAAATCCCCATCATTTCAGCTTAGGAACTAGATTCCTCAACAAGATTCCTAAAGTACAAAAGGTAAAACCAAGCATCAACAAATGGGATGGTATCAAAGTAAAAAAGCTTCTTCACTTCAAAGGGAAAATTTAAGAACATGAACAGAGAGCCTACATAATACAACAAAATCTTTGCCACCTTCACTTCAGATAGACCATTCATCTCCAGGATGTATAAAGACTTCAAAAACATTAAAATTAAAAAAATATATAAAATCAAAATAACCCAATCAATGCATAAGCAAAAGAACTGAATAGGCAATGCACAGAAAAAATATGATCAGTCAACATCTCTAGAAATTTAAGAAATGCAAGTTAAAACTACACTTAGATTTTATCTCACTCCGGTCAGAATGGAAACAATCATGAATACAAGTAACAGTAACTGTTGCTGAGGACATGGAGAAAAGGGTACATTCTTACATTACTGGTGGGACTGCGAACTGGTGCAATCACGCTGGAAAGCAGTATGGACATTCCTCAGAATGGAACTATCATTTGACTCAGTTATCTCAGTCTTTGTTATGTGCCCAAAGAACTTAAAAACAGTGTACTATAGTGACATGGCCACAAAAATACTTATAGCAGCTCATTTCACAATAGTTTAACTATGGAACCAATAGGTCCCCTTCAACAAATGAATAGATAAAGACAATGTGATATATATATATATATTGAGAGCCACGGCCAGGTCAAGATGGTGCCTGGCATTTTGCCAGAAGGAGCGGTTCCTGCTGCCTTGAGTGCCCGCTATTTTTGAGCTCTCGTAGAGTTCCTAGAGAGTTCCTGTGGGTGGAGTTCGCAGGGTGAGTGCTCGCAAAACCCCCAAAGTTCCGGTGGAGCTCTCAGGGAGTTCCTGGAGAGTTCCTGGAATGTGGGCATGGGTTCTAAAAATAAAGTTTGTTCCTGCTTGAATCTTCAAGTGGCTCGTGATTTGTGCCCAACCAGACTGCGGCATATGGTGGCCCGTATGGGAGATGCCTGAGGATAAATGATAAGGTAAACTGCTCACCCCTGAGGGCAGTGTGAGAGGATGGGTAACCATTTAAATATCTTCTTTCATTTTGTTTTGCTTTTGTTTTAAGTTCCCTGTCCCTGGAGATAGGTAGAACGGAAGAAAAACCGCTCATATCTGAGGAAAAACTATTTGGGTCTGAGGAACAGATAGGGAGAAAGGATGGATGGATATTTCAGGAGAATAGAAAGGCTGATATAATGAATTTTTGTTCCATTTTTGTTTCATTTTGTCTCGGTTTTCTTTTGCATTATCTTAGTGAGGGGTATCTTCGTCACAGAAATATGGAATTAAAAATTAATAAGAACCAAACCAAAAGGGCGTTAAGTAAAGTGCTAGAGGAAGGAGGCATCTCAGTAAATTCAAGAACAGTTAGGGCATATGTTACATACAAAGGTGTAGCCCATGGTTCATTAAAGAGGGGTTATTAAATATAACACAATGGAACCATCATGGTGAAGAATTAAAAAAGATACAAAAGGAAAGCCTAGGAACTCTGCCAGTTGGCACATTACCATTATGGATGTTGGTACAATCTTGTTTGCTTAGTCTAGGAGAAGACATCTTACATCAAGCAAAACAGGAAGTCTCTTGAGTTAGTCAGACAAAGAAAAAAAGTTTAGAGGGGGAAGGGCTATCAGGGGAGAAATTACAACAGGAGGTTGCTACTAACCCCTTTCTATTACCGGGGGGCATATGTGTCCAACCAAGAGCTCTGCCTATGGAAACAACTTATGCTAGGTGGCTCTCAACCCCCGTGGTTGATAGATGGGATCTTGAGACAGGACCTCAAAGATTAGCATTCCCAGTATTTGAGATGGCAAGAGGGCAACAAATTCACCATGCTTTAGATTTCAAAACAATGAAACAGCTGAAAGAGGCTGTAACAACCTATCATCCTCAAGCACCCTTCACTGTAAGTATGGTCGAATCCATTACCAACTTGAACATGACGCCAACAGATTGGGCTAGTATGTGCAAAGCTATGCTAAATGAAGGACAATATCTGTTATGGAAGGTTACCAATCAGGAATTTTGCACGGATATGGCTAAATGAAATGCAGTGGCCAATTATCCTCAGAGAAATCTAGAAATGTTGTTAGGAAAGGGACCTTATGAGGGTCAGCAGCAACAAATTGCATATGATCCTGCCATATACTCACAAATTGCTGCAGATGCAGTTAGGGCATAGAAGACTTTATAAGGACATAAAGATTTACAAGGTCAAACAAATGATGCCATTAATAAAGCAACTAGCCTATGAACAAGCAAATAGGTGGTGCAGGGAGGCCATTAGACCATGGAAACATGGAGATTTAAACAAATATGTTAAATTATGTAGAAACATTAATGAACAAAGGCAAGTCTTGGCAGCTGCAGTACAACAGGCTTTAGGTGCCAGGCCAAAAACATGCTACAATTGTGAACAAACAGGACATTTTAAAAGGAGTTGACCCATAGGAAGAGGGTTTAACAAAACTAGTCATCAAAGGGGTAAAATACCGGGTATTTGCCCATGATGCCATAGAGAAAAAAATTGGGCTAATGAATGCTGTTCTCAAACCACTATAGAGGTACTCCGTTATCAAAAAACGGACAAGGACCAGGTGTTTACCCATGATATCATGGAAAAAAAATATTGGGCTCCATTGGCAAAAAACGGACAAAGGGGCCCCATGCTCCATGGCCCACAACCACAAATATACGGGGCACTGGAGGAACCCAACAACACCTTCAGTGTAGTGCCCAGGACACATTATCCATTAGATCCCTCACTAGAAAAACCAGAGGGAGTGCAGGATTGGACATCTTTGCCTCCACCAGAGCAGTACTAACTCCAGAGATGGAAGTTCAAATCATTCCCACAGGGGTAAAAGGGCCTCTTACCCAAAGAACAGTAGGCTTATTATTGGGACACAGTTCTTCTACTCTAAAATGACTTATGATAAGTCCTAGGGTAATGGATCCTGATTATGAAGGTGAAATAAAAATTATAACCAGTTCTCCAAGGGGTATATCTGTAATTTCACCAGGAGATAGAATAGCACAGTTATTAATAATACCCAGCCTACATGATAAATTTTCCAGTCGTACTACAGAAAGAGGTTTCAGGGGATAGGCTCCACAAGTGTATATTGGGCTATGCTTTCTTTAAATTTAGATTCTCACCCAATGATTAAACTAAATATTCAAGGACATGAATTTAATGGGCTACTGAATACAGGTTCAAACCTTAGCATTATCTCTCCTCAAGAATGGCCAAAACATTGGCCATTACAACAAGCCACTCAAATGATTTGAGGCCTAGGAGTGGCAACTAATCCCCATAGAAGTGCAATGGTATTAGATTGGAAGGATCCTGAAGGATGAGAAGGAACTATATAGCCATATGTATTGGATAATCTTCCTATAAATTTATAGGGATGAGATGTCCTAGATCAATTAGATTTGACATTAACAAATAACATCAATCCAAATGTGCCCACTATTATGCCTAGACAAGGTTTTAGGAAAGGAAAAATATTAGGAGAACAAGAACAAGGTATAGCGGCACCAATACAAATAGATCAAGGAACAGACAGACATGGATTGGGTTTTCAGGAGGGGTCACTGAGACACTAAAAATTACTTGGAAATCAGAAAGGCCAGTATGGGTTCCTCAGTGGCCCCTGACTAAAGAAAGATATAAGCAGCCCATAACCTGGTCAAACAACAATTAGTGGAGGGACATATACAACCTTCCGTATCTCTCCATAATACTCCCATTTTTGTCATCAAAAACAAATCTGGTAAATGGAGATTATTGCAAGATTTAAGAGCCATTAATAATGAGATAGTTATTATGGGACCTGCTCAATCAGGGATTCCTCAATTGTCTGATTTGCCAAAAACTTGGTACATTTTAGCTATAGATATTAAAGATTGTTTTTTTTTTTCAATTCCAATTCATCCTGAGGATAGTCCATGTTTTGCATTTACTATCCCTGCACTAAATCATGAAGGTCCTGATCAGAGATATGAATGGAACGTACTTCCTCAAGGGATGGCTAACAGCCCAACTATGTGTAAAATTTATGTTAACAAAGCAATCCAGCCACTTAGAAATCAAAATCCTGAACTACAAATATTTCACTATATGGATGATGTATTGTTAGCACACAAAGATAAAAACACATTGCTAGAATGTTATGCCACACTTAGAAATTTATTAAAAAAATTATAATCTAGAGATAGCAATAGATAAAGTACAATTAAATTTTCTAATTATTTAGGAGTTCTATTATCCTTGACCATGGTCTGTCCACCAAAAATTCAAATATGAGTAGATCAACTCAAATCACTTAAAGAATTTCAAAAGTTATTAGGAGACATAAGTTGGATAAGGCCTTATCTAGGCATACCAACAGGAGAGTTGGGACCTTTATTTGATATCCTAAAAGGTCCATCAGATCCAAATTCACCCTGCATATTAATGCCTGAAACAAGAAATACATTAAAAGTCATTGAAACATATATGGAAAATATGCATTTGGATAGAATTGATATAAGTCTGCCTTTATTATTTATTGTACTACCAACAAAAAATATTCCTACAGCAGTATTTTGGCAAGAAGGTCCATTATTGTGGATACATTTATCTTATTCTCCTAACACTATTCTTACTAGGTATCCTGAGGCTGTAGGACAATTAATACTCAAAGGAATAAAAGCAACAAAGGGAGTGTTTGGAATTTCTCCCAATAAAATTATTACTCCATATACAATGGATCAAATTGATGTGTTAGCTAATGAGTTAAATACTTGGGCAATAATCATGTGCAAATCTAATGTTTCATTTGATAAACACTTACCATCTAATTCTTTGTTGTCTTTTTGGTCTTTGCATCCTGTAGTTTTTCCAAAAATGACAAGAAAAACACCTATCATGAATGCTCCAAATATATTCACTGATGGGTCAAATATTGGTACAGCAGCAGTAGTTACCCCGATCAAACTTTTACATTTTTAGTACCCAAACAATCAGCTCAAAAGGTAGAACTTAATGCAGTATTACAAGCTTTTGTGATGTTTAGATTCTGTATTTAATTTATTTTCTGATAGTATATATATATATATATATATATATATATATATATATATATATATATATATATATAGTCAGTTAATGCTATAGTATCCCTTGAAGATGCTGGTAGGATTTCCCGTTCCCCTACTGTTTTCTCTTTGTTTTCCACTATACAAAGTCTAATCTGGGACAGAAAAGATCCATTGTTTATAGGACATATCAGGGCATATACAGGATTGCCTGGAGCCCTTAGTTTGGGCAATGATTTAGCAGATAAAACTTACCATGACATACATATTTTTTCCTATGCTAGAAGAAGCTACAAATTTTCATAAATATTTCCATGTCAATGCAAATACTTAAAAAAAGCATTTTAAAGTAAATAAAGAACAAGCTACACAAATAATAAAACAATGTCGAAATTGTGTGTCTTTTTACCACAAGTTAATCTTGGAGTCAATCCTAGAGGACTGATACCTAACCATATTTGGCAGATGGACATTACACACTTGCCAGAATTTGGAAAACTAAAATATTTGCATGTTACAGTTGATACTTCTTCCGTGTTTTTGATAGGCTCCCTTCATGCCAGAGAATAAACTAAAAATATTAAATGAAGGGAGACCCTCTTTGCTATACAAAATTACATATAAGAGGTTGTGAGGGGAATGGGAAAATAAACAAGGAGAGAAATGAATTAAAGTAGATGGGGTAGAGAGAGAAGATGTGAGGGAAGGGGAGGGGGGATAGTAGGGGATAGGAAAAGTAACAGAATACAACAATTACTAATAGGGCATTATGTAAAATTGTGGATGTGTAACCGACGTGATTCTGCAATCTGCATTTGGGGTAAAATTGGGAGTTCATAACCCACTTCAATCTAATGTATGAAATATGATATGTCAAGAGCTTTGTAATGTTGTGAACAACCAATAAAAAATAAAAAAATGAAAAAACAGATATTATAGCTCATTGCTTACAAAATTTTGCCACTGTGGGCATTCCAAAACAGTTAAAAACCGATAATGGCCCTGGCTATACTTCTACCTCTTTTAAACAATTTTGCTTATCATTCGTCATTACTCATATAACAGGAATCCCATATCATCCACAGGGACAAGGCATAGTTGAAAGAGCTCATCAAACTATTAAAATTTACTTATTAAAGCAAAAAGAGGGAATTGGGAAGGGGTATATATCCCCAAAAGATAACCTTAAAATAACCCTTTTTACTCTAAACTTTTAAAATTTGGATTCATCAGGGCTTAGTGCTGTGGAAAGGCACATGTGTCCAAAAAATGTACATAAGCCCAAAGTACTTTGGAAGGATATTCTAACAGAACAATGGAAAGGTCCTGACCCAGTGATTGTCTGGAGTCTGTTTGTGTGTTTCCACAGTGAGAACAGCAGCCGATTTGGATTCCAGAGAGACTAACTAAAGCAATTTCTACAGACCAAAAAGAAGATGATTTGGCTCAAATCCATAACAGCTGATATCGAGAACTCCAGTTTGGCTATTCTTACATCTGTGACAGTGGTTCTCCCACACCAGGAGGCTAATGAATAATGAACACCATTAAGGTCTATTTCAAATGTAAGAAACCTTGGGGCTTGCTTGTGGGAATACCTTCAGACACATATGCAAGTTACAGGAAAAAGGATGGGATATCAAAAGAAGAATCAAACCCAGGTGGTAACCAGGATGCTTTTTCAATATCTATTTTATTATAGCCCTTTCCCACATCATGAAGTTTTGTTTTGTTTTTGAGCTCATACAGACCTGGGTTAATGTTTTTCTGATCAGTTTTATTTTTTGACTGTAGAGTTTTTGAGCATTGCAATGGGGATTTCACCTGTAAAAAACTACAAGGCCTTTACTATTATATTATGTGTTGTATGTATTGTGTTATGTGTGCACACTTGTGTTTTGTGTTGCATGTCTGTATGTGCGTATGTCCATATATCATATATGAGGGACTCTCATGAAAAAATGGATTCAAATATTTTTTAATTATTCTCGTGAATTAAATGGTTTAATTTATATTGGGTAAACAACTGTTGAGGATTGTTTTAAAATGTGAACAAAAAAGGAAGTTAACAGATCTGTTTGTTTACTTTCACCTTTCCTTTTCATTATATATAATTCTATTCAGGATACTAAATTGTTTAGAAAATTGCTTTTTTTAAGTGCCTGCTGGAATGTTACATAATTTTTTAGCCACTACTACCAGAATTCCTATCTTCATCCCAGTGCTGGTGATGACAAAGATAAAACCAAACTACAGCTTCTGCGATAGCTATCACAACAAACTGTATAAACTGATGCATCAATGAATAATGTAACTCAACAAGTGATGCTCAATCAAGGAGTTGATTTACTTTGGGTGGAAAAGGACATATTAATGGATTATTCTGCTTTGAACTGCTTGCAGAACTTGCCTGGACTTTGTATCACTTGTATGCATTGTGAACTATCTGTTAGTGCAGTGAATTGTAGTAGCGCTGGGGTATCTTTGCTGACGATATCATCGATGGTACAATTTTTCCAAAAGGGGCCGTCAATTGGCTTAGTGTCCTGGCATTTTGTATCCTCCCCTTTCTGCTTGTAGCATGTTGTTCATGTTGTTTTTGTAAAAACCACTATCCACAAGTGTGGCTAAATGCTGGACTGGTACTCAATGACAGGTAAGATCCAATTGCAATGGTACCAACCTAAGACAGGAGGCTGATGCTTTGAGGTCAGCTTATCCGATGATGGGTAAAGACCATATATAGTATTGAACAACCTAAGACAGGCACAGTCCCTAAGCCACATACTCGTTGTTTAATTAAACAAAAGGGGAGAGATATTGAGAGCCACGGTCAGGTCAAGATGGTGCCTGGCATTTTGCCATAAGGAGTGGTTCCTGCTGCCTTGGGTGCCCGCTATTTTTGAGCTCTCACGGAGTTCCTAGAGAGTTTGTGTGGGTGGAGTTCACTGGTTGAGTTCTGGTTGAGTGCTTGTAAAGCCCCCGAAGTTCTGTTGGAGCTGTCGGGGAGTTCCTGGAGAGTTCACATGGGTGGTGTGCAATGTGGGTTCTAAAAATAAAGTTCGTTCCTGCTTGAATCTTCAAGAGGCTCGTGATTTGTGCCCAGCCAGACTGTGGCATACACACACACACACACACATTATATATAGTGTGTGTATATATATATATTTTTTTCTATATTTATTAGAATATTACTCAGCCATAAAGAAGAATGAATTGCCAGTAAATGGATGGAACTAAAGACTATTATGCTAATTGAATTAAGTCTAATAAGTCAATCCCCCAAAGCCAAAGACTGAATATACTTTTTGCGTACTTTCTGCAGATGCTATCACACAATAAGCTGGGTGTGGGTATAGAATAGAAGATCACTGGGTTTGTAAAGGAGAATGAAGGGAAGGTATGGGGTATAGGCATATGAAAGAATGTAGAACAAATTGGACATATTTTCCTATGTTCATATATGAATACACAACCACCTAAACCACATATCATGCACAACAACAAGAATAGGATCTAATTAGAGTACATTATCCTCCATATGTATATAATATGTCAAGATACTTTCTTGTATATGTAAAAACAACAGATAAAAATATTATATATTCAATATATTAATACATATTATAAATATATAATATATATAAATTAATAATATATTATTGTATATTAATATATATTTAACCTATATAATATTATATATGTTCTTGTTTGATTGTTCCCTTTATTTATATTTACTGACCTTCTTTGCCTCTTCTGGCTAATTTGTTTGGAAGTTTACTTTGTCAGATATAGAAATAACTACTCCTGCTTGCTCTTATGTGCCATTGATATGAAATATTATTCTCTAACATTCTGTTTTCATTCTGTGGATGTCTTTGACAATGAGGTGTTTTCTTTGAAGGAAATTCATAGTCATGGAAGTGAAAATATTGAGTCTTATTTTACAAACCTCTGTGCCTTTATTGGTGAATAAGATGATTTATATTCTGTGGACCTTTATAGAGAGGCATATATTAATTATTGTTTGTTATGGTTTACAAATAAATTGTGCATTGGAAAACTCATGTGGTAGAATCATCATATCCATGTAGCAATATTCAGAGATGAGCTGATTAAATTAGGAGAATGGTAAGCTCATCAGTGAATTAATCCCTTTAATGGATTCATAATTTGAATTGATTTACTGGGCAGTAAGTATAGGCAAGTGAGGTGAAGATGGAAAAAAATATATCACTGGAAGCATGCCCCTGGGAATAATATTTTTTCTTGGTTCCCTCTTTTTCTCTGTGTGCCTGTGCATCTCCCTACCCCCACCCCCACCCCCCATACCAGACTACCATAAGCTTAGTGGTTTCCTTCTGCCACAACCTTGTGCCTCAAAATGTCTCATACTCAAGAAGCTACAGTTTCATGAAGAACTAGTATCCACACTATGCTAAAAAATTAACATCATAAAACAAATAATTCAATCAATAAATTGAAAAGTGAACTCAATAGATATATTTTAAAAGGAGACATATGAATATCTAATAAATATATGGAAAATTTCCATATACTTAGGCATCAGAAAAATAAAATCAAAACTATGTTAACATTCCATCACACTCTTATAAAGTTAACAAATATCAAAAAATACAAATAACAATAGCTATTGTTTGTAAAGATGAAAGGCAAGTACACACTTTCATTGTTGGTGGAACTGAAAATTATTATAATCTCTTTGGAGATTATTCAAAATAATCTCCATATGGAGAATATTCAAAATGCTATAAATAGAACTGCTATATGATCCACTCTTCAATATGTATCAAAAAGTATTAAAGTCCAAATACTATATAAAAAAGTTTCAGCAATTCAAAATAGCCGAGTTATAGAATCAACCTTGGTATTGATCAATAGAGAAATAGATAAAAAATGTGGTATACATACACAAATGAATTTTCCATAGCCACAGAAAAGAATGAAACCACATCTTTTACAGGAAAGTGGATGGAACTGAAGAGCAGGATATTAAGTAAAATAAGACAGACTGAGACAGCCAAGCATCAAATGTTTTCTTCATATGTGGAAGCTAGAGAGAGAAAATAAATAAAATGTATTTGACTTACTGGGTAAAATAGAAAGGAGACTAGTAGTGGGAGCGAGAAGGAGATAGCAAGAATACATAGGAAAAAAAATTTAATTGATAAAATTATGTTATGTGTATATTTGGAAACCCGCAATGAATTCAACTATTATTTGTACCTTATATGCCCCAATAAGTTTTAAATAAATAAACACTGAGAAAAGATTAGCTAGTAGGGCAAATTAATGTTACTTACATAACATAAAATTTTATAAACTCCTGTGAACCAAAGCAAAATATAAAATTAGAACACATTGCAGTAGAGAATAATAGTAGTAATGAACAAATGTGAAGAATATTTTAAAAATTACTAAAAATGAATAAGATGAATGTAGACTGTCCACCAGGTACAAAATATAAGTGAGTACCAAAGGGTTAATGAAGATAAGAAAATTCTAATGTCAGTATTTTTCAGATTTAAAAAAAAATTCCACCATATTATCACACATTGTCTCAAATGGTTAAAGCATATTTAAAGGCACATTTTATTTATCAGTCATACTGAGCCATAGAATGCACAGATATTTTTTGAACTTTATTTGAGGTGCATTTGCAAGGGTGTTTCTAGGTGAGATAAATGTTTGAATTGATAGACTTAGAAAAAGAGTTTTTGCTTGCCAAAATATGTAATCCACAACCAGTTCATTGAAGGCCTGAATAGAGAAAGAGGAGGAACAAGAGAGAAGTTACTCTGTCAGATTATTTTTAAGCTGGAACATACACATTCTCCTACCTTCATACTGAGACTGAAATCTACACTAATCAACACTCCTGGTACTCAGGTCTTTGGAATCTATATTATCTGTCATCTATCTATCTATCTATCTATCTATCTATCTATCATCTATCTATCTATCTAATCTTATTGAATCTCATTTTCTGGAGAATTCTATTTGAATATAAAGTTAATTTCAAGGAATAGAATTTCAAAGATGAGTTTATTGAAATGATTTTGAGATTTCTGGAATTGGCTGTCAAATCTGATTAAATTTAAGACTTTAATAATTGCATATCTAGTAATAAAGAAAGCACTGATAATAAATGCAATGACCTGACAATAGAGATATACAAAATTATTTCTTGAATTCTCCCAATCAGCCACTTAATATAAACAAAGATCCACAATATATGTATATAAAAATTCTGTACATTTCTTAAAAATAATATAATTAGGTTAGCTAGTTTTTCCTAAAGTCACTAGACAAAGTGCTAAAAGAAAAAGAAAATATGAGAGACTTGAATTCCCCCATTCAAGTCAAATCACCTGAAAACTTTTATGTGTGCCTTGAAGATTATCTTCAGCAGCTACAGCTTTGATATTCTGAGAATCAAGCACAAAATCAAGCCTGTGAGTAGCAGAATAACATAACTTGAACTTACATCATTGCAGGATATCTGCTATTGAAGTAGGGGAATTAATTGGATTTTGAGTCAGCTTTTTAGTCAGCCACTGACAAGACCTGACAAGAGCAATTTTAGAGGAGGAAAAGTTTATTTGGTGTTCATTGTTTCAGCAATCTCTGTTCATGCGGGGTGTGGTGGATCATACCTATATTTCCAGTGGCTCAAGAGGCTAATGGAGGAGGATCACAAGTCAAAGCAAGTATCAGCAACTTAGTGAGTCCCTAAAACACTTAACAAGACCCTGTATCTAAGTAAAGTATAGAAAAGGGGCTAGAGATAAGGCTTGGTGGTTAAATGACACTGGGTTCAATCCCTATTACTACAAAAAAAAATCTCAGTCCACCAATCACTGACTACACTGCTCTGGGTCTGAAGTGAAGCAGAACCAGAACATTATAGTATAATGTTGTGGAGGAGGAAAGCAAAGCAGCTCAGGACATGACAATTAGGAAGGGAGAGAAAAGGTGAGGGAGAGAGGGAGAGGCGATAGGAGAGGGAGAGAGAGAGTGTGCACTTTTTAATCACCAGGGATATATATTTGTGGAAATATATATTGAGAATGTAGGAATGTAGGAATGTTGGGGAAGAAACTAAAATTTAATCTGCTTAAATTACTGATATGGGTTCACTAAGCAGAAATACCGAAGTTAATGTCACAACTCAGAGACTTGTAAATGGCTATAACTGCCCAATTGGTTAACTTAAACTTGGACCACAAGAAGACCCCACCATAAGGAATTTAGAGCTCTCTTAATTTAATATAGAGAAAAGGGTATAAAGGCTTAGAGAGATTGAAATTCTAAAGTTAATTTGACATTTAAGACATACATATTCACATTGGAAAGGTCTAGGAGACAAACATTCCACCAATGCTGTAAGAAACAAATTTGTGAGGGGATCCTCAGCATCCTTGAATTCTGTGATCACTCTTCTCTGTAATGTAGACCATACAGTGGAAACTGTAGTCAAGGAATTTTGAAACTGAAATGTAATCAGAGTAATAGGATCTAGAAATGGCAGCAGCCAAGTGGCAGCACTCAAATATCAACTAGAAAGTAAATTTAGTTTCCATAATGGACAGTAGAGTCAAAACAGTCATTAGAATAGTCTGACACATGCATACCTATGTCATTGGCTAGTTATCATAATATTTGTAGAAGTAAAACAGAAAGTAAACCTACAACTTTTTACTTGATGTATATAATGTAAAAATTTCCAGGTCAAGTGAAGAAAAGTTTAATTTGAATCATGAAAATATAGAGTCATGGCCCCTCAATCAATTCCAATTTGAGTTCTATTGCATATCTAGAATTCAATTAATTAATGGATTGTAGTTTCCCTTGATGGAAAAACCCTGATTAATTACCAAAAATTTATATTATCTTCTAGAGTTTCTCAAAGTAACTTACAGCTTTTATTATATTCGCTATGCATTGAAAAAGTAAATAATTGAACCTCCTAGGACTACTGTAAACTGTCTTCAGGAGACACAAGAAGTTATTGTGCTTTACTGGAGTGATGAGGTGCATATGAAAGTCAAGTAATTGTGAAGTTTTAACTCAGGTGTATTTCACAGTAAGCCATGCAGGTCCTGAAACTATTCCTAATTTTTCCTCATCTCCAGAATGCTTAATATGAATAGACTAACTAAAATTTTGTCACAGCCATATGTCAGTTCCCTGTTATGTGGATTAAAGGTCATTTTAGTGACAAAGACAAGTGGAAGGTACCAAAACTGCTATGTATGAAAATAGTAAACCAAAACAATTGCATGTTATTGAGAAATTGCAGAAATTATTGTCAATATTACAGACTTAAAGAATACATTAGCATTGTTCCCTTCATGTATCAGTCATCTCTTTGCCACTGTAACCAACACCCAAGGAAAACAACTTGGGGGAGAAAATGTATTTTGGCCCACAGTTTCAAGGTTCATTTTCATGGTCAGCCAGTGCTATAAATAGGGGCCCAGGTTGAGTGGAATATCATAGAGGAGGGATAGTGGCTGAGGAAAGCTGATCAGCTTGTGGGGGCCAGAAAACAGGAAGAAGAAGGTTAAGGGACCATAGGGAAGAGAAACCCTTTCAGAATACATCCCAAATGACTTACCTCCTCCAGTTACTCCCCACTTGCTTAAGTTACCATCAAGTTAGTACATTCAAACTAGGAAAAGTTGATTAGGTTGTAGCTTTCATGTTTTGATACTTTGCCTCTGAATTTTAGTGCTAATACAATTTTGGGAAACACCTTGTGTAAAACCCAAAATATACCACATCCCCCCTTTAATCTTCTTATTTAGCCTGTGTAGAAGGCAGGTGGATTGCAGATCTTGGAAAATGACTAGATTATCATAAGCTTAATAATGTGGTGATTTCAAATACAGCTTCCGTATCATGTGCAGTTTTATTGATTGAGAAAATAAACACATTTCCTTGTAACTTGCATAAAGCTATTTTTTCTGGAATTTTTTTTTCATTCTTATCAATCAAACTCACAAGAAATTTGATTTTAGCTTTTAAATACAAGGATACAGGTTAACTGATTATTTCTCAGGGTATATTAATTCTCTTTACCTATGTCAAAATTTACTTCACAGTGATCTTGGCTACCTTTACTTTCCACAAAATATCACATTGTCCACTACATTGATGACATTGTATTCATTTGATTTAGTGAGAAAAAAGTGGTAACTAATCAAAATTTGTTGTTAAAATATATGTATTTCAGAAATAGATTTGACTAAAATTCATAGTCCTTCTATTTCAGCAAAATTACTAGGGTACCTGGGTTAGGCATGATGATTTGTCCTTTATAAGGTAGGGGATAAGTTGTTGAATCTGGCCCCTCTTACAACCATAAAAGAGACTCAGTGACCATTTTTTGAATTATTGAGAGAACATATTCACATCTAGGTGTATTATACCAGCCTACTTATTAGGTTACTTAAAAAACTGTCAGTTTTTAGTCGAGCACAAAACAAGTAGTCATTGTGGAAGCTGTTCTTTCATGGGTCATTTAAATCAGCAGAGCCAATGGTGTTTTAAGTGTCAGTGACAATAGAATGCTGTTTGAACTTTGGAAAAACCTGTGTAATCACTGCACAGGTCTTTTGTATTTTTATGCAAAATTCTCCTGTCTTTTGTGTATGACTATTCTCCCTTGGAGCAACACGTGTTTGCCTCTCACTTGGCATTAGTAGTTACTGAATGCTTTTCATACACCAACAGTTTACCATGCAGTCTCAGCTTTGTATCATAAACTAAGTATTGTCTTACCAATCTACTAATAAAATTTGCTTAGAGACCAGTGCTATATTATCAAACAGAAGTAGCATATACATTATTGGGTGGAGTAGGCCCTAATGCACAAATAAATTGTATTAAAAAGTGGTTAAAAACTCATTGTTCTGAGGCTTGCTACACTACCTCTATCTCCCAGATAAAAGGTTGTCCTTCTGGGGGCCTTCCTTAAAATTAGTTGACAGAGTAAGAGAAAAATCAGCATTAGTTTACATATGGTATTGCATAATATGCAGGCATCCCCTGAAACTTGGCAACCACAGTAATACAATTCTTCTTTGGGACACCTCCCATCAATGTTGAAGGAAAATATGCTCTGTGAGCAGAATTTTGGGCAGTGCATCTAATTGTGCACTTTGATTGAAAGGAGAAGAGATCATAAGTGTGACTATGAAACAATTTTGAGCTGTAACCAATGGTATGGATTAATGATCAGTATCAAAGAAACAGAATTGTAAACTTGGTAAAAAAGAGACATTTATAAAACAGATATAAGGATAGGCCTCTCTGAAACAGCAAAATATATTAAGATATCTTTTACATGTAAATGGTCACCAAAGGATGAAGCCATTAGAGAAAGACTTTAATAATAAATTCTGCATTTATTCTGTACATATTAAGAACCCTCTGTCAACAGTTATATCTCTTGTTGTCCAATGAATTAATGAAGAAAATAGCCAATGTACTAGGGTTAAAAGTTATGCATAGGCTTAGATACTTGGATTCTCGATCATCAAGGTTCACCTGTGTATGGCCACTGCTGAGTGATCAATCTGCCAGAAATACTAACACATTTGCATGGCACAACTCCCCAAGGCAGACCCAGCTAAATCCTTGAAAATTAAATACATTGGACTACTTCCATGATATAAAGATGAAATGTTTTTATTTTTTCTTACTGGAAAAAACATTTACTCTGAAAATACCTCTCTATACATTAATGCAATGCTTCTGCCAAAATTACCACCTGTGGATTTACAGAATGCCTTATGTACCATCATGATCTTCTAAATAGCATTTTCCTGAACAAGAAACTCACTTCATTACAATAAAGTATGGCGATGGGACTCATGAACGTTAGTGGTCTTACCATGCATCCTACCACCTTGAAGTGGCATGCTTGTTATAATGGTGGAATAAACTTTACAAGTCTTGGTTCAGTTATATTGTCAGATAGGTGGCCAAAACTTTCAGAACTTGGTTAAATTCTCCAAAAGTTGTATATATTATTAATTCTTGTTATGTTTTGGATATGAAGTGTTTTTCAAAAGCTCTTGTGTGAGACAATGCAAGAAAGTTTAGAGGTGAAGTGGTTGTCTTATTAGATACTTAACCAAATCATTCTATTTATCTCCTGACATGAATTAACTGGGTGGTACCTGTAGGCAGGAGTATTGCTGGAGGAGGTGGGTCACTGATGGCATGCCTCTTTGGGGTATATATTTTGTTCTTGTTGAGCCAATCTCTCTCTCTCTCTCTCTCTCTCTCTCTCTCTCTCTCTCCTCTCTTTCTCTCCTCTCTTTCTCTCCTCTCTTTCTCTCTCTCTCTCCCTCTCTCCCTCTCTCCTTCTCTCCCTCTCTCCCCCTTCCTGATGCAATGTCCTGAGCCACATTTCTACACCACACTCTTATGATCTTCTGTCACAGCTGGGCCCAGAGGAATGGAACCTCAAATCTAATAACCAAGATCCATGAAATCATGAGCCCTCAAATAAACTTTCCTCCTCTGATTGGTCTTGTCTGGTCTTTAGGTCACAGCAGTGAAAAAATGAATTAAAACACATTTTCATTATATGGTGTCAATTCTCTAATATCTCATATTCATGGGTTCAGGAATCAAATGTAAAAAATGTGAACCATTAATAAAATATTTTCTTATGGTCCCACAACTTTACACTTTGCTGGCCTAGTCCTGCTCTTCATATCCTGAAGAATACATGTTTCTATCAAGCCATAGAAGACTAATTTAATTGAACTGGAGTTTAAGACTCTACATTATCGCTCTGGGCTTCTCATGCTTCTGGATTAATAGCAAAGAAGAGATTTATGGTGTTGGCAAGGGTAATTTATTACTTTCAAGAATTAACTAGATTTCTAGCCCACAATGAGGCTTATAGGAGGATGTCTAGAGAAGAGGAATAGCCTTAGGTTCTCTCTTATTAATGTAGTGCCCTGTTATTAAGATGAATGGAAATCTACAGCAACTTAGAGAGGATTACTAATGGTCCAGAAGCTTCTGAAAGAGTGTTTAGGTCACTCCAACTGGTAAACTTCCTTTACTATCTGAGATGGTATCTGAAGGCAAAGGGAATATAGAGTGGGCATCAGAAGAAGGAAATCACAATTAGCAACTATTTCCTTGCTACATATTTATGAAGACGAATTGTAATTATTGTTAGTATTTGTTCCTTTTTTTATAATGAATATTTTTAAAACAAATATATTTATTTTTTTCTATCTTATTTTTCTTGTATGTACCAATATGTATTAACTTTATATGATGATATTATTAATATTATGTTATCATATTTAAATTATGGGGTATCAAGAAGACTTTGCACGTTATGGTTGAGATATGTGCTGTCCTTCAAAAGCTCATGTGTGAGACAATGCAAGAATTTTCAGAGATAAAATTATCAGATTATGACAGTTTAATCTAATTAGTGGATTAAGCCACTAATATGAATTAGCTGGGCAGTAGCAGTAGACAGGAAGCATGAGGCTGGAGAATGTAAATCACTAGTGGTATCTTTGGAGTTTATATTTTGTCCTTGATAATCAAAGATCTCTCTCTCTCTCTCTCTCTCTCTCTCTCTCTCCATTCATGGCTGTCATGCCCTGAGCTTCTTCCATCTACCACACCCTTCTGCTATAATATTCTGCCTCAACTTGAATCCAGAGAAATGGAATCAGTTAACTATGAATTTAACCTCTGAAACCATTAGCTGAGATAAAATTTTCCTTCTCTTAATGTTGTTCTTATTAGGTATATTGGCCACACAAATGAAAAAGTTGACTAAAATAAATAATTTATAACAAGAAGTGGGGAGATTTTTGTGAATAAACTGACCATGTAATTCTGAGGCCTTTGGAGCTGGTTTCCAGTGCAGAAACTTTGAAAAATTAAAAGATGCAATCTGGAAAACTTTATGGCATTGTAGATAGAATTTAATGTGTAATTCTGGTGGACACTCATCAGATCAGAATGCCAAGAGTACTTTAGGCAGTAAAGACTCAGCTCATGGGGTTTCAGAAATCAAGGAGGACTCTATTGGAAACTGGCCTAGAGGTCCTTCTAGACGTTCTGACAAATAAGTTTTCTATATTTTATCCACATCCTGAGATTTAGTGAGGGTGAATTTAAAGCTGATTGATTCATCAATGTTGGTGAGGAACATTAAAGGCAGCACAGTATTTAGTCATCAATATGTATATTGCTAGCACCTTTTAACCAAGCATCCCGTGATATCAAGAATCAGGAAACAGAGCCTAAATATTTGAAAATCATGCAGTTTGTCAAGAAAAGCATTATTACAATGGGAGCCATGAAAGATGTGGTTGTTAAAGCAATTACAGCCACTAAAAGATTTTAAGAACTTTAAAAGGAAACAAGGAAGGAGGGCTTGAGGGCATTTCAGGAATTGGAAAGACCATACCAATTTTAGTATCAAGGATGTAAAAGTAAAATTACTTTGAGAAGAAAAGGGGCCAATATGCTTGCTTAGGGGCCTAGGAAGATGTTTAGCTGTGCTGGGCTGAGTAGAAACTCAGCTCATTGCAGATATGGTCTAGGGATACTTAGCTACTCCTTGAGATATTGGCAGACCTTGGCATCAACCTTGTAGTGCTGGTTCTACAGGAATGCAGAGTGATGGAATTAGGGGTTTATTAAGGTTTCCTCTGAGATTTCAAATGAAGCTCTGAGAAGATAGACAAAATGTGTCATGGCTTAAATCTTTGCAGTCTGCTCTGAGAGGTGATGCGTGAAGTTGTGAAAAGAAAGCCAAAACTTCAGTAGAGACCTCTAAGATTAAGAAATGCCAACAATGTGAGGTATCTGCTGAGGAAAGCTGTAGGAAATGTGCAGAAAAAAGAAAAAAAAGGCCTTGTGGGCTACAACCAACAATGCCATAGGCGCAGAGTTACACAGCCTTTTGGAGAGAACATCACAATGCCATGTGTCCCAGATGTTGGATGTTGAGCTACAGAACCTGTTTGCCCAGATGGGTTTCTGTTTTTCTTTGTTCCATTCATTCTTTTTTTTAAAGGGAAGTGGAGACTTTTCTATGTGTATTTTTAAGAGAGAGTGAGAGAGGAGGGAGGGAGAGAGAGAGAGAGAGAGAGAGAGAGAGAGAGAGAGAGAGAGAGAGAGAGAGATTTTTTTAATATTTATTTTTTAGTTCTCGGCGGACACAACATCTTTGTTGGTATGTGGTGCTGAGGATCGAACCCGGGCCGCACGTATGCCAGGCGAGCGTGCTACCACTTGAGCCACATCCCCAGCCCTCCATTCATTCTTTCTATGCCCCAATTTTCCCTTTCATGATGGAAATATTTACTCTGTGCCTTTGTATATTGTATATGTATATATCTATACATATACAATATACATATACATATCTTTAATATAATATGCATAATATATAATATTAATAATATTTATATTTATATATATTTCTTTTTATTTTACTTTTACAGCTAAGAGTTTGCATTGAATCTCAAATAAAATTTTGGGCTTAGACTTTGGGATAGTGATGGAACTATTAAGACTATGGAATCACTTAACAGACCAAATATATTCTTCATTGTGATATGTATGTTAACTTATGGGGCTGAGGTGGACTATTATGGTTTAGAAATATGTTGTCCTCCCAAAGTTTGCATGTGAGAAAATTTGACAATTTTCAGAGGTGAAATTATTAGACTATGAGAGATATAACCTAATCAGTGGATTAATTTACAAATGTAGATTAAGTTGGCAGTTACTGTAGACAGGGAGAGTGTGACTGGAAGTAGTAGGTCCCTGGGGGTTTGCCTTTGTGATTTTTAGATTATCCTTGGTGAGAAAAGCTCTACTTCTTTCTGCTTGCTAAAGCTGCTCACTTATGCCACAAACTTCTTCTATGATGTTCTGCCTCACCTTAGGTCCAAAGTAATAAAGTCAGTTGTCAATAAACTGAATCTCTGAAACCATGAGCCCAAATTAACTTTTCCTCCTATAAGTTGTGCTTGACAGATATATTGGCCACCCAATGAAAAAGATGACTAACACTGAGGCAAAGATAAGCATGTTTTTGGTAGTAGGCAGGAAATATGCATCATGTTAAATGGAATTATGGTGTTGTTATTGCCTTCATTTGAAGATCAGCTGTAATTTATTCAGATGCATTCAAGTGAATGGTTGAGAAAACATGGGATTGTAATGGTTAATTTTGTGTCAACTTGACTGGGACACAGAGTGCCCAGATATTTTATTAAGCATTTTTCTCTGTATGAAAGGTATTTTGGATAATGTTACTTGAATTAGTATACCAAGTAAAGAAAGTTGCATTTCCAAATGTAGGTCAATTTTATTCAATCCATTGAGAGCTTGGATAAAATTAAAGACTGAGAAAAAATGCTCTCTATGCCTGGTAGTCTTCAACATGACACAACAAATCTTTTGAATTCAGATTTACACTGGAATTTGCTCCATCAACTATCCTCATTATCCTATCTGCAAATTTGGCTTAATAGTATCAGCTCCCCACTATGAATATAAAATACAAGAAATCTGCTCTGAAGTTTAGATGCTCCTTCATATTCTCTGTATTGCCAGAAACAGACTAGAATAAAACTCTAATCCTTGTAAGGCCAGGGTTGCTGCCTTTCCATAGTGATCTTGTGGACCTGGCTTGAGGGACTTCTCTCCAAATGCTCTGGGCTCCTTTCTAGAAGGTTGGCTCAGAACCTTCCAGCTCAACTCAACCATTTCTAATGATAGGTGGAGCTGGGCTTTCCCAGGGAGTATTGGTTGCTAAAACAAAACAAAATAAAACAAAAAACAAACTGCAGCTGCATCAGAGAGAACCCTTTACCTGTTACAAATCTATAAGGGAGATATTGAGCCAACCCATAGCATACCCTAACACAATCAAGTTGTTTCTTATCTTCCTGTGTTGCAGAGTAGACTTTTCTCTCCCTTTCCAACTTCTCACTGAGCCTGAGTGTCTTGGCCTCCTGAACTCCAACCCACCTTGTATGGAACCAGCAGGAAGAAGCACAGGCTTTCCTACTACCTTGGTAGGCAATTAGTTTTGTCACCCATTATGGTTCACTAAATTCTCTAGGTCTTAGCATGGGAAGGAAGCTAGACTCTATCCTCCTGATCCTGCCTGGGGCTTTAACATGCCTTCTATCATAGAGTTCTGTGTAGCCTGTGTAACTTGATGTAAGTGAATTCATGAAATAAACATAATTAATTTCAGTTCCTAAACTATGTGACCTATAAGTGCTCCTGCTGGCTCTAGGCCAATGAGGAAAAGAAAAAAGAAAAACCAGGAAAATTAAACATATCTACAAATGGAAGAGACAATATTTTTACACTTATGTTCCTATGTATAAGCCTATTCATTACATGTGGAAATTCATCTGTATCAGTCAAGGTCACCTGAAAATATAAAGGCAAACATAACTTCTCTTTCTCTACTGCACTTGAATTTTTTTCATTCATCTATCAATGTATATTTGATTGGTTCTTTATGTTATTCTAGCCTTCTCTCCTTTCTTTTACTTTAAATTTTGTATATGAGAGAAAGCATGAACTCTTTCAGTTTTTGAGTTTTACTTAGCAAGAAATTCTCCATTCCATCCATTTTCTGGCAAATGCAATAATTTTATTTTTTAATGGCTGAGTAGAACCCCATTGTGTGTGTTGTGCATCACAATTTCTTAATTTTTCATCTATTGACAGATATCAGGGTTGATTCCACAACTGAGATACTGTGAAGTGTGTTGCTGTAAATATTGATGTGGCTGTATTCCTGTCATATGCCAATTTTAAACCTTTTGGGAAAATGCCAAAAAGTGGAATAAATGGGTCATATTATGGTTACATCTTAAGTTTATTTTCAGTAATCTCCACATTAATTTCCAGAGTGGTTTTATTAGTTTACAGTCCCACCAACAATATAAAAGTGTACCTTTTCTCTACTTCCTCACCAGTATTTATTGTTGTTTTTATTCTTGATCATTGCCATTCTGACTAAAGTGAGATTAAAAATTCGTGTAGTTATGATTTGTACTGCTCTTATTGCTAGAGATGTTGAACAATTTATATATATATATATATATATATATATATATATATATATATATATATATATATATTTATTTGTTGGCCATTTGTGTTTCTTCTTTGAGAAGTTTTTGTTTAGTTTAGAAGTTTCTATTATGCCTATTTGTTGATTGTTTTATTTGTTATTGTGGTTGTTATTAATTTTTAAGTTCTTTTTGTATTCTGAATACTAATCCCCAGTTGGATGAGTAGCTGGGCAAAATTTTCTTCAATTCTGTAGGCTCTTTCTTATTGCTTTTTTTCTTTGCTGTGCAGAATTTCTGACTTTGATATCATTTTATGTATTGATTCTTGGTTTTATTTCTTGTGCTTTGGGGGTCTTGATAAGGGAGTCAGTGCCAGTGCATATAAAATGGTGTGTTGACCCTATGCTTTCATCTAGCTATGGTAAAGTTTCTTGGTCTTCCTAAACAATCTTTAATTCATTTTCATTTGTTTTGTGACGGGTGAGAGACAAGGATCTAATTGGATCTTTGTACATATAGCTACTTAGTTTTCCCAGAACAATTTGTCAAAAAAGGCTGTTTTTTTTCAAAGTATATTTTTGGTACTTTTGGAAAATATGAGATGGCTATGGGTATGTGAATTATCTCTGCAACTTCTATTCTGTTATGTTTGTCTTCATGCCTATTTTGATGCAAATGCCATGTTGTATTTGTTTTTATAACAGCTCTCTGATATTATGTGAGATCAGGTATTATGATGCCTCCTGCTTCACTTTCCTTGTTTAGTATTGTTTTGGGTATTTTTGGTCTTTAATCTTCCAAATAGTTTTAAGACTTTTTCTAATTCTGTGAAAAATGTAATTGGTATTTTAATTGGGACTGTATTAAATTTGTATATTGATTTTGGTAGTATGGCCATTTTGACATTATTGGGTCTGCTTATCCAAGAACATAGGGTGACTTTCCATCTTCTAAGGTCTTCTTAATTTTTTTCTTTAAGGTTCTATAATTTTAATTTTAGAGCTCTTTCACCTCTTTAGTTGAATTAATTATGAAGCATTTAATTTTTGAGGTTATTGTTAATAGGATAGTTTTCCTGATTTCTTCCTTGACTAAATCAATATTGGATTATACAAAACCCACTGATTTACCTGTGTTGATCTTGTAACTTGCTCCTTTTACTAAACTCATTCATAAGCCCTGTAAGTCTTCTAGTGGAGTTTATTTTTAGGTCTTCTAGATATAGGATAATATCATTGGCAAACAGATAATTTGACTTTTTTAAACTATCTATATCCTTTCAATTTTCTTTTCTTGCCTAATTGCTCTGGCTAATGTTTCAAGAAATATATTAAAAAACAGTGGTGAAAGTGTAGTTTTTTTTCTTGATTTTATATGAAATGATTTTAGTTTTTTGTCACTTAGTATGGTGTTGTCTTTTTATTTGTCATAAATTGTCTTTATGATGTTGAGGTAAGTTCTTTTGATTCTAATATCTCCAGTATTTTTAACATAAATGGGTGTTAGATTTTTATCAAAGATCTTTTCTGCATCTATTGAGATGATCATGTGAATTTGTCCTTAATTGTGTTTAAATGATGAGTCACATTTATTAAATCAACCTTGCATTCCCAGAATATAACACACTTGATCAAGTGTGATTTGATTTTGTATCTATGTTTATTATGAATACTCATCAGTATTTTTATTTTCCTGATGCTTCTTTTCTGTTTTTGCTCTCAGGATTATACTGGCTTCATTAACTGTATTTGGGAAGTTTCCTCTCTTTAATTGTAAAGAAATAATTTGGAAAACACTGCTGTTAATTCTTTTGTAAAGGTCTGATAAAAAAAGCTAAGAAGACACCAGATTCAGGACATTTTTTTGAAAGAAATTTAGTTATTGTTTCAATTTTATTATTTTATGCTGGTCCGTTTATGTTTTCTACATATTACTGATTAAATTTGTTCAGGTCACATGTGTATAGAAATTTATCAATGCCTTTGAGATTTTCCAGTTTACTCTATTATAATTTTTCGAAATAAGTTCTAATAATATAGATTTCAAAAGGGTCTGTGGTGATCTCTCCTTTATCATATCTGATCTTGTTGATTTGCTTCTTTTCACTCTTTCTTTTTGATAGTTTGGCTAAGTGTTTGTCAATCTAATTTATCTTTTCAAAGAACCAAACTTTTTTGCTTTGATTCTGTATATTGTTTTCTTATTCTTAATTTTATTGATTTTAGCTCTGATAATAATTATTTATTGTCTCCCACTGTTTTTAAGGTTAATTTGTTCTTATTTGTCAAAATTTTATCCTTGAGATGGAACATAAGTTTGTATCATTTAGTAGCAATCTCTCTAATTTTTTAAAAATATTGAATTATTTAAATTATTTTTAAATTATTTTTATTCTAATTTGTTACACATGACAGCAGAATGCATTAAAATTCATGTTATACATATAGCGCACATTTTTTCATATCTCTTGTTGTATATTAAGTACAGCACACCATTCGTGCCTTCATACATGTACTTAGGGTAATGATGTCCATCTCATTCCACCATCGTTCCTATCTTCATGCCCCCTCACCTTCCTTTCCACCTCTTTGCACTATCTAGAGTTCATCTAATCCTCCCATGCTTCCCCCAACCCCATTATGAATCAGCATCCTTATATCAGAGAAAACATTTGGCACTTTGTTTTTTAGGATTGGCTAACATCACTTAGCATTATATTCTCCAACTCCATCCATTTACCTGCAAATGCCATGATTTTATTCTCTTATAATCATAAATTATATATAATTTTCTTTATCCATTCATCTACTAAAAGTTATCATTTCAAAGCCCTAGAAAAAGAACAAACCAACATGAAAATTAATAGAAGAAAGGAAATAATTAAATTCAGAGCTGAAATCAATGAAATTGAAACAAAAAATTGGCAAAACAGAAAGTTGGTTCTTTTTCTTGTTCTCAGCAACAACATTTTAATTATATACAAAGTTTTCCACTCATAATAACCAACAGACCCTCTTTTTATTAATATTTCAACATTATTTGATCTTAAGTTCAGAATTCATTCTTCCTGGACTTCAAAAATTATAAAAGTAACCACTAAAATAAAATGCACTTTATTGCCTTTTTCTGTCTTTCCAATTTAACTCTAAATTAAACCTTCATTTATTTTTTCAGACTACTAAAAGCTGGTCTTTTTTTAACCCTTTTTATTTTTTTATTTTTTTTAATTTTATTTTTTTTATTGGTTGTTCACAACATTACAAAGCTCTTGACATATCATATTTCATATATTAGATTGAAGTTGGTTATGAACCCCCAATTTTACCCAAAATGCAGATTGCAGAATCACGTCAGTTACACATCCACAATTTTACATAATACCCTATTAGTAATTGTTGTATTCTGCTACCTTTCCTATCCCCTACTATCCCCCCTCCCCTCCCCTCCCATCTTCTCTCTCTACCCCATCTACTGTAATTCATTTCTCTCCTTGTTTATTTTCCCATTCCCCTCACAACCTCTATATGTAATTTTATATAGCAATGAGGGTCACCCTTCATTTCCATGCAATTTGTCTTTTCTCTCCCTTTCCCTCCCATCTCATGTCTCTGTTTAATGTTAATCTTTTCTTCCTGCTCTTCCTCCCTGCTCTGTTCATAGTTGCTCTCATTATACCAAAGAAGACATTTGGTATTTGTTTTTTAGGGATTGGCTAGCTTCACTAAGCATAATCTGCTCTAGTGCCATCCATTTCCCTGCAAATTCTATGATTTTGTCATTTTTTATTGCTGCATAGTACTCCATTGTGTATAGATGTCACATTTTTTTATCCATTCATCTATTGAAGGGCATCTGGGTTGGTTCCACAGTCTAGCTATTGTGAATTGTGCTGCTATGAACATCGATGTGGCAGTATCCCTGTAGCATGCTCTTTTAAGGTCTTCAGGGAATAGTCCGAGAAGGGCAATAGCAGGGTCAAATGGTGGTTCCATTCCCATCTTTCCCAGGAATCTCCAAACTGCTTTCCAAATTGGCCGCACCAATTTTCAGTCCCACCAGCAATGTACAAGTGTACCCTTTTCTCCACATCCTCGCCAGCACTTGTTGTTGTTTGACTTCATAGTGGCTGCCAATCTTACTGGAGTGAGATGGTATCTTAGGGTGGTTTTGATTTGCATTTCTCTGACTGCTAGAGATGGTGAGCATTTTTTCATGTACTTGTTGATTGATTGTATATCCTCCTCTGAGAAGTGTCTGTTCAGGTCCTTGGCCCATTTGTTGATTGGGTTATTTGTTATCTTATTGTCTAATTTTTTGAGTTCTTTGTATACTCTGAATATTAGGGCTCTATCTGAAGTGTGAGGAGTAAAAATTTGTTCCCAGGATGTAGGCTCCCTATTTACCTCTCTTATTGTTTCTCTTGCTGAGAAAAAACTTTTTAGTTTAAGTAAGTCCCATTTGTTGATTCTTGTTATTAACTCTTGTGCTATGGGTGTCCTATTAAGGAATTTGGAGCCCGACCCCCACAATATGTAGATTGGAGCCAACTTTTTCTTCTATCAGACGCAGAGTCTCTGATTTGATATCAAGCTCCTTGATCCATTTTGAGTTAACTTTTGTACATGGTGAGAGAAAGGGATTCAGTTTCATTTTGTTGCATATGGATTTCCAGTTTTCCCAACACCATTTGTTGAAGATGCTATCCTTCCTCCATTGCATGCTTTTAGCCCGTTTGTCAAATATATGATAGTTGTAACTTTGTGGATTCGTCTCTGTGTCCTCTATTCTATACCATTGGTCCACCTGCCTGTTTTGGTACCAGTACCATGCTGTTTTTGTCACTATTGCTATGTAATATAGTTTGAAATCTGGTATCGCTATACCGCCTGATTCACACTTCCTGTTTAGAATTGCTTTTGCTATTCTGGGTCTTTTATTTTTCCATATGAATTTCATGATTGCTTTATCTATTTCTACAAGAAATGCCATTGGGATTTTGATTGGCATTGCATTAAACCTATAGAGAACTTTTGTTAATATCGCCATTTTGATGATGTTAGTTCTGCCTATCCATGAACAGGGTATATTTTTCCATCTTCTAAGATCTTTTTCTACTTCTCTCTTTAGGGTTCTGTAGTTTTCATTGTATAAATCTTTCACCTCTTTTGTTAGGTTGATTCCCAAGTATTTTAATTTTTTTTGAGGATATTGTGAATGGAGTGTTTTTCCTCATTTCCGTTTCAGAAGTTTTGTCACTGATATACAGAAATGCCTTTGATTTATGCGTGTTGATTTTATATCCTGCCACTTTGCTGAATTCATTTATTAGTTCTAGTAGTTTCTTTGTAGACCCGTTTGGATCTTCTAGGTATAGAATCATGTCATCTGCAAATAGTGATAATTTAAGTTCTTCTTTTCCTATTTTTATGCCTTTAATTTCTTTCGTCTGTCTAATTGCTCTGGCCAGTGTTTCGAGAACTATATTGAATAGAAGTGGTAATAGAGGGCATCCCTGTCTTGTTCCAGATTTTAGAGGAAATGCCTTTAACTTTTGTCTATTCAGAATGATGCTAGCCTGAGGCTTAGCATAGATAGCTTTTACAATGTCAAGGTAAGTTCCTGTTATCGCTAGTTTTTCTAATGTTTTGAACATAAAGGGATGCTTTACTTTGTCGAATGCTTTCTCTGCGTCTATCGAGATGATCATATGGTTCTTATCTTTAAGTCTATTGATGTGGTGAATAACATTTATTGATTTCCGTATATTGAACCATCCTTGCATCCCAGGGATGAATCCTACTTGATCATGGTGCACAATTTTTTTGATGTGTTTTTGTATTCGATTTGCAAGAATTTTATTGAGGATTTTTGCATCTAGGTTCATTAGAGATATTGGTCTGTAGTTTTCTTTCTTTGAGGTGTCTTTGTCTGGTTTGGGAATCAGGGTGATGTTGGCCTCATAGAATGAATTTGGAAGAGCTCACTCTTTTTCTATTTCCTGAAATAACTTGAAAAGTATTGGTATTAATTCTTCTTTAAAGGTTTTGTAAAACTCCACTGTATACCCATCCGGTCCTGGGCTTTTCTTGGTTGGTAGTCTTTTGATGTCTTCTTCAATTTCATCCATTGAAATTGGTCTGTTCAAATTGTGTGTATCCTCCTGACTCAGTCTGGGCAAATCATATGACTTAAGAAATTTATCGATGTCTTCACTATCTTCTATTTTATTGGAATATAGGTTTTCAAAATAATTTCTAATTGTCTTCTGCATTTCTGTAGCATCTGTTGTGATATTGCCTTTTTCATCCCGTATGTTAGTAATTTGAGTTCTCTCTCTTCTTCTCTTTGTTAGCATGGCTAACGGTCTGTCGATCTTATTTATTTTTTCGAAGAACCAACTTTTAGTTTTGTTAATTTTTTCAATAGTTTCTTTTGTTTCAATTTCATTGATTTCCACTCTGATTTTAATTATTTCTTGCCTTCTGCTACATTTGCTGTTGTTTTGCTCTTCCTTTTCTAGGGCTTTGAGATGAAGTGTGAGCTCATTTATTTGTTGGTTTTTTCTTTTTTTGAGGAATGACCACCAGGCGATGAATTTTCCTCTTAAAACTGCTTTCATTGTGTCCCATAGATTCCGATATGTTGTGTCTGTATTTTCATTTATCTCTAAGAATTTTTTGATTTCCTCCTTTATGTCTTCTGTAACCCATTGATCATTCAGTAACATATTGTTCATTTTCCACGTGATGTAGGATTTTTCCTTCCCTCTTTTATCATTGATTTCCGGTTTCATTCCATTATGATGAGATAAAATGCATGGTATTATCTCCATTCCTTTATATTTACTGAGGGTTGCCCTATGGCATAATATATGGTCTATTTTTGAGAAGGATCCATGTGCTGCTGAGAAAAAAGTATATCCATTTGATGATGGTTGATATATTCTATATATGTCAGTTAAGTCTATGTTATGGATTGTGATATTGAGTTCTATAGTTTCTTTATTCAACTTTTGTTTGGAGGATCTGTCCAATGGTGAGAGAGGTGTGTTGAAATCACCCATAATTATTGTGTTGTGGTCTATTTGATTCTTGAGCTTGAGGAGAATTTGTTTTATGAATGTCGCAGCACCATTATTTGGTGCGTAAATATTGATAATTGTTATGTCTTGTTGGTGAATGGTTCCTTTTAACAGTATATAGTGTCCTTCTTTATCCCTTTTGATTAACTTAGTCTTGAAGTCGATTTTATTCGATATGAGGATGGCCACGCCTGCTTGCTTACAAGGACCGTGTGCGTGGTATAATTTTTCCCATCCTTTCACCTTCAGCCTGTGTATGTCTTTTCCAATCAGATGTGTCTCCTGGAGGCAGCATATTGTTGGATTTTTTTTTTAATCCATGATACCAGCCTATGTCGCTTTATTGGAGAGTTTAAGCCATTAACATTCAGACTTACTATTGATATATGGTTTGTACTTCCATCCATGTTTGATTATTTATCCTTTTTTAAAAAAATTTAGTTTGTTTCTCCATGATTATCTTTCTCCTTGCCCTCTATCTTTTCCGAGGCACTTCCTACTGATGGTTTTGGTTATTGTTTTTCATTTCTTCCTCATGTAGTGTTTTGCTCAACATGCTTTGCAATGCTGGTTTTCTGGCTGCAAATTCTTTTAACTTTTGTTTATCATGAAAGGTTTTTATTTCGTTGTCATACCTGAAGCTTAATTTTGCTGGATACAGAATTCTTGGTTGGCATCCATTTTCTTTCAGTGTTTGAAATACATTGTTCCATGACCTTCTTGCTTTCAGTGTCTGTGATGAAAAATCCATTGTTAACCTTATTGGTTTACCCCTGAATGTAATCTGTCTCCTTTCTCTTGTAGCTTTTAATATTTTCTCTTTGTACTGTATATTGGATATCTTCATAACAATGTGTCTTGGCGTTGGTCTACTGTGATTTTGTGTGCTTGGTGTCCTGTATGCATCTTCAATTTGTATATCTGTTTCCTTTTTTATTTCTGGAAAGTTTTCTGTAATTATTTCATTCAGCAGGTTACTCATTTCCTTGGTTTGAATCTCTGTACCTTCTTCTATCCCGATGACTCATAAGTTTGTTTTTTTATGTTATCCCATAACTCTTGGATGTTTTTCTCGTGATTTTTTTACCAGCCTTTCTGAGTTGGCTAGACTCTTTTCAAGATGATATATTTTGTCTTCATTATCTGGCGTTCTGGCTTCCACTCTGTTAGTGATACTCTCAATTGAGTTTTTAATTTGGTTTATCGTTTCCTTCATTTCTAGAATTATTGTTTGATTATTTTTTATAATCTCTATCTCCTCATGAAGAAGCTTAACTTCTTCTTTTATCTGTTTATGTAATTCATTCTCAATGTGTTCTTTTGCTGCTTGAATTTGCTGTCTTGTATCCTCTTTAAGGTTCCATTCCTTCTGTCTAAGGTGTTCCTTGCGTTCTTTATATGACCATTTTTCTGATGACTCTAGGTCCTCCTGAATATTTAGGCTGTCCCACATTGTTTGTACTCCTTTTCTTCCTTGCTTTTTGAAGCTGCTCATGTTACTTCTTGTTCTGTTTCGCTGCTGAGTTACTGTTTACTCCTATAAATTTATTTGATGCTTGGGAGGAAAGGTATTAGAAGGGAAGGGAAGAAGTCACTAAAGAGAATGAGAGTAAGCAGGTAGAATTCAAGGAAGGGGGAGTAAGAAAATTGAAAAGAAATAAAAAGACAAAAGAAGAAAAAAATAGGAAACAAAAAAAGAAAAAAATAAATAATAATAATAATAATAATAATAATAATAAAATAATAAAAATTAAAATTAGAAGAAAAAAATGAAAAAAAATTTAAAAATTTAAAAAACAACAAGAAAGAAAAATGAAGATAAAAAACCCAAATCAAAAAAAAAAAAAGAAAAAAAAACTAATAAATGCAGTCTGAGAATTTGATTAACTTCTCTTCCAGTAGGTGGAGCTGTGCCCACCAGGCCAAGCTTCTCCTGTCAATACGCAGGAACCAATCACTGTGCAGCAGTTCCTTCTCCCAGACTGGGTGAGTCTCCAATCCTGAGTGCCTAGGGCCTCCTCTTGTGTCTAGTCACTTCCCCGCTTTTCCTCAAGCCAGGCCCCGCTCACCGGTGATGCTCACCACAATACTGGCTACACACCAGGTCTGCTGCTCCTGGGAGCCCTGTTTTCATGAACGACTGGACACACTCTCCCTGTTTGCCATTCCCACAGACCCTAAGTTCGTAGAGCTTGGGGCTGAGAATCCTCAGCGAATTTTACTTGCCCTCCTGTAGCCATGCCCCTGGTAGCTGGTGCAAGAGACCTCAGTTGTCAGCACTGGTCGGAGCGGTAGCCGGGAGTTCCGCGCCATGGGTCCTGCGCCTCTTCTGATTCCCTCGGTCTGGCTATCACGCTCACAGGAGAGCTGGGAGGGGCCCTTAAGTTTTCCCCGATGTGTGGAGAGGGAAGGCTGGGGGATTACACACCTGTAGCCGCAGGTTTCAATGAAGTTATCTCCTCCACCGCAGTCTGGTGACGTCAGTTCTCTGCCATGGTGGTGTTTCTTGCAAATGGCGACATTTCGTTTCTCTTTGCCTGGTGACCAATACAATGGGTGGGTCCTTACTGTCTCTCCCAAGCCCTGTTTCAAACCTGTGGCTACTACCTATGAAGACTCGGTAGGCATTTACCTCCGTAGGATCAGAAGGGCTGACCAGTTGTTTCAGCGGGATGGATTAGTGCTGAGTCACAGCTGTTTGTCTGTGGGAAGCAGGCGAACAGGAGCTTGAATTCAGCCAATCCGGGCTCAATGTGTGTTCTGAGAGGCCCAGACTGTTCGCCCCAGATCCACGTCAGCTCAGCATTGCCTAGTGATCCTGAGAAAACAGAAATTAGACTGTTTATGACTCCCTATGCCCACACAGCTGAAGAGGTCAGAGACTTGATCTCTCTGCTCCCACCGCCATGTTGGATCTCTTCTTTTTGGGGCATTTTATTCCCTTGTTTTTTTCCATGTTACTAGTGTATTTTCTCATCTCAAAGTATGGGTCTAAGGCAGGATAAATTTTACCTTGTAGACCTATAGTGTCCCTAAGGTTTCCAGCACTTCTCCTTTACTTGTAAGACCAATATCAATAGCACCCAGTGTGTACAATATATAGTCTTAAACCTAGTATCTCCCACTAAGGCATCTACTGCTTTCTTGCATTAAACAAAAATGATTTCAATTACTATCTGTAGTACAAACAGAATATTTGTTAAAATTATTTACAATTCAAATGGTAGATAAGAGAACAGAGGTAGTGTTGTATGCAATATTTGCAGAGGAAGAAGAGAGAAGTTATAAGTAAAAATTCACAGGAAGAGTGGAAGAGAATTCAACAAAAGTTTGGCTGTTGGTGGGAGAAAAGTTGGAAAGAAAATCCAATAAAATAGACAAGAGAGTAAGAATACAAAGAAAGAGAAATAAATTAAAGACACAAAAATACTACAAAAATGCAAAAAACATTCTTATATCACTGTCCTCCACAGACTGATGCATAAAAACTCCCTGTTCCAAAATTGTAGAGATATTAGTGAATCACAAAATAAAATAAAAATAAAATAAATCTTTCTGGAAAGTCAAACTGTCTCTGTCAGTTTCAACAGTTTCTCAGCCATCTCTGAAATCTCTTGGGATCACCAAACCCAGATCATCCCTCGCAAACCCAGTCTTTATCCCACCAATCTGGGGTTCCGGTACCTATGGTTGGCCATGCTACCATCCCAAGATCTCAATGCTACTCCTAATGCAGAGAGACCACCAGGGATATATCCATGCAAAGGAGCAACCATGAGATTCAGCAGCAAGATAAGGACCACAATCACTCTCAGCAGGAAGATGCTAGGCTCCTCCAAACCTACATCACCTCTACAATGAACCTGCAGGTGCCAGCTGGAGTCCCCAGACAGAGACTCTGGTGGTGGTAAACCTGCTGACATTCAGGACCCAGGCCCTGGCTGGTGTCCCAAAATGGATGCAGCCACTTGCACCCAAACCTAAAGTCTCCCCTGAAGCAGTCCCCTAGGATGTAGTAGAAGCAGTAGTGGTGGTGGTTTTTGGCATCAGAAAGTGGGCCAGCAGCAGTGGCTGCAGCTGTGGGGCAAGTGTCACCATGTGATCTCCTTTCTGGAGGTCAGCAGCAGTGTTCGCTTCAGTTGCATCCAGGGCAGGTTTCCTTTGTGTCAGTAGCACCCAGAAAAAACCTCCAAGCAAACTCAGGCTGCCAGCAGCGGTATCATAGCAGCAATGGTGGGAGGCAGTGGATTGACAGGAGACTTCTTATATTCTTGATAATTGCCATTCTGATTGGAGAGAGATAAAATATCAGAGAAGTCTTGAGTTTTTTCATATATTTGCTTATTGATTGTATTTATTTTCTGTGAAATGTCTTTTCAGTTCCTTAGCTCACTTATTGATTGGGTTATTTGTTTTCTTGGTGTTGAGTTTTTGGTATGTCTGGGATTAACACTATATCTGAGATGCATGTGGTAAAGATGTGGTAAAGATTTTCTTCCATTCTGGTAGGCTCTCTCTTCACATTTTGATTGTTTCCCTTGCTGAGATGAAGCTTTTTAGTTAGAATCTATCCCCTTTATTGATTTTTTATTATTAGTTGTTCAAAACATTACATAGACCTTGACATATCATATTTCATACATTTGATTCAAGTGGGTTAAGAACTCCCATTTTTACCCAGTATACAGATTGCAGAATCACATCGGTTACACATCCACATTTTTACCTACTGCCATACTAGTGTCTGTTGTATTTTGTTGCCTTTCCTATTCTCTACTATCCCTGCTCCCCTCACCTCCCATCTTCTCTCTCTACCCCATCTACTGTAATTCATTTCTCTCCCTTGTTTTTTCCCCTTTCCCCTCACTTCCTCTTATATATAATTTTGTATAACAATGAGGGTCTCCTTCCATTCCCATGCAATTTCCCTTCTCTTTCCCTTTCCCTCCCACCCCTTGTTCCTGTTTAATGTTAATCTGCTTCTCATACTCTTCCTCCCTACTCTGTTCTTAGTTGCTCTCCTTATATCAAAGAAGACATTTGTCATTTGTTTTTTAGGGATTGGCTAGTTTCATTTAGCATAATCTGCTCTAATGCAATCCATTTCCCTGAAAATGCCATGATTTTGTCATTTTTTAGTGCTGAGTAATACTCCATGGTGTATAAATGCCAAATTTTTAATCCATTCATCTATTGAAGGGCATCTAGGTTGGTTCCACAGTCTAGATATTGTGAATTGTGCTGCTATGAACATTGATGTAGCAGTATCCCTATAGTACGCTCTTTTAAGTTATTTAGGGAATAGTCTGAGAAGGGGAATAGCTGGGTCAAATGGTGGTTCCACTCGTAGCTTTCCCAGGAATCTCCATACTGCTTTCCAAATTTACCTCACCAATTTGCAGTTCCACCAGCAATGTATAAGTGTACACTTTTCCCCACGTCCTTGCCAGGACTTGTTGTTGTTTGACTTCATAATGGCAGCCAATCTTACTGGAGTGAGATGGTATCTTAGGGTAGTTTTGATTTGCATTTCTCTGACTGCTATAGATGGTGAGCATTTTTTATGTACTTGTTGATTGATTGTATGTCCTCCTCTCAGAAGTGTCTGTTCAGGTCCTTGGCCCATTTATTGATTGTGTTATATGTTTTCTTATTGTTTAATTTTTTGAGTTCTTTGTATACTCTGGATATTAGGGCTCTATCTGAAGTGTGAGGAGTAAAAATTTGTTCCCAGGATGTAGGCTCCCTATTTACCTCTCTTATTGTTTCTCTTGCTGAGAAAAAAACATTTTATTTTGAGTAAGTCCCATTTGTTGATTCTTGTGTGTAACTCTTGTGCTATGGGTGTCCTATTAAGGAATTTGGAGCCTGACCCCACGGTATGTAGATTGGAGCCAACTTTTTCTTCTATCAGACGCAGAGTCTCTGTTTTGATATCAAGCTCCTTGATCCATTTTGAGTTAACTTTTGTGCATGGCAAGAGAAAGGGATTCAGTTTCATCTTGTTGCATATGTATTTCCAGTTCTCACAGCACCATTTGTTGAAGATGTTATCCTTTCTCCATTGCATGCTTTTGGCACCTTTGTCTAATATGAGGTAGTTGTAATTTTGTGGATTGGTCTCTGTGTCCTCTATTCTGTACCATTGATCTACCTGCCTGTTTTGGTAACAGTACCATGCTGTTTTTGTTACTAGTGCTCTATAGTATAGTTTGAAATCTGGTATCGGTATACCACCAGTTTCACTCTTCCTGTTTTGAATTGCCTTTGCTATTCTGGGTCTTTTATTTTTCCATATGAATTTCATGATTGCTTTTTCTATTTCTGTGAGGAATGCCGTTGCAATTTTGATTGACAGTGTATTAAACCTATAGAGTACTTTTGGTAATATGGCCATTTTAATGATATTAATTCTGCCTATCCATGAAAAAGGTATATCTTTCCACCTTCTAAGGTCTTCTTCTATTTCTCTCTTTAGGGTTCTGTAGTTTTCGTTGTATAGTTCTTTCACATCTTTTGTTAGGTTGATTCCCAAGTATTTTATTTTTTTTTAGGATATTGTGAATGGGGTGGCTGTTCTCATTACCATTTCAGAGGATTTGTCACTCATATACAGGAATGCCTTTGATTTATGCGTGTTGATTTTATATCCTGGCACTTTGCTGAATTCATTTACTAGCTCTAAAAGTTTCTTGGTAGAACCTTTTGGGTCTTCTAGGTAGAGGATCATGCCAGCCACAAATAGTGATATTTTAAGTTCTTCTTTTCCTATCTTTATGCCTTTAATTTCTTTCGTTTGTCTAATTGCTCTGTGTGAACGTCTAGCGCGTTCGGGTCCCTGGGTAAGTGTCGCGAAATAACCGGGACACAGGGGATGCAGAGCCAAGGCAGCAATTGCAACTGCATGCTGAGGTTTATTTGTAAGTTCCTTTTATATTCTTCTTCTAACAAAGCAAGCAATTCTTCAGTAACACTTTACCCGCATTGCCCAAAAATCATGCCTCAGCAGGTACACAGAGCTAAATTCAGATTGTTCCTGTTCATTTGATAAGTACCCTCCCAAAGTTCTTTGTAGACATTATCTAATCCCCGAATGTACTGTTCCCAGGTCCAGTATGCAGGAAGCTTCTTCCTCTTGGCCAAACCTTGCAGAACTTGTGACTTGCAATAAGGGGAAGAGAACTTTTCCTCCTCCTAACTGAGGTTTGCCTCAGCTGACCTAAATCACAGCCACAGCTCTTGCAAAAAGTAAGGCCTGAGGGAGCTAAACTCTGCAGACTCAAACCCCAACAATTCCTTCCTTTTTCTTTTGTTTTTCTAAAACAGCTTTCCACAAAGTTAATATAGAGTTTTGAGATGGTCTTATGCACATGCAATATATAGTCACAAACAGGATAATAACTAAGCATAACACTATTCCCACTCCTCCAGCCGTATGGGTAAGACTTTGAGCAATTTCTTTGGGATCTAATCCTTCTAACTGTTTTAAAAACAATTCAGCTATTTGTGCAGCATCATCATGTTGAAACCCTTTTCCAAAAATTTCAAATATATCCTTTTGTAAAGAATCAATCATTAATTGAGCTGTTTCATTACCATCGAGATAATTTTGTATAATACTCCATTCATGTAAACTTTGATTATATTGTATATTAGTTATACAGAAAGAAGTTGAATTCCAGTCACATTTTAATCTAATTTCTTGTTCTAAAGTGAGTATCTTTTTTCCTAACCAATTAACTGTCTGTTTTACAATATCCATTTGAGTTTGAAGTCTAGAATCAATTTGAGCTTGGGATAGCCATAACTCATGTGAATCTTTATGCCATTCCTCAACAAAATGTTTTGTTTGTAAAGAAGTATGTAAAGCTATCCCTGAAACTGTAGCAACTGTAGCCACTGCAATAAGACTTAGAATTACAGCAACAATAACTCCCACAAACCGTTTAGTACATTTTAACAATCGTCTAAAGAATTCCAGAACCAAAGTATTTACAGGATCTTGGGACCATGGTCTTTGTAAGGTCACAGGAAGCCAAATGTGAGAGCGCTGTTGTAACAGCACAATGGAATAACCAAAAGGAATAGAAACAGATGTATTAATACAGGTATACAATTTACAATTAAAGCATAAAATTCCCTCATCAAAAGTAACATTTCCAATTAAGAACAGGTATGGCATGGGCGCGCATGTAGTTATATTATATTCATTAAATACAGTAAAATTATAAGAAGCAGCAGATTGACTAGTCCCAGAGAAAGAGCCATTAGACAAAGTTACAGGTTTAGTTGCAGCAGCAATTTTCCATAAATGTGTTTGTAAATGATGAGGGTACTGCACTGAAGCCAAACGTGGGTCAGCAATTCCGCCATCACCCCAGGCCATCAATTTGCCGTTCCGATTGTGACGGGTCTGGATCCACCACCCTGGGAGCCACTGCCGGTGTCCATTTTCTGTTGAAACATAAGCATAACCCTTTCCCCTATAAAGTAAAATCCCTGGCTGCCATTCAGCATCTGCCACAATTTTTATCCAGATTGGTTCATGAACTGTTTGTAAGGTTTTTTTTTGCTCAAAATGTCGTTCTGCTCTTGTCAATATTTCTCCTTGTGGAAGATTAAGGAAATTTAAAATAAATAAGGCTTGATGTAACAATTCTTTAGGTTGATTTTGTAAATATCTAAACAAGTGCATATTTAAATCTGTCATTTTCCTCCTTTTTAATTTTTTAATTTGTGTTTTAAGTGTAGCATATACACGTTCTACTAAAGCTTGCCCTTGTGGATTATATTCTATTCCAGTTAGATTAACAATATCATATAATTTGAAAAAATCTTTAAAATTTTTACTAGTATAAGCCGGACCATTATCAGTTTTAATCATAGCGGGAATTCCCATAATAGCAAAAGTTTTCACTAAGTGTTGAATAACATGACGGGTGGTTTCTAATATCTTTAAGTTTTGGTCCATTGTTGTTTTTAATTGGGTCATTTGTTGTGTCCCATGGACCAGGGAAGTGGTCCTTGTGCCCACCCCTGCAGCAATTCCCATTCCTAATAAGATGGTTAAAGTGAGGGATACAGGTTCCCGGCAGAACTGGGTTGTATGTTCCCTTATTTGATCTTCAAATGAACCCGCGTCATGATAGAGCACTCTGGGAAACATCTGCACCATTATACAATTAATTACATCTGTTGACTATTATACTGTTGTAGGGACAGACAAGGCAAGGCACCTAAGATAGCACTGAAGACAGGGAAATAGTCCTATTTGGTTGCAACTGGATTCAGAGGGCATTGCTTCTGTTGTAATCAATTAATCCCTTGAGGGCTGGGGATGTGGCTCAAGCGGTAGCGCGCTCGCCTGGCATGCGTGCGGCCCGGGTTCGATCCTCAGCACCACATACCAACAAAGATGTTGTGTCCGCCGAGAACTAAAAAATAAATATTAAAAATTCTCTCTCTCTTTCTCTCCTCTCTCACTCTCTCTTTAAAAAAAAATTAATCCCTTGAACCCCAAGTTTAGGTAGTTTCAGAATTTTGTACTCAACATGTAAGGGAAGGAGCTCAGAAGTTCACAGTCTTCAGAAGTTCACAAAAAGCCATTTTTGTTTCTGTTTTTTCCTCTGTTCTGAGCAAGTTAACTTTTCAAGGACACCTGGGAGAACTTTTTTCTTTTTGCCAGCTGTTACCATGGAGCCCAGTTGATAACTTTTTTATCTTAGAAATGTAGTCATCTCTGTGAAGCCCCAGCTCAAGGCCAGAGGCCTTGTTCACATATTTTGTGAAAAACTAGTAAGGGGGTGTCTAGCACCTGGAGTGCTGATTTTTTCGGACAGTGGCCAAGTAAAACAGGGCAACATGAAAAGTGGAAGTTTATCTACATTAAACTCTTTTGTAGAGATTCTTTTGCTTATACTTTGAAACAATTTCTGAAAACCTTAGAATCTATAAACAAATTATTATACTTTGATAAGAAATATCAATGAAGATATAGTTAAAACCCTTAGATATTTTGTAGAAATAATTATAATCATTTATCATCTTATGAGTTTAAACAGTAACTTTGAGAATTAGAAACTACTTGATTGTATTTTCACTTAAATGCAAATTTATAGTAAACACATTTATCTCAAATATCTGTAACTGAAAAGGCAGAGTACCTGATAAATGTAAATATAAAACATAAATTATGGTTTTTTTTTGTTGAAGAAAAACAATTAGGCAAATATATATTAACTAATCAATTAGGCATGTGCTAATTAATTTATAGATTAACAAATATAGGTTATCTAAATATATATATATATATATATATATATATATATATATATATATATATATATAAAGAATAAGAACATAACTTATAATTGTATTAATTTTATGTAACCACGTGGTCTTAATATATTTGGATCCATTTTAATTTATTTTTAACTAGGAGTGCACTCTTCTATGTGACGTCACTTGATGTAACTGAAATAAGGTCCTTGAGTATACATTTTTATTTTTGTAGTTAGCAATGAGAATAAGGATTCTTTGGTCATCACAGGAACTTTCCTGTGGTGAGCAAATGCATCCTCATAACCTCCAAAACTAAAAGTAAAATATAAAGAAGCATATTTGATATCTCTCATCAATAGAAAATTATTTAGTAACACAACTATAGAGAAAATTCAGGTTATTTAACTTAGAACTAGCTTAAATTTAGGACTGTAACATAGAAACCTGTGGAATTAAATTTTGTCTGAAAAAGATATCTTTCGTTAGCATTTACAGGTAGGCATTTTAAAAAATACAGGCTCTGAGCAGCTCTGGTAGAAATCTGAAACACAGTAGTACAGGTTAGTGGCTGGAAGGTGGGACTAGAAGTCCTGTCTAAGTGACTGTGGAAGAACCAATCGGAAGCCTGCAAAAGTGTGGGAGGTGGGACCAGGAAGCCGCTCTTCCGGCCAGGCACCCCATTTTTACCATGGTGATGCAAACAACATGGAGTCCGCTGCCCATTTTCGGGGCAAAATTTCCCCAAGTTTTTCTAGCCGATTGCATTTTGTCTGATTTTGTCTGCATTTTCCCCTGGGGAGTCTACAGATAGAAAGGGGTTGGTCTGAAGAAGGTGACGGAGTCGCCCACTCCCTGGGGCACCATTCTGTCCCTGGATTGCCCCGTACAATCTGGTTTCCAGGGCCTGGATCGGGCACTGACAGGAGAAGAGAGGAGTGAATGGGTGGAGAGATACTTCAGTACCTGTTACTTTAGCAAGGGGGCAATGGTCTGAGAACCGGCGGAGGTTTGGGTTCCATCTAGAATTAGTTAAAATTGAACATAAGCTCCCCATTGTTCTAAAATATCCCTTCCAATTATATTAAGAGGAACTTCTAGAATGTAGGGTTTTAATACAGCTATTTGTCCGTCCTCTGATTGAATAGTTATATGGTTTAAAGCTTGGCCAATACTTTGGACGGGAGCCGAGCTAACTCCCTTAATATTACAGGGTATAATTTGATGCTGAAGATTAGACGGCCAATCTTGAGTTTTTATTATAGTAATATCAGATCCTGTATCAATTAAAGCACTAGTCATTTTAGTCCCTAGCTTTACTTTTATAAGAGGTTGCATTTTAGTAATTTGTGTGGCCCAAAAAACACTCTGTGTGTCAGTACTGCCAAATCCGTCCTGCCTCTGATTAGAGGAATCCCTTATAGGGAGGTAAGGTAATAAGAGAAGTTGGGCAATTCTTTCTCCTTTGGAAAAATGAACATCAGCAAGAGAAGACATTAAAATCTGAATTTCTCCTTCATAGTCTGCATCAATAATGCCTAAATGGACAGTAATAGCTTTAGCATTAAGGCTGGAGCATCCTGTAAGCAAAGCAAAAGTCCCTGGAGGTAGTGGCCCAAATATTCCTGTGGGTATTCTTTTAGGCATAGCACCACCCTGGAGATCAAAATCACTTAAGGCTGGGATATCCACGGCGGCACTATGTTGGGTTGCGGGTGGTAGGGAAAAGATTGTGGGTTGCCCCCGTTTATTTGTCCAGGGCCTGCGGTCCAGCCCGATGGACCGTTTCCCTGAACTGCAAGAGTGGCTGCATTTTTCGTTCTACATTCTCGAGCCCAATGCTTACCCCTTTTGCATTTAGGACATATTCCGGGTCCCCTAGTTTCCTTTGCATTCTTTCGCTTACAATTTTTCTTCAGATGTCCAGTCTGGCCGCACCCAGAACACTTCATGTTAGCCAAATCTCGATTAGTATTCTGCAAAGCATGCCATGTAGAGGCCATGGTTTCAGCAAATAATTGCATCTTTCTCGATTCTGATGTTATATCTTTACACACCTTTAAGTAGGTATGAATATCTCCTGTATCTTTAATCGGTAAAATGGCTCATTTACAAACTTCATTAGCATTTTCATAAGCCAGCAAACGTAGTAATTGTTGTCTGGCAGCCTCTCCTACCACGGTTCATTCAATTGTCAATTTTAATCTAGATAAAAATTCTACATAAGGTTCATTGGGTTTTTGTGAAACTTTTGTCCATGAGCCATAATGTTCTCCAGTAGGTCTAATTTTGTCCCAAGCTTCTAAAGCTATTTCCTTCAATTGCTCATGAATCTCAGGAGGAATATTGATTTGATGTTGAATGTCATCATACATACCAGTGCCAGATAACATAGGGTATCCTATTGCACGAATAACAGGATTTTGACTGTTACAATTTTCTCTAGCCTTAGTGGCACATCCTTCTAAAAACCACATGTGCCATTGAAGATATTCAGGTTCCCGTAAAAGAGCACGGCCCACAATCTTCCAATCCTCAGGAGCAAAATTATTGTAATGAGTAGCAAAAGCATTAAGCAATTTTTTTACATAATGAGATTGAGGTCCGTACGTTGTCACTGCCTTTTTTAATCTACCAATACGATCAATATCAATCCCCTCATACCGAGGTGGATGTGCCATTCCATTAGCTGGATCAGGCCTGATTATAGGAAAAGCAAAGGAGGGAGTTTCGCCCTCATCGTCAGAAGGCTCTGAGTCCATTTCCTGGACAGCTTTTAAAGAAGCTGCCAAAAAAGGGTTAATGGCCGGAGGGGCAGAGGGCCTGGTTCCCGATAAAGGCCTAGAGTCCGCTTTAGCTTCTAATTTATTGAGACATCCCAGAACCTACTCCATAACGAGTTTGAATTGCTCCGAAACGCAACGATCATCAATCATCGTTTTTACTTTCGTTTTCTTTTCTGAAACATTGCCAATTAAATCAGCAGACTTTTGTGAAGAATTATGAGTCAATTGTTGTGTATATTTTACTACCTCCTCCTTTTCACTAATATCCAGAGGGAGATCTAAAATAGAGGGAGCTAGCTCCTTTTGTAAATTTCCAATCAACCTTTCTTCTCCATAGCTTTAAACATTGTATATAAAATAGACCAGATAGACCAAAACCGAATCGGAATTTTTTCGCCTTGCCTCATGGCATTTTCAACATTATGATGGACCCATTTCCAATTATCCACATGTATAGATCCTTCCTCCGGGAACCAGGGATTCCATTCCCTGACCACCTTAAGACACATCTCTATATCAGAATGAGAAATGTTAATACCATAGATGGCAAGTGAATGCCTAAGAATACGTAAAAAAGGAGAAGATAAAGATTGTCTCATCACCCTGTAATATAAAGAAAAATAACTCACCCTTCCTGACAATCCAGCAGGGTCCCTGTTCAGCGTGCCAAATGTGAACGTCTAGAGCATTTGGGTCCCTGGGTAAGGGTCACGAAATAACCGGAACACAGGGGATGCAGAGCCAAGGCAGCAATTGCAACTGCATCCTGAGGTTTATTTGTAAGTTCCTTTTATATTCTTCTTCTAACAAAGGAAGCAATTCTTCAGTAACACTTTACCCGCATTGCCCAAAAATCATGCCTCAGCAGGTACACAGAGCTAAATTCAGATTGTTCCTGTTCATTTGATAAGTACCCTCCCAAAGTTCTTTGTAGACATTATCTAATCCCCGAATGTACTGTTCCCAGGTCCAGTATGCAGGAAGCTTCTTCCTCTTGGCCAAATCTTGCAGAACTTGTGACTTGTGATAAGGGGAAGAGAACTTTTCCTCCTCCTAACTGAGGTTTGCCTCAGCTGACCTAAATCACAGCCACAGCTCTTGCAAAAGGTAAGGCCTGAGGGAGGTAAACTCTGCAGACTCAAACCCCAACAGCTTTGGCCAGTGTTTCCAGAACTATGTTGAACAGAAGTGTTGAGAGAGGTCATCCCTGTCTTGTTCCAGATTTTAGAGGGAATGCCTTCAACTTTTCTCCATTCAGAATGATGCTAGCCTGAGGCTTAGCATAGGCAGCTTTTATAATATTGAGGTATGTTCCTGTTATCCCTAGTTTTTTTTAGTGTTTTGAACATAAAGGGATGCTGTACTTTGTTGAATGCTTTTTCTGCATCTATCGAGATGGACATATGGTTCTTATCTTTACGTCTATTGATGAGGTGAATAACATTTATTGATTTTCGTATATTGAACCAGCCTTGCATCCCAGGGATGAATCCTACTTGATCATGATGAACAATCTTTTTGATATGTTTCTGTATCCGATTTGCCAGAATTTTATTGAGGATTTTTGCATCTATGTTCCATTAGAGATATTTGTCTGTAGTTTTCTTTCTTTGAAGTGTCTTTGTCTGGTTTAGGAATCAGGGTGATGTTGGCCTCGTAGAATGAATTTGGAAGTTCTCCCTCTTTTTCTATTTCCTAAAATAGCTTGAAAAGTATTGGTATTAGTTCTTTTTAAAAGGTTTTGTAAAACTCTGTTGTATACCCATCCGGGCCTGGGCTTTTCTTAGTTGGTAGTCTTTTGATGGCTTCTTCTATTTCCTCAATTGATATTGGTCTCTTTGGTTGTGTATATCCTCCTGATACAATGTTGGCAGATCATTTGACTTAAGAAATTTATCGATGCCTTCACTGTCTTCTATTTTATTGGAGTATAAGGATTCAAAATAATTTCTAATTATCTTCTGTATTTCTGTAATGTCTGTTGTGATATTTCCTTTTTCATCCCATATGCTAGTAGTTTGAGTTCTCTCTCTTCTTCTCTTCATTAGCATGGCTCAGGGTCTGTCCATCTTATTTGTTTTTTCAAAGAACCAACTTTTAGTTTTCTCATTTTTTCAATTGTTTCTTTTCTTTCAATTTCACTGATTTCAGCTCTGATTTTAATTATTTCTTGCCTTCTACTACTTTTGCTGTTATTTTGCTCTTCTTTTTCTAGTGTTTTGAGATGAAGTGTGAGATCATTTATTTGTTGTTTTTTTCTTTTTTAAAGGAATGAACTCCAAGCAATGAATTTTCCTCTTAGAACTGCTTTCATTGTGTCCCATAGATTCCAATATGTTGTGTCTGTGTTTTCATTTATCTCTAAGAATTTTTTAATTTCCTCCTTGATGTCTTCTGTATCTCATTGATCATTCAGTAACATATTGTTTATTCTCCAAGTGATATAGGATTTTTCTTTCCTTCTTTCATCGTTAATTTCAAGTTTCATTCCATTATGATCAGATAGGATGCATGGTATTATCTCTACTTCTTTATAATTTCTAAGAGTTGCCCTGTGACATAATATATGGTCTATTTTTGAGAAGTATCCATGTGCTGCTGAGAAAAAAGTGTAACTGCTTGATGTTGGGTGGTATATTCCATATATGTCAATTAAGTCTAGGTTATTAATTGTATTATTGAGTTCTATAGTTTCTTTATTCAACTTTTGTTTGGGATATCTGTCCAGTGGTGAGAGAGGTCTGTTGAAGTCTCCCATAATTATTGTATTGTGGTCTATTTGACTCTTGAACTTGAGAAGAGTTTGTTTTATGAACATAGCTGCACCATTGTTTGGGGCATATATATTTACGTTTGTTATGTCTTGTTGGTGTATGCTTCCCTTGAGTAGTATGTAGTGTCATTCTTTATCCCTTTTGATTAACTTTAGCTTGAAGTCTATTTTATTTGATATGAGTATGAACACTCCTGCTTGCTTCCAAGGTCCATATGAGTGATATGATTTTTCCCAACCTTTTACTTTCAGTCTATGTATATATTTTCCTGTCAAATGTGTCTCCTGTATGCAGCATATTGTTGGATCTTTCTTTTTGATCCATTCTATTAGCCTGTGTCTCTTTATTGGTGAGTTTAAGCCATTAACATTTAGGGTTACTATTGAGATATGGTTTGTACTTCCAGCCATATTTGTTTATTTATGTTACTTAACATGATTTGTTTTTCCTCTTTGATTATTTTTTCCTTTACTGTACTACCTCCTGCTGTTGGTTTTCATCGTTATTTTTCATTTCCTCTTCCTGCATTGTTTTGCCAAGGATGTTTTGAAGAGCTGGTTTTCTAGCTGCAAGTTCTTTTGTTTGTCGTGGAAGGTTTTAATTTCATCTTCCATCCTGAAGCTTAATTTCGCTGGATACATGATTCTTGGTTGGACCCATTTTCTTTCAGTGTTTAAAATATGTTGTTCCAGGATCTTCTAGCTTTCAGAGTCTGTGTTGAACGATCATCTGTTATCATGATTGGTTTACCCCTAAGTGTAATCTGATTCCTTTCTCTTGTAGCTTTTAAAATTCTCTCTTTATAATGTAGGTTGGGAATCTTCATTATAATGTGTCTTGATGTGGATCTCTTATGATTTTGCACATTTGGCATCTTGTAGGCTTCTAGGATTTGGAATTCTGTTTCATTCTTCAAGTATGGGAAGTTTTCTCATATTATTTCATTGAACAGATTGCTCATTCCTTTGGTTTGGACCTCTATCCCTTCCTGTATCCCAATAACTCTTAAGTTTGGTCTCTTTATGTTATCTCATATTTCTTGGATATTCTGCTCATGGTTTCTTAACAGTCTGGCTGAGCTGTCTATGTTCTTTTCAAGTTGAAATACTTTGTCTTCATTGTCTGATGTTCTATCTTCTAAGTCTTCTTCTGTGCTGGTAATACTCTCATTTGAGTTTTTAATTTGGTTTATTGGTTCCTGCATTTCCAGGATTTTTTTAATAACCTGTATCTCCCTGTATAGTTGATCTTTTGCTTCTTGGATTTGTTCATGTAATTCATTGTCAAAGTGATCTTTCATTGTCTGATTTTGCTGTCTAATGTCTTCCTCAAGACTCCAGATCATCTGATGCATGTATATCCTGAATTCTTTTTCTGACATTTCATCTGCTGCAGATATTACTTCTTCTAAAGTTGAGTTGATCTGCATTGCTCATGGTCCTTTCTTTCCTTGCCTTTTCATACTGCTCATGTTTCTTTCTGCTTTGTGAAACTGTTGTGTTATTGATTTTACCCCTATATATTTTATTGCTCTTGTATATTTCCAAAGTCTCCCTTTTTTGGAGAAAGACAATGTTAACAGTTCCCAACATCAATAGTACATAATCTAAGCACACGTTTTCCTTATTACTACATTCATAGCTAGACTCTATGTCTACAAATGTTGGTTTTGATTATCATTTGCTAACATAGTCATTAGTTTCATGAAAGGCATACTGTTTCTGGTAGCATGAAGAAAACTGAATTTCAGGTGTAGTATGTTATGTTTAGGGGGAAAATAGTGAGTAATCTAACTTAGTAACTTTGGAGATCTCTAACAAATAGATGGGTAATTTATGGAAGAATGTATAGATTTATACTCCTATCTGTATTTATCAGATTGCCCTATTCATAAATAGTAAATTTTAGGGGGTTGCAAGTGAGATAGAGGGAGTAAGAAGGAGAAAAACAAATAACAAGAAAGAAAGAGAAAAAAGAGAGTGGGAAAAAGAATATAAGAGAAAAAAGAGAAAAAAGAAAAGAAACAAAAGGTGGGAGGGAGTTGGGGCATATGCAATTCCTCTATATTGCATTATTCTGGTGATTCAGTTGCTAAAGACCTTTTCCATGCACAATTCTTGGTTTCAAATATGTTAAGGTTGTGAGGACCAGAGGAGGAAGGGTAGTGGAGACTGGATGAATAGATGAAGAGAGAGAAGAGAAAAAAAGAAAAAAAAGAAAAAAAAGTCTCTCGGAACTCTGTTTTCTATTCTTCAGTAGGTGGCATTGTCTATTCCTAGCTTGAGTCTCTGCATTCAGGGTTGTGTTGGTAGTCAGTGTGAGAGGACTTGAGCTTCCACCTGTGGCCTCTCTACTCTTATTCTCTGAGATGTAAACCAGGTGCCTGATCTGCTGCAGAACTGAGCTGGTAGCCACACCCACCAGTTGATGGGTTTTAAGGGTTGGTGGGATTTTCCAAGATGAGTTCCATCAGTTTTTCTCATAATGTGTTTGATGAGGAGGCGGGGTGTTGTGGAGACCTTATGTTTGCCCAAAGCTCAGTCCAGTGACTGCACGGGTGGGCAGCTGTGCCCCTCCTCCAGTTGGGGTGGTCTGTCTACCGCACAGGTGGGTGGCTGGGCCCCTTTTCTGGGTCGCGTGGACTGCCTACCCTGTAGGCGGGTAGCTGGGCCCCTCCTCCATTTGGGGTGGTCTGTCTAACCAGCAGGTGTGTGGCTGGGCCCCTACTCCAGTTGGGATAGTCTGTCTACCCCACAGGCGGGCTGCTGTGCCCCCTCGCCAGGCTGCATGGTCTGCCTCTATTGATTCTTGATTATACTTCTTGTGCTGTAGGGTTGTTGTTAAGGAAGTCAGTTCCTAATCCTGCACAATAAAGATTTGGGATTACTTTTTCTTCTGTTAGGTGCAGGATCTCTCTTCTAATGCATAAGTTTCTCATACAATTTGAGTTGAGTTTTGTACAGAGTAATAGGGTTTAATTTCATTCTGTTGCATATGGAGTTTCAGTTTTCCTGGCACCATTTGTTGAAGAGGCTATCTTTTTCCAATGAATGTTTTTGGTGTCTTTCTCTGGTATGGGATAACTGTATTCATGTGGGTTTGTCTCTGTGTCTTATACCATCAGCCTACATTTCTGTTTTGATGCAAATACCATGTAACTTTTGTTACTATTTCTCTGCAGTGAAATTTAAGGTATGCTATTGTGATGCACAACTAATTCCACCAGAAAACGTCTAGAACTAAAAAAATGAATTCAGCAAAGTAGTTGGATGTAAAATCAACATCCATAAATCAAACACATTTCTTTTTTTTTAAATTAAATTTGTTTTAATTAGTTATACATAAAAGTAGACTGTATTTATGCACTTTGATATACACAGATGGAATATAATTCCATAATTTGAGGGTGCATATTTTTCATACAGTCACATATATACATAAAGTAATATTGACTGTTTTATTGTACTGTATTTTCTATCCCCACAAACCTCCCCTCACCTTACTTCACTTCCCTCTACTTAATCTAAGGTAATGCTATTATTCTCTAGTGCTCCCCATCTTATTGTGCATTAGCATCTACATATTAAAGAAAATATTTGGCCTTTGGTTTTTGGAGATTAGATTATTTCCCTTAGATGATATTTTCCAACTCCATACATTTACTGGCAAATGCCATAATTTCATGTTTCTAAAGCTAAGTTATTCCATTGAAAAAAAGTTATATATACACAATTTCTTTATCCATGAATCTATCAAAAGTCACTTAGGTTGGTTCCATAGTTTATCCATTGTGAATTGAGCGGTGATAAATATTGACATGGATGCATTACTGTAAAATGCTGATTTTAAGTCCTTTGGGTATGAACTGAGGAGTGGGATAGCTGGGTCAAATAGGGTTCAAATCCAAATACATGTATCCATATAGGAGAAAACAGAGTGAAAACTAAAAATTAAAACTGTTACTGCAAAAGAAGGGTTTAACGTAGAAGAATGAAATTTGTTGAGCCAAGTGGGATTGGTGCACTGATCACTACCTGAAACTATCATCAAGATTGGGTGAAAAATTATTTGCTGAGATTTCAGGAAACACTTTGTTTTTGGGAAGCTTGGCAACGTCTTTCATTCAAGTGATTTTCTCCAGTCTCTGCTTAGGGCTACATCAATAGGAACCAAACCACAGATATAGAACTTGGAAATACTTTATTGTGTCAACATTCAAAGAGCTAGCACACACCGTGTTTGATTTAGAGTTCCAAATACATGTATCCATATAGGAGAAAACAGAGTGAAACCTAGAAATTAAAACTGTTACTGCAAACGAACGGTTTAACCCAGAAGAACGACATTTGGTGAGCCAAGTGGGATTGGTGTACTGATCATTACCTGAAGCTATCATGAAGATTGGATGAAAAAATATTTGCTGTGATTTTAGGAAACTCTTAGATTTGGGGAAGCTTGGCAACCCCGTTCAATGAAACTGATTTTTGCCAGTGTCTGCTTAGGGGTACATCAAGAAGAAAAAAAAACATAGATATAGAACTTGGAACTACTTTATTGTGTCATGTTTCAAAGAGGTAGCACAAACCGTGTTTGATTTAGAGTTCCAAATACATGTATCCATATAGGAGAAAAGAGAGTGAAACCTAAAAATTAAAACTCTTACAGCAAACGAACCATTTAACCGAGAAGAACGAAGGTTGTGAGCCAAGTAGGATTGGTGTACTGATCATTACCTGAAAGTATCATCAAGATTGGGTGAAAAATATTTGCTGAGATTTCAGGAAACTCGCAGTTGTTGAGAAGCTTGGCAACCCCTTTGAATGAAAGTGATTTTCGCCAATCTCTGCTCAGGGCTACAACAATATAAAACACTCCATAGACAAAGAACTTGGAACTACATTATTGTGTCAAGTTTCAAAGAGCTAGCACAAACAGTGTTTGATTTAGAGTTCCAAATACATGTATCCATATAGGAGAAAACAGAGTGAAACCTAAATATTAAAACTGTTACTGCAAATGAACCATTTAACCTAGAAGAACGTAGTTTGTGAGCCAAGTGGGATTGGTGTACTGATCATTACCTGAAAGTATCATGAAGATTGGCTGAAAAATATTTACTGAGATTTCAGGAAACTCGTAGTTTTGGGGAAGCTTGGCAACCCCTTTCAATGAAAGTGATTTTCTCCAGTATCTGCTTAGGGCTACATCAATAGGAAACAAACCATAGAGATACAACTTGGAAGTACTTTATTGCGTCAAGTTTCAAAGAGCTAGCACAAACCGTGTTTGATTTAGAGTTCCAACTACATGTATCCATATAGGAGAAAACAGAGTGAAACCTAAATTAAAACTGTTCCTGCAAACGAACGGTTTAACCTAGAAGAACAAAATTTGGTGAGCCAAGTCAGATTGGTGTACTGATCATTACCTGAAAGTATCATCAAATTTGGGTGAAAAAATATTTGCTGAGATTTCAGGAAACTCGTAGTTTTTTTGGAAGCTGGTGAACCCCTTTAAATGAAAGTGATTTTCGCCAATCTCTCCTGAGGGCTACATGAATACGAAAGAAAGGACAGTGATAGAACTTGAAAGTACTTTATTGTGTCAAGTTTCAAAGAGCTAGCCCAAACCGTGTTTTATTTAGAGTACCAAATACATGTATCCATAAAGGAGAAAACAGAGTGAAACCTAAAAATTAAAACTGTTACTGCAAACGAACGGTTTAACCGAGAAGAATGAAATTTGGTGAGCCAAGTGCAATAGGCGTACTGATCATTACCTGAAAGAATCATAAAGATTGGGTAAAAACATATTTGCTGAGATTTCAGGAAACTCATAGTTTTTGGGAAGCTTGGCACTTCCTTCCAATGAAAATGATTTTCGCCAATCTCTGCTTAGGGCTACATCAATAGGAAACAAAAACATTGAGATAAAACTCGGAACTACTTTCTTGGGTCAAGTTTCAAAGAGCTAGCACAAACAGTGTTTGATTTAGAGTTCCAAATATATGTATCCATATACTTGAAAACAGAGTGAAACCTAAAAAATAAAACTGTTACTGCAAACGAACGGTTTAACCTAGAAAAGGAAATTTCGTGTGTCGAGTGGGATTGGTGTACTGATCATTACCTGAAAGTATCATGATGATTGGGTGAAAAAATATTTGCTGAGATTTCAGGAAACTTGTATTTTTTTGGAAGATTTGCAACCCCTTTCAATGAAAGTGATTTTCACCAGTGTCTGCTTAGGGCTACATCAATAGGAAACAAACTATAAATATACAAATTGGAACTACTTTATTGGGTCAAGTTTCAAAAGAACCAGGATAAACCGTGTTTGATTTAGAGTTCCAAATACATGTATGCATATAGGAGAAAACAGAGTGAAACCTAAAAATTAAAACTGTTACTGCAAACGATCGGTTTTACCTAGAAGAACGAAATTTGCTGAGCCAAGTGGGATTGGGGTACTGATCATTACCTGAAAGTGTCATCAAGATTGTGTGAAAAAATGTGTGCTGAGATTTCTTGAAACTCGTAGTTTGTTGGAAGCTTGGCAGCCCCTTTCCATGAAAGTGATTTGCTCCAGTCTCTGCTTAGGGCTACATCAATAGGAAACAAACCATAGAGATAGAATTTGGAACTACTTTATTGTGTCAAGTTTCAAAGAGCTAGCACAAACCGTGTTTATTTACAGTTCCAACTACATGTGTCCAAATAGGAGAAAACAGAGTGAAACCTAAAAATTAAAACTTTACTGCAAACAAATGGTTTAAACTAGAAGAACAAAATTTGGTGAGCCAAGTTGGATTGGGGTACTGATCATTACCTGAAAGTGTCATCAAGATTGGGTGAAAAAATGTGTGCTGAGATTTCAGGAAACTCGTGGTATTTTGGAAGGTTGGCAACCCCTTTCCATGAAAGTGATTTGCGCCAGACTCTTCTTAGGGCTACATCAAAAGGAAACAAACCATAGAGATAGAACTTGGAACTACTTTATTGTGTCAAGTTTCAAAGAGCTAGCACAAACTGTGTTTGATTTAGAGTTCCCACTACATGTATCCATATAGGAGAAAACAGAGTGAAACTTAAAAATTTAAACTGTTACTGGCAATGAACGGTTTAACCTAGAAGAACGAAATTTGGTGAGCCAAGAGGGATTGGCATTCTGATGATTACCTGAAAGTGTCATCAATATTGGGTGAAAAAATGTGTGCTGAGATTTCAGGAAACTCGTGGTTTTTTGGAAGCTTGGCAACCCATTTCCATAAAATTGATTTGCGCCAGTCTCTGCTTAGGGCTACATCAATAGGAAACACAACATAGATATAGAACTTGGAACTAATTTATTGTGTCAAGTTTCAAAGAGCTAGCACAAACTGTGTTTGATTTAGAGTTCCAACTACATATATCCATATAGGAGAAAACAGAGTGAAACCTAAAAATTAAAACTTTTACTGCAAACGAACTGTTTAACCTAGAAGAACAAAATTTGGTGAGCCAAGTGGGACTGGGGTACTGATCATTACCTGAAAGTGTCATCAAGATTGGGTGAAAAATGTGTGCTGAGATTTCAGGAAACTCGTGGTTTTTTGGAAGCTTGGCAACTCCTTTCTATAAAAGTGATTTGCACCAGTCTCTGTTTAGGGTACATCAATAGGAAACAAACCATAGAGATAGAACTTGGAACTACTTTATTGTGTCAAGTTTCACAGAGCTAGCACAAACCGTGTTTGAATTAGAGTTCCAACTACATGTATCCATATAGGAGAAAACAGAGTGAAACCTAAAAATTAAAACTGTTACTGCAAACGAACTGTTTAACCTAGAAGAACGAAATTTGGAGAGCCAAGAGGGATTGGGGTAGTGATCATTACCTGAAAGTGTCATCAAGATTGGGTTAAAAAATGTGTGCTGTGATTTCAGGAAACTCGTGGTTTTTTAGGAAGTTTGGCAACCCCTTTCCATGAAAGTGATTTTTGCCAGTTTCTGCTTAGGGCTACATCAATAGGAAACAAACCATAGAGATAGAACTTGGAACTACTTTATTGTGTCAAGTTTCACAGAGCTAGCACAAACCGTGTTTGAATTAGAGTTCCAACTACATGTATCCATATAGGAGAAAACAGAGTGAAACCTAAAAATTAAAACTGCTACTGCAAACGAATGGTTTAACCTAGAGGAATGAAATTTGGTGAGCCAAGTGGGATTGGGGAACTGGTCATTATCTGAAAGTGTCATCAAGATTGGGTGAAAAATGTGTGCTGAGATTTCAGGAAACTCGTGTTTTTTTTGGAAGCTTGGCAACCCCTTTCAATCAAAGTGATTTGTGCCAGTCCCTGCTTAGGGTACATCAATAGGAAACAAACCATAGAGATAGAATTTGGAACTACTTTATTGTGTCAAGTTTCAAAGAGCTAGCACAAACCGTGTTTGATTTAGAGTTCCAAATACATGTATCCATATAGGAGAAAACAGAGTGAAACCTAAAAATTAAAACTGTTACTGCCAAAGAAAGGTTTAACCTAGAAGAACAAAATTTGGTGAGCCAAGTGGGATAGGGGAACTGGTCATTATCTGAAAGTGTCATCAAGATTGGGTGAAAAATGTGTGCTGAGATTTCAGGAAACTCGTATTTTTTTTGGAAGCTTGGAAACCCCTTTCAATGAAAGTGATTTGTGCCAGTCCCTGCTTAGGGTACATCAATAGGAAACAAACCATAGAGACAGAACTTGGAACTACTTTATTGTGTCATGTTTCAAAGAGCTAGCACAAACCGTGTTTGATTTAGAGTTCCAACTACATGAATCCATACAGGAGAAACACAGTGAAACCTAAAAATTAAAACTGTTACTGCAAACGAACGGTTTAACCTAGAAGAACGAAATTTGGTGAGCCAAGTGTGATTGGGGTACTCACGATTACCTGAAAGTGTCATCAAGATTGGGTGAAAAATTGTGTGCTGAGATTTCAGGAAACTCGTAGTTTTTGGAAGCTTGGCAACCCTTTTCCATGAAAGTGATTTGTGCCAGTGTCTGCTAGGGCTATATCAATAGGAAGCAAACCACAGAGATAGCACGTGGAAGTACATTATTGTGTCAAGTTCCAAAGAGCTACCACAAACCATGTTTGATTTAGAGTGCCAACTACATATATCCATATAGGAGAAAAGAGAGTGAAAACTAAAAATTAAAACTGTTAATGCAAACGAACGGTTTAAACTAGAAGAACGAAATTTGGTGAGCCAAGTTGGATTGGGGTACTGATCATTACCTGAATGTGTCATCAAGATTGGGTGAAAAATTGTGTGCTGAGATTTCAGGAAACTCGTAGTTTTTTGGAACCTTGGCAACCCCTTTCCATGAAAGTGATTTGCGCCAGTCTCTGCTTAGGGCTACATTAATAGGAAACAAAACATTGAGAGAGCACTTGGAACTATTTTATTGTGTCAAGTTTCAAAGAGCTAGCACAAACCGTGTTTGATTTAGAGTTCCAACTACATATATCCATATAAGAGAAAACAGAGTGAAACCTAAAAATTAAAACGGTTACTGCCAACGAACGGTTTAACCTAGAAGAATGAAATTTGGTGAGCCAAGTGGGATTGGTGTACTAATCATTACCTGGAAGTGTCATCAAGATTGGGTGAAAAAATATGTGCTGAGATTTCAGGAAACTCATAGTTTTTCGGAAGCTTGGCAACCCCTTTCCATGAACGTGATTAGCGCGCGTCCGTGCTTAGGGCTACATCAATAGGAAACAAACCATAGAGATAGCACTTGGAACTACTTTATTGTGTCAAGTTTCAAAGAGCTAGCACCAACCGTGTTTGATTCAGAGTTCCAACTACATGTATCCATGTAGGAGAAAACAGTGAAACCTAAAAATTAAAACTATTACTGCAAACGACTGGTTTAACCTAGAAGAATGAAATTTGGTGAGCCAAGTGGGATTGGGGTACTGATCTTTACCTGAAAGTTTCATCAAGATTGGGTGCAAAAATGTGTGCTGAGATTTCAGGTAACTCCTAGTTTTTAGGAATCTTGGCAACCCTTTCCATGAAAGTGATTTGCGCCAGTCTCTGCTTAGGGCTACATCAATAGGAAACAAACCTTAGAGATACAACTTGGAACTACTTTATTGTGTCCAGTTTCAAAGAGCTAGCACAAACCGTGTAGGAATTAGAGTTCCAAATACATGTATTTATATAAGAGAAAACAGAGTGAAACCTAAACATGAAAACTGTTACTGCAAATGAACGGTTTAACCTAGAAGAACGAAATTTGGTCAGCCAAGTGGGACTGGGGTACTGATCATTACCTGAAAGTGTCATCAAGATTGGGTGAAAAAATGTGTGCTGAGATTTCAGGAAACTCGTAGTTTTTTGGAAGCTTGGCAACCCCTTTCCATGAGAGTTATTCGCGCCAGTCTCTGCTTAAGGTTACATCAATAGGAAACAAATCATAGAGAGAGCACTTGGAAGTACTTTATTGTGTCAAATTTCAAAGAGCTAGCCCAAACCGTGTTTGATTTAGAGTTCCAACTACTTGTATCCATATAGGAGAAAACAGAGTGAAACCTAAACATTTAAACTATTACTGCAAACGATCGGTTTAACCTAGAAGAACGAAATTTGGTGAGCCAAGTGGGATTGGTGTACTGATCATGACCTGAAACTGTCATTAATATTGGGTGAAAAAATGTGTGCTGAGATTTCAGGAAAATCGTAGTTTTTTGGAAGCTTGGGAACCCCTTTCCATGAAAGTGATTTGCGCCAGTCTCTGCTTAGGGCTACATCAATAGGAAACAAACCATAGAGATAGGACTTGGAAGTACTTTATTATGTCCAGTTTCAAAGAGCTAGCACAAACCGTGTTTGATTTAGATTTCCAACTACATGTATCCATATAGAAGAAGAGAGTGAAATCTAAAAATTAAAATTGTTACTGCAAACAAACGGTTTAACGTAGAAGAATGAAATTTGGTGGCCAAGTGGTTTGAGGGTACTGATCATTACCGGAAAGTGTCATCAAGATTGGGCGAAAAAATGTGTGCTGAGATTTCAGGAAATTCGTAGTTTTTTGGAAGCTCGCAACCCGTTTCCATGAAAGGGATTCGCACCAGTCTCTGCTTAGGGCTACAACAATAGGAAAAAACCATAGAGATAGAACTTGGAACTACTTTATCGTTTCAAGTTTCAAATATCTAGCACAAACTGTGTTTGATTTAGTGTTCCAACTACATATATCCATATAGGATAAAACAGACTGAAACCTAAAATTTAAAACTGTTACTGCAAACGAACTGTTTAATCTAGAAGAACGAAATTAGGTGAGCCAAGTGGGATTGGGGTACTGATCATTTACTGAAAGTGTCATCAAGATTGGGTGAAAAAAATGTGTGCTGAGATTTCAGGAAACTCGTAGTTTTTTGGAAGCTTGGCAACGCCTTTCCATGAAAGTGATTTGTGCCAGTCTCAGCTTAGGGCTACATCAATAGGAAACAATCCATAGAGATAGAACTTGGAACTACTTTATTGTGTCAAGTATCAAAGAGCTAGCACAAACCGTGTTTGATTTAGAGTTCCAACTACATGTATCCATATAGGAGAAAACAGAGTGAAACCTAAAAATTAAAACTGTTACTGCAAACGAACGGTTTAACCTAGAAGAACAAAATTTGGTGAGCCAAGTGGGTTTGGGGTACTGATCATTACCTGAAAGTGTCATCAAGATTGGTTGAAAAAATGTTTGTTGAGATTTCAGGAAATCATAGTTCGTTTTAAGCATGGCGACCTCTTTCCATGAAAGTGGTTTGCGCCAGTCTCTCCTTAGGGCTGCATGAATAGGAAACAAACCATAGAGATAGAACTTGGAACTACTTTGATGTGTCAAGTTTCAAAGAGCAAGCACAAACCGTGTTTGATTTAGAGTTTCAACTACATGTATCCATATAGGAGAAAACAGAGTGAAACCTAATAATTAAAACTGTTACTGCAAACAAACGGTTTAACCTAGAAGAAGAAAATTTGTTGAGACAAGTGGGATTGGGGTACTGATCATTTCCTGAAAGTGTAATCAAGATTGGGTGAAAAACTGTTTGCTGAGATTTCAGGAAACTCGGGGTTTTTTCGAATCTTGGCAATCATTTTCCATGAAAGTGATTTGCGACAGTATCTACTTAGGGCTATGTCAATAGGAAAAAAACCATAGAGACATAACTTGGAACTACTTTATTATGTCATGTTTCAAAGAGCTAGCACAAACCATGTTTGATTTAGAGTTCCAAATAGATGTATCCATATAGGAGAAAACACAGTGAAACCTAAAAATTAAAACTGTTACTGCCAACGAATGGTTTAACCTAGTAGAACGAAATTTGGTGTGCCAAGAGGGATTGGGGTACTGATCATTACCTGAAAGTGTCATCAAGATTGTGTGAAAAAATGTATGCTGAGATTTCAGGTAACTTGTAGTTCTTTGGAAGCTTGGCAACCCCTTTCCATGAAAGTGATTTGCGCCAGTCTCTGCTTAGGACTATATCAATAGGAAACAAACCACAGAGATAGCACTTGTAACTACTTTATTTATTCAAGTTTCAAAGAGCTAGCACAAACCATGTTTGATTTAGAGTTCCAACTAATTGTATCCAAATAGGAGAAAACAGAGTGAAACCTAAACATTTAAACTATTACTGCAAACGATCGGTTTAACCTAGAAGAACGAAATTTGGTGAGCCAAGTGGTTTGGGGGTACTGATCATTACCACAAAGTGTCATCAAGATTTGGTGAAAAAATGTGTTCTGAGACTTCAGGAAACTCGTGTTTTTTTGGAAGCTTGGCAACCCCTTTCCATGAAAGTGATTTGCGCCAGTCTCTGCTTAGAGCTACATCAATAGGATACATACCATAGGGATAGCACTTTGAACTACTTTATTGTGTGAAGTTTCAAAGAGCTAGCACAAACTTTGTTTGCTTTGGAGTCCCAAATACATGTATCCATATAGGAGAAAACAGAGTGAAACCTAAAAATTAAAACTGTTACTGCCAACGAACGGTTTCATGTAGAAGAACGAAATTTGGTGAGCCTAGTGGTTTGGGGGTACTGATCATTACTGGAAAGTATCATCAAGATTGGGTGATAAAATGTGTGCTGAGATTTCAGGAAACTCGTAGTTGTTTGGAAGCTTGGCAACCCATTTCCATGAAAGTGATTTGCGCTAGTCTCTCCTTAGGGCTACATCAATAAAAAAAAACCAAAGAGATAGAACTTGGAACTACTTTATTGTGTCAAGTATCAAAGAGCTAGCACAAACCATGTTTGATTTAGTGTTCCAAGTACATGTATCCATAGAGGAGAAAACACAGTGAAACCTAAAAATTTAAACTGTTACTGCAAATGAACGCTTTAACCTCGAAGAACGAAATTTGAGGAGCCAAGTGGGATTGGGGTACTTATTATTACCTGATAGAGTCATCAAGATTGGTTGAAAAAATGTGTGATGAGATTTCAGGAAACTCGTAGTTTTTTGGAAGATTGGAAACCCCTTTCCATGAATTGATTTGCGCCAGACTCTGCTTAGGGCTACATCAATAGGAAACAAACCATAGAGACAGCAATTGGAAGTACTTTATTGTGTCAAGTTTCAAAGAGCTAGCACAAACCGTGTTTGATTTAGAGTTCCAAAGACATGTATTTATATAGGAGAAAACAGAGTGAAACCTAAAAATTAAAACTGTTACTGCCAACGAACGGCTTAATGTAGAAGAACGAAATTTGGTGAGCCAAGTGGGATTAAGGTACTGATCATTACCTGAAAGTGTCATCGAGATATGGTGAAAAAATGTCTGCTGAGACTTCAGGAAACTCGTGTGTTTTTAGGAAGCTTGGCAACCCCTTTCCATGAAAGTGATTTCCGCCAGTCTCTGCTTAGGGCTACATCAATAGGAAACAAACCATAGAGATAGCACTTGGAACTACTTTAGTGTGTCAAGTTTCAAAGAGCTAGCACAAACCCTATTTGATTTAGAGTTCCAACTACATGTATCCATATAGGAGAAAACAGAGTTAAACCTAAAATTTAAAACTGTTACTGCAAACGAACGGATTAACATAGAAGAACGAAATTTGGTGAGCCAAGTTATTTTGGGTTACTGATCATTACCTGAAAGTGTCATCAAGATTGGATGAAAAAATGTGTGCTGAGATTTCAGGAATATCGTAGTTTTTTGGAAGCTGGCAACCCCTTTCCATGAATTGATTTGCGCCAGACTCTGCTTAGGGCTACATCATTAGGAACCAAACCGCAGAAATAGCACTTGGAACTACTTTATTGTGTCAAGTTTCAAAGAGCTAGTACAAACCATGCTTGATTTAGAGTTCCAACTACATGTATCTATAGAGGGGGAAACAGAGTGAAACCTAAAAATTAAAACTGTTACTGCAAATGAATGGTTTAACCTAGAAGAACGAAATTTGGTGAGCCAAGTGGGATTGGGGTACTGATCTTTACCTGAAAATGTCATCAAGATTGGGTGAAAAAATGTGTGCTGAGATTTCAGGAAACTCGTAGTTTTTTGGAAGCCTGGCAACCCCCTTCCATGAAAGTGATTTGTGCCAGTCTCTGCTTAGGGCTACATCAATAGGAAGCAGACCATAGAGATAGAACCTGGAAATACTTTATTGTGTCAAGTTTCAAAGAGCTAGCACAAACCATGTTTGATTTCGAGTTCCAACTACATGTATTTATGTAGGAGAAAACAGAGTGAAACTTAAACATTTAAACTGTTACTGCAAACGAATGGTTTAAACTAGAAAACGAAATTTGGTGAGCCAAGTGGGAATGGGGTACTGATCATTACCTGAAAGTGTCATCAAGATTGGGTGAAAAAATGTGTGCTGAGATTTCAGGAAACTCGTAGTTCCTTGGAAGCTTGGCAACCCCTTTCCATGAAAGAGATTTGTGCAAGTCTCTGCTTAGTGCTACATCAATAGGAAACAAAGCATAGAGACAGCACTTGGATGTACTTTATCGTGTCACGTTTCAAAGAGCTAGCACAAACCGTGTTTGATTTAGAGTTCCAAATATATGTATCCATATAAGAGAAAACAGAGTGAAACCTAAAAATTAAAACTGTTACTGCAAACGAACTGTATAAACTAGAAGAACGAAATTTGGTGAGCCAAGTGGGATTGGCATATTGATCATTATCTGAAAGTGTCATAAAGATTGGGTGAAAAAATGTGTGCTGAAATTTCAGGAAACTCGTAGTTTTTTGGAAGCCTGGCAACCCTTTCCATGGAAGTGATTTCCGCCAGTCTCTGCTTAGGGCTACATCAATAGGAAACAAACCTTAGAGATAGCACTTGGAACTACTTTACTGTGTCAAGTTTCAAAGAGCTAGGACAAACCGTGTTTGATTTAGAGTTCCAACTATATGTATTTATATAGGAGAAAACAGAGTGAAACCTAAAAATTTAAACTGTTACTGCAAACGAACGGTTAAAACTAGAAGAACGAAATTTGGTGAGCCATGTGGGATTGGGGTACTGATCATTACCTGGAAGTGTCATCAAGATTGGGTGTAAAAATGTGTTTTGAGATTTTAGGAAACTCGTATGTTTTTGGAAGCTTGGCAACCCCTTTCCATGAAAGTTATTTTCGTGAGTCTCTGCTTAGGGCTACATCAATAGGAAACAAACTGCAGAGATAGCACTTGGAACTACTTTATTCTGTCAAGTTTCAAAGAGCTAGCACAAACCGTGTTTGATTTAGAGTTCCAAATGCATGTATCCATAAAGGAGAAAACAGAGTGAAACCTAAAAATTAAAACTGTTACTGCAAACGAACGGTTTAACCTAGAAGAACGAAATTTGGTGAGCCAAGTGGGATTGGGGTACTGATCATTACCTGAAAGTGTCATCAAGATTGGGTGAAAAAATGTGTGCTGAAATTTCAGGAAACTCGTAGTTTTTTGGAAGCTTTGCAACCCCTTTCCATGAAAGTGATTTGTGCCAGTCTTTGCTTAGGGCTACATCCATAGGAAACAAACCATAGAGATAGTGCTGAAGTCTGGCTGGGCACAATTCAGGAGCCACTTGTCAAAGGAAACAAACTTTATTTTTAGAACTAAGAACACCAAACAAAACAGCTCCTCAGGAGAAACCCCTCAGAGCCCAACTGCCACCACCGGCTTCCCACAAGCCTCTCACCCCCACACAACCCTCACCACCTCCCACAATCCTCCTGTTCTTGAGGCCGATTCGCTGGGTCATGTGGGCGGAGCCAAAGAAGTCCCCCAATGAGCAGCTCCGTGGAGGAGCCAGTCAGCTAAATGTTGCTGGGGCCGCTGTGAGCCAATCATAAGCTGGCAGTCTGAATGGCATGGAAACAGCCCAATGAACATCACCGCAGAGGAGCCAATCAGCTAGGAGTTCCTGGGGTTGCTGTGAGCCAATCATCAGCCGGCAGGTGGAAGTTTGCTGGCAGCTGGAAGTTTGCTGGGGCCCCTTTGGCTGTGGCTCTCAACATCTCCCCCTCTCTGTTTAAACACCAAGCATGTGGCTTGGGGACCTTGCCTGCCTTAGGTTGTTCAATACTACATATGGTCCTTACCCGTCTTCGGATGATCTGACCTCAGGGCGTCAGCCTCCTGTCTTAGGTTGGTACCATTGTAATTGGATCTTACCCGTCATTGAATACCGGTCCAGTATACAGCCACACCTGTGGAGAGGTCTTTGTCATGACAAGCATAAGGGAGGAAGATACACCAAGCCAATTGATGGCTCTTGTTGGAAAAATTGTACCACCGATGACATCATCGGCAAAAATACCCCAACACTACCACAAGTCGCTGCACCAACAGATAGTTCACAATGCATAGTCTAGGCAAGTCTAGGCAAGTTCTGCAAGTTCTGCACATAGTTTAGGCAAGTTCTGCAAGCAGTTCAGTGATGGCTATTGCAGAAGCTGTAGATTACTTTTATCTTTGTCTTCACCAGCACTGGGATGAAGATAGGAATTCTGGCAATAATGGCTAAAGAAAAAATTATGTAACATTCCAGAAGGCACTAAAAGAAAACAATTTTCTTAACAATTTACATTGTCTTCACTGGCACTGGGATGAAGATAGGAATTCTGGCAATAATGGCTAAAGGAAAAATTATGTAACATTCCAGAAGGCACTAAAAGAAAACAATTTTCTTAACATTTTACATTATCTTGAAGAGAATTATTAAATATAATGAAAAGGTAAGGTGAGAATTATTAAATATAATGAAAAGGAAAGGTGAAAGTAAACAGATCTTTTAACCTCCTTTTTTGTTTACATATTAAAACAATTCTTAATAGTTATTTACCCAATGTAAATTAAACCATTTAAATCACGTGAATAAAAAAAAAAATATTTGGATCCATTTTTTCATGAGCACTCATCATATATGATATATGGACATACGTACATTCAAACATATAACACAAAACACAAGTGTGCACACATAATATAATACATACAACACATAACATAATAGTAAAGGCCTTATAACTTTTTACAGGTGAAATCTCCATTGCAATGTTTAAAAACTCTATAGTCAAAAAAAAAATAGAGCTGATCAGCAAAACATTAACCTAGGTCTGTATGAGCTCAAAAAACAAAATAGAACTTCATGATATGGGAAAGGGCAATAATAAAATAGATATTGAAAAAAGCATCCTGGTTCTGTCTCAGATGTAAGGATAGCCAAATTGGAGTTTTGGATATCAGCTGTTATGGATTTGAGCCAAATCATCTTCCTTTTGGTCTGTAGAAATCACTTTTGTTAATCTCTCTGGAATCCAAATCGGCTGCTGTTCTCCCTGTGGAAATACACAAACAGGCCCCCGACTCCAGACAATCACTGGGTCAGGATTTTAGTTAATCTTTCTGGAATCCAAATCGGCTGCTGTTCTTCCTGTGGAAACACACAAACAGACCCCCGACTCCAGACAATTACTGGGTCAGGACCTTTCCATTGTCCTGTTAGAATATCTTTCCAACGTACCTTGGGCTTATGTACATTTTTTGGACACATATGCCTTTCTGCAGCACTAAGTCCTGATGAATCCAAATTTAAAAAGTTTAGAGTAAAAAGGGTTATTTTAAGTTTATCTTTGGGGAATATATACCCCTTCCCAATTCCGTCTTTTTGCTTTAATAAGTACATTTTAATAGTTTGATGAGCTCTTTCAACTATGCCTTGTCCCTGTGGATTGTATGGGATTCCTGTTATATGAGTAACGCCAGATGATGAGCAAAATTGTTTAAAAGAGGTAGAAGTATAACCAGGGGCATTATCTGTTTTTAACTGTTTTGGAATGCCCACAGTGGCAAAATTTTGTAAGCAATTAGCTATAACATCTTTAGTTTTTTCTCCGGCATGAAGGGAGCCCATCAAAAATCTAGAAGAAGTATCAAATGTAACATGCAAATATTTTAATTTTCCAAATTCTGGCAAGTGTGTGACGTCCATCTGCTGAATATGGTTAGGTATCAATCCTCTAGGATTGACTCCAAGATTAACTTGTGGTAAAAAGGTCACACGATTTTGACATTGTTTTATTATTTGTCTAGCTTGTTCCTTAGTTATTTTAAAATGCTTTTGTAAAGTATTAGCATTGACATGGAACCTTTTATGAAAATTTATAGCTTCTTCTAGTGTAGAGCAAATATGCATGTCATGTGTAGTTTTATCTGCTAAATCATTGCCCAAACTAAGGGCTCCAGGCAATCCTGTATGTGCCCTGATATGTCCTATAAAGAATGGATCTTTTCTGTTCCAGATTAAACTTTGTATAGTGGAAAACAAAGAGAAAACAGTAGAAGAAGGGGAAATCCTACCAGCATCTTCAAGGGATATTATAGCATTAACTATATACTGACTATCAGAAAATAAATTAAATACAGAATCTTTAAACATCACAAAAGCTTGTAATACTGCATTAAGCTCTACCTTTTGAGCTGATTGTTTGGGTACTAAAAATGTAAAAGTTTGATCAGGTGTAACTATTGCTGCTGTACCATTATTTGACCCATCAGTGAATATATTTGGAGCATTCATGATAGGTGTTTTTCTTGTCATTTTTGGAAAAATTACAGGATGCAATGACCAAAAAGACAATAAATGATTAGATGGTAAGTGGTTATCAAGTGAAACATTAGATTTGCACATGACTATTGCCCAAGTATTTAACTCATTAGCTAATTCATCAATTTGATTCATAGTATATAAAGTAATAATTTTATTGGGAGAAATTCAAAATACTCCCTTTGCTGTTTTTATTCCTTTGAGTATTAATTGTCCTACAGCCTCAGGATACCTAGTAAGAATAGTGTTAGGAGAATAAGATAAATGTATCCATAATAATGGACCTTCTTGCCAAAATACTCCTGTAGGAATATTTTTTTGTTGGTAGTACAATAAATAATAAAGGCAAACTTATATCAATTCTATCCAAATGCATAATTTCCATATATGTTTCAATGATTTTTAATGCTTTCTTGCTTCAGGCGTTAACATTCGGGGTGAATTTGGATCTGATGGACCCTTTAGGATATCAAATAAAGGTGCCAATTCTCCTGTTGGAATACCTAGATAAGGCCTTATCCAGTTTATGTCTCCTAATAACTTTTGAAAGTCATTAAGTGATTTGAGTTGATCTACTCGTATTTGAATTTTTGGTGGACGGACCATGGTTGAGGATAATAGAACTCCTAAATAATTAATTGGAAAATTTAATTGTACTTTATCTATTACTATCTCTAGATTATAATTTTTTAATAAATTTGTAAGTGTGGTATAACATGACCTGAAAATGTCATCAAGATTGGGTGAAAAAATGTGTGCTGTGATTTCAGGAAACTCGTCGTTTTTTGGAAGCTTGGCAACGCCTTTCCATGAAAGGGATTTGCGCCAGTCTATGCTTAGCCCTACATCAATAGGAAAAAAAAACACAGAGATAGAACTTGGAACTACTTAATTGTGTCACGTTTCAAAGAGCTAGCACAAACCGTGTTTGATTTAGAGTTCCAAATACATGTATGCATATAGGAGAAAACAGAGTGAAACCTAATAATTAAAACTGTTATTGCAAACAAACGGTTTAACCTAGAAGAAGGAAATTTGGTGAGCCAAGTGGGATTTCGGTACTGATCATTACCTGAAAGTGTCATCAAGATTTGGAGAAAAATGTGTGCTGAGATTTCAGGAAACTCGTGTTTTTTTGGAAGCTTGGCAAGCCCTTTAAATGAAAGTGATTTGCGCCAGTCTCTGCTTAGGGCTACATCAATAGGAAACAACCATAGAGATAGAACTTGGAACTACTTTATTGTGTCAAGTTTCAAAGAGCTAGCACAAACCGTGTTTGAGTTAGAGTTCCAACTACATGTATCCATATACGATAAAACAGAGTGAAACCTAAAAATTAAAAGTATTACTGCCAACGAATGGTTTAATGTAGAAGAACGAAATTAGGTGAGCCAAGGGGTTTGGGGGTACTGATCGTTACCTGAAAGTGTCATCCAGATTGGGTGAAAAAATGTGTGCTGAGATTTCAGGAAACTCGTAGTTTTTTGGAAGCTTGGCAACCCCTTCCATGAAAGTGATTTGCGCCAGTCTCTGTTTTGGTCTACATCGAGAGGAAACAATCCCTAGAGAGAGCACTTGGAACTACTTTATTGTGTCAAGTTTGAAAGAGCTAGCACAAACCGTGTTTGATTTAGAGTTCCAACAACATGTATCCATATAGGAGAAAACAGAGTAAAACCTAAAAATTAAAAGTGTTACTGCAAACGAACGGTTTAACCTAGAAGAACGAAATTTGATGAGCCAAGTGGGATTGGGGTACTGATCATTACCTGAAAGTGTCATCAAGATTGGGTGAAAAAATGTGTTGAGATTTCAGGAAACTCCTAGTTTTTTGGAAGCTTGGTAACCTGTTTCCATGAAAGTGATTTGCGCCAGTTTCTGCTTTAGGGTTACATCAGTAGGAAACAAACCATACAGATAGCACTTGGAACTACTTTATTGTGTCAAGTTTCAAAGTGCTAGCACAAACTGTGTTTGATTTAGAGTTCCAACCACATGTATTTATATAGGATAAAACAGAGTGCAACCTAAAAATTAAAACTCTTACTTTAAACGAAAGACTTAACCTAGAAGATCAAAATTTGGTGAGCCAAGTGGGATTGGGGATTGGGATCATTACCTAAAAGTGTCATCAAGTTTGGGTGAAAAAATGTGTGCTGAGATTTCAGGAAACTCGTAGTTTTTTGGAAGCTTGGCAACCCCTTTCCATGAAAGTGATTTGCGCCAGTCTCTGCTTAGGGCTACATCAATAGGAAACACAACATAGATATAGAACTTGGAACTAATTTATTGTGTCAAGTTTCAAAGAGCTAGCACAAACCGTGTTTGATTTAGAGTTCCAACTACATGTATCCATATAGGAGAAAACAGAGTGAAACCTAAAAATTAAAACTGTTACTGCAAACGAACGGTTTAACCTAGAAGAACGAAATTTGGTGAGCCAAGTGGGATTGGGGTCCTGATCATTACTTGAAAATGTTATCAAGATTGCGTGAAAAAATGTGTGCTGAGATTTCAGGAAACTCGTAGTTTTTTGGAAGCTTGGTAACAACTTTCCATGAAAGTGATGTGCGCCAGTCTCTGGTAAGGGCTACATCAATAGGAAACAAACCATAGAGATAGCACTTGGAACTACTTTATTGTGTCAAGTTTCAAAATGCTAGCTCAAACCATGTTTGATTTTGAGTTACAACTACATGTATTTATATAGAAGAAAACAGAGTGCAACCAAAAATTCAAACTGTTACTGCAAACGAACGATTTAACCTAGAAGAACGAAATTTGGTGCGCCAAGTGGGATTGGGGTACTGATCATTACCTAAAGTGTCATCAAGATTGGGTGAAAAAATTTGTTCTGAGATTTCAATAATTCGTAGTTTTTTGGAAGCTTGGCAACCCCTTTCCATGAAAGTGATTTGGGCCAGTCTCTGCTTAGGGCTACATCAATAGGAAACAAACCATAGAGATAGCACTTGGAACTATTTTATTTTGTCAAGTTTCAAGGAGCTAGCACAAACCGTGTTTGATTTAGATTTTTAACTACATGTATCCATATAGGAGAAAACAGAGTGAAACATAAAAATTAAAACTGCTACTACAAATGAATGGTTTAACCTAGAAGAATGAAATTTGTTGAGCCAAGTGGAATTGGGGTACTGATCATTAACTGAAAGTGTCATCAAGATTGGGTTAAAAAATGTGTGCTGAGACTTCAGGAAACCCATAGTTTTTGGGAAGCTTGGCAACCCCTTTCAATGAAAGTGATTTGCGCAGTCTCTGCTTAGGTCTACATCAATAGGAAACACACCATAGAGACAGCACTTAGAACTACTTTATTTTATCAAGTTTCAAAGAGCTAGCACAAACCGTGTTTGATTTAGAGTTCCAACTACATGTATCCATATAGGAGAAAACAGAGTGAAACCTAAAAATTACAAGTGTTACTGCAAACGAACGGTTTAACCTAGAAGAATGAAATTTGGTGAGCCAAGTGGGATTGGGGTCCTGATCATTACCTGAAAATGTCATCAAGATTGGGTGAAAAAATGTGTGCTGAGATTTCAGGAGACTCGTAGTTTTTTGGAAGCTTGGTAACAACATTCTATGAACGATATTTGCCTCAGTCTCTGCTTAGAGCTACCTAAAGAGGAAACAAACCACAGAGATAGCACTTGGAACTACTTTATTGTGTCAAGTTTCAAAATGCTAGCACAAACCGTGTTTGATTTTGAGTCACAACTACATGTATTTATATAGAAGAAAACAGAGTGCAACCTAAAAATTAAAACTGTTACTGCAAACGAACGATTTAACCTAGAAGTACAAAATTTGGTGAGCCAAGTGGGATTGGGGTACTGATCATTACCTGAAAGTGTCGTCAAGTTTGGGTGAAAAAATGTGTGCTGAGACTTCAGGAAACCTGTAGTTTTTGGGAAGCTTGGCAACACCTTTCCATGAAAGTGATTTGCGCCAGTCTCTGGTTAGAGCTACATCAATAGGAAACAAACCATAAAGATAGCACTTGGAAGTACTTTATTGTGTCAAGTTTCAAAGAGCTAGCAGAAACCGTGTTAGATTTAGAGTTCAAACTACATGTATCCCTATAGGAGAAAACAGAATGAAACCTAAAAATTAAAACTGTTACTGCAAACGAGCAGTTTAACCTAGAAGAACGAAATTTGGTGAGCCAAGTGGGATTGGGGTACTGATCATTACCTGAAAGTGTCATCAAGATTGGGTGCAAAAATGTGTGCTGAGATTTCAGGAAACACGTAGTTTTTTGGAAGATTGGCAACCCCTTTCCATGATAGTGATTTGCGCCAGTCTCTGCTTAGGGAAACATAAATAGGAAACATACCATACAGATAGAAATTGGAAGTCCTTTATTGTGTCAAGTTACAAAGAGCTAGCACAAACCTTGTTTGATTTAGAGTTCCAACTACATGTTTGCATATACGAGAAAACAGAGTGAAACCCAAAAATTAAAACTGTTACTGCAAACGAACGGTTTAACCTAGAAGAACGAAATTTCGTGAGCCAAGTGGGATTGGGGTACTCATCATTACCTGAAGGTGTCCTCAAGATTGGGTGAAAAAATATGTGCTGAGATTTCAGGAGACTTGTAGTTTTTTGGAAGCTTGGCAGGCGCTTTCCATATAAGTGATTTGTGCTAGTCTCTGCTTAGGGCTACATCAATAAAAAACAAACCATTGAGATAACACTTGGAACTGCTTTATTGTGTCAAGTTTAAAAGAGGTAGCACAAACCGTGTTTGATTTAGAGTTCCAACTATATGTATCCATATAGGAGAAAACAGAGTGAAACCTAAAAATTAAAACTGTTACTGCAAATGAACGGTTTAACCTAGAAGAACGAAATTTGGTGAGCCAGGTGGTATTGGGGTACTGATCATCACCTGAAAGTGTCATCAAGATTGGGTGAAAAAATGTGTGCTGAGATTTCAGGAAACTCATAGGTTTTTGGAAGCTTGGCATCGATTTTCCATGAAAGTGATTTGCGCCAGTCTCTGCTTAGGCCTACATCAATAGGAAACAAACCATAGAGATAGCTCTTGGAAGTATTTTATTGTGTCAAGTTTCATGGAGCTAGCAAAAACCATGATTGATTTAGAGTTCCAACTACATGTATCCCTATAGGAAAAAACAGAGTGAAACCTAAAAATTAAAACTGTTACTGCAAACGAACGGTTTAACCTAAAAGAACGAAATTTGGTGAGGGAAGTGGGATTGGGGTACTGATAATTACCTGAAAGTGTCATCAAGATTGGGTGCAAAAATGTGTGCTGAGATTTCAGGAAACTCATAGTTTTTTGGAAGCTTGGCAACCCCTTTCCATGAGAGAGATTTGCGCCAGTCTCTGCTTAGGGCAACATCAATAGGAAAAAAACCATAGAGATAGCACATGGAACTACATTATTGTGTCAAGTTTCAAAGAGCTAGCACAAACCGTGTTTGATTTAGAGTTCCAACTACATGTATCCATATAAGAGAAAACAGAGTGGAACCTAAAAATTAAAACTGTTACTGCAAAGGAACGGTTTAACATAGAAAAACGAAATTTGGTGAGCACAGTGGGATTGGGGTACTGATCATTACCTGAAAGTGTCATCCAGATTGGGTGAAAAAATGTTTGCTGAGATTTCAGGAAACTCGTAGTTTTTTGAAAGCTTTTCAACCCCTTTCCTTGAAAGTGATTTGCACCAGTCTCTGCTTAGGGCTACATCAATAGGAAACAAACCATAGAGATAGCACTTGGAACTACTTTATTGTGTCAAGTTTCAAAGAGCTAGCACTAACTGTGTTTGATTTAGAGTTCCAACTACATGTATCCATACAGTAGAAAACAGAGTGAAATCTAAAAATTAAAAGTGTTACTGATAACGAACGGTTTAACATAGAAGAACGAAATTTGGTGAGCCAAGTGGGTTGAGGTACTGATCATTACCTGAAATTGTCACCAGATTCGGTGAAAAAATGTGTGCTGAGATTTCAGAAAACTCGTAGTTTTTTGGAAGCTTGACAACCATTTTCCATGAAAGCGATTTGCGCCAGTCTCTGCTTAGGCCTACAACAATAGGAAACAAATCATAGAGAGAGCACTTGGAACTACTTTATTGTGTCAAGTTTCAAAGAGCTAGCACAAACCGTGTTTGATTTAGAGTTCCAACTACATGTATCCATACAGGAGAAAATAGAGTGAAACCTAAAAATTAAAACTGTTACTGCAAACCAACGGTTTAACCTAGAAGAACGAAATTTGGTGAGCCAAGTGGGATTGGTACTGATCATTACCTGAATGTGTCATTAAGATTGGGTGCAAAAATGTGTGCTGAGATTTCAGGAAACATGTAGTTTTTTGGAAGCTTGGCAAACCCTTTCCATGAGAGTGATTTGCGCCAGTCTCTGCTTAGGGCAACATCAATAGGAAACAAACCATAGATAGAACTTGGAACTACATTATTGTGTCAAGTTTCAAAGAGCTAGCACAAACTGTGTTTGATTTAGAGTTCCAACTACATGTATCCATATAGGAGAAAACAGAGTGAAACCTAAAATTAAAAGTGTTACTGCAAACGAATAGTTTAACCTAGAAGAACGAAATTTTGTGAGCCATGTGGGACTGGGGTACTGATCATTACCTGAAAGTGTCATCAAGTTTGGGTGAAAAAATGTGTACTGTGATTTCAGGAAACTCGTATTTTTTTGCAATTTTGGCAACCCTTTTCCATGAGAGTGATTTGCGCCCATCTCTGCTTAGGGCTACATCAATAGGAAACAAACCATAGAGATAGCACTTGGAACTACTTTATTGTGTCTAGTTTCAAAGAGCTAGCACAAACCGTGTTTCATTTAGAGTTCCAACTACATGTATCCATATAGGAGAAAACAGAGTGAAACCTAAAAATTAAAACTGTTACTGCAAACGATCGGTTTAACCTAGAAGAATGAAATTTGGTGTGTCAAGTGCGATTGGTGTACTGATCATTATCTGAAAGTGTCATCAAGATTGGGTGAAAAAATGTGTGCTGAGATTTCAGGAAACTCGTAGTTCTTTGGAAGCTTGGCAACCCTTTTCCATGAGAGTGAATTGCACCAGTCTCTGCTTAGGGCTACATCAATAGGAAACAAACCATAGAGATGGCACTTGGAACTACTTTATTGTGTCAAGTTTCAAGGAGCTAGCACAAACCGTGTTTGATTTAGAGTTCCAACTACATGTATCCATATAGGAGAAAACAGAGTGAAACCTAAAAATTAAAACTGTTACTGCAAACGAACGGTTTAACCTAGAAGAACGAAATTTGGTGAGCCAAGTGGGATTGGGATACTGATCATTATCTGAAAGTGTGATCAAGATTGGTTGAAAAAACATGTGCTGAGATTTCAGGAAACTCGTAGTTTTTTGGAAGCTTGGCAAACTCTTTCTTTAAAGGGATATGCGCCAGTCTCTGCTTAGGGCTACATCAATAGGAAACAAACCATAGAGATGGAACTTGGAACTACTGTATAGTGTCAAGTTTCAAAATGTAGCAAAAACCGCGTTTGATTTAGAGTTCCAACTGCATGTATCCATATAGGAGAAAACAGAGTGAAACCTAAAAATTTAAACTGTTACTGCCATCGAATGGTTTAACCTAGAAGAATGAAATTTTGTGAGCCAAGTAGGATTGGCGTAGTGATCATTACCTGAAAGTGTCATCAAGATTGGGTGAAAAAATGTGTGCTGAGATTTCAGGAAACTCGTGGATTTTTGGAAGCTTGGCAACCCTTTTCCATGAGAGTGATTTGCGCCTGTCTCTGCTTAGGGCTACATCAATAGGAAACAAAGCATAGATACAGCACATGGAACTACTGTATTGTGTCAAGTTTGAAAGAGCTAGCACAAACCGTGTTTGATTTAGAGTTCCAACTACATGTATCCATATATGAGAAAACAGAGTGAAACCTAAAAATTTAAACTCTTACTGCCAATGAACGGTTTAACCAGAAGAACGAAATATGGTGAGCCAAGTGGGATTGGGGTACTGATCATTACCTGAAAGTGTCATCAAGATTGGGTGAAAATTATGTGTGCTGAGATTTCAGGAAACTCGTAGTTTTTTGGAAGCTTGGCAACCCCTTTCCATGAAAGTGATTTGTGCCAGTCTCTCCTTAGGGCTACATCAATAGGAAGGAAACTACAGAGATATCACTTGGAACTACTTTATTTTTCAAGTTTCAAAGAGCTACCACAAACCGTGTTTGATTTAGAGTTCCAGATACATGTATCCATATAGGAGAAAACAGAGTGAAACCTAAAAATTAAAACTGTTACTGCAAATGAACGGTTTAACAGAGAAGAACGAAATTTGGTGAGCCAAGTGGGATTGGTGTACTGATCATTACCTGAAAGTGTCATCAACATTGGTGAAAAAATGTGTGCTGAGATTTCAGGAAACTCGTAGTTTTTTGGAAGCTTGGCAACCCTTTTCCTTGAGAGTGATTTGCGCCAGTCTCTCCTTAGGGCTACATCAATAGGAAACAAATCATAGATATAGCACATGGAACTACTTTATTGTGTCAAGTTTCAAAGAGCTTGCAGAAACCGTGTTTAATTTAGAGTTCCAACTACATGTATCCATATATGAGAAAACAGAGTGAAATCTAAAAATTTAAACTGTTACTGCCAACGAACGGTTTAACCTAGAAGAACGAAATTTGGTGAGCCAAGTGGGATTGGGGTACTGATCATTACCTGAAAGTGTCATCAAGATTGGGTGAAAAAATGTGTGCTGAGATTTCAGGAAACTCGTTGTTTTTTGGAAGCTTGGCAACCCCTTTCCATTAAAGTGATTTACGACAGTCTCTCCTTAGGGCTACATCAATAGGAAGGAAACTACAGAGATAGCACTTGGAACTACTTTATTTTGTCAAGTTTCAAAGAGCTACCACAAACCGTGTTTGATTTAGAGTTCCAATTATATGTATCCATATAGGAGAAAACAGAGTGAAACCTAAAAATTAAAACTGTTACTGAAAACGAACGGTTTAACCTAGAAGAACCAAATTTGGTGAGCCAAGTGGGATTGAGGTACTGATCATTACCTGAAATTGTCACCAGATTGGGTCAAAAAATGTGTGCTGAGATTTCAGAAAACTCGTAGTTTTTTGGAAGCTTGGCAACCGTTTTTCATGAGAGTGATTTGCGCCAGTCTCTGCTTATGGCTACATCAATAGGAAACAAACCATAGATATAGCACATGGAACTACTTTATTGTGTCAAGTTTCAAAGAGCTAGCACAAACCGTGTTTAATTTAGAGTTCCAAGTACATGTATCCATATATGAGAAAACAGAGTGAAACCTAAAAATTTAAACTGTTACTGCCAACGAACGGTTTAACCTAGAAGAACGAAATTTGGTGAGCCAAGTGGGATTGGGGTACTGATCATTACCTGAAAGTGTCATCAAGATTGGGTAAAAAAATGTGTGGTGAGATTTCAGGAAACTCGTAGTTTTTTGGAAGCTTGGCAACCCCTTTCCATGAAAGTGATTTACGACAGTTTCTCCTTAGGGCTACATCAAGTGGGATCGGGGTACTGATCATTACCTGAAAGTGTCATCAAGATTGGGTGAAAAAATGTGTTCTGAGATTTCAGGAAACTCGTAGTTTTTTGGAAGCTTGGCAACCCCTTTCCATGAAAGTTATTTGCGCCAGTCTCTTCTTAGGGCTACATCAATAGGAAGAAAACCACAGAGATAGCACTTGGAACTACTTTATTGTGTCAAGTTTCAAAGAGCTAGCACAAACCGAGTTTGATTTAGAGTTCCAACTACATCTATCCATATAGGAGAAAACAGAGTGAAACCTAAAAATTAAAACTGTTACTGCAAACGAACGGTTTAACCTAGAAGAACGAAATTTGGTGAGCCAAGTGGGATTGGGGTACTGATCATTACCTGAAAGTGTCATCAAGATTGGGTGAAAAAAATATGTGCTGAGATTTCAGGAAACTCGTAGTTTTTTGGAAGCTTGGCAATCCCTTTCAATGAAAGTGATTTGCGCCAGTCTCTGCTTAGGGCTACATCAATAGGAAACAATCCATAGATATAGCACATGGAACTACTTTATTGTGTCAAGTTTCCAAGAGCTTGCACAAACCGTGTTTGATTTAGAGTTCCAACTACATGTATCCATATAGGAGAAAACAAAGTAAAACCGAAAATTAAAACTGTTACTGCAAACGAACAGTTTAACCTAGAGGAACAAAATTTGGTGAGCCAAGTGGGATTGGGGTACTGATCATTACCTGAAAGTGTCATCAAGATTGGGTGAAAAAATGTGTGCTGAGATTTCAGGAAATTCGTAGTTTTTTGGAAACTTGGCAACCCTTTTCTATGAGAGTGATTTGCGCCCGTCTCTTCTTAGGGCTACATCAATAGGAAGCAAACCATAGAGATAGCACTTGGAACTACTTTATTGTGTCAAGTTTCAGGGAGGTAGCACAAACCGTGTTTGATTTAGAGTTCCAACTACATTTTTCCATATAGGATAAAACAGAGTGAAACGTAAAAATTAAAACTGTTACTGCCGCGTCCGGCAAAATGGACCGAGTCCGGCGGGAGACGTCGTGATTAAAAGAGTTCACAGGATACCAAGGTTCTTCATCCAGGGGGAGACTGACTTTACTATCTCAGCTCATCCTTATATATTTCTTGCAGATAGAATGGAAAGTTACTGGTAGGCGATAGCAAGGACGGAGGGGGACAATTGGTTCTTGTCGACTCATACTAAGCCTTCAAACGGGAACCTTATCAGACCCAAGCAGGTCAGGGCGTTCCCACATGAGTGTTATAGGCTGAATATGAAAACAGAAACCGCAAATCTTTCAAGGCCTTGGCAGCTGGCCTCTTTGGCATGCACACAAGAAACCAGGGCCGGTACCAAGCCCCGGGGGCCAGGGGGAATCCGAGCCAGCAGTTTCCCCTCTTTTGTTTGTTGCACGTCAAAGGGAATCAAGTAGCCCCATTCTTAGGTCGTTCAATGCCCTTACACTGCTTACCTGTCACTGGGGAGGCCCCATTCCCCTGTCTTAGGTTGCAGTGTAAGCGTGAAAGTTGCCCGTCTGTGGGTACTACAAGATCAGCTCATTGTTGTCAAGGCATTAAGTGGTAGCGATCCAGCCAGTCATTATTAAGTCTTTAATCAGTTCCGGTTCGACAAGGCATAGAGTCAGTGGAGAGGAATAATAAGGAAGAAAAAGGGGGCTAAAGGAGAAAGGCATGAAGCAGGGATCATTGTAGAAAAATCATCTTCGAATTGGTCGGAGACAAACTTCAGCAAGATCATCCTTGGTTTGTAGGCGTTTATAATGGACCTGTATTGGCTTAGAAGTCAGAATGTTAATTTGGTCTTTAATAAATTGTGTCAATCTCTTGACAAGGCAGGTGCCTACAGCAACTATAAGGAGGAGACTGAAAAGCGGTCCCATTACAGTGGATATCAAAGGGGTTAGCCATGGGGTGTTTTTAAACCACATCCTTGTTGTGCTTCAAACTTCTTTTGTCTTTTAGCCAATCTTTCCGTGACCTTTTCCATACTTTCACGGACTACCCCAGTGTAATCTGCATAAAAACAACACTGTTCCTTTAAAGCTATACATAATCCTCCTTCCCTTAGGAACAATAAATCTAGTCCCCTCCTATTTTGTAACACAACTTCTGAGAGGGAGGTGAGGGACTTTTCCAAGGCGCTAATTGACTTGGCCATGGCTGTTAAATCCTCATTCATAGCCATTTGTAGATTTAATAATTGACCTCCCTGGACATAGGCGGCTGTCCCGGTTTCTATTCCAGTTGCTATTCCGCCTATGCCCAATAGGAGGGCAATTGTCATTGTTATGGGTTCTCTGGGGTTCCGAGTATGTCCCTCAAGGTGTCCCAGGACATAGTCTGATCCATGATAAGATATCCTCGGCCATAATTGTATCAGCACATAGAAATCAGTAATTGTATTTAAGACTGCCATGGAAACACAGGGAGTTAACCCAGTATTGCAAGCAAAATAGGACCCTTTGGGACCCCACAAATAATCAGATTGGGATTGATTTATTGGTCGGGTGATGTTGCAGAAATGTTGGCGTGAAAGCGGCACCTTTCCCAAGCAAACCCCTTGTCCCATGACCTCCGTGATAGTTAACTTATAGCTGGGCAGAGAATAACATTTAGGATCTGCAGTGGTATTAGAGAATAAATTAGACAGTATCACTACCCCTTCATAATAGGGCGGCCTGGAGGTCAAGCATAGCCAGGAATCTTGGGTCCTGTTAGGATTGGTGGCATTGAGAGCGAAAAAAGCTCCTCGGACCAAATTAAGAAGACGATCTCCAGTTCCAGGGTGTATGGGCTCAGGGGTATAATCAAAGGTTTGATAGCCCATAGTTATTGTTTGACCGCTGGGGGAAGGTTTTAATGTCGGGGGTATGGGCTGCTTGGGTCCAGATGGGGCCTTTTGGTCTCTGAGCACCTGATTAGGTCCTATTAGACTTCCAGTAGGCTGTTCTATGGTCGATTTGAGCCGAAAAAGCAGGCCAGGATTGTACTGTCCGGGGGTGTAAATATGCAGCCCCCAGAGATATCCTTGAGTCCAATCTGGTTGCTGTTTTCCATTGGAAGTAAACTGAATAGTAATATTTGATCCTCCCTCTATTGTTTGCCAGAAGTGGGCATAGTCATTCCTGGGTGAATTCTTAAGCCAATGCCCATTACTAGAGGTTTCACATCCCCACGAGGCACAATAATAGGCCTCAGGTCCTCCACACTTCCAAGTACGTTGTCGTCCCGGGCATAAATACCATGATCGGAACCGACAAGGGGGGTAGGAATCCTCCTTGGTTTTTCCTGTATCTGGCCAAGAATCTTGGACGAGGTGGCATAGGTCAAAAGTAATATTCAGCCACCATCTTGGTGAGGGATAATGTCCGGTACCTTGGGCCAAAACTGCAATTTTTCCCGTTTCCACATTTTGTATAGTCCATTTTAGATTCCTAAGAATATGGGGACTTGTTTGAAGATTTGTGCCTACTGGGAGTAGTCCACCTGCATTACCTGCATCTCTTGTAAGGCTGTTTCTATTAACCTGAGTGCCTTCAAGGCTTCTGGAGTAGGTTTTCACAGGGAGGTAGGTGAGGGGTCTCCTCTCAAAAGGTCATACAGGGGTTTAAGTTAGTAGTTCAATATACTTAATATTTAATCAACAATGTGAATTTATTTACCAAAATTAATCTTTATCTTAAACAGTAAGAATTATTAGGCAATAAGGATCTTTCTTTAAAGAAGTAAACGTACATTTTAATAGGTGTTTATCATATCAAAATATGGACAAAATTTTTGCTCACATTAGTATAGTTAAATTAGGAAAATATACCCTTAAATTAATTATAGTCAGTTTAGTATATATAAATCTCTTTTTTAATTGTTCTAACTTTTTACATCATCTGTTTAGATACCAATATAAAAATCTTTCTCTCCTTTTTTTTTTTTTTTAGGAAAATGAATATAAAGACCTTGTTTTACCCAAAGATGATTTCTTTCTTCTTTTTGGGATCCATGTGTGCTTTTTCTTTGTTGAAGCATCTTTTTCTTAAAAAAAATATACTTTGGAACAATTTCTGAAAACCTTAGAATCTATAAACAAATTATTATACTTTGATAAGAAATATCAATGAAAATATAGTTAAAACCCTTAGATATTTTGTAGAAATAATTATAATAATTTATCATCTTATAAGTTTAAACAGTAACCTTGAGAATTAGAAACTACTTGATTGTATTTTCACTTAAAAGCAAATTTATAGTAAACACATTTATCTCAAATATCTGTAACAGAAAAGGCAGAGTATCTGATAAATGTAGATATAAAACATAAATTATGGGTTTCCTGTTGAAGAAAAACAATTAGGTAAATATATATTAACTAATCAATTAGGCATGTGCTAATTAATTTATAGATTAACAAATATAGGTTATCTAAATATATAAAAAATATATATATATATTAAGAATAAGAGCATAACTTATAATTGTATTAACTTTATGTAACCACGTGGCCTTAAAATATTTGGATCCATTTTAATTTATTTTTAATTAGGAGTGCACTCTTTTATGTGACGTCACTTGATGTAACTGAAATAAGATCCTTGAGTATACATTTTTATTTTTATAGTTAGCAATGAGAATAAGGATTTTTTGGTCATCACAGGAACTTTGCCGGCTTGTTCCTGTGACGAGCAAATGCATCCTCATAACCTCCAAAATTAAAAGTAAAATATAAAGAAGCATATTTGATATCTCTCATCAATGGAACATTATTTAGTAACACAACTATAAAGAAAAAGGTTATTTAACTTAGAACTAGCTTAAATTTAGGACTGTAACATAGAAACTTGTAGAATTAAATTTTGTCTGAAAAAGATATCTTTCGTTAGCATTTACAGGTAGGCATTTTTTAAAAATACAGGCTCTGAGCAGCTCCGGTAGAAATCTGAAACACAGCAGTACAGGTTAGTGGCTGGAAGGCGGGACTAGAAGTCCTGTCTGAGTGACTGTGGAAGAACCAATCAGTAGCCCCCAAAAGTGTGGAAGGTGGGACCAGGAAGCCGCTCTTCCAGCCAGGCAGTCCATGGTTACCATGGTGATGCAAACAACATGGAGTCTGCTGCCCATTTTTGGGGCAAAAGTTCCCCAAGTTTTCCTAACCGATTGTATTTTGTTTGATTTTGTCTGCATTTTTCCCCGCCTGGCCAAGATCTTACTGCGGTAGCAGCTTGTTTTGTCTCTGGACCGCCCCGTACTCTCTGGCTTCCGGGGCCCGGGGTGGGCCCCTGTTCCTGTTTCCCGGCTGCAGTGGGCGTCCCTGAGCATCAAACTTGGAACTACACTCGCTGCTCCAATGATTCCCCTTGCCACATCGGGGACAGGGGCCAGGCGTGCCTTCCCGACCCCGTCTATCCCCCTCGGGACAATTTCATTTAATATGTCCCTCTTTCCCACATTGGAAGCAGCCTTTGGGTCGGGCTCCTTTACCATTAAACCCTGACAATCCGGTTTTGAGGGCAGCGGCCAAAATCTGTCCGGTAATATGAGCTCCATCAATATCCTTACAAGCTCGAATCATGTCATCAACACTCTTTGCTCTGGTAGATTTAATGGCATTTTGGCAATAGGAATTTGCATTTTCAAGAGCCAATTGCTTAATGACTGGCATGGCTTGTTCCAAGTTAGGGAATATTTTTCCTGCTATCTGCATCAATCGGGCTATGAAGTCAGAATAAGGCTCAGAGGGTCCTTGAGCAATTTTTGAAATTTTTGTTTCAGCATTTGAAATAGGTAGAGCCTTCCAAGCCTGAATGGCTGCTGTAGCTATCTGAGCATAGACCCCAGGATCATAATTGATTTGTTGATTTATGATAGCATATTGTCCCGAGCCTGTTAACATTTCAAGGTTACGCTGTGGGAAGCCGGCGTCCTGATTGACTCCGGCTAGCTCGCGACACCTCTCTTGATTTTCACTTTTCCACAACAAAAAATCCCCTCCGGACAACACAGCCCTACAAAGCTGTTGCCAGTCACTAGGTGTCAGCTGATTGGTAGAGAAAGACTCGAGGAGAGTCAATGTAAAGGGGGCATGGAGTCTGTAATTAGTAACTGCCTCCTTTAGTTGTTTAATATCTTTAAAGGCTAAAGAAACAAACACTCTGGCCAGCTGTCCATAGGCATCCAGGTTTTCAATTACTGGAAAAGTGTGGGACGTCTTAGACTGCCACTGAACACCCCCGCCCCCCACCTTCTGGGGTTGTCCTCATCCCAATTGGGGTTGTAAGGAGGGAGCGCAACAGGGATTGGGGCCATAGGTGCTTTAAATCTTGGCTTCTTCATTTGACCCTCCAGTTCCTCTATCTCCCTTTCCAGTTCCTCCTCCTGCCAGCTGTTACCATGGAGCCCAGTTAGTAACTCCCTTATCTTAGAAATGTACTTAGCACTGTGAAGCCCAGCTCAAGGCCAGAGGCCTTGTTTACATATTTTTGTGAAAAACTAGTAAGGGAGTGTCTAGCGCCTGGAGTGCTCATCTTTTCAGACAGTAGCCAAATAAAACAGGGTAACATGAAAATAGGAAATTTATCTACATTGAACCTTTTTGTAGAGATTCTTTTGCTGAAAATCCTAAAATAAGCCATGGTGAATATTTTGGAGAAGGTCAGTTAAGACTTTTCTGTGGGCCTACTAGGGAGGGGGAAGATGAGAAGGCAGGGTTGAGAGCAGCTAGGGTGGATCTAAGAATGAAGAAGGATATATGCAAGAATAATGGGAAAGGGGTAAGGACTCTGCCATTTGCTCTTCCTGGACCTGGTCAAGGACTTGTTCACATTCTGCAAGCTGTTCCTTATACTTTATTTTATCTATTAACAAAGCATCTTTAACCAGTCTCCATAAAGAGAAAGTGGCGATTGGGATACTTTCCGGACCTTGATACCTCAGCAATCTTTGTAAATCACATCTGACCTGATCCCAATCATTATTATTAAGAAATCCCCCTGTCAGAAACCAAGGACATGCCTGGGCAATAACTTCAACGAATTCTGTTGCAGTTTTTGTTTTTATTCCTGTTCCTTGTGTGTTCAACAGCTCTCTGAGTTCGTTGGCCAAACGAACGTTAGCTGCTGAGTTACCCATGGTGCGCACCCCTTTTCCCCTTCTCTTATGGAAGGTCTCTTTTCCCCTTCTCTTATGGAAGGTCTCCAATTCTCCCCCTTCTCTTATGGAAGGTGAGTCCCGTCCGCTTACCTCCGCTTTCCGGTCTCGGTGGCGACCTCCACTTGCCGCATCTGGCAAAATGGATCGAGTCCGGCGGGAGACGTCGGGATTAAAAGAGTTCACAGGACACCAAGGTTCTTCATCCAGGGGGAGACTGACTTTATTATCTCAGCTCATCCTTATATATTTCTTGCAGATAGAATGGAAAGTTACTGGTAGGCGAGAGCAAGGATGGAGGGGGACAAGTGGTTCTTGTCGACTCATACTAAGCCTTCAACCAGGAACCTTATCAGACCCAAGCAGGTCAGAACGTTCCCACATGACTGTTATAGGCTGAATATGAAAACAGAAACCACAAATCTTTCAAGGCCAAGGGAGCTGGCCTCTTTGGCGTGCACACAAAAAACCAGGGCCGGTACCAAGCACCGGGGGCCAGGGGGAATCCGAGCCAGCAGTTACTGCTTGGCAACGTCTTTCCATTAAAGTGATTTGCGCCAGTCTCTGCTTAGGCTACATATATAGGAAACAAACCATAGAGCTGGAACTTGGAACTACTTTATTGTGTCAAGTTTCAAAGAGTTAGCACAAACTGTGTTTGATTTAGAGTTCCAACTACATGTATCCATATAAAAGAAAACAGAGTTTAACCTAAAAAATAAAACTGTTACTGCAAACAACTGTTTAAACGAGAAGAATGAAATTTGGTGAGCCAAGTGGATTGGGGTACTGATCATTACCTGAAAGTGTCCTCAAGATTGAGTGAAAAAATATGTGCTGCAATGTCAGGAAAAGTAGTTTTTTGGAAGCCAGGCAACCCCTTTCCATGAAAGTGATTTGTGCCAGTCTCTGCGTAGGACTACATCAATATGAAACAAACTACAGCGATAGAACGTGGAACTACTTTACGGTGTCAAGTTTCAAAGAGCTACCACAAAACGAGTTTGATTTAGAGTTCCAAATACATGTATCCATATGGGAGAAAACAGAGTGAAACCTAAAAATTTAAACTGTTACTGCCCGTGAATGGTTTAACCTAGAAGAACGAAATTTGTGAGCCAAGTGGGATTGGGGTACTGATCATTAACTGCAAGTGTCATCAAGATTGGGTCAAAAAAGTTTTGCTGAGATTTCAGGAAACTCGTAGTTCTTTGGAAGCTTGGCAACCCCTTCCATGAATGTGATTTTGTCCAGTCTCTGATTAGGGCTACATCAATAGGACACAGACCATAGATATAGAACATGGAACTACTTTATTGTGTCAAGTTTCAAAGAGCTACCACCAACCGTGTTTGATTTAGAGTTCCAACTACATGTATCCATATAGGAGAAAACAGAGTGAAACCTAAAAATTAAAACTGTTACTGCAAATGAACGGTTAAACCTAGAGGAACGAAATTTGTTGAGCCATGTGGGATTGGGGTACTGATCATTACCTGAAAGTGTCATCAATATTGGGGGAAAAAATGTGTGCTGAGATTTCAGGAAACTCGTAGTTTTTTGGAAGCTTGGCAACCCCTTTCCCTGAAAGTGATGTGGGCCAGTCTCTGACTAGGGCTACATCAATAGGAAACAAATCATAGAAGTAGAACTTGGAACTACATTATTGTGTCAAGTTTCAAAGAGCTAGCACAAACTGTGTTTCATTTAGTGTTTGAACTACATGTATCCATATAGGAGAAAACAGAGTGAAACCTAAAAAATAAAACTGTTACTGCAAGGAAAAAATTAAACTAGAAGAACAAAATTTGGTGAGCCAAGTGGGATTGGGGTACTGATCATTACCTGAAAGTGTCATCAAGATTGAGTGAAAAAATATGTGCTGCAATGTCAGAAAATATAGTTTTTTGGAAGCTTGGCAAACCCTTTCCATTAAAGTTATTTTCTCCAGTCTCTGCTTAGGGCTACATCAATAGGAAACAACCATTGAGATAGAATTTGGAACTACTTTACTGTGTCAAGATTCAAAGAGCTAGAACAAACCGAGTTTGATTTAGAGTTCCAAGTACATCTATCCATATGGGAGTGAAACCTAAAAATTAAAACTGTTACTGCAAACGAACAGTTTATTCTAGAGGAACGAAATTTGGTGAGCCAAGTGGGATTGGACTGTTGATCATTACCTGAAAGTGTCATCAAGATTGGGTGAAAAAATAAGTGCTGAGATTTCAGGAAACGCGTAGTTTTCTGGAAGCTTGGCAACCCCTTTCGATGAAAGTGATTTGCGCCAGTCTCTGCTTTGGGCTACATCAATAGGAAACAAACCATAGAGATAGAACTTGGAACTACTTTATTGTGTCAAGTTTCAAAGAGCTAGCACAAACCGTGTTTGATTTAGAGTTCTAACTACATGAATCCATATAGGATAAAACAGAGTGAAACATAAAAATTAAAACTGTTACTGCAAACGAACGGTTTAACCTAGAAGAACAAAATTTGGTGAGCCAAGTGGGATTGGGGTACTGATCATTACCTGAAAGTGTCATCAAGTTTGAGTGAAAAAATGTGTGTTGCAATGTCACGAAATGTAGTTTTTTGGAACCTTGGCAACCCCTTTCGATCAACGTGATTTGCGCCAGTCTCTGCTTAGGGATACATCAATAGAAAACAAACCATAGAGATAGAATTGGGAACTACTTTACTGTGTCAAGTTTCAAAGAGCTAGCACAAACCGTGATTGATTTAGAGTTCCAATTACATGTATCCATATAGGAGAAAACAGAGTGAAACCTAAAATTAAAACTGTTTCTGCAATCAAACGGTTTAACCTAGAAGAATGAAATTTGGGGAGCCAAGTGGGATTGGGGTACTGATCATTACCTGAAAGTGTCATCAAGATTGGGTGAAGAAATCTGTGCTGTCATTTCAAGAAACTCGTAGTTTTTTGGAAGCTTGGCAACCCCTTTACATGAAAGTGATTTGCGCCAGTCTCTGCTTATGGCTACATCAATAGGAAACAAACCATACAGATAGCACATGGAACTACTTTATTGTGTCAAGTTTCAAAGAGCTAGCACAAACCGTGTTTGTTTTAGAGTTCCAACTACATGTGTCCATATAGGAGAAAACAGAGTGAAACCTAAAAATTTAAACTGTTACTGCAAACGAACGGCTTAACCTAGAAGAATGAAATTTGTTGAGCCAATTGAAAATGGGGTACTGATCCTTACCTGAAAGTTTCATCAAGATTGGGTGTAAAAATGTTGGCTGAGATTTCAGGAAACTCGTGGTTTTTTGGAAGCTTGGCAACACCTTTCTATGAATGTGATTTGAGCCAGTCTCTGCTTATGGCTACCTCAATAGGAAACAAACCACAGCGATAGAACTTGGAACTCCTTTATTGGGTCAAGTTTCAAAGAGCTAGCTCAAACCGTGTTTGATTTAGAGTTCCAACTACATGTATCCATATAGGATAAAACAGAGTGAAACCTAAAAATTAAAACTGTTACTGCAAATGAACGGTTTAACCTAGAAGAACGAAATTTGGGGAGTCAAGTGGGATTGGTGTACTGATCATTACCTGAAAGTGTCATCAAGATTGGGTGAAAAAATGTGTGCTGAGATTTCAGGAAACTCGTAGTTTTTTGGAAGCTTGGCAACCCCTTTCCATGAAAGTGATTTGCGCCAGGCTCTGCTTAGGGCTACATCAATAGGAAACAAACCATAGAGATAGAACTTGGAAGTACTTTATTTTGTCAAGTTTTAAAGAGCTACCACAAACCGTGTTTAATTTAGAGTTCCAACTACAGGTATCCATATAGGAGAAAACAGAGTGAAACCTAAAAATTAAAACTGTTACTGCAAATGAATGGTTTAACCTAAAAGAACGAAATTTAGGGAGCCAAGTGGGATTGGGGTACTGATCATTACCTGAAAGTGTCATCAAAATTGGGTGAAAAAATGTGTGCTGAGATTTCAGGAAACTCCTAGTTTTGTGGAAGCTTGGGAATCCCTTTCCATGAAAGTGATTTGCGCCAGTCTCTGCTTAGGGCTACATCAATAGGAAACTAACCATAGAGATAGAACTTGGAATTATTTTCTTGTGTCAAGTTTGAAAGAGCTAGCACAAACCGTGTTTGATTTAAATTTCCAAATACATGTATCCATATAGTAGAAAACAGAGTGAAACCTAAAATTAAAACAGTTTCTTCAATCGAACAGTTTAACCTAGAAGAACGAAATTTGGGGAGCCAAGTGGGATTGGGGTACTGATAATTACCTGAAAGTGTCATCAAGATTGAGTGAAAAAATGTGTGCTGCAATGTCAGGAAATGTAGTTTTTTGGAAGCTTGGCAACCCCTTTCCATCATTGTGATTTGCGCCAGTCTCTGCTTAGGGATACATCAATAGGTAACAAACCATAGAGACTGAATTGGGAACTACTTTACTGTGTCAAGTTTCAAAGAGCTAGCATAACCGTGTTTGATTTAGAGTTCCAACTACATGTATCCATATAGGAGAAAACAGAGTGAAACCTAAAATTAAAACAGTTTCTTCAATCGAACAGTTTAACCTAGAAGAACGAAATTTGGGGAGCCAAGTGGGATTGGGGTACTGATCATTACCTGAAAGTGTCATCAAGATTGGGTGAAGAAATGTGTGCTGTCATTACAAAAAACTCGTATTTTCTGGAAGCTTGGCAACCCCTTTCCATGAAAGTGATTTGCGCCAGGCTCTGCTTAGGGCTACATCAATAGGAAACAAACCATAGAGATAGAACTTGGAACTACTTTATTGAGTCAAGTGTCAAAGAGCTATCACAAACCATGTTTCATTTAGAGTTCAAACTACATGTATCTATAAAGGAGAAAACAGAGAGAAACCTAAAAATTTATACTGTTATTGCAAACGAACAGTTTAACCTAGAAGAACCAAATTTGGTGAGCCAAGTGAGATTGGGGTACTGATCTTTACCTGAAAGTGTCATCAAGATTGGGTGAAAAAATGTGTGCTGGGATTTCAGGAAACTCGTAGTTTTTCGAAGCTTGGCAACCTTGTTCCATGAAAGTGATTTTTGCCAGTATCTGCTTAGGGCTACATCAATAGGAAACAAACCATAGGGAGAAAACGTGGAACTACTTTATTGGGTCAAGTTTCAAAGAGCTAGCACAAACCGTGTTTGGTTTAGAGTTCCAACTGCATGTATTTATATAGGAGAAAAAAGAGTGCAACCTAAAAATTTAAACTGATACTGCAAACGAACGGTTTAACCTAGAAGAATAAATTTTGTGAGCCAAGTCAGATTGGGCTACTGATCATTACCTGAAAGTGTCATCAAGATTGGGTGAAAAAATGTGTGCTGAGATTTCAGGAACCTCGTAGTTTTTTCGAAGCTTGGCAACCCTTTTCTTTGAGAGTGATTTGTGCCAGTCTCTGCTTAGGGCTACATCAATAGGAAACAAACCATAGAGATAGCACTTGGAACTACTTTATTGTGTCAAGTCAAGGAGGTAGCACAAACCGTGTTTTATTTAGAGTTCCAACTACATGTACGCATATAGAATAAAACAGAGTGAAACCTAAAAATTTAAACTGTTACTGCAAACGAACGGTTTAACCTAGAAGAACGAAATTTGGTGAGCCAAGTGGGATTGGGGTACTGATCAAAACCTGAAAGTGTCATCAAGATTGGGTGCAAAAATGTGTGCTGAGATTTCAGGAAACTCGTGGTTGTTTGCAAGCTTGGCAACCCCTTTCCATGAAAGTATTTGCGCAAGTCTCTGCTTAGGGCTACATCAATAGGAAACAAACCATAGAGATAGAACTTGGAACTACTTTATTGTGTCAAGTTTCAAAGAGCTAGGACAAACCATGTTTGATATAGAGTTCCAAATACATGTATCCATATAGGAGAAAACAGAGTGAAACCTAAAAATTAAAACTGTTATTGCAAATGAACGGTTTAACCTGGAAGAACTAAATTTGGTGAGTCAAGTGGGATTGGGGTACTGATCATTACCTGAAAGTTTCATCAAGATTGGGTGAAAAAATGTGTTCTGAGATTTCAGGAAACTCGTAGTTTTTTGGAAGCTTGGCAATGCCTTTCCATGAAAGTGATTTGCACCATTACTGCTTAGGGCTACATCAGTAGGAAACAAATCATAGAGATAGAACTTGGAACTACTTTATTGTGTCAAGTTTCAAAGATCTAGCACAAACCGTGTTTGATTTAGTGTTCCAACTACATGCATCCATATAGGAGAAAACAGAGTGAAACCTAAAAATTAAAACTGTTACTGCAAACGAACGGTTTAACCTAGAAGAACGAAATTTGGTGAGCAAATTGGGATTGGCGTACTGATCATTACCTGAAAGTGTCATCAAGATAGGGTGAAAAAATGTGTGCTGAGATTTCAGGAAACTCGTAGTTTTTTGGAAGCATGGCAACCCCTTTCCAGGAAAGTGATTTGCGCCAGTCTCTGCTTAGGGCTATGTCAATAGGAAACAAACCATAGAGGTAGCACTTGGAACTACTTTATTGTGTCAAGTTTCAAAGACCTAGCACCAACCATGTTTGAATCAGAGTTCCAACTATATGTATCCATATAGGAGAAAACAGAGTGAAACCTAAAAATTAAAACTGTTACTGCAAATGAATGGTTTAAACTAGAAGAATGAAATTTTGTGAGCCAAGTGGGATTGGAGTACTGATCATTACCTGAACGTGTCATCAAGGTTGTGTGAAAAAATGTTTGCTGAGATTTCAGGAAACTCGTAGTTTTTTGCAAGCTTGGACAATCCCTTTCCATGAAAGTGATTTGCGCCAGTCTCTGCTTAGGGCTACATCAATAGGAAACAAACCATAGTGATAGAACTTGGAACTAATTTATTGTGTCAATTTTCAAAGAGCTAGCACAAACCATGTTTGATTTAGAGTTCCAACTACATGTATCCATGTAGGAGAAACAGAGTGAAACCTAAAAATTAAAACTGTTACAGCAAACGAACGGTTTAACCTGGAAGAATGAAATGTGGTGAGCCAAGTGGGATTGGGTACTGATCATTACCCGAAAGTGTCGTCAGGATTGGGAGAAAAAATATGTGCTGAGATTTCAGGAAACTCGTAGTTTTTTGGAAGCTTGACAACCCATTTCCATGAAAGTGATTTGCGCCAGTATCTGCTTAGAGCTACATCCATAGGAAACAAACCATAGTGATAGAACTTGGAACTACTTAATTCTTTCAAGTTTCAAAGAGCTAGCACAAACCGTGTTTGATTTAGAGTTCCAACTACATGTATCCATATAAAAGAAAACAGAGTGAAACCTAAAAATTAAAACTGTTACTGCAAACGAACGGTTCAACCTAGAAGAACAAAATTTGGTGAGCCAAGTGGGATTGGGCTACTGATCATTACCTGAAAGTGTCATCAAGATTGGGTGAAGAAATGTGTGCTGAGATTTCAGGAAACTCGTAGTTTTTTGGAAGCTTGGACAACCCCTTTCCATGAAAGTGATTTGCGCCAGTCTCTGCTTAGGGCTACATCAATAGGAAACAAATCATAGAGATAGAACTTGGAACTAATTTATTGTGTCTAGTTTCAAAGAGCTAGCACAAACCGTGATTGATTTAGAGTTCCAACTAGAAGTATCCATATAGGAGAAAACAGAGTGAAACCGAAAAATTAAAACTGTTACTACAAACGAACTGTTTAAGCTAGAAGAATGAAATTTGGTGAGCCAAGTGGGATTGGGGTACTGATCATTACCTGAAAGTGTCATCAAGATTGGGTGAAAAAATGCGTGCTGAGATTTCAGGAAACTCGTAGTTTTTTGGAAGCTTGGCAACCCCTTTCCATGAAAGTGATTTGCGCCAGTCTCTGCTTAGGGCTACATCAATAGGAAACACACCATAGAGATAGATCTTGGAAATACTTTATTGTGTAAAGTTTCAAAGAGCTAGCACAAACCGTGTTTGATTTAGAGTTCCAACTACATGTATCCATATAGGAGAAAACAGAGTGAAACCTAAAATTTAAAACTTTCACTGCAAACGAACGGTTTAACATAGAACAATGAAATTTGGTGAGCCAAGTGGGATTGCGGTACTGATCATTACCTGAAATTGTCATCAAGATTGGGACAAAAACTGCGTGCTGAGATTTCAGGAAACTCTTAGTTTTTTGGAAGCTTGGCAACCCCTTTCCATGAAAGAGATTTGCGCCAGTCTCTGCTTAGGGCTACATAAATAGGAAATAAACCATAGAGATAGAACTTGGAAATACATTATTGTGTAAAGTTTCAAAGAGCTAGCACAAACCGTGTTTGATTTAGCGTTCCAACTAGAAGTATCCATATAGGAGAAAACAGAGTGAAACCTAAAAATTAAAACTGTTAGTACAAACGAACTGTTTAAGCTAGAAGAATAAAATTTGGTGAGCCAAGTGGGATTGGGGTACTGATATTTACCTGAAAGTGTCATCAAGATTGGGTGAAAAAATGTGTGCTGAGATTTCAGGAAACTCGTAGTTTTTTGGAAGATTGGCAACCACTTTCCATGAAAGTGATTTGCGCCAGTCTCTGCTTAGGGCTACATCAATTGGAAAGAAGCATTAGAGATAGAACGTGGAACTACTTTATTGTGTCAAGTTTCAAAGAGCTAGGACAAACCGTGTTTGATTTAGAGTTCCAACTACATGTATCCATATAGGAGAAAACAGAGTGAAATCTAAAAATCAAAACTGTTACTGCCAACGAATGGTTTAACCTAGAAGAACGAAATTTGTTGAGCCAAGTGGGATTGGGGTACTGATCATTACCTGAAAGTGTCATCAAGATTGGGTGAAAAAATGTGTGCTCTAATTTCAGGAAGCTCATAGTTTTTTGGAAGCTTGGCCACCCCTTTCCATGAAAGTGATTTGCGCCAGTCTCTACTTAGGGCTACATCCATAGGAAACAAACCATAGAGATAGATCTTGGAACTACTTTATTGTGTCAAGTTTCAAAGAGCTAGCACAAACCGTGTTTGATTTAGAGTTCCAACTACTTTTATCCATATTGGAGAAAACGAAGTGAAACCTAAAAAATAATACTGTTACCGCAAACGAATGTTTTAATCTATCAGAACGAAATTTGGTGAGCTAAGTGGGATTGGGGTCCTGATCATTACCTGAACGTGTCATCAAGGTTGTGTGAAAAAATGTTTGCTGAGATTTCAGGAAACTCGTAGTTTTTTGCAAGCTTGGACAATCCCTTTCCATGAAAGTGATTTGCGCCAGTCTCTGCTTAGGGCTACATCAATAGGAAACAAACCATAGTGATAGAACTTGGAACTAATTTATTGTGTCAATTTACAAAGAGCTAGCACAAACCGTGTTTGATTTAGCGTTCCAACTACATGTATCCGTGTAGGAGAAACAGAGTGAAACCTAAAAATTAAAACTGTTACAGCAAACGAACGGTTTAACCTGGAAGAATGTAATGTGGTGAGCCAAGTGGGATTGGGTACTGATCATTACCCGAAAGTGTCATCAGGATTGGGTGAAAAAATGTGTGCTGAGATTTCAGGAAACTCGTAGTTTTTTGGAAGCTTGGCAACCCATTTCCATGAAAGTGATTTGCGCCAGTCTCTCCTTAGGGCTACGTCAATTGGAAACAAACCATAGAGATAGCACTTGGAACTACTTTATTATGTCAAGTTTCAAAGAGCTAGCACAAACCGTGTTTGATTTAGAGTTCCAACTACATGTATCCATATAGGAAAAAACAGAGTGAAACCTAAAAATTAAAACTGTTACTGCCAACGTACGGTTTAACCTAGAGTGACGAAATTTGGTGAGCCAAGTGGGATTGGGGTACTTATCATTTCCTGAAAGTGTCATCAAGATTAGGTGGAAAAATGTGTGCTGAGATTTCAGGAAACTCATAGTTTTTTGGAAGCTTGGCAACCCCTATCCATGAAAGGGATTTGTGCCAGTCTCTGCTTAGGGCTACATAAATAGGAAATAAACCATAGAAATAGAACTTGGAAATACTTTATTTGTAAAGTTTCAAAGAGCTAGCACAAATCGTGTTTGATTTAGAGTTCCAACTACATGTATCCATATTGGAGAAAACAGAGTGAAACCTAAACTTTAAAACTTTTACTGCAAACGAACGGTTTAACATAGAACAACGAAATTTGGTGAGCCAAGTGGGATTGTGGTACTGATCATTACCTAAAATTGTCATCAAGATTGGGAGAAAAAATGCGTGCTGAGATTTCAGGAAACTCTTAGTTTTTTGGAAGCTTGGCAACCCCTTATCAGGAAAGTGATTTGCGCCAGTCTTTGCTTATGGCTACATCAATAGGAAAAATCCATAGAGATAGAACTTGGAACTACTTTATTGTGTCAAGTTTCAAAGAGCTAGCACAAACGGTGTTTGATTTAGAGTTCCAAAAACATGTATCCATATAGGAGAAAACAGAGTGAAACAGAAAAATTAAAACTGTTACTGCCAACGAACGGTTTAACCTAGAAGAACAAAATTTGGTGACACAAGTGGGATTGGGGTACTGATCATTACCTGAAAGTGTCATCAAGATAGGGTGAAAAAATGTGTGCTGAAATTTCAGGACACTCGTAGTTTTTGGGAAGCTTGGCAACCCCTTTCCATGAAAGTGATTTGCGCCAGTCTCTGCTTAGTGCTACATCAATAGGAAACAAACCATAGACATAGTACTTGGAACTACTTTATTGTATCAAGTTTCAAAGAGCTAGCACAAACCCTGTTTGATTTAGAGTTCCAACTACATGTATCCATATAGCAGAAAACAGAGTGAAACCTTACAATTTAAACTGTTACTGCCAACGAATGGTTTAAACTAGAAGAATGAAGTTTGGTGAGCCAAGTGGGATTGGGGTACTGATCATTACCTGAAAGTGTCATTAAGATTGGGTGAAAAAATGTGTGCTGAGATTTCAGGAAACTCATAGTTTTTTGGAAGCTTAGCAACCCCTTTCCTTGAAAGTGATTTGCGCCAATCTCTCTTAGGGTTACATCAATAGGAAACAAACCATAGAGAGAGAACTTGGAACTACTTCATTGTGTCAAGTTTCAAAGAGCTAGCACAAACTGTGTTTGATTTAGAGTTCCAAATACATATCCATATACGAGAAAACAGAGTGAAACCTAAAAATTTAAACTGTTATTGCCAACGAACTGTTTAACCTAGAAGAACGAAATTTGGTGAGCCAAGTGGAATTGGGCTACTGATCATTACCTGAAAGTGCCATCAAGATTGGGTGAAAAAAATATGTGCTGAGAATTCTGGAAAATCGTATTTTTTTGGAAGCTTGTCTACCCCTTTCCAAGAAAGTGATTTGCGCCAGTCTCCGATTAGGGCTACATCAATAGGAAACAAAACATAGAGATAGAACTTGGAACTACTTTATTGTGTCAACTCTCAAAGCGCAAGCACAAACCGTGTTTGATTTAGAGTTCCAACTACATGTATCCATATAGGAGAAAACAGAGTGAAACCTAAAAATTAAAATTGTCACTGCCAACGAACGGTTTAACCTAGAAGTACGAAATTTGCTGAGCCAAGTTGGATTAGGGTACTGATCATTACCTGAAAGTGTCATCAAGTTTGGGTGAAAAAAATTGTCCTGAGATTTCAGGAAACTCATAGTTTTTGGAAGCTTGGTAAACCCTTTATATGAAAGTGATTTGCGTCAGTCTCTGCTTAGGTCTACATAAATAGGAAACAAACCATAGAGACAGAACTTGGAAGTACTTTATTGTGTCAAGTTACAAAGAGCTAGCACAAACCGTGTTTGATTTAGAATTCCAACTACATGTATCCATATAGGAGAAAACAGAGTGAAACCTTACAATTTAAACTGTTACTGCCAACGAATGGTTTAAACTAGAAGAATGAAATTTGGTGAGCCAAGTGGGATTGGGGTACTGATCATTACCTGAAAGTGTCATCAAGATTGGGAGAAAAAATGTGTGCTGAAATTTGAGGAAACTCGTACTTTTTTGGAAGCTTGGCAACCCCTTTTCATGAGAGATGTTTGCGCCAGTCTCTGCTTAGGGCTTCATCAACAGGATACACACCATAGAGATAGAACTTGGAACTACTTTATTGTGTCAAGTTTCAAAGAGCCAGCCAAAACCGTGTTTGATTTAGAGTTCCACCTACATGTATCCGTATTAGAGAAAAAAGAGTGAAACCTAAAAATTAAAACTGTTACTGCCAACGAACAGTTTAACTTAGAAGAACGAAATTTGGTGAGCCAAGTGGGATCGGGGTACTGATCATTACCTGAAAGTGTCATCAAGATTGGGTGAAAAAATGAGTGCTGAGATTTCAGGAAACTTGTAGTTTTTTGGAAGCTTGGCAACCCCTTTCTCTGAAAGTGATTTGCGCCAGTCTCTCCTTAGGGCTACATCAATAGGAAACAAACCATAGTGACAGAACTTGGAACTAGTTTATTGTGTCAAGTTTCAAAGAGCTAGCACAACCCGTGTTTGATTTATAGTTCCAACTACATGTATCCATATAGGAGAAAACAGAGTGAAACCTTACAATTTAAATTGTTACTGCCAATGAATGGTTTAAACTATAAGAATGAAATTTGGTGAGCCAAGTGGGATTGGGGTACTGATCATTATCTGAAAGTGTCATCAAAATTGGGAGAAAAAATGTGTGCTGATATTTCAAGAAACTCATACTTTTTTGGAAGGTTGGCAACCCCTTTCCATTGAGATATTTGCGCCAGTCTCTGCTTAGGGCTACATCAACAAGATACAAACCATAGAGACGAACTTGGAACTACTTTATTGTGTCAAGTTTCAAAGAGCCAGCAAAAACCGTGTTTGATTTTGAGTTCCAACTACATGTATCCATATAGGAGAAAACAGAGTGAATCCTAAAAATTAAAACGGTTACTGCCAACGAACGGTTGAACCTAGAAGAACGAAATTTGGTGAGCCAAGTGAGATTGGGTTACTGATCCTTACCTTAAAGTGTCATCAAGATTGGGTGAAAAGCCAAAGGTGTGACCCCTGAGATCCAGGCTGTCTGATTCTGGCGGCCTGCCCCGCGGCTACAGATGTGTGGCGCTAATTCCCGGGGATCTCAAAAGCCAACGGTGTGACCCCGGATATCCAGGCTGTCTGATTCTGGCGGCCTGTCCCATGGCTAAAGAATGCATGGAGCCACAGAGAAGGGATTAAATGGTAAGCAGTGTGATAGGTGCCTGCAACTTGGTGGTGTCCCACCTGCCAAGCAGGCACTGATTCCCGGGCTGAGTTCGGGATTGCAGATGGGGAAGGAGGCGGTGCAGTCCCTCCCCCCACAAGGGACACTCCACTAAGGCAACCAGCAGCCACCATCTTGGAGAGCTGAGGTATCCTCCGCCACTCTCCGACAGATTGCAGCGGAAAAACGGGTGTGTGTCACTCAGTTCAGCTCCCATACATAGGGGGATTTCTCATAAAATCTCTCCTAGACTTTCAGGGGAAGGGAGTATCACAGTGAGCCTGCATAAAGACTAAAGGAGAACGAGAGGCACCTGACCTTCAACTCCCCCTCCCATCAGCAGCCAAAACAAAACCTGTGTAGCCAGCGCTGGGGGAGGGTCAAGCAGAGAAAATCAAAACCATAGAGTGCCGGGGATCCCAAAAGCCAACGGTGTGACCCCGGGGATCCAGGCTGTCTGATTCTGGCGGCCTGCCCTGCGGCTACAGAAGGCGTGGCGCCACAGTGCCGGGGATCCCAAAAGCCCACGGTGTGACCCCGGAGATCCAGGCTGTCTGATTCTGGCAGCTTGCCCCGCGGCTACAGAAGGTGTGGCGCCACAGAGAAGGGATTAAATGGTAAGCAGGGAGATAGGTGCCTGCAACATGGTGGTGTCCCAACTGCCAAGCGGGCACTGACCCCCGGGCTGAGTTCGTTCGGGATTGCAGACGGGGAAGGAGGCGGTGCAGTCCCTTCCCCCACAAGGGACACTCCACTAAGGCAATCAGCGGCCACCATCTTGGAGAGCTGAGGTATCCACCGCCAGTCTCAGACAGATTGGAACAATAAAACTGGTGTGTGTCACTCAGTTCAGCCCCCATACTTAGGGGTATTTCGCATAAAATCTCTCCTAGACTTTCAGGAGAAGGGAGTATCACAGTGAGCCTACATAAAGACTAAAGGAGAACGAGAGGCACCTGACCTTCAACTCCTCCTCCCATCAGCAGCCAAAACAAAACCTGTGTAGCCAGCGCTGGGGGAGGGGCAAGCAGAAAATTCAAAAACATAGAGTGCCGGGGATCCCAAAAGCCAACAGTGTGACCCCGAAGATCCAGGCTGTCTGATTCTGGCGGCCTGCCCTGCGGCTACAGAAGGCGTGGCGCCACAGTGCCAGGGATCCCAAAAGCCAACGGTGTGACCCCGGAGATCCAGGCTGTCTGATTCTGGTGGCCTGCCCCGTGGCTACAGAAGGCATGGCGCCACAGAGAAGGGATTAAATGGTAAGCAGGGAGATAGGTGCCTGCAACATTGTGGTGTCCCAACTGCCAAGCGGGCACTGACCCCCGGGCTGAGTTCGGGATTGCAGACGGGGAAGGAAGCGGTACAGTCCCATCCCCCACAGGGACACTCCACTAAGGCAACCAACGGCCACCATCTTGGAGAGCTGAAGTATCCACCGCCACTCTCTGACAGATTGCAACAATAAAACAGGTGTGTATCCCTCAGTTCAGCCCCCATACATAGGGGGATTTCACATAAAATCTCTCCTAGACTTTCAGGGGAAGGGAGTATCACAGTGAGCCTGCATAAAGACTAAAGGAGAACTAGAGGCACCTGACCTTCAAACCCCCTCCCATCAGCAGCCAAAACAAAACCTGTCTAGCCAGCGCTGGGGGAGGTGTAAACAGAAAAAATCAAAACCATAGAGTGCCGGGGATCCCAAAAGCCAACGGTGTGACCCCGGAGATCCAGGCTGTCTGATTCTGGTGGCCTGCCCCATGGCTACAGAAGGCGTGGCGCTGCAGAGAAGGGATTAACTAGCAAGCAGGGAGATAAGTGGTTGCCACAAAGTGGAATCCCGCCAGCCAAGCCCGCACTGACCCCCGGGCTGAGTACATGATTTCAGACAGGGAAGGAAGCGGTACAGTTCTATTTCCCTCAAGGGAAACAAAACAATAGAGTGCCGGGGTTCCCAATAGCCACCCTCTACACCCAACAAACGGCAGGCCCAGAGTACTGTTTGAACTGCCGAGCACCATCACTCAGGGGAAATCTGGTCTAGCAGGAGAAACCAAGACTAGCAGGAGAAACCAGGAGACTAGAGGCAAGGCCCTCGCGACCGGGCAGCTCTAAACTGCAGGCCCGCCGGCGACAGCTCACCCACTGCCCGCGTAACTGGGAGGTAGGAGAACGCCCACCCGCTGGCGACTGATCACCTGCCCGCGGCCTGTGATACTGGGCGGCTGGAGACTGCCCGCCTGCCGCGACAGGGAACTGAAACCAAACAGAGACAGTCCAGTCACACCCCCCCCATTAGGGCACCCCAGCAAGGAGACTGGGCCCGTCATAGCAGAGTAGTGTCGTCACTGGAGCTCGGACATCGGAATTCCTTCCCAGCGGAATCCACATTAGCAGGCATAGTTTAACAACACAAAGGAGAGACATCAGAGTAATACAGAAACAAAACAAATCTATAGAAGAGAGCAGAAACACGACAATCAAAAAGAGCTAGAAAGTAACGTGGACAACATGAGAAAACAAGGGAAAAAGGATTACAAACAATGCAAGACAACTCAACTCTCCAGGAGGACATAGAAACATCAGAAACAGGGATAGCGAAAGAACTCAAGGCATACCAACTCGAACGGAAAGGAATATTAGAGAAGACATGAGACAGCAAGTCCAAGAAATAAAAGTATATTTTGAAAATTAATTAAACAAACAAATTCAAATGGCAAAGAACAAGCTCTATCAGGAGATAGAGATCTTAAAAAAAATCAAACAATAATCCTAGAATTGCAGGAAACTATAAACCAAATTAAAAACTCAAACGAGAATATTACAAATAGACTTGATCAAGTAGAAGTCAGAACATCAGATAATGAAGACAAGGTTTATCAACTTGAAAAGAATATAGTCAACACAGAAAAGATGCTTAAATCCCACGAGCAATCTATTCAAGAGATATGGGATGTCATAAAAAAGCCAAATCTGAGAGTCATAGGGATAGAAGAAGGCACAGAGTTTCAAACCAAAGGAATGGGCAGCATATTAAATGAACTAATTCTAGAAAACTTCCCAGAGATGAAAGATGGAATTGATTGCCAAATCCTGGAAGCCTACAGGACCCCAAACATTCAAAACCATAATAGACCAACTCCAAGACATATAATTAGGAAGATAGCCAACGTACAGAACAAGCAGAGAATATTAAAAGCTACGAGAGAAAAGAGGCAGATTACATTCAGGGGTAAACCGATTAGGTTAACGACCGATTTCTCATCACAAACTTTGAAAGTGAGAAGATCCTGGAATAATGTATTTCAAAGGCTGAAAAATAATGGATTCCAACCAAGAATACTATATCCAGCAAAACTGAGCTTCAAATTTGACAATGAAATTAAAATCTTTCATGATAAACAAAAGTTAAAGAATTTGCAGCAAGAAAACCAGCTCTGCAAAGCATTTTGAACAAAACACTACAAGAAGAGGAATTGAAAAATAGTGCCCAAAACTAACAGCAGGAGGTATCTCAGTAAAGGGGGAGGAAAATAACCAAAAAGCAAAACTAGCCAAACTAAAATAAATAAATAAAGAAGCATGACTGGAAGTACAAATCATATCTCAATTGTAACCTTAAATGTTAATGGCCTAAACTCACCAATCAAGAGACATAGGCTAGTAACCTGGATCAAAAAAGCAAATCCAACAATATGCTGCCTTCAGGAGACTCATATGATAGGAAAAGACATACACAGGCTGAAAGTAAAAGGTTGGGAAAAATCATACCACTCACATGGCCCTCGGAAGCAAGCAGGAGTGGCCATACTCATATCGAATAAAATCAACTTCAAACCTAAGTTAATCAAGAAGGATAAAGAAGGTCACTATATACTGTTAAAAGGAACTATCCACCAACAAGACATAACAATCATCAATTTGTATGCACCAAACAATGGACCTGCAACGTTCATAAAACAAACTCTCCTCAAGTTCAAGAGTCAAATAGACCACAACCCAATAATTATGGGTGACTTCAACACACCGCTCTCGCCATTAGACAGATCCTCTAGACAAAAGCTGAATAAAGAAACTATAGAACTCAACAGCACAATCAATATCCTAGACTTAACCGACATATATAGAATATATCAACCATCATCATGTGGGTATACGTTCTTCTCAGCAGCACATGGATCCTACTCAAAGATAGACCATATATTATGCCATAAGGCAACTCTTAGTAAATATAAAGGCATGGAGGTAATACCATGCACCATATCTGATCATAATGGAATGAAATTGGAAATCAATGATAAAAGAAGGAAGGAAAAATCCTACATCACATGGAAAATGAACAATATGTTATTGAATGATCAATGGGTTATAGAAGACATAAAGGAGGAGATGAAAAAATTCTTAGATTCAAATGATAACACAGACACAACATACCGGAATCTATGGGACACAATGAAAGCAGTTTTAAGAGGGAAATTCATTTCTTGGAGTTCTTACCTCAAAAAAAGAAAAAAACAACAAATAAATGAACTCACACAACACCTCAAAAACCTAGAAAAGGAAGAGCAAAAGAACAGCAAATGTAGTAGAAGACAAGAAATAATTAAAATTAGAGCAGAAATCAACGAAATTGAAACAAAAGAAACCATTGAAAAAATTGATAAAACTAAAAGTTGGTTCTTTGAAAAAATAAATAAGATAGACAAGCCCTTAGCCATGCTAACGAAAAGAAGAAGAGAGAGAACTCAAATTACTAACATACGGGATGAAAAAGGCAATATCACAACAGACACTACAGAAATACAGAAGATAATTAGAAAGTATTTTGAAACCCTATATTCCAATAAAAATAGAAGATAATGAAGATATCAATAAATTTCTTAAGGCATATGATTTGCCCAGATTGAGACAGGAAGACACACACAATTTAAACAGACCAATAACAAAAGAAGAAATAGAAGAAGCCATCAAAAGACTACCAACCAAGTAAAGCCCTGGACTGGATGGGTATACAGCGGAGTTCTATAAAACCTTCAAAGAAGAATTAATACCAATACTTTTCAAGCTATTTGAAAAAATAGAAAAAGAAGGAGCTCTTCCAAATTCATTCTATGAGGCCAACATCACTTTGATCCCCAAACCAGACAAAGATACTTCAAAGAAAGAAAACTACAGACCAATAACTCTAATGAACTTGGATGCAAAAATTCTCAATAAAATTCTGGCGAATCGATTACAAAAACATATCAGAAAACTTGTGCACCATGATCAAGTATGATTCATTCCTGGGATGCAAGGATGGTTCAATATACGGAAATCAATAAATGCTAATCACCACATCAATAGACTTAAAGACAAGAACCACATGATCATCTCGATGGATGCAGAAAAAGCATTTGACAAAGTACAGCATCCCTTTATGTTCAAAACATTTGAAAAACTAGGGATAACAGGAACTTACCTCAACATTGTAAAAGCTATATATGCTAAACCTCAGGCTAGCATCATCCTAAACGGAGAAAAACTGAAAGCATTCCCTTTAAAATCTGGAACAAGACAGGGATGCCCTCTATCACCACTTCTATTCAATTTAGTTCTTGAAGTACTAGCCAGAGCAATTAGACAGACAAAAGAAATTAAAGGCATAAAAATAGGAAAAGAAGAAACTAAACTATCGCTATTTGCGGATGACATGATAATATATTTAACAGACCCAAAAGAGTCTACAAAGCAGCTGCTAGAGTTAATAAATGAATTCAGCAAAGTGGCAGGTTATAAAATCAACACGCATAAATCAAAGGCATTCCTCTATATCAGCAACAAAACCTCTGAAATGGAAATAAGGAAAACCACTCCATTCACAATATCCTCAAAGAAAATAAGATACTTGGGAATCAACCTAACAAAAGAGGTAAAAGATTTATACAATGAAAACTACAGAACCCTAAAGAGAGAGATAGAAGAAGATCTCAGAAGATGGAAAAATGTACCCTGTTCATGGATAGGCAGAACTAACATCATCAAAATGGCGATATTACCCAAAGTTATTTACAGGTTTAATGCGATGCCAATCAAAATTCCAATGGCATATCTTGTAGAAATAGACAAAGCAATCATGAAATTCATATGGAAAAACAAAAGACCCAGAATAGCAAAAGCAATTCTAAGCAGGAAGTGTGAATCTGGAGGTATAGTGATACCGGAGGTCAAACTGTACTACAAAGCCATAGTAACAAAAACAGCATGGTACTGGTACCAAAACAGGCAGGTGGACCAATGGTACAGAATAGAAGACACAGAGACTAATCCACAAAGTTACAACTATCTTATATTTGATACAGGGGCTAACAGCATGCAATGGAGGAAGGATAGCATCTTCAACGAATGGTGCTGGGAAAATTGGAAATCCATATGCAACAAAATGAAATTGAATCCCTTTCTCTCGCCATCCACAAAAATTAACTCAAAATGGATCAGGGAGCTAGATATCAAATCAGAGACACTTCGTCTGATAGAAGAAAAAGTTGGATACGATATACATATTGTGGGGTCGGCCTCCAAATTCCTTAATAGGACACCCAGAGCCCAAGAGTTAATAACTAGAATAAACAAATGGGATTACTTAAACTAAAAAGTTTTTTCTCAGCAAGAGAAACAATAAAAGAGGTAAATAGAGAGCCTACATCCTGGGAACAAATTTTTACTTCTCACACCTCCGATAGAACCCTAATATCCAGAATGTACAAAGAACTCAAAAAATTAAACAATAAGATAACAAATAACCCAATTAACAAATGGGCCAAGGACCTAAACAGACACTTCTCAGAGGAGGACATACAATCAATCAACAAGTACATGAAAAAATGCTCACCATCTCTATCAATCAGACAAATGCGAATCAAAACCACCCTAAGATACCATCTCACTCCAGTAAGATTGGAAGCCATTATGAAGTCAAACAACAATAAGTGTTGGCGGGGATGTGGGGAAAAGGGCTGACTTGTACACTGCTGGTGGGGCTGCAAAATGGTGAGGCCAATTTGGAAAGCAGTATGGAGATTCCTGAGAAAGCTGGGAATGGATCCACCATTTGACCCAGCTATCGCACTTCTCAGACTATTCCCAGAGGACCTTAAAAAAGCGCTCTATAGGGATATGGCTGCATCAATGATTATAGCGGCACAATTCACAATAGCTAGACTGTGGAACCAATCTAGATGCCCCTCAATAGATGAATGGATTAAAAAAATGTGGCATATATACACAATGGAGTATTATGCAGCACTAAGAAATGACAAAATCATAGAATTTGCAGGGAAATGGATGGCATTAGAACAGATTATGCTAAGTGAAGCCAGCCAAGCCCTAAAAAACAAATGCCAAAGGTCTGCTTTGATATAAAGAGAACAACTAAGAACAGGAAGGAAGAACAGGAGGAAAAGACTACAGTAAAAAAAGACGAATGTGGGGAGAGAAACGGGGAGAGAAGGGAAAGCACATGGAAATGGTAGGAGACCTTCAATGATACATAAAATTATAAGAAGTTATGAGGGGCAAAGGGGAGGGAAAAAGAGGGAGAGAACTGAACAACAGCAGGGGAGGTAGAGAGGGAAGATGTGAGGGGAGGGGAGGGGAGGGGGGATAGTAGGGGATAGGAAAGGTAGCAGAATACAACAGTCACTAACATGGCATTATGTAAAAATGTGATTATGTAACAGATGTGATTCTGCAATCTGTATTTGGGGTGAAAATGAGAGTTTGAAACACTATTTGAGTCAAATGTATGAAAGACGATATACCAAGAACTATGTAATGCTTTAAATAATCAATAAAAAAAAATAAAAAAAAGATTGGGTGAAAAAATGTGTGCTGAGATTTCCGGAAACTCATAGTTTTTTGGCAGATTGGCAAACCCTTTCCATGAAAGTGATTTGCGCCAGGCGCTGCATAGGGCTACATCAATAGGAAACAAACCATAGAGTTAGAACATGGAACTACTTTATTGTATCAAGTTTCAAAGAGCTAGCACAAACCGTGTTTGATTTATAGTGCCAACTACATGTATCCATATAGGAGAAAACAGAGTGAAACCTGAAAATTAAAACTGTTACTGCCAACCAATGGTTGAACCTAGAAGAACGAAATTTGGTGAGCCAAGTGGGATTGGGGTACTGATCATTACCTGAATGTGTCATAAAGATTGGGTGAAAAAATGTGTGAAGGGATTTCAGGAAACTCATAGTTTTTTTAAGTTTGGCAACACCTTTCCATGAAAGTGATTTGTGCCAGTCTCTGTTTAGGTCTACATCATAGGAAAAAAACCATAGAGTTAGAACTTGGAACTACTTGATTGTGTCAAGTTTCAAAGAGCTTGCACAAACCGTGTTCGATTTAGAGTTCCAACTACAAGTATCCATACAGGAAAAAGCAGAGTGAAACCTAAAAATTTAAACTGTTACTGCCAACGAACGGTTTAAACTAGAAGAACGAAATTTGGTGAGCCAAGTGGGATTTGTGTACTGATCATTACCTGAAAGTGTTATCAAGATTGGTGAAAAAATGTGTGCTGAGATTTCAGGAAACTCGTAGTTTTTTTGGAAGCTTTGCATCCCCTTTCCATGAAAGTGATTTGCGCCAGTTTCTGTTTAGGGATACATCAATAGGAAACAAACCATAGAGTTAGAACTTGGAACTACTTGATTGTGTCAAGTTTCAAAGAGCTTGCACAAACCGTGTTTGATTTAGAGTTCCAACTACATGTATCCATACAGGAGAAAGCAGAGTGAAACCTAGAAATTTAATCTGTTACTGCCAACGAACGATTTAACCTAGAAGAATGAAATTTGTTGAGCCAAAAGGGACTGGGGTACTGATCATTACATGAAGGTGTCATCAAGATTGGGTGAAAAAAATGTGTGCTGAGATTTCAGGAAACTTGTTGTTTTTTGGAAGACTGGCAACCCCTTTCCATAAAAGTGATTTGCGCCAGTCTCTGCTTAGGGCTACATCAATAGGAAACAAGCAATAGAGACAGAACTTGGAACTACTTTATTGTGTCAATTTTCAAAGACCTAGGACAAAACGTGTTTGATTTAGAGTTCCAACTACATGTATCCATACAGGAGAAAACAAAGTGAAACCTAAAAATTAAAATTGTTACTGCCAACAAAGGATTTAACCTAGAGGAATGAAATTTGGTGAGACAAGTGGGATTGGTGTACTGATCATTATCTGAAAGTGTCATCTAGATTGGGTGATAAAATTTGTGCTGAGATTTCAGGAAACTCGTAGTTTTTTGGAAGCTTGGCAAACTCTTTCTTTAAAGGGATATGTGCCAGTCTCTGCTTAGGGCTACATCAATAGGAAACAAACCATAGAGATAGAACTTGGAACTACTGTACAGTGTCAAGTTTCAAAGATGTAGCAAAAACCGTGTTTGATTTAGAGTTCCAACTACTAGTATCCATATAGGAGAAAACAGAGTGAAACCTAAAAATTAAAACTGTTACTGCCAAAGAACGGTTTAACCTAGAAGAACGAAATTTGGTGAGCCAAGTGGGATTCGGGCAATGATCATTGCCTGAAAGTGTCACCAAGGTTGGGTGACAAATGTGTGCTGAGATTTCAGGAAACTCGTAGTTTTTTGGAAGCTTGGCAATGCCTTTCCATGTAAGTGATTTGCACCAGTCTCTGCTTAGCGCTACATCAATTGGAAACAAACCATAGAGATACAAGTTGGAACTTGTTTATTCTGTCAAGTTTAAAAGTGCTAGCACAAACCGTGTTTGATTTAGAGTTCCAACTACATGTATCCATATAGGAGAAAACAGAGTGAAACCTAAAAATTAAAACTGTTACTGCCAAAGAACGGTTTAACCTAGAAGAACGAAATTTGGAGATCCAAGTGGGATTGGGGTACTGATCATTACCTGAAAGTGTCATCAAGATTGCGTGAAAAAATGTGCACTGAGATTTAAGGAAACTCGTAATTTTTTGGAAGCTTGGCAACCCCTTCCATGAAAGTGATTTGCGCCAGTCTCTGCTTAGGGCTACATCAATAGGAAACAAACCATAGAGATAAAACTTGGAACTTCATTTTTGTGGCAAGTTTCAAAGAGCTAGCACAAACCGTGTTTGATTTAGAGTTCCAACTACATATCCATATAGGAGAAAACAGAGTGAAACCTAAAAATTAAAACTGTTACTGCAAACGAATGGTTTAACCTAGAAGAACGAAATTTGGTGAGCCAAGTGGGATTGGGGTACTGATCATTACCTGAAAGTGTCATCAAGATTGGGTGAAAAAATGTGTGCTGAGATTTCAGGAAACTCGTAGTTTTTTGGAAGCTTGGCAACGCCTTTCCATGAAAGTGATTTGCACCAGTCTCTGCTTAGGGCTACATCAATTGGAATCATACCATAGAGTTAGAACTTGGATCTTCTTTATTGTTTCAAGTTTCAAAGAGCTAGCAAAACCATGTTTGATTTAGACTGCCAACTACATGTATCCCTATAGGAGAAAAGAGAGTGAAACCTAAAATTTAAACTGTTACTGCCAACGAATTGTTTAACCTAGAAGAATAAAATTTGGTGAGCCAAGTGGAATTGGGGTACTGATCATTACCTGAAAGTGTCATCAAGATTGGTGAAAAAATGTGTGCTGAGATTTCAGGAAACTCGTAGTTTTTTGGAAGCTTGGCAACCCCTTTCCATGAAAGTGATTTGCACCAGTCTCTGCTTAGGTGTACATCAATAGGAAACAAACCATAGAGATAGAACTTGGAACTAGTTTATTCTGTCAAGTTTCAAAGAGCTAGCAGAAACCGTGTTTGATTTAGGGTTCCAACTACTGGTATCCATATAGGAGAAAACAGAGTGAAACCTAAAAATTAAAACTGTTACTGCCAACGAACGGTTTAACCTAGAAGAACGAAATTTGGTGAGCCAAGAGGGATCGGGGTACTGATCATTACCTGAAAATGTCAACAAGATTGGGTGAAAAAATGTATGCTGAGATTCCAGGAAACTCGTAGTTTTTTGGAAGCTTGGCAATGCCTTTCCATGAAAGTGATTTGCGCCAGTCTGCTTAGGGCTATATCAATTTGAAACAAACCATAGAGATAGAAATTGGAACTAGTTTATTGTGTCAAGTTTCAAAGAGCTAGCACAAACCGTGTTTGATTTAGAGTTCCAACTACATGTATCCATATAGGAAAAAACAGAGTGAAACCTAAACATTAAAACTGTTACTGCCAACGAACCGTTTAACCTAGAAGATCGAAATTTGGTGAGCCAAGAGGGATCGTAGTACTGATCATTACCTGAAAGTGTCATCAAGATTGCGTGAAAAATGTGTGCTGAGATTTCAGGAAACTCGTAGTTTTGTGAAAGCTTGGCAACTCTTTCCATGAAAGTGATTTGCTCCAGTCTCTGCTTGTGGCTACATCAATAGGAAACAAACCATAGAGATAGAACTTGGAATTCATTTTTGTGGCAAGTTTCAAAGAGCTAGCACAAACCGTGTTTGATTTAGAGTTCCAAATACATGTATCCATATAGGAGAAAACAGAGTGAAACCTAAAAATTAAAACTGTTACTGACAACAATCGGTTTAAGCTAGAAGAACAAAATTTGGTGAGCCAAGTGGGATTGGGGTACTGATCATTACCTGAAGGTGTCATCAAGATTGGGTGAAAAAATGTGTGGTGAGATTTCAGGAAACTCGTAGTTTTTTGGAAGCTTGGCAACCCCTTTCCATGACAGTGATTTGCGCCAGTCTCTGCTTAGGGCTATATCAATTGGAAACAAACCATAGAGATAGAACTTGGAACTAGTTTATTGTGTCAAGTTTCAAACAGCTAGCAGAAACCGTGTTTGATTTAGGGTTCCAACTACTGGTATCCATATAGGAGAAAACAGAGTGAAACCTAAAAATTAAAAGTGTTACTTCCAACCAACGGTTTAACTTAGAACGAAATTTGGTTAGCCAAGTGGGATTGGGGCAGTGATCAATGCCTGAAAGTGTCATAAAGCTTTGGTGAAAAAATGTGTGCTGAGATTTCTGGAAACCCGTAGTTTTATGGAAGCTTGGCAACCCCTTCCAATAAAGTGATTTGTGCCAGTCTCTGCTTAGGGCTACATCAATAGGAAACGAACCATAGAGTTAGAACTTGGAACTACTTTATTGTGTCAATTTTCAAAAAGCTAGCACAAAACGTGTTTGATTTAGAGTTCCAACTACATGTATCCATATAGGAGAAAACAGAGTGAAACCTAAAAATTAAAACTGTTACTGCCAACGAATGGATGAACTTAGAAGAACGAAATGAGGTGAGCCAAGTGGGATTGGGCAATGATCATTGCCTGAAAGTGTCATCAGTATTGGATGAAAAAATGTGTGCTGATATTTCAGGAAACTCGTAGTTTTTTTGAAGCTTGGCAACCCCTTCCATGAAAGTGATTTGCACCATTCTCTGCTTAGGGCTACATCAATAGGAAACAAACCATAGAGATAGAACTTGGAATTACTTTATTGTGTCCAGTTTCATAGAGCTAGCACAAACTGTGTTTGATTTAGAGTTCCAACTACATGTATCCATATAGGAGAAAACAGAGTGAAACCTAAAAATTAAAACTGTTACTGCCAATGAACTGTTTAACCTTGAAGAATGAAATTTGGTGAGCCAAGTGGGATTGGGGTCCTGATCATTACCTGAAAGTGTCATCAAGATTGGGTGAAAAAATGTGTGCTGAGATTTCAGGAAACTCGTAGTGTTTTGGAAGCTTGGCAACTCCTTTCGATGAAAGTGATTTGCGCCAGTCTCTGCTTAGGGCTACATCAATAGGAAACAAACCATAGAGATAGAACTTGGAACTACTTTATTGTGTCAAGTTTCATAGAGCTAGCACAAACTGTGTTTGATTTAGAGTTCCAACTACTTGTATCCATATAGGGGAAAACGGAGAGAAACCTAAGAATTAAAACTGTTACTGCCAACAAACCGTTGAACCTAGAAGAACGAAATTTGGTGAGCCAAGTGGGATTGGGTTACTGATCATTACCTGCAGGTGTCATCAAGATGGGTGAAAAAATGTGTTCTGAGATTTCAGGAAACTCGTAGTTTTTTGGAAGCTTGGGAAACCCTTTCCATGAAGCTGATTTGCGCCAGTCTCTGCTTAGGACTACATCAATAGGAAACAATCCATAGAGACAGAACTTGGAACTACTTTATTGTTTCAAGTTTCAAAGAGCTAGCACAAACCGTGTTTGATTTAGAGTTCCAATAACATGTATCCATAGTGGAGAAAACAGAGTGAAACCTGAAAATTAACACTGTTACTGCCAACGAACGATTTAACCTAGAAGAATGAAATTTGGTGAGCCAAGTGGGATTGGGTTACTGTCATTACCTGCAAGTTTCATCAAGATAGGGAGAAAAAAATTATGCTGAGATTTCAGGAAACTCGTAGTTTTTCGGAAGCTTGGCTACCCCTTCCCATGAAAGTGATTTACGCCAGTCCCTTCTTTTGGCTACATCTATAGGAAACAAACCATAGAGATAGAACTTGGAACTACTTTATTCTGTCAAGTTTCAAAGAGCTAGCACAAACCGTGTTTGATTTAGAGTTCCAACTACATGTATCCATATAGGAGAAAACAGAGTGAAACCTAAAATTTAAAACTCTTACTGCCAAGGAACGGTTTAACCTAGGAGAACGAAATTTGGTGAGCCAAGTTGGATTGGGGTACTGATCATTACTTGAATGTGTCATCAAGATTGGGTGAAAAAAATGTGTGCTGAGATTTTAGCTAACTCGTAGTTTTTTGGAAGCTTGGCAACCCCTTTTCTATGAAAGTGATTTGCGCCAGTGTCTGCTTAGGTCTACATCAATAGGAAACAAACCAGAGAGATAGAACTTGGAACTACGTTATTGTGTCAAGTTTCATAGAGCTAGCACAAACTGTGTTTGATTTAGAGTTCCAACTACATGTATCCATATAGGAGAAAACAGAGTGAAACCTAAAATTTTAAACTGTTAGTGCCAACGAACGGTTTAACCTAGAAGAACGAAATTTGGTGAGCCAAGTGGGATTGGGGTACTGATCATTACCTGAAAGTTTCATCAAGATTGGGTGAAAAAATATGTTCTGAGATTTCAGGAAACTCGTAGTTTTTTGGAAGCTTGGCAACCCCTTTCCATGAAAGTGATTTGCGCCAGTCCCGGCTTACGGCTACATCAATAGGAAACAAACCCTAGGGCAAGAATGTGGAACTCCTTTATTGTGTCAAGTTTCAAAGAGCTAGCACAAACCGTGTTTGATTTAGAGTTCCAAATACATGTATCCATATAGGAGAAAACCCAGTGAAACCTAAAAATTGAAACTGTTACTGCCAAGGAACGGTTTAACCTAGAAGCACAAAATTTGGGGAGCCAGGTGGGATTGGGGTACTGCTCATTACCTGAAAATGTCATCAATTTTGGGTGAAAAAATATGTGCTGAGATTTCAGGAAACTCGTAGTTTTTTGGAAGCTTGGCAACCCCTTTCCATGAAAGTGATTTGCGCCAGTCTCTGCTTAGGGCTACATCAATAGGAAACAAACCATAGAGATAGAACTTGGAAGTACTTTATTGTGTCAAGTTTCAAAGAGCTAGCACAAACCGTGTTTGATTTAGAGTTCCAACTACATTTATCCATATAATAGAAAACAGAAAAAAGCGCTCTATAGGGATATGGCTGCTTCAATGATTATAGCGGCACAATTCACAATAGCTAGACTGTGGACCCAATCTAGATGCCAAGCAGTAGATGAATGGATAAAAAAAAAATATGGCATATATACACAATGGAGTATTATGCAGCACTAAGAAATGACAAAATCATAGAATTCGCAGGGAAATGGATGGCATAAGAATAGATTATGCTAATTGAAGCCAGCCAAGCCCTAAAAAACAAATGCCAAATGTCTGCTTTGATATAAAGAGAACAACTAAGAACAGAACAGGAAGGAAGAACAGGAGGAAAAGACTACAGTAAACAAAGACGAATGGGGGGAGAGAAATGGGGAGAGAATGGAAAGCACATGGAAATGGTAGGAGACCTTCAATGATACTCAAAATTATAAGAGGTTATGAGGGGCAATGGGGAGGGAAAAAGAGGGAGAGAATTGAACAACAGCAGGGGAGGTAGAGAGGGAAATGGGAGGGGAGGGGAGGGGAGGGGGGATAGTAGGGGATAGGAAACGTAGCAGAATACAACAGTCACTAATATGGCATTATGTAAAAATGTGAATATGTAACAGATGTGATTCTGCAATGTGTATTTGGGGTGAAAATGGGAGTTCAAAACACAATTTGAGTCAAATGTATGAAAGATGATATATCATGAACTATGTAATGCTTTAAATAATCAATAAGAAAAAAGACAAAAAAAAAAAAAGAAATAGTGAAACCTAAAAATTAACACTGTTACTGCCAACGAACGGTTTAACCTAGAAGAATGAAATTAGGGAGCCAGGTGGGATTGGGGTACTGCTCATTACCTGAAAGTGTCATCAAGATTGGGTGAAAAAATGTGTGCTGAGATTTCAGGAAACTCGTAGTTTTTTGGAAGCGTGGCAACCCCTTTCCATGAAAGTGATTTGCGCCAGACACTGCTTAGGGCTACATCAATAGGATACAAACCCTAGAGATAGAACTTGGAACTACTTTATTGTGTCAAGTTTCAAAGAGCTAGCACAAACTGTGTTTGATTTAGAGTTCCAACTACATGTATCCATATAATAGAAAACAGAAAAAAGCGCTCTATAGGGATATGGCTGCATCAATGATTATAGCGGCACAATTCACAATAGCTAGACTGTGGAACCAATCTAGATGCCCCTCCGTAGATGAATGGATAAAAAAATATGGCATATATACACAATGGAGTATTATGCAGCACTAAGAAATGAAAAAATCATAGAATTTGCAGGGAAATGGATGGCATTAGAACAGATTATGCTAAGTGAAGCCAGCCAAGCCCTAAAAAACAAATGCCAAATGTCTGCTTTGATATAAAAAGAACAACTAAGAACAGAACAGGAAGGAAGAACAGGAGGAAAAGACTACAGTAAACAAAGACGAATGGGGGGAGAGAAACGGGGAGAGAAGGGAAAGCACATGGAAATGGTAGGAGACATTCAATGATACACAAAATTATAAGAGGTTATGAGGGGCAAGGGGGAGGGAAAAAGAGGGAGAGAATTGAACAAAGGCAGGGGAGGTAGAGAGGGAAGTTGGGAGGGGAGGGGAGGGGAGGGGGGATAGTAGGGGATAGGAAACATAGCAGAATACAACAGTCACTAATATGGCATTATGTAAAAATGTGAATATGTAACAGATGTGATTCTGCAATGTGTATTTGGGGTGAAAATGGGAGTTCAAAACACAATTTGAGTCAAATGTATGAAAGATGATATATCATGAACTATGTAATGATTTAAATAATCAATAAAAAAAGACAAAAAAAAAAAAGAAAACAGAGTGAAACCTAAAAATTAACACTGTTACTGCCAACGAACGGTTTAACCTAGAAGAATGAAATTAGGGAGCCAGGTGGGATTGGGGTACTGCTCATTACCTGAAAGTGTCATCAAGATTGGGTGAAAAAATGTGTGCTGAGATTTCAGGAAACTCGTAGTTTTTTGGAAGCTTGGCAACCCCTTTCCATGAAACTGATTTGCGCCAGTCTCTGCTTAGGACTACATCAATAGGAAACAAACCATAGAGACAGAACTTGGAACTACTTTATTGTGTCAAGTTTGAAAGAGCTAGCACAAACCGTGTTTGATTTAGAGTTCCAATTACATGTATCCATAGAGGAGAAAACAGAGTGAAACCTGAAAATTAACACTGTTACTGCCAACGAACGATTTAACCTAGAAGAATGAAATTTGGTGAGCCAAGTGGGATTGGGTTACTGATCATTACCTGCAAGTTTCATCAAGATAGGGAGAAAAAAATTATGCTGAGATTTCAGGAAACTCGTAGTTTTTCGGAAGCTTGGCTACCCCTTCCCATGAAAGTGATTTACGCCAGTCCCTTCTTTTGGCTACATCTATAGGAAACAAACCATAGAGATAGAACTTGGAACTACTTTATTCTGTCAAGTTTCAAAGAGCTAGCACAAACCGTGTTTGATTTAGAGTTCCAACTACATGTATCCATATAGGAGAAAACAGAGTGAAACCTAAAATTTAAAACTCTTACTGCCAAGGAACGGTTTAACCTAGGAGAACGAAATTTGGTGAGCCAAGTTGGATTGGGGTACTGATCGTTACTTGAATGTGTCATCAAGATTGGGTGAAAAAAATGTGTGCTGAGATTTTAGCAAACTCGTAGTTTTTTGGAAGCTTGGCAACCCCTTTTCTATGAAAGTGATTTGCGCCAGTGTCTGCTTAGGTCTACATCGATAGGAAACAAACCAGAGAGAACTTGGAACTACGTTATTGTGTCAAGTTTCATAGAGCTAGCACAAACTGTGTTTTATTTAGAGTTCCAACTACATGTATCCATATAGGAGAAAACAGAGTGAAACCTAAAAATTAAAACTGTTACTGCCAACGAACGGTTTAACCTAGAAGAACGAAATTTGGTGAGCCAAGTGGGATTGGGGTACTGATCATTACCTGCAAGTGTCATGAAGATTGGGTGAAAAAATGTGTGCTGAGATTTCAGGAAACTCGTAGTTTTTTGGAAGCTTGGCAACCCCTTTCCATGAAAGTGATTTGTGCCAGTTCCTGCTTAGGGCTACATCAATAGGAAACAAACCATAGAGATAGAACTTGGAACTACATTATTGTGTCAAGTTTCAACGAGGTAGCACAAACCGTGTTTGATTTAGAGTTCCAAATACATGTATCCATATAGGAGAAAACCCAGTGAAACCTAAAAAATTTAAACTGTTACTGCCAAGGAACGGTTTAACCTAGAAGCACGAAATTTGGGGAGCCAGGTGGGATTGGGGTACTGCTCATTACCTGAAAATGTCATCAATTTTGGGTGAAAAAATATGTGCTGAGATTTCAGGAAACTCGTAATTTTTTGGAAGCTTGGCAACCCCTTCCATGAAAGTGATTTGCGCCAGTCTCTGCTTAGGGCTACATCAATAGGAAACAAACCATAGAGATAAAACTTGGAACTTCATTTTTGTGGCAAGTTTCAAAGAGCTAGCACAAACCGTGTTTGATTTAGAGTTCCAATTACATGTATCCATACAGGAGAAAACAGAGTGAAACCTGAAAATTAACACTGCTACTGCCAACGAACTATTTAACCTAAAAGAACGAAATTTGGTGAGCCAAGTGGGATTGGGGTACTGATCATTACCTGCAAGTGTCATGAAGATTGGGTGAAAAAATGTGTGCTGAGATTTCAGGAAACTAGTAGTTTTTTGGAAGCTTGGCAACCCCTTTCCATGAAAGTGTATTACGCCAGTCCCTTCTTTTGGCTAAATCTATAGGAAACAAAACATAGAGATAGAACTTGGAACTATTTTATTGTTTCAAGTTTCAAAAGAGCTAGCACAAACCGTGTTTGATTTACAGTTCCAACTACATGTATCCATATAGGAGAAAACAGAGTGAAACCTAAAAATTTAAACTGTTACTGCCAACGAACCATTTAACCTAGAAGAACGAAATTTGGTGAGCCAAGAAGGATCGGGGTACTGATTATTAACTGAAAGTGTCATCAAGATTAGGTGAAAAAATGTGTGCTGAGATTTCAGGAAACTCGTAATTTTTTAGAAGCTTGGCAACCCCTTTCCATGAAAGTGATTTGCACCAGTCTCTGGTTAGTGCTACATCAATGGGAAACAAACCATAGAGATAGAACTTGGAAATACTTTATTGTGTTAAGTTTCAAAGTGCTAGCAAAAACCATGTTTGATTTAGAGTTCCAACTACTGGTATCCATACAGGAGAAAACAGAGTGAAACCTAAAAATTAAAACTGTTACTGCCAACGAACCGTTTAACCTAGAAGAACGAAATTTGGAGAGCCATGTGGGATTGGGGTACTGATCATTACCTGAAAGTGTCATCAAGATTGCGTGAAAAAATGTGTGGTGAGATTTACGGAAACTCGTAGTTTTTTGGAAGCTTGGCAACCCCTTTCCATGAAAGTGATTTGTGCCAGTCTCTACTTAGGGCTACATCAATAGGAAACAAACCATAGAGATAGAACTTGGAACTTCATTTTTGTGGCAAGTTTCAAAGAGCTAGCACAAAACGTGTTTGATTTAGAGTTCCAACTACATGTATCCATATAGGAGAAAACAGAGTGAAACCTAAAAATTAAAACTGTTACTGCCAAGGAACGGATAAACCTAGAAGAACGAAATTTGGGGAGCCAGGTGGGATTGGGGTAGTGATCATTACCTGAAAGTGTCATCAAGATTGCGTGAAAAAATGTGTGCTGAGATTTCAGGAAACTCGTAGTTTTTTGGAAGCTTGGCAACCCCTTTCCATGAAAGTGATTTGCGCCAGTCTCTGCTTAGGGCTACATCAATAGGAAACAAACCATAGAGATAGAACTTTGAACTACTTTATTTTGTCAAGTTTCAAAGAGCTAGCACAAACCGTGTTTGATTTAGAGTTCCAACAAAGACAGATATAAAAATGATTACATAGCTACCTGTATTTCATCTATGATAAGAAATACAAGGACATGCTTGGACAACCTTAGCCCAGGGTGGTTCCCTTTCCCAGAGGCCCTGTACCTTTCAGGGCGGAACTCCTCAGGCTCTGGCCAGTGCTCTGGGTCTCGATAAAGAACATAGCTTGATATCATCACCACTGTCCCCTTCCTAATGGGCACTCCATTGATTTCAACATCTTTCTTACAGATCCTCTCAAGTCTGCCAGAAATTGGGTACAACCTGAGAGTTTCATTCACCACCATGTCCAGGTACTCCATCTGTAACACAGTATCATAGGTAGCAGGTGCCTGAAGAGAAAAAAAAGAGATTTTTTGGAAATTTATGTTTAGAAGTAACTTTAAACGCAATCTATGTAGTTTTATTAAAGTGTTAGGAAGTCCCAGGAATAACAGAATGGAGAAGGAGAGTAGTGCTTACAATTGACTAAGCATTGTAATAACAATCATGTCCATTTGACAACCATGTCCATGGCCCATTGAGAAGTGCAGAGTAGTTATGTACATAAGAGACCTTTGGGACAATTCCAAATTCAGTGTATAATATCCTCAGCATCATCATGTACTACTTTTCCTCATGCAAGGAAAAGTAACTAATAGAATATGACAATTACACTCAGGTAAAATATGTGAAAATCACTGTTACCTTTGTCTAGAAAAGTCACATGTCTATTTCAAGGAAATAGAAAAGAGGAAATAACCAATTATATATCAATTTTTCTTGAATAATCCTGCTTTGAGTATATATATATATATATATATATATATATATATATATATATATGTGTGTGTGTGTGTGTGTGTGTGTGTGTGTGTGTGTATGAAACTTAAAGATAACATTACATCATGGAAAAAATATTGGGAGAAACTGGTAACTTCCATTCCAGTACCACCAAAAGAAGTCTAAGTTTGGATGGCACCATGTCACACAATTTCAGTTCCAGAGAACATTCTATAGAGGACAGGAAGCCACACTCAGCCCCACCCTCTGTTGCTGTTCCAGTCTCCTGGTTGTTCTTCAGGGATTCATTGTGAGCTCTGAAGAAGAGGCTTTGTGCCCACTTCACTCCAAACCAGCCATGCCAGCCCCAGAGACCAGGTGTCTTCATATCCAATAGACTCCCTGCTTAGGCAGAGGTGTAAGGACAGCAGGTACAACTTGTGACTAATGCCTGGTGTGTCATTGGAGAGGACAAGGTAGAAGTAAAGAATTTGGCTCAGGAGCCGGAAAACCTGACTCATCCCCTGACTGCTTCTCTCAAATACATGACTAGAGTGTGAAGATGTGTGGAGCAGAGCAGAGTCATCCTGCCCATCAAGCCCAGGCTCACTCAGCAGACAGCCAGGCAGGAGCTCATGCCACAGATCAGCAGAGCCAATGATCTGGACACTTGAGTGACACATGCTTACACTTCCTGGGTGTCATCATGGTAACTGGTAATGGATACAACTGAAACTACACTCTTTTAAAAATTCCTTGTAGTTTTGGGAATAGCATTTTCCCCAAAATACTGTTTTTTCCTTCATTTGTCTCTTCAAATCCTTTAAAAATAGAGGTGGTGAAAAGAATCAGTGACTATATTTTCGACAAAGCCTCCTAGGAAGTGAAAAGGAGGCAGTCTTGTTGAGGCTCAGCCTCCCTCCTCCCTCTCCAGATACCATCTTCTCACCTTATTGGGCAAAGCCTCATCAATCTCCTGCTGCAGTTTGGTCTGGACATCAGGATGGGTGGCCAGTTCATACAAAATGAAGGAAAGAGCACTGCTAGTGATCTCATAGCCAGCAAAAATGAAGATAATTGATTGGGCCACAAGCTCCAGATCAGACAGGGCTAATGGAAGAGGAAACACAATTTAGGTAAATCCAGCAAATCCCAACATCAGAGTTTAGATGAAGAGAAATCCCATTAAAACCCACAGATCACCAGGCAGGACCATGGAAAAGCAATTCAGAGTCATTCGCAGAGTGGTTTTCACTTTCATGTCTCTCTGATAGGGAAGAGAAAGGAAAACTTTTTTTAATCCAGTTTTCCTGAGGTCTATACCACTCTTGGACTTGGCTACTAACTGTGCCATTCTCAGCACCACCAAAGATAGGTTATTTCAAGAGATACCATTTCTATCTAAGATACACAGTATGATCAATATGGACTTTTAGATACCTGGGCCCTGAAATAAACATGGTCTCTGTGCCAAACATGCAATTCAAGATAAAAAAAGAATACACGAAACAAGTGTTTGAAAGGTCTACAGAGTTCAGATTTATTGATGATGGTTTTCTATGATGATGTCATGAGAACATTTAATTATCAAATCTTTTATCCCAGTGAGTATGAACCCCATGAAATAGGACTATAAAGTCAAGGTTCAGGCCAGGTGCAGTGGCACACACCGGTAATCCCAGCAGGAGGCTGAGGCAAAAGGATCATGAGTTCAAAGCCAACCTCAGCAACAGGGAGGTGCTACGCAACTCAGTGAGACCCCTGTCTCTAAATAAAATACAACGTAGGGCTGGGGATGAGGCTCAGTGGTTGAGTGCCCCTGAGTTCAATTCCTGGTAACCCTCTCCCCTGCACCAAAAAAAGTCAAGGTTTGGAGCTCGGCTTTTTGCATTTGTAGCTACTAGCCACATGTGAATGTGTAAATTTTAAACAGTTCCTCAGCGGCACTAGCCACATGTCAAGTGCTAAGAAGGCAAATGTGTTTGGTGGTTATTTTATTGAAGAGTTAAACTACAGACTGTTTCCTTCATCACAGAAAGCTGAATAGAATTGGGTAGATACATACAGGATAGATGGATGAATGGATAGATGGATAGATAAGTAGATAGTTAGATAGATAGATAGATAAATGATAGATTGATAGATAGATAGATAAATAGATAGATAATATGTACATGTGAACCTAAAAATATGTACACTGGGGCTGGGGTTGTGGCTTAGTGGTAGAACACTCACCTAGCACACGTGAGGTACTGGGTTTGGTCCTCAGCACCACATAAAAATAAAATAAAAGTATTGTGTGCATCTATAACTAAGAAATAAAAATATCTTTTAAAAAATATGTATACTGGCAGGTTGTAGTAAGCCCAGTCCTCATCTCTAGAATTAATTGCTCAACATTCAGGACTTTCTTCAGATGGTTGTCATGGTACTGGGTACCATGAATTAGAACTGCAATGGGAGCATTTGTGTATTACAGAAATAAGCAATAAATTAGAAAAAAAAAATTGAAGGAGAGAGAAAAATAGTTTATATCACTGGATGTGAGTAGATACAGAAATATTTCTTTCCTCTGTTGCATGTAGAAGTATTTCATGTTAATAATGTTGTCTACTGAGAGTATCTAAAAGCAAAAATCCACAAGATGATCACAAATTTTGATTTAAAAATTCCATTAATTGTGAAAACAAAAACAAAAACAAAGCTGTCATGAGAAACAGAGCAGAAACCTAGAATATCTTAAATCAGAAAGCAAGAAAATATTTAGAAAATAAATAAAAGGACACAGAATACACTATATGCTACTATAATGTGGTTACATGTCATAGAATGTACAAGACCAGGAGCAAACCCTAAGGAAATCTGTGGACTGTGAATGCTAGAAGTGTGTCAATACAGGTTCCTGAACTGTGATAAATATAACTCTCTGGTGGTAGATATGAGGAGTGAAGCAGTGTATTCAAGACTACATGGAGAACATCTATGTTTTCAGTTCAATATTGCTATGGCCAGAATAAACAGAAGCTACTTTTAAAACAATCATAAAAAAGATGACAAGAATAATAGAGGACTCAGGAGCCTACATGAAAGGGATACCAGTGGACAAATATGGGAGAATTGAGCATCAAAATAAAAATAGTAAGAAAATAAGTTGAATAAAAATACCATGCTGGTAAAAGAAATACTTGTTTTTATCAGCTTCAACATTTGAACATGGCTCTAGGTGTGCTTCTCTAGAAAGTTCCTCAGGCTACTGTATATGATATCCAAGCATGGTCTTTCTGCAACTAGGTAGAAATACTCTTCTTCCTGGAAAATATTCTGTACATTTCCAGAACAATCTTTCCCTCTGAGTTTCCCCATCAGTAGATGAGATAGCAACCTTGTTTACCTTTATGAGACTCCACATCTTTGGAATTCTGAGAATTTATCATAAGCTGAAGAAAATCCACCCAATGCTAGAAACAGAGAGATTTCAAAGATAGAAGGTCATTAAGAGTGCAGAACTTATCTTCCCTTCTGATACTATGAATTCTTTAAGTACAGAAGTCCAGCTGGAGTTTCCTAAGTCATCAGTGAAGAAAAGCATCCATCTACAAACTTTGAAGAGTAGGACATTTCCCTGAGTGAAAACTGGCTGTGGTGTCCATTAGCTACTGGCCTTTGCTCTCCCTACTTGTGAGCTCCTGTGTATTCTGAACACAGCCTCCTGGCCAGAGAGTGGTTGGCTTTGTCTCCTGTTACATTTGTTTGCTTAGGGAGAAGTCCTGGACTTCAATATTTTGTTTTACTACCTTAATTCTTCACCAAAGATGCCACAGATTAATCTCCTACCATTGTTAGAGCTCATCATCAGATTTTGGGCAAGCTTCTTGAAAGATCCCACCATGCTTGAAGCTATGAACTTTGTACTGACACCTGGAGGGCCCATCCTGGCTCCCTGGCCTGCACACATCCTAGTGCTGGGCTTCATACATGAAACAAAATCTTCACCTAAAGAACCCCATGCCTGCTGCTTGAGGGGCCAGACAGTTCCAGCTACCCTGAGGATGCCTTCTGTGGAGATTTTGTAAAGTGAGAGGTTTGGAAATGCAATGATTCTTGACCATATAAAATCTGATGAAATTAAAGCACCAGGAAAATAATTTTTATGTTGAAATTTTACCTATTGAAGAGAAGGGATATGATAAAACATTTTTCCTCTATTTAAAAAAATCATTTCAACTGATATATATAAAACATTAAACTATACATATTAACAGGTACCTGATTACTTTGATATATGTATATGCTGTTTGATGTTTATGTCAATTCAGACACATTTTAATTGCATTTATCATTTCCTGATGGTGGATGATTTCAAAATCTATTTGGCTCAATTAATAAGAACAATTTTAACATAGTGTTGCAATAAACATGGGAATGCATATCTCTCTTTGACATACTGATTTCATTTCCTGTGGTTATACACCTAGTAGTGAGATTGCTAGATCATACAGTGGGTCTGTATTTGGTTTCTGAGGGCCCTCCTCATAGTTTTCCATAAAGGCTGTCCTAATTTGCATTCTAGTCAACAATATACAAGGACTCCTTTTTAGAGCATTTGGGACTTGTAAATCTATTCTCTGAAGGAATGCATTTTTAATGCGCTGTTCTACAAAGGTCAATTCATCAGAGGCTTCTTTAGTAATTATACGAGAGCTATTAAGTGCAGGATCTCCTTGTAACAATGAAAACAGATGACTTAATTGATAAGTAGGTATCCCCAAAGCATGTCATAACAAATTAATATCCCCTAATAATTTTTGAAAATCATTAAGTGTTTTTAAATTATCTCTCCTGATTGATAATTTTTGAGGAATTATCTTTTGTCTGGTAACTGTATATCCCAAGTAATTGATGACATCCTCCTTCTGTATCTTTTCAGGGGCAATTATTAACCCATAAGGTTGAAAATATATTGGCAATTTTTGTAATAGGTCATCAAGTTCCTGCTTATCAGGTCCTGAAAAGAGAATATCATCCATATAATGAGAAATATATAACTGAGGCCAATTTTTACGGATAGGTCTTAATGCTGCATCGACATAAATTTGACACATCATAGGGGAATTCATCATTCCTTGGGGTAATACTTTCCATTGATACCGAAGATAAGGTCCTTTATGATTAGTTTTCGGTAAAGAAAAAGCAAAGTGCTTACGATCAACAGGATGAACAGGAATGGTAAAGAAACAATCCTGTAAATCAATAACTACAATATGCCAATCTTTTGGTAACATAGCAGGAGAGGGGATTCCAGGTTGTAAAGCCCCCATGGGGTACATGGAATTATTCACTTCCCTTAAATCAGTTAATAATCTCCATTTACCAGACTTCTTTTTTATAACAAATATAGGTGAGTTCCATGGGGATGTAGAGAATTCGATATGACCTTGTTGTAATTGTTCCTTGACCAACAGGTGAGCAGCATCTAACTTTTCTTTTGTTAAAGGCCATTGTTCAATCCATAAAGGGTCCTCGGATTTCCACATAATTTTCAGTGGCTCCATCTAGAATCAGTTAAAATTGAATATAAGCTCGCCATTGTTCTAAAATATCCCTTCTGATTATATTAAGAGGAACTTCTAGAACATAGGGTTTTAATACAGCTATTTGTCCATCCTCTGATTGAATAGTTATATGGTTTAAAGCTTGGCCAATACTTTGGACGGGAGCCGAGCTAACTCCCTTAATCTGACAGGGTATAATTTGATACTGAAGATTAGACAGCCAATCTTGAGTTTTTATTATAGTAATATCAGATCCTATATCAATTAAAGCACTAATCATTTTGGTCCCTAACTTTACTTTTATAAGAGGTTGCATTTTAGTAATTTGTGTGGCCCCCAAAACACTCTGTGTGTCAGTACTGCCAAATCCGCCCTGCCTCTGATTAGAGGAATCCCCTATAGGGAGGTAAGGTAATAAGAGAAGTTGGGAAATTCTTTCTCCTTTGGAAAAATGAACATCAGCAAGAGAAGACATTAAAATCTGAATTTCTCCTTCAAAGTTTGCATCAATAATGCCTAAATGAACAGTAATACCTTTAGCATTAAGGCTGGAGCGTCCTGTGAGCCATAATGTTCTCCAGTAGGTCTAATTTTGTCCCAAGCTTCTAAAGCTATTTCCTTCAATTGCTCATGAATCTCAGGAGGAATATGGATTTGATGTTGAATGTCATCATACATACCAGTGCCAGATAACATAGGGTATCCTATTGCATGAATAACAGGAGTTTGACTGTTACCATTTTCTCTAGCCTTCTAAAAACCTTCTAAAAACCACATGTGCCATTGAAGATATTCAGGTTCCCATAAAAGAGCACGGCCCACAATTTTCCAATCCTCAGGAGCAAAATTATTGTAATGAGTAGCAAAAGCATTAAGCAATTCTTTTACATAATGGGACTGAGGTCCGTACATTGTCACTGTCTTTTTTAATCTGCCAATATGATCAATATCAATCCCCTCATACCGAGGTGGATGTGCCATTCCATTAGCTGGATCAGGCCTGATTATAGGAAAAGCAAAGAAGGGAGTTTCGTCCTCATTGTCAGAAGGCTCTGAGTCCATTACCTGGACAGCTTTTAATGAAGCTGCCAAAAAAGGGTTAATGGCCGGAGGGGCAGAGGGCCTGGTTCCCAATAAAGGCCTAGAGTCCATTTAGCTTCTAATTTATTGAGACGTCCCAGAACCTCCTCCATAACGAGTTTGAATTGCTCCGAAACAGAACGATCATCAATCATCGTTTTTACTTTCGTTTTCTTTTCTGTAACATTGCCAATTAAATCAGCAGAATTTTGTGAAGAATTATGAGTCAATTATTGCGTATCTTTTACTACCTCCTCCTTTTCACTAATATCCAGAGGGAGATCTAAAATAGAGGGAGCTAGCTCCTTTTGTAAATTGCCAATCAACCTTTCTTCCTCCATAGCTTTAAACATTGTATATAAAATAGACCAGATAGACCAAAACCGAATCGGAATTTTTTCGCCTTGCCTCATGGCCTTTTCAACATTATGACGGACCCGTTTCCAATTATCCACATCCATAGATCCTTCCTCCGGGAACCAGGGATTCCATTCCCTGACCACCTTAAGACACATCTCTATATCAGAATGAGAAACGGTAATACCATAGATGGCAAGTGAATGCCTAAGAATACGTAAAAAAGGAGAAGATAAAGATTGTCCCATCACCCTGTAATATAAAGAAAAAAAATCTTACCCTTCCTGACAATCCAGCAGGGTCCCTGTTCAGCGCGCCAAATGTGAACGTCTAGAGCGTTCAGGTCCCTGGGTAAGGGTTGCGAAATAACCGGGACACAGGGGATGCAGAGCCAAGGCAGCAATTGCAACTGCATGCTGAGGTTTATTTGCAAGTTCCTTTTATATTCTTCTTCTAACAAAGCAAGCAATTCTTCATTAACACTTTACCCACATTGCCCAAAAATCATGCCTCAGCGGGTACACAGAGCTAAATTCAGATTGTTCCTGTTCATTTGATAAGTACCCTCCCAAAGTTCTTTGTAGACATTATCTAATCCCCGAATGTACTGTTCCCAGGTCCAGTATGCAGGAAGCTTCTTCCTCTTGGCCAAACCTTGCAGAACTTGTGACTTGTGATAAGGGGAAGAGAACTTTTCCTCCTCCTAACTGAGGTTTGCCTCAGCTGACCTAAATCACAGCCACAGCTCTTGCAAAAGTCAGGCCTGAGGGAGCTAAACTCTGCAGACTCAAACCCCAACAATAAACAATGACACAGAAACTTGTGAAGATTCCTCTTTACTCCCAGAATTCTGAAAGTTTGCAGAGGGTGCATCACTTTTCAGAAGGTGTCCAGTTGTTTGTAATCTGCCTCTACAGAACTTTGGCTGATTAATCTAGGTACAAACTGAGACTCAATCAGAAGTTCATCCTCCAAATCAAATGATATCACTAAAACTCCTAGTCACAGAAATGGGAAGTTTCAAGAGGAGAGGAACTTGGACAGTTACTCACAGGTAGAGGAGCACCAGGCTGATTCCCAGGAGAACCCAGGTTTCCATGGAAAAGTTTGGGATCAGATCCATCACTACTTTCCTTCCAAAATTTTCTCCTCTGAGTTTGACTTCCAGCTATGTGAGCTATCTTTTCACTGGCGAAGGTGCCAAGCTTGCCTTCTGTGAGCAGCTGTGAGTCAATGAAGTCAGTCTGGCATATTTATATGCTTGGAAAGGAAGTGGAGCTGGGTGTACAGCCAGTAGAAAAAACCACCTGTGCCCCACCCCCTATTGCAGAAGCCAGGTGCCCCCTCCACCATGGCAGTTGGCAGTGAGTCATGAGACATGCCCATTTTTATCTTTGAGCTCAGGTTTGTAAAAATTATTAATAAAAAATTCGATCAGAGTTACCATTAGGCCCAAAGGTTATTGCTTCTTATCAGAAACTCAAGTGAAACATTGGAATTAAATGTCCTCTAATCAGTTTTTGTCTCCTTGGGTTTTCTCATTACAAAATCCTTGAATTCCACCCAAAAAAGTTATATCTAAATAATTACTCATGCACTTTCCTCTTCTTACAATGCCCTCTTGCTCAGAGAAGACTTTTTTAAAATTTTTTTTAGTTGTTGATGGACCTTTTTTTCCCTTCTTTCTTTCTTTCCTTATTTACTTCTATGCAGTGCTGAGAATCAAACCCAGGGCCTTACATCCTAGGCAAGCACTCTACCACTGAGTCACAGCCCCAGCCCAGAAGACTCTTAATCATCCTTCAAAACACAGCTCAGAAAAAACTTCATCTGTAAAGGCTTTCAACACCACCTCCTCACACGGAGCCACTTCATCCCCTGGACAACCTCTATTTTCCCTGGAACACATTTCTCTTTTTGTTGTCCTCTTTATGTACAACATTGTTGGATTCCACCTTTGTTTAACTTTCCAGAATGTGAACTTTTCTGGAGCAGGGTCTCTGTACTATCCACTATTACGCCCCTAGTCCCTAGCAGAGTTCTTTACAAAGAGCTGGTATCTGGGACGTTTGGTCATTGAGTCAGGTGAGATTGCTGGGCCTCTGCAGGTTCTTTGCCTGTGTGTCTTTGCTGACCACTTCATCTTCCTGGTTTATTAATACAGAAAGATGATTTGGCTTGTTTGGGCCACAGCCACCTTTGCAGCACATTCAGACTGTGTGCCAGTACCCTGATGGCCAGAAGTCCCCTAAAAAACGGGGATGAACAAGATGACACTGATGGATGCACTGAGTAATGTCAATCCAAGCTACTTCCTGTGCCACCATTAAGAGATCCCTGCAGTAGCCAGAAAGTTAGACATATTTCAGAGCAAAGAATAACCTCTGTCTCTGAAAATAATGCATGTCCATGACCAATGGGTGTGAAAGGACAAAAGAGGAGAACAGCATCCTGCACGGCCAGGTGAACCACAAATCTCTACCCACCCATCTCATGACAGATATCACCACAGAGAGCACATCCAGCACCAGAACCCCTAAAAAATGATCCCAGATTTTTCATTAGGCCAAGAGGTATCTGAGCAGGTGGCTCCCTGCTTTTTGGTAAATGTGGATGGAGAGCAGACCCTGGGAGCTGGTTTAGGAGGAGTCTTGTAAGAACAATTGTCACTTGTGAGACTCTCAACAGATTCCTGATGTGAGTGATGCCATGTCTGAGTGTTTGGAAATTATACCAGTTCATTATTTCAAGTCTGAGTCAAATTCTTTGTCTGATTAGCCTGAGAAAGAGAGGTTTAGGTAACAAAGCCTCCAAGTTTTCAAAACATAACAGTATGAGAAGTCATTCAAGCTGTGCTTGTGTGCTTCCTTCTCTCTTTCTTCTGACTCTGTGCCAACTGATACTCACCCTTCACCAACCCTTCCTACATCTCTGGCATGCATTCAAACAAGGAGAGATTATGGTGTCATTTGATAACTACTGACAATTAACAATCTTGAAACAGACTGAATTCAGAGGCACCCCATCTGAAATTGGGAATGACTTCCTTATGTTGAGAGTAGAAGCTGGGAGCCATTGGGCTTCCACCTCCCACCCTGACAGGCACCAAAGAGGATGTAAATGGGGATTTCATTCCATCTGGGACAACACAGACTAAATCTGCATCTTTGTATTTCCTGCCTTTTTTTCCAGATTGCTCCCTCTTCAGATCAACCAAATATACACATGTATATCACCTGGCTTTTGTTTCTGTAAATTATAATTGTGTCTGTGGGATAGGTAAGGAGAAGTAATCTAACCACTTCCTCCTGGGCTGATCGAACTGCATCAAGTTCAATACTCATTTTACCATATTTTGTCTATTTATTATGTGGATAGGCAGCCCAATCCAGCCAGCCAGGATCAAGGCAGGTCCCAGGGTTAGGTTGTCAGTAACAATCTTACCATAACCCAAAATCTTTTTTATACTTTCTGTATAAAAAACCTCTATAGAACTAATATAATTTCATCTTCCTTCAAATCATGTATTTGACTACTATAATGAAATAGCCAGGGCTATTATTATTTTCCCCGTCTTTCATAGCTCTGAACCTGGTTGGACTGGTTGGGATTTGTACCAGCAAGGATGGGTTAGACATTCCTTGAGATGAAAAACGCATCCAGTGTTGGACCCCAATCTATGCAAAAGTTCTTTTTCTGCAAAGGGCAATCAAAGAAGCCAAGCTCTAGCCAGGCAGGGTGGCAAACATCTGTAGTCCTAGTTGTTCAAGATGATGAGGCTAGAGAATCACTTGAGCCCAGGAGTTCAAGGTCAGATAACACAGGGAGAAGTCATCACACGCACACACACACACACACACACACACACACACAGAGAGAGAGAGAGAGAGAGAGAGAGAGAGAGAGAGAGAGAGACATGTTCCTCATGAACTTAATTCCATAGAAGGTAATATCATCAAACACAAAGATATTTGCATACTAAATTTTTTTCTGTGCATGTCCAGGAAAGCATTATGTGCCAGAAGATTGCCCTCATGACTCTGGCATCTCCTCTACATATTTAGTGAAGCACTCACCACATACTTTAAAGATATGTTTTATATATTTAAGTATTCAGATGTTTAATTCCCAGTTATTATTCTGGTTGCAGATAGTGATAGCAAAAAATAAGGACATAGTATAAATAAGGATGGTTCAGCCACATAAAATTAATCATACAAGTATGAGTCCTTATTAATATGAACGGTTTATCTTCTTTCTTGTTTTCATATGCAACAGATAAAAGTCCAATCTCAGATAACATTCAGTAAAACATCAGGCTGATATAAGTGTAAATGAACAGGTGATCCACAAACTTAGTGATGTAAGGGTCCCAATCATTATGATATTTCCATCCTTTCATAATGGTAGCCCAAGTTGTTATTCCCATGGAAAGCCTGTCTTGACTGGAATTGTCTGACTAAATTTCTCTTGGTGTAGAGAGACACAGAAGTGCTCTGGAATGATTTGTGTATACAGTTCAAATTCCACAATTTATAATTACAATTATGAAAAAATGCAAGCAAGATTATTTATCTAACTTAGTTAAGTGCCCATTCTTCTCAGGTAAAACTTGATCTTGCTAATTTGGGGAATCAGGTGGTATCTAAGCTTTGGTGGCTAGAAGAGGAAATAACCAACTCTTCTGGGCTAATGGATGGGAAGGTTGAGGAGCATGTCGGGTGAAAGAGACAGTTCCTCTTGTTATTGGACTCTTCCAATGTGTGCCTAACATCAATATCACTGTAGATTGGCAGGAGTGTCTGGCTACTGTTTTCAGGACTTGTGCCAAATTCTACCTATAAGCCAGTCAGAATCCTTGCCCTTGTGAAATTTAACCTTAAGGGAGAGCAATGCTAATCAAATAAATACACAAATAATATTAAATTACAAATTTTATTACAAAATAAAAGAAAATTTGTTGAACTTCCCAGTAGTGTTTGACATAGGTGGTTGATGTGACAAGAGATGAGAAATTAAATCAATATATGACCCAGCTATATCATCCCCCATATTTATCCAACAGAATTAATCAACATACTATGCATATCCATGTTTTTGGTAGCATACTTCACAATAACTAAGTTATAAAAGCAATCTAGGTGTCCATCAACTGGATAAAGAAAATATGGTATATGTACTCAATGGAGATTTACTCAGCCATAAACACAAATAGAGTTATGCCATTTGCAAGAAAATTAATAGAAACAGAGAATGATTTGGTCAGCTTTTTTTCTTCTGTGACTAAAGGACACAGCTAGCACAATTGTATGGGGAGGAAAAGTTTATCTAAAGGCTCATCGTTTTAGATGTCTTATTTCATAGAAGGCCAGCTCCATTCCATGGGGGCTCAAGGTGAGGCAGAACATCATGGTGTAAAATTGTGGCAGAGGGAACCAGCTCACATGATGATCAGAAGAGAGAGAGAGAGAGAGAGAGAGAGAGAGAGAGAGAGAGAGAGAGAGAGAGAGAGAGGTCTTCACTTGCCAGATACAAATATATACCCCAAAATCATGCCCCCAATGAATCACTTCCTCCAGTCCCACTCCACCTACCTACAGTTCCCATTCAGTTAATTCAATCAGGGACTAATTCACTGATTAGGTTAAGACTATGCTATATAACCCAATCATTTCTCCTCTATACCTTTGTGCATTGTCTCACACCTCAACCTTTGGGGAACACTACACACCCAAATCATAACAGAGAACATCATACTAAGTAATATAAGCCAGATTCAGAAAGTCAAGGGTTCTTTGTTTTTTATCATATGTGGAAGCTAGAGAGATATAAATGAAAGAAAGTGAACTCAGGTAAACAGAAAAGGGACCAGTAGAGAAATGGAATCAGTGGAGGGAAAAGGGGGAGCAAAGGGAGGGATCTGAGAATGAAATAGACAGTGTATGCTATGTGCATATATGAATATATCACAATGAAAATCACTCATCTATCTAATCATAATGCACAAATAAAAATTTTAAAACCATAAGAGAAAAAATAACTGAAACATATTAAATAAAGAAGAAAAGATATATTTGGACTCACAGTTTAAGAGATTTCAGCCCATAATCACTTGGATCCATTGATTCTGGGCTTTGGTGAGGCAGATTTCCATGACAGAAGTGCACCATGGAGCAAAGTTCCTCCCCTCATGGTGATTGGGAAGCATAAGGAGGGCAAGGTAGGGGCTAGGGATTTGATAAGCTCTTTTAGGATCTGCACCTGGTGACCTAACTCCAACTAGGCCCTAGGCTCCGTCCTCTCTACCACCTTCTGATAATGCCATACAAATGTGAATCCATCTATGGATCATTCACAGATGAGATTAGGGAAGCTCATGATCAAATCACCTCCCCAAAATCTCCACCTCCTCACATTGCTGCACTGGGAACAAAGGTGTTAACCCTTGAGCCTTTGGGAACATTCCAGAGTCAAACCATATCATGATTTTTCCTTTACCCCTTAACTCTCTCCTACTTAGTAAGTTATGAAAGCAGAATCCAAAGGACTTGTGGGGTTGGTTGTGTGAGAACTTGGGTATGCTCAGCTCTAATTCCTCATCTGACTGTAGAAGGGGCTCAGTAAATGCCCTTCAAATCACAGGACCCCAAGGATCACCTGCCTCTCTCTCTACCTCTATGATTCTCTTGTATTTAAAAAATGCCACCTCCACATTATTCTCTTTATCTTGCATATCATGAGAGACCCCCAGACCCTCCAGTTCAGCCAGAAACGAAGAACTCCTGAGGGCAGGATGAAGCACAAAGACAGTGGAATAGACTGGACCTTGAAGAAGACATCTGCCAAGGAGGTCCTAGCTTTAAAATTCTAAAGTGGTTTCTCAACTAGGAGTACAGAGTAAAGGGCATCATACACATGCACACAAACACATATTTGCCCCCCCCACACACACACAGACACACTAATTTTGTTTTTTTTTTAGTAGCAGTAATTGAACCTAAGGTTGCTTAAACATCCAGCCACATCCCCAGCACACCTTTTTTTTTTATTTTGAGACAGGATCTCACTGTGTTGCTTACAGCCTTGCTGAATCTGCCTTCAAACCCTCAAACACATGATCCTCCTCCAGATCCCCTGGGATTACAGATGTGCATCACTGTACCCAACACACACACACATAATGTACCTCAAGCAACAATAGTGTTACTGAAAGCTCAGTCTTGTCCCTGATGTCAATTCAATAAAAAGGACAGTTTTGAGAAAAAGAGAAAGTTTTATTGTTCTACTGAGGAAGGAGAAGCACAGGGGACTCCTTTACCAGAGGCTGTGATTCTGCCCATCAGGGAGAACAGAGGGTTCCTTTTTTGTGTGTTTGTTTGATCTTTTTTTTTTTTGTATTGGTAGATGGACAGAATGTCTTTATTTATTAATTTTTATGTGGTGCCAAGAACTGAATGCAGTGCCTCATATATGCCAGGCAAGTGCTCTGACTCAACCCAAGAACTGATGGTTTTTAAAGATATAATCCATTCCAGGTGTTCCCTGTGAGAGGTTCGATTTACCTGTTAATTTGGGAGATAACCATTCTTATGGCACCAGTCCTGAAGTCTGATTTACTTTGTTCCTGTGGTGGGTGTATGCTCAAAGACAGATGGATAACTCAGCCTAGGATGGGAAAAGATAATCTTGTTCCCAACCCCCAGGTTATGAAGAGAGAGAGGAAGAAGAGGAAAATAAAATCCTGACCATATTAAAATAAGCCTCAGTGGCGAAGCAGCCAAAGACTATATTCAAAGCATGAAGTGGATGACTGATAAAATAGGTGAAATTTTTGTCTAAAACATTTAACTTTTTTCCTATTTCCTGAAATAAATTGAAGAGTATTGGTATTAGTTCTTCTTTAAAGGTCTTGTAGAACTTGGGGGTGTATCCATCTGGTCCTGGACTTTTCTTGGTTGGTAAGCTTCTGATGGCGTCTTCTATTTCATCACTTGATATTGGTCTGTTTAAAATTGTGTATATCTTCCTGATTCAAATGGGCAAATCGTATGACTTAAGACATTTATCGGGATTGGGGTTGTAGCTCATTGGTAGAGTGCTTGCCTAGCATGCCTGAAGCAAGGGTTCGATTCTCAGCACCACATACAAATAAATAAAAAGATCCATTCACAACTAAAAAAAATTTTTTAAAGAAATTTATCAATGCCTTCAATGTCTTCTATTTTATTGGAGTATAAGTTTTCAAAATAATTTCTAATTATCCTCTGTATTTCTGTAGTATCTGTTGTGATATTACCTTTTTCATCATGTACGTTGGTGATTTGAGTTTTCTCTCTACTTCTCTTCATTAGCATAGCTAAGGGCCTGTCAATTTTATTTATTTTTTCAAAGAACCAACTTTTTGTTTTGTCAATTTTTTCAATTGTTTCTTTTGTTTTGATTTCATTGGTTTGAGCTCTAATTTTAATTATTTCTTGCTTTCTGCTGATTTTGCTGCTGATTTGTTCCTCTTTTTCTAGGATTTGAGATGTAATATGAGGTCGTTTATTTATTAGCTTTTTCTTCTTTTAAGGAATGAACTCCATGCAATGAACCTTCCTCTTAGTACTGCTTTCATAGTGTCCCAGATTTTGATATGTTTTGTCTGTGTTCTCATTTACCTCTAAGAATTTTTGATCTCCTTCTTTATGTCTTCTGCAACCCATTGTTCATTCAGTAGCATACTGTTCAGTCTCAAGGTGATGGAGAAATTTTTATTTTTTACTTTGTTGTTGATTTCCAATTTCATTCCATTATGATCTGATAAAATGCATGATTGTATCTCTCTACTTTTTTGTATTTGCTAAGAGTTGCTTTGTGGCATATTATATGGTCTATTTTGGAGAAGGATCCATGTATTGCTGAGAAGAAGTGTACCTGTTTGATGCAGGTTGAAATATTCTATATATGTCAGTTAAGTCTAAGTTATTGATTGTATTATTGAGTTCTTTAGTTTCCTTAATCAATTTTTGTTTGGAAGATATACCTAGTAGTGAGAGAGGTGTGTTAAAGTCACCCAAAATTATTGTGTTGTGTTCAATTTGAACTTGAGAAGAGTTTGTTCGATGATCATAGCTGCACCATTGTTTGGGGCATATATATTTATGATTGTTATGTCTTATTGGTATATGCTTCCTTTCAGCAGTAGATAATGTCCATCTTTATCCCTTTTGATTAACTTTGGCTTGAAGTCTACTTTATTTAATATGAGGATGGACACATCTGATTGCTTCTGCAACCCATGTGAGTGGTATGATTTTTCCCAACCTTTCACCTTCAGTCTGTGTATGTCTTTTCCTATCAGATGAGTCTCCTGGAGGCAGCATATTGTTCTTTTTTTAATCCAGTGTGCTAGCCTATGTCTTTTGATTGGTGAGTTTAAGCCATTAAAATTCAGGGTTACTATTGAGACATGGTATTCCCAGCCATGTTTGTTTATTTTGGTTACTTAACTTGACTTGATTTTCTTCTTTGATTAGTTTTTCTTTTAGATTACTACCTCCCTCTGCTGATTTTCATTGTTGTTTTTCATTTCCTCTTCATGGAATATTTTGCCATGGATGTTTTGTAAAGCCAATTTTCTGGCCATACATTCTTTTAACTTTTGTTTATCATGGAAGGTTTTTATTTCATCTTCAAATCTAAAGTTTAATTTTGCTGGATACAAGTTTCTTGATTGGCACCAATTTTTATTTGTAATTTTTTTATTATTTGCTCAACCCAATACAATGATCTTGACATATCATACATTTGATTCAAATAGGGTATGAATTCTCATTTTTCCATGTGTACAGATTGCAGGATCACATTGGTTATACATTCATGTGTATACATACAGCAATCTTAGTGTCAGTTGTATTCTACTGCCCTCCCTATCCCCCTCCCCTCCCCTCCCCTCCCATCACCTCTCTCTTCTCATTCTACTGTGACACTTATCTCTCTCTTTTTTCTTCTCTTCCCCCTCACACCATCGTATATGTATTTTGTGAAACCATGAGGGTCTCCTTCCATCTTCCATGCAATTCCCCTTCTCCCTCCCATTCCCTCCCACCTCTTTTCCTTGTTTCGTGGTAATCTTCTTCTCATGCTCTTCCTTCCCACTCTATTTTGAGTCACCTCCCTTATATCAGGGAAGACATTCAGCATTTGTTTTTTAGGAATTGGCTAACGTCGCTTAGCATAATCTGCTCTAGTGCCGTCCATTTCCCTGCAAATTGTACCCATTTTTTTCAGAGCTTGATATATGTGGTTCCAGGATCTTCTCTCTGTGTTTGTGGCATTGGGGTCTCAGGTGGCTGAGAGCCACAGCCTAGACTCCAGAGAATATCTCTCTGGGGCTTCCAAATGTTAAGGCACTATTCCAAAATCCCAAATAAAACTCTGTGTCTTTTTGAAGTAAAGATAAAGAATTTATTCTGGCCAGGGCCAAGGGAACACAAAGCCGCCAGTTCTGCAGCCCAAGAATTGAATGCTGGTGGGGGGCATCTTAAAAACACAAAAAAGCACAAAGAAGGGAGGCAGGGGAGGCAAGTACAATCATAAGACATATTTCACAAAGTGGAAAGAACCAAGTTCTCAGAATTGGCACCTTTTTGTGCATAGTCAGGAAGCAAGCTTGCATTCGTTCTACAGTTATGGACATTGTTTTCAGGGATCAAGTTGGTAAGGGTGGCAATTTCAGCTTCTATGTGAATGGGCTCATGCAGAAATGGAGGCCAATTTTGCCCAGGGTGAATTGTCTGAACAAAATTGGGTCAGACTGACTTAATTTTCAAATCATCCCATAACAAATCCATTTACAATTTTTTTTTATTAATGTCCTATGGAAACATGTGATGCTGGGACCCACTGTGCCACACCCATGCATGCACATTCCATGTTCAGTGAGATTCATTCCACACTTCTTTCCTTTTTATGTCCCTTCTTCTTCCTCCTCAACCCCTCCATCTATTCTATTGAACTTTCCTCTATTTTTTATTAGTTGTTCAAAACATTACAAAGCTCTTGACATATCATATTTCATACATATGATTCAAGCAGATTATGAACTCCCATTTTTTGATGAAATTACCTCTCCCTTCATTTGTTCCCTCTCTCTTTTTCTTGTATTTTTTATCTCCACCTTACTTGCCTTACTTTGGATTAGCTTCCCCTTAGTAGAGAAAACCTTTGAAGTTTAATGTTTTGGGACTGGATTATTTCACTTAAAATGACTTATCTTCATTTTAACCTTTAGCTTTGATAACCTATAACAGAAAGGAGCAAAGATCTACCAACAAAAATAACTACTTTATAGATTTTTTTAGTGTTGTTCATATACTTACTTTTACCAAAATTCTGGATATTTTCATATGATTTCATGTTAATATTTAGCAAAAAAAAATAGTATGTGTTTCATTATAGTAGTCACAGGAGGCTATGCAGCCCTTCTCTCTTTCTGTTAAAGTATCTGAAACTTTCTGACTTTGTTGTTGCTAAAATAATTCATCACCATTGGGTTTTATTGATTAAACACCCTAGAAAATTTAATGAGTGTGGACCATTTATAATTCTGCAGGGTTACAGGGCATTCTCCTTGGCAAACAAGATTTGAGATCCAACTGTTCTTTATGACAAGTGGAATCTGGGCCCAAACTGGTGGGTTGTAAGGTGACCAGTTAATCAGTCTTCTGATTTCACAATCTCAATGGGCCTGATTAGGGTGATTAAAATATGAACTTCCTAAGTTTCATGTGTAAGCTGAAGTTGTTAGATAATAGTCAACCAGGATTATATCTACAAGGTAGAAAAACATTAGATACATGTCATGATTGGTGGCAGTCAAGGTCTGCCTTTCAGGACTCACTTTGATATATATTATCTGTGACAAATTGTTAATGAAATCTTGACTTTTAGTGACAGGTTCTAAAGCAATGCCTAACAGCATGTTCCTGGGTGACACAAATTCCCATTCTTACCCTACCTGAACTGGTTATTGTCTACACTTTCTGAGGTTTTTGTGGTCACCTGAGGTTGTTGTTTAATATTCAACCAGAATTTTGCTAGTGACATAGTGTTGTAAAAAACTATTGGATACATGTCATCCTTGCTGACATTGTTGGAATTGTGACATCTTCCAGCTGGCTGCCAGTCTCAGTCACCTCACTTACTTTCTCTGACTAAGAACATGTAGTTGAAAGATTTAGACTTAGAAGAATATAGATTTATTCCCATGGTCAGGTGTGTGAGTGATAGATTTGTTTCTATGGTATCTGGATTCCTGAAATTATTTCCCCTCGATACTGTTACTATTTCCTCCTCTTTTTTTCTAAAATTCCATGTATGTTTTGATCTGGCTGTTTCCCAACTCTCCCAACCTATGGACATTTTGCAATTCTAAAAATGCTTCCACTTTTTCAGTTTAGTTACAGTAATGACCATATGCCTCACTACCAATTTCTCTATAAATCTGTATTTTATTACTAAAATGAAGAATTTGATGCAGGATATTTTGTAAAGAAATGAAGCCATTCAGTCACATCCATTCTGTCCCAAATGATAGAAATTCATTATTTGTAAGGCTGAATAGTGTTATCTCTTGTATACATTCCACCTTTTCTTTTATGCATTCACTATTTCATGGACACTTAAGTTGATTTTTATTCTTGGTTATCATGAATAATATTGCAATAAACAAGGGAGTACACATGCCTCTATGACACATTATATTTCATCTAGATAAATATCCAGAAGTGGGATGCTGAATCATATATAATAGTTCTATTTCTAATTCAATATTTGTTTGTGCTTGTAGGATTAGCATCTTTTTCCTGTTACATGTTAAACTCCATGAGAGCAATAATTCTGACCTTTATATGCAGTGCTGTTGCATGTCCCAAACACAGCAGGCATGCAGCCGAGCCAATTCATAGTGTCACTGAGGTAAGAAACACAGTTCCTCCAATGCCAAGAGAGAATGCCATGGGACCTGCCACTTTCCCTACAACATCCAACCATGAGGCCTACAAGAGTTGGTTGTTCCCCTTCTTCAGCAATCAAAGCTAGATACCACCTGGTTTCCCAAATAGACCTAATCAAGTGTGCCCCTACTGAGAAGTGTAGGCTTTTGAGAACAGAGTTAGAAAAAGATCTTGTTTGCATTTTAAAAATTACTCTCTTTTTTTCAAGTCAAGATTAGAAATTGTGAAAATTGAGTCTAACACTCAAATCATTTTAGCACAACACTGCCTCCCTGAAATGAGAGCAAATACTTAAACAATGGAAATCGGGACAGGTTTCCCATAAGAGGAGAAACTTGGGCTAACAATGTAAGGTATAATATCAGATTCATGGAGATCCTTACAATACTCTGAATCCAGTGATGGGATCTGAGCCTAATGCCCTGTGAATATTATTTGAGACTCCACATTGATAGTATATGAAGAATACTGAGACAGAAACTCAAATATTCAATGTTGACAAAGACATTTATTATACTTGGATGGTTGCTGTACTTATCTGTTTGTCATTATTTTTGGCCAGAACACCTGAATCTTAGTCATCTTTGTAATCTCAGCACTTAGAGCAGACCTCTAAAAGTACATGCAGATGCTTCAATACAACAAAGAGTAGATGGGAGACAAGGGGTGGTTTGGGTGCTTCCTGTATACGTTCAAATAAATTGTCAGTTTGCAAACTTTTTATGTTAGAAAACATTGCTTCTGGGGAATCAAATGGCACAAAGAACATGTCTCTTATTATTATCCCCTGTAGAGTAATACCATTTGCATCAGTTGGGAAATAGTTCTGACTACATTTCATTCCCAAGTAATGATAGCTATTGCTTTAAAAAAAAACATCAGAAATTTATTAGTTGCTCAAAACATTACATTGATCTTGACATACCATATATCATATGTCTCTTATTATTATCCCCTGTAGAGTAAGACCATTTGCATCAGTTGGGAAATAGTTCTGATTACATTTCATTCCCAAGTAATGATAGCTATTGATTTAAAAAAAATCAGAAATTTATTAGTTGCTCAAAACATTACGTTGATCTTAACATATCATATATCATACATTTGATTCAAATGGGGTATGAATTCTTATTATTCCCACATTTACAGATTGCAGGATCACATTGGTTATACAGCCACATTTATACATACTGCCATACTAGTGTCTGTTGTCTTCTGCTGCCCTTCCTATCCCGTTTCTATCCCCCATCCCCTCCCCTCCCCTCATCTCACCTCTCTCTACCCCCTCTACCATAACTCTTTTTTTTCTCTATCTTTTTTCCCCTTCCCTTCACATCCTCTTATATGTATTTTTGTATAACAATGTGGGTCTCCTTCCATCTTCCATGTAATTCCCCTCTTCTCTCCCATTCCCTCCCACCTCTCATGCCTATTTGATGGTGATCTTCTTCTCATGCTCTTCCTCCCTGCTCTATTTTGAGTCACCCCTCTTAGAGAAGACATTTGGCATTTGTTTTTTTAGGGATTGGCTAACTTCACTTAGCATAATCTGCTCTAATGCCATCCATTTCCTTGCAAATGCCATGATTTTGTTATTTTTTAGTGCTGAGTAATATTCCATTGTATGTGAAGTCTAAGCACCCTGGTTAGGGCCTAAGATGACAAGGGCAGAGGAACTGTCACATTGGACTTGGTAATGACACAGTATTTGTAATTATATGCTTTGGAGGAAAATGAAAACATATGAGTTTCCATAGGGGATTTATTTCCAAAAAGAATAAGGAAGGCATTGGGATTAAGTTGCCAGTGGTTATAAGATGACACTCTGACCTTGTTTGAATGCATTCTGTGGACCCCTCTGATGGGATCATAGAGGATGGTCCTACTCATCAATACCTTCAGTATCTCCCTGATTTTCCTCTCTCTTTATCCCTGCTTAGGGAGGGAGGGAAGGAAGGAGGGAAAGGAGAGAGAGAGAGAGAGAGAGAGAGAGAGAGAGAGAGAGAGAAAGAAAGGAGCGGGGGAGAGGTGTTTTTACTTCTGAAAATGCCACAGGGGAGCTGCTGCGGGAATAACTATGGGATAGGAACTGAATCTCAACTGATTAGCTGTTGCAGTCATGGGTCTGGCTATGTCTGATGTTGACCCTGTCAGGGAATGGCAAGTACTGAGAAATGACAAGCAGAAGACTTTTCAAACTCCCTTCACGTTAGCTCTATCTATCCTATTTTGTCGTGATCCACAGCTGTTGTGAAGCCATTTGCATTCACTGAGCCTCAGTTTCAATCTCTGTGAACCAGGGTTCACTCTATGAAACAGAGTCCATTAAAGTCAAGGAGAGAAGTCAGGCATATGTAAGAATTCCCTGGGCTATCAATCCCACCATGCCTGGTGATTGCCTCCCAGCTTTTCTTTCCTGTCCTTTTCCTTGTCTGTAAGTATCTCTGCCACATATATCCTTAATCACATCTCTGCAGAGTGTCATTTTTTCAGACATTCCACAGGAATACCACAGGCATGGCTCTATCTGAGCCCATTTATGTGTCTTCTGCTCACCTAAGGCTATTCCTGGGTAAGACTGTGTGCCGGGAGACTCTACCTGGTACAACACCTCCCCTTGGCCTTGAATCAATGCATGGATAAATAGATGTATTTCCTTACTGCATTTTATTTTTTTATTTTATTTTCTTTTTTATTGGTTGTTCACAACATTACAAAGCTCTTGACATATCATATTTCATACATTAGATTGAAGTGGGTTATGAACTCCCAATTTTACCCCAAATGCAGATTGCAGAATCATGTCAGTTACACATACACAATTTTATATAATGCCCTATTAGTAATTGTTGTATTCTGCTACCTTTCCTATCCCCTACTATCCCCCCTCCCCTTCCCTCACATCTTCTCTCTCTACCCCATCTACTGTAATTCATTTCTCTCCTTGTTTATTTTCCCATTCCCCTCACAACCTCTTATATGTAATTTTGTATAGCAATGAGGGTCTGCCTTCATTTCCATGCAATTTCCCTTTTCTCTCCCTTTCCCTTCCATCTCATGTCTCTGTTTAATGTTAATCTTCTCTTCCTGCTCTACCTCCCTGCTCTGTACATAGTTGCTCTCATTATATCAAAGAAGACATTTGGTATTTGTTTTTTAGGGATTGGCTACCTTCACTTAGCATAATCTGCTCTAGTGCCATCCATTTCCCTGCAAATTCCATGATTTTGTCATTTTTTAGTGCTGCGTAATATTCCATGGTGTATAAATGCCACATTTTTTTATCCATTCATCCATTGAAGGGCATCTGGGTTGGTTCCACTGTCTAGCTATTGTGAATTGTGCTGGTATGAACATTGATGTGGCAGTATCCCTGTAGCATGCTCTTTTAAGGTCTTCAGGGAATAGTCCGAGAAGGGCAATAGCTGGGTCAAATGGTGGTTCCATTCCTAGCTTTCCCAGGGATCTCCATACTGCTTTCCAAATTGGCCGCAACAATTTGCAGTCCCACCAGCAATGTACAAGTGTACCCTTTTCTCCACATCCTCGCCACACTTGTTGTTGTTTGACTTCATAGTGGCTGCCAATCTTACCGGAGTGAGATGGTATCTTAGGGTGGTTTTGATTTGCATTTCTCTGACTGCTAGAGATGGAGAGCATTTTTTCATGTACTTGTTGATTGATTGTAAATCCTCCTCTGAGAAGTGTCTGTTCAGGTCCTAGGCCCATTGGTAGATTGGGTTATTTGTTATCTTATTGTTTAATTTTTTGAGTCCTTTGTATACTCTGGATATTAGGGCTCTATCTGAAGTGTGAGGAGTAAAAATTTGTTCCCAGGATGTAGGCTCCATATTTACCTCTCTTATTGTTTCTCTTGCTGAGAAAAAACTTTTTAGTTTAAGTAAGTCCCATTTATTGATTCTTGTTATTAACTCTTGTGCTATGGGTGTCCTATTAAGGAATTTGGAGCCCGACCCCACGATATGTAGATCGGAGCCAACTTTTTCTTTTATCAGACGCAGAGTCTCTGACTTGATATCAAGCTCCTTGATCCATTTTGAGTTAACTTTTGTGCATGGTGAGAGAAAGGGATGCAGTTTCATTTTGTTGCATATGGATTTCCAGTTTTCCCAACACCATTTGTTGAAGATGCTATCCTTCCTCCATTGCATGCTTTTAGCCCCTTTATCAAATATAAGATAGTTGTAACTTTGTGGATTACTCTCTGTGTCCTCTATTCTATACCATTGGTCCATCAGCCTGTTTTGGTACCAGTACCATGCTGTTTTTGTCACTATTGCTCTGTAATATAGTTTGAAATCTGGTATCACTATACCGCCTGATTCACACTTCCTGCTTAGAATTGCTTTTGCTATTCTGGATCTTTTATTTTTCCATATGAATTTCATGATTGCTTTATCTATTTCTACAAGAAATGCCATTGGGATTTTGATTGGTATTGCATTAAACCTATAGAGAACTATTGGTAATATTGCCATTTTGATAATGTTAGTTCTGCCTATCCATGAACAGGGTATACTTTTCCATCTTCTAAGATCTTCTTCTACTTCTCTCTTTAGGGTTGTATAGTTTTCATTGTATAAATCTTTCACCTCTTTTGTTAGGTTGATTCCCAAGTATTTTTTTTTGAGGATATTGTGAATGGAGCGTTTTTCCTCATTTCCGTTTCAGAAGTAGTTTCGCTGATATACAGAAATGCCTTTGATTTATGCATGTTGATTTTATATCCTGCCACTTTGCTGAATTCATTTATTAGTTCTAGGAGTTTCTTTGTAGAGCCTTTTGGGTCTTCTAGGTATAGAATCATGTCGTCTGCAAATAGTGATAATTTAAGTTCTTCTTTTCCTATTTTTATGCCTTTAATTTCTTTTGTCTGTCTAATTGCTCTGGCCAGTGTTTCGAGAACTATATTGAATAGAAGTGGTAACAGAGGGCATTCCTGTCTTTTTCCAGATTTTAGAGGGAATGCCTTCAACTTTTCTCCATTCAGAATGATGCTAGCCTGAGGCTTAGCATAGATAGCTTTTACAATGTCAAGGTAAGTTCCTGTTATCCCTAGTTTTCCCAATGTTTTGAACATAAAGGGATGCTGTACTTTGTCAAATGCTTTTTCTGCATCTATCGAGATGATCATATGGTTCTTATTTTTAAGTCTATTGATGTGGTGAATAACATTTATTGATTTCCGTATATTGAACCATCCTTACATCCCAGGGATGAATCCCACTTGATCATGGTGCACAATTTTTTTGATGTGTTTTTGTATTCGATTTGCCAGAATTTTATTGAGGATTTTTGCATCTAGGTTCATTAGAGATATTGGTCTGTAGTTTTCTTTCTTTGAGGTGTCTTTGTCTGGTTTCGGAATCAGGGTGATGTTGGCCTCATAGAATGAATTTGGAAGAGCTCCCTCTTTTTCTATGTCCTGAAATAGCTTGAAAAGTATTGGTATTAATTCTTCTTTAAAGGTTTTGTAAAACTCTGCTGTATACCCATCCGGTCCTGGGCTTTTCATGGTTGGTAGTCTTTTGATTGCTTCTTCAATTTCATCCATTGATATTGGTCTGTTCATATTCTGTGTATCCTCCTGACTCAGCCTGGGCAAATCATATGACTTAAGAAATTTATCAATGTCTTCAATATCTTCTATTTTATTGGAATATAGGTTTTCAAAATAATTTCTAATTGTCTTCTGTATTTCTGTAGCATCTGTTGTTATATTGCCTTTTTCATCCCGTATGTTAGTAATTTGAGTTCTCTCTCTTCTTCTCTTCGTTAGCATGGCTAAAGGTCTGTCAATCTTATTTATTTTTCCATAGAACAAACTTTTAGTTTTGTTAATTTTTTCAATACATTGTTTTGTTTCAATTTTCTTGATTTCTGCTCTGATTTTAATTATTTCTTGCCTTCTGCTACATTTGCTGTTGTTTTGCTCTTCCTTTTCTAGGGCTTTGAGATGAAGTGTGAGCTCATTTATTTGTTGGTTTTTCCTTTTTTTGAGGAATGACCTCCAGGCGATGAATTTCCCTCTTAAAACTGCTTTCATTGTGTCCCATAGATTCCAATATGTTGTGTCTGTATTTTCATTTATCTCTAAGATTTTTTTGATTTCCTCCTTTATGTCTTCTGTAACTCATTGATCATTCAGTAACATATTGTTCATTTTCCATGTGATGTAGGATTTTTCCTTCCTTCTTTTATCATTGATTTCCAGTTTCATTCCATTATGATCAGATAAAATGCATGGTATTATCTCCACCCCTTTATATTTACTGAGGGTTGCCCTATGGCATAATATATGATCTATTTTTGAGAAGGATCCATGTGCTGCTGAGAAAAAAGTATATCCGCTTGATGATGGTTGATATATTCTATATATGTCAGTTAAGTCTAGGTTATTGATTGTGATATTGAGGTCAATAGTTTCTTTATTCAACTTTTGTTTGGAGGATCTGTCCAATGGTGAGAGAGGTGTGTTGAAGTCACCCATAATTATTGTGTTGTGGTCTATTTGATTCTTGAACTTGAGGAGAATTTGTTTTATGAACGCCGCAACACCATTATTTGGTGCATAAATATTGATAATTGTTATGTCTTGTTTGTGAATGGTTCCTTTTAACAGTATATAATGTCCTTCCTTATCCCTTTTGATTAACTTAGTCTTGAAGTCGATTTTATTTGATATGAGGATGGCCACCCCTACTTGCTTATGAGGACCGTGTGCATGGTATATTTTTTCCCATCCTTTCACCTTCAGCCTGTGTATGTCTTTTCCAATCATATGTGTCTCCTGGAGGCAGCATATTGTTGGATTTGTTTTTTTAATCCATGATACCAGCCTATGTCGCTTTATTGGAGAGTTTAAGCAATTAACATTTAGAGTTACTATTGATATATGGTTTGTATTTCCAGCCATGTTTGATTATTTATCCTTTTTAAAAAAAATTTAGTTTGTTTCTCCATGATTATCTTTCCCCCCACCCTCTGTCTTTACCGAGGCACTTCCCACTGATGGTTTTGGTTATTGTTTTTCATTTCTTTCTCTTGTAGTGTTTTGCTCAAAATGTTTTGCAATGCTGGTTTTCTGGCTGCAAATTCTTTTAACTTGTTTATCATGAAAGATTTTTATTTCGTTGTCATACCTGAAGCTTAATTTTGCTGGATACAGAATTCTTGGTTGGCATCCATTGTCTTTCAGTGTTTGAAATACATTGTTCCATGACCTTCTTGCTTTTAGTGTCTGTGATAAAAAATCCGTTGTTAACTTTATTGGTTTACCCCTTAATGTTATCTGCATCCTTTCTTTTGTAGCTTTTAATATTTTCTCTTTGTTCTGTATATTGGATATCTTCATAACAATGTGTCTTGGCGTTGGTCTACTCTGATTTTGTGTGCTTGGTGTCCTTTATGCATCTTCAATTTGTATATCTGTTTCCATTTTTATTTCTGGAAAGTTTTCTGTAATTATTTCATTCAGCAGGTTACTCATTCCCTTGGTTTGAATCTCTGTACCTTCTTCTATTCCAATGACTCGTAACTTTGGGTTTTTTTATGTTATCCCATAACTCTTGGAAGTTTTTCTCTTGATTTTTTACCAGCCTTTCTGAGTTGGCTAGACTCTTTTCAAGATGATATATTTTGTCTTCATTATCTGACGTTCTGGCTTCTACTTGCTCCACTCTGTTAGTGATATTCTCAATTAAGTTTTTAATTTGGTTTATCATTTCCTTCATTTTTAGAATTATTGTTTGATTATTTTTTATAATTTCTATCTCCTGATAAAGATGCTTAACTTCTTCTTTTATCTGTTTATGTAATTCATTCTCAATGTGTTCTTTCACTGGTTAAATTTGCTGTCTCATATCCTCTTTAAGGTTCCATTCCATCTGTCTAAGATGTTCCTTGAGTTCTTTATATGACCATTTTTCTGATGACTCTAGGTTCTCCTGAATATTTAGGCTGTCCTGTATTGTTTGTACTCCTTTTCTTCCTTGGTTTTTCAAGCTGCTCATGTTACTTCTTGTTCTGTTTGCTGAGTTAATGTTTACTCCTGTAGATTTATTTGATGCTTCGGAGGAAAGGCATTAGAAGGGAAGGGAAGAAGTCACTGTAGACGCATGTTTCAATGAAGTTATCTCCTCCACCGCAGTCTGGTGACGTCAGTTCTCTGCCATGGTGGTATCTCTTGCAAATGGTGACAGTTCGTTTCCCTCCATAGGATCAAAAGGGCTGACCAGTTGTTTCAGCCCGATGGATTAGTGCTGAGTCACAGCTGTTTGTCTGCGGGAAGCAGGCAAATGGGAGCTTGAATTCAGCAGATCCGGGCTCAGTGTGTGTTCTGAGAGGTCCAGACTGTTCGCCCCAGATCCACGTCAGCTCAGCATTGCCTAGTGATCCATTTTCTGGCTTTCAGGATCCTTAGTGTTCTCCATATACATATTTTTTTCAGCTCCAGTGTAGCACAGAATCCTCTCCAGCTGCCTTCTCTGCCACTGCTACCACTGGCGTGGTGACATCTGGTGAGACTTTGGTCCTCCTCTCACTACTCCCCTTACTGCATTTTAAATGAGAAGCTGTAGTGTCTGTCTAGTGTCTCCTGAAGAAATCTTTCACTCAAAAGTGACAAACTATGATCGTCAACATTTCGTGCTGCTTGATAAGCTCCAAAGCAAAGAAAGGAGGTTGCTGATATTTAGTATTGAGATGTCCACCTACACAGGCCACTGTTCAGCAGCCCATATACTTAAACCCAGAATAATGGGGTGAAATGGAAGTGGTTATCTGTAACCAGTAAACTTACCAATAACACTGATTGAGGTGCTTATTGACTTCCCACAGAATCAGCACTAAAAATAAGTCAGACTGAATGTGTACTTTTCTTTTCCAATTACCAATGTGGGGAGGCAACTTGTGTTCTATAAGTATAGGTCATGATTAACCTATAGTTATAGTTACAGTAAGAGAACTGTTTCTTGTTTTTACATAGAACATGCATTCAGAGGAAGTCAGAGTAGGGGTGTTTATGACCCTTTTCCAACTGCCAGGGTGCAGAGGGCATTCAACCCCTCCAACTTCAGGTGGGGTACAGGTGGCCCTACTCCTGGATGACATACTATCTCCATCTCCTCTTCCGTAATGTAAAAATGCAGGCTGGCCTCACCAAATGCATCTGGGCACAGAAGGGAAGCTCTGCAGGGACAGCCGTGCATAGGGCAGCCCTAAAGGTTTTCATCTTCAGCTGACAGGAAAACTCAGTGTAGATAATTGTCCATGGAAAGCTGTGATAGACCTGATCCCCAACTTCTCCATGGAGATCTGGATTCTCTTCACAATCAGCCTGGTTTTTCTCTGTCTGTGAGTATCTGTCCAGGCCCTTCTCCTCTGTAACCCTGGAATTGAGGTGGTTTTCAGGGCCTTATTTTTTTAAAGTGTTTGGAAGGTCAAAACATATAATGCTAGAAATGCATAAGTTTCTATTAATCTTAACTAGATGCTTAATATGTGCTTGAGTTACTACCCCTTCCCCCAACTTCCTATTCCTGTGTCTATGGGGGTTATTGACAAAATTATTTCCTGGGATGATCTGATTAACTGAATTTTAGACCCAGACCAATGATCCAGAATACAATGGAGGCAAATTATACAAAATAAAAAATTTTTAAAACTGACTGCCATGTGCAGTAGGAACCTCGCCCCTTTCTCTATCACTTTGGGAATTCTGGAGGCATCTGGGTTATTTGGAGATCTGTTTTATTATCTTTACCTTCTCCATTATGTCTGCTGGAGGATATGTGTGGCTGTCTTGTGGATATCAGGAATTCCTGTTCTCCTCCCTCCTATTCTCCAGCATCATTTACAAAAAGCTCCACAGTGCACCCCCTACCTAGTGGGAGGGTCACACTCCACCTTCCCTCTTTTCTGTGATCTTCCCCTGGAACCTCCATCCCCTCCTATAACTCAATTTCCACATCATGCAATGTGCAGAACCATTTACCTCTAAGTGTTGAACTTTTAGAGCAGAGACAGCTGTTGGAAATACAGAGGAGGAATCCCAGAGCCCACCTGGCCTTGCTGAGGAATGCCTGTGGATCCTTTAAACACAAGTTTTTCCTGAAATAAATTGTATGATATTTTACAAGAGTTACTGGATTTTTACAGAATATTTGACACACTGTCTGCTTTAAAGGCTCATCTCTGGAGAAGAAGATGTTAATTCAACCATCTGGAAGACATCACATTTTCTCTTTTGATATTGCACAGTGCATCTCTTGCTATGAACAGGAAGAAACTTGGACTTCAAAGGGCACCTCTATTGTAACTGAAAGGTCTCTTGGGGAACATTCCTTTCATACACATAGAACTGTTCATACCTTCCCCATTTGTCACTATGGGACCAACCTTCTGGGATTAACAGCTATAGGCTTCAGTGGTTGCTGGCGGCCTCTTTCCTCTTTCTCTCTTCTTTCTTAAGTTTGCCCCATGTCAGCCACATTGGAGTAAAGAGGTTTGCAGGATCCAGAACCCACAGCTGTGGGTATCAGGACATGACATATCAATGATGAGTTGCAGGCAGGCCTGCCCTAGGGAGCATAAGCCCTAATGGGTTTCATACAGAGGTAGTTGATGGACAGAGGCAGCAAATGAATGGATTTGTAACTGACCCTCTTGATAAGTGTGAGCATGGCTGGCACTGTGCTGACCATGCAAGCATCACTGGTTGTAGATTTCATGAGGAGAGGAATGGCCTCAACATTTGTTCCTTGGTAACCCATTTTTGTGCCCAGTGCCACTCAGGTGAAATGTGGAAAATCAGCCTTCCTACATGTCAAATCATATGGAGTGTCTGACGACAGCAATTTGGGTATCTCTGAAGGTGTTCAGATTTCTCTGATGTCATGGGAAGCCTTGGACCCAGTTGTCATTCTATATAAATAAGAGCACTGTGAGCAATCCCAGATCTTTCTGGGAAGACAAATCTAACTGCCAGGTCCTAAAATAGGAGCAAGATTCAGAGAAAAGGAAAATTATAAAACCCTCAGAACAAATTGTAAGAACGATATTACCACAGGTGCGTCATGACTTTGTGATGTTGAGAATATGCACTTAAGCAAAATCTTATCATTCAAGGAAAAGAAAAAAAATCTTCCTATTTCTACAGCATTTATTATTCCATGAATGAGAATCATAATTTCATGGAATAATCAATTTCACCAATCAACATAGGCAAATCAAATGCCCTGGCAGAATTTCAGTCTGAAGCTCTCAGGAACACTGTAGTTTGGGGATGCTTATCAACTATTCATTTTAGGATGGGAGCATAAAGAATTCAGGTTCTTTTAGTTAATCATGAGTTTTAGGAGGTCCCTCACTGGAGGTGGAGGGGGAGAAGGTGAGTGAATGCAATTATTGCTTTGGGGATTTTGCTGTCAATTTATCACCTACGTGTCACCTCCCTGGCTTGACTGCTCTGATTTCTGAGTCTGTGACAGGCAAGCCCCACATACTTTCACAATTCCTGTGACCTGGATTTCTCTTTTACAGTATAGCTATGGGACATCCTCATGTGGACTTTTAAAGGAGCTGGAGATTCTGGGACCAAAACCTCTGTTGTTTGGGGGAGCTATTCTGGCTTGCTGCAATGTAAGTCTTGCTTGAGTTCCCGTTTTTCTTCTCCTGGTTGCAAAGATCCACTTAGTTCCATTTAGATGCTGCTCCTTGGGAAGAAGTGTTGAGGTTTCAGAAACTGTGTGTGGGCTCCACAGAGTATAGCCAGGATTTCCCTGGGGCTCTAACCTCATTTCTTTGGAGCCTCGTGTTTGCCTCAGGTGCACAGCCCAAATCTCTGGCACATTAAGAGGATTTTGTTTGTTCCAGTGAAGGACTCCATGCATTTTCTCTCTGAAAAAGCAATAATTTCCTCTCCATTTATCCCAAATGAACTTTTCAGTAGATGTATCCCAAAATCTACATTTCTGTGACCTACTTTTGCATTTTAACAATGGAAAGATTTATTCTTAACTTTCAGAAGTGAAAACTCAGAGCAAGTGTTGAACTTGCCTTGTCCTTGTGTAGAGGTGGCAGTTCTCTATCTCTCCATGCTGAGTGGGAACTCAGGAGGCAAGTTTTCTGATATTTGCTCACTTACTCACTTTCTACTCCACATTATGCCTGGGATATACATAACACTGTTGGTCTAAGCAGACCACTGGTGTCTTCAGATTCCTAACTCTATGAGAACTTGAGGAGAGAGCTCATGAGGTAAGAGGAAAGCATGCCCCTGGAGGAATTGAGCATATTGTCGGGTCTTGCTTTTTAATTCAATCTGCCAGTCTATGTCTTTTGATTGATAAGTTTAGGCCATTAACATTCAAGGTTATTAGTGAGATATGATTTGTATTCCTTGTCATTTTGCTTCTGGTTTTTAATTTGATTTAGTTTCTCCTTTGGTTGAATATTACTTTAGTGTAGTTTCTCCCTTTGCTGGTTTCCACTTTTTTAAACTTCATCCTCATGAAATATTTTGTTGAGAATGCTCTGTAGCTCAGGCTTTCTAGTTGTGAATCCTTTCATTGTTTGTGATCATGGAAGGTTTTAATTTCATCTTTAAACCTGAAACTTAATTCTGCTGGATGTAAAATTCTTGGTTGGCATCCATTTTCTTTTACATCTTAAAATATTTTATTCCAGGAACTCCTACCTTTGAGGGTCTGGGTTGAGAAAGCAGTTGAGATCAAAATTGGTTTCCCCCATATGTAATTTGATTTTTTTCTCATAGCCTTTAAGATTTTACCTTTATTCTCTATGTTAGTCATTCTCATTCTAATGTATCTTGGTGTGGGTCTGCTGTAATTTTGTACATCAGGGGTCCTGTAAGCCTCTCATATTTGATCTTCCATTCCATTCTTTAGGTTTGGTAAACTTTCTGATATTATATCATTAAATTATTGCTGCATTCCTTTGGTTTGTATCTCTGCTTCTTCATCTATTCTTATAATTCTTAAATTTTGTCTTTTCACGTTATCTCATAAATCTTGGATGTTCTATTTATGGTTTCTGACTATCTTCTCTGCAGAGTCAACTCTATCTTCAAGATTATATATTTTGTCTTCATCACCTGAGGTTCTGTTTTCCAAGTGGTCTATTCTGTTGGTGATGCTTTCTAATGAATTTATAATTTGGTTTATTGATTCCTTCATTTTGAGGATTGTGGGTTTTTTTCCCAGAATCTCTATGTGTTTCTTGAAGTAATCTTTTGCTACCTGTATTTTGTCTCTTATCTCATTATTGGAGTGATGTATTTTATCCTGTATTTGCTGTCTTACATTATTCTGTGCCTTGAAAATCACTTTAATTGTGTATTTTTTGATGTCCTTCTCTGACATTTCTTCTACTGAGCTGTCAATGTATTCTATTATTGTACCATCTTGGTTTGTTTGGGGTCATTTTCTTCCCTTGTTTTTTTAATGTTGTTTATGGGTCTTCCTCTATAGCAATATAGATCTGAGGTATTACAGTTTCTATTCTATAATCTTGTAATGTCCCTGCAGGTTACCAATACCTCAACGTTAAGGGGTATAATAATATTTACAGCATCAAAAGCAAACAATATGCAGCCTTAAACTATATAATTCCTACTTAGACAATTATCGTCTTGTCACAATAAACAGAAAAAAATTATTCAATTCGTGTCCACATTAAAAATAGTAGGTTTGCATAAGGGTATACAGTTTTGAATGATGAACAAAACGGAGACTATAGGATGTGGGATTTGTGAGGTAGAAGGTGAGAATATAGAGATATTAGGTCCTAGGGAGAGTGAAAGAGGTATGAAGCGAAGTAGGCTAGCAAGGATACCTCTGGTGTAACCAGGACAGAACCTTGGTGATGGTCTTCCAGGTCCTGGATGTTGTCTCTAGATGGAATTGAGCCAGAAGAGCCATGCATTGGTAAATGTGGTTTGGTCTTTTCCTCCACATGTGCATGGTTGGTCTCCTCTTCTGCACACGCAGCTGTGGTCAATCTCCTTTTCCTCCTCCATGTGTCTGGCTGAGGTCAGTCTCCTCCTCCTACCCACATTGGGATGGGGTCAGTTTCCTCCTCCTCTGTGTGTCTGGCTGTGGTCAGTCTGCTCTTCCTCTGCTCTGGGGCTGAGATCTCTCTGGTCCAACTCCTTCATGTGCGGGGCCAGGTTGGTCTGTTGTACTTCTTCCACATGTTGTCCCAGGAGATCTCTCCTATATCTCTTTACTTTTACCAAGGCAGTTTCTGATTGTTAACACTGTTTTCTAAATGTATAAGAAATTTAAGGATATCCTTTGATTTTTGTAAACCCATGCAGACATATGATTTTTGTACTGTACTCTGGATACTAAACTGTACTGTAGAAGTTAAAAATAGTAAAATGTAAAGCTTAAGAGAGCACTTTGCCATGTTGATGTTCTCCAAACTAAAATTATCTGTAACAAAAGTCTCAGATATGTATAGGAATAACAAATTGGGTTGATATTTATTAATGTCATTTAATGTTTTACAACCAGATAAAGTAATCTGTTGTCAATAAGTTATATATAAAATTTTGTGTTACTCTTCACATTACAATTGAAATTTCAATGCACTTTTAAAAATAATGAGAGCCTTATCTGTTTAAGGTAAACTTGTAAAACATGAAAACATTTTGCCGCCTACCCACACAAAAGGAAAGTTAACAGCCCCCTTAGCCTTTCTCTGATCCAGCTTTTAAGTGTAATATTATATTGTGTTAACTAATATTCATATATACTCGGGAAATAATATATGCCAACTTTATAAAATGACATTTAAAAAGGCAAATCAATCTCAAACCTAAAGCACATTACCTAAAATTTGTCAAGTCCCACCTTACCTGAGACAAAACTCTGCCTTCCACCTACTACATGTTAAAATGGCTCCAAAATGAGCTGGACTTCAGCTCAAATAAAGTTATGTTTAGAAGAGTGATACATTTTTTAAAGATTTCTTTGATCTCAAAGAGGAATATAATGTATAAGATAGCCAAACTTCAAGACAGCTATTACACAAACTAAGCAAATTTTCTAGTCTTGTTAATTTCATTATTAAGTAAAACAAAGACTATGACTTTGTCTATGTCAAATGGTTTTACAAAGTATTAACATCTAGTTGGATGGGAACTTATTCACTCATCCTGACTACCCCAATGACCATGAAGGTAAATGAACTCACAGGGTGGATTTATCTCACCTGAGTCAAGACAAAAAAAAATATCTCCTGCAAAAGATTGGACAGACTAAGAGACCTCAACCATCCTCTAAAGATAAAACTAAAAAAAAAAAAAAAGAAATGAAAAGTTAATTATGTTTTTTTCTCTTACTCAGACTGTGTTCTAAGTCCAGAATTAATAAAACAACATATTTTGTGAATCAATTATATATATATATTCATTTATATATAAAATATTATATATATTCATTGTTTTATATATATATGATTCACAATATATATATTCATTTATATATAAAATATTATATATATTCATTGTTTTATATATATATGATTCACAATATATATTCATTTATATATAAAATATTATATATATTCATTGTTTTATATATATATGTGATTTACAATATATATATATTCATTTATATATAAAATATTATATATATTCATTGTTTTATATATATATATATATATACATATATATATATATATATACTGATATATAACTTATTGACAACAGATTACTTTATCTGGTTGTAAAACATTAAATGACATTATATATATATATATATATATATATATATATATATATATATATATATATATATATATGTCATTACAACTCCCTACCTCATTCAAAAGGGGGAAAAGTTATGGGCCAGCATATAGGTGCCTTAACCAGACAAACCATTTTACTCTGAGACTCCATTTCATATAAGAAATTCTTTTGCCAGGAGAAAACCCTGCCACTGCCATCTTGATCCTGCTTAGCACACCCTGCTTAGAAATGCAAATGTTTCTCTTCTTCTTATACAATGTAAAATTATTCTCTTTTTGGTTCCCATTTTTCTTGGCAATGTACCCTAACCACATAGAATGATTGTCTAGATATTAGTAACTATTCTTTCAGTTGTACTCATTTAGGTTTGTTTTGATTCATTTCCCCCTCTGCTTATGATTTTAGAGATTATGATTTATGTGTATGGTTTTGAATCATAGTAACAGCCATTTATGTTTAATGTAGGACATGATTTACTTGTGGTTTTTAACTATAAATTATGTGTTCCAACCCCTGGAGTGGGTCAAGTAGTGCAGACAGTGGTGAATAAAAGTTCCAATTCTTATATTGAGTTTGACTCAGTGATTGATTGTAATCTCATTATAAAAATAAAGCACTAATTTTCAAAAAGTAGAAATAAGACTAGTAGAATAGAGAAAGGGTAACAGAGGGAATGAGAATAGGAGGGACAGAGAAATTACTATGGTCTGGATTGGAGCAAATTATATTCCATGTTGTATGATTATGGTATCTATTTTTTAAGCCTCCCATGCACATCAATTTTAATGGGAATCCTGTGTTTACAGCCACTGGGTGATTCTTTATAGGAATTATGAGAGGGAAGAAGAGGAGCTCTTCACCACCCATCTGGTGAGTCAGTGGAAGGGGTTAGTTGGGGTACATGATGCCCTGTGTGACTCCTGAAAGTTGGTTAGGAATTCACTAATGAAAAACAGGTTGGGTCACTCCAGGAGAAGACTACCCTGTATAGAGAAAAGAAAACAAGAACATGTCACATTTAGGGAGCTTGGGATGTGATAAATGATAACAATCCCTTAAAACATCTTATGGAGGTATAGAGTGAGACAAGACTGAAGAGGCCAGCATGTCTTAGTAAAGAAGAATCAGGTGTTGCTGAAGGCAATTCGGTTTTATCCTGTGGGAGTTAGTAGCATTTGGAGGGATTTTAGTACAAGAGAAATGTCAGCTGGGCATTGTGGTACACTCCTGTAATCCAAGTGACTTGGGAGGCTGAGGCAGGAGGATCACAAGTCTAAAGGCAGCCTTAGCAACTTAGTGAGGTCATAACCTACTTAGCAAGACCCGGATTCAAAGAAAAAAGTACCAAAATCAATAAATAAATATTAAAAGGCCCATTTTACAAGGCTCTGCCTGGTGCTGATCAGGGCATTCCCTGGGTAAGAGTAGCCTGCAGTCCCATCAAGCAAGTTATAAATTCACTGTCCCGTGTGGAGGGGAGAGTGTGCAGGTTTTGCAGTGCTTTTCAACATGACCCAATGATGCTCATCTTCTCCTTACTCATTTTCTCTTTCATGAATTCTGATTTCTCTTTGATTTATTGGCTTTGTCCTCATTTGCTTCCTGCTTTCCTGACTATCAAAATGATTCAGATTATGAAATGACTGAACTATTTCTACCTCTGACTGTCTGCTGACTCCAGAAATTCAGTGAATTCACATTTAGTAATAAACTAAAGGCTCTCTGTGGATTTGTGTTCACAAGCAGTTCTGAACCATTTCATAACTATGTTGGGAGAATTCTAGGAGGTGTGGAAAGAAATATTTAACCCATGTGAGGCTGACACATCAACCAGGTTTTTGAGAGAATCCCTTGCACCTTCAGCACAATTTGGAATCACAAGTTCTGGCTCCAGGGCCCCACTTCAGGATTAAATTGCCTCAGCAATTTTCTTAATCAGTGTTGGTTTCATGGCTATAACAGGGGAATTAAAACAACCCAACTCTAGTTGTCTCACAGAGTAGAAATAGGATCTATCATTAAGAGAGATGTAAATGAGCTGTCTAAACTATGAGGTACTCTGTTCCCTTATTGGTTATTTTCAAAAGAAAAAAGGCTCAGGGATGGAGCAGGATGTGAGCAGCCATGATGAAATCTTCATACTCTTAACCTCAAAATCTTCAGAAGGTTTCCTCTTCCAGAGTGAGGAGGGGAGATAGGATGTCCCCCATGGAGTTAAAATGGTATCTTCAACTTGTGTCTTTGTAGGAGACAGAGCTCTGGGCACAACACTTTCAGAAGATCTGGGCCACATTCCAGTCCCTTATCTCAACATATGTTGCAGTAGGTGAGGCTGATCCCATGTTGCAAGATTAAGACCCTAGGCTCTAGAGTTAGATGATTTAAATTAGAACAGTGGCTCTGGTAGTAATATCTAGGTAACCATGGGTGGGTGAGTTAAACTTTGTGGGACTTAGTTTACTCATTCATAAAATAATGACTATAACCACACAAATCTCATTAAGGTGTTGGATGGATTGTGCCGGATAATTAAGAAGAAGTTCTTAAAACAAAACAACAACAACAAAAAAAACATACACTAGGAAAGACAATGGAATTAATTGAATGTCACCTTCCTATGTTCATATATGAATACAAGACCAATGAAACTCCACATCATGTACAACCACAAGAATGTTATTCTTATTAAAATAAGTTATACTCCATGTATGTGTAATGTCAAAACACACTCTACTGTCATGTATATCTAAAAAGACCAAATAAAAAATATAGATAAGTAAATTAATTCTAGCTATTTTTTCCTGAGTTATTGATTTCTGTGTGTGGTGCCTTTTTTTTTGCACTCCCAATTGACAGACCTCTGTAGATTTTACAGCTCAGGACATCTGTGGCAGGTGTGTCATCTTTCAGTTCCAGTTAATTCCACCTTTTATGCATCCTGATCATAGGATCTCTTGGTTTCTGCATGAATTGGAGAAATTTGGGGACTATAATATACAAAATAATTAGAATAATGAGGAAGGAATGTGTTTCATGCCAAACCTGAGATAGGCAGGCAGTGCTGAGTGGGTCTTGTGATTGAGATAACAAGGCTTTTGGACCTCTTAGGTCAACTTCTCCCACATGAGGAAAGAGGTCCAGGCACACCCAATGCCTCACACTTTCCATGCCTCCAGTCCCATTGATCCTGTTGTTTTTAAATTTTTCAAAGAATGACTGATTTGAAGAAAAGAAAGGATGAATGTATCAAATCCTGCTGCAAAGATTCAGTAAAGGATTCTTTTACTTCACAGAATTTCTCCCAATCTGTAATTCAAAATCTGTATGAGTGGAATTTTTGTTGTTGCTGTTTAGTGTCTCTTTCCCCCAGGAAAGGTTAAACTTCATGAAGGCCAAGGTTCTGCCTGGCTTATGTGTAATGCATGGCTCAGATCCTAAACACAGCAGGCATGCCAGACCAGTCACCCTTCAGTGATACTGGGGTGAGGTATATACTTCCTCCAGTGCCAAGAGGGAATGTCCCTAGATCTGAACCTCTCCTCACCAACACAAACAAAAATGCCAGAAGATTTGGCCATTCCCTCTCCCAGCCACAAAGCTTAGATATCTGCCCCTCAAAACTGGCAAGATGAAGATAGTCCCTACTTTTAAAAAAGGACATTTGAGAACTGAGGTACACAGATAATATTTCTCTTTTCTTTTATTCATTTCTTTCTTTTTACTTTTTGCATATTTAAGATTATGACCTTTGTGTTTTGAATGTAAAGCATAAACCAGTTTATTCCACCTTTTATGCATCCTGATCATAGGATTTCTTGGTTCCTGCATGAACTGGAGAAATGTGGGGACTATTCCACCATGAGAAATTTACTTGCCCCTGGACGTCAGAACAGGCTTCTCAAAGAGATGTCACATGTGCTGACGAAGAACAAGGGGACGGACCATCCCGTGGCAAGAAAGAAGCTCCACCATTCAGGATTGATAGGATGCTGTTTCTAATTCCACTGCGATTACTTTATTTGGCATCCTGCAATTTCCTGTTTATGTGTGCCTCTCTCAAATCATCAAAATATCTGGGGCTGAGTTTCTATGTAACCAAGTACTTAGAGCAGAGATTTATAGATGAACAGTGAACCAAACTTGGTGCCCTTCAACAGGTGAATGGATAAAGAAAATGTGTTCTATATACACAACAGAATATTACTCAGCCTAAAGGAATGAAATTATGAATTTTTTTAGTATATGAAGGGAGCTGGAAAATATTGTGCTAAGCCAGTCCCAGAAAAACCAAAGGCCGAATGTTTTCTCTGATATGCAGATGCTAATTCACAATAACGGTTGGGGGTTAGGGAAGAATTGAATTACTTTGGATTACACAGAAGGAAGTGAAGGGAGGAGAGGGGATAGGAGATAAGAAGGATAGTAGAATGAATCTATTGGTTGTACACTATGTAGAGATACAAGGGTTGTGTAATCATTTGCATAGAGTAATAATGTGTGATTCATTCTATTATTCTTCCCTTTCTATGTTTTATTTTGAGAAAAGGTCGATCTAAGTTTCTTAGGACCTCACTGAGTTTCTGAGGCTGTTTTTGAACTTGCAATCCTCCTGCCTTAGCCTCCAGAGTCTTGGGTATTACAGGCAAAATATAAATTGTCCTACTGTTTGAGATAAATAAGGAAAGACTCTACCAAATAAGCGCTATAGGAGATGTGTTTTGGAGGCTGAGCAGGAATGTTTTATGAGGCACAAAATCATACTAGGCAGATGAAACTGTGTGGGCAAAGATTTAAGAATGTTTTGATGAAAGTCTGTTTTTAACAACAGCTATGTTGCAGAGACACATAAGGAGATTTAATGCTAGTGGCTTCACTTTGCTTTCTCATGATATCAAATAACCTATGACATTACACAATGATTTATTGATTTCCCACAATATATGAACTAAAAGTATTACAGGAGTTCCAGGCCAGGTACAAAAGCCAGGTTTGGCCACTCACCCCAGAAACAAACCCAAATGCTAATTGTGAAAAGCAAGAAAAGAATTTTAATACCAGCCACAGTGGGATACATGTTTTAGGCATACATTCAGCATGCTGACATGACCGGAAGGTTTAAATAGAAGAAGAATTGGGGAAGTGGGGAAGAGGTATACATTTTTAAGTAGTCTTGGCCAAACTGTAATCTGATGGATCATTATCTCAGTTCTAGCACTCTGAGAAGTCCTTATCACTTGAAGTGGGTAAATTTAACTTACTGCACAGTATGTTCATCTACCAGACCTGGAATGCTAGAAGTGGCAGTGTAGGTCCCATAAAATGATTGCTCCTGTTGAGGGAACAATCTCCTCATGGTGATCTGTCTATAATGCTGTGTCATTTCTGGAAGGGATTGAACAATGACTGAAAACTTCTAGGCACCACACCAGGTCTCTGAAACAAGGTACTGTAAAAGCTAATGATTAAATGTTCCCTCCATCTTGCCTCAGTTTTCAAGGGGGTATCAAATATATTAGGTAAATTTGGGTTAATAAATGTGGTATTTCCAGTTTTTAGATGAGCACTCCTTAAATGATTAACATGTCTATGTGCAGAGCTGAGAAGTCAAAATATTAAGTTATTAAATGATACAAAGTAAAAGCAGAACACTAAGCTTTATCCTGCTTTTAGTTACCCATTGAACAGTGGACCTCAGAGTCACTGCATTTACCAAAGGTAGATTTTTGAAGTTCCTATTATAAAAGGACAATGTAAGACAGTGCATGATTCTTTGCCAACTGCAAAGAGGACACCTCACCCTACAATTTCAGGAAATGGAGAGGGCCTTTCTTCTGGCTGTAGCTCTTGTCACACCTCATTTCCCAGCACATAAACTGGCCTTGCACCACTTGGCACAGAAGGGATGCTCTGCAGGCACAGTTCTCCAAACAGCATCCCCCAGAGCTGAAAGTAAAATTCAGAAGACAGAAGTGTTGAATGAAAGTGGTGATGGATCTGATCCCAAATTGTTCCATAGAGACCTGAGTCCTCCTATCTATTAGCCTGGTGCTCCTCTATCTATAAGGAGCACCATTAGGAGCACCAACCTGATTAGGCCCCCAACTCCAGAGGAGAGGAGGCTAGCAGCACTTAAGAGTGAAATTCAGACAGAAGTCCACACAGGTTATATCAGACTTCTGTCTGAATTTCACTCTTAATTGCTGTCTAGCCTCCTCTCCTCTGGAACCCTGGAGTTGGAGGCCTAATAAGGTTCCTATTTCCCTTATGTTTGGAAGATCAAAGAAATGATGCAATTGAAATTGCTATGAACACTTAAGAAGTTCCTCTTCATCTTAGGCAGACTTCTTGAGCTCATCCCCACCTCTAAATCCATATTTCTGTGGGTAGAGGGATTGGTGGTGAGGTTTGTTCCTGGGGATGATCTGATTAGCTCTGAGTTTGCACCTAGTGTAATGAACCAGAAATAAACATATACAGCTAATGAATAAGTTATTACCATGTACAGTATAAACTTCACCCTTTCGAGCTTTGGGAATTTCGGGGACAACAAGTTTGCTTGGGTTTTGCCTTTATCCTCTGGGTTTTCTGTCTTCTGCAAAACAAATGTAAAAGGAATATCTCTCATGCATGTGGGGATTCCTGACTCCTCCTGCCCCCAGCACTATTTATACAATGAACCAATTACACCTGAGACTCCCCCAGGAGGCTAACTGCACAATTTCCTGTTTTCTGTGAACCACTCCTGGCACTCCCCTCCCTCCCAAAACTCAATTCTTCCACCCTGCAATACACAATACTGTTTCTTTCTATATCATGAGTATTTAGAGCAGAGTATACCTGACAGAAATTTTAAGAAGTCTTATTCTTTTGCTTTGTATTGATTATCATAAGTAAAGAGATGTATTTCCCCCAATATGAAATCTGCAAGCAACCTGAATAACACCCCAAAGCCAACTTGATTTTACAGTTTTTTCTCTATACTCCAGCATAAAAACATAAATAAATATCATATAGTAGAAAATTGTGCTTAATAATGAGATCATCATATCTTGAAGTTGAGGAAGAGAGATTACTTTGATGTGTGTGTAGGAGAGATTCCATGCAGGTTATATTCATTCTTAAAAGTAGGGAATCACAATAGCATTAAAAAGGAAAATGTAGATCTAGTTTCAATTCTCTGAAAGTAAAGGTATTAATTCGGGGTGTTATAGTGACATAATCCTCTTTCTAATGACATTTTCTAGTAAATTGATGTAGCTTAATTTTCTTGTATTTAGTTACATGATTTGTACAAAAGTGTATTAAACCTACATTACCTTCAACATTCTCCTCTAAATAAGTAGCATCAAGTGCTTATTGCAGCTGTATGGAACTCATCATGGATTCTTATTTTATGTTGCATATTTTCTGCTGTGTCAACAGGACTGTACCTGAACTTTGGAAGGTACTTCCATGTAGCTGAATGGAATTGCAGGGCTATTGAGCCATTTATACTTGCCACAATTTCCTTCTCTGCCACTATGGGGCCACCTATACAGAATTAGATGTTTCATGATTAAAACATCTGGCAGAAATCTCTTCTTCACCTTTTCTTCTTCCCCTAGTCTCTCATCTTTGAGTAATGCTGGGGTAGAGCAGGAGTTTTAGGATACAGAATACTCAGGAATGGGGGCTTGTCAACATGACACATCTGAGTTCCTTACTATTCAGCCCAAGGGTGCACCAGCCTTTGTGGATTTTCTTACAAAAAGAGTTTATGTATCGAGACAATAAACAAATTTCTTTGTGATTGACCACTTTGGTGAACATGAGCATGTCTGGCTCTGTGCTGCCATTTGACCATCACCAGTTGGAGGAACACACTCAACAAGAAGAGGAATAGTCTGGAGATGATTTTTCAGTCATTCATTCCTCAAAGTAGCACTTAAAGGATGTAAGGGAAATCAGCCTTCTTTATGGCTCAAGTCAACCTGATTGTCTGACAACAGACTTGGGTGTCACTCAATAGATCTCATATTTGTGTTAGGCCAATGGAAGTCTCATTTTTTTAAAATGACACATTTTTCATTCAATAGAAATAAGACTACTATGACTGCTTCCAAGTGCCCATGTGAAGTCAGATTTAAAGTAGTGCTGGATGCTGAACCAGGGACACGGCAGAGAGAAGAAAAAGCATAAAAGTTTTGTGAAAAAATTGCAAGGAAAAAAATGTCACCATATTCTCTCAGTGGATTCCCTAAAATTGAATGGACTTGGTTACCCAAAATCTCACCATCAAAATAATGTCAAAACATAAGACCCCCACCTTTTTTTACCTAGTCTAGAAATCTCTACATTAAGGAAGGGTCAACATACCAAAAAGACATAGCAAATAAAATGCCCTGGCAGAACACCAGCCTGGACCTCTCAGGAGCACTCACTTATGGGAATGTTTAGCAAGTACGAACCCAAGAATTTGGGCCATGAAGACTAAATATTTTTAGCTAATTGTTGTGCTTTTGGGGTCGGGAGGGGGTGTTCTCTAACTGGAATTGGAAAGAAGAGAATGTGCTGATGGGGTTTTCATTGTTATGTGTCATCTACATGTTACCTCCCTCTCTGCCTGGTCCAGTTTCTGAGTCAGAGACTGGCCAGTCCCTTATCTATAGAATGACAGTCATGGTTATCTGGGTTTCTCTTTTGCTTTATAGATACAGAACATCTTCACATGGGTTATTTAAGAAGATGAGAATTTCTGGGCCAGCACCTCTGCCTCCCTTTGGAACTTTCTGCACTACTACAAGGTGATTGTTGTATCTAGGGTATCTAGGGTATTGATTTCCATCTCTTTCCACCATCTTTCCTGCCCTCCCACACCCTTCCCACCCTGCCTATCCTTTGCCCAATCAAAGTTCTTCAATTTTTCCCATGTCTCCCCCCTCCCTGTCTTGGATCAGCATCCACTTATCAGAGAGAACATTCAACCTTTGGATTTGGGACATTGGCTTACTTTACTTAGCATGATATTCTCTAACTGCATCCAATTGCCTGCAAATGCCATGATTTTATTCTTTTAAGGCTAAGTAATATTTCATTTGTATATATACCACAGTTTCTGTATCCATTCATCTATTTAAAGGCATCTAGGTTGCTTCCAAAATTTAGCTATTGTGAATTGAGCTACTATGAACACTGATGTGGCTTGAACACTGATGTGGCTGCATTACTATAGTATGCAGATTTTAAGTCCTTTGGGTAGAGGTTGAGGAGTAAGATATGTGAGTCCAGTGGTGGTTCCATTCCAAGTTTTCTAAGGAATCTCCATACTGCTTTCTTGATTGGTTGCACCAATTTGCAGTCCCACCAGCAATGTATGACTGTGCATTTTCCCCTATATCCTTGCCAACATTTATTGTTGTCTGTATTCTTGATGACTGCCATATTGACTATCATGTGATGAAATCTTGAGTAGTTTTGATTTGCATTTCTCTGATTATGAAAGATGAACATTTTTTTTCATATATTTGTTGATCTACTATATATTTCAGAAGATCAGAAGAAAAGATTCTCTGTGCTCAGATTTCCTCTCCCAAAAATCTGAGACTTTTTAAAATTAGATTCTAATTCTATAATTCTAGACCTAATGTCCACCTGAGAATTCTATACTGCTGTTCTCTCTGTAAAAGCAATCATTTCCTTTTCATACTTCCCCAGTCAACTACTTACTAGACAGGAGCTAAGATCCACATTATTGGAGACTCCCTTTGCAGCATGAAAATATCACCTCTGAAACTTAGCAATAGGAAGATTTATTTTTAAATGTGAAAGCAAAAACTTAGAGCAAGTATTTAATTTGCTGACTCCTGTGTGTATTGGTGCCATTTACCCTTCTTTTCTACACTGAGCTAGGAAACTTGAAGGTGACTCCATTTTGTCATTCATCACTCATTTTTCTCACTCGACAACATGTTTGAGGACAACTGTTATGTTTTAAATATGAGGTGTCCCCAAAATCTCATGTATGAGACAATGCAAGAAAACTCAGAAATGAAGTTATTGGCTTATGAGAGCCTTAATGTGATCAGTGCATTAACTGTTATAACTGTAAGCAGGTAGGGTGTGGCTGGAGGAGGTGGGTCACTAGGCCCTGCCTTTGGAGCTTATATTTTGTCCTTGGTGAGTGGGGTTCTCAGTCTGCTTCCTGGTGCTGTGCCCTGAGCTGCTTTCTTCCATTATACTCTTCTGCCATGTTGATCACACGTTAGACCAGAACAAAAGAATCAAACATCTTCAAAATGAGACCTCTGAAACAGTGAGCCAAATAAATTTTACCTTCTCTACATTGTTCTTTTCAGGTCTTTTGGTCATAGCATGAAATGATGAACTAAAACAATCACATAAACTTTGTAAAATTAAATTCACTGGTGTTTTAACTTCATAATTTTACCAGTATTCTAGGGGATTCATAAAATAAATGAAAAAAAATCTGGAAAAATAAAACAAGTGAAGTGTCATTGTGAATATTTCTGGGAAACTCACTCACTTTCCCTCAGTTTTAGTTTTCTCACATTCATGTGGAGGAAAAACTTCAAATGTTGGCAGGATTCCAGAAGCAAAAAACTCACACAATAACGCTACAGAAACCCAGAGTTGCTTCATATTCATACTCAAAGACAACTATCCAAACAGTGACAAACACCTGCAGTCCCAACTACTCTCAAGGATGAGGCAGGAGAATAACAAATTCAAGGACAGCCTGAGCGACATAGGAAATATGACAAGATCTTCTCTCTCTCTCTCTCTCTCTCTCTCTCTCTCTATATATATATATATATATATATATATATATATATATATATATATATATTTCTTCAATATGTGCAATACTTCAAGAAAATTCAAGATACACTCTAAACTCCCTTTTCAAATATCCCCTCTATTTTCTCTCCTTTGCCTTCAGATGTTTTAGAATAGGAGCTTCTCTCCAGCTGCTAGCATTGGACAGACAATAAGTCTGATGCCAAGGGATTGGAACTAACTAGAATCATAATTCAATATGTTAAAAATAACAATATAATTTCTTTTTTCCCTCTTCCCAGGATTTTTGGAAATATGAACCCAATGTCATTAAAATATGGGAAAATGTGGGAGTGAGTATTCTGGAAAGTTTCCTTAGGTAGACTTGTTGGCATAAGGCACCCACTGCATGAGGACAATGCCAGTCCAGATGTACTACTGGCGACTAATTATCATAAAGCTTTTGGAGGCTCCTACTTCTGCCAAGGGTCCCATGTGTCATCTGGTGTCAGGACTCAAAGCCAAGAACGCCACACTCCTGACTTTTCTCAGTCTATGAAGACCCAGAAACTCCTGGTCACACCTTTTATCTAGTGCCCAGTCAATCCTCCCTTTTCCAATTTTTCTTCCTTACAAAACATTTAATAATGCATAGGAGACCTTACTTCAAACCCTTATAATATATGCACTATGCATGGCTTTATCTCCTTTCAAGATAGTCACTTTGATTGAAAGTCAAACACCATTATATAAATTTTGGGTATATCATGTGCATTTGAAAGAAAAGATGAGAGGCAGAGATAAACAGATTGGGAAACGATTTGTCCTCTATTTTATTTTAACTTTATCTACAAGTGTAAAATCTTGGGGTGGTTAATTTGTTTTTAATTGTCAAGTGTTTTCAGCAGAAGTGTATACAGGGATTTGTTTGCCAACATCATTCTATTGACTATGAAGAATGGATGTCCAGTACATTTAAATCACTGTGTTCCCTATGAGCTTATGTACTTCAGGATCTGGTAGAGTGAATACAGCTAATTTTAGCAGCTGTTTCCTTAATGCTGTTTGGTGAAAGCAGCTCCAGAGGTATAATTGTAGTTCTTGTGTGCTATAAGCAACTGGGAGAAGGCTTTGCCTCTTCCTGCCTCTTCATCTTCTCTCATTGAGTCCTCAGGAACTGCAGGACGGGCCACAGCATCCTGCCTAACTGGCATGGACCATAAAGGGCATGTGGTCAAAGGGAAAGAGCACACAGAGCTGAATCTCCACTGATACAACCCCAGTATCTGAATCCCTTGTAAGGACTTAATAATTACTTGCCTTCAAATTTTCACTAATCCAATACTCTTTCACAGCAAAAGGCCAATCAAGAACATGAACCAAGAATGTACAGAGGGGGAGAAAATCTTTGCCACCTGTATCTCATTCATGGTGTTAATTTCCAGGATATACAAAGAACTCAATAAGCTTAACATCAAAAAAAAAAAAAAAAAAAACAAAAAAAAAAAAAAAACAAATAACTCAATCCAAACTTGGCAAAGGAACTCAACAGATTTTCTCAAAAGAAAAAATACAAATGATCGATGAATGTATGAAAAAATGTTCAACATCTCTAGCAATTAGAGAAATGCAAACTTAAAACTCCACTGATAATGAAATATTTTAAAATACAAAAATTGTTACGTATGGAAGAGAAAATACATATGCACCATTTAGACTTATCTGACCAGCCTCTCCTTATGAAGAATTTTTTTGCCTTTAAATATCTCTTTCCTACTTCAGCTATATGACCTTCATTTTATGAAAATCAGAGTGGTTTCTATGGCCAGAATCTTGCTGTGTATCATACCCTAATTTGACTTTGTATCTAGTGTCACTGTGCATTATACAGTTAGGGATATGGGTTATGGAACATAAGTCTGGATTCCTGGGGGTCCCTCTAACTGCAGAATCTGGCTTTTTAGTTTTAATCAGCTCTTCTTTCCCATTACAGGTTGTGTGATGATCCACAGTCTGTGTTGGTTATTGCAGATCCAGAGATGATCAAAACAGTGATGGTTTGTTTTCATAAATCAGATGTAAGCATTCATTTTTTAAAATGAGATATTTTTATTAAATTTCTGTCTTAAAATGATTATACTTTCATAGAGAATTGCTAAAAAAATATACAGGGAGGTTTCATATACTATTCTCCTGCATTCTAGCAGTTATATTTTATGAGCACATTGCTTATCTATGAATATAGTCTAGTCTTCTTATTATAGTAATGAGAAATTGTCATTGATACAATTCACAGAACGTATTTAGATTTCACCAGATTTTTTTTTTTTTTTGCGTACCTCATGCATGTGTGCCTATGTATGTCTGCAAATTTGCTACTGTGGATAGATTCATGTAACTATCATCTTAGTCCAGAAAAAGTATTTCCCAAGGCTCTGCCTTACTCTTCTTTTAGAGTCCTTATGTGTATCTTGTCTTTTCCTCTTAACAGGGTCTTCATAAAAGCAAATATGGTTTTATTTGGAGGAGACTAATATATTAATATTTCTTTGTCATTTAGGCATAATATCTGAAAATTCTTTACTTCTGACTTCTGTTTTTCTTGTTTCTCTTCTAAAAGTTGTACTTTTATGTTTTGCATTTGAATCTATGATCTATGTCACATTCATTGTTAAACAAGATGAGGTTTGGTTTTGTTGTCTCATTTTGTTGACCTGTGTCTGTCCAGTTTCTCCAGTGCCATCTTTAGAAAGACTGTCCTTGCAGCACTTCCAAGCTCATTCTCTGAAGCCAATATCACCCTGATCCCAAAACCAGGCAAAGACACCAATATCTCTAATGAACATAGATGCAAAAATTCTCAATAAAATACTGGCAAATTGAATACAAAAACATGTCATAAAGATCGTGCACCATGATCAAGTAGGATTCATCCCAGGGATGCAAGTTTCATTCAACATATGGAAATAAATAAATGTAATCATCACATCAATAGACTCAAGGATTAAAATCATATGATCATCTCAATATGTGCAGAAAAAGCATTTGAGAAAATACAGCATTGCTTCATGTTCAAAACACTAGAAAAACTAAGGGTAACAAGAACATATTTCAATATCATAAAGACTAACTATGTTAAGCCTCAGGCCAACATCATCCCAAATGGAGAAAAATTAAAGGCATTCCCTCTAAAAACTAGAACAAGACAGGGATGTCCTCTTTCACCATTTCTATTCAACATAGTTCTTGAAACACTGGCCATCTCTGGAATTCTTGTGGGTTGCACTCTGGGGCCTGTGCATCTGTCATGGAGATCTGTTTTGTATTGGGCAGATCAGGACCAGGCTTTGTGAGCTACTGACCGGTCATGTAGCTACATGTGCCAGGTTAGTGGCTGTGGGGGTGAAGGGGGAGTTGTGGAACTAAAGGTAGCTTGATATTGCTTCTAGGCCTCAGCCAGTGTCCCAATATGGGAGTTGCCCCAACTAAAGATGACAACAAAAGTGTTTCAAGATAGAGGCAGCTGCTTTCAGAGATGGGGTGTCAGGTAGGGCCAGGCGGTGGCCTGGGGCAGCATGCTCAGAAATGCTGCTCTGTAGCATGCAGTGTTTTTGCTGGTAGCTATCTTTAGACCCTGTCAGTTGTCCCCAGGTGCAAGTGGATATGGCAACAGTTGCAGTGCCTCAAGATGGAGGTGACAGGGGATCCCCATGCTGGAAGATGGGGGCCCACATGGAAGTGGCAGCTGGGCATCCTGCACAGGCACTGATGCTGGGGGTCCTGCACATACATTGAAGTCAGAGGACCTGTGTGGACATGGCAGCCAGGATTACTACATGGGAGAGCTGTCAGGGGTCCTTTAATAACTCACAGAGAAACAGTATTCCCACTGGTTGAATCCTAGGTCATGGAGTGACAAGGAATGCAGCCTCCCTCCAGCCTGCTATCTTGGATCTCTTCCTCACAATTTCTTTATCCATTCATCTGTTGAAGGACACCTAGATTAGTTCCATAGTTTGGCCACTACAAATTCAGGTACAAACATTGATTTGGCTGTGTCACTGTAGTATGCTGATTTAAAGTCCTTTGAGTATAAACTAAGGAGTGGGATAGCTAGGTCAAATGGTGGTTCCATTCCAAGCTTTCAGAGGAATCCCCATACTGCTTTCCATAGTGGTTGCACCAATGTGCATTTCCACCAGGAATGTATGAGTGTACCTTTTCCCCCCACATCCTCACCAACATTTATTGTTGCTTGTATTCTTGATAATTGCCATTCTGACTGGAAGTGAGATGAAATCTTAAAATAATTTTGATAAGAAAAATTATTCAAATTAGCTCAGTTTTGATGGATGAAAGTTCCAGCAGCATGGCTTTGGCTCTTGTGAGAGTTCTTCTGGCTTCCATCCATCAGGTCTCATCATGGTAGAAGCATTTGAAAGAGGGAGAAATTGAAACCATTGGTTACCAGTGACAAGTCCTGCTTCCCCACATGTTGAAGTATAACATTAGAGAAGCATGTCCAGGCAAGCATATAAAGCAGGGTTTACTTAAAAAGGTATAACATAGACTTCTCCAAGGGAATGATAGCTGGTATCTTGGTATCCCGAGGAGTGAGATGTTCTGACTTTAAAAAAATATGTCATAGACTTCCTTTGTTCTTCTGCTTTCTTCCCTTTATTTCTTTCTCTTTCCTCTGTATGTGACTAGGCCCAAGAGATGCTTGGTAGGATGGCCAAAAGGTGAGAAGCTACCTTGATAGGGTGGAGAAAGCATTCTGAAGGAATTAACATTTCATTTCCTCCATTCTTTGGATCTGACCCTTGCCTATCTGCCTGTCTAATTCTGGCTTCAAAATGACAGGAAGAGATAGGATGCCAGACCATGGGGACAGGCCAGGAATGATTTCCTGCTATGCCAAACTAGTGGTAAGTTTCACCTGCTTATAACATCACCACACTAGGGACCAAGTTTCTGACATGATCCCTTGGGGTAAAAACCAAATCCAAACTTTAGCACTATAATTTTCAATATATGGTGACTATAAAAATTTTTAATACATTATTTCTATTTTTTCACACAGAGTCTCTCACTCTAGTAAATTCACATGACATTGGATAGCAGCTATCAATGGGGAGCAACCACATTTCAAGAGCTCAATCACGAGGTCCTACTGCATCAGACAGTGCAGGATTAATTTTAACTTGGAAATGAGAGAAATCCTAAGGAGAGTTGATAATTGACCAGGGACTGGACAAGCAGTGATAGGGTAGAAAAATCTTGGAGGTTAATTTCAAGTGACTATAGCCACAGATTGAAAGTGAGTGTAGTAAGAGACTGTGCACAGATTTCTACTACTGCAAATATTGTCACAAGGGATATCTTTACATAGATGATAGATATCTTTACATATCCTTGCTCTGGCATTGGATACCATGAATTTGAATAAGGTCCCAACATGAACCAGCTGTGTGACATGGGAGCAGTTTCTTTACTCCTCTGGGCCTTGATTTCCTCATCTGGAACATGAGGATGGTAATAGTATGTACCTCATAGAATTATTTGGAGACTCAGTGAATTAAACACAAAAAGCATATAAAATGCTTCCTATTGTGTAGTCGATGTTGGCCATTGTGTGTTTTTCTTTGCTGAATTATTCCTGAAAATGCATTCCCTGGAGAGAGGTACTAGACTGATGTTCTACAAGAGTGTGGTATGGACTGTGGGCACAGGGGTTCTGTCCTTGAACACTGCTAATATTTCACTTCTGTTAGGCTGTCCTCCTAAAGAAGGAAATGGTACTGAATCAAAAGAAAATTATTCTAAATTTTGCAGAGAGAACTTGCAGAGACCTGAGTAGTCCCCCCATCTGGAGTAAAAGTAGGCATTGTTTTTGAAGGAAATCTGCCTGTGCCAGATATGCATTCCTCTTGGAAGTAATAGATTTTGTGAAAACAGACTGGCACCATGTGGAGTATCTTGCATATGATCCTTAGAATTACAATCAACCCATATCTGTAAAGTTCTACTGTGTGTCAGGTGCTTTGTCCATGTTGAAGATACAAAGGTAAAATAGATAAAAGATCCCTGCCTCAAGAGGGTCACATGCTATGGTTGAGAGACAGCCAACAGGCAGGAACACAAACTCAGGAACTACCCATTGCTTAATTGCCAGGAAGGAAATGAATAGGATGTTGAGAGAGCAAGTAATAGGGCATCTAGTTGCCTAGAAGAGTCAGTGAAGTCTTTCTGAGTACAAGGGATTTTAAGCTGAGACATTAAATATTAAGCATCTGTCCCATGAGCAGCCAGGGAAGGAGCATTCCAGAAAGCAGAATCAGCAATGCAAAGGGCTGTTTTTTTTTTCCTCTGTGTTTCTTTCTCTGGAACACCACCCTGTTGTTCCAGGGTTAAATCCAGTTTATCATGGTATATTATCTTTTGATCACTGCTACTGGGTTTGGTTTGTTATTTTGTTTAAAAATTTTGCACTGAGCCTCATGACAGAGACAGGCAATTAGCCTGAATTTGTTGTTCTGTTTTTTGTTTTGTTTTGTTTGTAATTTGGATCTAATTGCTGTTTCCCCTAGAATGAGTTGGTCACAGTGCCCTCTTTTTCAAGTCTCTGGGTTGATTGACACTGTGGTGTCTCTTGGCTTCACCTGTGTATTCACAGCCTCTAGATGGTTGCCCATGGCCCTGTGTCCTAGGACTTATGTTTGTGTGCAATTGCTTCTCCTTTGCTATAATCTGGTGGTCCCTAAATTCTGTATTTTTTTAAATACAGAAATCCACATACATTGACATTAATATGTATCCTGGGTTGACTGTCACTAAGTGGTGCTTCATAGGACCTGTGGGTGAGCAGAAGTGGGACCCTCCCTACCAGCTGCCTGCTGAGGCAGTGGAAGTGGGTGGTTGGAGGAGATGATGTCCTGCTTCACTCCTGAAGGAAGAATAGGAATTCCGCAGATAGAAAACTGTTTGGGTCCATGTCAGGCTCTAGAACCATCTGTGAAAACTAAAGAGACAAGGCCATGCCACTTTTGGGGACTGTGGCAATTGGCAAAATGTTCCAGTTTCTTAAAACATCACATATCTCTGAATAAACCAGCTGTTGCCAGATGGAGAGGGGTCTGGTGCTACGATTCTGAGGCATTTACATTTTATCTCATGGTTTGGGGAGCAGTTGGAAGGATTTGAGCAAATAAGGAACATTATAAGATCTATATTTCAGGAGACTCAGACTGCAGACTGAGCAGAGAATTCCCTGGATATCTCACTCCTGGGTTCAGAAAAAAACTGATTAGGAGGTTACTGTCAGAATGATTGCAACCAGAGTTTTGAGATGAGATTTGATTCCCCACTTCACCAATTTTCTTCTGGGTTCTTTTCTCACAAATTTAAAGAATAAAATCCATGGACAATGATGGAAGGGAAGAGTAAAGGGTGTAAGATTTATTTAAATGAGAAGAGATAGAACTCCTGATGTGGGAGGGGGCAAGAGAGCAGGAAAACCCATTTTAGAGTGCTAGCTTAGGGGTTACAAGCATCAATCAAAATCTATGTTAAAAAGGCATTGAAAAAATATCAAGGCTATTGGTTGTGATCTTTAGCTTGAGTTTTAATCCTTCCTGTAATTCCCATCAGGGTTCACTCCCACCTTCCATTCCCACCCACCACCTCTCTGGGAAAAAGGAGTTGACTGGAGTGTTCTCACAGGTGAGCTTCATGGTCTTTTCCATTTGAAATAGGCCTTGATGGTGCCTAGTAATATTTCTACTGGTTAGCCTCCTGGTAGAGACTCTGCCTTTGAATAAGACCTTAATACCAGCCGAGTCTGACAGGTATCTATCCTTATTCATTATATGGGGACCCAGGGCACATACCTTAATGCTCATCTTTTCCTTTAAATATTGCCTATTTATTTCCATATGGTTTTCTGAAATTGGTCAACACTCTGGTTTTTCTTTGACTTGTTGATTTCATCACCTTTTATTTTATGCTCTCCTGGCACCCTAAATGATTCTGGTTGGGAAATATAACTGTTTGCGATGTCTGTTTTTCTCCTGATACCAGGAGTTCAGGGAATATGCAAGTTCATAGTGGGTTTATATTTATGGATATTTCTTTGTAACATCTCAGTAACATTTTGTAACTACATTGGGTGTATTCTGTGAGGTACATAAGGAAATATTTATCCAGTGGGGGAGAGAGGTAACCTGACAGGTTTTTCAGGAGGCTGCTTCATATGCAAACAAGCATAATAGTAGCACAATTTGGAATCACAAGATCTGGTTCCAGGACCTGGATTCCTGCTTTAGTTCATTGGCAGGTCTATCCCCCATTTCTCTGTTTCTACATCTGTAAGTGCTCATTAAAATAATCCCAGTTCTACTCCTGATGTAGGAAAAAAGAGGCTGAACACCCAAGGAATTTTCAGTTAGCAGGTTTATTGGCTACAGGGTCCAGAGGGGCTATCACCTGAAAAATTCTCTGGACCTTGAGTCTGGAAATTCTTGGAACTTTGTATGGGGGAGAGGTTGGTGGTGTACATGAAAAGTGCTTCTTGTCCCTTTTTTTTAGATTAATCAGAGATTTTCCAAGTTTTATCACAAAAGCAGAAGTAGCACCATCAAGTCTTTGGCCAATCCTAACTTTTGCAAGAAAGATCAATTTAGTCCTCACAAAAAATAGGAAGTTCTTTCCCAAATTCAGTTATTTCAGAGGGTAATTAAAGAAGTGATCCATCCCACATTTTCCCTGTGAGAGGTTCAATTCACCTGTTAATGGGAGACAGTCATTCTTCTGGTACCATTTTTGAAGTCTGAATTACTTGTTTCCTGTGGTGGGTGTGTGCTTAAAGACAGATCACTCCACCTAGGATTGGTAAAAGATAGTTTCCCACCCCCAGATTATAGAGGGAGAGAGGGAGGAGAGGAAAATAAAATCACGTCCATTTTAAAGTAATCCTTAGTGGCAGAGAATCCAAAAGCTGTATTCAAAGCATGAGGTGGATCACTGTTACAATAGGTGAAATTTGTTTTTTTTTTCTGATGTTTTGTTAATAAGAACAGTTATGGTAAGGGTCTCTGGAGAAGCTTAAGATTCTTTGATGGAAGATGGGACAACACCATGTTCAGCTCATGGAAACACCATAAGGATCCATGAAGAGAGATGTGAAAGCACTTTGTAAACTGTGAAGTGCTGTGGAGGTGTTAGCAGATAGCTTGTCAGGATAGACACTGGATGGAGTAGAAGGTGAGCAGCCATGAACTTCTCCCCTTTTTTTCTGTTGGCTGCTTGGCAGCTACTTTTAGAGGCAATTACCTATGCTTGTGGGGACAGAAGAAGCTACTGCTCTTTAAGTAATTGTTAATAAGCTTTCTACATTGTTCTGCATGAGGCTCTAAAGTAGAAAACCACGAAGAACCTGCCAAACCAGCCAAAGCAGTTCAGCTTCTCTTTCAGGTGAAGTGAAGTAAACTTTTCTCATTATAATCTCCTTATAAAGCTTCCTTCCACAACATCTTGAAATGTGATGCATGAATAGGCAGGTATGTCACTGAGCCTGTGCAGGACTGTGCCCGGCTCTGTGATGAGGAGTCTTCCAATATGAACAGACATTTACTTCCCCAATAAAAGACCCTTTCTTTTTGTTAGGGGGGACATAGCCTTGGGATTTGTCCATATCCAGGATGCTCTCCATACTTGCTGCAAGTAATAAACTTTTCTTCACCATTTCATCTCTGCATTGTGCTTATCGGTTTTCCAACACCAAAGTCCAAAGCCATTAGGTTTGGTTCTTTTTTTTTGACAGAAAATCAATAGAAGTGCTTACCCTCTGGGGCAAGGGGGTCAGAAAGGACAACCCTCTCCCTCACTCCATCCCTCATCAGTGCACTTACTGTAGTTCTTCACGCTGGCTGACCCTGCGTATGGGAAGAGTCAGTTCATAACTCATTCAGAAGGCATGTGCTGAAGTGCCAATCATCCACTAATTCTGAGTGGCCTTGGGCAAGTCTGAGCTGGTGTTAAAAGATTAAGGCCAGAAATTCTAAAACTAGACTATCTAAATTTGAATTGTGACTCTGTATGGAATTACCTATATGTTCTTGCAAGGATCAGTTGATATTACTGGAACTTCATTTGCTTTCTGTGCATTCTTAATGGTGCCTGTCTTTTATGGTTGTCAGAGGTAAATTTTTTTAGACAAAAATTTCACCTATTGTAACAGTGATCCACTGTCGCGACCCCCTTGCCCGCAAGGAAGACGCAACACCAGGAATCTTCTTTCAGCCGTTTATTCGGATCCTCGAACTTTCTTCTACTACTCCCCGGAAGCCCCTCCCAGCCTTAATAAAGTATCCCAAGGCCCAATGCAAAGCTGCCACGTGGAGCTTTCTCATAGGGTGTTAAAGAACCATGCGCCAACTCTCCCAAATAAGGAGTTGTTTGTCACAGACCACAACGAGGCCAGCGCCATCTTGTAATGGCGACCACAGTCCGCCGAAGCGGCTCACCACAGTTCCCCCTTTTGTTTTCTAAAAACAATACAGGCGAGAGTAGAGGTCCTATCCCACTGTGCAGAAAGGGCTGCATAGTATGGCTCAGCCCCAAGGAGGCGCCTTCCCCAGATCCGAGGCCATATCAGCCGACGCTTTTTCCGTGGGACGGGGCGTGGACGCGTCTAACCCGCATGCAATAGGACATGCTCTCCTTGAGGTCCACTCCAAGGATCACTCAAGTGCAGTGCCTTGCCTCGCATCCTGTATCGTGACGATGGTGGACGAAGGGGGATAACCGAGGCTGAACTGTGGCTGTTTAGAAATACAACGACAAACAAGTTGGTAACACCCTAAAAGAAAGGCACGGGTCCTAAAGCGATAAAAAAGCACTAGTGTGGAAACCCATCTGTGTGCAATGGCAGTAAAGCCGGCAGAGTGCAAGGGCTTTCCAACACTAAGAGAATAGCAAGAAGAGACATGTCGTTCCCAGTGCAATGTCCGTAAAACTTGGGGTGCAACGACCATGTCAAAGATTTACTGTTTAATTTGCGCAAGCCAAACTTGAGGTGAATTGCCATTTTCTAAAGCTGCAAGAGCTTGTATGATCATAGCCTTACCATGAGCATTGCGGGCCTTGAGGCGACAGAGAAACCACAAGCAGAGAACCATACCGAAACAAAACATTGCACCAAAAATGCCTACCCCCACCCATTCTTTAAAAAAGGAAAAGGCAGAAGATATCCAATCGGTGAATTGACCCAAAGTTATGGGATCGACATGGGTACTATTCAAGACAGCTATCTGGGTTAGTTGAGACTGGATCAGGTCTTCCGCTGCCATGGACCAATTTCCGGCCAAGTATTCGCCAATGATACGGGAAGCATTCCTGGAATCATTAAATCTGACAGAGGTTATACATAAATGTGCACGTTGGTCAACACAGCCCAAAAGCACTAGGTCAGCCAATTCTTCTACCTGAGCTTGGAGTAAATCTATTCTTTGGTTGGCAGCTAAAATCCCTGACAAAATATGTTGATTAATTGCATTTTGGGATTCAAGTATGGTGGAAGTTTGTTGAACAACTTGATTAACAGTGGCAGCAGTCTGCACTTGATTAGCCATGGCCACTCCGGCCGCGACCGCTGCAGCAGCAGATACCGCCACGGCTGTCACTATAGCAGCCGTGATTCCAAAATCCCTGCGGACTCTAAGTAGCTCAACAATGGGGAATTTGTCAGGGTCCGCAGTGACTGGGATTGGGACAAAAGTTGGAATTTTCATAACCACTGCCACAGTCGAGGAACCATCCCAACATTCAGCTAAGAGACAGGTAACATTAGAACAATCCAGCATCTCTGACGAGGTGTCATTAGCCAAAAGGAGTAAGAACGGGGATTGAACACAAACCGCTGCAGGGGGCAATGTGGCATTATCTAACAGAGAGTTGAACGAAACAGATGTGAGTCTATTACCTCGCTCACTCTCGTAAACAGTGCCAGAAACATTAGCCAGCCAACTTTTGGCCCCCAGCAATCGAGCCAATGCAGAAATATCAGCTGAAGCCCCCTTGTTGTTGGAAATCAGCCATTGAAACCAGGACCAACCCGCTCCTGTAGAGGAGTTGGCACTGTTGTTAAAGTTGTAAACATGCCTCTTAAGAGAGGGGGAAAAGGAGAAACCTTTAGCAACTTGACGTTTCTCCCAAGAATGATCCTGACAAGGCGTGAATGTTGGGGGGAAACCGAGATTAGGGGTACAGTAAGGAGAGGCCTTAAAATGAGTGGCATTATAAAGATTATTAGAAGAAGGAGGCACTGGGATTAGTACCTCAGAGATAATAGCCAAGGTAGTTATGTTTAAAGCAGAGCTACTTGCAGGGGTTCCTGAGCCAGATTGTTCCCCCGAGACTACTTGGCTCAATACAGCACTGAGAATGCTCCCTGAGACCTGACTGGACCGCAATGGATCCTCCCAGTTAGTCAAATTCTTGGTCTTAAGACTGATACAATGAGCGTTCCCAAGGCTAAAACAAAAAACTCCTGTGAGATTAACTTGAGACTGATTGAAAATGCTTTCCACGTCCCCTCTAGGAGAGGCACAGGGAGCAGACATCTCACATGAGGTAGAAAAAAGAGTGGGAAGGACACTAGAATTACCATGAACCGGCATCGGCATTGGCCAAGCCCGTGCCACTGCCCACCACTGCATTGGTGTCGTCTGCGTCATCGGCATCAGCACCAGAGCCAGAGCACTCAGCAGAATGAAGATCCTCATCGCAGGATTGCCGTGGTAATTCTTGTTGCTGAGTAGCTGGCGCCAAGACTCTTCTTGTCAGGCGTTCAGGGACCCACAATGGTTCCGTGCGATCCTGAGGAAAAACACATACAGATCCTCGTGCCCATGTCAGCACGGGATCAGGGCCGTTCCATTGGCCCGTAAGAACATCTTTCCACTTAACATAGCCAATCACAGAGGGCTGAGGGGACACATGTCTATCGGCCGCAGAGCGACCATGAATATCCAAATTCAAAAAATTAATGGTAAAGAGAGCTAAAGACAGGCGTTCTTTAGGAGTATGTTCAGCTCCTATTCCCCCTTTTTGTTTTTGTAAAGTTTCCTTTAAGGTGCGATGAGCACGTTCAACAATGCCTTGCCCTTGAGGATTGTAAGGCAAACCATGAGTAAGTTGTACTCTCATAGTAGAACAAAAGGACGTAAATTGTCTGCCAGTATAAGCAGGTCCATTATCAGTCTTAAGGGACGTGGGCGCACCCCACGCCGCCCAGGCCTCCAGGCAATGAGTAATGACATTACGTGCCTTTTCTCCTGATAAAGCAGAAGCATGAATAATTCCGGAGAACGTGTCAACAGAAACATGGACATACTTGAGGTTACCAAAGTCAGGTATGTGTGTCACATCCATTTGCCAGACAACCAATGGTTTCAATCCCCGTGGGTTCACTCCATAAGTAGGGGGATGAAGAAACGTGACACAATGGGGACAGTGTAATACTATCTGCCGAGCATCTGCTCTCGAAATGGAAAAACGCCTGCGCAGTGTTAAGGCGTTAACATGGAAATTTTGGTGAAATAATTTAGCCTCCTCTAAGGAGGAAGCCAAACAGATCAACTGACTTCTAGTGGCTAAGTCTGCACAGGCATTACCCTGCGATAACGGACCAGGGAGAGAGGTATGAGCCCGGATGTGCAGTGGATAAAAAGGAGCAGTGCGGCTACAGATAAGCTGTTGAAGCTGATTAAAGTAAGCAGATACATTACGGGCGTCACTAATAGCTCCCACAACCTCCAAGATTTTTAGTGCTTGTACTACATAGATGGAATCCGAAATGAGATTAAAGGGAAAAGAACACTGCTTAAAAACCTCAATAACAATTTGCAGTTCTACCCACTGTGGATTTCCAGGAGCAAATTGATGCTGAATAGGGGGAGAATCATTAATTACATAAGCTCCCATTCCAGACTTGGAACCATCAGTAAAAATGTTAACAGCCCCCGGAATCGGACTGGATGAAGTTACTTTAGGGAAAATGATAGGATGTTCTTTAACAAAATGGAGTAACGGATGAGAAGGGTAATGATTATCAATATCCCCTTGAAACGAGCAACATAAAATAGCCCAGTTATCTAGAGTAGCACACAAAACAATAAGTTGAGCTTTAGTATAGGGTATAATAAGAGAAGAAGGTGATTGTCCAAAAAATTGAATGCTTTGTTGAATCCCTTTAAGTGCTAATGCTGCAACAGCATCAGGATAATATTCTAAGGATTTTCCTGGGGATACATGTGGGTGTATCCATAGCAAAGGTCCCTCTTGCCATAGTACTCCAGTAGGTTGCCGCATAGTGGCAAGCACACATAGCTGGAAAGGTTTATCACTCTGGAGCCTGCATAAAGTTGCATGTTGTATAGCTTCTTCTACTGACATAAGGGCCGCTCTAGCTTCTTTGGTGAGGCTACGAGGGGAGGTAAGATCTGGATCACCCCTAAGGGTAGCGTACAAAGGCTGTAGCATAACATTAGAAATATGTAAATATCCCCGTATCCAATTAATATCTCCCAGCAGTTTCTGAAAATCATTTAGAGTTTGGAGATCCTGAGTTCGTATGGTGATTTTTTGTGGTCGTAATTTGTCACACCCAATTGTTGCTCCCAAATATTTAACAGAGTCCCCTGTTTGAACCTTTTCAGGTGCAATGTGCAGTCCAAATTGAGCTAACAACTTCACTAGGTCTTCATAGGCCTCATGAACTGTCTGCTCTGATTTAGCAGCCAATAATACATCATCCATATAATGAATGATCTTGATGGAGGAATACTTGTGCCTGAGAGGTGCGAGTGTCTTCCCCACATACATCTGACACATCGTGGGACTATTAGCCATTCCCTGCGGCAACACTACCCACTCGTACCTTTGATCTGGCTCCTCGTGGTTACACGAGGGAAGGGTGAAGGCAAAACGCTGCGAGTCTTTAGGATGCAAAGGAATAGAAAAGAAACAGTCTTTAATGTCAATAACAATAATGTGCCAGCCTTGAGGAACAGAGGAGAGCAGAGGCAGCCCTCTTTGAATGGGCCCCATAAGTTGCATTTGAGCATTAACTGCTCGTAGATCATGCAGTAGGCGCCACTTCCCTGATTTTTTCTTAATGACAAATATGGGAGTATTCCATGGAGAAGTAGAGGGTTGGATATGACCCAAGTCAAGTTGCTCTTTAACTAGAGCATGGGCTGCTGCCAATTTAACCGAGGGAAGAGGCCACTGAGGCACCCAAACAGGCTCCTCGGTGAGCCATGTTATGGGTATTTGAGCCCCAGCGGCCCCTAGGAAAAACCCAGACCAAATCTGTCAAGCTTTTGATGACCTTGTACAGGATGCTTACGTCCCTGTAAATGTTTTCCTAGTCCTAGACCTGGCCTATACCCCATATTTTGCATAATCTGTTGGGACACTGGGGAATAGTCATTACTAAGAGTGAACCCCATGTCTTTCATCAGGTCACGGCCCCATAAAGAGATAGGTAAATCAAGCACATAAGGCTGAAAAGTACCATTATGTCCTTCCGGGTCTTTCCAGAATAGATGCCTGCAGCTGATCCGAGGAGCTTGGGCATATCCAAGTCCTCTCAGAGACTGATCAGAAGTCTGCACTGGCCATCCCTTAGACCAGTCCTTAAGTGCAATAATGCTACGGTCTGCCCCTGTATCAAGCAAGCCCACAATAGATTTACCCTCTATACTTAATTCCAAAGTAGGGCGATTGCTCATATCTAGTGACAAATAAGCACAATTCCCTCCGGTGGTACCAATCTCATTCCCTGTCCGTGACCTTAAGTCTGCAGGGAAATGATCATGTAAACTAGGCAAAATTAGTAATTGAGCAATCCGATCCCCTGGGGAGATGGACACAATGCCCCTTGGAGCTTCTACCATAACCTTTACTATCCCAACAGTATCAGGACTTATGACTCCGGGGAAAACATGAAGACCTTGTAAAATAGAGGATGCACGTCCAATTAGCAAACCTACAGTGCCAGGTGGTAGAGGCCCTGTAAACTCAGTTTCCACCAGTTGGACTCCCATCTTAGGTGTTAATACGAGTCTGGAGGTGGAACAGAGGTCCAATCCCGCGGCACCTGTAGTGGCTCTCCGCGTTTCATGGGATGGCGTAGAGATGGCCATGTCTCGGGTTCGGGTGTGACATTCTCCACTGCCCCATATATTTGCGGGCCCTGGGGTCGGGGGCCCCGTCGGCCGTTTTTTGGCCCAGCTGAAATAGGCTGTCCATGGATGTCCCTCACTGATCTACACTCTCTTGCCCAATGCCTCCCCCTTTTGCATTTTGGACACAATCCCGGTGGACGAAGGCCATTGGAAGGGCCACCGTGAGGAGGTCCAGTAAAATTGTCTTTGTTGGAAGTGTCTTTTTTGGGACATTCACGTCTAAAATGACTGGGTTGACCACAATGGAAGCATGTTCCGGCGGCAGGACCGCCCTCTTTTGTAATCCGAAGGACAGCAGCTGCAAGACCTGCATTAGTTAAAGGTCCTCCAATCTCTCTACACACCTTCATCCATGCTTCTATGCCTTTGTTCTTATAAGGAGCGATTGCTGCTTTACATTCCTTGGTGCATTGCTCAAAGACCAATTGCTTGACAAGGGGCATGGCTCTATCAGGATCCCCAAAAATCTTTCCAGCAGCATCCACCATCCTTGCTACAAAGTCTGAAAAGGGTTCTGTTGGGCCTTGTATAATCTTGGTCAAATTACCAGATACCTCTCCTCTGTTTGGAAGTGACTTCCATGCCCGAATGCAAATGTTATTAATTTGATCATATACCTCAAGAGGGAATCCTGTCTGTTGATTAGCAAATCTACCTTGCCCCAAAAGCATGTCCTTATCCCAATGAGGATGTCCTGCCGCATGGTTTTGGGTGGCTTGCTCTATAGCGCCCTCTAGCACAAATGCTCTCCAGTCCAAATATTTACCTGGAGAAACACAAGCCCGAACAAGGCTAGCCCAATCAGAGGGAGTCATACAGTATCTAGACAGACTCTCCACCTGAGTTAGTGTGAAGGCGGCATCCACCCCATAAGTGCGCACAGACTCCGCCAGGGTCTTTACAATTTTGAAATCTAAAGGCTCCTGAAATCTTCCCCTAGTTTCATCCTGAAAAACTGGATAAGCAAGACCCATTTCAGCGTTAACAGCCTTCCATGTTTGAGCATGGAAAGCTCTCCCCGAAACACCCCCACCATACGGTGGTGGATCCGGAGGATCACATTTCTTGAGCCCCTGTCTATCTTTGTTTCCTTCTCCTACAGCTAAACTCCCTAGCTGGCGAGACAGCCTCCCAAGCTCCTCCTCCTCATCCTCCTCTTCCTCTGACCCACTTTCACATGGGGGTGTGCGCAGCGCACTGAGATCTGGATACAAGCGTTTCTTCCCCTGCTTCTCGCTCCGCACACTTCCATCCTCCCGAGATACCTCACCTTTTGCCGGAGACAATCGTCTCCTCCCCTGTTTCACGCTCCGCACGCTCCCGTCCCCCTGAGATACCTCACTTCCTGCCGTCTCTGATCTCTCCTCATGTAATTGTTCTAGAACTTCCTGTCCTTTAGTAAGTGCGTCATGACATCTGTCATCTGTGAGACAACTACGGACTATTTTCCAAAGGGGTATCACCCCACCCTCTAATATGCCCTGCTCAGAAGCAAAATTGATATCTTTGCCTAATTTATCCCAACTAGGTATAGTAAGACTGCCCGAATATGCAAACCACGGTGCAGCAATATCCACCTTCTGTAAAAATCTCTGTAAAGTGCTATGTCTCACTTTCAGGCCCTTGGAGCGTAACAGGCCGTCTAGGGCCAGAAGAAGTGGACTTGAAGATGTGACACCCATGACACAACAACAAAACAGACACAGAAAACAAAAATGAAAGCACACAGAAAACAACAATGAAAGTACACAGTGCAGCTGCAATAAAATATGAGGCTCTCTCTGTCTTTGTAGAGGAGCTGATTCCGCTTTGGTTGCGGGTCCCGCTCACCGGGACTATGGGGTCCCGCTCTCCGGGACGATGGGGTCCCGCTCTCCGGGACGATGGGGTCCCGCTCTCCGGGACGATGGGGTCCCGCTCTCCGGGACGATGGGGTCCCACTCACCGGGACGATCTGGTGCACCACCCCTGACGACTGAGAGTCCTGGTTTTCCCGGGTTTCGGCACCACTTGTCGCGACCCCCTTGCCCGCAAGGAAGACGCAACACCAGGAATCTTCTTTCAGCCGTTTATTCGGATCCTCGAACTTTCTTCTACTACTCCCCGGAAGCCCCTCCCAGCCTTAATAAAGTATCCCAAGGCCCAATGCAAAGCTGCCACGTGGAGCTTTCTCATAGGGTGTTAAAGAACCATGCGCCAACTCTCCCAAATAAGGAGTTGTTTGTCACAGACCACAACGAGGCCAGCGCCATCTTGTAATGGCGACCACAGTCCGCCGAAGCGGCTCACCACAATCCACCTAATGCTTTGAATATAGCTTTTGGATTCTCTGCCACTAAGGATTACTTTAAAATGGACGTGATTTTATTTTTCTCTCCTCCCTCTCTCCCTCTATAACCTGGGGGTGGGAAACTATCTTTTACCAATCCTAGGTGGAGTGATCTGTCTTTAAGCAAGCACACACCCACCACAGGAAACAAGTAATTCAGACTTCAAAAATGGTACCAGAAGAATGACTGTCTCCCATTAACAGGTGAATTGAACCTCTCACAGGGAAAATCTGGGATGGATCACTTCTTTAATTACCCTCTGTTCTTGGACTGGGGCTATTACTCAGTGACAGAGCACTTGTCTAGCATGTATGAAGCACTGAGTACAATCTTTACCACCACATAAAATAAACAAACAAAATAACGTCATTATGTTCATCTATAACCACAAAAAAATAAATAAAATCCTTCTGTTTTCTGATGGGCAGAATCATAGCCTCTGGGATAGGAGTCCCCTGTGCTTCTTTCCTAGTAGAGCAATAAAGCTTCCTCCTTTGTCTCAAAACCATCCTTGTTATTGAATTGGCATCAGGAACAAGACTGAGCTTTTGGTAACACTATTGTTACTTGAGATAAATTCTGTGAGTGTACTGGGCACAGTGGTGCACATCTGTAATCCCAGGGGCTCTGGAGGCTGAGGTAGGAGGATTGCATGTTTAAAGGTTTAAGCAACTTAGCAAGGCTGTAAGCAACCTAGTGGGACCCTGTCTCAAAATAAAAAAATAAAAAGTGATGGGGATGTGGCTCCGTGTTTAAGCACCCTTAGGTTCAATAATTGATACTAAAAAAAGTTATCTGTGTGTTTGTGGGCAAGTGTGTGTGTGTGTGTGTGTGTGTGTTGCCCTTTCCTCTGTAGTCCTAGTTGAGAAACCAGTCTAGAACTTTAAAATTAGGACCTCCTTAGCAGATGTCTTCTGCAAGGTCCTGTCTATTCCATCTTTGTGCTTGATCCTGCCCACAGGAGCTCTTGGTTCCTGGCTGGACAGGAGGGCCTGGGGAACTCTCAGTGATATGCAAGATAAAGAGAAAATGAAGAGATGGTATGTTTTTGAAAGTTCAAGAGAATTATAGAGTAGAGAGAGGCTGGCAGTCCTGTGGGGTCCTGTGACTTGAAGGACCTTGACTGAGCCTCTTCCAAAGACGAGGAAACAGAGCTAGGCACACCCAAGTGCTTACAACCTCATCCCTCAAGTCCTGTGGATTCTGCTTTCATAACTTTCAAAGTAGGAGAGAGTTAAGGGGTAAAGTAAAAGTCATGGCATGATTTTGATCTGGAATATTCCTAAAGGCTCAAGTGTTAAAGGCTCAGTTTCTAATGCAGCCTTTTTGGGGGGGTGATTTGATCATGAGCTTCCTTAACCTCATCTGTGAATGATCCATAGATGGATTCATAATTTTATGGCATTATCAGAAGGTGGTAGAGAGGACAGGGCCGAGGGCCTAGTTGGAGTTAGGTCACTGGGTGTATATTCTGGAAGAGTTTATCAAATACCTTGCCCCTACCTTGCCCTCCCTATGCTTCCCAGTCACCATGAGGGGAGTGACTTTGCACCATGGTGCACTTCTGCCATGGCAATCTGCCTCACCACAGTTCAGAATCAATGGATCCAAGTGATTATGGACTGAAATCTCTTAAACTGTGAGTCAAAATATATCTTTTCTTCTTTAGTTAATATTTCTCAGTTATTTTTTCTCTTGTGGTTTTTAAATTTTATATTGTGCACTATAATTATACGTAATAGTGGCTTTCATTGTGATATATCCATACATACAATGTATACACATAGCATACATTAGTTTATTTCATTCTCATGTACCACCTTCTTTTTGCACCACCTTCTCCCTCCCCTGATTCCAATTCTCTACTCTATTGTTCTCTCATGTTTTCCTTTTCGTTCTCTATCTTCCACATATAATAAAAATGTATAACCCTTGATTTTATGAATCTTGCTTATTTCACTTAGTATGATGCTCTCTGTTATGGTTTTGATGTGTGGTGTCCCCCAAAAATTCAGGTGTGAGGCAATGCAAGAAGGTTTGGAGGAAAAATGATTGTGTGATATAGCATAGCCTTAACCCAATCAGAGGATTAGTTCCTGATGGGTTTAGCTGAGTGGTAACAGGAGCCAGGTGGGGTATGGCTGGTGGAAGTGGTACATTGGGGGCATGGATTTGGCATATATATTTGTATGTGGCAAGTGAACACCTCTCTCTCTGCTCTGATCATCATATGAGCTGGCTCCCTCTGCCACACTCTTCTTCCACGATATTCTGCCTCATCTTGTACCCTGAGGAATGGAGCTGGCCTTCTATGGACTAAGCCCTCTGAAACCATGAGCCCTTAAATAAACTTTTTCTCCCCATACAATTGTGCTCGTTGGGTCCTTTAGTCATAGAAGCAAAAAAACAACTAAAACATTCTCCATTTCTATTATTTTTCCTGCAAATGACATAATTCCATTTGTGTTTATGGCTGAGTAAAACTCCATTGGATATATATATATATATATATATATATATATATATATATATATATATATATATACCACATTTTCTTTATTCAGTAATCTGTTGATGGACACCTAGGTTGGTTCTATAAACTTTGTTATTGTGAAGTATGCTGCCATAAACACAGATATGTGTGTGCTGCTATAGTGTGCTAATTCTATTGGACAAATATGGAGGAAGGTATAGCTGGGTCATATATTGGTTTCATTCTTAATCTCTTATCACAGCAACAAAAACCTGACAATAGAGGTCACCTGTGTCAAAAACTGATGGGAACTTCAGGAAAGGTTTCCTTCATTTCATAATAATTATCTCAATTTGTAAATTTAATATTATTTTTTGTGTTTACTTGGTTAGCATCCCTCACCATTAATCAAGGTTGAGACTCATAAGGGCAAAGATTCTAACTGGCTTGTTGGTGGTATTTGGCACATGTCCTAAACACAGCAGACAGGCAGCCCTGCCAATCCACAGTGACACTGAGGTGCAGCACGCACCTCCTCCAATGCCATGAGGAACTGTCTCTGGAACCCATATGTTCCTTGGCACTCCCAACCATGAGACCCCATCATTCATCCACCAAAGCTTAGATACCACCTGGTTCCCCAAATTAGCAAGATCAAGTTTTACCCAACTGAGAAGTATGTGCACTTAGCTAAGTTAGATAAGTAATCTTGCCTGCATTTTTTCATAATCACAATTATGAATTGTGGATTTTGAACCTCATACACAAATCGTTCCAGAGCACTACTCTGCCTCTCTATACCCAGAGAAATTCACTCAGACAGTGCAAGTCAAGATAGGCTTCCCATGGGAGGAACCACCTGGGCCACCATTATGAAAGGATGGAAATGCCATAATGATGTCATCCTTACATCACTGAGTTGGTGGATCACCTGTTCATTTACACTTATAACAGCCTGATGCCTCCCTGAATGTTATCTAGATGGAACTTTTACCTGTTGTCAATGAGAACAAGAAAGGAGATAAACCATTCATATTGATAAGGACTGTATGTTTCTCATACCTGTATGATCCATTTTATGTGGCTGGACTGTCCTTATTTAAACTACGTCCTCATTTATCTCTATCTGCAATCAGAATAATAACTGGGCATTAGTCATCTGAGTACTTAAATATTTAGAACAGATCTTTTAAGATATGTATTTCCTGCCTTTTTTCCAGATTGCTCCCTCTTGAGATCAACCAAATATACACATGTATATCACCTGGCTTTTATTTCTGTAAATTATAATTGTGTCTATGGGATAGGTAAGGAGAAGCAATCTAACTGCTTCCTCCCAGGTTGATCAAACGGCATCAAGTTCAATACGCATTTTACCATCTTCTATCTATTTATTAGGTGGACAGACAGCCAAATCCAGCCAGCTAGGATCAAGGCAGGTCCCAGGGTTAGGCTGTCAGTAATAATCTCACCATAACCCAAAATCTTTTATATACTTTTTGTATGTAAAACCTCTATGGAACTATATAATTTCATCTTTTTTCAAGACCTGTATTTGGCTAAGACGATGAAATAACCAAGGCTAATATGATTTTCCCCTTATTTATTTCCTTATTTCCTTATTTATGCTATGTCCTTATTTGTCTCTATCTGCAACCAGAATAATAACTGGGCATTAGTCATGTGAGTTACTTAATATTTAGAACAAACCTTTTAAGGTATATAGTAAGTGTTTTACTAAATATGTGTGAGGAGGAGAGGCCAGAGGTCACGAGGGCACTCTTCTGGCACATAATGCTTTCCTGCATTGGTGCAGCACAGATTTAGTATGCAAATCATTTTGTGTTTGAAGATATTACCCTCTATGGAATTAAGTTCATGAGGAATCTCTCTCTCTCTCTCTCTCTCTCTCTCTCTCTCTCTCTCTCTCTCTCTGTGTGTGTGTGTGTGTGTGTGTGTGTGTGTGTGTATGTGATAACTTCTCCCTTCTCCCTGTGTTTCCTGGCTTTGAACTCTTAGGCTCAAGTGATCCTCCAACCTCAGCCTCTTGAACAACTAGCACTGCAGATGTTTGCCACCCTGCCTGGTAGAGCATGACTTATTTGATTGCCCTTTGCAGAACAAGAACCTTTGCATAGGTTGGGCCCCAGCACTGGATGCGTTTTTCATCTCAAGGAATGACTAACCCGTCCTTGGTGGTACAAATGCCAAACAATCCAACCAGGACCAGAGCTAAGCAGGACAGGGCAAAAATCATATTAGCCTTGGTTATTTCATCATCTTAGCCAAATATGTGTCTTGAAAAAAGATGAAATTATATAGTTCCATAGAGGTTTTACATACAAAAAGTATATAAAAGATTTTGGGTTATGGTGAGATTGTTACTGACAGCCTAAACCTGGGATCTGCCTTGATCCCAGCTGGTTGGATTTGGCTGTCTGCCCACATAATAAATAGACAAAAGATGGTAAAATGAGCATTGAACTTGATCAACCTGGGAGGAAGCAGTTAGATTTCTTCTCCTTACCTATCCCACAGACATAATTATAATTTACAGAAACAAAAGCCAGGTGATATACATGTGTATATTTGGTTAATCTGAAGACGGAGAAAGCTGAGGAAAAAAAGGCAGGAAATACACACATGCAGATTTAGTTAGTCTGAGTTGTCCCAGAAGGAAGGAAATCCCCACTTTCATCTTCTTTGGTGCCTGTCAGGGTGAGAGGTGGAAGCCCCATGGCCCCCAGCTTCTACTCTCAGCATGAGGAAGTCATTCCCAATTTCAGATGAGGTGCCTCTGAATGCAGTCTGCTTCAAGATTATTAATTGTCAACAGTTCTCAAATGACACTGTAATCTCTCCTTGTTTGAATGCATGCCAGAGATGTGGGAAGGGTTGGTGAAGGGTGAGTATCAGTTGGCACAGAGTCAGAAGAAACGGAGAAGGGAGCACACAAGCACAGCTTGAATGTCTTCTCATTCTGTTATGTTTGAGAACTTGGAGACTTTGTTACCTAATCCTCAGTTCCTCAGGCTAATCAGACAAAGAATTTGACTCAGAGTTAAGTTAATGAGCTTATATGATTTACAAACACTCAGACCTGGCATCACTCACATCAGGAATCTGCTGAGAGTCTCATAATGACAATTGTTCTTAGAAGCCTCCTCTTCCCAGCTCCCAGGGTCTGCTCTCCATCCACAACCACCCATTTACCAAAAAGCAGGGAGCCACCTGCTCAGACACTTCTTGGCCTAATGAAAAATCTGGGATCATCTTTTTGGAGTTCTGGTGCTGGATGTGCTCTCTGTGGTGATATCTGCCATGAGATGGGTGGGTAGAGATTTGCAGTTCACCTGGCCATGCAGGATGCAGTTCTCCTCTTCTGTCCTTTCAAACCCATTGATCATGGACATGCATTATATTCAAAGACAGAGGCTATTCTTTGCTCTAAAATCTATGTGCTAGCTACTGCAGGGATCTCTTAATGGCTGCACAGGATGTATTCTGGATTGACATTACTCAGTGCATCCATCAGCTTTATTGTGGCCATGCCCACTATTTTTTTTCCTAGGGGACTTCTGGCCATCAGGGTACTGGCACAACATCTTGAATGTTCTGGGAAGGTGGCTGTGGCCCAAACAAGCCAAATCATCTTCCTGTATAAACCAGGGAGATGAAGTGGTCACCAAAGACTCACAGGGAAAGAACCTGCAGAGGCCCAGCAATCTCACCTGACTCAATGACCAAACGTCCTGGATATCAGCTCTTTGTAAAGAACTCTGCTAGGGACTAGGGGCTTAATAGTGGATAGTACACAGACCCTGCTCCAGGGAAGTTCACATTTTGGAAAGTGAAACAAAGGTGTAATCCAACAATGTTGTAGGACAGTAAAGAGAACAACAAGAAGAGAAATGTGTTCCAGGGATACTAGAAATTGTACAGGAGAGGAAGTGGCTCCGTGTGAGGAGGTGGTGTTGAAAGCCTTTAGCAGATGAAGTTTTGATTGAGCTGGGTTTTGAAGGATGATCAAGAGTCTTCTGGGCTGGGGCTCGAGCTGAGTGGTAGAGTGCTTGCCTAGCATGTGTGAGACCCTGGATTTGATTCTCAGCACTGCATACAAATAAATAAGGAAAGAAAGAAAGGAGGGAAAAAAGGTCCATTAAAAACTAAAAAAATATTTTTTAAAAAAGTCTTCTATGAGCATAAGAGCATTCTAAGCAGAGGAAAGTGCATGAGTAGTTATTTAGATATAACCTTTTTGGGTGGAATTCAAGGATTTTGTAATGAGAACACCCAAGGAGACAAAACTGATTAGAGGACATTTAATTCTAATGTTTCATTTGAGTTTCTGATAAGAATCAATAACTTTTGTGCGTAATGATAACTCTGATGGAATTTTTTATTGATATTTTTTATTAAACTGAGCTCAAAGATAAAAATGGGCATGTCTCATGACTCACTGCCAACTGCCAAGGTGGAGGGGGCACCTGGATTCTGCAATAGGGGGTGGGGCACAGGTGGTTTTTTCTACTGGCTATAAATCCAACTCCACCTCCTTTCCCAGCATATAAATATGCCAGACTGACTTCATTGACTCACAGCTGTTCACAGAAGGCAAGCTTGGAACCTTCTGCCCTGTCAAAAGATAGCTCACATAGCTGGAAGTCAAACTCAGAGGAGAAAATTTTGGAAGGAAAGTAGTGATGGAACTGACCCCAAACTTTTCCATGGAAACCTGGGTTCTCCTGGGAATCATCCTGGTGCTCCTCTATCTGTGAGTAACTATCCCAGTTTCTATCCCCTTCAAACCTCCCATTTCTGTGACTAGGAGGTTTAGTGATATGATTTGATTTGGAGGATGAACTTTGGAGTGAGTCTCAGTTTGAACCTAGATTAATCAACCAGAAGAGTTCAGTAGATGCAGATTACAAACAACTGGACACCTTCTGAAAAGTGATGCATGCTCTGCAAACTTTCAGAATTCTGGAGGTAAAGAGGGGCCTTCACAAGTTTCTGTGTCATTGTTTATCTTTTGTGTTCTATGTGAACTACAAGAGATGTGTAGGAGGCTTGTCTCCTGTGGAACAGGTGGTTCCTGCTCCTCCTCCCCATGTCCCAGCACCATTTGTAAAATGCACCAAGTGCACCCCAGGTGCTACCATAGGCTCAGACTCAGTTCTTCTCTCTGTTCTCTTCCTTTTCCCTGAAATAGCCCTCCTTCCAAAAACTCAATTCCTCCACCTTGCAATATGCAACTACTGCTGAATGATGAAAGTATTGAGCAAAGACCTGGGAGAAATTTTGAACTTTTATTCCTTAAGTTAGCATCAGTGTAGAGATTTGTTTCTTCCTTGATATGAAACCTAATGGCAGCTTCAGGAGACAGAAGTTAAAAAGCCAATTTTGTATTTTAAACATTTTCCCATGATATTCCAGTACAGGAGCATGAATAAAGCCATCTAGTAGAAGAATTCCTTTAAATAGTGGGATTTATGGTCTGAGATTGTGGCTCAGTGTTAGAGAGCTCCTCTGGCATGTGTGAGGCACTGGGTTTGATCCTCAGCATCACATAAAAATAAATAAGTAAAATAAAGGTATTGTGTCTGCCTACAACTAAAAAAAAATATTAAAAATAGTGGGATTCCTGGTTTCATGGAGCAAGTGAAGAGAGCAGTTATTTCTAACGAAGGGTAGAAGACATTGCCCCAAGGAGACCTTTGACTTCTATCTTAAATCCACTTTTACAAGATTAGGCATTCATAATGATGTGAAAATAGAAAATATAAACCTGGTTGTGTAACAATTGAAATAAAGGATAATATTCAGGCTTTTGTTGCATCTATTTTCCCTCCAGTGGCATTTTAAAATTAATGGAAATGTTTTAATTTCATTCTTTCAATAGTACAATTTTTTTGAGGTAAGTTCCTCATGTTCCTTTTGAAGGTCAAAATAGGACTCTTGGATTCTGTATTTGTAAAAAAACAACCTGTTTAAAAACGACCTCACCTTTTGTGAACAATTGAAGAAATATTTATCTAATACATACATCCATGACATAGATTGCACATGTCTTTAAATATACCTGCCCAGGTATATTTAAATATACTAACTCAACAGTTTCCCATACACCAGTGTTCTTAATCTCTTACAGCAGATGAGTAAGACAGAATGTGGACCAGGGATGCAATAAAAGGCATCCAGATATGAGTTATGAAAAAGTGGGAGAATATTCCTCTCTGTTCAGAGAAGAAGGCCCAGAGTGGAGATGGCCCCCACTGGAGGCCACTAGAGGGGCCAACGTAATGGTATCAAGTCATCTTCCGGAACTGACACCAGTGAGTAAAGTGACCTGGAAGAAATCTAGGCTGAAATACTCTTTTCAAGTTCATGTTTGGGGACTTATATCAGATATTCACTGTAGCATTGGGAGCCTAATGATGACTTTTGGAGTCTCTCAGGGAATGTGAGAGAGGAGATGACGAGCAGATGTAATCAGGGGCATTGGAGTTTTTGTTGTTATTTAGGGCCTACATGTTATCTGCCTGGCTTCACTGTTCCCATTCTTGATCAGTGACTCATGAGCCACTATACACACACAGTCACAATCTCTTGACCTGGATTTCTCTTCCACTTTTAGATATGGGACCTATTCACATGGATATTTTAAGAAGCTGGGAATTCCAGGGCCAACACCGCTGCCTTTTTTGGGAACTATTCTTAATTATCGCCAGGTGAGTGTCATTTGAGCTCCCTGTTTTGCCTCTTATGGTTGCAAACATCTGCTTAGTTACATCAGTAGAAATTCAGCTCTGTGAGAGAAGTTTTAAGAGTTCTAAGCTTCAGAAACTGTGTGAGGGCCCCATCCAAAGCACAGTCAGGTTTACCCTGGGGCTCTGTTTACAACTCCTCCTGGCCTCAGGTTCACTTCTGTTGATGAGCTAAGGACTCTGGCACATCCACACTGTAAGCTGTGGACTTTATGTTCAGCAGACTGTGAGCATTCTCACAGAGTTTTCATTTTTCTCAGTGCAGATTCTAGGAAGACACACTCAAACCTCTGGGATGCTTTATTTTCACAGTTAAAATATTACAAATGAAACTTAGCATGAGGAAGATTGATTGCTTAGTTTCTATGATGAAAACTCAGAGCCAGTGTCTACCTATCTATGTCCTATGTGCAGAGAGATAGCATCTTCCCTTTTCCAAGTTGAGCTCCAATACAGAAAGGCAAGTCCACTTTTATTTGCTCACTATGTCACTTACTTACTCAACAAGATGATTGTGATAACATAAATCTCCTAGGCTAGAAGAGGTTCCTGGTGCCTTTACTCCCTAATTCTACCAGAATTCTAGAGAAAACATGAGATAAATTAAAATGATACTCAACGAGGAGATAAAAGATCATTCATAGCCCTGGGAAACACTCATTTTCCCTCAGCCTGGGTTTCCTCATGTGCCCATGGAGGTGATCATTCAGAAGGTCCCAGTATTTCTGAGACAACACAAGGAGAAGAAGTACTGCAGAAGGATGTCATATTCATAGACAAGGGTAATTGGTTGAGTATAAATAATACTCAGAGAAAATTCAAGTGACTTTACATATTTCATTTCAAACATTGCATATTTTCTCTTTTCTCCTCAGAAGCCTCTGAGTAAGAGCTTCTCTCTAACCACCTGTTAGGAACAGCAAGCCTGATTTCATGGGATTTGGGTAATTTGATGCAATGTCAGTACATTTATAATAATAATGGAATTTCATATTGTTCTTCTTCCCAGGGTTTGGTTAATTTTGACACAAAATGTTATAAAAAGTATGGAAAAACATGGGGGTAAGTATTCTGGAAATTTCTCTTTGGAAGACTTGTTATGATGTGGTGCCCCAATACGTGAGGACAACCTCAGCCCAGAGCTTTTGGGATGCAACCCTCTGTGCTGCACAATCCTTGGAGGCTTGTCCTGCCAAGGGTCCTGCATGTCACCAGGAGTCTGGGTCTACAGTCTGACTTAGGTTGAGAATGTTGCATGTTTTCACTTTTCTCCTGCTTTTGATGACCCAGAGACTCCATCCTTACTTTGTGTCCAATGTCCTATCTTCCCCATTTTTATTTCTTTTTGACCCCTTTATCTGAATAAAATGTATTATTTGAGAACTTTTTTTAAAATCATGGGCTTACAAATCTATGGCATCATCTCTTTCCTCCATTGATTTCCTTTTAATTTAAAGACAAAATCCCCTTATTTAAATTTCAGATCTAATGTACGCTTTTGAACAAAAGGCTGGGAGGTACTGGGAAGCAGATGGGAAACCATTTCTGCTCATCTTTTTTTTAATTTCCTTTACTTTCTTTCTTCTTTTTATTTGTCATCATTATTGTTGCTCATATGCCATTTTTAAGTTTTCAGCGTTGGCTTTTCAATGAAGTAGACCCAAGCATTTCTTTCTCTCCTTCATCCATTATGTTAAGACCAGACATAGGATATAGTTACACCACTGAATTCCCTGGTGGATTGATGGGGTTTACATTGGAGGGTGGCCTCAGTTAACTATAGCAACTATTCCCTTCAGAGCTGGTGGGAGTTTGGTGAGAGCCATAGAAGAGGTGTAATCATTTTGCTCTACACTAAAAATAGTGGTAGAAGACATTGACTCTTCTCCATCTTCTCTCTTCAATCTCCCAAAAGCCACAGGGCTGGCTAGAGTGTTCTGCTCAGTTGACATGCCCATAGATACCATGTGATCCAAGGACACAACATGCCCCACTGGATCTGCAAAGCCCCCATTTCAGCTACCACTTGAAAAACTTAGTAATAATGAAAGTCAATTATCTGCTTTAATTTTTTTCTTCACTAACCTAACAGCCTTTTGAATAATCCAATATTTTTGTGATGTAAAATGTTATATAGACTATGGGCAGAGGCTGGCTCTCAGTGGCAGGGCGCTTGCCTATATCATGTGTGAGGCACTGGGTTTGATCCTCAGCACCACATAAAAATAAACAAATAAGGGCATTCTGTCCACCTACAATTACAATAAATAAATAAATAAGTTATGGAAATTAGTGTAGGCAATACTATTGTATTCACCATCTAGATTTAAGAAGTGTTCCAATGCTATTTCTAATTATAATCTCTTAGAAGATGTATTTTTTCTATGTACTGTAAACTAGGAAGGTAGAATAGGTAACATCAGGATCAAAGTCTAGATTTCTGCTGCAGAATCTGGCCTGTTAGATTTAACCAGCCCTATTTTTCTAACACAGCCTATATGATGGTCGACAGCCTGTTTTGTTTATTATGGAGCCAAACATTATCAAAACAGTGCTCATCAAGGAATGTTATTCTACCTTCACTAACCGGCGGGTATGCATTCACTTTTCAACATTTTAACATTTACTTAGTTATTTTTAAGTTTTTAATTTATTCTTTTCAGTTATACATGACACTGGAATGTATTTTGACATATTATACATACATAAAGTACAACTTCCCAAGCCTGTGTTTGTACATAATGTGGAGTTTCTCTGATTGTGTATTCATATATGAACATACGAAAGTTATGTCTGATTCATTCTACAGTCTTTCCTATTCCCATCCCCTCACCCTTTTCTTTGTTTCCCTTTGTCTAATCCAAAGTAACATTTATTTATTAACTCAATTTTTATTCTGAGATATTTATAAATTCAGAGGGCATTCTTTGCAAAAAAAAAAGTTACCAGGCAGTTGCATGTATAATCTGTTTTACCCAATGATAATTTCTTACATGACTATAAATTTATTAAGTTCCTTTTTCTATACTAACAGGAAATTGATACAATCTAGGCTTTTTATTTTCATTTTTCCTGTTTTGTGTGCCTATATGTATGAGTGTGCAGCTCTGTGCAAATGTATCACATGCCTACAATTTGTGTAGATGAATTTAGATTGTGTTTTTAATGTGTTTTCACAAATTCTTCATTAACCTCAGAAATATGCCCGGTTTCTTGTGTGCTAACTACATTGGACAAAGATTGCACCTATAAATAGGGAAAATCCTATCTGTATTTCTTTCATTTATTTGTTTTTATTTTCCTCTGATATTAGCTGGGAGTTCCAGTGTGAAGTTGAATAAGAGCCAGAGGAGTGAACATTTCTTTTGAAGGATATAGACTTTAATCTTCCAAAGTTTACCCTAATTTTAGATGAGGCTGACGTGTATGTGTGTGGATTCCCATACAATCTCTATCTTCACTTTTTAAAAACTTTGGGTGTGGGTTTAGCTCAGTTGGTAGAGTGCTTACCTTGCAGGCACAAAGTCTGGGGTTCAATCCCCAGCATCACAAAAATATTTTTTTAAAACTTTGATTAATGTATGACATTTGTGCATAATAATAGGATTTGCTGCTATGTTCAATACACACATATATTCCACTCTGCCCAAATCCAGCCTCTATTTACTTCCCAACATGTCCAAATCACTAATCTACACTCAGATGAACGTTTTTACTTGTCTTTCTATATGTGGCTGAGCAGACATTGTTGAATTATTCCTGATGCTTGGGAGAAAGCATTCAGTTTGCCACCAGGAAGTGTATTGTTAGCTGAAAGTGGATTTTTTAAGAATCTCTTTATCAAGTTGAAGAAGCTTCCCTCTGTTCCTAATCTCCTAAATTTTTATACTGAATGAGTTCTGGAAACATACATTTTGGGGGTGGGGTACTGGGGATTGGATTTAGAGGCATTCGACCATTGAGCCACATCCCTGGTCCTATGTTGTATTTTATTTAGAGACAGAGTCTCACTGAATTGCTTAGCACCTCACTGTTGCTGAGGCTGGCTTTCAATTTGTGATCATCCTGTCTTATACTCCTGAGCTGCTGGGATTACAGATATGCACCACTGTGCCCAGCTGGAAGCATACATTTTAATTAAAAAATATATTTAACATCATAGAAGTAAATTTCAAGGGTTTTGCTTTGGTGGGCTAGCACCTACGTGAAAATAAGAATTATCTTCCTTTCTCCTTCTGCCCTTGTAGAAAATATTGGAAGAACTTCCATTAATAACTTGTTTTTTTTTGTATTACACTTATATTCCAATCCTTTAAATTTCAAATATTTGTATTTTTAAAATTATCATATCTAACCACCCCTTTTTCAAGATGCTTATGCTGTAAATGCATGTAAAGACAGAACTGTTCTTAGGTAACATACAGTTGACCAAGAACACCTGGTATCTGTCACCAACGGATTTCTGCTCTGCACAGCCCTGGGGGTTGTACTAGGTTTTCTTAGGTCTTCTTTATGTCTATTCCCCTAGAAAAAGCTTTCAACAGAGTGAAAATTTTTCATCTAAACAAAGGTTGGAATATAAAGTCCAAAAACAGTGTGAGGTCCCTGGGTGTCTCTTCCAAACTCACAGGAGGTTAGGCACTTGGAATAAATACTATTGAGTGTCTGACATAGGGCTAGCTACCTAGCAGGCAGTCACTAAACATTTTTTTTAAATAAATGATGCTTGTTTAACAAACTTTTGCAACTGTGGAGACCTCCACATTTATATAGGACAAAATCTCTTTTTCTTTGGACTCTAGAATTTTGGTCCAGTGGGATTTATGAAAAAAGCCATCTCTTTGTCTGAGGATGAAGAGTGGAAGAGAATAAGAACACTTCTGTCTCCAACCTTCACCAGTGGAAAACTCAAGGAGGTAATAAAATAGGAGGGCTTTTCATTGGAAACTTAAAGAATAAATTTGGGGATGGATAGAAAGTGAGATAGATAGTAGTCCCTTTCCAAGGGATAGTCCTCTGAATTTGAACTTCCTAAAAATGTTCTTTTGTCTTTATGTTTTAGAAGATATATAGAAAGATTCATTATAAATGTCTCATACTTCTTCATCCTGGGAAAACCATAGCCTTGGGGACTGAGTCTCCTCACTTAACTATGGACAATCTTGTGTTTTGTGCATAGATGTTCCCCATCATTAACCAGTATGGAGATGTGTTGGTGAAAAACATGAGACTGGAATCAGAGAAGGGCAAGTTTATCAACTTGAAAGAGTAAGTAGCAGGGCATCTCTGGCATTCCAAGCTCCAGCAGGAGCCCCTTCAACTGCCTGACACAGAACTGAATTCCAACTGCTGAGCTAGTGCAATGAGCAGACAAAGCAAGTGTTTGGAGTCACAACTCCAACTATTCATCCAAGAAGGAGCTGCTCCCAGGAGGAGACAGGGCAGCTGGGGGAGAAAGGATCTCTTCCTATCTGCCAAGGTTTATTTCGCTGCTATTTATGACTTTGAATATACTAGAAGAAAAAATACTGTCAAGGTCAAGGTCACCTTTTTTGAGTCAGTACCTCCACTCTTGTCCTGCTGAAGCTCAGTTTGTACACAACTATCCATCATCCTCATTCTACTTCTGCTACTGTAGTGTGTCTGATTATGGAACTTATCCCTGTGTGGGTGAACTTCTTGAGTTCAGAGGTGAGTCTAACTCAACTCACTGTCCCCATCACTCTTGGCACAAGGGCAGTATTTCATTTGCAACTCATAAAGGCCTCATAGTCAGTTTGAAGGGATCATGGACTCATCTGATAGTCCATCAGATAACTGAGTGTGTGTGGCTCTCTGCTTGTCTTGTCTGAGTATGTGGACTTACTCTTACTTCTTGCTGCATGTGTAGTGGAAGGATTGGGAAGAGGCACTGATTTTACCTTTCCATGTCTTTCTCTATTCAGCATCTTTGGGGCCTACAGCATGGATGTGATCACTGCAACATCATTTGGAGTGAACATCGATTTCCTGAACAACCCACAAGATCCCTTTGTGGAGAAAGTCAAGAAGCTCTTAAAATTTGATTTCTTTGACCCTTTGATCCTCTCAATAAGTATGTGGACTACCATGCTATTCGTTCCTTCTCTCCATTTAAATAAGATCATTATTGTTACGTAATTAACATATCTTTTAATTTATACACTTAATTTATACAATTAAGTGGTTTTCAGTACAAAGATATATGCAGCCATCACTAGTGACCATTTGTCAACTCAGAAGCAGGCTACCATTTCATTATCAACTCTCTATTTTCCAAGTCTAAGCAACCATGAATCTATTTTCTGACTATAGATTTGATGATACTGTGAATTTTCTATTAATGAATCCAACAATATGTGGCTTTGCATGTCTGACTTCTTTCATTTATCATTGTATTTTCAAATTCTTCCATCCTAAGCATGTGTGAGTACTTCATTTCTTTTTTTAGAGAGAGGGAAAGAGAGAGAGAGAATTTTTAATAAGTATTTTTTTAATTTTTGGTGGACATAACATCTTTATTTTATGTGGTGCTGAGGATCAAACCCAGCGCCCTGCACATGCCAGGCGAGTGCACTACCGCTTGAGCTACAGTCCCAGCCCTTCATTTCTTTTTTAAAAGAAATTGTTTATTTATTTGTTCTAATGAATTATATATAACATCAGAATGCATTTCACTAAATAATACACAAATGGAGCACAACTTTTCACTTCTGAACTTCTACATGAAGTATATTCACAACATTTGTGTCATCATACATGTTCCTAGGGTAATGATGTTCATCTCATTCCACCATCACTCCTACACCCATTCCCCCTCCATTTCCCTTGCCCTATCCAAACTTCTTTCATTCCTCTGATGATTGTCCCACCTATTATGAATCAGCATCCACTTATGAGAGAAAACATTTGGCTTTTTGTATTTTGGGATTGGCTTACTTCACTTAGCATGATATTCTCAACTTCATCCATTTATCTGAAAATTCCATGATTTTATTCTCTTTTAATGCTGAATAATATTCCATTGTGTATATGTACCACATTTTCTTTATCCATTCATCTGTTGATGGGCATCTAGGTTGGTTCTACAGTTTAGCTATTGTGAATTGAGCTGCTATAAACATTGATGTGGCTGCATCAATGTAGTATGCTGATTTTAAGTCCTTTGGGTATAAACCAAGAAGAGTGATAGCTGGGTCAAATGGTGGTTCCATTCCAACTTGTCTGAGGAATCTCCATATTGCTTTCCAAAGTTGTTGCACCAATTTGCAGTCCCACCAGCAATATAAGTGTCTTTCCCCCCACATTCTCACCAACATATATTTTTGCTTGTTTTCTTCATAACTGCCATTCTTATTGGAGTGAGATGAAATCCTGGAATAGTTTTGATTTGAATTTCTTTAATTACTAGAGATGTTGAATATTTTTTCATATATTTGTTGATCAGTTGTAAATCTTCTTCTGAGAAATGTCTGTTTAATTCCTTAGCCCATTTAAGGATAAGGTTATTTGTTGTTATTGTGGGTTTTTTTGGTGTTAAGTTTTTTTTTTTTTTTTGAGTTCTTTATATATCCTGGAGATTAGTGCTCTATATGATGTGCATGTTGTAAAAATTTGCTCCCATTCGTTAGGCTCTATCTTCACCTTATTGATTGTTTCTTTTGTTGATAAGAAGCTTTTTAGTTTGAATCCATTCCATTTATTGTTTCTTGTTTTTATTTCTTACACTTTAGGAGTCTTAAGGAAAGTTTGAGCCTACTTTTTCTTCTATTAGGTTCAGGATCCCTAGCCTAATTTCTAGGTCCTTGATGCACTGTGAGTTAAATTTTGTGCACGGTGAGAGATACTTAATTTCGTTTTGCTACATATGGATTTCTAGTTTTTGCAGAATCATTTGTTGAAGAGGCTTTTTTTCTAGTGAATGTTTTTGGCACCTTTGCCTAGTATGAGATAACTGTATTTGTGTAGGTTTGTCTCTGTATCTTCTGTTCCATACCATTGGTCTACATGTCTGTTTTGGTGCCAATATGGATTTCCAGTTTTGCCAGCATCAGTTGTTGAATAGGCTCTTTTCTCCAGTGAAAGTTTTTGGCACCTTTGTATAGTATAATATAACCATATTAATGTGGGTCTGTCTCTGTGTCCTCTATTCTGTACCATTAGTCTACAAGTCTATTTTGGTGCAGATATTATGCTGTTTTTATTACTATAGCTCTGTAGTATAGTTTAAGGTCTGGTATAGTGATGCTTCCTGCTTCACTTTCTTGTTAAGTATTGCTAGCTATTCTGGGTCTCTTATTTTTCCAAATAAATTTTATGATTGCCTTTTCTATTTCTATGAAGAATGCCATTGGGATTTTAATAGGGTTGTATTAAATCTGTAAAACACTTTTGGTAGTATGGATTTGCCAGAACTTAATTGAGACTTTTTGCATGTATGATCATTAAAGATATTGGTCTGAAATTTTCTTTTGTTGATGTGTCTTTGGCTGGTTTTGAAATCAGGGTGTACTGGCCTCATAGAATGAGTTTGGAAGTGTTCCCTCTTTTGCTCTTTCATTAAATAATTTTAAGAGTATTAGTATTAGGTCTTCTTTGAAGGTCTTGTTAGAATCTGTCTGGCTGGGTCTCTTCTTTGTATATAGGCTTTAGATGGTGTCTTCTATTTCCTTGCTGGAAATTGATCTATTTAACTTGTGTATATTACCTCGATTCAGTTTGGGTAGGTCATGACTTCAGAAATTTGTCGATGTCTTTGATATTTTCTATTTAATTGGAGTACAAATTTTCAAAATAGTTTCTAATTATCTTATGTATTTTAGATGTGTCCATCATATTATTTCTTTTATTATCACAGATGTTAGTAATTTAAGTTTTCTCTCTCTTTATTTGTGTGACTAAGGTTTATGAATTTTATTTATTTTTTCAAAGAACCAACTTTTTGATTTGTCAATTTTTTCAATTGTTTCTTTTGTTTCAGTTTCATTGATTTCAGCTCTGATTTTAATTATTTCCTGTCTTGTACTACTTTTGATGTTGATTGTTCTTTTTTTTTGGGGGGGGGGCTTTGAGATGTAATGTTAGGTCCTTTATTTATTGACTTTTTCTTCTTTTAAGGAATGAACTCCATGCAATGAATCCCAGAGATTTCAATATGTTGTATCAGTATTCTCATTTACCTCTAAGAATTTTTAAATCTCCTCTCTGATGTTTTCTGCTATCCCTTGCTCATTCAGTAGCATATTATTTAGTCTCCAGGTGTTGGAGTAGCTTCTTTTTTCATTTTATCATTAATTTCTAATTTCTTTCCATTATAATCTGATGGCATTCAGGGTAGTATCTTTGTATTTTTCCAAGAGTTTCTTTGTGGCATAATATATGGTCTATTTTAGAGAAGGATCCATGTACTGTCAAAGAAGAAAGTGTATTCACTCATTGATGGATGAAATATTCTCTATATCTCTTAAGTCTAAGTTATTGATTGTATTATTGAGTTCTATATTTTCTTGGTTTAGCTTTTGTTTGGGAGATATATCCAGTGGTGAATGAGGTGTGTTAAAGTCACCCAGTATTATTGTGTTGTGGTCTATTTGACTCTTGAAATTGAGAAGAGTTTGATGAATGTAGATGGCCTTTACATTTGGCCTTTTCATGTTATCCCATAATTAATTGTTTGGCGCATAAGTATTTATAATTGTTATTTCTTGTTGATGAAGGTCTGGGTTTAGAAATCTGAGAGATCCTAATTGATTTCCTCCTATATGTAATCTGATTCCTTTGTCTTGTGGCTTTTAAATTTCTTTCTTTATTCTCTATGTTAGGCATTTTTATTGTTATTTCCTTAGTGTAGATCTGTCGTGATTTTGTACACTTGGTATCCTATAAGCCTTTTGTATTTGATTTTCCAATTCATTATTCAGGTTTGGAAAAGTTACTGATATTATTTCATGGATAAATTGTTCATTCCTATGTTTTGGAACTCTATGCCTTCTTCTCTCCCAATAATTCTTACATTTGGCCTTTTTGTGTTATCCCATAATTCATGAATGTTCTGCTCATGGTTTCTTACCATCTTCACTGTGTGGTCAACTTTACTTTCAATTTTATATATTTTGTCTTCATTGTCTGAGGTCCTATCTTTCAAGTGATCCAGTCTGTTGGTGATAATTTCTATTGAGTATTTTAATTTGATTTATTGTTTCCTTCATTTCAAGGATTTCTTTTCCTTTTTTTGTAGAATCTCTATCTCCTCATTGAAGTAATATTTTGCTTCCTGTATTTGACTGTGTAGCTCTTTATTGAATTGACCTTTTGTTGCCTATGTTTGCTTTCTTTAATTCACAGAACATTTTAATTACATACATCCTGAACTCCTCTTGGAAATCTCTTCTGCTGTGCTGGCCATTGGTTCTAGTAATGTATCTTGGTTTGTTTGGGGCACTTTCTTCCCTTGTTTTTTTCATATTGTTTGTCTTTCCCTTTAGCAGTGTAGATCCAAGGTATTACAGTTTTTACCAATAGATTTATAGTGTCCATGCAGAATTCCATGACCTCTCTTTTCAGGAGGAGATCAATATTAACATATCCCAATGCAAACAATATGCAGGCTTAATTAAACCAAATAGCTTTCATTGAGATGTTTCCTGTTTTGTTACAATAGACAGGAATGGTGAGTTTGATTATTATTAACAATATAAACAGTAGGTTGCAAAAGGACCTACAGTTTATAATGATGGACAAAGAGAGAAGTGGGGGTGGGTTTAGGACGAGATGTCAAGGAGGTAGGAGATGAGGATATAGAGTTATTAGATCTTAGGAAACATAAAGGAGGAATCAAAAGATGTTGGATAGTAGCAGGAGAAAAGAGACTTTGAGGAGATAGATAAGTGGGAAGGGGAGAGAGAGGGAGGGAGGGAGGAAGAGGCTAGAACAACAAATTATTTTGCCAATATTCTGTTGAGATTTTGCATCCATAATTATAAGATATATCAGTTTGTAGTTCTCCTGTGTTATCTTTGTGTTAATTCTTGGGATTAGGTTAACACGGGCATTTTAGGATCTAATACAGTGTTCACTGTATTCTATATTTAGAAAACAATAGATATTTCTATGAATGTTTGTAAAGAGGTAAAGAATTGGTATTAGTTCTTTTAGTCTTTGGTAGAATTTTCCATGAAACATCTGGACCTGAGCTTCACTTTGTAGAAAAGTTCTTAATTTCTAACTTAGTCTCATCACATGATGTATGTCAATATATATTTTATATTACTTTTTGTGTCAGTTTCTGTTCTTTGTGTCTCTTTAGGAATTTGTCTATTTCATTTATGTAATATATATAATTATTGTGATAATCTGATTGTTACAATATCTTTATATTTCATGCTCTGTTGGTCCCATCCTGACTGCTCTTTCTTGAAGAGCATGATTAACTGCAGCATCAGTCTAAAGCCTAGTTTTATCCAAAGACACGCTATTCCAGTACACGAAGGGGAAAGGGGTCAGGGTTTTCATCTTGCTCCTTTGGTCACTCCATAGAGATAGAAGGGGCCACTGATTTCAGTGGTATGGTGCTGGCCCTATATATGACATCCTCTTGCTCAGCCAGTGGCCTGCAGCCCAATTAGTGGTCCCAGCAGAAACAATTCCTCTTTAGGAACCCTTGTGACTTCCACTTTTCTGATTGGTAGAAAAGATGTAATTGCTCCAGGTAAATTTTACATTTTTCACTGAAGTGTCCTTTGTTTTTTCTTTTCCCTGCAGCAATCTTTCCATTCCTTACTCCAATTTATGAGGCAATGAATATCTCTCTGTTTCCAAAGGATGTCACAACTTTTTTAAAGAAAGCTATAAACAGAATGAAAGAAAGTCGCCTTCAAGAGAAACAACAGGTAAAATCTGGTGGTGGATACAGAGGAGGTTCATTTTTGATAATTTATTTGCCTATGGGTGTATGACTTCCATACTTCTTTGTATATTTTTAAAAGGTAGATGAAGAATAACTCTTGGTTGAGAGTAGTAGAAGCTTTCCATTTGGGGAGAATAAAGAATTTAGCATCTGGTAATTGAGAAACAAGAATGAATCAGAGAGGGAACTGAATTAGAGTAAGATATATTCCATGCTTTTATAATTATGTCAAAATGGACTCTACTCTCATATAACTAAAAAGAACTAATAAAAAAGACTTAAATAAATAAAATTATGTATTCCAAATACTGAAAAAATAATGAACCAGAGAGAAATCATTTACAATTAAATAATGGGCATGGTAATTAGTTTGTCAAGGCATAAATATTGCTGATAGGAAAAGTCCCAAATGCTCTAAAAAGGAGTTCTTGTACATTGTTGAATAGATCTGTAAATTTGGATAGCCTTTATGGAAAACTGTCTGGAGGGCCTTCAGAAATCAAATACAGACCCACTGTATAATCCAGCAATCTCACTACTAAGTGTATAACCACAGGAAATGAAATCTGCACTCCAATGTTTATTGCAGCACTATGTTAAAATTGTTCTTATTAATTGAGCCAAATCTATTTTGAAAATATTCATCATCAGGAAATGATAAATGCAGTTAAAGATGTGTCTAAACTGACATAAACATCAAACAGCATATACATATATCAAAGTAATAGGGTACCTTGTTAATATGTAGAACTTAATTTTTTTTATAAACCTTAGGGTTTGCTCTTTGAAATATTTTTTTTAAATAGAGGAAAATATTTTATCATATTCCTTCTTCTCAATAGATACAATTTCAACGTAAGTTTTTTTTTCCTGGTGCTTTAATTTTATAAGATTTTATATGATCAAGAATCATTGCATTTCCAAACCTCTCACTTTACAAACGCTCCACAGAATGCATCCTCAGGCTAGCTGGCACTGTTTGGCCCCTCATGGAGCAGGCATGGGGTTCTTTAGGTGAAGGTTTTGCCTCATGTACAAAGCCCAGCACAAGGATGTGTGCAGGCCAGGGACCAGGATGGGCCCTCCAGGTGTCAGTACAAAGTTCATAGCTTCAAGCATGGTGGGATCTTTCAAGAAGCTTGCTCAAAATCTGATGGTGAACTCTAAAAATGGCAGGAGATTAATTTGTGATGTCTTTGGTGAAGAGTAGTGCAGTCCAGGACTTCTCCCTGAGCAAATAAATGTAACAGGAGACAAAGCCAGCCACTCTCTTGCCAGGAGGCTGTGTTCAGAATCTATAGGAGCTCACAAGCAGGGAGAGCAAAGGCCAGTAGCTATTGGACACCATAGCCTGCTTTCACTCAGGGAAACGTCCTACTGTCCAAAGTTTGTAGATGGATACTCTTCTTCACTGATGACTTAGGAAACTCCAGCTGGACTTTTGTACTTGAAGAAGTCATAGCCTCAGAAGGGAAGATAAGTTCTTCACCCTTAATTTTTTTCTGACTTCATAATTGATCTTCTATCTTTGAAATCTCTATGTTTCTAGCATCAGGTGGATTTTCTTCAGCTTATGATAAATTCTCAGAATTCCAAAGATGTGGAGTCTCATAAAGGTAAACAAGGTTGCTATCTCGTCTACTGATGGGGAAACTCAGAGGGAAATATTGTTCTGGAAATGTGCAGGAGATTTTCCAGGAAGAAGAGTATTTCTACCAAGTTGCAGAAAGTGCATGCTTGGATATCATATACAGTAGCCTGAGGAACTTTCTAGAGAAGCACACCTACAGCCATGTTCAATGTTGAAGCTGATTTAAACAAGTATTTCTTTTACCAGCATGGTATTTTTATGCAACTTATTTTCTTACTGTTTTTATTTTGATGCTCAATTCTCCCATATTTGTCCACTGGAATCCCTTTCATGTAGGCTCCTGAGTCTTCTATTATTATTGTCACCTTTTAAATGATTGTTTTAAAAGTAGCTTCTTTTTATTCTGGCCATAGCAATATTGAGCTAAAAACACAGAGGTTCTTCATGTAGTCTTGAATACACTGCTTCACTCATAATATCCACCACCAGAGAGTTATATTTATCACAGTTCAGGAACCTGTGCTGACACACTTCTATCATTCACAGTCCACAGATTTCCTTAGGGTTTGCTCTTGGTCTTGTACATCCTATGACATATATCCACATTATAGTAGCACACAGTGTATTCTGTGCCCTTTTCATTTATTTTCTAAGTATTTTCTTGCTTTCTAATTTAAGATATTCTAGGTTTCTGCTCTGTTTCCCCTGACAGGTTTGTTTCTTGTTTTTCCAATTAATTGAATTTAGAAATCAAAATCTGTGATCATCTTGTGAATTTTTGCTTTTAGATACTCTCAGTAGACAAGATTATTAACATGAAATACTTCTACATGGAACAGAGGAAAGAAATATTTCTGTATCTACTCACATCCAGTAATATAAACTATTTTTCTCTCTCCTTCAAAAATTTTTTCCTAATTTATTGCTTATTTCTGTAATACACAAATACTCCCATTGCAGTTCTAATTTGAGGTACTTAGTGCCTTGACAACCATCTGAAAAAAGTCCTGAATGTTGAGCAATTAATTATAAAGATGAACACTTGGCTTACTACAGCCTGCCAGTATACATATTTTTTTAAAAGATATTTTTATTTTTTAGTTGTAGGTGCACACAATGCTTTTATTTTATTTTTATGTGGTGCTGAGGACCAAACCCAGTGCCTCACGTGTGCTAGGTGAGTGTTCTACCACTGAGCTACAACCCCAGACCCAGTGTACATATTTTTAGGTTCACATTTACATATCATCTATCTATCTATCATATCTGTCATATATATATATATATATATATATATATATATATATATATATATATATATATATATATATATATATTTGTCTATCCATCCATCCATCCATCCATCCATCTATCCTGAATGTATCTACCCAGTTCTATTCAGGTTTCTAAGATAAAGGAAACAGTCTATAGTTTAACTCTTCAATAAAATAGCCACAAAACACATATGCCTACTTAGCACTTGACATGTGGCTAGTGCCACTGAAGTATATTGATTTTTAATTAATTAAAATCTAAACCCCCACAGGTGGCTGGTAGCTATGAATGCCAACATTCAAGCTCTAAATCTTGACTTTTATTTGGTGCAGTAGAGAGGGTTACCAGGAGTTGAACTCAGGGGCACTCAACCACTGAGCCACATCCCCAGCCCTACTTTGTATTTTATTTAGAGACAGGGTTTTACTGACTTGCATAGTGCCCTGCTGTTGCTGAGGTTGGTTTGAACTCATGATCCTCTTGCCTCAGCCTCCTGCAGGGATTACTGGTGTGTGCCACTGCACTGGCCTGAACCTTGACTTTATAGTCCTATTTCATGGGGTTTATACTCACTGGGATAAAAGATTTGATAATTAAATGTTCTCATGACATCATCATAGAAAATCATAATCAGTAAATCTGAAATCTGTAGACCATTCAAACACTTGTTTTATGTATTTTTTTTATCTTGAATTGCATGTTTGGCACAGAGACCATGTTTATTTCAGGGCCCAGGTATCTAAAAGTCCATATTGATCTTACTGTGTATCTTAGATAGAAATGGTATCTCTTGAAATTACCTATCTTTGGTGGTGCTGAGAATGGCACAGTTAGTAGCCAAGTCCAAGAGTGGTATAGACCTCAGGAAAACTGGATTAAAAATGTTTTCCTTCGTTTCCCCTATTGGATAGACATGAGAGTGAAAACCACTCTGAGAATGACCCTGAATTGCTTTTCCATGGTCCTGCCTAGTGATCTGTGGGTTTTAATGGGATTTCTCTTCATCTAAACCCTGATGTTGTGATTTGCTGGATTTACCTAAATTGTGTTTCCTCTTCCCTTAGCCCTGTCTGATCTGGAGCTTGTGGCCCAATCAATTATCTTCATTTCTGCTGGCTATGACACCACTAGCAGTGCTCTTTCCTTCATTTTGTATGAACTGGCCACCCATCCTGATGTCCAGACCAAACTGCAGCAGGAGATTGATGAGGCTTTGCCCAATAAGGTGAGAAGATGGTATCTGGAGAGGGAGGAGGGAGGCTGAGCCTCAAAAAGACTGCCTCCTTTTCACTTCCTAGGAGGCTTTGTCCAAAATATAGTCACTGATTCTTTTCACCAGCTCTATTTGGAAAGGTTCTGAAGAGAGAAATGAAAGGGAAAACACAGTATTAAAGGGAAAATGCTATTCTCAAAACTACAAGGAATTTTGAAAAGAGTGTAATTTCAGTAGTACCCATTACCAGTTACCATGATGATACCCAGGAAGTGTAAGCATGTGTCACTCAAATGTCCAGATCATGTGATCTGATGAACTGTGGCAAGAGCTCCTGCCTGGCTGTTTGTCTATTATAATGCTTAGTCAATTGTAAGCACTACTCTCCTTCACCATTCCGTTATTCTTGGGACCTTGTAACACTTTAATAAACTATGTAGATTGAGTTAAAATTTAGTTCCAAACATGCATTTCCAAAAAATCTCTTTTTTTCTCTTCAGGCACCTGCTACCTATGATACTGTGTTACAGATGGAGTACCTGAACATGGTGGTGAATGAAACTCTCAGGTTGTACCCAATTTCTGGAAGACTTCAGAGGGTCTGTAAGAAAGATGTTGAAATCAATGGAGTGCCCATTAGGAAGGGGACAGTGGTGATGATACCAAGCTTTGTTCTTCATCGAAACCCACAGCACTGGCCAGAGCCTGAGGAGTTCCGCCCTGAAAGGTACAGGGCCTCTGGGAAAGGGAACCACCCTGGGCTAGGGTTGTCCAAGCATGTCCTTGTATTTCTTATCATAGATGAAATACAGGTAGCTATGTAATCATTTTTTTATTGGTTGTTCACAACATTACAAGGCTCTTGACATATCATATTTCATACATTAGATTGAAGTGTGTTATGAACTCCCAATTTTTACCCCAAATGCAGATTGCAGAATCACGTCGGTTACACATCCATAATTTTACATAATACCCTATTAGTAACTGTTGTATTCTGCTACCTTTCCTATCCCCTACTATCCCCCATCCCCTTCCCTCACATCTTCTCTCTCTACCCCATCTACTGTAATTCATTTCTCTCCTTGTTTATTTTCCCATTCCCTTCACAACCTCTTATATGTAAATTTGTATAGCAGTGAGGGTCTCCCTTCATTTCCATGCAATTTCCCTTTTCTCTCCTTTTCCCTCCCATCTCATGTCTCTGTTTAATGTTAATATTTTCTTCCTGCTCTTCCTCCCTGCTCTGTTCATAGTTGCTCTCATTATATCAAAGAAGACATTTGGTATTTGTTTTTAGGGATTGGCTAGCTTCACTAAGCATAATCTACTCTAGTGCCATCCATTTCCCTGCAAATTCCATGATTATGTCATTTTTTAGTGCTGTGTAATACTCCATGGTGTATAAATGCCACATTTTTTTATCCATTCATCTATTGAAGGGCATCTGGGTTGGTTCCAAAGTCTAGCTATTGTGAATTGTGCTCCTATGAACATCAATGTAGCAGTATCCCTATAGTACGCTCTTTTAAGGTTATTAGGGAATATTCCGAGAAGGGGAAAGCCTGGGTCAAATGTTGGTTCCATTCCCAGCTTTCCAAGGAATCTCCATACTGCTTTCCAAATTGGCAACACCAATTTGCAGTCCCACGAGCAGTGTACAAGTGTACGCTTTTCCCCACATCCTCACCAACACTTGTTGCTGTTTGACTTCATAGTGGCTGCCAAACTTACTGGAGTGAGATGGTATCTTGGGGTGGTTTTGATTTGCATTTCTCTGACATCTAGAGATGGTGAGCACTTTTTCATGTACTTGTGGATTGTTTGTATGTCCTCCTCTGAGAAGTGTCTACTCAGGTCCTTGGCCCATTTATTGATTGGGTTATATTTTTCTTATTGTTTGATTTTTTGAGTTCTTTGTATACTCTGGATATTAGGGCTCTATCTGAAGTGTGAGGAGTAAAAATTTGTTCCCAGGGTGTAGGCTCCCTATTTACCTCTCTTATTGTTACTCTTGCTGAGAAAAAAACTTTTTAGTTTAAGTAAGTCTCAATTATTGATTCTTGTTATTAACTCTTGTGCTATGGGTGTCCTATTAAGGAATTTTGAGTCCATCCCCACGATATGTAGATCGGAGGCAACATTTTCTTCTATCAGACGCAGAGTCTCTGATTTGATATCAAGCTCCTTGATCCATTTTGAGTTAACTTTTGTGCCTGGCGAGAGAAAGGGATTCAGTTTCATTTTGTTGCATATGGATTTCCAGTTTTCCCAACATACTTTGTTGAAGATGCTATCCTTCCTCCATTGCATGCTTTTAGCCCCTTTATCAAATATAAGATAGTTGTAACTTTGTGGATTAGTCTCTGTATCCTCAATTCTGTACCATTGGTCCACCCGCCTGTTTTGGTAAGACTATCATGCTGTTTTTGTTAAAATTGCTCTGTAATATAGTTTGAAATCTGGTATCGCTATACTGCCTGATTCACACTTCCTGCTTAGAATTGCTTTTGCTATTCTGGGTCTTTTGTTTTTCCATATGAATTTCATGATTGCTTTATCTATTTCTACAAGAAATGCCTTTGGGATTTTGATTGGCATTGCATTAAACCTATAGAGAACTTTTGGTAATATCGCCATTTTGATGATGTTAGTTCTGCCTATCCATGAACAGGGTATATTTTTCCACCTTCTAAGATCTTCTACTTCTCTCTTTAGGGTTCTGTAGTTTTCATTGTATAAATCTTTCACCTCTTTTGTTAGGTTGATTCCCAAGTATTTTATTTTTTTTTGAGGATATTGTGAATGGAGTGTTTTTCCTCATTTCCGTTTCAGAAGTTTTGTCGCTGATATACAGAAATGCCTTTGATTTATGCATGTTGATTTTATATCCTGCCACTTTGCTGAATTCATTTATTAGTTCTAGTAGTTTTTTTGTAGACCCTTTTGGGTCTTCTAGGTATAGAATCATGTGGTCCACAAATAGTGATAATTTAAGTTCTTTTTTTCCTATTTTTATACCTTTAATTTCTTTCGTCTGTCTAATTGCTCTGGCCAGTGTTTCGAGAACTATATATTGAGTAGAACTGGTGATAGAGGGCATCCCTTTCTTGTTCCAGATTTTAGAGGGAATGCCTTCAATTTTTCTCCATTCAGAATGATGCTAGCCTGAGGCTTAGCATAGATAGCTTTTACAATGTCGAGGTAAGTTCCTGTTATCCCTAGTTTTTCTAATGTTTTGAACATAAAGGGATGCTGTACTTTGTCGAATGCTTATTCTGCGTCTACTGAGATGATCATATGGTTCTTATCTGTGAGTCTATTGATGTGGTGAATAACATTTATTGATATCCGTATATTGAACCATCCTTGCATCCCAGGGATGAATCCCACTTGATCATGGTGCACATTTTTTTTTTTTTGATGTGTTTTTGTATCTGATTCGCCAGAATTTTATTGAGGATTTTTGCATCTAGGTTCATCAGAGATATTCGTCTGTAGTTTTCTTTCTTTGAGGTGTCTTTGTCAGGTTTTGGAATCAGGGTGATGTTGGCCACTTAGAATGAATTTGGAAGAGCTCCCTCTTTTTCTATTTCCTGAAATAGCTTGAAAAGTATTGGTATTAATTCTTCTTTAAAGGTTTTGTAAAACTCTGGTGTATACCCATCCGGTCCTGGGCTTTTCATGGTTGATAGTCTTTTGATTGCTTCTTCAAATTCATCCATTGATATTGGTCTGTTCAAATTGTGTGTATCTTCCTGACTCAGCCTGGGCAAATCATATGACTTAAGAAATTTATCGATGTCTTCACTATCTTCTATTTTATTGGAATATAGGTTTTCCAAATAATTTCTAATTGTCTTCTGTATTTCTGTAGCATCTGTTGTGATATTGCCTTTTTCATCCCGTATGTTAGTAATTTGAGTTCTCTCTCTTCTTCTCTTCATTAGCATGGCTAAGGGTCTGTCAATCTTATTTATTTTTTCAAAGAACCAACTTTTAGTTTTCTTAATTGTTCAATAGTTTCTTTTATTTCAATTTCGTTGATTTCCACTCTGATTTTAATTATTTCTTGCCTTCTGCTACATTTGCTGTTGTTTTGCTCTTCCTTTTCTAGGGCTTTGAGATGAAGTGTGAGCTCATTTATTTGTTGTTTTTTTCTTTTTTTGAGGAATGACCTCCAGGCGATGAATTTCCCTCTTAAAATTGCTTTCATTGTGTCCCATAGATTCTGATATGTTGTGTCTGTATTTTCATTTATCTCTAAGAATTTTTTGATTTCCTCCTTTATGTCTTCTTTAACCCATTGATCATTCAGTAACATATTGTTCATTTTCCATGTGATGTAGGATTTTTCCTTCCTTCTTTTATCATTGATTTCCAGTTTGATTCCATTATGATCAGATAAAATGCATGGTATTATCTCCACCCCTTTATATTTACTGAGGGTTGCCCTATGGCATAATATATGGTCTATTTTTGAGAAAGATCCATGTGCTGCTGAGAAAAGAGTATATCCACTTGATGATGATTGATATATTCTATATATGTCAGTTAAGTCTAGGTTATTGATTGTGGTATTGAGTTCTATAGTTTCTTTATTCAAGTTTTGTTTGGAGGATCTGTCCAATGGTGAGAGAGGTGTGTTGAAGTCACCCATAATTATTGTGTTGTGGTCTATTTGATTCTTGAACTTGAGGAGAATTTGTTTTATGAATGTCGCAACACCATTATTTGGAGCATAAATATTGATAATTGTTATGTCTTGTTGGTGAATGGTTCTTTTTAACAGTATATAATGTCCTTCCTTATCCCTTTTGATTAACTTAGTCTTGAAGTCGATTTTATTCGATATGAGGATGGCCACCCCTGCTTGCTTATGAGGACTGTGTGCATGGTATATTTTTTCCCATCCTTTCACCTTCAGCCTGTGTATGTTTTTTCCAATCAGATGTGTTTCTTGGAGGCAGCATATTGTTGGATTTCTTTTTTTAATCCATGATACCAGCCTATGTCGCTTTATTGGAGAGTTGAAGCAATTAACATTTAGAGTTACTATTGATATATGGTTTGTACTTCCAGGCATGTTTCATTATTTATCTTTTTTTTTAATTTAGTTTGTTTCTCCATGATTATCTTTCCCCCTGCCCTCTGTCTTTACTGAGGCACTTCCCACTAATGGTTTTGGTAATTGTTTTTCGTTTCTTCCTCGTGTAGTGTTTTGCTCAAGATGCTTTGCAATGCTGGTTTTCTGGCTGCAAATTCTTTTAAATTTTGTTTATCATGAAAGATTTTCATTTCGTTGTCATACCTGAAGCTTAATTTTGCTGGATACAGAATTCTTGGTTGGCATCCATTGTCTTTCAGTGTTTGAAATACATTGTTCCATGACCTTCTTGCTTTCAGCGTCTGTGATTAAAAATCCATTGTTAACCTTATTGGTTTACCCCTGAATGTAATCTGCCTCCTTTCTCTTGTAGCTTTTAATATTTTCTCTTTGTTTTGTATATTGGATATCTTCAGAACAATGTGTCTTGGCGTTGGTGTACTGTGATTTTGTATGCTTGGTGTCCTGTATGCATCTACAATTTGAATATCTATTTCCTTTTATATATCTGGAAAGTTTTCTGTAATTATTTCATTCAGCAGGTTACTCAGTCCCTTGGTTTGAATCTCTATACCTTCCTCTATCCCAATGACTCTTAAGTTTGGTTTTTTTATGTTATCCCATATCTCTTGGATGTTTTTCTCATGATTTTTTACCTGCCTTTCTGAGTTGGCTAGACTCTTTTCAAGATGATATATTTTGTCTTCATTATCTGACGTTCTGGCTTCTACTTGCTCCACTCTGTTAGTGATACTCTCATTTGAGTTTTTAATTTGGTTTATAGTTTCCTTCATTTCTAGAATTATTGTTTGATTTTTTTATAATCTCTATCTCCTGATAAAGGTGCTTAACTTCTTGTTTTATCTGTTTATGTAATTCATTTTCAATATGTTCTTTCACTGTTTGAATTTGGTGTCTCATATCCTCTTTAAGGTTCCATTCCATCTGTCTAAGGTGTTCCTTGCGTTCTTTATATGACCATTTTTCTGATGACTCCAGGTCCTCCTGAATATTTAGGCTGTCCTGCATTGCTGGTACTCATTTTCTTCCTTGCTTTTTCATGCTGCTCATGTTACTTCTTGTTCTGTTTGACTGCTGAGGTACTGTTTACTCCTGTAAATTTATTTGATGCTTGGGAGGAAAGGTATTAAAAGGGAAGGGAAGAAGTCACTAAAGAGAATGAGAGTAAGCAGGTAGAATTCAAGGAAGGGGGAATAAGAAAATTGAAGAAAATGAAAAAACAAAAGAAGAAACAAAATAGGAAATAAAAAAAGAAAAATATTTTTTAATAATAATAATAATATTAATAATAATAATAAAAATTAAAATTAGAAGAAAAAAATTTTTAAAAAATTTAAAAAATTTAAAAATCAACAAGTAAGAAAAATTTAAATGAAAAAAAAAAAAACCCAAGTCAGAAAATGAGAAAAAAAACTAATAAATGCAGTGTTTGAGTTTGATTAACTTCTCTTCCAGTCGGTGGAGCTGTGCCCACCAGGCCATGTCTCCTGTCAATACATGGGAACCAATCACTGTGCAGCAGCTCCTCCTCGCAGACTGGGCGAGTCTCCAATCCTGAGTGCCTAGGGCCTCCTCTTGTGTCTAGTCACTTCCCCACTTTTCCTCTAGCCAGGCCCCTCTCTCCAGTGATGCTCACCACAATACTGGCTACACGCCAGGTCTGCTGCTCCAGGGAGCCCCTATTTTCATGAACGACTGGGCACACTCTCCCTGTTTGCCATTCCCTCAGACCCTAAGTTTGTAGAGCTTGGGGCTGAGAATCCTCAGGGAATTTTACTTGCCCTCCGGTAGCCACGCCCCTGGTAGCTGGTGTAAGAGACCTCAGTTGTCAGCACTGGTGGGAGCGGTAGCCAGGAGTTCTGTGCCATGGGTCCCGTGCCACTTCTGATTCCCTAGGTCTGGCTATTGCACTCACGGGAGAGCTGGTAGGGGCCCTTAAGGTTTCCCCGATGTGTGGAGAGGGAAGGCTAGGGGATTACACACCTGTAGCTGCAGGTTTCAATGAAGTTATCTCCTCCAACACAGTCTGGTTACGTCAGTTCTCTGCCATGGTGGTATATCTTGCAAATGGTGACAGTTTGTTTCCCTTTGCCAGGTGACCAATGCAATGGATGGGTCCTTACTGTCTCTCCCAAGCCCCATTTCAAACCTGTGGCCACTACCTATGAAGGCTCAGTGTGCAGTTACCTCCATAGGATGAGAAGGGCTGACCAGTTGTTTCAGCCGGATGGATTAGTGCTGAGTCACAGCTGTTTGTCTGCGGGAAGCAGGCAAACGGGAGCTTGAATTCAGCCGATGCGGGCTCAGTGTGTGTTCTGAGAGGCCCAGACTGTTCGCCCCAGATCCACGTCAGCTCAGCATTGCCTAGTGATCCTGAGCAAACAGCATTTAGACTGTTTACGTCTCCCTATGCCCACACAGCTGAAGAAGTCAGAGACTTGATCTCTCCGCACCCGCCGCCATGTTGGATCTCCCTATGTAATCATTTTTATATATGTCTTTGTATTTTAAGCAGTTTTATTGTTATAAATATAACATTTTCTTGCAAAATGATATGAATTTATGACAAGGAACAAAATGAATGCCATGTCCATTCACTATCCTAAATTCTTTTTTAAAGTTTTTTAAATTAATTTAAAAAATGACAACGGAATGCATTATAATTCTTATTACACATATTCAAGACAATTTCTCATGTCTCTGTTTGTATATAAAGTATGTTGACACCAATTCTTGCCTTCATACATGTACTTTGGATAATGATATTCATTACATTCCATCATCCTTGCTAACCCCCTGCCCCCTCCCTTTCCCTTCCACCCCTCTGTCCTATATAGAGTTCATCTATTCCTCCCATGCTCCCTCTCCCTACCCCACTATGAGTCTGCCTCCTTATATTAGAGAAAACATCCAGCATTTGTTTTTTTGGAATTGGCTAACTTCATCTTCTCCAATGCCATCCATTTACGTGCAAATGCCATGATTTTATTCTGTTTTAATGATGAGTAAAATTCCATTGTGTATATATGCCACATTTTTAAAATCCATTCATCTAATGAAGGGCATCTAAGGTTGGCTCCACAGTTTATCTATTGTGAATTGTGAATTGTGCTGCTATAAACACTGATGTGGCTGTGTCCCTGTAGCATGCTGTTTTTTAAGTCTTTTGGCTATAAACCAAGGAGAGGGATAGCTGGGTCAAATGGTAGTTGCATTCCCAGATTTCCAAGGAATCTCCACACTCCTTTCCATATTGGCTGCTCCAATTTACAGTCCCACCAGCAATGTATGAGTGTACTTTTTTCCCTACATTCTCACCAACACTTATTGTTGTCCTAATAATAGTTGCCATTCTAATTGGAGTGAGATGATATCTTAGAGTACTTTTGATTTACATTTCTTGAATTGCTAGAGATGATGAGCATTTTTTTCATATATTTGTTGATTGATTGTATGTCCTCATCTGAGAAGTGTCTGTTCAGGTCCTTGGCCCATTTATTGATTAGGTTATTTGGTTTTTTGGTGCTTTGCTTTTGAGTTCTTTATATACTCTAGAGAGTGGTGTTCTATCTAATGTGTGAGGGGTAAAATTTTTCTCCCAAGCTATAGGCTCCTTATTCACTTCACAAATTATTTCTTTTGCTGAGAAGAAACTTTTTAGTTTGTTAAATTCTCTAAATAATTATGAATTAATAATATGACCATGTTCTCATAAACTTTTTTATGCATATATAGATATTTTTGCAAAACTAGATTGTATCATATTTTATTTGATTTTTGCTAGCACTTGATAATTTTTGCATTCAACCTCTTGCATGTATGCTTTTTTTGGGGTATCAGGAATTGAACTCAGGGGCGGTGGACCACTGAGCCACATTCATAGCCCTATTTTGTATTTTATTAGAGACAGGGTCTCACTGAGTTGCTTAGTGCCTCACTAAATTGCTGAAGCTGGCTTTGAACTTGGGATCCTACTATCTCCTCCTCCCAAATCACTGGGATTACAGGCGTGTGCCACTGTGCTCAGCCTGTACGTATGGTTTTTGGATCTATAATTTCAACTAACTAAATAAACATTTTTTCTTGTCAGTTTCCCCTAAACAGTCTAATACAGTAAGTATTTATATAGTATTTACATATTATTAGTTAATATAAGCAATCCAGAGATGATTTAAAATATATTTCAGGAAGTGCATAGGTTATACCAGTATTTTCTCATTATTTTATAAGAGACTTCAACACCCAGGATTTTGTTTATTCTGATGCTAAAACTAATTCTCCTCAGATATGGCACCAGAAGTCTGTTTGTGTATATGTGTGTGTGTGTGTGTGTGTGTCTGTTTTCAAATTTCATAGCATGTCCCATAACTGACATAACCACTATCTCATTTCATTTTATGTATTCACTCTTATACTCCTTATATTTTATATGTGTGTTGTTTCCTTTACTGTTTCAATTTATCATGATTTCCTTTGAAACAGAATTTATCTCATCTCAAAAAGACTGAAAGATCCTATAGACTAAGGGGGAGAAAGGTGGAATAACTCCTATAGGCTAAGGGGGAGAAAGGTGAAAAAACTCGATAGCTTAACAATTCTTATAGCAAAACCACAGATGGATTTCAATAACCAGCCCAGAAATAATCTTTTACACCATTGCTTGGGGATGTCTAAGGCACAAACGGAAATAAGTAACTGTTGTAGTTTTAATGTTTTGTTGACTTGTCATCTTTGTTGACCAGGTTCAGTAAGCAGAACAAGGACAGCATTGATCCTTACATGTACATGCCCTTTGGAAATGGACCCCGAAACTGCATTGGTATGAGGTTTGCTCTCATGAACATGAAAGTTGCTCTTGTCAAAGTAATTCAGAACTTCTCCTTCCAACCTTGTAAGGAAACACAGGTCAGTAGATTTTCATATAAATAATGTTTATTTGAAGATGTTTTTCCAAACAGGGGCCTAGTCACAGAAAAATATATGCTTATTCATCATTTAATTCTTAGATGTATAGTCCAGTGAATCTCTTCTTCACCATCTTTGAGATTTTAGAGTTCTTCACTGTGGGGGCTCTAAATCTATGGCTTTATGAAGAGCAAAGTGTAAAAAATGTATGGACTCAATGCAGATTAGTGTGCCATGTGTATGTGTGGACTGTGAACTTGAGCACAGTGTAAATTCAGCTTTAAGTATCCTGGAGAGACCCTGTGCACAGTCGTGAGGTGTGGTGACCACAGGGTTCTGATGTTTGAGAGAAGCTCTCCTCACCAGAATTTAGAGAACCTCCCCGTCTCAGGCCTTGTACAGAATAAATGTTTATGAAATAATTTTTCAGATAAATTAATAATTTTACTATTTAATCATGACCCACCTTAGAGAATGAGTAGGATGAATACAAAGTACATAATACTAAAAGTAGTTTTATGTTTGTGAAGCATCACTGTGCTTAATATATCTTCTCGACTTTGCTGCTTTGGTTCTTGTTGTTTCATTCAGTGCTTCTCCATGTGCTTGTCGAAATTTTTCAGATTCCCCTGAAATTAGCCAATCAAGGACTTCTTCAACCTGAAAAGCCCATTATTCTGAAGGCTGTATGCAGAGATGGGACAATAAGTGGAGCCTGAATTTCCCTAAGGATTTGTGCATTGTTGTCCTCAGAGCCTGGGACCCAGAACATCAGAGAACAAAAATTTATTTTGTGAAGAAAACTCAAAATGAAGATAGACTCTATATTCCTCAGTTGATCAATGATAAGAGATGCTGGACCTTTCCTAAGCTTTCTCAGGGTCTGTGCAGAGTATTGTCTATTTTCTGATGGAAAGGAGGTGACCACCTCAGTGCCAGACATGAAGACTCACCTTTTCTGGGTCTAATGGGCTCTCTCCTCTCACCGACAGTTAGTCCTGGGAGCTCCTCCTGAGCTCTGATCAGAGAATCAGCAATTATCAGCAAATTTGTCAACAATTTTTTAAAAAAATGAGGGTGGTTGTGGTGGCTTCTGTAGTGACATTGATATATGATGTGTTCTTTGAAATATGCTGTGATAAGTTTTATAATGAGAAAGTCAATAAACATGTCCTTGTAGAAGTTTATCTGAAGCCTCTATGCCCATTTAAGGGGATATATAGTACTGAATCAGTGGAGTCAAAATTCAATCTTTTGATCATCACAGTAAGTGAATACATGGAGCTTTTTCAGCAATTCAAATTAAATAGTAAGGTAGATAAAGTTAACCCACTGTGAATTTTCCCATTAGTGGAAAAGTATATTCATAGTGTCCTTCTGCCATTTTTGAACTGCAAAATTTGTAAAAATTTACTGAGGTGTAGTTATTACTATATCTCTAGCTTAGATTTAATACTCCCATATTATCTCCCTTTTTGATTCTGGAAAGCAAGGAACATAGTTGTAGTCAATCTTCAACTCCTAATGGTGCAGCCCTTATCCATTTATTTTATTATTATTTTTTTATTGGTTGTTCACAACATTACAAAGCTCTTGACATATCATATTTCATACATTAGATTGAAGTGGGTTATGAACCCCCAATTTTACCCCAAATGCAGATTGCAGAATCACGTCGGTTACACATCCAAAATATTACATAATGCCCTATTAGTAATTGTTGTATTCTGCTACCTTTCCTATCCCCTACTATCCCCCCTCCCCTCCCCTCCCATCTTCTCTCTCTACCCCATCTACTGTAATTCATTTCTCTCCTTGTTTATTTTCCCATTCCCCTCACAACCTCTTATATGTAATTTTTTATAGCAATGAGAGTCTCCCTTCATTTCCATGCAATTTCCCTTTTCTCTCCCTTTCCCTCCCATCTCATGTCTCTGTTTAATGTTAATATTTTCTTCCTGCTCTTCCTCCCTGCTCTGCTCATAGTTGCTCTCATTATATCAAAGAAGACATTTGATATTTGTTTTTAGGGATTGGCTAGCTTCACTAAGCATAATCTACTCTAGTGCCATCCATTTCCCTGCAAATTCTATGATTTTGTCATTTTTATTGCTGCATAGTACTCCATTGTGTATAGATGCCACATTTTTTTTATCCATTCATCTATTGAAGGGCATCTGGGTTGGTTCCACAGTCTAGCTATTGTGAATTGTGCTGCTATGAACATCAATGCAGCAGTATCCCTGTAGCATGCTCTTTCAAGGGCTTCAGGGAATAGTCCGAGAAGGGCAATAGCTGGGTCAAATGGTGGTTCCATTCCCAGCTTTCCAAGGAATCTCCATACTGCTTTCCAAATTGCCGCAACAATTTGCAGTCCCACCAGCAATGTACAAGTGTACCCTTTTCTCCACATCCTCGCCAGCACTTGTTGTTGTTTGACTTCATAGTGGCTGTCAATCTTACTGGAGTGAGATGGTATCTTAGGGTGGTTTTCATTTGCAATTCTCTGACTGATAGAGATGGAGAGCATTTTTTCATGTACTTGTTGATTGATTGTAAATCCTCCTTTTAGAAGTGTCTGTTCAGGTCCTAGGCCCATTTGTAGATTGGGTTATTTGTTATCTTATTGTTTAATTTTTTGAGTTCTTTGTATACTCTGAATATTAGGGCTCTATCTGAAGTGTGAGGAGTAAAAATTTGTTCCCAGGTTGTAGGCTCCCTATTTACCTCTCTTATTGTTTCTCTTGCTGAGAAAAAACTTTTTAGTTTAAGTAAGTCCCATTTGTTGATTCTTGTTATTAACTCTTGTGCTATGGGTGTCCTATTAAGGAATTTGGAGCCTGATCCCACGATATGTAGATCGGAGCCAACTTTTTCTTCTATCAGACGCAGAGTCTCTGATTTGATATCAAGCTCCTTGATCCATTTTGAGTTAACTTTTGTGCCTGGCGAGAAAAAGGGATTCAGTTTCATTTTGTTGCATATGGATTTCCAGTTTTCCCAACATACTTTGTTGAAGATGCTATCCTTCCTCCATTGCATGCTTTTAGCCCCTTTATCAAATATAAGATAGTTGTAACTTTGTGGATTAGTCTCTGTGTCCTCTATTCTATACCATTGGTCCACCCGCCTGTTTTGGTACTGGTACCATGCTGTTTTTGTCACTATTGCTCTGTAATATAGTTTGAAATCTGGTATCGCTATACCGCCAGATTCACACTTCCTGCTTAGAATTGCTTTTGCTATTCTGGGTCTTTTATTTTTCCATAGGAATTTCATGATTGCTTTATCTATTTCTACAAGAAATGCCTTTGGGATTTTGATTGGCATTGCATTAAACCTATAGAGAACTTTTGGTAATATCGCCATTTTGATAATGTTAGTTCTGCCTATCCATGAACAGGGTATATTTTTCCATCTTCTAAGATCTTCTTCTACTTCTCTCTTTAGGGTTCTGTAGTTTTCATTGTATAAATCTTTCACCTCTTTTGTTAGTTGATTCCCAAGTATTTTATTTTTTTGAGGATATTGTGAATGGAGTGTTTTTCCTCATTTCCATTTCAGAAGTTTGTCGCTGATATACAGAAATGTCTTTGATTTTTGCGTGTTGATTTTATATCCTGCCACTTTGCTGAATTCATTTATTAGTTCTACTAGTTTCTTTGTAGACCCTTTTGGGTCTTCTAGGTATAGAATCATGTCATCTGCAAATAGTGATAATTTAAGTTCTTCTTTTCCTATTTTTATGCCTTTAATTTCTTTCGTCTGTCTAATTGCTCCGGCCAGTGTTTCGAGAACTATATTGAATAGAAGTGGTGATAGAGGGCATCCCTGTCTTGTTCCAGATTTTAGAGGGAATGCCTTTAACTTTTGTTCATTCAGGATGATGCTAGCCTGAGGCTTTGCATAGATAGCTTTTACAATGTCAAGGTAAGTTCCTGTTATCCCTAGTTTTTCTAATGTTTTGAACATAAAGGGATGCTGTACTTTGTCGAATGCTTTCTCTGCGTTGATCGAGAAGACCATATGGTTCTTATCTTTAAGTCTATTGATGTGGTGAATAATATTTATTGATTTCCATATAGTGAAACATCCTTGCATCCCAGGGATGAATCCTACTTGATCATGGTGCACAATTTTTTTGATGTGTTTTTGTATGCAATTCGCCAGAATTTTATTGAGAATATTTGCATCCAGGTTCATTAGAGATATTGGTCTGTAGTTTTCTTTCTTTGAGGTGTCTTTGTCTGGTTTCGGAATCAGGGTGATGTTGGCCTCTTAGAATGAATTTGGAAGAGCTCCCTCTTTTTCTATTTCCTGAAATAACTTGAAAAGTATTGGTATTAATTCTTCTTTAAAGGTTTTGTAAAACTCCGCTGTATACCCATCCGGTCCTGGGCTTTTCTTGGTTGGTAGTCTTTTGATGGCTTCTTCAATTTCATCCATTGATATTGGTCTGTTCAAATTGTGTGTATCCTCCTGACTCAGTCTGGGCAAATCATATGACTTAAGAAATTTATCGATGTCTTCACTATCTTCTATTTTATTGGAGTATAAGGATTCAAAATAAGTTCTGATTATCTTCTGTATTTCTGAAGTGTCTGTTGTGATATTGCCTTTTTCATCCCGTATGCTAGTAATTTGAGTTCTCTCTCTTCTTCTCTTCATTAGCATGGCTAAAGGTCTGTCGATCTTATTTATTTTTTCGAAGAACCAACTTTTAGTTTTGTTAATTTTTTCAGTACTTTCTTTTGTTTCAATTTCATTGATTTCTGCTCTGATTTTAATTATTTCTTGCCTTCTGCTACATTTGCTGTTGTTTTGCTCTTCCTTTTCTAGGGCTTTGAGATGAAGTTTGTGCTCACTTATTTGTTGGTTTTTTCTTTTTTTGAGGAATGACCACCAGGCGATGAATTTTCCTCTTAAAATTGCTTTCATTGTTTCCCATAGATTCTGATATGTTGTGTCTGTATTTTCATTTATCTCTAAGAATTTTTTGATTTCCTCCTTTATGTCTTCTGTAACCCATTGATCATTCAGTAACATATTGTTCATTTTCCATGTGATGTAGGATTTTTCCTTCCTTCTTTTATCATTGATTTCCAGTTTCATTCCATTATGATCAGATAAAATGCATGGTATTATCTCCACCCCTTTATGTTTACTGAGGGTTGCCCTATGGCATAATATATGGTCTATTTTTGAGAAGGATCCATGTGCTGCTGAGAAAAAAGTATATCCACTTGATGATGGTTGATATATTCTATATATGTCAGTTAAGTCTAGGTTATTGATTGTGATATTGATTTCTATAGTTTCTCTATTCAAATTTTGTTTGGAGGATCTGTCCAATGGTGAGAGAGGTGTGTTGAAGTCACCCATAATTATTGTGTTGTGGTCTATTTGATTCTTGAACTTGAGGAGAACTTGGTGAATCGGATACAAAAACACATCAAAAAAATTGTGCACCATGATCAAGTAGGATTCATCCCTGGGATGCAAGGATGGTTCAATATACGGAAATCAATAAATGTTATTCACCACATCAATAGGCTTAAAGAGAAGAACCATATGATCATCTCGATAGACGCAGAAAAAGCATTTGACAAAGTACAGCATCCCTTTATGTTCAAAACATTAGAAAAACTAGGGATAACAGGAACTTACCTCGACATTGTAAAAGCTATCTATGCTAAGCCTCAGGCTAGCATCATTCTGAATGGAGAAAAATTGAAGGCATTCCCTCTAAAATCTGGAACAACACAGGGATGCCCCCTATCACCACTTCTATTCAATATAGTTCTCGAAACACTGGCCAGAGCCATTAGACAGATGAAAGAAATTAAAGGCATAAAAATAGGAAAAGAAGAACTTAAATTATCACTATTTGCAGATGACATGATTCTATACCTAGAAGACCCAAAAGGGTCTACAAAAAAACTACTAGAACTAATAAATGAATTCAGCAAAGTGGCAGGATATAAAATCAACACGCATAAATCAAAGGCATTTCTGTATATCAGCAACAAAACTTCTGAAACGGAAATGAGGAAAAACACTCCATTCACAATATCCTCAAAAAAAAAAAAAAACTTGGGAATCAACCTAACAAAAGAGGTGAAAGACCTATACAATGAAAACTACAGAACCCTAAAGAAAGAAATAGAAGAGGATCTGAGAAGATGGAAAAATATACCTTGTTCATGGATAGGCAGAAGTAACATCATCAAAATGGCGATATTACCAAAAGTTCTCAATAGTTTAATGCAATGCCAATCAAAATCCCAATGGCATTTCTTGTAGAAATAGATAAAGCAATCATGAAATTCCTATGGAAAAATAAAAGACCCAGATTAGCAAAAACAATTCTAAGCAGGAAGTGTGAATCAGGTGGTATAGCTATACCAGATTTCAAACTATATTACAGAGCAATAGTAATAAAAACATCATGGTACTTGTCCCAGAACAGGCGGGTGGACCAATGGTACAGAATAGAGGACACAGAGACTAATCCACAAAGCTACAACTATCTTATATTTGATAAAGGAGCTAAAAACATGCAATGGAGAAAGGATAGCATCTTCAACAAAGGGTGTTGGGAAAACTGGAAATCCATATGCAACAATATGAAACTGAATCCCCTCCTCTCGCCATGCATAAAAGTCAACTCAAAGTGGATAAAAGAGCTAGATATCAAATCAGAGACTCTCCGTCTGATAGAAGAAAAAGTTGTCTCCGATCCACAGATTGTGGGGACGGGCTCAAAATTCCTTAATAGGACACCCATAGCACAAGAGTTAATAACAAGAATCAACAAATGGGACTTTCTTAAACTGAAAATTTTTTTCTCAGCAAGAGAAACAATAAGAGAGGTAAATAGGGAGCCTCCATCCTGGGAACAAATTTTTACTCCTCACACTTCAGATAGAGCCCTAATATCCAGAGTATACAAAGAACTCAAAAAATTAGACAATAAGAAAACAAACAACCCAATCAACAAATGGGCCAAGGACATGAACAAACACTTCACAGAGGAGGACATACAATCAATCAACAAGTACATGAAAAAATGCTCACCATCTCTAGCAGTCAAGGAAATGCAAATCAAAACCACCCTAAGATACTACGTCACCCCAGTAAGAGTGGCAGCCATGATGAAGTCAAACAACAACAAGTGCTGGCGAGGATGTGGGGAAAAGGGTACTCTTGTACCCTGCTGGTGGGACTGCAAACGGGAGCGGCCAATTTGGATAGCAGTATGGAGATTCCTTGGAAAGCTGGGAATGGAACCACCATTTGACCCAGCTCTTGCCCTTCTCGGACTATTTCCTGAAGACCTTAAAAGAGCAAGCACACTACAGGGATACTGCCACATCGATGTTCATAGCAGCACAATTCACAATTGCTAGACTGTGGAATCAACCCAGATGCCCTTCAATAGATGAATGGATAAAATATGTGGCATTTATACACCATGGAGTATTACGCAGCACTAAAAAATGACAAAATCACGGAATTTGCAGGGAAATGGGTGGCACTAGAGCAGATTATGCTTAGTGAAGCTAGCCAATCCCTAAAAAACAAATACCAAATGTCTTCTTTGATATAATGAGAGCAACTAAGAACAGAACAGGGAGGAAGAGCAGGAAGAAAGATTAACATTAAACAGAGACATGAGGTGGGATGGAAAGGGAAAAAAAAGGAAATCACATGGAAATGGAGGGAGACCCTCATTGTTATACAAAATTACATATAAGAGTTTATGAGGGGAATGGGATAACAAACATGGAGGGAAATGAATTACAGTAGATGGGGTAGAGAGAGAAGATGGGAGGGGAGGTGAGGGGGGATAGTAGAAGATAGGAAAGGTAGCAGAATACAACAGTCACTAACATAGCAGTATGTAAAAATGTGATGTGTAACCGATGTGATTCTGCAATCTGTATTTGGGGTAAAAATGGGAGTTCATAACCCACTAGATTCTAATGTATGAAATATGATTTGTCAAGAGCTTTGTAATGTTGTGAACATCCAATAAAAAAATAAAAAAATAAAAGAAAAAAGAAAAAAAAGAAAATGCTCGTTTATTGAGGAACAGCTCTGCATATTTATAGCGCCGGGGATGGTCTAACAGTTGAAATGGTTTAACAGTTTAATGGTTTTGGCAGCTGGCATGGGGTGCTTTCTGATTGGTGGGTAAGGATCAAGTGAGTCAGCAGGAGTCACCATTGGACGGCGATGGGGAAGTTCTGATTGGTGGGTAAGGATCATGTAAGCCAGCAGGGCTAGTCTGATTGGTGGGTAAAGTTCATGTGAGCCAGCAGGGCTCACCATTGGATGGCTCTTCTCAGGGGATGGGGAAATTAGTCTTTGTAGCCAGGGCAACTCCCAACAGTTACCAAGGCAAATTAAATAATTTTATCACAAGGATAATGACTTTCTATCTGACCAAGAAAATTAGCAAAAGCTACTTGCCAATTATTAGAAATTTGAAAAAGCCAATCATTCTGTTGAGCAGAAAATGAAATGATTATAATATTAAGTTCTGATCCAACTAGCTATAAAATTCTTCCCTTGATAACTAATTGAGGAACAAAATCATGAAAAGGAGTTAATGACCTTTTAGAAGAGTAGGCTAAATGAATCCACTCAATAACTCCCAATGATTGCTATATTGCCCCTGTAGGAGATTAAGTAGTGGTGAATATCAATAAATATATAGGACCTTGTGGGTTAATTCTAATAAGGTGAGCATTTTAAATAGCAATTTTAACTTTTCTCAAAGCCATTCTTGTTTCTGCTCTGAGCTGATGAGAGATTGGAGAAGGCTCTCCCTGTAATATCTGGAATAAAGGACTTAAATCGGAAGGAGTTAGCTTTAAAGATGGCCTCAGCCAATTTATATCACCTAATAGTTTTTGAGAATCATTAAAAATGTGCAACTCCTTGACTCTAATTTGTATGTTTTGAGGACACAATGTCCGCCTTTCAATCACATGACCTAGATATTGAAAAGGAGATATCCTCTGTACATTTTGAGGTGCAATGCACAAACCCATTGCTGTGAGTGAGGTCTATAATTGGGTAAAGAAATTTAGGAGTACATCTGGATTAACATGAGCTCAAAGTATATAATCCATATAGTAAATAATATATGCATCAGGAAATTTCTCCCTCACAGGCATGATGGTGTATGCCACAAAATTTTGACAAAGGGTAGGACTGCTACACATTCCCTGAGGCCACACTTTCCAGCAATATCTTTTAATTGGTTTTTAAAATTTATTGCTGGGACACTAAAGATAAGTCGTCTGGGCATAATGGTATACAAAATAAAAGAACAATCTTTAAAATCTACTACTATTAAAAGAAATCCAAAGGGATAGCTGTAGGAGAAAGAAGCCCTGGTTGTAAGGCTCTGTGGGCTTGATAACACAATTAATTGCCCTGAGATCTTGTAATAATCTCCAGTTGCCAGATTTTTTCTTAATTACAAAGATGTTCCAAGGACTGAGCATAGGTTGTAAATGGCCAGCCTAAAATTGTTCCTGAACTAACATGTGGGCTATTTTAAGTTTTTCCCCTGTTAAGGGCTACTGACTAACACAGATTGACTCTTCTATGAGCCAACGGATATTTTCTGCTGTTCTCTGGGTTGGGGATGAAGTTAGGAGGCCTATCAAAAGTTTTGACTGGATACATTAATAAGTCTCTCTTGGGAAGATTGAGTTGTAGGTAAATACCCTTGTAAATTTTCCTAGGAAAATTTTTTTTATTAAGTCTCTCAAAAAACATGATAAAATTTGAAGTTACTAATAACAAACCTAAGCTGCTTAGAATATCATGGCCCCACAAATTTACTGGCAAGATGTCTAAAACATAAGCCTTGAAAATTCCAGAGTTACCATCTTTATCACCCCAGTGAAGATATTGAGCTCTTTGTGCTGGCTGAGAGGTCTGACCTATCCCCTCCATGTTGGCAGGTGCAATATGTAAAGGCCAGCCCTTAGGCCATAATCTATTAGATAGAACAGATTTATCAGCCCCAGTATCTATGATACCTGAATTTTTATGATTAATTTTAAGATCCAGTAGAGGGCATTCTTGCTGAACTAATTGAGCCCAGTACACTTGGTCTGGGGACCCAGAAGTTGAGGTCTACTCTGGGCCTTCCATGGAGTGACAAGGCAGGAATATTAGCTGTGCCAATCATCTCTTAAAGAGAGCTAAGTATCAGGCTCTGGCTGCATAATAATTTCAATTTTATCTCTAAAGTTTGAATCAATCACTCCTGGCAGCACCTGAATTCCCTTTTATAAGTTTTTCACCCCCCAAATCAGCCTGTGGTATTTGAGGTAATGGCCCATAAACCCTAGTAGGGACTCAGTTGGCCACATTTCAGGCATTAAAGTAATTCCTAAGGTTGGCCATAAGTGTACAGTCTTGGTGGAGTTGGCTCATAAAGTGACTAACAGGCATGGGCAATCCTGATGATGTCAGAGTCTGTGACTCCTCTTCCGGTGTATATTGCTGTGACCCTACTGTTTGGAGGGCCCAGGAAAGGCCCAGCTCCCAGTTTCCTGGCCCCAAAGAAGGCAGAGGTGAAGGCAGAATTGGCTGTAAACCACCACTGCCACCATATCTATCCAAATCTTCCCATGCCATGGGGTCATCTCCCTGGTAGTGCATCTACGCAAACTGGGAGAGGTCTCTGCCCTTTTGTGCAGACATCCACTGTCCCAAGCCCTATACCAGTTCTACCACAATTGATACACTTCCTGAGAGAATGGCACCTCTGAGACTGAGGTTGTAATACCTGCTGCAAAGCTGCAGCGAGCATTAAGCCCTGTAGCTGTGTGGGACCCACATCCGCACAAAGGCGAATGAACTCAGAGACCATCCCCCTTTTTTAATGGGGTTGAAGGATTTCCTGACAAACTTTATTAGCATTATCAAATTCTAGCTGCTTGACTAGGAACTCAGAGGCATTGAAGTCTCCTATTGATCTCTTTGTTGCCTGGTATAGATATTCCTTCAAATCTGAAAATGGCTCCTCTGATCCCTGTTTGATATGACTAAAATCCAAAGTTGATTCACCCTGATTAGGTAGCTCTCTCCATGCCCTTTTGGCACATGCAGTAATTTGATCATATATGGCCAGATCATAATTTAATTGCCTTTCCAGATCTGTAAATTCTCCAGTTCCAGTTAACATCTTCAAAGGGGCATCAAAGCCTTGTTTCCGGTTTCTCTCAGCCTGTTTAGTGCAATAATCAGTCCAGTGAGACCATCAATGGAGGTAGTTGCCTCCTCCCCCATAAAAAAATTTGGCCATAGAAATCCAGTCATGTGGGGGTAAAGGCTCTTTGCATAAGGGATTAAGCCAACTTTGAACAAAGGTGAATTTGGACAGCAGGCATTTTTTAGCTCCTTTAGAGTCTTAAAAGAAACTATAGCGTGCATACGGACACAGTGATTTTGCTCGTTAATCTGCTCAAAGACTGGAAAAAGCTGAAAACCTGTAATGTCCTCCCCTGCTTCCTGTGCTGTTCTAAGGCCATGTTGGAGGGGGTGTAAGCATGGCTACTGCCAATTCAGAGTAGCTATTAAATTTTGATCTCTTAGAGGAAATGGCCAGATCCAAATGGCGGGCGTGGGGACAGTCAGATATAATCTACCACACCCTCCTCCAGATCATTCTCACCCTCTGACTGAGTTTCCTTATATTGTGGCTCAGCTTCACCAGTATCTTTTTGTCCATTTTCTTCTCCTTCATCTTGAATCAGCCTCACAGAGACCCCATCAGGGCTAGTTTCCTCTCTAGCAATGCCCCTATCATCCAGTTTAGTTGGCACACTTCTAAATCACTGGTTATGTCTGGTTCAGCTGTGACTGAATGTTTGGTTTTAGGTCTTGCCCTAAGGTCACCTGTCTGTGGTTTGTGAGTTACAAACTGTGTGAGAATTGACTCAGCCCTCAGTCCCACTACACATAGAGAAAACTGCCTGGGAGCAGCCCTGGGCCACTTCTCTGACTCCAAACTTCTAATTGCTTTCTGGAGCCCTTTTTTATGAGATTTTTTTATTGGTTGTTCAAAACATTACAAAGCTCTTGACATATCATATTTCATACATTAGATTCAAGTCGGTTATGAACTCCCATTTTTACCCCAATTACAGATTGCAGAATCACATTGGTTACACATCCACATTTATACATGATGCCATATTAGTGACTGCTGTATTCTGCTACCTTTCCTATCCTCTATTATCCCCCCTCCCCTCCCATCTTCTCTCTCTACCCCATCTACTACAATTCATTTCTCTCCTTGTTTTTTCCCCATTCCCCTCACAACCTCTTATATGTGATTTTGTATAACAATGAGGGTCTCTGGAGCCCTTTTAACAAGTCTTCCGAAGACCACTACTCCTCCTCTTGATGTTCAAAATGAAATGTTCCTAAAGCAGTTCAGACCTTTTGAATATTTTCTATTGTACTCTTAGATACCTTGGCAGAGAGGCAGCCTTTAGACAATTTTCTACCTATCCCTTCCCAAGTACGCAAATCTGGTGACATTTCATCACTAAGCCACAGGCATATGTCATTATTTCTTTCTGAAGACTGCCCATTATTTCTTTAATATCTCTGACTCTCAGAATGCTTTCTTCTTCTACAACCCCAAAACACAGTTCAATGAATTTCGAAAGTACATTCACTCAGTCTACCTGGAAATTCACTCTGAGCAGTCCCCGATTCCGGGTGCCACCTGGCGCCCCCATCAGCATGGGCAGCTGAACTTAAGATCACTGATGTGAAATTGCAGGGACACCAAATAAAACATAGACACAATTTACTTTTAGACAATCTTCATGATGGCTTCCCCAGCCCTCAGACTTTCCAAAAGGGAGAGCAAGAGAAAGTCAGGAGAGGCTGAGGAGAGAGAGGGAACAGGTTCAGAGGTGAGCTTTCATTGGGGGAACTCTTGTTTAGAAAGTTCTATCCAAAAACCTTCAGAAGGAGCAAGAATACAAGGGAAAGGTGATTGAAATTCAACCCTAGGGGGACATCTCACAAAGAAGAACCCTTGCTCTGAGCTAGACACCACCCAAACCACAGTGAATGCAGTAGTTGGTCAGAATCTGAGGCATCATGACTGGAAGGTGTGGTCATTCATTGTGGCTCCCCACAATTTATAGTAGGTGAATATGGGGACATAGACTTCAAGATGGGTTCTCCCACTATTTTCTCATCATTCCAACATCACTTCAACACAGTTTTTTCCTGCTAATATCCGGAATCCATATCTGCTCAGAACTAATATTCTCAACTCATAAACTCAAATAAAACAAGTATTGTAGATAAAGTCCTGAGACTAATGTGACTAGAGAGACTAATTTACTATATATCACAGTGGTAGCAAGTGACAGACTCTAATCCACAGAGCTATGATTCCAAATAATGAGACTAGAAACTCTCAGAAAACAGAAAAGTATTTTCAACCTTTGAAATAAAAAAAAAAACACAATAATATCACTAATTGATATGGCAGGAACAATACAGACAAAATAAATCATGAATTTATGTTTAAAGAATGTTAAATTTTTGGAAATAGTGATGTGGCTCAGTGGTAGAGCACTTACCTAGCATGTGTGAGGCAATGGGTTTGATTCTCAGAACTGCATATAAATAAATGAATAAATTAAAGGTCCATCAACAACTAAAATATATATTAAAAAAGAATGAAAATTTTCATAAATGCAAATTCCAAATATATGACTCAGTACTTAGATCATAGCAGTAAAAAGTTTACTCAGTAAATATTTGTCAAATATATGTATTTTACCACCATTTCACCCAGCTATTCCACTCCTTGGTTTATACCTAAAGGACTTAAAATCAGCATACTATAGTGACACAGCCACATCAGTGTTTATAGTAGCTCAATTCACAATAGCTAAACTGTGGAACCAACCTAGGTGTCCCGCAATAGATGAATGGATTAAGAAAATGTGGTATATATATACTCAATGTAATATTACTCAGCTTTAAAGAAGCGTGAAATTATGCCATTTATCAGTAAATGGTTGAAGTTGGAGAAAATCATACTAAGTGAAATAAGCCAATCTCACAAAACCAAAGGCCAAATGTTCTCCCTAATATTCAGATGCTAATTCACAATTAGGCAGAGGACACTAAGGAAGAATAGCATTACCTTATATTAGGTAGAGGGAAGTGATGGGAGGCAAGGAAAGAGGATGTAGTGACAGAAAAGGCAGTAGAAAAAAAAACAGACATTATTACTGTATGTATATATGTGACTACATGACCAATATGATTCTGCAACAGGTACACTCAGAAAAATGAGAAATTATATCCCATCTATGTATGACATATCAAAGTGCATAAACACATTTTACTGTCATGTAGAACGAATTAAAACAAATTTAAAAATATATACATATTATACAAAAAGTATGTACAGGTACTATTACTTTGTATGTAATAATACTTCCCTTCTAAAAACTTACTGATTCAGGAAACTACAAATCTAACAACATAACTTATCTCTCACCTTCCCTTTCAAGAAACCCTTCACTTCATGTCCCATGCTTCTGATATTAAGCAAGATCTTCCCATTTTATATTTCATAAATACTCTTGAGTGGAATCATTTATATCTATTTTCTGGATGAAAATATTAATGGGAAAAGCCCTTATATCTTTATTTAATATTTGTTGGAGTGTCACTGAACTTTGCAAGTCTTCTTTGGAGAGATTTTTAATCTTTTTCCCTAGTTCTCTAGGGGGTGTGAAATGTGACCCATGATGCTTGGATGCCTGAGACCAAGTTAAAACAGTGAATTTACACATAAGCCACCTATTTCTTGCAGTATACAAAGAGAATCAGAGACCTGGATTCTTGAAAGGTTTATTCAGACCAGCATAAGGAGCTTATTCTATTCCATTCTCTGTATGAGACAACTTCGAGTGCAATCACTGGGTGATCTGTATCCCTAACACTCTCCTCAGAGTCTTAGCTACATCCTTATTCTGGAGAGTATAAATCAGAGGATTCAGAGTGGGAGTAATGATGCTATAGAACACAGAACCAACTTTGTCTTGCAGTGGAGTGTGCTGGGACCTGGGCCTCATGTATGAGAAGATGCAGGCACCAAACCAGAGAGAGACCACAGTGAAGTGGAAGCTGCAAGTGGCAAAGGCATTTCTCTTACTCCCAGCTGAACGCATCTCAATGACACTGTGCAGGATGAAGCCATAGGATGTAGAAACCAGGATGATGGGGAGGAGGAGAAGCACGATGCTACAGATATACACTGTGGACTCATAGACAGTGACGTCAACACACACCAACTTCACAACAGCTGGATACTCACAGTAGAAGTGGTGTATTTTCCGAGTCCCACAGAAGGGAAAGTGCATCAAGATGACTGTGTGAATTAGGGAGTTCAGAGATGCCCCCAACCATGAGGTGAGGGCCATCATCACTGCCACCTTCCTGCTCATGAGAACAGTGTAACACAGAGGATGACAGATGGCAACATACCTGACATGAGAGCTAGCAGAAGACACTCAGCACCAGCCAGAGACAAATAGAGGAAGTGCTGGATGGCACAGACCAGGAAGGAGATGGACTTGCTGCCAGACAGGTAGTTGGTAGCCATCTTGGGGATGGCTGTGCAGATGTGCATCAGGTCCATGAGGGAGAGCTGGCTGAGCAGGAAGTACATGGGGGTGTGAAGCCCATGATCCACACAAATGAGGAGGATGGTGAGGGTGTTGCCACTCAGTGCAACAAGGTAGACCACCATGGTCAGGCAGAAAAGAAAAAGGTGGGTCGGGGAGTCGTCAAAGAGCCCTTCAAGGATGAAGTCTGCCAGAGACGTCTGATTGCTCAGCCACATGGTCCCTTCAAAGTCCCTGGGGAAACAGGGAGTGGAGACAAAGTGTGATGCCAGACATATGGGATCCTGTGTACATGGCGATCAGCTCTTTTGATCCAATCAAACATTTGTGAAGAGATTTTTTTCTATATTTGTAATTATCCTGCAGCTGAAATTATTTAAATTCAGTTTTTTCAAAACAAGAGAAACCTAAAATTTGTTATCACAATCATGGTCATTTGAAATTCCAAGACTCTATTAAGGGCCAAAATTTATGACTCTTCTTACTAAATATAGGCATATGTGTGTGTAATCATATGTGTGATTTGTGTTAGTGTGTGTCTTTGTTTGTATGGTTGGTGGATTAGGTTTCTTATTTTACCAGGCAGGTTCTATCAAGAGCATCTGAACCACTAAGACATTTCTATTAATACATGTAATTGTTAAGGGTGGCGTTACAGAACTTTGGCCTTATTTCTTTGTGGAAGGAGTTGGTGTACTGCTGTCATGTTTAAGTCCGATGTGGAAACTTTAAGCCTACAGGACAAGCAGTAGAAAGGGAAGATAGTACAAAGCAAGAGAGACAAGAGACAGACAAAATACAAAAGCATGAGCTGTGACCCCACAAGAGAAAACAAACAAACAAAAAAGAGTCAGTTCTGCTTGCCTATGGAATTAGGTACTGGGTTTTATTTTTTGTATTGGCTTTTTTGAATTCTACAAAATATTTGAGTTTATTTTAACATAATTAAAAAGCATAAAATAGGCCTCAATTCAGTCTCCATACTTCCCTTTTCCCTCTCCTCCTCCCTTCCTCTGATCCCTTCCCTCTACTCTGCTGATCTGCTATTTATTTATAGTTTTTTATTAGTTACTTGTGGATATACATACAGATGACATCCATATGGTATGTTCATATAGACACATGTGAAATTTAGGTCAGATTTCTAATGAAGCTGAATGCACACCCCTAGTACAGAATTCCAAGAGCCTAAAGGAGAATCCTGGGGAATGTAGAGCAACTACAGGCCCAGCCACTGCTCCATACCAATGAGGTGCGAGCCAGCAGACCAGCAAAAACCTATTAATACTACAGGATGGCTGCTTCCTGTCTCATCTCTAATCTCCCAGGGATCTCCTCTAAGACTCACCTTAAGTAGAAATGAGAAATTAGAGAGATTTTTGGGAAATGTAGTTCATCCTAGCCAACCTCACACATCACAAAGTCACTGCAGTCCATCTTCTGCCCTTTTGGCACACATTCACAACCTCCACCAGTCAAGTTTACCTCCAAATACAAAAATGATACCTGTGTAACTAAATACAATACATCCAGCATGAAGGCAAACACGTTAACCCTTTTTCCAGGAGAAAATCCAAAGTTCTTTATTTCCCCTAGGGGAGACATTCATTCCTCTGATACATGTGTCCCCTTTAATATCCTGGAACTTCAAATTTTTCTGAATGATATATGTGAAAAATATTCTAATGGAAACAAGAAAGAAATACTCATTACTACCACCCATGGGATAGATATTCTTATCCAAAAATGGGTTAGCATGTACTTTGTATATCAACCCCTGTTTCTTCACTCAGTCCTGGCATCTGCCCAATAGATCCATGAACAAACTGGACATGGCATCAGGGGTAAAATTAATCCCTGGATTCAGCATGATGGACTTACACTCACCAAGGCCAATCTGTCTGAAGCCACTGCTGAAAACGGATAACAGCATAGACCATCATGAGTTCCCCCCATCGCCCCAGTCCTGGGGTAATCAGCCACCCCCTCCACAGCACATTGATGATATTGGACCACATTCAACATGAAAGGGACATTCCTGGACTGGACACTCACTCTGGGTATGGATTTTGCTTCCTCACTTGAAGTGCTGCTGCCAGAACTAACATCTCTGGACTCACAGAATGCTTTATTCACCATGAGAGTATTCCACGCAGCATTGCTCCTAATCAAGGAGCTTGATTCACAGCAAACAATTGTGCAATATGGCCTGTGTTCATGGGATTTGTTATACTTAACATAGGTCCTCCATCTTCCTGAAACACAGAACCTGATAGAATGGTGCAATACCCTGGTAAGACTCTGCCTCAAGCAAAACCTAGGTGGCAACACCTCTCATTGCGGGGGCAATGTCCTCCAGGGTGTGGTACATGCTCCACGTCTGCATCTAATTTATTGTACTGCTTCCCTCACAGCAAGGATTCATAGGATCATACCCCAAGAATTCGATGGATAGAAATGAGAGTGTGTTCTCTCCCTATAAGATTAATGTCTATGACCCACCAACATTATTTTTTCCTGTACTTTTCAGTTCTTCTGCTTTAGAAAACTCTTAGCTACAAAGGGAGGGATTCTACTTCACAGACACAAAGTGATTCCATTTTCTGAAGGTTGAGATTGCCCTGCTGCCACTTTAGGATGCTAATTATAGCTGAATCAACAGGTGAAGAAGAAGGTCACTCTCTGGCATGGAGTGATTGATTCTGACTAGGAAGGGAAACTCAGTTGCTACTACACAATACAGATAGGAAGAGCAAGTGTGACATAGGACATTTTCTCTGTGTCTCTTCAAACTCCCTGGTCCTATGATGGAGGGCAATAGGAAACTAAAGCCCAAGTCAGGTCACACTGATAAGGGCTCAGATCCTTCAGGGATGAAGGTTTGGGTCACCCAACTGACCAGAAACAGTGACCAGCTGTGATCCAAGGCAGTATGGACTGTGGAGTGAAATAGGATAGTTATAAAGACCAATAATGACCATGTGGACAACCCCCAGGAACACAAACTGCCATACTTTGTGCATTTATTCTTAATGGTGATAAGAATTTGTATATTTATATTACACAAATTAAGCGTTTATTTCATTGCCATCCTCTTATCAAATATGAGGTGTGAATAATACCTAAAATTATATCTCAAATAACTAGATATAAATGAAAGAGTATGAATCCATAGAAATAGAATAAATATCACACAACATACAAAAAAAAGGATTTTTTCCCTTAATGAGGAAAGGGTTGTATATTTTATATACTCTACTTGGGAAAAGTTGATGACATCTTAAGTTATACATAGAATAGTCATATCATATTAGGTAGAAGGATATCTTATGTGTCTTTATTTGAACATTGAGCAAAATTTTTAAAAAATGCATGAGGTCTGTGTTGACACAAAGCAAAGCAACCATACCTATGTCCTGGGTAGATTTGTGAGTCAACCGATGACAAAAAAATGCTGACAAAACTAGGTTTTTCATGTTGATTCAGCCACCCTTGCCAATCTGCCCTCTCTCCAGTTCTCCCACAAACACTAATCAGAATAAGAAGTTGATCTCCATGAGGAAATTAGACTCAAAAAAGTCATAAACTAAGTAGAGCCTTCTATCACTTCTTGTGTCTTACCTCCTAAATATCTTCCTGTAGTTTCACATATTCTGATTCATTGATGTTCATTAACAGGAAAGAACCACCACCAATGAAGGAAAGTGATCATGACAATCATAAGAGTGAATACCAGTAATTAAAAATAATTATGTGAGTATAAAAAATAAACTTCAAAAATAAAAGCAAAAAACACAGGACTTAATGCATTCTAATCAAATTTCAACTCTACCAGTAAAAACGAGTTCACATTTATTTTTCTTCTGCCCTAGGGTCGCTCTAGGATTATAACGACAGTCGTGTCACACTGTTACTTCCTGCTCAGCTTCTGTGGACTAAGAAAACAATTTCAACCCTGGTTCCCCTGATTACTTCAACTCAGTTGACATGATCTGCATACATCTTTTCTACCTAATTATTGAAACACATCTCTTTCTCTTTCTTCATTAGTTTCTGACTATCTCTATGAACCCCCTTGGCATAAGTTTTCCATGATCTGGCTCTATTCTCTCTTTCTTCCTTAGGCAACACATTCTTGTACCCCTTAAATTATGTTTTTCTCCATCTTCTCAGGAAGCATCCTCATGTACTGATGAAATGTCACCATTGACTAAAGGATAATCTCACAATGCCCTAGTTTCTAATAAAGGCTTCTGAACACATCAAGCCCCAACACTATCTTACCTGCAATTTTCTCTGCAGAGATTTGTGTACAGAAGTGAAATGGAGAGAGAAGAACATCCTCCCAGCCACACATTGGCTATTGGTCTTCCACACAAGCACTTGCTGAAGTACTCCTCAGACTCCACCTCTAACCCTGGAAGCTGCATCTTCTAGCAGAATACCAGAGAGAATATTTGTCCAGCTCACTCATCATGGTTTCCACTAATTATCCTAGTGGTGGAGCATCACACAAACAACAGGACATAGTGTTCTAGGACCCTCTGAAAATCTGTGTTCATATTTTGAGCCCTGTCAGACAGATTAAGTAAAACTGAACACATTTGGCCCCTACTAGTTGGAACCGGTGGTGCATATGTTTCCTCTTGACTCTGAACTTATATTTGAACTTCCTTCCAATACCAGATTGAGAGCCTGGGAAATAGGAATGGCCATTAATGTTACCTGAGTAAGAGACTAAACATAATAGCAGGTTAATCCTCAATGCTCCCAGAGTCCAACAAAAATCCTCTTTGCAGTCTCTGTGGTTTTGGATCACTATAGCACTCTCATCATAGATTTACCCTCATTCCCTAGTAGTAACATACAAGTATGTATGTGTTATGCAGTTACTAAGCTTCTTCCACACCACAGAGATGTTTCCTCAACAGTAATCAAAGGGGTCAGAAGAGGCCAGACTCTCTTAACCTGAGCCAGTCATGAGGGAAGAGGTGCATGCTCCACGAGGATGAAACATCCCCCTGGTCCTCAGGACCTCTGATGTCAGCAAAGGTGAATAGAAATCTGAAGACCTGATGGCATCAGGGATTCCCACTCAGAAGACACACCGGATGTCTTCTGGGCACCATTACCCAAGATACCAATTAGTCTGTACCATGTGCACTGAAGTTAGTATCCCATGGTGCTGTACTTGAAGTTTGTTTGCAGGGGTGGGGGATCTGGTTCTGAATATAACATGGGAATACTCTCTCTAGGGGCTAGTTAATAATACAGAGTAACGGTTCCTACAGTCCCTGATTTGTTTTGTTCATTACAGAATCCAGGTCTCTGTAGCCCCTTTCCGTGCTACTCTTTTGAGAAGACAATCTGAGTGTCTTTTTGCCCAGTGGCCACATTACTGTTTTTCTCATGTCTCATATTATAGAATTGGCAGCAGGTAATTCCCATTCTCAGTCTTGTTGGTGCTTCAATTCTATGGACCACACAAAATAGAATGTTAGGAGATTTTATATGGACCAATAGAAAGAAAAGTGCATTCCCTGTATTTCATTTACTTCCATATTTTATTCACTCACTGCCCTCCTCTCATCGTAAGCATATTTGAGCTATTCTTGTTTCTTGTTTTGAAGCACAAACAAGACTGAGTGTGGGAATTACCTGCTATCATTTCTATAATACGACACATGGGGGAAAAAAAACAGAAAGTGGCAACTAGCCAAGAAGACACTCAGACTGTTTCTCTTTTCTCAACTCAGATATTAAAATGCCTTGCTTCACTGAGCTTACCTTGACTCTATATCATGGCTTGTTGTTTAAGTAGAGGAAACATGTTATTACTTGCTTGAAAACCTACAGGCTATTACTTTTATCTGGTACCTCCCTTTATGGGAAAATATAGTTTTAATTTAGGCAGTCTTGGCATTTATATGATTTATTCATTGTTTGAGAAATATTTTATGAGAGCCTGCTGCATTCCAAGAAGTGTACTGATTACATAGTGATAACAAGCATGAGGGGTCTTTTACTCCTTAGGGGTTACAGACACAACTATGTCAACTTAAGTTTAGGATTTGTATTAATCAATATTCAATGCAAGTGACATAAAATAGAATGTGTTGCATTTTTTAATTTTTATTTATGTCTAACATTAGGATTAATTTTGACATAATTACAAAGCATGGAATGTAATTTGTCCCAATTCAGTCCGCAGTATTTACCTTTCCCTTCCTTCTTCCCTCTCTCTTTTCTTTCTTCTACTCTACTGATCTTTCTACTATTTACTTTTAGGCTTTTTAAAATAGAAACTTGTGGATATACATTATGGTGAGCTTCCTTGTGGAATATCCATGTATGTGGTATAATCATATATGTATTTTACCTATATTCATATATGTGAAAGTTAGTTCAGATTCACTCTGCTGTTCTTCCCTTATCATGTACCATCTCCCACTTCTCATTACCCTTTATCTAGTCCACCTACCTCACTTCAATTTTGATAGAAGGAAGGCACCAGATAAAAGTAATAGCCTGTAGGTTTTGAAGCAAGCGATAAAATGTTTCCTCTACTTAAACAACAAGCCTCGATATAGAATCAAGGTAAGTGCAGTGAAGCAAGGCATCTTTTTTTTTTTTTAGCCTTATTCAGAACTTTTTTTTTTATTGGATGTTCACAACATTACAAAGCTCATGACAAATCATATTTCATAGATTAGAATCAATTGGGTTATGAACTCCCATTTTTACCCCAAATACAGATTGCAGAATCACATCGGCTACACATCACATTTTTACATACTGCCATATTAGTGACTGTTGTATTCTGCTACCTTTACTATCCTCTAATATCCCCCCTCCCCTTCCCTCCCATCTTCTCTCTCTACCCCATCTATTGAAATTCATTTCCCTCCATGTTTGTTATCCCATTCCCCTCGTAAACTCTTATATATAATTTTGTATAACAATGAGGGTCTCCCTCCATTTCCATGTGATTTCCCCCTTTTTGTCTCCCTTTCCCTCCCGTCTCATGTCTCTGTTTAATGCTATTCTTTTCTTCCTGCTCAGCCTCACTGTTCTGCTCTTAGTTGCTCTCATTATATCAAAGAAGACATTTGGTATTTGTTTTTTAGGGATTGGCTAGCTTCACTAAGCATAATCTGCTCTAGTGCCATCCATTTCCCAGCAAATTCCGTGATTTTGTCATTTTTTAGTGCTGCGTAATACTCCATGGTATATAAATGCCACATTTTTTTTAATCCATTCATCTATTGAAGGGCATCTGGGTTGATTCCACAGTCTAGCAATTGTGAATTGTGCTGCTATGAACATCGATGTGGCAGTATCCCTGTAGTGTGCTCTTTTAAGGTCTTCAGGAAATAGTCCGAGTAGGGCAATAGCTGGGTCAAATGGTGGTTCCATTCCCAGCTTTCCCAGGAATCTCCATACTGCTTTCCAAATTGGCCGCACCCGTTTGCAGTCCCACCAGCAGTGTACAAGAGTACCCTTTTCCCCACATCCTCGCCAGCACTCATTGTTGTTTGACTTCATCATGGCTGCCAATCTTACTGGGGTGAGGTGGTATCTTAGGGTGGTTTTGATTTGCATTTCCTTGACTGCTAGAGATGTTGAGCATTTTTTCATGTACTTGTTGATTGTTTGTATGTCCTCCTCTGTGAAGTGTTTGTTCATGTCCTTGGCCCAATTGTTGATTGGGTTGTTTGTTTTCTTATTGTCTAATTTTTTGAGTTCTTTGTATACTCTGGATATTAGGGCTCTATCTGAAGTGTGAGGAGTAAAAATTTGTTCCCAGGATGTAGGCTCCCTATTTACCTCTCTTATTGTTTCTCTTGCTGAGAAAAAACTTTTCAGTTTAAGAAAGTCCCATTTGTTGATTCTAGTTGTTAACTCTTGTGCTATGGGTGTCCTATTAAGGAATTTGGAGCCCGACCCCACAATCTGTAGATCGGAGCCAACTTTTTCTTCTATCAGACGGAGAGTCTCTGATTTGATATCTAGCTCCTTTATCCACTTTGAGTTGACTTTTGTGCATGGCAAGAGGAGGGGATTCAGTTTCATTTTGTTGCATATGGATTTCCAGTTTTCCCAACACCATTTGTTGAAGATGCTATCCTTTCTCCATTGCATGTTTTTAGCTCCTTTATCAAATATAAGATAGTTGTAGCTTTGTGGATTAGTCTCTGTGTCCTCTATTCTGTACCATTGGTCCACCCGCCTGTTCTGGTACCAGTACCATGCTGTTTTTATTACTATTGCTCTGTAATATAGTTTGAAGTCTGGTATAGCTATACCACCTGATTCACACTTCCTGCTTAGAATTGTTTTTGCTAATCTGGGTCTTTTGTTTTTCCATATGAATTTCATGATTGCTTTATCTATTTCTACAAGAAATGCCATTGGGATTTTTATTGGCATTGCATTGAACCTATAGAGAACTTTTGGTAATATCGCCATTTTGATGATGTTAGTTCTGCCTAACCATGAACCGGGTATATTTTTCCATCTTCTAAGATCCTCTTCTATTTCTTTCTTTAGGGTTCTGTAGTTTTCATTGTGTAGGTCCTTCACCTCTTTTGTTAGGTTGATTCCCAAGTACTTTATTTTTTTTTGAGGATATTGTGAATGGAGTGTTTTTCCTCATTTCCGTTTCAGAAGTTTTGTCACTGATATACAGAAATGCCTTTGATTTATGTGTGTTGATTTTATATCCTGCCACTTTGCTGAATTCATTTATTAGTTCTAGTAGTTTTTTTGTAGACCCTATTGGGTCTTCTAGGTATAGAATCATGTCATCCGCAAATAGTGATAATTTAAGTTCTACTTTTCCTATTTTTATGCCTTTAATTTCTTTCGTTTGTCTAATTGCTCTGGCCAGTGTTTCGAGAACTATGTTGAATAGAAGTGGTGATAGGGGGCATCCCTGTCTTGTTCCAGATTTTAGAGGGAATGCCTTCAATTTTTCTCCATTCAGAATGATGCTAGCCTGAGGCTTGGCATAGATAGCTTTTACAATGTCGAGGTAAGTTCCTGTTATCCCTATTTTTTCTAACGTTTTGAACATAAAGGGATGCTGTACTTTGTCAAATGCTTTTTCTGCGTCTATTGAGATGATCATATGGTTCTTCTCTTTAAGCCTATTGATGTGGTGAATAACATTTATTGATTTCCGTATATTGAACCATCCTTGCATCCCAGGGATGAATCCTACTTGATCATGATGCACAATTTTTTTGATATGCCTTTGTATCCGATTCACCAGAATTTTATTGACGATTTTTGCATCTAGGTTCATTAGAGATATTGGTCTGTAGTTTTCTTTCTTTGAGGCGTCTTTGTCTGGTTTCGGAATCAGGGTGATGTTGGCCTCATAGAATGAATTTGGAAGAGCTCCCTCTTTTTCTATTTCCTGAAATAACTTGAAAAGTATTGGTATTAATTCTTCTTTAAAGGTTTTGTAGAACTCCGCTGTATACCCATCCGGTCCTGGGCTTTTCTTGGTTAGAAGTTTTTTAATTGCTTCTTCTATTTCATCTATTGATATTGGTCTGTTTAGGTTGTGAGTTTCCTCCTGGCTCAGTCTGGGCAAATCATATGACTTAAGGAATTTATCGATGTCTTCACTTTCTTCTATTTTATTGTAATATAGGTTTTCAAAATAATTTCTAATTGTTTTCTGTATTTCTGAAGCGTCTGTTGTAATATTGCCTTTTTCATCCCGTATGTTAGTGATTTGAGTTCTCTCTCTTCTTCTCTTCGTTAGTATGGCTAGGGGTCTGTCGATCTTGTTTATTTTTTCAAAAAACCAACTTTTTGTTTTGTTAATTTTTTCAATAGTTTCTTTTGTTTCAATTTCATTGATTTCTGCTCTGATTTTAATTAGTTCTTGCCTTCTGCTACATTTGTTATTGTTTTGCTCTTCCTTTTCTAGGGCTTTGAGATGAAGTGTGAGCTCATTTATTTGTTGGTTTTTCCTTTTTTTGAGGAATGACCACCAGGCGATGAATTTCCCTCTTAAAACTGCTTTCATTGTGTCCCATAGATTCCGATATGTTGTGTCTGTATTTTCATTTATCTCTAAGAATTTTTTGATTTCCTCCTTTATGTCTTCTATAACCCATTGATCATTTAGTAACGTATTGTTCATTGTCCATGTGATGTAGGATTTTTCCTTCCTTCTTTTATCATTGATTTCCAGTTTGATTCCATTATGATCTGATAAAGTGCATGGTATTATCTCAACCCCTTTATATTTACTGAGGGTTGCCCTATGGCATAATATATGATCTATTTTTGAGAAGGTTCCATGTGCTGCTGAGAAAAAAGTATATCCACTTGATGATGGTTGATATATTCTATATATGTCAGTTAAGTCTAGGTTATTGATTGTGATATTAAGGTCAATAGTTTCTTTATTCAACTTTTGTTTGGAGGATCTGTCCAATGGTGAGAGAGGTGTGTTGATGTCACCCATGATTATTGTGTTGTGGTCTATTTGATTCTTGAACTTGAGGAGAGTTTGTTTTATGAACGTCACAGCGCCATTATTTGGTGCATAAATATTGATAATTGTTATGTCTTGTTGGTGAATGGTTCCTTTTAACAGTATATAATGTCCTTCCTTATCCCTTTTGATTAACTTAGTCTTGAAGTCGATTTTATTCGATATGAGAATGGCCACACCTGCTTGCTTACGAGGACCGTGTGCTTGGTATATTTTTTCCCAACCTTTTACCTTGAGCCTGTGTATGTCTTTTCCAGTCAGATGTGTCTCCTGGAGGCAGCATATCGTTGGATTTGTTTTTTTAATCCATGTTACCAGCCTATGTCGCTTTATTGGCGAGTTTAAGCCATTAACGTTTAGAGTTACTATTGATATATGGTTTGTACTTCCTGCCGTGTTTGATTATTTATCTCTTTTTTTTCCCCCTAATTTAGTTTGTTTCTCCATGATTAGCTTTCCTCCCATCCTCTGTCTTTACTGAGGCACTTCCCGCTGATGGTTTTGGTTATTGTTTTCCATTTCTTCCTCGTGTAGAGTTTTGCTCAAGACGCTTTGCAATGCTGGTTTTCTGGCTACAAATTCTTTTAGCTTTTGTTTATCATGGAAGATTTTTATTTCATTGTCGTATCTGCAGCTTAATTTTGCTGGATACAGGATTCTTGGTTGGCATCCATTGTCTTTCAGTGTTTGAAATACATTGTTCCAGGATCTTCTCGCTTTCAGCGTCTGTGATGAAAAATCCGTTGTCAACCTTATTGGTTTACCCCTAAATGTAATCTGCCTCTTTTCTCTTGTAGCTTTTAATATTTTCTCTTTGTTCTGTATATTGGATAGCTTCATAACAATGTGTCTTGGCGTTGGTCTATTGTGATTTTGTGTGCTCGGTGTCCTGTATGCATCTACAATTTGTATATCTGTTTCCTTTTTTATTTCTGGAAAGTTTTCTGTAATTATTTCCTTCAGTACGTTACCCATTCCCTTGGCATGAATCTCTGTGCCCTCCTCAATCCCGATGTCTCATAAGTTTGGTTTTTTTATGTTATCCCAAATCTCTTGGATGTTTTTCTCGTGATTTTTTACCAGCCTATCTGAGTTGGCTAGACTCTTTTCAAGGTGATATATTTTGTCTTCATTATCTGACGTTCTGGCTTCTACTTGCTCCACTCTGTTAGTGATACTCTCGATTGAGTTTTTTATTTGGTTTATCGTTTCCTTCATTTCTAGAATTATTGTTTGATTTTTTTTATAATCTGTATCTCCTGATAAAGATGCTTAACTTCTTCTTTTATCTGTTTTTGTAATTCATTTTCAATGTGATCTTTAAGGTTCCTTTCCATCTGTCTAAGATGTTCCTTGAGTTCTTTATATGGCCATTTTTCTGATGACTCCAGGTCCTCCTGAATATTTAGGCTGTCTTTCATTGTTTGTACTCCTTTTCTTCCTTGCTTTTTTATGCTCATGATACTTCTTGTTCTGTTTGACTGTTGAGTTACTGTTTACTCTTATAAGTGTATTTGATGCTTGGGGGGAGAGGTATTAGAAGGGAAGGGAAGAAGTCACTAAAGAGAGTAAGTGTAGGCAGGTGGAGTTCAAGAGAGGGGGAATAAGAAAGTTGAAAAGAAATGAAAAGACAAAAGAAAAAAAAGTGAGAAGAGAGAGAGAAAAAACGAAAAAATAAAAATTTAAAACAAACGAAAAAATTATAATGGTAATAAAAAATGGAAATTGAAGTTTAAAAAAATAATAGTAATATTAATAGAATAAGAAAAATTAACAAAAAAAAGAAACCATTAGTAAGAAAGTTAAAGAACACAACAATGTCAACTACAAAAAGTGAGAATAAAAAAAATTAAAAAAAATACTAGTAATAATCATTAAAAAAAATACTAATAATAAATGCAGTCATAAAGCTCGATTGACTTCTCTTCCAATGGGTGGAGCTATGCCCACTGGGCCAGGCTTCTCCTCTTGATAGGTGGGAGCCAATCACTGTGCCTCAGCTCTTCTTCCCAGACTGTGCGGGTCTCCAGTCCTGGATGCCTGGGTCCTTCTCTTGTGGTTCCTCAATCCAGGCCCCATTGGCCTGTGATGCTTACCACATTACTGTCTACACGTTGGGTCTGCTGCTCCTGGGAGCCCTGTTTTCATGGATGTCTGGGCACACCCTTTCTGTTTGCCTCCCTCAGGCCCTAAGTTTGTAGGGTTTGGGGCTGAGGACCCCCAGCGAATTTGTTTGCCCTCAGGTAGCAACTCCCCTGGTAGGTGGTGCAAGGGACCTCTGTTGTCAGCCCTGTTGGGGGCGATAGCTGGGATTTCTGTGCCGCTAAACCCACGTCACTCCTGATTCCCTGGGTCTGGCTATGGTGCTCTGGTTTTTTTTTTTTTTTTTTTTTTTTACCTCTGTGAGATCAGGTGGGCCGACTAGTTATTTCAGCTGGGTCGTTAGTGCTGAGTCACGTGAAGCAGGCGATCTGGGGCTTAAACGCAGCAGATATGTGCTCAGTGTGTGTTTTCTGAGGGGCCCAAAGTGTACGCCCTAGCTCTGTCAGCTCAGTATTGCCTAGTGATCCTGAGCAAATAGGCTTTAGATAGCAGCGCCGCCACGGCCTCCGCTGTTCCTTGGCCCGGTGCCTAGCTCCCGGGGCCCGAGCGGCTGCCGCCGCGGCTCTCCAACCGCCTTCTCCGGAGCACGGGTCCTCTCGCAGGGGGATGCCGAACGACCCAGCCTTCGGAGGACAGGGCTCAGCACGCAGCCCAGTTCTAGTCTCTAGATGCGGCAGCTAGACCGTGTAGACAGGGCCCTCAAGACAGCATGCCGAAAGCAAATGGCGGCTCTCGTGGAGTGGATTTTCAGCCCCGAAACCCCAGCCCAGCCAACAATTTCAGTCCACTAATTCTCCCTGTATAGACAATATTAAAAAAAAAAAAAGGAAAAAAAAGGAAAAAAAGAAAAAGGGCGGGGGTGTACTGAGCTTTCTTAGCCTCAGGTACTTAGGATCCACTGCTGATTACCCATTCAGCTTCTCTGCGGGGAGCGAAGTGGAAGAGGAAGCAGATGAGCGCAAAGCATCCGTGGCTCTGAGCAAAAAAGCGTCTGGGAGCCGAGTGTCTCTTTTTGAATCTCTTTGTTTTTATTGCTGTTTGGCCGGGTGTTCCACTACAGACTAATGGTGAAAGGAGCTCTAACAAGCTGCGCAAAGACTCTATCAAAGCCTCTACTTTGAGCTCCAGGCTCAGCACTTCAGCCACCCCCGTACGCAGCCCAGTTCGCTATTTCATAGAGGCTTGGTTAGATTCCCTTCACGTCGCCTCCTGGGCTGGGCGGGCAGGGGGCTGTTTTATGTGCGGGCGGGGGACCCTTCTCGCTGCGCCAGGTCCCGCCACCGGGGGCCGTTTGCAGAACCGGGCGGGCGGCGCCGGCTGCCGTTTGGCGGCGGCTTGCAGCGGGACTGGTCCTCTGCACCGCGTGGCCAAGATTCCCTGGGACAAACTGTCACCTCTAATTAACTTACTAATTTCCGGCAGGTCTCTTTTCAGCAGAATTTTGCTCGAAGTTCATCGGTAGGTAGAATCTGGGTGTATTAATGGATCTTTTGATCCCGTTGCTTTGGAGATACTGAACGTGCTGCTTCCTCGCCGGCCGCCATCTTAGGTCTGAAGCAAGGCATCTTAATATCTGAGTTGAAAAGAGAGAAACAAGAATAGCTCAAATATGCTCATGATGAGAGGAGGGCAGTGAGTGAATAAAACATGGGAGTAAATGAAATGCAGGAAAATGCACGGTTCTTTCTATTGGTCCATATAAAAACTCCTGACATGCTATTTTGTGTGGTTCATAGAATTGAAGCACCAACAAGATTGAGTGTGGGAATTACCTGCTATCATTTCTATAATACGACACATGGGAAAAAAACAGAAAAGTGGCCACTGGGAAAGAAGACACTCAGACTGTCTTCTCAAAAGAGTAGCACAGAAAGGGGCTACAGAGATCTGGATTCTGTAATGAACAAATCAGGGACTGTAAAATTAACTCTGTATTATTAACTAGCCCCTAGATAGAGTATTCCCATGTTATCTTCAAAACTAGATTCCCCAAATTACTCAGTTCCTCCTCCCCTGCAAACAAACTTCAAGTACACACCATGGGATACTCATTTTGATGCAGTCCAAGTAAATCAAGAATAAAGTGAAGGATTCACATTTCTTGATTTCAAAACTTAAAGCAAAGCAAAAATACATTTTTAGTGATAAAGCAAAATGGTAGAACTATTAGAGAAAAGAGTTTTGGTGGTTCTTTATTAAGTGAAACACAGAATTATTGGTCCTGGCAGATGGGTAACATGTAGATAAATGGAATATGATTTGGAGTTCATAAAGAAACCCACCTGTCTATGACCTGTGGAATTTTGAGAAAGGTGCCATTGCCACTGAATGGGGCAGACACTCTTCAAAAATGAAACTGGAACAACTGAATAGCTACATGCCAAACAATAAAAGACAAAGATGCACATAAGGACTCTAAAAGACTAGTAAGACAGAGCCTTGGGGAACACTTTGTCTGGACTAAGATGACAGTTACATGAATCTATCCACAGTAGCAAATTTGCAGACATACATAGGCACACATGCAGGAGGCACATAAAAAAAAAAACTGGTGAAATCTAAATACCTTCTGCGAATTGTATCAATGTCAATTTCTAGTTACTATAATAAGAGGAATAGACTATATCCATAGATAAGCAATGTGCTAATAATTGCTGGAATGCAGGAGAAATTGTATATAAAACCTTCCTGTACACTTTTTCAAGCAATTGTCTGTGAAGGTATAATCATTTTAAGATGCAAATTTAATTTAAAAAAATATCATTTAAAAAAAAATGATGCTTATAGCTGATTTGTGAAAACAAACCATCACTGTTTTGATCATCTCTGAATCTGCAATAACCAACACAGACTGTGGATCATCACACAACCAGTAATGGGAAAGAAGAGCTGATTAAAACTAATAAGCCAGATTCTGTAGTTAGAGCTACCCCCAGGAATCCAGACTTATTTTAACAGGGTCTTCATAAAAGCAAATATTGTTTTATTTGGAGGAGACTAATATATTAATATTTCTTTGTGGTTTAAGCATAATATCTGAAAATTCTTTACTTCTGACTTCTGTTTTTCTTGTTTCTCTTCTAAAAGTTGTACTTTTATGCTTTGCATTTAAATCTATGATCTATGTCATGTTCATTGTTAAACAAGATGAGATTCGGTTTTGTTGTCTCATTTTGTTGACCTGTGACTGTCCAGTTGTTCCAGCACCATATTTAGAAAGACTATCATTGCAGCACTTCCAAACTCATTTTCTGAGGCCAATATCACCCTGATCCCAAAACCAGGCAAAGACAGCAATATCTCTAATGAACACAGATGCAAAAATTCTCAATAAAATTCTGGCAAATTGAATACAAAAACATATCAAAAAGATCGTGCACCATGATCAAGTGGGATTCATCCCAGGGATGCAAGATTCATTCAACATATGGAAATAAATAAATTTAATCATCACAACAATAGACTCAAGGATTAAAATCATATGATCATTACAATATGTGCAGAAAAAGCATTTGACAAAATACAGCATTGCTTCATGTTCAAAACAGTAGAAAAACTAGGGATAACAAGAACATATCTCAACATCCTAAAGGCTATCTATGCTAAGCCTCAGGCCAACATCATCCTAAATAGAGAAAAATTAAAAACATTCCCTCCAAAAACTGGAACAAGACAGGGATGTCCTCTTTCACCAGTTATATTCAACATAGTTCTTAAAACACTGGCCACAACAATTAAAGAGTCAAAAGAAATTAAAGGGATAGGAAATTAAATGTATAGGAAAAGAAGAACTTAATTAGCACTATCTGCTCACGATATGATTCTATACCTAGAAGACCCAAAAAGCTCCACCAGAAAGCTTCTAGAACTAGTAAATGAATTCAGCAAAGTAGCAGGATATAAAATCAACACCCATAAATCAGAGGCATTTCTATATATCAGTGACAAATCCTCTGAGAAAGAAAACTACCCATTTACAATAATTTCAAAAAAAAAATAAGTTACTTGGGAATCAAATTAAAGAAAGAGGTAAAAAATCTACACAAATAAAAACTACAGAACCCTAAAGAAAGAAAACCACAGAAGACCTTAGAAGATAGAAATATCTACCTTGCTCTTGGATAGGCAGAATTAATATTATCAAAATGACCATGCCACCAAAAGCACTATTCAGATTTAATGCAATTCCAATCAAAATCACAATGGTGTTCCTCAAAGAAATAGAAAAAGCAATCATGAAATTCATCTGGAAAAATAAGAGACCCAGAATAGCTAAAGCAATCCTTAGCAGGAAGAGTGAATCAGATGACATCTCTATACCAGACGTTAAACTATACTACAGAGCGATAGTAACAAAAACAGCATGGTATCGGCACCAAAACAGACTGGTAGACCAATGGTACAGAATAGATGACACAGAGACTAACCCACAAAATTAGAATTATCTTATATTAGACAAAGGTGCCAAAAACATGCATTGGAGAAAAGATAACCTCTTCAACAGATGGTGCTGGGAAAACTGGAAATCTATATGCAACAAAATGAAATTAAACCCTTTAATCTCTTTCATCTGCCTAATTGCTCTGGCCAGTGTTTCAAGAAATATGTTAAATAGAAGTGGTGAAATCGGGCATCCCTGTCTTGTTTCAGTTTTTAGAGGGAATTCTTTCAATTTTTCTCCATTTAGAATCATGTTGGCCTGGGCCTTAGCATAGATAGCTTTTACAAAGTTGTGATATGTTCCTGTTATCCCTAGTGTTTCTAGTATTTTGAACATGAAGCCGTGCTGTATTTTATCAAATGCTTCTTCTTCATCTGTTGAGATGATCATATGGTTCTTATATTTAAGTCTATTGATGTGATGAAATACATTTATTGATTTCTGTATGTTGAACCAACCTTGCATCCCTGGGATGAACCCCACTTGATCGTGGCACAGTATCTTTTTGATATGTTTTTGTATTCGATGCCAGAATTTTATTGAGAATTTTTGTATCTATATTCATTAGAGATATTGGTCTGAAATGTTCTTTTTTTTTGATGTGTCTTTGCCTGGTTTTGGAATCAGAGTGATATTGGCTTCATAGAATGAGTTTGGAAGCGCTGCCTCTTTTCTATTTCCTGAAATAAATTGTAGAGTATTGGTATTAGTTCTTCTTTAAAGGTCTTGTAAAACTTGGATGTGTATCCATCCATTCCTGGGCTTTTCTTGGTTGGTAGATTTTGTGGTGTCTGCTATTTTATCACTTGTAATTGATTGGTTTAAATTCTGTAGATCATCCTGATTCAATTTGGACAAATTATATGACTCTAGAAATTTATCAGTGCCTTTGATATTTTCTATTTTATTAGGGTATATATTTTAAAAATACTTTCTAATTTTCTTCTGTATTTCTGTAGTATCTGTTGTGATATTTCCCTTTTCATCAAGTATGTTATTGATTTAAGTTTTTTCTCCTTCTCTTCATTATAATGACTAAGTGTCTGTCAAATTTATTTGTTTTGCAAAGAACCAACTTTTTGTTCTGTTAATTTTTTCAATTGTTTCTTTTGTTTCAATTTCATTTATTTCAGCTCTGATTTTAATTATATCCTGTCTTCTGATGCTTTTGGTGTTGATTTGTTCTTCTTGTTCTAGGGCTTTGAGATGTGTTAATTCACTTATTTGTTGACTTTTTCTTTTCTTAAGGAATAAACTCCATGCAATGAGGTTTCATCTTAGAACTGCTTTCATAGTTGCCCAGAGATTTTGATATGTTGTATCTGTGTTCTCATTCACCTCTAAAAACTTTTTAATCTCCTCCTGATGTCTTCTGTAACTCATTGTTCATTCAATAGCATATTGTTTAGTTTCCAGGTGTTGGAGTGGATTTTATTTCTTATTTTATCATTGATTTCTAATTTCATTCCATTATAATCTGATAAATTCAGGGTAGTATCTCCACTTTTTTACGTTTTCTAAGAGTTGCTTTGGGAATATTATGTGGTCTATTTTAGAGAAGGATCCATGTGCTGTTGAGAAGAAAGTATACTCTCTTGTTAAAGATTAAAATATTCTATATATGTCAGTTAAGTCTAAGTAATTGATTGTATTATTGAGTTCTAGAGTTTGTTTGTTCAGCTTTTGTTTGGAAATCTATCTAATGATGAAAGAAGTGTGTTAAAGTCACCCAAAATTATTATGTTGTGGCCTATTTGACTCTTGAACTTGAGAAGAATTTGTTTGATGAATATAGCTGCACCATTGTTTTGGGCATATATATTTATGATTTTTATGTTTTTTGGTGTATGGTTCCCTTGAGCAGTATGTAATGTCCATCTTTATCCGTTTTGATTAACTTTGGCTTGAAGTCTACTTTATTTGATATGAGGATGGAAACTTCTACTTGCTCCCAGAGTCCATGTGAGTGGTAGAAGAACCTTAAGGAAAAAATAAAAAGATTTTTAAAATTTAAAAAATAAAATAGTATTAAAAGAATGTACAACCTAATGTAATATACTATTCAGACATCCCAGACCTTCTTTGTGGGTGCTGCCGCCACTGCCATGGAAGGTCTCACTCAGGTATCCAGTAGTCTTGCGTGGGCTGGTATTTGGGAGACCTACTCTGATCCTGAGGTCTGGAGCCCTGGAAAGGCAATGTGCTTCCTGCATGGGGCAGGAATATTGCTGGCAGAGAAGCCATATTCTCACAACTTGAACCCCAGGTTACTGAGCAATGCAGAATTCTGCCTCCCTCTGGCCCGCCATCTTGTAATCCCCCTTAATCATCCACACTTCATTCGTTGCTGTAATTTGTTCACTTATGGGTCTCTCTCTCTCTCTCTCTCTCTCTCTCTCTCTCCTCTTTGATCTGAGAGATGAGTCTCACTCACCCTAGTGTCTCTGACTCCCCTGGCACAAGGGCAGCTGCCTCATGGCATGTAATGGGAACAAGAACTAGCCATTGGTCAACAGATAATTCTGACAGTGTGTGGATCTATGCTGGACCAGGCAGTGAGGGAGATAACATGTAGGTGACACATAATAATGAAAATGCCATTGGCATATTCTCTCCTTTCCAACTCCAGTTAGAAAACACCCCCTCCTAACCCCAAAGCACAATAATTAGCTAAAAGAAGTTTAGTCTTCATGGCCCAAATTCTTGGGTTCGTACTTGATAAACATTCCCATAAGTTCAAATTTCTGTGCTCCTGAGAGGTCCATACTGGTGTTCTGCCAGGGCATTTAGTTTGCTATGTCTCTTTGGTCTCTTGACTCTTCCTTAATGTGCAGATTCCTAGTCTAGGTAAAAAAAAAAAGGGGGTGGGGAGGACAGATGTTTTGACATGATTTTGATGATGAGATTTTGGGTAACCAAGTCCACTCAATTACAGGGAATCCACTGAGAGAATATGGTGACATTTTTTCCTTGCAACTTGTTCACAAAACATTTATCTTTTTTCTTCTCACTATGCCATGTCCCTGGTTCATCATCCAGCACTACTTTAAATCTGACTTCACATGGGCACTTAGAAACATTCATAGTATTCTTATTTCTATTGAATGAAAAATGTATCATTTAAAAAAAATGAGACTCCATTTGCTTAACACAAATGTGAAATCTGTTGAGTGACACCCAAGTCTGTTGTCAGATAATAAGATTGACTTGAGCCATAAGGAAGGCTGATTTCCCTTACATTCTTTAAGTGCTACTTTGAGGAATGAATGACTGAAAAATCATCTCCAGACCACTCCTCTCCTTATTGAATGTGTTTCTTCAACTGGAGATGGTCAAATGGCTCACAAAGCCAGACATGCTCATGTTCACCAAAGTGGTCAATCACCAAGCAATTTGTTTATTGCCTGCATAATGAGTATTTAGAGCAGAGGATACCATACATTAACTCTCTTTGTAATAAAATCTACAAAGGCTGGTGCCCCTTGGGCTGAATAGTCAGCAACTCAGATGTGTTAAGTTGAATAGCCCCATTCCTGGGTATTCTGGATCCTAAAACCCCTGCACTTCCACAGCATTACTCAAAGATGAGAGACTAGGAAAAGAAGAAAAGGTGAAGAAGAGATTTCTGCCAGCTGCTTTAATCATGAAACATCTAGTGCTGTATATATAGGTGACCCCATAGTGGCAGAGAAGGAGAGTGTGGTAAGTATAAATGGCTCAATAGCCCTGCAATTCCATTCAGCTACATGGAAGAACCTTCCAAAGTTCAGGTACAGTCCTGTTGACACAGCAGAAAATATGCAACATAAAATAAGAACCCATGATGAGTTCCAAGCAGTTGCAATAAAAACTTGATGCTACATCTTTAGAGGAGAATGTTGAAGGCAGTATAGGTTTCATACACTTCTGTACAAATCATGTAACTAAATACAAGAAAATTAAGCTACATCAATTTATTAGAAAATGTTATTGAAGAGAGGATTATGTCACCATAACACCCTGAATTAATACCTTTAATTTCAGAGAATTGAAACTTTTTCATGCTATTGTGATTCTCTACTCTTACGAGTGAAATTCAGACAGAAGTCCAATATAACCGGCATGGAATCTCTCCTACACACACATCGAAGTAATGTCTCTCCCTCTACTTCAAGATATCATGATCTCATTATTAAGAGCAATTTCCTATGAGATGATATTTATTCATGTTTTCATGCTGGAGTATAGAGAAAAAACTATAAAATCAAATTGTCTTTGGGGTGTTTTTCAGGCTTCTTTCAGATTTCATATAGGGGGAAATGCATCTCTTTACTGATGTTAATCAATATGAAGCAAGAATAAGACTTCTTAAAATTTCTGTCAGGTATACTCTGCTCTAAATACTCATCATTTGGAAAGAAACAGTATTGTGTATTGTTTAGTGTAAGAATTGAGTTGTAGGAGGGAGGGAGTGCCAGGAGTGGTTCACAGAAAACAGGAATTTGTGCAGTTAGCCTACTGGGGAGTCTCAGGTGTAATTGGTTCATTCTATAAATAGTGCTGGGGGCAGGAGGAGTAAGGAATCACCACATGCATAGGAGCTATTCCTTTTACATTTGTTTTGCAGAAGAAGAAAACCCAGAGGATAAAGGCAAAACCCAAGCAAACTGGTTGCCCCCGAAATTCCCAAAACTCCAAAGGGTAAATTTTCCACTGTGCATGGTAATAACTCATTCATTAGCTGTATATGTTTAATTCTGGTTAATTACACTAGGTGCAAACTCAGAGCCAATGAGATCATCCCCAGGAACAAACCTCACCATCAATCCCTCTACCCACAGGAATATGGATTTAGAGGTGGGGAGGAGCTCAAGCAGTCTGCCTAAGATGAAGAGGAACTTCCTAAGTGTTTATAGCAATTACAATGACATCATCTCTTTGATCTTCCAAACATAAGGGAAACAGGAACCTGATTAGGCCTCCAACTCCAGGGTTCCAGAGGAGAGGAGGCTAGACAGCAATTAAGAGTGAAATTCAGACAGAAGTCCAATATAACCTGTATGGACTTCTGTCTGAATTTCATTCTTAATTGCAGTCTAGCTTCCTCTCCTCTGGAGTTGGGGGCCTAATCAGGTTGGTGTTTCTAATGTAGCTCCTCATAGGTAGAGGAGCACAAGGCTGATAGCTAGGAGGAATCAGGTCTCTATGGAAGAATTTGGGATCAGATCCATCACCACTTTCCTTCAACACTTCTGTCTTCTGAATTTTCCTTTCAGCTCTGGGGGCTGCTGTTTGGAGAACTGTGCCTGCAGAGCATGCCTTCTGTGCCAAGTTGTGCAAGGCCAGTTTATGTGCTGGGAAATGAGGTGGGGCAAGAGTTTCAGCCAGAGGAAAGGCCACTCTCTCCATTTCCTGAAATTGGATGGTCAGGTGCCCTCTTTGCCCTTGGCAAAAATTCGTGCACTGTCTTACTTTGACCTTTTATAATAGGAACTTCAAGAAGCTACCTTTGGTAAATGCAGTGACTCTGAAGTCCACAGCTGTTCAATGGGTAACTAAAAGCAGGATAAAGCTTGGTGTTCTGCCTTCATTGGGTATCATTTACTAACTTAACATTTTTGGCTGCTCAGCTCTGCACATAGACATGTTAATCATTTAAGGAGTGCTCATCTAAAAACTGGAAATACCACATTTATTAACCCAAATTTACCTAATCTATCTGATACCCCCTTGAAAACTGAGGCAAGATGAAGGGAACATTCGATCATCAGCTTTTACAGTACCTTGTTTCAGAGACCTGGTGTGGTGCCTAGAAGTTTTCAGTCATTGTTCAATTTCTTCCAGAAATGACAGAGCATTATAGACAGATCACAATGAGGATCTGTCTTCCCTCAATAGGAGCAATCATTTCATGGGACCTATAATACCCCTTCTAGCATTTCAGGTCTGGTATATGAACATACTGTGCATTAAGTTAAATTACCGACTTCAAGAGATAAGGACTTCTCAGAGTGCTAGAACTGAGATAATGATCCATCAGACTACAGTTTGGCCAATAATACTTAAAAATGCATACTTCTTCCCCACTTCTGCAATTCTTCTTCTATTTAAACCTTCAGGTCATGTCAGCACCCTGAAGATATGCCTAAAATATGTATTCGCATTGTGGCTGGTATTAAAGTTATTTTCTTGATTTTCACAATTACCATTTGGGTTTGTTTTTGGGGGTGAGTGGCCAGACCTGGCTTTTGTACCTGGCCTGGAACTCCTGTAATACTTTTAGTTCATATATTGTGGGAAATCCATTAATCACTTTGTAATTGGTAATGTCATAGGTTATTTGATATCATGAGAAACCAAAGTAAAGCCACTAGCATTAAATCTCCTTATTTTGTCTCTGCAAAATAGCTGCTGTTGTTAAAAACAGACTTTATCAAAACAAAATGTTTCATCAAACATTCTTAAATCTTTGCCCACAGAGTTTCGTCTGCCTAGTATGATTTTGTGCCTCATAAAAGATTCCTGGTTAGCCTACAAAACAAATCTCCTGTAGCATCTATTTGGTACATAGAGTCTTTCCTTATTTATCTCAAACAGTAGAACAATTTATATTTTGCCTGTAATCCCCAAGACTCTGGAGGCTGAGGCTGGAGGATTGCACATTCAAAACCAGCCTCAGAAATTCAGTGAGGTCCTAAGCAATATAGCTAGAACCTGTCTCAAAATAAAACATAAAAAGAGAAGAGTAATAGAATGAATCACACATTATTACTCTATGCAAATGATTACACAACCCATGTATCTCTACAGAGTGACAACCAGTAAATTCATTCTACTATCCTTCTTACCTCATATCCCCTCCCCTCCCTTCACTCCTTTCTGCCTAATCCAAAGTAATTCTATTCTTCCCTAACACCAGAATTTTATTGTGTATTTGCATTTGCATATCAGAGAAAACATTCGCCCTTTGGTTTTTCTGGGATTGGCTTAGCACAATATTTTCCAGCTCCATTCATTTACTGAAAATGTCATAATTTCATTCCCTTAGGCTGAGTAATATTCCGTTGTGTATATATGACACATTTTCTTTATCCATTTATCTGTTGAAGGGCACCAAGTTGGTTCACTGTTTAGCTATAAATCTCTGCTCTAAGTACTTGGTTAAGTAGAAACTCAGCCCCAGATATCATGGTGATTTGAGAAAGGCACACATAAACAGGCAATTTCAGGATGCCAAATAAAGTAATCATAGTGGAATGAGAAACAGCATCCTACCAATCTTGAATGGTGGAGCTTCTTTCTTGCCATGGGATGATCTAGCCCCTTGTTTTTTGTCAGCACAAGTGACATCTCTTTGAGAAGCCTGTTCTGACTTTCACTGGCAAGTATATTGCTCATGGTCTTGGTTTATGTTTTACATTGAAAAATCAGAGGTCATAATTTTAAATATGCAAAAAGAAAAAGGAAAGAAATGAAAGAAAGGAGAAAGATGATTTGTGTAACTCAGTTCTCAAATGCCCTTTCTTCAAAGTAGGGACTATATTCATCTTGCCAGTTTGGGGGGAGGCAGGCAGTATCTAAGCTTTGTGGCTGGGAGAGGGAATGGCCAAATCCTCTGGCCTTTGTGTTTGTGTTGTGAGGAGAGGGTCAGGTCTAGGGACATTCCCTCTTGGCACTGGAGAAAGTATGTACCTCACCCCAGTGTCACTGCAGGGTGACTGGGCTGCATGCCTGCATGTGTAATGCATGGCTCAGATCAGGATTTAGGATCTGAGCCATGCATCACAGAAAAGCCAGGCAGAACCTTGGCCTTCATGAAGTTTAACTTTTCCTGGGGGAAATAGACACTAAACAGCAACAACAAAAATTCCACTAATACAGATTTTGAATTACAAATTGGGTTAAATTCTGTGAAGTAGAAGAATTCTTTACTGAAGCTTGCAGCAGGATTTGATTCATTCATCCTTTCTTTTCCTCAAATAACTCCTCCTTTGAAAAATATAAAAACAACAGAATCAATGGGACTAGAGGCATGGAAAGTGTGAGGCATTGGTTGTGCCTGGATCTCTTTCCTCACAAGGGAGAAATTGACCTAAGAGTTCCAAAAGCCTTGTTATCTCAATCACAAGACCCACTCAGCACTACCTGCCTATCTCATGCTTGGCATGAAACACACACCTTCCTCCTTATTCTAATTATCTTCTATGTTATAGTCCCCAAATTTCTCCAGTTCATGAAGAGACCAAGAGATCCTATGGTCAGGATGCATAAAAGGTGAAATAATCTGGAACTGAAAGATGACACACCTGCCACAGATGTCCTGAGCTATGAAATCTAGAGAAGGTCTCTCAATTGGGAGTGCAATAAAAAAGGCACCACATACAGGAATCAATAACTCGGGAAAGAATAGCTAGCATTTATTTACTTATCTATATTTTTTATTTGGTCTTTTTAGATATACATGACAGTAGAGTGTGTTTTGACATTACATATACATGGAGTGTAGATTTTTAATTAGAATAACATTCTTGTGTTTGTACATGATGTGGAGTTTCATTGGTCTTGTATTAATATATGAACATAGGAAGGTGATGTTCAATTACTTCTAATGTCTTTCCTAGTGTGTGTTTTTTTTTGTTCTAATAACTTCTGCTTCATTACCCACAAAGATTAACACACCCACCCATGGTTACCTAGCTAATTACTACCAGAGCCACTGTTCTTATTTAAATCATCTAACTCTAGTGCCCAGGATCTTAACCTTGCAACTTGGGCTCAGCATCACCTTCTGCCACACAGGATGAGTTAAGGGAATGGAATGTGGCCCAGATCTTCTGAAAGTGTTGTGCCCAGAGCTCTGTCTCCTACAAAGACACAAGTTGAAGATACCATTTTAGCCCTGTGGGGGACTTCCTATCTCCCCTCCTCACTCTGGAAGAGGAAATCTTCTGAAGATTTTGAGGTTAAGAGTAAGAAGATTTCATCATGGCTGCTCACTTCCTACTCCATCCCTGAGCCTTTCTTCTTTTGAAAATAACCAATAAGGGAACAGAGTACCTCATAGTTTAGAAAGCTCATTTACATGTCTCTTAATTATGGATCCTATTTCTACTCTGTGAGACAACTAGTGTTGGGTTGTTTTAATTCCCCTGTTATAGCCATGAAACCAACACTGATTAAGAAAATTGCTGAGGCAATTTAATCCTGAAGTGGGGCCCTGGAGCCAGAACTTGTGATTCCAAATTGTGCTGAAGGTACAAGGGATTCTCTCAAAAACTTGGTTGATGTGTCAGCCTCACATAGGTTATATATTTCTTTCCACACCTCCCAGAATACTCCCAACATAGTTATGAAATAGTGCAGAACTGCTTGTGAATACAAATCCACAGACAGCTTTTAGTTTATTACTAAATGTGAATTCACTGAATTTCTGGAGTCAGCAGACAGTCAGAGGTAGAAAGAGTTCAGTCATTTTATAATCTGAATCATTTTGATAGTCAGGAAAGCAGGAAGCAAATGAGGACAAAGCCAATAAATCAAAGAGAAATCAGAATTCATGAAAGAGAAAATTAAAGGAGAAGATGAGCATCATGGGGTCATGTTGAAAAGGACTGCAAAGCCTGCACACTTTCCCCTCCACATGGGACAGTGAGCTTCTAACTTGCTTGATGGGACTGCAGGTTGCTCTTATCCAGGGAATACCCTGCTCACCACCAGGAAGATCCTTGTAAAATGGGTCTTTTAATAGTCATTTATTGATTTTTGTACTCAGACTTTTTATTTTTATTTTGAATCTGGTCTTGCTAAGTAGGTTAGGACCTCACTAAGTTGCTAAGGCTGGCTTTAGACTTGTGATCCTCCTGCCTCAGCCTCCTGAGTCACTAGAATTACAGGAGTGTACCACAATGCCCAGCTAACATTTCTCTTGTACTAAAATCTTTCAAAATGCTATCAACACCTACAGAATAAAACCAAATTGCCTTCAACAACACCTGATTCTTCCTCACCAGGACACACAGGCCTCTTCAGTCTAGTTTCACTCTATACTTCCATTAGATGTTTTAAGGGATTGTTATCATTTATCACATCCCAAGCTCCCTAAAGGTGGCATGTTCTTGTTTTCCTTTGTCTGTACAGGCTAGTCTTCTCTTGGAATGACCCAACATGTTTTTAAAAAAGTGAATTCCTATCCAACTTTCAGGAGTCACACAGGGCATCATCTACCCCAACTAACCCCTTCCACTGACTGACCAGAGAGGTTGTGAAGAGTCCACTTCTGCCCTCTCATAATTCCTATAAAGAAACTCTGAGATGCTATCAACACAGGATTTCCATTAAAATTGATGTGCATATGAGGCTTAAAAAATGCAGATACAATAATCTGCCCAACTCCAGACCCTAGAAATTTCTCTGTCCCTCCCATTGTCCTTCCCTCTGTTACCCTTTCTCTATTCTACTAGTCTTATTTCTATTTATTTCTACTTTTTGAAAATTAGTGATTTATATTTATAATGAGATTACAATAAATCACTGAGTCAAACTCAATATAAGAATTGTAACTTTTATTCACAAGCTGGTGGGCCAAGAGAAGGCCAAGAGAAGTCTTTACTACTTGACCCACTCCAGGGTTGGAGCACACCGTTTATAGTTCAAAACCACAAGTCACTACATTAAACCTAAGTGGCTGTTACTATGATTCAAAACCATACACATAAATCATAAGCTCTAAAATCATAAGCAGAAGGGGAAATGGATCAAAACAACCATAAATGAGTACAATTGAAAGAATGGTTTACTAATATCTAGACAATTACTATATGTGGATAGGGTGCATTGCCAAGAAAAATGGGAACCAAAAAGAGAATGATTTTACATTGTATAAGAAGAAGAGCAATATTTTCATCTCTAAGCAGGGTATGCTAAGCAGGATCAGGATGGCAGTGACAGGGTTTTCTCCTGGCAAAAGCATTTCTTATATGAAACGGAGTCTCAGAGTAAAATGGAGTTTGTCTGGTTAAGGCACATATATCCTGGCCCATAACATTTCCCCCTTTTGAATGAAATAGAGGGTTATAATGGCCATTCATTTATATATATAAATATAATAATATTTTATATATAAATGAATATATATATATAAATATATTGTTTATTATATATAAATAAGAATATATTGTTTATTATATATATAAATAAGTATATATTGTTTATTTTATATATATATATATATAAACTTGATTCACAAATTTTGTTGTTTTATTAAATCTGGACTTAGAACACAGTCTGAGTAAGAGAAAAAAAACATAATTAACTTTTCATTTTTTTTTTTTTTAGTTTTATCTTTAGAAGGTGGTTGGAGTCTCTTAGTCTGTCCACTCTTTTGCAGGAGATATTTTTGTTGTCTTGACTCAGGTGAGATAAATCCACTCTGTGAATTCATTTACCTTCATGGCCATTGGGGTAGTCAAGATGAGTGAATAATGTCCCATCCAGCTAGATGTTAATACTTTGTAAAACAATTTGACATAGACAAATTCATAGTCTTTGTTTTCTTTAATAATGAAATTAATAAGACTAAAAACATGCTTAGTTTGTGTAATAGCTATCTTGAATTATAACCATAATTCTTATACATTTTCTTCCTCTTTGAGATCATAGTAATCTTTAAAACAAGTATGACTCTTCTAAACATAGCTTTAAATGAGCTGAAGTTCAGCCCATTTTGGAGCCATTCTAACATATAGTAGTTGGAAGGCAGAGTTTTATCTCAGGTAAGGCGGGACTTGACAAATTTGTGTAAAGTGTTTTAGGTCTGAGGCTGATTTTGCCTTTTTCTTAAATGTCATTTTATGAAGTTTGCATATATTATTTACTGAGTCTATATGAACATTAGTTAACACAATATAACTTTACGTTTAAAACATGGATCAGAGAAAGGCTAAGGGGGCTGTTAGCTTTCCTTTTGTGTGGGTAGGTGGCAAAATGTTTTTATGTTTTACAATATTACCTTTAAACACATCAGACTCTCATTATTTTTAAAAGTGCATTGAAATTTCAATAGTAATGTGAAGAGTAACCCAAAATTTTATATATAACTTACTGACAACAGGTTACTTTATCTGATTGTAAAACATTAAATGACATAAATAAATTTCAACCCAATTTGTTATTTCTATACACATCTGAGACTTTTGTTGCAGATAATTTTAGTTTGGAGAACATCAATATGGCAAAGTGCTCTCTTAAGCTTTACATTTTACTAATTTTAACTTTTACAATACAGTTTAGAATCCAGAGTAAAGTAACAATAATCATAGTTCTGCATGGGTTTACAAAAACCAAAGGATATCCTTAAATTTCTTTTTTTTTAGAGAGAGTGAGAGAGGAGAGAGAGAGAGAGAGAGAGAGAGAGAGAGAGAGAGAGAGAGAGAATTTTTAATATTTATTTTTTAGTTCTCGGCGGACACAACATCTTTGTTGGTATGTGGTGCTGAGGATCGAACCCGGGTCGCACGCATGCCAGGTGAGCGTGCTACCACTTGAGCCACATCCCCAGCCCCTTCTTAAATTTCTTATACATTTAGAAAACAGTGTTAATAATCAGAAACTGATTGGTGAAAGTAAAGAGATATAGGAGAGATCTCTTGGGACAACATGTGGAGAAGGTAGATCAGACCAACACGGCCCCACACATGTAGGAGGTGGACCAGACAGATCTCAGCCCCATGATCAGAAGAAGAGCAGACTGACCCCAGCCAGACACACAGAGGAGGAGGAACCTGACCCCAGCCAAATGTGGATAGGAGGAGGAGACTGACCTCAGGTAGACACATGGAGGAGGAGGAGGAGATCGACCACAGCTGCGTGTGTGGAAGAGAAGATCAACCATGCACATGTGGAGAAAAAGACCAAACCACATCTACCAATGCATGGCTCTTCTGGCTTGCTTCCATCTAGAGACAACAGCCAAGACCTAGAAGACCATCACCGAAGTCCTGGCTTGGTTACACCAGAGGTATCCTTGCTAGCCTACTTCTCTTGATACCACTTTCACTCTCCCTATGACTTAATACCTCTGTATTCTTACCTTCTACCTCACAACTCCCACATCCTATACCCTCCCCTTTGTTCATCATTCAAAACTATAGACCCTAATGCAAAACTACTATTTTTAATGTGGATAGTAATTGGATACATTATTTCTGTTTAATGTGACAAAACTGCAATTATCTAAATAGGAGTTATATAGTTTAAGACTGTATATTGTTTGTTTGGATGCTGTAAATATTAATATACTCCTTAAAGTTGATGTATTGGTAACCATTACAAGATTATAGAGTAGAAACTGTAATACCTCAGATTTGTACTGCTATAGAGGAAGACCATAAACAATATTAAAAAAAACAAGGGAAGAAAGTGCCCCCAAACCAACCAAGATGGTACAGTAATAGAATACATTGACATCACAGTAGAAGAAATGTCAGAGAAGGACTTCAAAACATACATAATTAAAGTGATCTTCAAGGCACAGAATAATATAAGACAGCAAATACAGGAGACAATAGACCACTCCAACAAAGAAATAAGAGACAAATACAGGTAGCAAAAGATTACATCAAGAAATACATAGAGATTATGGGGGGAAAAAACCAGAATCCTCAAAATGAAGGAATCAGTAAACCAAATTATAAATTCAATAGAAAGCATCACCAACAGACTAGACCACTTGGAAAACAAAACTTCAGGTGATGAAGACAAAACATATAATCATGAAGATAGAGTTGACTCTGCAGAGAAGATAAACAGAAACCATGAATAGAACATCCAAGATTTATGAGATAACATGAAAAGACCAAATTTAAGTGTTATAAGAATAGGTGAAGGAACAGAGATACAAACCAAAGGAATTCACAATAATTTAATGATATAATATCAGAAAATTTACCAAACCTAAAGAATGGAATGGAAAATCAAATACAAGAGGCTTACAGGACCCCAGATGCACAAACTTACAGCAGACCCACACCAAGATACATTAGAATGAGAATGACTAACATAGAGAATAAAGGTAAAATCTTAAAGGCTGTGAGAGAAAAAAAATTAAATTACATATGGGTGAAACCAATGTGGATCTCAACTGGTTTCTCAACCCAGACCCACAAAGGGACGAGTTCCTCGAATAAATTATTTCAAGATGTAAAATAAAATGGATGCCAACAAAGAATTTTACATCCAGAAAAATTAAGTTTCAGATTTAAAGATGAAATTAAAACCTTCCATGATAACAAACATTGAAACAATTCACAACTAGAAAGCCTGAGCTACAGAGCATTCTCAACAAAATATTCCATGAGAACAAAGTTTAAAAAAAGTGGAAACCAGCAAAGGGAGAAACTACACTAAAGTAATATTCAACCAAAGGAGAAATTAAATCAAATTAAAAACCAGAAGCAAAATGACAGGGAATACAAATCATATCTCAATAATAACCTTGAATATTAATGTCCTAAACTTATCAATCAAAAGACCCAGACTGGCAGATTGGATTAAAAAGCAAGACCCAACAATATGCTCATCTCCTCCATGGGCATGTTTTCGTCTTACCTCATGAGCTCTCTCCTCGAGTTCTCATAGAGTTAGGAGCCTGAAGACAACAGTGGTCAGCTTAGACCAACAGATTTATGTACTTCCCAGGCATAGTGTGGAGTAGAAAGTGAGTAAGTGAGCAAATATCAGAAATCTTGCCTCCTGAGTTCCCACTCAGCATGGAGAGAGGGAGAACTGCCACCTCTACACAAGGACAGGGCAAGTTCAACACTTGCCCTGAGTTTTCACTTTGGAAAGTTAAGAATAAATCTTTCCATTGTTAAAATGCAATTGTGAATTTTAACTATACAAATGTAGGTCACAGAAATGTGGATTTGGGGACACATCTACTGAAAAGTTCATTTGGGATAAATGGAGAGGAAATTATTGCTTTTTCAGAGAGAAAATGCATGGGGTCCTTCACTGGAACAAACAAAATCCTCTGAATGTGCCAGAGATTTTAGCTGTGAACCTGAGGCAAACACTAGGCTCCAAATAAATGAGGTTAGAGCCCCAGGAAAATCCTGGGTGTACTCTGTGGAGCCAACACACACTTTCTGAAACCTCAGCACTTCTTCCCAAGGAGCAGCATCTAAATGGAACTAAGTGGATCTTTGCAACCAGGAGAAGCAAAACGGGAACTTAAGCAAGACTTCCCTTGCAGCAAGCCAGAATAGTTTCCCCAAACAACAGAGGTTTTGGTCCCAGAATCCCCATCTCCTTTAAAAGTCCACATGAGGATGTCCCATAGCTATACTGTAAAAGAGAAAGCCAAGTCACAGGAATTGTGAAAGTATGTGGGGTTTGCCTGTCACAGACTCAGGAGCCAGAGCAGTCAAGCCAGGGAGGTGACATGTAGGTGATAAAATGACAGCAAAATCCCCAAAGCAATAATTGCATTCACTCACCCTCTCCTCCTCCACCTCCACTGCGGGACCTGTTGGAACTCATGATTACCTAAAAGAACCTGAATTCTTTATGCTCCCATCCTAAAATGAATAGTTGATAAGCATCCCCAAACTAAAGTGTTCCTGAAAGGTTGAGACTAAAATTCTGCCAGGGCATTTGAATTGCCTATGTCAATTGGTGAAATAGATTATTCCATGAAGTTATGATTCTCATTCATATAATAATAATTGAAGTAGATTTTTTTCTTTTCCTTGAATGATAAGATTTTGCTTAATTGCATCTTCTCAACATCACAAAGTCATGAAGCACCTGTGGTATCATCGCTCTTACAATTTGTTCTTGAGGGTTTTATAATATTTCTTTTCTCTGAAGCATGCTCCTATTTTAGGGTCTTCCCTTAGATCTGTCTTCCCAGAAAGATCTGGGATTGCTCACAGTGCTCTTATTTGCATAGAATGACAACTGGGTCCAAGGCTTCCCATGACATCAGATATATCTGAACACCTTTAGAGATACACAAATTGCTGTTGTCAGACAGTCCATATGATTTGATTTATAGGGAAGGCTGATTTTCCACATTTCACCTGAGTGGCACTGGGCACAAAAATGGGTTACCAAGGAACCAATGTTGAGGCCATTCCTCTCCTCATGAAATCTACAACCAGTGATGCTTGCATGGTCAGCACAGTGCCAGCCATGCTCACACTTATCAAGAGGGTCAGTTACAAATCCATTCATTTGCTGCCTCTGTCCATCAACTACCTCTGTATGAAACCCATTAGGGCTGATGCTCCTTAGGGCAGGCCTGCCTGCAACTCATCTTTGATATGTCATGTCCTGATACCCACAGCTGTGGGTTCTGGATCCCGCAAACCTCTTTACTCCAATGTGGCTGACATGGGGCAAACTTAAGAAAGAAGAGAGAAAGAGGAAAGAGGCTGCCAGCAACCACTGAAGCCTATAGCTGTTAATCCCAGAAGGTCGGTCCCATAGTGACAAATGGGGAAGGTATGAACAGTTCTATGTGTATGAAAGGAATGTTCCCCAAGAGACCTTTCAGTTACAATAGAGGTGCCAATTGAAGTTCGTTTCTTCCTGTTCATAGCAAGAGATGCACTGTGCAACATCAAAGGAGAAACCTTGATGTGTTTCAGATGGTTAAATTAACATCTTCTTCTCCAGAGATGAGCCTTTAAAGTAGACAGATGTCAAGTATTCTGTAAAAATCTAGTAACTCTTGTAAAATATCATAAAATTTATTTCAGGAAAAGACTTGTATTTGAAGGATCCACAGGCATTCCTCAGCAAGGCCCAGCTGGGCTCTGGAATTCCCCCTTCATATTTCCAACAGCTGTCTCTGCTCTAAAAGTTCAACATTGAGAGGTAAATAGTTCTGCATATTGCACGGTATAGAAATTGAGTTCTAGGAGAGAATGGAGGTCCCACGTGAAGATCACAGAAAAGAGGAAAGGTGGAATGTGACGCTCCCACTAGGTATGGGGTGCACTGTGGAGCTTTTTATAAATGATGATGGGGATTAGGAGGGAGGAGAACAGGAAACACCAATATCCACAAGACAGCCACACATCTACTCCAGGAGACATAATGGAGAAGGTAAAGATAATAAGACAAATCTCCAAATACCCCAGATGCCTCCAGAATTCCTAAAGGGAATAGAGAAAGGGGTGAGGTTCCTACGGCACATGGCAATCAGGTATATATATATATATATATATATATATATATATATATATATATATATATATATATATATAATTTGCCTCCATTGTATTCTGGATCATTGATCTGGGTCTAAAATTCAGTTAATCAGATCATCCCAGGAACTATTTTTGCCAATAACCCCTGTAGACACAGGAATAGGAAGTTGGGGGAAGGGATAGAAACTCAAGCAGATATTAAGGATCTGGTTAAGATTAACAGGAGCTTATGTATTTCAAGCATTATCTCTTTTGACCGTCCAAACACATTAAAAAAATAAGGCCCTGATAACCACCCCAATTCCAGGGTTACAGAGGAGAAGGGCCTGGACAGCTACTCACAGACAGAGGAACACCAGGCTGATTGTGAAGAGGATCCAGGTCTCCATGGAGAAGTGGGGGATCAGGTCTATCACAGCTTCCCACAGGCAATTCTCTATGCTAAGTTTTCCTGTCAGCTGAAGATGAAAACCTTTAGGGCTGCCCTATGCACAGCTCTCCCTGCAGAGCTTCCCTTCTGTGCCCAGATGTATTGGGTGAGGCCAGCCTGCATTTTTACATTACGGAAGAGGAGATGGAGATAGTATGTTGGCCAGGAGTAGGGCCACCTGTGCCCCACCTGAAGTTGGAGGGGCTGAATGCCCTCTGCACCCTGGCAGTTGGAAAAGGGTCATAAACACCCCTACTCTGACCTCCTCTGAGTGCAGGTTCTGGGTAAAATCAATAAGCAATTCTCTTAGTGTTGTCCTAATGCCAAACATCTTTTACTCATATTAGATATTTAAGTGAGCCCACTGACATTAAATTTCCTGACTTGCTCTTCTCTCCATTGCTCCCCTCATTCCAAAATACTTGAATTCAATCCAACAAGTCACATCTACAGATCATTACCCAAGTAGTTTCCTCAGCCTAAATTGACTCTGTGCCCCATAGAAGGCTCCTAATCACACTTCAAAACACAACTCAGGCACAAAATCATTCTAGTAGAAAGTTTCCACAGCAGTGGCCTCCAACAAATAAAATTGTTTCTTCCTCTGGGTAATTTCTACCTGTCTCCCCCACCTCCATTTATATTATTGGCCTCTCTATGCTCTGCCTCCCTTGGGGACTTCTATAATACTTCCCTCACCAGATTGTGATATTATCAAGGAAAATGGGTATCATTCACTGTTATGTCCCTAGTCCCTAGCAGAATACTTGATACAGAGTTGGCATCCAGAAACTTTGGTTGAGTTGAATTGAGTGTGATGCCTGGGCACCTGCATGTCTTCCCTTGTAAGACCTTGGCATCCACTCTACCTACCTAACAAAAGGTATCACCTATGCCTCATCCTTTATCCCTGTAAGTTCAGGTGGATCGGAGCTGAAATTGCCTGCATTCAAGCTCTCCTTCACCTGCTTCTCGCAGCCAAACCGCTATGACTCAGCACTAACGATCCCGCCGAAACAACTGTTCAGCCCTTCTGATCCTACGGAAGTAAATGACAACAAAGCCTTCATAGGCAGTGGCCACAGGATTGAAACGGGGCTTGTGAGAGACAGTCAGGACCCACCCATTGCATTTGTCATCCGTCAAAGGGAACGAACTGTCACCATTTGCATGGGATACAACCATGGCGGAGAACTGACCTCACCAAAACGTGGCAGAGGAGATAACTTCATTGAAACCAGCACAACAGGTGTGTAATCCCCTAGCCTTCCCTCTCCACACCTCGGGGAAACCTTAAGGGCCCCTCCCCCCTCCCAGCTCTCCTGTCAGTGTGATAGCCAGAACGAGGGAATCCGGAGAGGCGCGGGACTCGCAGAGTGGAACTCCTGGCTACTGCTTCCCACCAGTGCTGACAATGGAGGTCCCTTGCACCAGCTACTGGGGGCGTGGCTAGAAGAGGGCAAGCAAATTCACTGGGGGTTCTCAGCCCCAAGCTCTACAAACATAAGGTCCGAGGGAATGGCAAACAGGGAGAGTGTGCCTAGGCGTTCATGAAAACAGAGCTCCCAGGAGCAGCAGACCTGGCGGGTAGCCAATATTGTGGTGAGCGTCACCAGTGAGCAGGGCCTGGATTGAGGAAAAGAGGGGAAGTGTCTAGACACAAGAGAAGGCCCTAGGCACCCAGGATTGGAGACCCACCCAGTCTGGGAGGAAGAGCTGCTGCACAGTGATTGGTTCCCGCCTATTGAGAGGACAAGCTTGGCCCAGTGGGTACAGCTCCACTTAATGGAAGAGAAGTTAATCAAACTCTAAGACTGCATTTATTAATGTTTTTTATTTGTTTTTTTTTCATTTTCATTTTTTTTGTTGTTTTGTAAATATTTTTTTAATTTTTTTAATTTTAAAAAATTATTTTATTATTTTATTTTTTAATTTTAATTTTCATTTTTTATTATTATTTGTCTTTTCATTTATTTTCAATTCTCTTATTCCCCCTTCCTCGAATTCTATCTGCTTACTCTCATTCTCTTTAATGACTTCTCCCCTTCCCTTCTAATACCTTTTCTCCCAAGCATCAAATAAATTTATAGGAGTAAACAGTAACACAGCAGTCAAACAGAACAAGAAGTAACATGAGCAGCATGAAAAAGCAAGGAAGAAAAGGAGTACAAACAATGCAGGACAGCCTAAATATTCAGGAGGACCTAGAGCCATCAGAAAAATGGTCATATAAGGAACTCAAGGAATACCTTAGACAGATGGAATGGAACCTTAAAGAGGATACGAGACAGCAAATTCAAACAGTGAAAGAATACATTGAAAATGAATTACATAAACAGATAAAAGAAGAAGTTAAGCATCTTTATCAGGAGATAGAGATTATAAAAAAATCAAACAATAATTCTAGAAATGAAAGAAACTATAAACCAAATTAAAAACTCAAATGAGAGTATCGCTAACAGAGTGGAGCACGTAGAAGCCAGAGTGTCAGATAATGAAGACAGAATATTTCATCTTGAAAAGAGTCTAGCCAACTCAGAGAGGCTGGTTAAAAATCATGAGAAAAACATCGAAGAGATATGGGATAACATAAAAAAAACAAATTTAAGAGTCATCGGGATAGAGGAAGGCACAGTGATTCAAACCAAAGGAATGAGTAACCTGCAGAATGAAATAATTACAGAAAACTTTCCAGAAATAAAAAAGGTAACGAATATACACATTGTAGATGCATACAGGACACCGAGCACACAAAATCACAATAGACCAACGCCAAGACACATTGTTATGAAGATATCCAATATACAAAACAAAGGGAAAATATTAAAAGCTACAAGAGAAAGGAGGCAGATTACATTCAGGGGTAAACCAATAAGGTTAACAACGAATTTTTCATGACAGATGCTGAAAGCAAGAAGATCCTGGAACAACGTATTTCAAACACTGAAAGACAATGGATGCCAACCAAGAATCCTGTATCCAGCAAAATTAAGCTTCAGGTACGACAATGAAATAAAAATCTTTCATGATAAACAAAAGCTAAAAGAATTTGCAGCCAGAAAACCAGCATTGCAAAGCATCTTGAGCAAAACACTGCACAAGGAAGAAATGAAAAACAATAATAAAACCATAAGTGGGAAGTGCCTCAGTAAAGACAGAGGACGGGGGGAAAGCTAATCATGGAGAAACAGACTAAATTAGAAAAAAAAAGAGATGAATAATCAAACATGGCAGGAAGTACAAACCATATATCAATAGTAACTCTAAATGTTAATGGCTTAAACTCTCCAATAAAGCGACATAGGCTGGTAACATGGATTAAAAAAACAAATCCAACAATATGCTGCCTCCAGGAGACACATCTGATTGGAAAAGAAATACACAGACTGAAGGTAAAAGGTTGGGAAAAAATATATCATGCACATGGTCCTCGTAAGCAAGCAGGGGTGGCCATCCTCATATTGAATAAAATCAACTTCAAGATTAAGTTAATCAATAGGGATAAGGAAGGACATTATATACTGTTAAAAGGAACCATTCACCAACAAGACATAACAATTATCAATATTTATGCACCAAATAATGGTGCTGCGGCGTTCATAAAACAAATTCTCCTCAAGTTCAAGAATCAAATAGACCACAACACAATAATTATGGGTGACTTCAACACACCTCTCTCACCATTGGACAGATCCTCCAAACAAAAGTTGAATAAAGAAATATAGAAGTCAATATCACAATCAATAACCTAGACTTAACTGACATATATAGAATATATCAACCATCATCAAGTGGATATACTTTTTTCTCAGCAGCACATGGATCCTTCTCAAAAATAGACCATATATTATGCCATAGGGCAACCCTCAGTAAATATAAAGGGGTGGAGATAATACCATGCATTTTATCTGATCATAATGGAATGAAACTGGAAATCAATGATAAAAGAAGAAAGGAAAAATCCTACATCACATGGAAAATGAACAATATGTTACTGAATGATCAATGAGTTACAAAAGACATAAAGGAGGAAATCAAAAAAATCTTAGCGATAAATGAAAATACAGACACAACATATTGGAATCTATGGGACACAATGAAAGCAGTTTTAAGAGGGAAATTCATCGCCTGGAGATCATTCCTCAAAAAAAGGAAAAACCAACAAATAAATGAGCTCACACTTCATCTCAAAGCCCTAGAAAAGGAAGAGCAAAACAATAGCAAATGTAGCAGAAGGCAAGAAATAATTAAAATCAGAGCAGAAATCAATGAAATTGACACAAAAGAAACTATTGAAAAAATTAACAAAACTAAAAGTTGGTTCTTCGAAAAAATAAATAAGATTGACAGACCCTTAGCCATGCTAATGAAGAGAAGAAGAGAGACAACTCAAATTACTAACATACGGGATGAAAAAGGCAATATCACAACAGATGCTACAGAAATGCAGAAGACAATTAGAAATTATTTTGAAAACCTATATTCCAATAAAATAGAAGATAGTGAAGACATCGATAAATTTCTTAAGTCATATGATTTGCGCAGACTGAGTCAGGAGAATACACACAATTTGAACAGACCAATATCAATGGATGAAATTGAAGAAGCAATCAAAAGACTACCAACCAAGAAAAGCCCAGGACCGGGTGGGTATACAGCAGAGTTTTTAAAACCTTTAAAGAAGAATTAATACCAATATTTATCAAGCTATTTCAGGAAATACAAAAAGAGGGAGCTCTTCCAAATTCATTCTAAGAGGCCAACATCACCCTGATTCTGAAACCAGACAAAGACACCTCAAAGAAAGAAAACTACAGACCAATATCTCTGATGAACCTAGATGCAAAAATCCTCAATAAAATTCTGGCGAATCGGATAGAAAAACACATCAAAAAAAGTGTACACCATGATCAAGTAGGATTCATCCCTGGGATGCAAGGATGGTTAAATATATGGAAATCAATAAATGTTATTCACCACATCAATAGACTCACAGATAAGAACCATATGATCATCTCGATAGATGCAGAAAAAGCATTCAACAAAGTACAGCATCCCTTTACGTTCAAGACATTAGAAAAACTAGGGATAACAGGAACTTACCTCGACATTGTAAAAGCTATCTATGCTAAGCCTCAGGCTAGCATCATTCTGAATGGAGAAAAATTGAAGGCATTCCCTCTAAAATCTGGAACAAGACAGGAATGCCCTCTGTTACCACTTCTATTCAATATAGTTCTCGAAACACTGGCCAGAGCAATTAGACAGATGAAAGAAATTAAAAGTATAAAAATAGGAAAAGAAGAACTTAAATTATCACTATTTGTGGATGACATGATTCTATACCTAGAAGACCCAAAAGGGTCTACAAAAAAACTACTAGAACTAATAAATGAATTCAGCAAAGTGGCAGGATATAAAATCAGCATGCATAAATCAAAGGCATTTCTGTATATCAGCGACAAAACTTCTGAAACGGAAATGAGAAAAAACACTCCATTCACAATATCCTCAAAAAAATAAAATACTTGGGAATCAACCTAACAAAAGAGGTGAAAGATTTATACAATGAAAACTACACAACCCTAAAGAGAGAAGTAGAAGAAGATCTTAGAAGATGGAAAAATATACCCTGTTCATGCATAGGCAGAACTAACATCATCAAAATGGCAATATTACCAAAAGTTCTCTATAGGTTTAATGCAATGCCAATCAAAATTCCAACGGCATTTCTTGTAGAAATAGATAAAGAAATCATGAAATTCATATGGAAAAATAAAAGACCCAGAATAGCAAAAGCAATTCTAAGCAGGAAGTGTGAATCAGGCGGTATAGCGATACCAGATTTCAAACTATATTACAGAGCAATAGTGACAAAAACAGCATGGTACTGGTACCAAAACAGGCGGGTGGACCAATGGTATAGAATAGAGGACACAGAGACTAATCCACAAAGTTACAACTATCTTATATTTGATAAAGGGGCTAAAAGCATGCAATGGAGGAAGGATAGCATCTTCAACAAATTGTGTTGGGAAAACTGGAAATCCATATGCAACAAAATGAAACTGAATCCCTGTCTCTCGCCATGCACAAAAGTTAACTCAAAATGGATCAAGGAGCTTGATATCAAATCAGAGACTCTGCGTCCAATAAAAAAAAAAGAAAGAAAAAAAAAGAAGAAAAAGGGTTGAGGATATAGCTCAGTGAATTTAATTCCTAATAACAGAAGGAAGGAAGGAAGGAAGGAAGGAAGGAAGGAAGGAAGGAAGGAAGGAAGGAAGGAAGGAAGGAAGGAAAGAAAGAAAGAAAGAAAGAACGAACGAAAGAAAGAAAGAAAGAAAGAAAGAAAGAAAGAAAGAAAGAAAGAAAGAAAGAAAGAAAGACAGGTCAATAATCTCATCTAAAAAAAATCCCAATGGCATTTCTTGTAGAAATACATAAAGCAATCATGAAATTCATATGGAAAAATAAAAGACCAAGAATAGCAAAAGCAATTCTAAGCAGGAAGTGTGAATCAGGCAGTATAGTGATACCAGATTTCAAACTATATTACAGGGCAATAGTAACAAAAACAGCATGGCACTGGTACCAAAACAGGCGGGTGGACCAATGGTACAGAATAGAGGACATGGAGACTAATCCACAAAGTTACAACTATCATGGAATTTGCAGGGAAATGGATGGCACTAGAGCAGATTATGTTTAGTGAAGCTATCCAATCCCTAAAAAACAAATACCAAATGTCTTCTTTGATATAATGAGAGCAACTATGAACAGAGCAGGGAGGAAGAGCAGGAAGAAAAGATTAACATTAAACAGAGACATGAGATGGGAGGGAAAGGGAGAGAAAAGGGAAATTGCATGGAAATGAAGGGAGACCCTCATTGCTATACAAAATTACATATAAGAGGTAGTGAGGGGAATGGGAAAATAAACAAGGAGAGAAATGAATTACAGTGGATGGGGTAGAGAGAGAGGATGGGAGGGGAGGGGAGGGGGGATAGTAGGGGATAGGAAAGGTAGCAGAATACAACAGTCACTAATATGGCATTATGTAATAATGTGGATGTGTAACCGACATGATTCTGCAATCTGCATTTGGGGTAAAAATTGGGAGTTCATAACCCACTTGAATCTAATGTATGAAATATGATATGTCAAGAGCTTTGTAATGTTTTGAACAACCAATAAAAAATTTAATTTAATTTAAAAAAAAAAGAATATTAAAAAAAAAGTTCAGGTGGATCCACCAGGGTTCTGTTGACAAAAGGCCCTTGAAGAAGGGACTGGACATGGTTGAGATGGAGTTGACAGCTGAGTGAGCACCATCAATTCATGGTGCTCTTTGGGAAGTCCATCGAAGTTGTCTGCCACAGAAAGGAATTAAGAGTGATTTTGGAAGAAAGAATGGTCCTGTCTCTCTGGCATAATGAGAAAATGGACAGAAAAGAAGAATGATCTCTGTGGCCACTTGGACCCCAAACACCTTAGCTACCAATGGTGTGGAAGATGTCATTACAGGCAGCATATACAGCACCTTATAATCCAAAAAATATGATTCTACGTTAGGTGAGGGGTCCATGGGTCAGAGATAGTGGGTTCCAGTCTTTGATGAATGGTGATTACTCAATGGGTGATGAAGAGACCTGGGAAACTGGACAGGGGACATTGTGTAATTGATATCTCTGTCACTTGTGAGCTTCCACCACATCTCCAATGGTAGAGACCCCACAAGTGAGTGTTTGGAAATCACACAAGCTCATTATTATCATTCTGACTCAGATCCTGAATAAATTTATTCTGAAAAAAAAAACACGATTCATGGCAAGGAAAAAAACCTTCATAGTTCTTAATACACAACAAAATTGAAGACACTTGAGCTGCACTTAGCGTGTCTCTTCCTCTTTATCTTTTCTCATCATTGTCAGACTTTCCAAAGAAAACTATAGGTTATGCATGACCTATACTTAGAGAAACCAAGTTCCCTCCCCATATTGGTAATTGGAAAAGAATTATGTACACATTCAGTCTGAACTCCTTTTAGTGCTTATTCTGTGGGAAGTAAATAAACACCTCAATCAGTGTTATTGGGAAGTTCAATGGTTACAGATCACCACTTCCATTTCATCCCATTATTCTGGGTTTAAGTATATGGGCTGCTGAACAGTGGCCTATGTAGGTGGACATCTCAATACTAAATATCGTCCACCTGCTTTCTTTGTTTTGGAGCTTATCAAGCAGCATGAAATGTTGACGATCATAGTTTGTCACATTTGAGTCAAAGATTTCTTTAGGAGACACTAGATAGACACTACAGCTCCTCATTTAAAGTGCAATAAGGAAATACATCTATTTATGCATACATTGATTCAAGGCCAAGGGGAGGTGTTGTACCAGGTAGAGTCTCCTGGCACACAGTCTCCTTACCCAGGAATAGCCTTAGGTGAGCAGAAGACACATATGTGGGCTCAGATAGAGCCATACCTGTGGTATTCCTGTGGAATGTCTGAAAAAATGACACTCTGCAGAGAGGTGATTAAGGATAGATATGGCAGAGATCTTCACAGGCAAGGAAAAGTACAGGAAAGGAACGCTGGGAGACAATCACCAGGCATGGTGGGATTTATAGCTCAGGAAATTCTTACACATGCCTGACTTCTCTCCTTGACTTCAATGGACTCTGTTTCATAGAGTGAGGCTACTATCCCTGGTTCCTAGAGGTTGAAACTGAGGCTCAGTGACTGCAAATGGTTTCACAATAGCTGTGGATCACAACAAAGTAGGATAGATCAAGCTAACATGAAAGGAGTTTGAAAAGTCTTCTGTTGCTTGTCATTTCTCAGCACTTTCCATTCCCTGACAGGGTGAACATCAGACATAGCCAGATCCATGACTGCAACAACTAATCAGTTGAGATTCAGTGTCTATCCCATAGTTATTCCCACAGCAGCTCCCCTGTGGCATTTTCAAAAATAAGAACACCTCTCCCCCCTCCCCCTTTCTCTCTCTCTCTCTCTCTCTCTCTCTCTCTCCCTCCCTCCCTTTCTCCCTCAGCGGGATAAAGAGGGAGGAAAATCAGGGAGATACTGAAGGTATTGATGAGTAGGATCATCCTCTATGATCCCCACCAGAGGGGTTCACAGAATGCATTCAAACAAGGTCAGAGTGTCATCTCATAACCACTGGCAACTTAATCCCAATCCCTTCCTTATTCTTTTTGGAAATAAATCCCCTGTGGAAATTTATGTTTTCATTTTCCTCCAAAGCATATATTTACAAATACTGTGTCGTTACCAAATCCAATGTGACAGTTCCTCTGCCATTGTCATTTTAGGCCCTAAACAGGGTGCTTAGACTCCATAGCAAAAGCAATAGCTATCATTACATGGGATGAAATGTAGTCAGAATTATTTCCCAACTGATGCAAATTTTCTTACTCTACAGGGAATAATAATAAGAGACATGTTCTTTGTGCCATTTGATTCCCCAGAAGCAATGTCTTCGAACACAAAAAGTTTGCAAACTGACAATTTATTTGAACATATACGGGAAGCACCCAAACCACTCCTTGTCTCCCATCTACTCTTTGCTGTACTGAAGCATCTCCATGTAGTTTTAGAGGTCTGCTCTAAGTGCTGAGATTACAAAGATGACAAAGATTCAGATATTCTGGCCAAAAATAATGACAAATAAACATATAACTACAGCAACCATCCAAGTATAATAAGTGTCTTTATCAACATTGAATGTCTGAGTTTCTGTCTCAGTGTTCTTCATATAATCAATGTGGAGTCTCATATAATATTCACAGGGCATTAGGCTCAGATTCCATCACTGGATTCAGAGTATTGTAAAGATCTTCATGAATCTAATATTATCCTTTACATTCTTAGCCCAAGTCTCTCCTCTTATGGGAAACCTGTCCTGATTTCCACTGTTTAAGTGTGGGCTTTAATTGCATGGAGGCAGTGTTGTGCTGAAATGATTTGAGTGTTAGATTCAATTTCACAATTTCTAAACTTGACTGTGCAAATAAAGAAAGTAATTTTTAAAATGGAAACTAGATATTTTTTCTAACTCTGTTCTCAAGAGCCTACACTTCTCAGTAGGGGCAAACTTGATTAGGCCTATTTGGGAAACCATGTGGTATCTAATTTGATTGCTGAAGGAGGGGAGCAACCAACTCTTGTGGGCCTCATGGTTGGATGTTGTAGGGAAAGTGGCAGGTCCCATGACATTCTCTCCTGGCATTGGAGGAGGTGTGTTTCTTACCTCAGTGTCACAGTGAATTGTCTCGGCTATATTCCTGCTGTGTTTGGGACATGCACCAGCACTGCATATAAAGGTCAGAATTATTCCTCTCATGGAGCTTAACATGAAACAGGAAAAAGATGCTAATCCTACAAGCACAAACAAATATTGAATTAGAAATAGAACTATTATATATGATTCAGCATCCCACTTCTGGATATTTATCTAGATGAAATATAATGTGTCATAGAGGCATGTGTACTCCCTTGTTTATTGCAATATTATTCATGATAACCAAGAATAAAAATCAACTTAAGTGTCCATGAAATAGTGAATGCATAAAAGAAAAGGTGGAATGTATACAAGAGATAACACTATTCAGCCTTACAAATAATGAATTTCTATAATTTGGGACAGCATGGACGTGACTGAATGGCATCATTTATTTACAAAATATCCTGCCTCAAATTCTTCATTTTTGTAATAAAATACAGATTTATAGAGAAATTGGTAGTGAGGCATATGGTCATTACTGTAACTAAACTGAAAAAGTGGAAGCATTTTTAGAACTGCAAAATGCCCATAGGTTGGGAGAGTTGGGAAACAGCCAGATCAAAACATACATGGAATTTCAGAAAAAAAAAAGAAGAGGAAATAGTAACAGTATTGAGGGGAAATCATTTCAGGAATCCAGATACCATAGAAACAAATCTGTCACTCACACACCTGACCATGGGAATATATCCATATTCTTCTAAGTCTAAACCTTTCAACTACTTGTTCTTAGAAAGAGAAAGTAAGAGGTGACTGAGACTGGCAGCCAGCTGGAAGATGTCACCATTCCAACAAAGTCAGCAAGGATGACATGTATCCAATAGCTTCTTACAACACCATCTCACTAGCAAAATTGTGGTTGAATATTAAACAAAAACCTCAGGTGACCACAAGGACCTCAGAAAGTATAGACAACAACCAGTTCAGGTAGGGTAAGAATGGGAATTTGTGTCACCCAGGAACATGCTGTTAGGGATTGCTTTAGAGCCTGTCACTAAAAGTCAAGATTTCATTTACACTTTGTCACAGAGGATATATATCATAGCGAGTCCTAAAAGACAGACCTTGACTGCCACCAATTATGACATGTATCTAATGTTTTTCTACCTTGTAGATATAATCCTGGTTGACTATTAACTAACAACCTCAACTTACACTTAAACCTTAGGAATTTCATATTGTAATCACCCTAATCAGGCCCATTGAGATTGTGAAATCACCAGACTGATTAACTGGTCACCTTACAAGATACCAGTTTGGGTCCAAATTCCACTTGTCATGAAGAACAGTTGTAACTCAAATCTTATTTGCCATGGAGAAGGCCCTGTAACCCTGCAGAATTATAAATGGTTCACAGCCATTAAATTTTCTAGGGATTTAATCAATAAAACCTATTGGTGATGAATTATTTTAGCAACAACAAAGTCAGAAAGTTTCAGATACTTTACCAGAAAGAGAGAATGGCTGCATAGCCTTCTGTGACTACTGTAATGAAATAGATAGTATTTATTTTGCTAAACATTAACATGAAACCATATGAAAATATCCAGAATTTTGGAAAAGTAAGTGAGGTGACTGAGACTGGCAGCTAGCTGGAAGATGTCACAATTCCAGCAAAGTCTGCAAGGATGACATGTATCCAATAGCTTCTTACAACACTATCTCACTAGCAAAATTGAGGTTGAATATTAAACAACAACCTCAGGTAATCACAAGAACCTCAGAAAGTAAGTATACAAACAACAATTAAAAATAAATATATGAACAACACTAAAAATATTCTATAGAATAGTTATTTTTGTTAGTATGTCTTTGCTCCTTTCTGTTATAGGTTATCAAAGCTAAAGGGTAAAATAAAGATAAGTCATGTTAAGTGAAATAGTCCAGTCCCAAAACATTAAAGTTCAAAGGTTCTCTCTCCTAGGGGGAAGGTAATCCAAAATAAGGCAAGTAAGGTGGAGATTTAAAAAAAATACAAGAAGAAAAAGAGAGAGGGAACAAAAGAAGGGAGAGGTAATTTCATCAAAAAATGGGAGTTCATAATCTGCTTGAATCAAATGTATGAAATATGATATGTCAAGAGCTTTGTAATGTTTTAAACAACTAATAAAAAATAGAGGAAAGTTCAGTAGTGTAGATGGAGGGGTTGAGGAGGAAGAAGAAGAAACATAAAAAGGGAAGAAGAGTGGAATGAATCTCATTAAACATGGAATGTGCATGCATGGGTGTGGCACAGTGGGTCGCAGCACCACATGTTTCCACAGGATATTAATAAAAAAAAAAAACTATAAATGGATTCCTTATGGGATGATTTGAAAATTCTGTCAGTCTGACCCAATTTTGCTCACACAATTCACCCTGAGCAGAATTGGCCCCCATTTTTGCATGAGCCCATTCACACAGAATGTGAAATTGCCACCCTTACCAACTTGCTCCCTTACAACAATGTCCTTAACTGTAGAACTAATGCAAGCTTGCTTCCTGACTATGCACAAAAAGGTTCCAATTATGAGAACCTGGTGCTTTCCACTTTATAAAATGAATGTACTTATGATTGTACTTGCCTCTCCTGCCTCCCTACTTTATGCTTTTTTGTATGTTTTTAACCTGCCCCTGACCAGCACTTAATATCTTGGACTGCAGAACTGGCAGCTTTGTGCTCCCTTGGCCCTGGCCAGAATAAATCCTTTGTCTTTACTTCAAAAAGACACAGAGTTTTATTTGGGATTTAGAATAGTGCCTTAAAATTTGGAGGCCCCAGAGAGATATTGGCTGTATTTCTAGGCCACCTGAGACCCCAATGCCACAAATACAGAGAGAAGATCTTGGAACAACATATATCAAGTTCTGAAAAAAATGGGTGCCAATCAAGAATCTTGTATCCAGCAAAATTAAACTTTAGATTTGAAGATGAAATAAAAACCTTCCATGATAAACAAAAGTTAAAAGAATTTTAGCTAGAAAATTGGCTCTGCAAAACATCTTTGGCAAAATATTCCATGAAGAGGAAATGAAAAACAACAATGAAAATCAGCAGAGGGAGGTAGTACCCTAAAGGAAAAACTAATCAAAGAAGAAAATCAAGTCAAGTTAAATAACCAAAATAAACAAACATGGCTGGGAATACCATGTCTCAATAATAACCCTGAATTTTAATGGCTTGAACTCACTAATCAAAAGACATAGGCTAGCACACTGTATTGAAAAAAAAAGAATAATATGCTGCCTACAGGAAACTCATCTGATAGAAAAAGACATACACAGACTGAAGGTGAAAGGTTGGGGAAAATCATACCACTCACATGGGCTGCAGAAGCAAGCAGGGGTGTCCATTCTGATGTTAAATAAAGTAGACTTCAAGCCAAAGTTAATCAAAAGGGATAAAGATGGACATTACCTTCTGCTGAAGGGAACCATACACCAACAAGACATAACAATCATAAATATATATGTCCCCAAACAATGGTGCAGCTATGTTCATCAAACAAACTCTTCTCAAGTTCAAATTGAACACAACACAATAATTTTGGGTGACTTTATCACACCTCTCTCAGCACTGGATATATCTTCCAAACAAAAATTGAATAAGGAAACACTAGAACTCAATAATACAATCAATAACTTAGACTTAACTGACATATATAGAATATTTCAACCTGCATCAAACAGATACACTTTCTTCTCAGCAACACATGCATCCTTCTCCAAAATAGACCGTATAATATACCACAAAGGAACTCTTAGCAAATACAAAAAAGTAGAGATACAATCATGCATCTTATCAGATCGTAATGAAATGAAATTGGAACTCAACAACAAAATAAAAAATAAATATTTTTCCATCACCTTGGGACTAAACAATATGCTACGGAATGAACAATGGGTTGCAGAAGACAACAAGGAGGAGATTAAAAAAATTCTAAGAGGTAAATGAGAACATAGACGAAACATATCAAAATCCAGGACACTATGAAAGCAGTACTAAGAGGAAGGTTCATTGCATAGAGTTCATTCCTTAAAAGAAAAAAAAAGCTAACAAATAAATGACCTCACATTACATCTCAATTCCCTAGAAAAAACAGGAACAAATCAGCAGCAAAAGCAGTAGAAGGCAAGAAATAATTAAAATTAGAGCTGAAATCAATGAAATCAAAATGAAAGAAACAATTGAAAAAATTGACAAAACAAAAAGTTGTTTCTTTGAAAAAATAAATAAAATTGACATGCCCTTAGTTATGCTAATGAAGAGAAATAGAGAGAAAACTCAAATTACCAGCATTCATGATGAAAAAGGTAATATCAAAACAGACACTACAGAAATACAGAGGATAATTAGAAATTATTTTGAAAACTTATACTCCATTAAAATAGAAGACATTGAAGGCATTGATAAATTTCTTTTTTAAAAAAATTGTTTTTAGTTGTCAATGGATCTTTTAATTTATTTGTATGTGGTGCTGAGAATCGAAACCTGTGCTTCACGTATGCTAGGCAAGCAGTCTACCACTGAGCTACAACCCCAGCCCCGATAAATTTCTTAAGTAATACGATTTGCCCAATTGAATCAGGAAGATATACACAATTTAAACAGACCAATATCAAGTGATGAAATAGAAGATGCCATCAGAAGCTTACCAACCAAGAAAAGCCCAGGACCATATGGATACACAGTTCTACAAGACCTTTAAAGAAGAACTGTATTAGTTCTACTTTAGAAGAAATACTCTTCAAGTTATTTCAGGAAATAGAAAAAAAGTTAAAATTTTTTAGACAAAAATTTCACCTATTGTATCAGTCATCCACCTCATGCTTTGAATACAGTCTTTGGCTGCTTTGCTACTGAGGCTTATTTTAAAATGGACAGGATTTTATTTTCCTCTTCTACCTCTCTGTCTTCATAACCTAGGGGTGAGGAACAAGATTATCTTTTTCCCATCCTAGGCTGAGTAATCCATCTGTCTTTAAGCATACACCCACCACAGGAACAAAGTAATTCAGATTTCAGGACTTGTGCCATAAGAATGGCTATCTCCCAAATTAACAGGTGAATCAAACCTCTCACAGGGAACACCTGGAATGGATTATGTCTTTAAAAACCCTCTGTTATTGGTTGAGTCAGAGCACTTGCCTAGCATATATGAGGCACTGCTTTCAGTTCTTAGCACCACATAAAAATAAACATAAAATAGAGGCATTCTGTCCATCTACCACTACAAAAAAAGTAAACAAACAAAAAACAACCCAAACCCTTTGTTCTCCCTGATGGGCAGAAACACAGCCTCTGGGACAGGAGTCCCCTGTTCTTCTCCTTCCCCAGTAGAACAATAAAACTTTCTTCTTTTCTCAAAACCATTCCTTTTATTGAATTGACATCAGGGACAAGACTGAGCTTTCAGTAACACTATTGTTGCTTGAGGTACATTCTGTGTGTGTGTTGGGCACAGTGATGCACATCTGTAATCCCAGGGGCTCTGGAGGATAAGGCAGGAGGATCATGTGTTTGAAGGTTTGAAGGCATATTCTTAGCAAGGCTGTAAGCAACATAGTGAGAGCTTGCCTCAAAATAAAAAAAATAAAATGTGCTGGGGATGTGACTGGATGTTTAAGCAACCTTAGGCTCAATCACTGCTACTAAAAAAAATGGTGTGTGTGTGTGTGTGTGTGTGTGTGTTTGTGGGCAAATATGTGTTTGTGTGCATGTGTATGATGCCCTTTACTCTGTACCCCTAGTTGAGAAACCACTTTAGAATTTTAAATCTAGGACCTCCTTGGCAGATGTCTTCTTCAAGGTCCAGTCTATTCTGCTGTCTTTGTGCTTCATCCTGCCCTCAGGAGTTCTTGGTTGCTGGCTGGACTTGAGGGTCTGGGGGACTCTCAGTGATATGCAAGACAAAGAGGATAATGTGGAGGTGGCATGTTTTTGAAAATACAAGAGAATCATAGAGGTAGAGAGAGAGGCAGGTGATCCTTGGGGTCCTGTGATTTGAAGGGCATTTACTGACCCCCTTCTACAGTCAGATGAGGAATTAGAGCTAAGCATACCCAAGTTCTCACACAACCAACCCCACAAGTCCTGTGGATTCTGCTTTCATAACTTACAAAGTAGGAGGGAGTTAAGGGATAAAGGAAATATCATGATATGGTTTGGCACTGGAATGTTCCCAAAGGCTCAAGGGTTAACAGTTTGGTTCCCAATGCATCCATGTGCAGAGGTGGAGATTTTGGGAAGGTGGTATGATCATGAGCTTCCCTAATCTCATCTGTGAATGATCCATAGATGGATTCACAATTGTATGGCATTATCAGAAGGTGGTAGAGAGGACAGGGCCTAGGGCCTAGTTGGAGTTAGGTCACCAGGTGCAGATCCTGGAAGAGCTAATCAAATCCCTGGCCCCTACCTTGCCCTCCTTATGCTTCCCAGTCACCACGAGGGGAGCAACTTTGCTCCATGGTGCACTGCTGCCATGGCAATTTGCCTCACCACAGACCAGAATCAATGGATCCAAGTGACTATGGACTGAAATCTCTTAAACTATGAGTCCAAATATATCTTTTCTTCTTTATTTAATATTTCACAGTTATTTTTTCTCTTATGGTTTTTAAATTTTTATTTGTGCATTATAATTAGATAGATGAGTGATTTTTATTGTGTTATATTCATATATGCACATAGCATACATTGTCGATTTCATTCTCATATCCCTCCCTTTGCTCCCCCTTTTCCATCCACAAATTCCATTTCTCTACTGGTCCCTCTTCTGTTTACCTGAGTTCCCTTTCTTTCCTTTTTTTCTCTCTAGTTTCCACATATTATAAAAAACATATAATCCTTGACTTTCTGAATCTGGCTTATCTTACTTAGTATAATGTTCTCTGTTATGGTTTGGGTGTGTAGTGTTCCCCAAAGGTTGAGGTGTGAGACAATGCAAGAAGGTATGGAGGAGAAATGTTTGGGTTATACGGCATAGTCTTAACCTAATCAGTGAATTATTCCTGATTGAATTAACTGAGTGGGGACTGTAGGCAAGTGGAGTGGGGCTGGAGGACGTGATTCATTGGGGGTATGGCTTTGGGGTATATATTTGTATCTGTATTGGCAAGTGAATACTGGTCTCTCTCTCTCTCTCTCTCTCTCTCTCTCTCTCTCTCTCTTTCCTTCCTGATCATCATGAGAGCTGGTTCCCTCTGCCACAAATTTCCACCATGATGTTCTGCTTCACCTTGAGCCCCAAGGAATGGAGCTGGCCTTCTATGAACTAAGACGTCTGAAACCATGAGCCCTTAGATAAACTTTTCCTCCCCATACAATTCTACTAGCTGGGACCTTTAGTCACAGAAGAAAAAAACTGACTAAATCATTCTCCATTTCTGTTAATTTTCTTGAAAATGGCATAACTCTATTTGTGTTTATGGCTGAGTAAAACTCCACTGATTACATATACCATATTTTATTTATCCAGTTGATGGACACCTAGGTTGGTTCTATAACTTAGTAATTGTGAAGTATGCTACCGTAAATGTGGATATGCATATGTTGCTATAGTATGCTGATTAATTCTGATGGATAAATATGAGGGATGATATAGCTGGGTCATATATTGGTTTAATTTCTCATCTCTTGTCACATCAACCAAAACCTGACAATACTGGTCACCTATGTCAAACACTGCTGGGGAGTTCAACAAAGGGCACTGGAGAGTTCAACAAAGGGCAGTCATGAGGGCAGTCTTCTGGCACATAATGTTTTCCTGCACATGCACAGCAAAAATTTAGCATGTTTGATGATATTACCTTCTATGGAATTCAGTTCATGAGGAACCTGCCTCTCTCTCTCTCCCTCTCTCTCTTTCTTGTGTGTGTGTGTGTGTGTGTGTGTGTGTGTGTGTGTGTGTGTGTGATGACTTTTCCCTGTGTTGCCTGGCCTTCCTTGAATTCTTGGGCTCAAGGAATCCTCCTGCCTCATCCTCTTGAAAAGCTGGGACTACAGATGTTTGCCACCCTGCCTGGCTAGAGCATGGCTTCTTTGATTGCCCTTTGCAGAACAAGAACCTTTGCATAGGTTGGGCCCCAGCACTGGATGCATTTTTCAACTCAAGGAATGAGTAACCCATCCTTGTTGGTACAAATCCCAACCAGTCCAACCAGGATCAGAGCTATGAAAGACAGGGGGAAAATCATAATAGCCCTAGTTATTTCATCATAAGAGCCAAATACATTACTTGAAGGAAGATGAAATTATATTAGTTCCATAGAGGTTTTATATACAGAAAATATAAAAAAAGATTTTGGGTTATGATAAGATTATTACTGACAGCCTAACCCTGGGAGCTACCTTGATCCTAGCTGACTGGATTTAGATGCTTGCCCACATAATAAATAGACAAAAGATGGTAAAATGAGTATTGAACTTGATGCAGTTCCATCAACTCAGGAGAAAGAGGTTAGATTGCTGCTCCTTACCTATCCCACAAACACAATTATAATTTACAGAAACAAAAGCCATGTGATAGACATGTGTATATTTGGTTGATCTGAAGAGGAAGCAATCTGGAAAAAAAGGCAAGAAATGCACAGATGCAGATTTAGTTAGTCTGTGTTGTCCCAGAAGGAAGGAAATCCCCATTTCCATTTTCTTTGGTGCCTGTCAGGGTGGGAGGTGGAAGCCCCAAGGTCCTCCTGCTTCTACTCTCAGCATGAGGAAGTCATTCCCAATTTCAGTGGGGTGCCTCCAAATTCAGTCTGTTTCAAGGCTGTTAATTGTCAATAGTTATCAAATGACACTGTAATCTCTCCTTCTTTGAATGCATGCCAGAGATGTGGGAAGAGTTGGTGAAGGGTGAGTATCAGTTGGTGCAGAGTAAGAAGAAAAAGAGAAGGAAGCACACAAGAGTTGAATGTCTTATTATTCTGTTATGTTTGAGAACTTGGAGACTTTGTTACCTAATCCTCCATTTCTCAGGCTAATCAGACAAAGAATTTGAATCAGAGTTGAGATAATGAGCTGATATAATTTTCAAACACTCAGACCTGGCATTACTCACATCAGGAATCTATTGAGAGTCTCACAAGTGACAATTGTTCTTACAAGACTTCTCCTAAACCAGCTCCCAAGGTCTGCTCTCCACCCACAACCACCCATTTACCAAAAAGCAGGAAGCCACCTGCTCAGACACCTCTTGGTCTAATGAGAAATCTAGGATCATCTTTTTGGAGTTCTAGTGCTGGGTGTGCTCTCTGTGGTGATTTCTGCCATGAGATGGGTGGGTAGAGATTTGTGGTTCACCTGGCCATGCAGACTGCTATTCTCCTCTTCTGTCCTTTCACACCCATTGATCATGGACATGCATTATTTTCAGAGACAGAGGCTATTTTTTCTATAAAATATACTTACTGGCTACTGCAGGGATCTCTTACTGGCTACACCAAAAGTAGCCTAATGTGCTAAGAAGGTGGCTGTGGCCTAAACAAGACAAATCATCTTTCTGTATTAATAAACAAGGAAGATGGAGTGGTCAGCAAAGACACACAGGGAAATAACTTGCAGAGACTCAGCAATCTCACCTGACTCAATGACAAAACCTCCCAAATACCAGCTCTTTGCAAAGAGCTCTGCTAGGGACTAGGGGCATAATAGTGGATAGTACAGAGATCCTGATCCAGAGAAGTTCACATTCTGGAAAGTTAAACAAAGGTGGAATCCAACAATGTTGTAGGTCAGTTAAGAGAACAACAACAAGAGAAATGTGTTCCAGGGATACTAGAAGTTGTCCAGGGGAGGAAGTGGCTCCATGTGAAGAGGTGGTGTTGAAAGCCTTTACCAGATGAAGTTTAACTGAGCTGGGTTTTGAAGGATGATTAAGAGTCTTCTGGGCTGGGGCTGTGACTCAGTGGTAGAGGGCTTGCCTAGCATGTGTGAGGCCCTGGGTTTGATTCTCAGCACTGCATATAAATAAATAAATAAATAAATAAATAAATAAATAAATAAATAAATAAATAAAATTTTCATCAACAACTAAAAAAAATATTTTTTAAGAAGTCTTTTATGGGGCATGAGGGCATTGTAAGCAGAGGAAAGTGCATGAGCAGTTATTTAGATATAACCTTTTTGGGTAGAATTCAAGGATTTTGTAATGAGAACATCCATGGAGAAAAAAAAAAATGGAGTAGAGGACATTTAATTCTAATGTTTCACTTGAGTTTCTGATAAGAAGCAATAACCTTTGGGCATAATGATAACACTGATCGAAGTTTTTTTAAAAAAATATTTATTTTTTAATTGTAGGTAGGCATAATATCTTTATTTCATTTTTATGTGGTGCTGAAGTTTGAACCCAGTGCCTCATGAGCACTATACCACTGAGCCACAACCCCAGCCCCATTGAAGTTTTTATGGATAATTTTTTATAAAATCTGAACTCAAAGATCAAAATAGGTGTGTCCCCATGTCTCACTGCCAACTGCCAAGGTGGAGAGGGCACCTGGCTTCTTCAATAGTGGCTGGAGCACCAATACTTTTTTCTATTGGTTGAACACTCAGCCCCACCTCCTTTTCCAGCATATAAATATGCCAGTCTGACTTCATTGAATCACACCTGCTCACAGAAGGCAAGCTTGGCACTTCTAGCTCACATATCTGGAAGGAAAGTAGTGATGGACCTGATCCCAAACTTTTCCATGGAAACATGGGTTCTCCTGGGAATCAGCCTGGTGCTCCTCTTCCTGTGAGTAACTATCCCAGTTTCTCTTCTCTTGAAACCACCCATTTCTGTGACTAGGAGATTTAGTGATATGATTTGATTTGGAGGATGAACTTCGGAGTGAGTCTAAGTTTGAACCCAGATTAATCAACCAGAAGAGTTCAGTAGATGAAGATTACAAACAACTGCACACCTTCTGAAAAGTGATGCACATTTTGCAAACTTTCAGAATTCTGGGGGTATAGAGGGGTCTTCACAAGTTTCTGTGTCATTGTTTATCTTTTGTGTTCTATGTGCACTACAAGAGATGTAGGAGCTTCTCTCCTGTGGAACAGGTTGTTCCTGCTCCTTTTTCCCACGTCCCAGCACCATTTGTAAAATACACCAAGTGCATCCCAGGTGCTACCACAGGCTCAGATTCAGTTCTTCCCTCTGATCTCTTCCCTTTCACTGGATCAGCCCTCCCTCTAAAAAATCAAATCCTCCACTCTGCAATATGCAAGTGCTTCTGAATGATAATACTATTGAGCAAAGACCTGGGAGAAATTTGGAACTTTTATGCCTTAAGTTAGCATCAGTGTAGAGATTTGTTTCTCCCTTGATTTGAAATCTAATGGCAGCTTCAAGAGACAGAAGTTTCCAAGCCCATTTTGTATTTTAAATATTTGCTTATGAAATTCCAGTACAGGAGCATGAATAAAACCATCTAGTAGAAGAATTCCTTTAAATAGTTGGAATCCTGGTTTGGGGTTGTGGCTCACTGATAGAGAGCTCATCTGGCATATGTGAGGCACTGGGTTCAATCCTCAGCACCACAAAAAAATAAATAAATAAAATAAATGTATTGTGTCTGCCTGCAACTATAAAAATATTTTTTAAAATAGTGGGATTCCTGGTTTCATGGAGCAGGGGAAGAGAGCAGTTATTTCTGACTGAGGTAGAAGACATTGCCCTAAGGAGACCTTTGACTTCTATCTTAAATCCACTTTTACAAGACTAGGTATTCATAATGATGTGAAAATAGAAAATATAAACCTGGTTCTAACAATTAAAGTAAAGAGTAGTATTCAGGCTTTTGTTGCATCTATTTTCCCTCCAGTGGCATTTTAAAATTAATGAAAATGTTTTAATTTTATTCTGCTCAATAGTACAATTTCTTTGAGGTAAGTTCCTCACATTCCTTCTGAAGGTCAAAATAGGACCCTTGGATTCTGTATTTGTGAAAACCAACCTGTTTAAAAATGACCTCATCTTTTTTGAAAAATTGAAGGAATATTAATCTAATACATACATCCATGATGTAGATTGCATGTGTCTTTAAATATACCTGCCCAGCTGGTTATTCTTACTCAACAGTTTCCCCATATGCCAGTGTTCTTAATCTCTTACAGCAGATGAGTAAGGAAAATGTGGACCAGGGATGCAATAAAAGGCATCCAGATGGGAGTTATGAAAAAGTGGGAGAATACTCCTGTCTGCTCAGTTAAGAAGTCCCAGAGTGGGGATGGCCCCCACTGGAGGCCACTAGAGGGCCAACATGATGGCATCAAGTCAACTTCCTAAACTGACACCAGTGAGTGAAGTGACCTGGAAGAAATCTAATCTGAATGACTCAGGAGTTTTCAAACTCATGTTTGGGGACTTATATCAAATATTAACTGTAGCATTCTGAGCCTAAGGATGGAACTTAACAATAATCAGCTGCTTTGAGCTAATTATTATGACTTTTGTGGTCTCTCAGGGAATGTGAGAGAGGAAATGATGAGCAGATGTAATTAGGGCCATTGGAGTTTTTGTTGTTATTTAGGGCCTACATGTTACCTGCCTGGCTTCACTGTTCCCATTCTTGAATCAGTGACTCCTGAGCCACTATGTACACACAGTCACAATCCCTTGATCTGGATTTCTCTTCCACTTTATAGATATGGGACGTATTCACATGGATATTTTAAGAAGCTGGGAATTCCAGGGCCAACACCTCTGCCTTTTTTCGGAACTCTTCTTAATTATCGCCGGGTGAGTGTCATTTGAGCTCCCTGTTTTGCCTCTTATGGTTGCAAATACCTGCTTAGTTTCATCAGTAGAAATTTAGCTCCATGAAAGAAGTTTTGAGATTTCAAGCTTCAGAAACTGTGTGAGGGCCCATCCAAAGCACAGTCAGGTTTACCCTGGGGCTCTGTTTACAACTCCTCCTGGCCTCAGGTTCACTTCTGTTAATGAGCTCAGGACTCTGGCACATCAACAGTGTAAGCTGTGGACTTTCTGTTCAGACTATGAGCATCCTCACAGTGTTTTCTTTTTTTCCTCAGGGCAGATTCTAGGAAGATACACTCATACCTCTGGGATGCTTTATTTGCACACTTAAAATATTACAAATGAAACTTAGCATGAGGAAGATTAATTGCTTAGTTTCTATGATGAAAACTCACAGCCAGTGTCTAACTATCTGTGTACTATGTGCAGAGAGGTAGCATCTCCCCTCTTCCAAGTTAAGCCCCAAAACAGGAAGGCAAATCCACTTTTATTTGCTCACTATGTCACTTACTTACTCAACAACATGATTGTGACAACATAAATCTCCTAGGCTAAAAGAGTTTGCTGGCATCTTTACTCCCTAATTCTACCAGAATTCTACCAGAAAACATGAGATAAATTAAAATAATACTTGATGAGGAGATAAAAGATCATGCATGGCCCTGGGATGCACTCATTTTCCCTCACCCTGGGATTCCTCATGTGCCTATGGAGGTGATAATTCAGAAGGTCCCAGTATTTCTTTTTTTTTATTTTATTGTTGGTTGTTCAAAACATTACATAGTTCTTAATATACCATATTTCACAGATTGATTCAAGTGGGTTATGAACTCCCATTTTTACCCCGTATACAGATTGCTGTGTCACATCAGTTACATTTCCATTGATTTACAAATTGCCTTTCTAGTGACTGATGTATTCTGCTGTCTATCCCATTCTCCACTGTCCCCTCACCCCTCCCCTCCCCTCCCCTCCCCTTCTCTCTCTCCATCCCCTCTACTATAAATCGTTTCTTCCACTTATATAATTTTCCTCCTACTCCTCCTTTCCTCTTATATGTAATTGTGTATAACCCTGAGGCTCACCTTCCAATTCCATGCAATTTCCCTTAACTCTCACTTTCCCTCCTGCCTATCATCCCTGTTTAATGTTATTCTTCTTCTCCAGCTCTTTGTCTCTACCCTGTCCTTGGTTACTCCCCTTATATCAAAGAAGACATTTGACATTTGTTTTTTTAAGGATTGGCTAGCTTCACTTAGCATAATCTGCTCTAATGCCATCCATTTCCCTCCAAATTCTATGATTTTGTCATTTCTTATTGCAGAGTAATACTCCATTGTGTATAAATGCCACATTTTTTAATCCATTCATCTATTGAAGGGCTTCTAGGTTGGTTCCACAATCTTGCTATCGTGAATTGTGCTGCTATGAACATTGATATAGCAGTGTCCCTGTAGCATGCTCTTGTTAGGTCTTTAGGGAATAGACCGAGTAGGGGAATAGCTGGGTCAAATGGTGGTTCCATTCCCAGCTTTCCAAGGAATCTCCATACTGCTTTCCAAATTGGCTGCACCATTTTGCAGTCCCACCAACAATGAACAAGTGTACCCATTTCCCCGCATCCTCGCCAGCACTTGTTGTTGTTGGACTTCTTAATGGCTGCCAATCTTACTGGAGTGAGATGGTATCTTAGGGTGGTTTTGATTTGCATTTCTCTGACTGCTAGCGATGCTGGGACAACACAAGCAGACAAAGAAATAATGCAGAAGAGAAGCATGTTGTATTCATTGATAAGGGTAATTGGTAGATTATGTATAATACTTAGAGAAAATTCAAGTGACTTTACATGTTTCTTTTCAAATATTGCATATTTTCTCTTTTCTCCTCAGAAGCCTCTGAATAAGAGCTTCTCTCTAACCACCTGTTAGGAACGTCAAGCCTGATTTCATGGGATTTGGGTCATTTGATGCAATGTCAGTACATTTGCAACAATAATGTAATTTCATTTTGTTCTTCTTCCTAGGGTGTGTCTAATTTTGACACCGAATGTTATAAAAAGTATGGAAAAACATGGGGGTGAGTATTCTGGAAATTTCTCTTTGGTAGACTTGTTATGATGTGGCGCCCCACCGCATGAGGACAACCTCAGCCCAGAACTTTTGGGATGCAACCCTCTGTGCTGCAAAGTCCTTGGAGGATTATCCTGCCAGTGATCCTGCATGTCACCAGGAGTCTGGGTCTACAGTCTGACTTAGGTTGAGAATGTTGCATGTTTTGGCTTTTCTCCTACTTTTGATGACCCAGAGTCTCCAGCCTTACTTTGTGTCCAATGTCTGGCTATTCCTATCTTCCCCATTTTTCTTTCTTTTTTAATCCTTTAGATGAATAAAATGTATTATTTGAGAACTTTTTTAAAAAAAAATCATGGGCTTATAAATCTATGGCATCATCTCTTTTGTCCACTGATTTCCTTTTAATTTAAAGACAAAATTCCCTTATTTAAATTTCAGATTCAATGTATGCTTTTGAACAAAAGGCTGGGAGGTACTCTAAAGCAGATGGGAAACCATTTCTGCTAAGCTTTTTTCATTTTCTTTACTTTCTTTCTTCTTTTTAATTGTCATAATTATTGTTGCTCATATGCCATTTTTTAAGTTTTCAGTGTTGACTTTTCAATGAAGCATTTCTTCCTCTCCTTCATCCATTTGATGTTAAGACCAGACATAGGATGTAGTTCCACCAGTGAGTTCCCTGGTGGATTGATGGGGTTTATATTGGAGGGTGGCCTCAGTTAACTATAGCAACTATTCCCTTTCAGAGCTGGTGGGGGTTTGGTGGGAGCCATAGATGAGGTGTAATCATTTTGCTCTACACTAAAAATAGTGGTAGAAGACTTTGACTTTTCATCTCCATCTTCTCTCATCAATCCCCAGAAAGCCACAGGGCTGGCCAGAGTGTTCTGCTCAGTTGACATGGCCCATAGATACCATGTGATCCAAGGACACAACATGCCCCACTGGATCTCCAAAGGCCCCATTTCAGCTACCACTTGCAAAACTTAGTAATTGTGAGATGTTAGTCAATTATCTGCCTTCAATTTTTCACAAACCTATATTTTTCCATGTAAAAAATTGTGGAGACTATGGGCTGAGGCTGTAGCTCAGTGGCAGAGCGCTTGCATAGAACAATGAGGCACTGGGTTTGATCCTTAGCACTACATAAAAATAGACAAATAAAGGCTTCTGTCCACCTGTAATTAAAAAATAATTAAACAAGTAAATAAATAAACAAATAAATAAGTTATGGAAAGTACCATAGGCAATACTATTGTATTCACCATCTAGATTTAACCAGTGTTCCAATGCTATTTCTAATTATGATCTCTTTGAAGGTGTATTTTGTCTCTAAGTTTCTCTTCCTACCTACTTTACCTACATTACCCTTTATGCTATTAAGAATCCCCAAACAGAACTTCATATTGCTATCTATTGTAGGAGTAGGCAGGTAGAATAGATAACATCAGGATCAAAGTCTGGATTCCTGCTGCAGAATCTGGCCTGTTCGATTTAATTAGCTTTGCTTTCCCAACACAGCCTGTTTAATGGTTCACAACCTGTTTTGGCTACTGCAGAGCCCAGCATTATCAAAACAGTGCTCATCAAAGAAAGTTATTCTGTCTTCACCAACCGGCGGGTAAGCACTCACTTTTCAACATTATAACATTTATTTATATTTTTAAGTTTTTATTTGTTCTTTTTAGTTATACATGACTCTAGAATGTATTTTGACATATTATACATACATGAAGTACAACATCCATCCTTGTGTTTGTGCATAATGTGGAGTTTCACTAGTTGTGTATTCACATATGAACATAGGAAAGTTGTGTCTGATTAATTCTACAGTCTTTCCTATTCCCATCCCCTCACCCTTCCCTTTGTTCCCCTTTGTCTAATCCAAAGTAACATTTATTTATTTATTTATTTAATTTATTAACTCAATTTTTATCCTGAGATATTTACAAATTCAGAGGGCATTCCTTGCCAAAAAAAAAAAAAATTACCACGCGGTTTCATGTATAATTTATTCTGTTTTACCCAATGATAATTTCTTACATGACTATAAATTTATTAAGTTCTTGTTCCTATATTAACAGGAAATTAATACAATCAAGGCTTTTTATTTTCATTTTTCCATTTTGTGTGCCTATATGAATGAGTGTGCAGCTCTGTCCAAATGTATCACATGCCTAAATTTGTGTAGATTTAGATTGTGTTTTTAATGTGTTTTCACCAATTTTCATTAACCTCAGAAATGTGCCTGATTTCTTGTGTGTTGACCACATTGGACAAAGATTGCACCTATAAATAGGGAAAATCCTATCTGTATTTCTTTTATTTATTTGTTTTTCTTTTCCTCTGACATCAGCTGGGAGTTCCAGTGTGAGGTTGAATAATAGCCATGAGAGTGAACATTTATTTTGAAGGATATAGACTTTAATTTTCCAAAGTTTACCCCAATTTTAGATGAGGCTGTGTGTGTGTGGATTCCCATACAATCTCTATCTTCACTTTTAAAAAACTTTGAGGGCTAGGGATATAGCTCAGTTGGTAGAGTGCTTGCCTTGCAGGCACAAGACCTGGGGTTCAAACCAAAATTTTAAAACTTTGATTAATATATGATAATTGTGCATGATAATTGGATTTTCTGCGATCTTCAATACATGCATATATTGCACATTACTCAAATCCAGCCTCTATTTACTTGCCTTCTACATACCCCTTCCCAACATGTATATATCACTAATGTACACTCAGATGAACGTTTTTACTTGTCTTTCTGTGTATGACTGAGCAGACATTGTTGAATTATTTCCTGATGCTTGGGAGAAAGCATTCAGTTTGCCACCAGTATGTACATTGTTAGCTGAAAATTGTTTTTTTGTAGAATCTCTGTCAAGTTGAAGAAGCTTCCCTCTGCTCCTAATCCCCTAAATGTTTACAGTGAATGAGTGCTGGAAGCATACATTTTTTGGTAGTAGTGGGGTACTGGGGATTGAACTCAGGGACACTAGACCACTGAGCCAAATTCCTGGTCCTATGTTGTACTTTATTTAGAGACAGGGTCTCACTGAGTTGCTTAGCACCTCAACACTGCTGAGGCTGGCTATGAACTTGTGATCCTCCTGTCTCAGATTCCTGAGCTGCTTGGATTTCAGGCATGCACCATTGTGCCTGGATGGAAACATACATTTTAACACAAAAATATATTTTAGATGACAGAACTAAATTTCAAGGGTTTTACTTTGGAAGTCTAGCACCCAGGTGAAAAATAGAATTATCTTCCTTTTCTCCTCTGCCCTTTTAGAAAATACTGAAACAACTTCCATTAAAAACTTGTGTTTTTTTCCTGTATTACACTTATATTCCAAATCCTTTAAGTTTCAAATATTATTATTTTTAAAATTATCATACCTAGGCACCCTTTTATCAAGACGCTTATGCCGTAAATGCATGTAAAGACAGAACTGATCTTAGGTAACATACAGTTGACCAAGAACATCTGGTATCTGTCACCAACCCATTTCTGCTCTGCATAGCCCTGGGGGTTGTGCTAGGTCTTCTTAGGCCTTTATCCTGTCTATTCCCCTGGAAAAAGTTTCCAACCAAGTGGAAATTTTGCATCTAAACAAAGGTTGGAATATAAAGTCTAAAAGCGGTGTGAGGTACCTGGGTATCTCTTTCAAACTCTCAGGAGGTTATGTCACTTGGAATAAATATTATTGAGTGTCTGACATAGGGCCAGCTACCTAGTAGGCAGTCTCTAAACATTTTTTTAATAAATGATACTTATTTAACAACTTTTGCAACTGTGGAGACCTCAACATTTATGTAGGACAAAATCTCTTTTCCTTGGTCCAAAGGGATTTATGAAAAAAGCCATCTCCTTGTCTGAGGATAAAGAGTGGAAGAGAATAAGAACACTGCTATCTCCAACCTTCACCAGTGGAAAACTCAAGGAGGTAAGGAGGAATTTCCATTGAAAACTTAGAGAATAAACCTGGGGATGGGTAGAAAATGAGATAGATAGTAGTCCCTTTTAAAGGAATAGTTCTCTGAATTTGAACTTTCTAAAAATGTTCTTTTGTCTTTATGTTTTAGAAGAGATATAGTAAGATTCATTATAAATGTCTCATACTTCTTTATCCTGGGAAAACCATAACCTTGGAGACGGCGTCTCTCACTTAACTATGGGTGATTTTGTGTTTTGTGCGTAGATGTTCCCCATCATTAACCAGTATGGAGATGTGTTGGTGAAAAACATGAGACTGGAATCAGAGAATGGCAAGTTTATCAACTTGAAAGAGTAAGTAGCAGGACAGCTGTGGCATTCCAAGCTCCACCAGGAGCCCCTCCAACTGCCTGCCACAGAACCGAATTCCAAATGTTGAGCTTGTACAATGAGCAGACAACAGCAAGTTTGGAGTCACAACTCCAACTTCTCATCTAAGAAAGGGCTGCTCCCAGGAGGAGACAGGGTAGCTGGGGGAGAAAGGATCTCTCCTGTATCCACCAAGGTTTGTTTGGCTGCTATTTATGACTTTGGATATACTAGAAGACAAAATACTGTCAAGGTCACGGTCACCTTTTTGAGCCCTTTAAGAAGACTCAGTTATTCCACCCTTGTCCTGCTGAAGCTCAGTTTGTATACAACTGTCATCATCTACATTCTATTTGTCTGATTATGGATCTTATACCTGTGTGGGTGAACTTCTTGAGTTCAGAGGTGAGTCTAAGTCACCTCACGTCCCCATGACTCCTAGCACAAGGGCAGTACCTCATTTGAAACTCATAAAGACCTCTTGGTCAGTGTGAAGGGATCATAGACTCATCTGATGGTCCATCAGATAACTGTTGACAGTGTGTGGCTCTCTGCTTGTCTTGCTTGGGCACATGAACTTACTCCTACTCCTTGCTGCATGTGTAGTGGAAGGATTAGGAAGAGGCACTGGTTTTAACTTTCTATATCTTTCTCTATTCAGCATCTTTGGGGCCTACAGCCTGGATGTGATCACTGCTACATCATTTGGAGTGAACATTGATTCGCTCAACAACCCACAAGATCCCTTTGTGGAGAAAGTCAAGAGACTCTTATGACTTGATTTCTTTGACCCTTTGCTCTTCTCAATAAGTATGTGAACTACCATGTTATTCATTCATTCTCTTTTTAAATAAGAGTGTTATTGGTACATAATTAATATACCTTTGGATTACCCCACTTAACTTATACAGTTAAATGGTTTTCAGTACAAAGATATATGCAGCCATCACTAGTGACCATTTATCAACTCAGAAGAAGGCTATCATTCATTATTAACTCTCTATTCCCCAAGCCTAAGCAACCATGAATCTATTTTCTGACTCTATAGATTTGCTGATACTGTGAATTTTCTATTAATGGAATCCTAAAAGTCATGTCTGACTTCTTTCATTTATCATTATGTTTTCAAATTCTTCCATCCTGAAGCATGTGTGAGTACTTCATTCCTTTTTTAAAAGAAATTATTTATTTATTTGTTCTAATTAGTTATGCATGACAGCAGAATTCATTTCACTACATAATACACAAATGGAGCACAAGTTTCCATTTCTGTTCTTTTACATAAAGTAGATTCACACCATTTGTGTCATCATACATGTACCTAGGGTAATGATGTCCATATTATTACACAATCATTCCTATACCCATAACCCTTCCCTTCCTCTTTCTTTCCTTTGCCCTCTCCGAAGTTCCTCCATTCCTCCAATGACCACCCCATTACGGATCAGCAAACAATTATGAGAGAAAATATTTGGCCTTAGGTTTTTTGGGATTGGGTTACTTCACTGAGCATTGTATTCTCCAAATCCATCCATTTATCTGAAAATTTCATGATTTTATTCTGTTTTAATGCTGAATAATATGCCATTGTGTATATGCACCATAGTTTCTTTATTCATTCATCTACTGAAGGGCATCCAGGTTGGTTCCACAGTTTAGCTATTGTGAATTCAGCTGCTCTAAACAGTGATGTGGCTGTGTCCCTGTGGTATGCTGATTTTAAGTCCTTTGGATATAAACTGAAGAGTGGGATAGCTGGTTCCAATGGTGGTTCCATTCCAACTTTTCTGAGGAATCTCCATACTGCTTTCCATATTGGTTGCATCAATTTGCATTCCCACCAGCAATGTAAGAGTATGCCTTTTCTCCCACATAACTCACCAATATACATTTTTGCTTATATTCTTCATAACTGCCATTCTGAGAGAAGTGAGATGAAATCTTGAGAGGAGTTTTGATTTGCATTTCTGTATTTACTAGAGAAGTTAAACCTTTCTTCATATATTTGTTGACTAATTGTATAGCTTCTTCTGAGAAGTGTCTGTTCAGTTACATATGCTATTTATTGATTTGGTTATTTGTTTCCTTGGTGTTAATTTTTTGAGTTCTTTATATATCCTGGAGATTAGTGCTCTATATGATGTGTATGCTGTAAAAAATTGCTCCCATTCTTTAGGCTCTCTCTTTACCTTATCGTTTCTTTTGTTGAGAAGAAGCTTTTTAGTTTGAATCTATCCCATTTATTGATTCTTGATTTTATTTCTTGCACTTTAGGAGTCTTGTAAGGAAGTCAGAATCTAATCAAAGATAATCAAAAATTTGGCCTACTTTTTCTTCTATTAAGTGCAAGGTCTCTGGCCTAATTCCTAGGTGCTTCATTCATAATGAATTAAGTTTTGTGCATGATGAGAGATAGTGGCTTAATTTCATTTTCCTACATATGGATTTCCAGTTTTCCCTGCATCATTTGTTGAAACGACCATCTTTTTTTTTTTCCAATGAATGTTTTTGGCACCTTTGTCTAGTATGAAATAACTGTATTCATGTAGGTTTGTCTCTATATCTTTTGTTCTGTACCATTGGTCTACGAATCTGTTTTGGTGCCAATATGGATTTCCAATTTTGCCAGCACCATTTATTGAATAGGCTCTTTTCTCCAGTGAATGCTTTTGTCACCTTTATCTGTTATGATATAAACATATTCATGTCGGTTTGTCTCTGTGTCCTCTATTCTGTACCATTGGTCAACAAGTTTATTTTGGTGCAGATACCATGCCTTTTTATTACTATAGCTCTGTAGTATAGTTTAAGTTCTGGTATTGTGATGCCTCCTGCTTCACTTTTCTTGCTAAGGATTGCTTTAGCTATTCTGGGTCTCTTATTTTTCAAAACACATTTTACAATGGCTTTTTCTATTTCTATGAAGAATGTCACTGGGATTTTAATAGGGATTGCATTAAATGTGTAAAACACTTCTGGTAGTATGGGATTTGCCAGAATTTAATTGAGAATGTTTACATCTATGTTCATTAGAGATAATGGTCTAAAATTTTCTTTTGTTGATGTGTCTTTGGCTGTTTTTGGAATCAGGGTGATACTGGCCTCATAGAATGAGTTTGGAAGTGTTCCCTATTTTACTATTTCATGGAATAATTTGAGGAATATTGGTATTAGGTCTTCTTTGAAGGACTTGTGAGAATCTGTCTGGTCGGGGGTCTTCTTTGTATGTAGCCTTTTGATGGTGTCTTTTATTTCCTTGCTTGAAATCGATCTTTTTAACCTGTGTATGTGATCCTGATTCAGTTTGGGTAGATCATGACTCTAGAAATTTATTGATGTCTTTGATATTTTCTATTTAATTGGAGTATAAATTTTCAAAATAGCTTCTAATTATCTTCTGTATTTCAGAAGTGTCCATCATGATATTTCCTTTTTCATCACAGATTTTAGTAATTTAAGATTTCTCTCTCTCTCTCTCTTTCTCTTTGTTAGTGTGGCTAAGCATTTATAAATTTTATTTTTTTCAAAGAACCAACTTTTTGTTTTGTCAATTTTTTAAGTTGTTTCTTTTGTTTCAATTTCATTGATTTCAGCTCCAATTTTAATTATTTCCTGTCTTCTACTACTTTGGGTTTTGATTTGTTCTTGTTCTGGGGGGGGGGGCTTTGAGATATAATGTTAGGTCATTTATTTGTTGACTTTTCTTCTTTTAAGGAATGAACTCCATGCAATGAACTTTCTTCTTAGTACTGCCTTCATAGTGTCTCAGAAATTTCTATATGTTGTATCAGTGTTCTTGTTTACCTTTAAGAATTTTTAAATCTCCTCTCTGATATCTTCTTCTATCTCTTGCTCATTCAATAGCATTATTTTTTAGTTTCCAGGTGTTGGAGTACCTTCTATTTTTCATTTTATCATTGATTTCTAATTTTATTCCATTATCTGATAGAATGCAGGTTACTGTCTCTGTTTGTTTGTATTTGATAAGATTTGCTTTGTGGCATAATATATGGTATATTTTAGAGAATAATCCATGTGCACTTGAGAAGAAAGTGTATTCACTCCTTAATGGGTGAAATATTCTCTATATGTCTATTAAGTCCAAGTTATTGGTTGCATTATTGAGTTCTATAGTTTCTTTGTTTAGCCATTGTTTGGAAGAGCTATTATATCTATACTGGTTAAAGTCATCCAGTATCATTGTGTTGTGGTCTATTTTACTCTTGAAATTGAGAAGAGTTTGATGAATGTAGATGTTCCATTGTTTGGGGGTATATGTATTTACTAGGGAGTGCTGCCTTGTATAGCAATTTAATGTTTACCTAATAAAGTAACTGTCAGTATGTTTTCCACAAAAGCCATACCCATCTCAAGTTCCCACCTGGAATGCACAAGGGCTGCTGTTTCTCTCTATCCTGTCCAACACTTACTTTTTCCCATTGTTTTGTTTCTAGCTATCCTCCTGGGTGTATTGTGGCATCTCATTGTGGGTTTCATTTTAATTTCTATAAAATAATATGTTGAACAAGTTGAGCTATTTTTATGTCTTCTTTCTATAAAGGTCTTTTCAAGTCACAATTGTATTTCTGTTTGTAGGCGAGTTGTAAGATTTCTTTATTCTGGATACAGATTCCTGATGTGATGTGTTTTGCAATTTTTTTCTCCTCATCTACAGGTCAGGTTTGACTTTTTGATTGTATATTTGGAAGTACCGTCTTTTTATATTTATAACATATAATTTTTGTGTTTTTTTAAGGAGAGAGAATTTTTTTAATATTTATTTTTTAGTTTTTGGTGGACACAACATCTTTGTTTGTATGTGGTGATGAGGATTGAACCCAGTCCGCATGCACGCCAGGCGAGCGCCCTACTGCTTGAGCCATATCCTCAGCCCAAATTTTTGTGTTTTTATTCCCTTTTTTTTGGCTTCACGATCTTAGACTCCAGATCTAAAATTGTAAAGGTTTAATTTCTTGCTTTTTTCCTAAGAGTTAGTTTAATTTTATGTTTACATCTTTGGTCCATTTTTAGTTGGATGTTTTTTACAGTATGAATTCAGGGCCCAACTTTAATCTTTTGCGTGACTCTGTCCAGATGAACCAAAAGCATTTATTGAAAAGAGTGATTTTTCCATATTTCACTGTCATGGCACCTTTCTCAAAATTCTTTGAACCATAGAAACGTGGGATTATTTCTTATCAACACTACAATTCTTCTGTCAGTTTTTTTGTCTTTGAATTTTAAGATCACATCTTTTGTAAAGAATAATAATTTGACTTCTCTTTTTCCTATTCCTTTTATTTCATTCTGTGGGCTCATTGCTCAAAGATTTCAGTTGATATATTGACTAAGAGTGGTGACAGTGGACATCTTTGTCTTATTCCTTATTTTAAAGAAAATGCTTTTAGTTTTTTCTTGTCCATATGCTGTTTGGGATTTTCATATATGACATTAATGATGTGAAGGAATTTTCTCCTATTCTTTGCTACTTCAGTGTTTTTAATTTTTGACCAGTGCATTATAATTACAGATAATATGGAGCTTCATTCTGACATAATTATACAAGCATGGAATATAATTTGCTCTAATTTAGTCTCTAGTACTTCCCCTATCCCTCTCCTCTCCCTCTAACCTGTTCCCTTTCTTTAGTCTACTGGTCTTTATTCTATTTATTTATCATTCTTTTTAATCAATGCATTATGGATATGCAAAAAGGGGAAATTCACTGTGGTGAATTATATGCCCCCTTTATGTCATCCCAGAGCTCATGGATATTCTGATCATGGTTTCCTCTTGTTTCCCTTAATGCTGACTGAGGTTTATATGTTTCAAGTGTGAAGTTTTATCTTCCAGGTGACCTAATATATTTGCAAGAATTCAGCTAAATTTTTATTTGATTTATTGAGATTTTTATTTCTCAAATTTGTTTGGTCTTTTCAGAATATCTTTCACATCCTGTGTTCTCACCCAGAGTTCATTCCTTAGATCATGTCTCAGTTTATTGATAATGTTAACAATCAACTTTTAAAATTATTTGCTTGGGATTTCATCAACTGCAATATCTGTGAATTTAGTATTGGAGGATAATAAGCTTTTGGAGACAGGATGACAGCCTGTTTGCTGAGGTTCTGTATTTGTGTATATGTTGAGATGGATTCCTTTTGCTCATGCATGTGGGGGAGTTTAATGAATATTTATTTCATCATTTTAAGCCCTGATATGAAGATATATCTTAACTTTAACACATCTAATCAATGTAATCAGTCTTGGGCTCAAGAACAAGTACCACTTTCAGAAAATAAGTGCCAGTAACAGTAATAACTTAAGAGCAAATCATATATCAACATATACTATAGCATTTATTAGTAATGAGCTCTGCAACTCTATTAACCAAAGAGAAAAGTGAGTGAGGAGTAACATAGAGTAGGTGGAAAAGCTTAAGCATTAGCAATATAGTATGGCAAACTGTATTAGAAGGATAAAGCATAAAGAAAATAAAAAGAAAAATAAAGAAAAATTGGGAGAGGGAGGAGAGAAAAAAACAATGAAGCACAGGAGAATGGAGTGGAGGTGAAAGAGAAGCAGAATTGACATGGGATCCATTTCATTCAAAAAATAAATAAAATTATATGAATTCTAAAAAAATACATAATGAGAAGACACTGGGAGTTTATCTCCAATAGTGAATGCAAGACCACTCATAGAGCTTCAGTTTTATTCCTGTTGAAGCTTTAAATTTGCAGACATTGCTTTGTGGGGTTTTGATTTTAGAATCTCCCAGTTATGAAGGATTTTATGTGACACCAATGTCATGCTGTTTGTCTGTTTTCAGCTCTGGCCCAAGCTGGCCAAACTTGCTGGAGGAGTCTGTGTGCTGAGCTCTGACCCCTCTGCCTGGCAGCATCTGCTGTGGGAGTATTGTACGATTCATAGCGGACTTCACTTTAAAAATGGCTTTGTTCTTGTGACTGGGGTGGGAATGTGAGTGTGGTAGGGTTGTTGGTCAACTTCTAGAAAACAAAGAGAATCAGTACAGGATCTAGGTGTATCACACCCCTCCTTCAGAAAGCCTGAGTCCCTGTGCTGGGTTGTGTGTGTGGAATGTTTCCCTCCATCCCTCAGACCCTCTGGAGCTTGGGGAGGTGTCACAGGTACTGTGGGATGCTGTCACAGGCCCAGGGTTTTCAACCTGACCCTGATTTGTCCTATTTCCATCTCCTGTCAGCCAAGGTCAGACTGCCAATTTCAAATGAAAGTGCTCTTCACACTTTACTCTGCAGACTCTCAGACAGTTGCAGCTTGCCCCACAAAGCTTCTCCTTTTCTGTGTTGTAGTCCCACTCCTGTGTCCAGATTGATGCATGATCTGGACACCCGCCAATACAGTAAAAGGTAAGGATTAGGTGGCCATTTTTCTTGGTATTCAAAAAGAAAATATACCAGAAACAATACTAAAAAGAGCAAAAAGTGAAAAATGAGTGAAACATGAAAAGCAAGGGTAAATTGCAGGGATTCCTAGTCTCCCTCCCAGAAAGTACTAACAGAGAATGTCTTTAGCTGATGCCACTTCACCACTTTTACTCTCTGCTGGAAAGTGCCTGGTCTTTCTGTTGAGCTAGCTCTGATGAGCTTATTTTCTTCTCAGATGATGATTTTGTTGGACAGCAGCACCATTCATCTTAAACAGGGTGGGAGTAATTTGGGCCCATTGGGGAGGAGCTTCCTCTCCCCCATGGAACCAATGCACACCCAGAACTGCTGCCATCTATCCCATGAATTAATTCTCTTTGTATTCTAGAAGTTGATATTTTTGGATTTCGCCTGATTGCTAGTTTTCTGGGTTGCTTGCTATCATTTCCCCACAGTCTTCCCATCTCCCCACAAAATTGTTGTTTTAATTCAGTCTCCAGGGACTGCTGGGTTATTGTGAGTTCTGCTGATACACCATTTTTCCTGACCTCCAAATCTGATTTTTTTTGTTGTATATAATTCTTTTTATATGATGCTAGATTTAATTTGCTAATACTAGTTGAGATTTTGCATCCATAATTATAAGATATGTCAGTTTGTAGTTGTCCTATGTTATCTTTGTGTTAAGTCTTATGATTAGGTTAACATGGGCATTTTAGGATCTTTTACAAGTGTTCATTGTATTCTATATTTGAAAATACTAGATATTTCTATGAATTTTTGTTGAGAAGTAAAGAATTGGTATTAGTTCTTTGAATGTTTGGTGGAATTGTCCATGGAACATCTGAACCTGAGCTGCTCTTTGTAGAAAAGTTCTTAATTTCTATTTTAATCTCATCATGTGTTGTATGTCTATGTATATTGTCTATTACTTTTTGTGTCAGATTCTGTTGTTTGTATTTTTTCTAGGAATTTGTCCATTTCATTGAAGTTATGTAATTTGTATAGTTGTTGTGATAATCTGATTGTTAAAATATCTTTATATTTCTTTCTATGTTTATAATGTCAGTATTTCCCTTTTTTTATTTTGAACGCTAGTAACTGTAGTCTTTCTATTTCTTAGACAGTCTAGCTATTATTTTGGCAACATTGGTGATATTTTTCAAATAATTGCATTTGTTTTTATTAATTTCTTCTATTGACATTATTTTCTCTTTGATTAGCTTTCACTTTGGTCCTTAATATTTTCTTCCTTCTGTTTTCTTTACTTTTAATTTGTTCTTCTTTTTTCATGATATATTGTGTGAAGTTTGTTCATTTGTGATCGTTGTTTTTATTTAATAGATAACAATTTTCTGCTACACAATAATGGCTTTTTCTTCATTCCATAAGTTTAATATATTATTCCTTCTTTTTTCCTTTCAGTACTTTATCTATTTCACTTTATATTTCTTCTTTCATCCAGTGTTTATTTAGGTGAATATTGATCAATTTTCCCATACATTGAGTTTCCCAATTTTTTTTCTAATAATGCCTTCTGGATTCCTCCTGTGATGGAATCTCTTTATCCCATCCTGACTGCTCTTTCTTGAAGAGCATGATTAACCACAGTCCCAGACTAAAGCCTAGTTTTATCCAAAGACATTCTATTCAAGTACATGAAGAGGAAAAGGGTTAGGGTTTTCATTTGCTCCTTTGGTCACTCCACACAGGCACAAGGGGCCACTGATCTCACTGCTATGATGGTGGCCCTATATATGAACTCCTCTTGCTAAGCCAGGGGCCTGGAGCCCAATCAGTGGTCCTAACAGGAATAGTTCCTCTTCAGGAACCCTTATGATTTCCAATTTTCTGATTGGTAGAAAAGATGTAATTGCTCCAGGTAAATTTTACATTTTTCACTGAAGTGTCCTTTGTTCTTTCTTTCCCCTACAGCAATCTTTCCATTCCTTACTCCAATTTATGAGGCAATGAATATCTCTATATTTCCAAAGGATGTCACAAATTTTTTAAAGAAAGCTATAAACAGAATGAAAGAAAGTCGCCTTCAAGAGAAACAACAGGTAAAATCTGGTGGTGGTTACAGAGGAGGTTCATTTTGATAACTTATTTGCTTATGGGTGTATGACTTCCATACTTCTTTGTATATTTTTTAAAAGTAGATGAAGAACTCTTGGTTGAGAGTAGTAGAGGGTTTTCATTTGGGGAGAATAAAGAATTTAGCATCTGGTAATTGAGATACAAGAATGAACCAGAGAGGGAACTTAATTAGAGTAAGATGTATTCCAAGCTTTTATAATAATGTCAAAATGGACTCTACTCTCATACGTAACTAAAAAGAACTAATAAAAAGATTAAAATGAATAAAATTACATATTTCGAATATTGAAAAAATAGTGAACCAAAGAGAAAACATTTACAATTAAATGATGGGAATGGAATTTAGTTTGTCAAGGCATAAATATTGCTGATAGAAAAAGTCCCAAAGGAGTCCTTGTACATTATTGAATAGAATGTAAATTAGGACAGCCTTTATGAAAAATTGTCTGGAGGGCCTTCAGAAGTCAAATACAGGCCCACTGTGTGATCCAGCAATCTCACTACTGGTTATCTAGCCACAGAAAGTGAAATCAGTATGTCAAAGAGAGATATGTACTTCCATGTTTATTGCTGCACTATTTTAAAATTGTTCCTATTAATTGAGCCAAATAGATTTTGGAAATATCCATTATCAGGAAATGATAAATGCAATTAAAGATGTGTCTAAACTGACATAAACATCAAACAGCATATATATATATATATATATATATATATATATATATATATATATATTTAAAATCAGGTACCTTGTTAATATGTGTATAGCTAAATATTTTTATACATCAGTTGAAATGATTTTTTAAATAGAGGAAAATTTTTTATCATATCCATTCTCTTCAATAGATAAAATTTAAACATAATATTTTTTTCCTGATGCTTTAATTTTATCAGATTTTACATTGACAAAGAATCATTGCATTTCCAAACCTCTCACTTTACAAATTCTCTACAGAAGGCATCCTCAGTGTAGCTGGTACTGTATGGCCCCTAATGGAGCAGGCATGGGTTCTTTAGGTGAAGGTTTGTTTCATGTATGAAGGCCAGCACAAGGATGTGTGCAGGCCAGGGAGCCAGTATGGGCCCTCCAGGTGACAGTACAAGTTCATAGCTTCAAGCATGGTGGGATCTCTCAAGAAGCTTGCCCAAAATCTAATGATAAGCTCTATAAATGGAAGGAGATTAATCTGTGGCATCTTTGGTGAAGAATTAAGGCAGTAAAACAAAATATTGCAGTCCAGGACTTCTCCCTGAGAAAACAAATGTAACAGGAGACAAAGCCAACCACTCTTTGGCCAGGAGGCTGTGTTCAGAATCCATAGAAGCTCACAAGCATGGAGAGCAAAGACCAGTAGCTATTGGACACCACAGCCAGTTTTCACTCAGGGAAACGTCCTACTCTCCAAAGTTTGTAGATGGATACTTTTCTTCACTGATGACTTAGGAAACTCCAGCTAGACTTCTGTACTTAAAGAAGTCATAGTCCCAGAAGGGTAGATAAGTTCTTCACTCTTAATTTATTTCTGACTTCATTATTAACATTCTATCTTTGAAATTACTCTGATTCTAGCATCGGGTGGATTTTCTTCAGCTTATGATAAATTCTCAGAATTCCAAAAATGTGGAATCTCATAAAGGTAACCAAGGTTGCTACCTTGTCTACTGATGGGGAAACTCAGTGGGAAGGTTTGTTCTTGAAATTTTCAGCAGGTTTTCCAGGAAGAAGAGCATTTCTACCAAGTTGCAGAAAGGCCATGCTTGGATATTATATACAGTAGCCTGAGAAACTTTCTGGAAAGACACCTAGAGCCATGTTCAATGTTGAAGCTGATATAAACAAGTATTTGTTTCACTAGCATGGTATTTTTATTCAACTTATTTTCTTAATATTTTTATTTCATGCTCAATTTCTCCCTTATTTGTCCACTGGAATCCCTTTCACGTAGGCTCTTGAGTCCTCTATTATTCTTTTCACCTTTCCTTGTGATTGTTTAAAAAGTAGCTTCTGTTTATTCTGAGAAATTATACATCCATAAAAATATTGAACTGAAAACACAGAGGTTCTCCATGTAGTCTTGAATACACTGCTTCACTCTTAATATCCACCACCAGAGAGTTATATTTGTCACAGTTCAGGAACCTGTATTGACACACTTCTATCATTCAAAGTCCGCAGACTTCCTTAGGGTTTGTTCTTGGTCTTGTACATTCTCTGACATGTATTTGCATTATAGGAACATACAGTATATTCTGTGCCCTTTCCATTTATTTTCCCAGTATTTTCTTGCTTTCTGATTTAAGATATTCCAGGTTTCTGCTCTGTTTCTCCTGACAGCTTTGGAATCGGTGATTTTTCAATGGATCTTAGGGTTTTTATTTATTTATTTAGTAATTAATGAAATTTAGAAATCAAAATCTGTGATCATCTTGTGGATTTTTGCTTTTAGATACTCTCAACAGACAAGATTATTATCATGAAATACTTCTACATGAAGCAGAGGAAAGAAATATTTCTGTATCTACTCACATCCAGTGATATAAACTATTTTTCTCTCTCCTTCAAAAGAAATTTTCTAATTTAGAGCTTATTTCTGTGACATAAATACTCCTATTGCAGTTCTAATTTTTGGTACCCATTGTCTTGACAATCATATGAAAAATTCCTGAATGTTGAACAATTAATTCTAGAGATGAGGGCTGGACTTACTACAGCCTGCCAGTGTACATATTTTTTTAAATATCTTTATTTTTTAGTTGTAGGTGTACACAATATTTTATTTTATTTTTATGTGGTGCTGAGGATCAAACCCAGTGCCTCACATGTGCTAGGTGAGTGCTTTACCACTGAGCCACAAACCTAGCCCCAATGTACATAATTTTTTTAATATTCATTTTTTGGTTGTAGATGGACACATTATATTCTTTTTATTTATTTATTTTTATGTGGTGCTGAAAATCAAACCCAGGGCCTTGCACATGCGAGGTGAGCACTCTACCACTGAGCCATAACTCCAGCCCCTCCAGTGTACATATTTTTGTGTTCACATGTGCATATCCATCCATCCATCCATCCATCCATCCATTTATCTATCCTATATGTATCTACCCAGTTCTATTCAGCTCTCTGTGATGATGGAAACAGTCAACATAGAGGTCAGCTTCTATGAGAAGAGCTATTTGGTGTGCATGATGTAGAGCAGAGAGAGGGAATGTGCTAAGGAAGGTGACATTCAGTCGTGACTGAATAAGTGTTGTGTTTTACTAAAATTGACCCACTTTTTCGCCACATGTAATGCCCACTGCCGCTCTATTGACAGTTTTCAATAGAATAGAATCACCACATTTTATGGAAGTTCATAAAATGGAAGTTCATATTTTGACTTGGTAGTTCTAGGATGGGTTAGAGATTCTGTGTTTCTAATAATTTCCCAAATGCTATTGATGCTGCTTGTCCATGGACCAGGCTTTCAGTAGCAACAGTCCCTTTTCTGCCAAATATTTCCATACGTTTCCTCCAAAATGCTTAGATGAAAGATTCTTCAATTTCTCACACACTGAAACCTTAGTATTACAAACAATCAAATCAGTATTTCAAGCTATATGTTACCTAGAATAATTAAAATTGTCCTGGACAAGAATATCATCCACTTTTGTACTTACACAAAGTAGATTTATGATAATCTAAGGGACATATTGATCATACTGTGTATCTTAGATAGAAATGGTGTCTCTTGAAATTACCTATCTTTGGTGGTGCTGAGAATGGCATAGTTAGTAGCCAAGTCCAAGTGTGGTGTAGACCTCAGAAAACTGGATTAAAAAAAGTTTTCCGTTGTCTCCTATCAGATAGACACTAGACTGAAAACCACTCTGAGAATGACCCTGAACTGCTTTTCCATGGTCCTGCCTGGTGATCTGTGGGTTTTAATGGGATTTCTCTTCATCTAAACCCTGATGTTGTGATTTGCTGGATTTACCTAAATTGTGTTTCTTCTTCCTTTAGCCCTGTCTGATCTGGAGCTTGTGGCCCAATCAATTATCTTCATTTTTGCTGGCTATGACACCACTAGCAGTGCTCTTTCCTTCATTTTGTATGAACTGGCCACCCATCCTGATGTCCAGACCAAACTGCAGCAGGAGATTGATGCGGCTTTGTCCAATAAGGTGAGAAGATGGTAACTGGAGAGGGAGGAGAGAGGTGGGGCCTCAACAAGACTACCTCCTCGTGGGCTGGGGATGTGGCTCAAGCGGTAGCACGCTTGCCTGGCATGCGTGCAGCCCGGGTTCGATCCTCAGCACCACATACCAACAAAGATGTTGTGTCTGCCGAGAACTAAAATAATAAATATTAAAAAAACTCTCTCTCTCCTCTCTCTCTCTCTCTCTCTCTCTCTCTCTCTCTCTCTCTCTTCCTCTCTCACTCTCTCTTTAAAAAATAAAAATAAAAAGACTACCTCCTCCTCACTTCCTAGGAGGCTTTATCCAAAATATAGTCAGTGATTCTTTTCATCAGCTCTATTTGGAAAGGCTCTGAAGAAACAAATGAAGGAGAAAACAGTATTTTGGGGAAAATGTTATTCCCAAAACTACAAGGAATTTTGAAAAGAGTGTAATTTCAGTTGTACCCATTACCAGTTACCATGATGATACCTAGGAAGTGTAAGCATGTGTCACTCAAGTGTCCAGATCATTGTCTCTGATGAGCTGTGGCATGAGCTCCTGCCCTGCTGTCTGCTGAGTGATCCTGGGCTTGGTGGGAAGGCCAACTCTGCTCTGCTCCACACATCTTCACACTCTAGTCATGTATTAGAGAGAAGAAGTCACGGCATGAGTCAGATTTTCTGTCTCCTGAGCCAAACTCTTTACTTCTACCTTATGTCCTCTCCAGTGACACACAGGCATTAGGTACATGTTGTGCCTGCTGATCTCACACCTCTGCCTAAACAGAGTCTATTGGATATGAATACACCTGGTCTCTGGCTGGCATGCCTGGTTTGGCAGTGAAGTGGACACAAAGCCTCTTCTTCAGAGCTTACAATGAAGCCATGAAGAACAACCAGGAGACTGGTCCAGAAAGAGAGGGTGGGGCTGAGAGTGGCTTCTTGTCCTCCTTAGAATTTTCTCTGGAACTGAAATTGTGTGACATGGCGCCATCCAAACTTAGCCTTCTTTGGTGGTATTAGGGTGGAAGTTACCAGTTTCTCCCAACATTTTTACATGATGTAGTGTTATCTCTATGATATATATATATATAAAATCTCCAAAGCAGGATTATTCAACTAAAACTGATGTAGAATGGTTATTTCTTTTTTTCTATGTTATATTTACTTGAAATAGATACATGAGTTTTCTAGTGAAAGGTGACAGTGACTTTCACATATTTTGCCTGAGTGTAATTGTCATATTCTCTTTTTGGTGCTATTAGTCACTTTTCCTCACATGAGAAAAAGTAGTACATGATGCTGCTGAGGATATTACACACTGAATTTGGGATTGTCCCAAAGGTCTCTTATGTACATAACTACTCTGCACTTCTCAATGGGCCATGGACATGGTTGTCAAATGGGCATGATTGTTATTACAATGCTTAGTCAATTGTAAGCACTACTCTCCTTCACCATTCTGAGTATAATTTGGGATATTCTAACACTTTAATAATACAGCATAGACTGAGTTTAAAGTTAGTTTCAAACCTTAATTCCCCCAAATTTCATTTTTTCCCTTCAGGAACCTGTTACCTATGATACCCTGATGCAGATGGAGTACCTGGACATGGTAGTAAATGAAACTCTCAGGTTGTACCCAGTTGGTGCCAGAATTGACAGAACCTGTAAGAAAGATATTGAAATCAATGGAGTATTTATTAGTAAGGGGACACTGGTCATGATACCAATCTTTGTTCTTCATCGAGACCCAAAGTATTGGCCAGAGCCTGAGGAGTTCCGCCCTGAAAGGTACAGGGACCCCGGGAAAAGGAACAAACTGGGCTGGGCTGATTCAAGCATATCATTGTATCTATTAGCATAGGTGACATACAGGTAACTGTGCAATCATTTTCATGTATGTCTTTTTATTTTAAGCTGTTTTCATGTTACAAACATGACATTTTCTTGCAAAATGCTATAAATTTGTGACAAGGAATAAAAAGGATGCTATATCCATCCAGTATCTCAAATTCTTTAAATAATCACAAGTTAATAATGTGATTATGTTCTCAGAAACATATTTCTGTGTAAATATAAACTTTTTTGGAAAACTAGATTGTATCATATTTTTTTTTATTTTGAACAAATGTTTAACAATAAGTGGTAAATTCTCCATTATCACTTGATGACACTCTGTATGTAACAGGTTTTGCATCTATGATTTCAACTAAATATAAACATTTTTCTTGTCATTTCCCTATAAACTGTCTAATACAATAAGTGTTTATAGAGTATGTACATTTTATTAGTTATTGTATGCAATCCAGAGATGATTTAAAATATATTTCAGTATGTGCTTAGGGTATACAAATATTTCCCCATTATTTTTATAAGAGACATCATCACCCAAGATTTTGTTGTGGCCTGATGCTGAAACTAATCCTCCTCAGATATGGCACCATGACTGTGTTTGTGTGTATGCAAGTGTGTGTGTGTGTGTGTGTGTGTGTGTGTGTGTGTGTATGTGTGTGTGTGTGTGTTTTCAAATTTTATATAGTGTGCCAAAACTGACATAACCACTATTTCATTTCATTTTATGTGTTTATGTTTTATATGTCTTATATTTTGTGTTTGTGTTGTTTCCTTTACTATCTCAAATTTACCATGATTCCTTTTAAACAGCATTAATCTCATCTCAAAATGACTGAAAGATCCTATAGGTTAAGGGAGGAGGGTAGGTGGAAAAATTCCATAGCTTAACAATTCTCATAGCAAAACCACAGCTGGATTTCAATAAAAATCAGCCCAGAAAAGCATCCTTTCCACCATTGCTTGGGAGTGTCTAAGGGACATTGTGAAACAATAACTGTTGTGGTTTTAATGTTTTGTTGACTTGTCATCTATTGTGGAAACAGGTTCAGTAAGAAGAACAAGGACAGCATCGATCCTTATGTGTACATGCCCTTTGGAAATGGCCCCCGAAACTGCATTGGCATGAGGTTTGCTCTCATGAACATGAAACTTGCTCTTGTCAGATTAATGCAGAACTTCTCCTTTCAACCTTGTAAGGAAACACAGGTCAGTAGATTTTCATATAAATGTTTTACTTGAAGATGTTTTTCCAAACAGAGGGACCTAGTTACAGAAAAAAATATGCTCATTCATCATTTAATTCTTAGATCTATAGTCCAATGAGTCTCTTTTGCATCATCTTTGAGATTTTAGAGTTCTTCACTGTGGGGGCTCTAAGTCTATGGCTTTATGAAGACCAAAGTATAAAAAACATATGGGCTCAATGCAGATTAGTGTGACATGTGTATGTGTGGACTGTGAATTGAGCACAGTGTAAATTCAGCTTTAAGTCTCCTGGAGAGACCCTGTGCACAGTCATGAGGTGTGGTTACCACAGGATTATGATGTTTGAGTGAAGCTCTCCTCACTGGAACTTACACAACCTCCCTATTGATAGTGGTTCACTTTCAGGACTTGTGGGTTTAATATGCAACTTTTCCTTCTCAGTGGGCCATCTGCATGGGAGAGGAGGGTAGAGATGGTTTCAGGGCCAATTGGCTGATATAAAGGGGTCCTCTGACACACCAGGAATGAGGCAGATACTTTCTGCAAGCTCTGTCTTCTCCAGGCTGGTCTTCTCAATCTAAACAATAAGTTGCTTCTTACTGAGAGCAAAAGAGTACTCTGTTGGAGATCCCCCCCAGCCCTGTGGAGTGATTCTGGAAATGGCATGAGGATTTAGTCAAAACACTGAAGGGCTCAGAAGTTCCCCCATTTCCACTGGGCTTAGAAGCCAAGAGGAGATTCCCAAAGAGCAAAGCAAAGCATAATGGTCTTAAGGAATTAAGACCACTTCCATTATTCTACAGATTGAGTTCAACTGGAAGAAGTGAACAGACCCTTTGGAAGTTGAAGACTGCTTATGACATTGAAGTGTATAAAACCTCCTCAGGGTTCTTTGTTAAGTTTCAGCAGGCACAAAATTAACTTTATACAGTTCTCTAAAAGTTTGCCTTAATGTGTAGGAATCTATTTTAAATTTTTGAAACTTTTTTTTAATTTACAATTTTCTTAAAATCACTTTTTGTTTAGTTGATGGACATTATGTATTTTTATGTGGTGCTGATAATCAAACCTAGTGCCTCAAATGCTAGGGAAATGCTCTACCACTAAGCCACAATTCCAGTCCTTTATTTACAATTTTATCAATAAAGTGAATAAGTCAATCTCATTTTGTCTCAGGCCTCGTATAAGAGATATTCATGAAATAATTTTTCACATAAATGAATAATTTTACTATCCCATCATGACACATGTTAGAGAAGGAGTAGGAGGAGTTCAAGATACATGATACTAAAAGTAGTTTTCATGTTTGTAAAGCATGACTGTACTTAATGTATCTTCTCTACTTTGCTGCTGTGGTTGCTGTTGTTTCATTCATTGTGCTTCATTCTCCATGTGCTTGGCTATATGTTACAGATTCCTCTGAAATTAGGCAATCTAGAAATTCTTCAACCTGAAAAGCCCATTATTCTGAAGGTTTTGTGCAGAGATGGAACAATTAGTGGAGCCTAAACTTCCCAAAGGATTTTTGAATGGTTCTTCTTAGAGACGGGGACACAGAACATCAGAGAACAAAAATTTATTTTGTGAAGAAAACTCAAAATGAAGGTAGACTCTATATTCCTCAATTGATGAATGATAAGAGATGCTGAACCTTTGCTGACATTGCTCAGGGTCTGTGCAGAGGAATATTATCTAATTTGTGATGGAAAGTATGTGCCAATCTCAGTGCCACTCACCCTTTCTGGGTCTAATGGTCTCTCTCCTCTCACTGCCAGTTAGTACTGGCAGCTCCTCCTGATCTCTGATCAGAGAATAAACAATTATCACCAAATTTGTCAACAATTTTTAATGAAAATAAGGGTGGTTGTGGTGGCTTTTGTAGTGATATTGATATATGATGCGTTCTTTGAAATATGCTGTGATAAGTTTTATAATGAGAAAGTCAATAAAAATATTCTTATGAAATTTATCTGAAGCCTCTATGCCCATTTAAGGGGATATATAGTACGGAATCAGTGAAAGTCAAAACTCAATCTTTTGATCCTCATAATCACTGATAACATTGAGATTTTTCAGAAATTCAAATTAAATAGTAAGATAGATACAGTTAACCCACTGTGAATTTTTGCATTGCTGGAAAATTATATTCATAGTGTCCTTCTGCAATTTTTGAAGCACATGATTTGTAACAGTCTACTGAGGTAGTTATTACTGCATCTCTAGTTTAGATTTCATATTCCCATCCTATCTCCCTTATTGATTCTGGAAAGCAAGAAACATATTTGTAGTCCATCTTCAATTCCCAACGTGATAACAAGCACAATAAGCATTGAATTAGAAAATGGTTGATAGTCAATCATTTTTACAGCAGTGCTCCTCAGATTCAACTGGTATCAAAAGCTACACAGGATTTTTTCATTTTATTCCTGTCCCATATCTTCCTTCCCTTTACTTCCCTTTCCCTTCCTGAATAATTCACTCCTAATGCCATTAGATGCGGTCCAGCAATGTGAGGGCACACTTCGTAGTGGAGGAGGGAATAATGGTGGCTTCAAGTCAGATATGAGATACAATTGGGAAGGTGTCCTCAGAAGGGAAAGCCTGAGTATGGGAGCCCAAGCAACCTGAGATGGGCTCCACAGACAGAGGTAGCCTGTCATAAACACTCGTTGACAAAATAGGGTAAAAAACACCCCGGTGAGCTAAGGAGGGCATGTGGTTTTAGAATAGGATGAATGGAATTTAGCTGTATAAAGAGAGATTGTTTAAAAAACTAAATACATCAAGGACAATGAGATCCAGTTTTCATAGGAAATATTGGTGAAGCGACTCTCTGGTTCAGGAAAGAAAACTGGAATTAGACCTGTGAAGGAGGACTGAAATGGAATGTATCACTGTGAATTCATGCTTTTCCTGATAGAAAAATAGAGAAACAAGTGTGTGTGTGTGTGTGTGAGTGTGTGTTTGTTTGAGTGTTTGAATGCAGAAATTTAAATTCATACTTGTCTGCACAAATGGGACTGGGTAACAGTGACATTTTAATAGCAAGGACCAGTGGATCAGTCTTGGTGATGAGATCCTTGAATAAAAATACCATATTTCACTATAGGAAGCAGGGCTAGTTAGATAAAAGACTGATTCCAGGTTAAAAATTGGGAAAGTCCAAACTGAACCTTTAACATCTTTTTGTGCAAAATGCAAGAACACATTCAAAAAGGGAGGAAGGTGTCCCAGGTGTACCCAGGCCTATCCCACCTCCATCTTGGGCCCCTGGAAGCCTCTCCATAGCCCTCCCCATGCAATAGCCTCCACCTTGGGACAATAGGTAGGGGTTGGAGGCAGCTGCATCTCAGAATAGGCAGCCCAAAGCCACTGTAAGGCCCACTTTTTTAGCCCCATCTCTGAAAGTAGTTGCATCCATTTTGACACAACTTCACAGCTATCTTGAGTTATCTCCACTATTGCCACCACCACATTTATTTGCAGTAGCATTTATCATGGGACATTTACTGGGGGCTAGAAGTCCAAAACCAAGGTGAGGTACAAGTAATCTTCAGGGTCACTATAATATTATAGGGTAGAAACTGTAATAAGTCAGATTTGCACTGCAAGAAAGGAAGACACATAGACAACATGAAAAAACACACCAAGATACTACAATAATAGAATCCATGGAAAGTGCAGTTGATGAAATGTCAGAGAAGGAATTAAGAATATATATAATTAAAATGACCTACAAAGTAAAGAATGACCTAATTGAGAAAACACAGGCAACCATTGATCACACCAACAAAGGGATAAGGGGGCAAATACAGGTAGCAAAAGAGTACTTCATTAAAGAAAGATTCTGAAAATAAAATCAGAAATCAAGGAAACAATCAACAAACAAACAAAAACCCAACAGAAAGCATAAAGAGCAGATTAGATCACTTGGAAGAAAAATGTCAGAAAATAAAGACAAAATATACAATCTTGAAATTAAGTTCAGCACACAGTGAAGATGTTAAGAAAGCATAAACAGAACATCATATAATTATGGGATAACATCAAAAGACCAAATCTTTTTTTTATAGCAGCACAATTTTTAATTGCCAGGTTATGGATGCAGTCTAGGTATTTTGTCAACAGATAAATAGATAAAGAAATGTGGGAAATATTCACAATGGATTTTGATTCTGTTATAAAGAATGGAATTATGTCATTTACAAAAAAATGAATGGAACTGGAAAACATCATGTTAATCAAAAAAAGTCAGACTCAGAAAGTCAAGGGTTGTATAATTTCTCTCATAGGTGGAAGCTAGAGAGAATAAAGGAAAAAAGGAATTTCATGGGGGAGAGGGGGAAAGTCCTGGGGGGTGAAATTGATCAAATTATGTTATATGAGGTACAAATATGCCACAATGAGACCCTTAGTCTATATAATTATTATGTACCAGATAAAAAAAAAAAAACAAAAGAGTGAATGCTCAAAAATATTTTTTTAAAGGTAGTAGAATATGTACTGTCATTTGTTGAGGAGAAGAAACTGTCAAAGATGGTGAAGTTCTAAGTCCTAAGAGCTGGGTTGAGACTGAGTTCAATCTGTTCCCATTAGTCCCTAAATTTTCTAAAATTGTCCCTGGCTCATACTTTCTTCAGTTTCCTAGAGAAACTTGGGCTCAAATCTTAGGGTAAGGCTTCATTTCTTTTCTCCCTGTCTTGCTTTTGCAACCAGTACCCAAGTTTTGTTCTTTTGCTTGGGTGAAATGGCCTCCTAATGGATGGCATTAACACAAGGTTTTGTTTTGTCTCATCTTCAATCTTTCTCACATTCTATTGACAGTTTTACCTTAATCTTAAAATTGCTGCTTTGGTCAAAATTATTGCTGCTATAAACAAGCATATGTCTGTTTTAATAGTTTAATTGATTCCAATTTGCTTAATAGATTGAATATAAAATCATTGACTTGGAATATAAAACTTCCTTGCTTCTAGCCTCATTTCTAATTCTTATTTTTTTTTTTGCAGGGGGTACCAGGGATTGAACTCAGGGGTGCTCAACCACTGAGCCCCATTCCCACCCCTGTTTTGTATTTTACTTAGAGACAGGGTTTCACTGAGTTGCTTAGCACCTTGCTATTGCTGAGGCTAGATTTTATCCTCCTGCCTCAGCCTCCTGCCTCAGCTTTGATACTCTTGCCTCAGTTGGGATTACAGGGTGCACCACTGTGCTTGGCTTGTTCTTTGTTTTTAAAGAAAAGTTTTACTAATGTTTTAATATTTCAGCAAGTGTGTCTGCAACAGGTTTAAAAGACAGACAGACACACTATTTTCATCTGTAGAGAAACAAAGAAGAAATTAAATCTGAGAGATTAAATCCAGTATTAGTAACAGTATCTCAGATACAACAATTTTTTTTGTGTGTGTGTGCACGTGCCAGGTATTGAACTCAGGGGGACTCAACCACTGAACCAACCACATCTCCAGCCCTATTTTGTGTTTTATTTAGAGACAGGGTCTCACTGAATTGTTTAGTGCTTTACTTTGAACTTGTGATCTTGCCATCCTCCTGTGTCAGCCTGCCCCACTGCTGGGATTACAGGCAAGAGTGGCACCTGGCTACAATAACTTTTAACTGTTTCACTTTCTCTTAGTATATTTATTTCTTTTTTTTTTTGGTATTGAAATTTTTAATAGGGATTGGCACTAAATCTGTATAACAGTTTTAGTAGTATGGCCATATTTTTAAATTTTTTTTTAACTTTCAAAATTTTTTTATTGGTTGTTCACAACATTACAAAGCTCTTGACATATCATATTTCATACATTAGATTGAAGTGTGTTATGAACTCCCAATTTTTACCCCAAATGCAGATTGCAGAATCACGTCGGTTACACATCCACAATTTTACATAATGCCCTATTAGTAACTGTTGTATTCTGCTACCTTTCCTATACCCTACTATCCCCCCTCCCCTTCCCTCACATCTTCTCTCTCTACCCCATCTACTGTAATTCATTTCTCTCCTTGTTTATTTTCCCATTCCCCTCACAACCTCTTATATGTAATTTTGTATAGCAATGAGGGTCTCCTTCATTTCCATGCAATTTCCCTTTTCTCTCCCTTTCCCTCCCATCTCATGACTCTGTTTAATGTTAATCTTTTCTTCCTGCTCTTCCTCCCTGCTCTGTTCATAGTTGCTCGCATTATATCAAAGAAGACATTTGGTATTTGTTTTTTAGGGATTGGCTAGCTTCACTAAGCATAATCTGCTCTAGTGCCATCCATTTCCCTGCAAATTCCATGATTTTGTCATTTTTTAATGCTGCGTAATACTCCATGGTGTATGAATGCCACATTTTTTAAAATCCATTCATCTATTGAAGGGCATCTGGGTTGGTTCCACAGTCTAGCTATTGTGAATTGTGCTGCTATGAACATCGATGTGGCAGTATCCCTGTAGTATGCACTTTTAAGGTCTTCAGGGAATAGTCCGAGAAGGGCAAGAGCTGGGTCAAATGGTGGTTCCATTCCCAGCTTTCCCAGGAATCTCCATACTGCTTTCCAAATTAGCCGCACCAATTTGCAGTCCCACCAGCAATGTACCAGTGTACCCTTTTCTCCACATCCTCGCCAGCACTTGTTATTGTTTGACTTCATAGTGGCTGCCAATCTTACTGGAGTGAGATGGTATCTTAGGGTGGTTTTGATTTGCATTTCTCTGACTGCTAGAGATGGTGAGCATTTTTTCATGTACTTGTTGATTGATTGCATATCCTCCTCTGAGAAGTGTCTGTTCAGGTCCTTGGCCCATTTGTTGATTGGGTGATTTGTTATCTTATTGTCTAATTTTTTGAGTTCTTTGTATACTCTGGATATTAGGGCTCTATCTGAAGTGTGAGGAGTAAATATTTTTTCCCATGATGTAGGCTCCCTATTTACCTCTCTTATTGTTTCTCTTGCTGAGGAAAAACTTTTTAGTTTAAGTAAGTCCCATTTGTTGATTCTTGTTATTAACTCTTGTGCTATGGATATCCTATTAAGGAATTTGGAGCCCGACCCCACAATATGTAGATCAGAGCCAACATTTTCTTCTATCAGACGCAGAGTCTCTGATTTGATATCAAGCTCCTTGATCCATTTTGGGTTAACTTTTGTGCATGGCGAGAGGAGGGGATTCAGTTTCATTTTGTTGCATATAGATTTCCAGTTTTCCCAACACCATTTGTTGAAGATGCTATCCTTCCTCCATTGCATACTTTTAGCCCCTTTATCAAATATAAGATAGTTGTAACTTTGTGGATTAGTCTCTGTGTCCTCTATTCTATACCATTGTTCCACCCGCCTGTTTTGGTACCAGTACCATGCTGTTTTTGTCACTATTGCTCTGTAATATAGTTTGAAATCTGGTATCGCTATACCGCCTGATTCACACTTCCTGCTTAGAATTGCTTTTGCTATTCTGGATCTTTTATTTTTCCATATGAATGTCATGATTGCTTTATCTATTTCTACAAGAAATGCCATTGGGATTTTGATGGGCATTGCATTAAACCTATAGAGAACTTTTGGTTATATCGCCATTTTGATAATGTTAGTTCTGCGTATCCATGAACAGGGTATATTTTTCCATCTTCTAAGATCTTCTTCTACTTCTCTCTTTAGGGATCTGTAGTTTTCATTGTATAAATCTTTCTCCTCTTTTGTTAGGTTGATTCCCAAGTATTTTATTTTTTTTTTGAGGATATTGTGAATGTAGTGTTTTTCCTCATTTTGTTTCAGAAGTTTTTCGCTGATATACAGAAATGCCCATTTTTTTCCATTTTTTTCTTGTTTTTCCAGATCAAGCTTTCTCAGATGGCCTGAGCCAGGAAGCAAAGAATTCACCTCCCCACTGGGGCCCTGTTGCGCTTGCATGAATGTAGAGCAAGACCACGCTGCAATTGGAACCTGATTAGGAACACTGTGTCTCACACAGATGTGGACTTGGGGTCATGGGACTTGGATTCCTAGCTTAGCTCCTGGCTTTATGATAGCCAGGCATGGCATGTGAACTATCTGAGCTTCCAAACATCAGGGCAGTAACAACCATAGTTGCTTTCACTCTTCACATCTTATTACTCTGTTCTAGGACTCTTTTGCTCCTTGGGCCTGGAATTAATCTGGTGTATCCAAGAAAGCATCTTGTTCTACAAAGATATACAGGCGACATCCTGAGAGCCAGCAGCCACCCATCATTGCTCTTAATCTCTTTTGTCAGTTCCAGGTGGCGTGTTCTCCCCCCCAGGACAATCTGTCCCTCGCAGCCAGTTCAAGAGTGGCACTGCCTTGGAAGACATGGGGGATGGATGTTTTCACCTTGACCTTATTGCTCCCTTTCTGGCATGTCTCCATTCCCATCCCTTCCAACTGTGACTCCTCTTGCTCTTCCTCATCCAAGAGGCAAGTAGAATCAAAGGCAAATAGAGGAAGACCCTCCAGCAATTCCTTTTCACTGTGATTTATTACATTACACAATAGTTTTCCAAGTCCCTGTGACCCCAGGTCAGGAAAACTGGCTGAATTCCTCACAGAAAAATAAAATATGAAGAAAAATGCAATCCCTAAGGTAGGCAGGGGGGATAAAATGAACTTTCCACTTTCAATTTTTAAATGTCAAACAGTCATTCTAGTTTTTATTGTAGAGCAAATAATTGTTATTTGTTGAAATTCTGCTTCAGATAACAGTCATGCTAAGTCTTTTTTGAAGAAATTATTTGGGAAATGTATTTAACTTACTCTACTTAAAATTCACACTAGGACAACAATTTTAAGTACAATGAAATGCCATTTTAATAATTTCATGTAATCCTGTAGTGATGGATAGCTACTTTAGATTTACATGCCAGTTATGTAAATGGCCATAAGTGATTTTTCATTATCCTAAATGGTGAGTAGTTGAAGATATTGATGTAAGTGCAATGCAGGCATAACATTTACAGTTTATTAAACTAAAAGGATGCTAATCAATTAATATATTTAAACAACGCCCATGGGAAAAATAAATTGATTTGCTAAGATAAAAAATTATATTTTAGCGTTAAAAATAAGTCAATTAGGGGTGAGAACATACAAGTATAACTTCAGATGATTAGTTTGACCTTAAGAAATAACTCTTTTTTTTAGGAGTTCCCAGTGGGTAGACTGGCAATTGCTTATCTCCCCTGCATAAACAAGACCAAGATGCTTCCTCATAGTGCAAGTCCTCGTGTTAGTCAGATCTCCATCACCATAATAAAATACCTAAAGGAAAAAGACTTATTTTGGCACTTTGCTTTAGTCCTGTGACAAAGCAGCACACCATGGCAGGAGCACATGTCAGAGCAAATCACTCACCTCATGAGCTGGGAACCAAGTGAGAGGAAGAAGAAGAAACCTGGGTCCCACAGTCCCCTTCCAGGTCATGCTCTCAGTGACCAAAGGGACTCCTACTAGATTCCACATCTCAAAGGTTCCTCCCTGGAGCATCACTTGGGGACCAAGCCTTCAACACATGGACCTTTGGGGGACATTTAAGATAAAAATTATAGCAGCAGTAAAAGTCAAAGTTCACATATCAACATCTAGACTCTATACTATATTTATTTGTAGTTTTTAAAAAGTCTTTCCCTCCAAAGCTTTGACATCAGAAAGAATGACATTAAAGTAGTAGTTCAGCCATGAGCAGCAACAAAACCTTTCAAAACCATATTTGTGAAACAGTATGAAATTGTATTGACCTCTCTGCTGTAAAAAGTTTGAAATAGTTCTTTATGTTAATTCCAGTGACAAATGATACAGTGTATTTTAAAAAATAATTCTATTTTTTTCTCACTACTAATTTTTCAAAGCAATGCAGGATGGATTTATAAATTGTCTTGACTAGATATAGTCAATAAGAAATCAATATTTTCCCCTGTGGGGAGTCAATCTGTACTTTTAAATATGATTTCTATTGGTTAACTTACATGAAACATATATTTCCAGTTAATTTCTATAGCTGTGTTTTAGCTTATTTGGAAGTTAATAACTTTTCTTGGAAAGAAAGAAGTATACATTTGGATACCATTTGTTTAAATGGTTCATCCACAATTCATCTTTAATTGCATTATTTTATGATTCTATAATAAGAAAACTAAAAATAAGTAAAGCATTATGTATTTGTTTTTATAAACCACCTTTAAAAATCATTCTTTTTTGTGCTTTTTATATTATCAACTTAATTTTAGACACATTATAATGTGTCTACATCAAACTGGTAAAACATTTAATTTGATGCCACTTAAAAAATAAAAATTATATGGGATTTTAAGTTTTAAAATATTTCTCTCAGAGCTGGGCACACTCATGTTTATTTGTAGACCCAGATGGTTGGGAGGTTAAAGCAGAAGAATTATTTGAGCCCTGGAATTCAAGGCTAGCCTGGGCAATATGTCTTTAAAACAGAATAAAAATTAATAAAAAATATTTATCTCAAGAATAACATTATACATATATGGAATTCACTTATTCAATATTGATTTAATAAACAGCCACTGAAAACTTATTCAATATAAACCACTGGGCTAAGTCATAGTGGGTTTACATAAACAAATAAAACATAGCCCCTGCTTTATGTATAACATATTTGTTATGTTAATTACTTTGCTGTTATAACAGAGATGCAAAATGCAGTTGCTTAAATCAGATAGACGTGTATCTAGTTCCTCTATAACAATCCCTAAGTGAGTGTGTCTAAGTTGGTGGGAGTCTACTTCCACCCCAAACTACAGAAATTGGTTTCAAGTGAAGACTACTGTACTCATATTTCAATGGGCAGAATGGGTCAAATTATCACATTTCAAGAGACACTTGTAATTTTAGTCTTCTTGTGTGCCAGAGTAAGAGTGAAATGGTTAGTGAATATATAGCATTGTAAATGGTTAGTGAATATTGTGCCCACAATTCAAAAATTATTGAAAACTAAAAATAAAACATTTGTCTTTAGGCTCTAGATGGAAACTATTAAGAATTAAATTCATTTGTTTTCTAATTTCTTTATTATTTTAAAATTTTTATCATATATGGATCATATTATAATTTATATCCTTATTTTTTACTAAATAGTACTATATATCTTTTCTATCATTAAAAAATTCAGCTCCTATCTCTGCAGCATATCAAGTTGGGCAAATTTGGGGGGGTTTATAGTCCTTAGATTTGTTTGTTTTTAATTATAATATGACCATGCAAATGATATCTACAAAACAGGGCCATTTTGAAGACTGGTGATTATTCACCACATTGCATAGTGTAGGGCCTAACACAGTAGGCACTGACTGATTTAATCACTAGAGTTTTATAATGTTTGCTGTGGTTTGGACCTGGAATGTCCTCCCAGAAGCTCATGTGTTAAGATTGGTCCCCAGTGCAGCAATGTTCCTAGGTGGTACTTTTGTGAGTAATTGGATCATGAAGGCTTTGACCACATCAGTGGATTAATCCATTGATACTTGGATGGACAACTGGGAGGTGATGGAAGCTGTAGATGAATGGGGCATGGCTGGAGGATGTGGACCACCGGTGGTGTGGCCTTGGGGACTCTACCTTCCTATGGCCCCTACCTGCCTGCTGATTATTGGCTCCCGTAAGCTGAGCAGCTTTCCTCCACCATTCCATCACACCTTCTGCCATGCTCTTCTGCCACATCTCAGGCCCAAAGCAATGGAGCCAGCTGACCCTGGACTGAAACCTCAGGCCATGAGCCTGAACTATCTTTCCTCCTCCAAGTTGTTTGTGTCAGGTATTTTGGTCACAGTGACAAAAAGCTGACTGATTCAATGCCTTAATATTTTACCTAGTCATTTGTCAGTATTCCTTTTTGTTTTAAAAAAACTTTATTTTTAGAGAAGTTTCAGTTTCACAGAAAAATGGAGAGGTGCAGAGATTTTCCGCATCCTCCTACCCTCACCTATGCACAGCCTCCCCCATTATCAACATCTCCCACCAGAGTGATACATTTGTAACCATTGATGAAATCACAAGGACCCACATTATCCAACCTTCTTGTGATAATAAAATTAAACACTGTTTGGAGAAGAAGGCTATTCTCTCAGGTGAAGTAGAGTGTAAATTATTCTTGTGAAAATGTGTCTTAGCCTGGCTTCTCCAGAAAGCAGAGGCAAGACAAAAGATTTAAGCTCATCAGGGTATACACCCGAAGCAGTGGGCACAGTCAGAGGCAAGATCACACACAGCAGGGAAGCAGAGACAGCCAGTCTAGGCAGGTATTACCTAGTTGGCTGCTGCTTTATGCTTTATGCAGCTTATACATCTGTTCTACAAGACTGTTCTCTGAGAATGTGTATGAACAGCATCATAAGGAGTCAATCCCGATGGTGGAAGTGGAGGGATTTTACCCACTGGCCTTCATGGGGTAAAGTTTCATCCCACTGGGGGGCCACTCCACATGACTCAGTGCCTAATGTGTCTTTCCCATGGTGTGTCATTCCTGGGCATCAGGCAGAGCTCTAGACAGATTCCAGGCAGAGCCAGTGCAGGACAGTCTGCAGAGCTGGAACTGGAGCCAGACAGGTGAAACTGAGAGCCTCTCACCTGCTTGGAATAAGTTCACATCTTTACATTATGCAGTTTTACATTGTGGAACATAGTGATAACATGTGCAGAGGGAGTTGTCCCATTTACTCCTAAAAACATGCTGTTTACATTCTCTTTGGTTTGCTTCCCTTCGGAATAAATTAGAAAAAAAATGTGTATTATGAAGAAGGGAGGGCAAGAACCATCAACTTAATGAAGAAATACCATCTCCCAATGTTACCACTAGTCTTTGTGAGGTAGCTTAACCCAGTTAAAGGGAAAATGCAGATGATTTGATACCATTTTTTAAGACAAAAGATTTGCTACTGTCTTTAAAGGAGAGAGCTCATTCATTCCTCGGCAAAGACACTTGGGGATTAGAGGGTTAGTCACCCTCCTTTGGCTGATTTAAACCAAAAGTCCCTTCTGATCAGCCTCAAGGCAGCTTCTATTCTTCTTGATGCTTATTAATATCCCTTAGAATTCCTTCCTTAGAGTTCTTATTCAAAAAATAGATTGAGAATGGACTCTTCCGAACTACACCATTTTCCTCCCCACTCCCTAAAATTTATAGGCACTGCTTTAAGCAACTCCAGTGAAACATAGAAAACTAATTTGCCCCATATTTTGACATGCTCTGAGTCCGAAAGTTAGTTATAAATGGTCATTTTGCACTGAAGAGGATGGTCTCTATGGGCTTAGTTTTCCTTTCCTGCTCAAAGGGCTTTTATTGGGAACCAAGTTTCTGGCCTGTGATGCTGAGCTGTACACAGGGGTTCTAATATGTGTAACCCAAGGTTCCAGTTATTTGTCATGAAGATTATTCTGGGACACACTGAGCTTCAGGTTGGTCCTTGTCTAACTAACAGAGTTGCTATGTGCCCTTTGGAGGTGCCATACCTTTGGAGGTATCTTACTCTGATCTTCTACCTAGATATGCTCCTATTGTTATATGATATCAAATTTCTCTATGAATTGCCATTGCAATTCACTATTCATTTGTGTGCACCAACAATATTATTTGCTGTACTCAGTCTGTTTTATAGTATTTAGTGACCTTCATCAGGAGTTCAGCATTCTTGGCAGGCATTTCTCTACTTGGCCACAGAGGAACCCTGATTTTTCTGGATTCTTCCAAGAGATGAGAATGCAACAGCAGCAGCTGGGCATATGAAAATAACTGGGAACAAAATAGACACAGATTCAGAAAAAAATACTGAAAAAGTCTTCCTGTAAAAGCAGTTTTCTTTTGACCCTGAACATTCTGTAGAATCCAGTGATAAGTTGGCTACCACATGGCTATTTTGAACAGGCAGAAAAATCAGAGGTAGGTGGACGTGTGATTTCAGATTTTAAACACGGATGATAGAATTCTCTCAGTTTTACCCTCAGATCCAAGCAGGTAATTGATACTATAGTTTAAAATATATGGATATATCAAGAAAAGAATAGTCATCTAACTTAGCTCCTTCATGATGAACCACAAATAAAACTTTAGGACTTCTTGCTCAAAAAAAAAAAAATGAACCAAGTGGGTGGATGATGTCAGCATCTAAATTTCTGTTAATAATTTCAGAGTGTACTTTTTTCATATTTTTCTTAACAATAAGTTTCACCAATTGGAAGACCAAATCTCACTGGGATACACAAAGTCTTTGAGTAAGCATTCCAAAAAAATGAACGTCTCCTTCTGGCATGGATTGTTCTCTCTTCAGCATTCCTAGTTGACACAGCCACAATTCTTCAGTTATATGTTCTCTTACCCGTGAGACTCCTGGGAAGTCCCATCCAAAACATTCATGTTGCTACATTACCATAAAAGTCTGCCCTGTGAGTACAATTTCAAAAGAAAAACAAACGGGCTTCATTTAAACAAATAGCAGCTCTCCCCATCTGAGTTGAAGAAAATGCACGTACACTCTGCTTGCTGGAGTGTGAGTCTTATGGAAAGGATGTTGACTTCCAAAGTGAAGAGAGCCTCATCACAGTATACAGAGACTCCCATGGTCTTTCTTGCTTTTTGATTTTATTTTTTACCTTGATATTTTAATGCATTTTTAAAAAAATCTCAACTCTGAAGCTGTTTTTGAGATCAGGGAGAAATATTTAAACATTTATGCCTTCAGTTCATGATTCAGAGATTTATTTATAAGACCGTTGATTTTGGGACACCCAACTCTTGCATTTAAGCTGCTTAAGTGAGTCATGTTTGTGGGAGGTAATTACTACCAGAAAGTACAACTAACTTGTAAGCTTCTCTTTAAAATGTCCACTTGCAATCTACAATTACTTCAAATAACAGGCTACCAGGACCGTGCTGTGATTTACGGCTGTATATATTTATTATGAGTGCATTAGGCAATACCCAAACATACTTTTGTCACAGAGGGGTTTTTGTAGGAGAATTGAGTCCCTTAATTAGTATCAGTATAGATTTCTGTAGATGTAGGATTGACAAGGTATAATCTCAAGGCATCCCTTCTATTATAGGGAACAAAGCCCTGGGAACAGCTGGCTCAAAAGAATAATAATGGATTCTGGCTGGTGGAAAAATATATATAATTTGTGTATCATTAAAGATCAGATTCAATCACTGAAATTATAGCAAACAGTTACCTCTTTAACACCTCAGTGTGTCTCCCAGGCTAACCTTATGTCCTCCTGGGAGGGTCCTTGATTCTCCACTTAGCAATGAATGAAACCCACACCCATCAGACCAGTCAGTAGAGGTGCAGGTAGCCTTTTATGGGTCAAAACACCAGAGTCTCTGAGAACATTCTGAAGTTCAAATAATCCATGACTCCTTCTATACCAATCAGTGCTTTAAATTCCACAAATAAGATGTCTATAGAGATGGTGTTGTAGAAAGGAGAAAGACAAGGAGGGAATTTGATGCTTGGTGTCACTGAAAATAAGGCACTGCCATTTTCAGGGACTGGTGAAAGGACCAGAAAGGTAAAGCTGGAATTTCTAATGACAACTCTGGCCACTTGATGGTTTTAACCTGTCTTTGACTTACCATTTCTTAACACAACCACAAAGTGATACTGAGGTCTTCCACTCATCTCTAAGGTTCTGATACCTGCGGAACCAAACACACCCCCTTCTTTGTTACTATTGAGACTTAACCAATTGCATCATCATGCCTCTTAGGCTGCTGTATTCCGACTGTCTTCTTGGACCTGCCACATTCATTCAGTCACTAATTTTACTCATCGCTTATTCAGTAAGTGTTTACCAAGTGTCTTCAGTGTGTCAGTTGTTGTACTAGGTGCTGGAACTCATCTTTGAACAAACCCCAGAGGATAATACTGCCTGGCTGGGGAGATAGCCACAAAAGTTGGCAACTTCAGGAATATATGGTAAATGCACTTATGTAGTAAGTATGTGCTGTAGCATGAAATTCATCTGGAAAAATAAGAGACCCTAAATAGCTAAAGCAATCCTTAGCAGGAAGAGTGAAGCAGGTGGCATCACTATACCAGACCTTAAACCATACTACAGAGCACTAGTAACAAAAACAGCATGGTACAAGCACCAAAACATACTGGTAGACCAATGGTACAGAATAGGGGACAAAGAGACTAACCCACAAAATTCAATTATCTTATATTAGACAAAGTTGCCAAAAACATGTACTGGAGAGAAGACAGCATCTTCAACAAATAGTACTGGAAAAACTGGAAATATATATGTAAAAAAATGAAATTAAATCCCTATCTCTCACCATGCACAAAACTTAACTCAAAATGGATCAATGACCTAGGAATTAAACCAGAGACTCTGTGTCTAATAGAAGAAAAAGTAAGCCCTAATCTTCATCATGTGGGATTAGGCTCCAACTTCCTTAATAAGACTCCTATAATGAAAGAATTAAAACCAAGAATCAATAAATGGGATGGAATCAAACTAAAAAGTTTCTTCTCAGCAAAAGAAACAATCTGTGAGGTGAACAGAGAGCCTACATCCTGGGAGCAAATTTTTACCCCTCACACATCAGATAGAACACTAATCTCTAAAGTATATAAAGAATTCAAAAAACTAAGTACCAAAAAACAAATAACCAAATCAACAAATGGGCCAAGGACCTCAACAGACACTTCTCAGAAAAGGATATACAATCAATCAACAAATATATGAAAATATTCAACATCTCTAGCAATCAATGAAACACAAATCAAAATATCATCTCACTCCAGTTAGAATGGCAGCTATTATGAAGACAAACAACAATAAGTGTTGGCGAGGATGTGAGGGAAAAGGTACATTCATACATTGCTGGTGGGACTGCAAATTGGTGTAGCCAATATGGAAAGCAGTATGGAGATTTCTTGGAAATTTGGGAATGGAACCACCATTTGACCCAGCTATCCCTCTCCTCAGACTACATCCAAAGGACTTAAAACAGCATACGACAGGGACACAGCCACATCAATGTTTATAACAGCACAATTCACAATAGCTAAACTGTGGAGCCAACCTAGATGCCCTTCAGTGGATGAATGGATAAAAACATGTGGTGTATATACACAATGGAATTTTACTCAGCAATAAAAGAGAATAAAATCATGGCATTTGCAGGTAAATGGATGGCGTTGGAGAAGATAATGCTAAGTGAAGTTAGCCAATCCCCCAAAACCAAAAGCCAAATGCTTTCTCTGATATAAAGAGGCTTACTCATAATGGGGTAGGGAGGGGGAGCTTGGGAGAAATAGACGAATTCTAGATTGGGAAGAGGGGTAGGAAGGAAAGGAGGGGGCAGGGGATTAGCAAGGATGGTGGAATGTGATGGACATCATTATCCAAAGTACGTGTATGAAGACACGAATTGGGTGTCAAATACTTTATATACAAACAAAGATATGAAAAATTGTGGTATATATGTGTAATAAGAATTGTGATGCATTCCGCTGTCATGTATTTTAAAAAAATAAAAACAATTTAAAAAAAAAGAATGTGCTGTGGAAACACAACAGAAAGGCACTATACCTGACCTTGGGGAGGAGCAAACACATGCAAGTAGTGCCTGTGGTTAAGCAAAGCTCTAAAGGAAAAGTAGAAGATGATTAAGAGACCTAAGAGGGAAGAGAAGGTAAGGAGACAGGACAAAATACTCTGTGCAGAAGAAAAAGAATGGGCCAAAGTCTGCGAGAATCATGAAGATTTAGTTCAGAGAAATATGATTATTTCATAAATGGAGCAATAACACAGTAATAATACAATGATGGTGGAAGAGGAGGACAGGTGGAGACCAGAGCATGAAAGACCTTATCTGCCATGCTAAGTAGTAGTCTGAATGGAATTGGCACCTGTTGAAGGATGTACCCTACATATCATGTTTCTATTAGAGCAACCACCTACAGGTGCTTCATATACTTTATCTAAGCATCTAAGCTTAATCCTGAACCAGTTGGTATGCCCCCAATCATTTGGCCAGCTTTACTCTCGAATCTTTCCACAATTAACCTGAGCTGTGTCTAGAACAAGAGCAGGTTGCATCCTCTGTTTGTACCATTGCCCAATTTGTTTTGCCTTGGTTTGAGATGTATACTGCTCCTCAATATCTGTGGTCCATCTGGGCCCCCATATACTGCTGACTCTCCTATCTCATATAATTTTCATGGAAATATCTATTTTTCTCTATTTTAAGTCAAACTAAGGTTTGACTTAAAATATATATGAACTCCATCATTAACTCAACAAATACTTAAGAAACTATATACTAGGAAATATTCCAAGCAATATAGTAATGACCCAAAAGTCTCTACCTTTATGGAAGGGCATTTTAGAGGAAGAATACAAAAAAAAAATAAACAATATACCACATGATTGTTATGTAGAAAATTGCTATAATGATTATTATGTAGAAAACTTAAGGGGCTCTCTGGAGAGTGTCATTTTATGTAGGATATACATACTCATACAGACACACATATATACACAAATACATATATACATGCATATACATGCATTCATTTATACATATATGCATGTATATACATACATGTATAAACATACACAAAAATATAGGTACAGAGTGTAAAAGTTTTTTTACTCTGAGTATGTATCAATAAGTTCTTTAATGACTTCAGAATTCAAAAATTAGAGAATTCATATAAATACTTTGAAATCATACTTAAGTAATGTCACAAGTTTCAGGACTCAGAAATTTTTCTGATTTTTAGTTTATCAAATTCAATGTGTAATTTTATTTTTAGCCTTACTGTGTGATAAATGTGATTTTGTAATAATCTAACTTATAGTCTGATTGCTCCTGGTTTAAAATAATGTGATTCAGTATATACCTAAATTAACATTTTGCTTTAAGGAAAGAATAAATGCTTTCCTATTTGTATTTTATCTTAGTTACTCATTTGGAATTGGAAGGACATTATTGTCATAATCTTGTGTGCATAGTAAGTATTTTGACATAAATTAATAGAAGTTCTATATTACATGCTGAATAAGAGATTTAAAAAGGGAATGGGGGAGCACTGTTTAAATATATTGCAGTTGAGATTTTCCAGAATTGTAAGATGGTATGAATCCTCATATTAAAATTACAGTAGTAAAATGCAGAATGACTAAGTTTATAACATAGCGAAACTGAATATAAGGAACAAGCAGAAAAATCTTAAAATCTATCAGAGACAAAATAAAGATTCTATGCAAAGGGGCCCTCAATAGATTGTCCTCAGACTTGTCATTATTTCAATAGATGGAAGAGGACAGTAATGTGCTCAAGAACTCAGAGAAATTAACTTCAATTTAAAATTCGATACCCATCAAAACTACAAAACAAAGACATTTTCATAATTACACAGACTTAAATGATTAGCCAATCACAGGTTCTCACTGGAGAATTATTTTAAAATAGGAGGAAGCTAGAGAGAAAGTATGGAATCTAAGATTACAGTGAACATAGATATCAATAGAAATAAAAGTCTATCAACTAATGTTATATAATTTTTGGTGTAATACTACCTTTAATCTGAATGATCAAATTGATAAAAACTATAACTCTAAATAACAATTTGAAATGCTTAACAGGAAGAGGTTAAAATGCTGAACAATTTTAAATTTTGCTTAAAAATTTATAGGTAGGAATTTATGTTAAGATTTAATTGTGATCGCAAAAAAAAAAAATAATAACATCTAGGAGACAGCGGTGATGCAGTGAGAGGAAGGCAGGACCGCCACAGGTCTCTGTCCACTGGCTTGGGTTAGAGGCTTAGGAGCGGGGCCAGCAGCCTGAATTAGCCAATGGGGAGGAATCAGCTGGAAATTTAAAATTTTTTTGAGGCAAAATTGATTTCTATCTTGGGTTTGTCACCCTCTACTCCTATTGTTCCTGTTCATATCTCAAATAATTCAGATCTTCAGACAGCATCCTCAAATTCAGGATGGCTGATACATGAAGGGAAAATGAAAGGCTCTAGGAAGAGTACAGAACCCTCTGGTCCAGGCTCTGAGAGCAAAACATACTCTGCCTGCCCTCCAAGATCCTGCATATGAGTACGTACAGTGTGTCCCATTGCCAGCTCTGCTGCTAAGAATAAGGAGAACATGAATCCTTCAAATCTGATGCCACCACCTAACCAAACACCGGCTCCAGATCAGCCCTTTGCATTGTCTACCGCCAGAGAGGAGTCATCCACTCCACGAGCAGATTTAGAGAAAACACGGGTTTATCCTTCCTAACTGATGCTCTGGAATGAAAAGTTTAGGAAAGGGTGGAAGTGGAAGGATGAGGATACTAATCAGAAAAATATGTGTAATACCATCAGAATTCACAGTCAGAACAATGCACAGGCGTGGAGAGAGATTTTGAAGTATCCTTGTGGTCCATTGTTATCTGATTTGAAGGGAAAGCAAAAGACTATTCACCAAAGGCAAGAATTCGTTCCTGGGTGGAGTATGAGTTGCCTTTCGACAGACATGATTGGATCATCAACGTTTTTGGCATACAAGTTACATATGGTATTGAGTAGTACCAGGGGGGCAAAGTCATTAAGGACTACCCGTTCACTGTCCTGGATGGCCACCCCACCTTGGATTTGCTTTCAGAAGTATAGGACAGAATGAAGGTTCACTGGGCATCATAAGCACTGTTTTGTTTATTATGCAAAGTATAAACTATTTTGTTTCTGAGAGATACATTAAACCATTTTCCCAAAACTGAATTGCACTCATGATGTTATGGGAACTTCAAGTGGATAATCACGCTTCGTCCTTTACTTAGTCAAGGAGCCATGCTCTGTTCAGTTTTAAGGTGCATTTTGTCTTGCAGTTTATAGCAGATTGTTTTAAGTTTTCTTCCCATTTGGTTTAAGTAAGAGGAATTCCTCAGTTTGTCCTTTAACTGCAATATTGCCTGTGTATTCATCTAGAAAACTGAGGTGAGGAAAGCTTCATTTTTCTTACTGATTTCTCAGGAAATTTGAGAGGTAAAACCTGAAAGTCAGTGTGATGCCTGTGAGCTGTTACCTGGTCAAATCATTTAACTAAAATAGTTTATTTTAAATAAGCAATATCTTTTTAAAAATAGATCATCATTTCTAAAGTCCCTACAATTTAGTAGTGACACTGAACAAAATGCAAAGCCATACCCTTGCACTCAGCAAGACTAAGATGTGTCTTGGCTCTCTAAATTCTCATTAATATGCATTTTTCATACTGGGGACTTGTTAAAAAAGTTTCAACTTACCATGGGATTCTGATGCATATGCTTTGAAACATATATTTTCATTTTAAAAATATTTTTCTGTTGTTCTGTTATATAACTCTGCTCCCCCAAAACAGTTCTCCTCATTGTCCTTCTTCCATTGGGAACTCCCCCCACCCCCACTGGCCTAACCCAAATTTAAAAACCTGGCTCAAGACACAATATCAGTGATTATATTTTGCTGAGTATTAATATTTACAATAAGAGTATTTTTCTGAGATGTAGTATGCTTGCATCAATTCATTTTCTCAATTTTTATGTTTTAAGGAGGCTCTAAGATGGTTGTTGAAATTCTTGTATCAGTAACCCCCAAACTGGTTGTTCTAATTATATCAGCATGTTACAAGTGACTGTGTTTTTAAGTGTTAATAATATTAAATCATTTAATTTATCCTAAAAAAACCCCACAAAAAATACAATAACAACAAAAATAATGGCATCTATTGCTTCCTAGTTGATAAGGCAAGGAGAAGAAAAAGATCAAAAACTTTTTTCAACCCAACAGAAAATAGCAAAGGAGAAAAGTGCAAGGGAAACAGTATTAAAATTGTAACTGTTAGCAATATATACAGTATGTCAGCAATCATAATAAATATGTGTGTATTAAACTAGGAGCTGGCAAAGGACCAACTTTTCTGTAAAAGTTGATTATAAATATTTTAGGCATTTTAAATCACATACAGTTTTTGCAACCCTTTAAAAATGTAAAAACCATTCTTTGCTTGCAGGCCATATAAAAATCTGGTTTCAGGCCAGATTTGGCCTATGGGAGTAATTGGTTAACCTCTGGATTAAACTTTTAAGAGACAAAAATTTCCAGGTTGATTTTTTAAAAAGTGAACTATGTACTTCTCACAAAAGAAGAGGGGAAAATATATAAAAATTATAATGAAAAGTGGGAAATGATACATACGACCTTATTAACCAAAGGAAAGTTAGACATCTTGGGTTGGTTTTCCCAAAAGCACAAGTTGGGAAAACAATGCAAGGGCAGATAGTTTATTTGAAAGGTGATCCCAAGAAACACTAGCAGGGAAGTGGAGACATGATAAAAGGAAGGGAAGAAAGTCAGTTAGAGATGTGTTATCAAGCCAGCTACCACTGTGGAACACTGGGAGAGTGAGTAGAACATGCCTCAGGGTTATCCACTGGCAGCCCAAGGAAGCTTGAGTGTTTATCAATCAGTTGCTTAAGTTACCTATTGTTCTCTTCTGCAATACTATAGAATATATCCTTGCCTACAAGTAATGGGTTCCAGTAATTTTTTCTATTATAAAACATAAAATTAATAAGCTTGATCTAAAAGTTTTATATAAAAGACTATGTCTGCTCTGATAGAAAATATAAATTCTTTTCAAGAACCATAAAATATCTTAAACTATTGGTCATGAATTAAATAATGAAGGAAAACAATAAGTTTTAAAGAATTGTTAACATTTAGAAACATTTTATGACAAGAGTAAGTTTAGCTTCAAATCAACCACAAAAGGTCAGGAAACATGTTTGGAAACTTCAATTGTTAAAGAAGATATCATACTAGAAATTATACTTAGCACTAAACAGCAATGAATGCACTACATAAGAAACAACTAAAGTTAGAGGTTAATTTACAACACAAAATGCCTTTTTAAGAAATAAAATATATTGCCAGGCCCAGTAGCACATACCTGTAATCCCAGTGCCTTCAGAGGCTGAGACAGGAGGATGGAGAGTTCAAAGTCAGCCTTGGCAAAAGTGAGGCACTAAGCAACTCAGTGAGACCCTGCCTCTAAATAAAATACAAAATAGGGCTGGAGATGTGGCTCAGCAGTCAAGTGCCCCTGAGTTCAATCCCTGGTACACACCTCTCCCCCCAAAAAAAAAAAGAAATAAAATATATTAAAAATAAGATTGGATTAGGAATAGAAGAGGGTATAAACAAAACCAAAACCCATTATCTGAAAAAAATTAATAAAAATGATCATGAAATTGAGAAGGAGAGAGGAGGGGTGAGAAAGGGGAGGAAATATAGAATGAATTTTTAAAAATCATGCTATGGGCATGTAAAAATATACCACAGGGAATTTCACATTTATGTATAACTAGAAAAAAACAATAAAAAATAAATCAGTAGTAGAAGGAGAATGGGGAAAAAAGGAGGGGAATTAAGAGGGAGGAAATGTGAACTGAAATCCAATTCTATGCATGTATGATTTCCTTGCGATATATGATACTTCAATAAAGAAGTTAAATTAATAAACCAGTAACTTGCAACAATTTTTTAAAAATCACCAAAAAAAGACAAAAAGCAACCATTTATAGTAACAGTATCCAAATAGGGGAATCTAATGAAAAAATTATGTTATATGCATTATAAATGTCCAAATGAATCTTACAATTAGTATTTCTGTAATGCATTAATAAAAACATTAATAAAGGGGGATTTACTACAGTTTTCTTTTAAGTCAAAAAAGATTACTTATAAACAAATTTAAGCCCCAGACTTAAAAATATAGATAAAATAAATTATTTATTTAAAATTTAAAATAAAATTTAAAGTTAGTGAAAAATTGGAGAACACAAATTGTCTAATAGTTGTTAAAGAAATTAAATCAGTGATTTAAACTGTCTTTTCCACCCAAAAGTTACCAGGCATTAATGATTTTACTGCCATGTTTTACTTTTAAGTTACAGATAATCTCTGACTTATATACATTATTTCAAGGAATGGGAAAATAGGAAAAGCCATATAGCTTCAAACTAAGTGTAATCTTGAGATCAGAAAAAAGATACAACTATAGACTCATTTTGTTGATAAGCCCAAATATGATCATTTTTTAAATATTCATTTTTTAGTTGTAGTTGGACAAAATACCTTTATCTTATTTATTTATTTTTATGTGGTGCTAAGGATTGAACCCAGGTCTCCCATGTGCTAGGTGAGTGCTCTGCCACTGAGCCACAACCCCAGCTTTCATTATGATTTTTTAAGAAATCAATTAACTAGGGATAGAACTGAACTTTTCTTAACTAATGTTCACAGCCTAAAGTAATCATGTTTATTGGCAAGATTTCATCATCAAAGTCAAGGAGAATATATATTTTATATCACCACTGTACTCAATAATGCACTAGGGGTTCCTCTCTTAATGTACAATGGAAAAAAACAAAAACCTAAGCAGTATGAAGACTGGGAAGAAATGTGGGGCATATTTATATATACACAAAATCTAAGAGATAATATTATTTCTGGTAATGAAACAATATAAAATGTAAATATCAGTTTGTGAGGTGATTCGTATTTTTGGATATAAAGCTGAAGATAATCAATAACACTCCAAACAATCAGGAAAGTAATACAAAAACCAGACTTTTTATAAAAACCACAAAACAGTAAATCTCCTAAGGATAAATCCAATGAAAATGTACAAGATAATTTAAAAGAATATGAAGTATCATTAAAATGAAGGAAATCCCAAATAAATGAAGAAATTCTGAATAAAAAATATGTTTTTGGATAAAAAGGCTCAGTACAGCAAATATAAACATTGTCTCCAAATTGATTTGTAAATTCAATGCAATTCCATTTTAAAATCCATAAGAATTTTATGTAGAACTTGAAAAATATCCTTAATATTCATGTTAGACGAAAGGACAAGAATAGCTAATTTGTTTTAAGAGTTGAACTAGGTGAAGAAGGAATCAATAATTTTTGTAAAATTACAGTAATCAATACAGTGTAATTTTGGCATTGAGACAGGCAATATGACAAGAAGAACACAATACAAATCTCAGCCCTTGGATAGAGGGAAAGTTAAGATTTATTTGTAGTATAGATCAGCAATGTAATCAAACTATGGAAGAATGATTAATTATCCATGTGAAAAAAACTATTAATTTCCACCTCATTTCCCAGACTGGATTCAAAACTAAATATGTACAGCAATATTTCAAAAAACTTTGAAAATAGCACAGGAGAACATCCTTAAGACACAAGGGTGGGCAGAGAGAAAGTTCTTAATATATGAAAGAAGTTAAGGAAAGAATTGATAAATTTAGCTTCATTAAAATGTAAAAGTAGAATTCATCCGAATTCTAGATAGGGAAGAGGGGTGGGAGAGAATGGGAGGGGGAAGGATTTTGGGGGGGGGTCTTACCAGGAAGCCAAATCCTAGAATATTTAGTGAAGAACCACTGTAATGAAAAACAAAATAAAAATTGATTTTTTTGAAAATATTTGGTAATTCATATCAAGTAGGAAAATTTCTGAAAACTATCATTAGCAGTGGCTAGTACGAAGGGTTAGGTACTTTTGACTCAGGGACCTTTGCAATAGCTTCAAATATTAACAAACATCGATCTTAAAGGAATGATGATGATGATAATCATTACAATGCTGATGGTTTTTGTGGCAGGCAGTACTTTCTGTAAACTTCAAAGGGTATTCTCTATATAACATATGACACTTTCAAGAACCTTTTCTTCTACTTGCCATATAAAATTTTGCTTCCCTCCATTACTGCTCCAATAAGACCGTATCCTTATTATCTGGTGACATGCTTGTCATCTCTCTTAGAGCATGAGATTTCAGAAAACAGGAAGAGCCTATTTTTGAATTCCCTCTACCTGGCCCAGTGTATGGCACATAATACTTAATGTATGTTTCACTAATGAAGGAAAGAAATTAAGTTTCTTGGAGACAAAATTATTTTCCTATATTGGCCAATTTTATTTTCAACACTACATCAAAATTTGGAGTCAATATTGCCAAGCAGAGATTTTTTCGATTACAGAGTAAAATTGCCATAAATTAATATATTCAAATATTCATTCATTCAGTCAATCATGCTAACTGCTGGCAGGCTTTTCAGGCAGTAAATGATAGAATTGATGACCAAATCCAAGTTTGATTAATAAGGTAATCTAGCTTCAGGCTATGGTAGTGGATCCATCTCAAACTATCTCTGCTACTGAAAAGTGTCTAATCTCCTGGATAAACATCATAATATGATCATTTGGATCACACAAGTGACATTCAGGAGGTACCCCAGAAAAGTTTTGATATGAGGAAATATGTTGAAATAAGTCTGCATCCTCCATAGTTGCTTATTTCACAAAATAATCTTTTTTTTTTGTTATATTAAGTTCTGGTCTATTTGTTTAACAATTAATGATATTATGCTTCCTCATAAAGTGTTTAAAACCTCACTCAGACATGTAATCAATGTATGATTAAAGAATACAGGAATGTGTATTGTCCCATGGCTGCTATTTTTTGGGAGGTGTGGTGGGGAGGGGGAGGGGTATACCAACATACCTCTTTCTTCCAAGTATTAAAGTATTCACACAAAATCTTTCATAATGCATGCTTTGTCCTAACAAGACTTTTCGATTTTGGTTGCATGACTTAAAAAAAGAATCCACTTGTATCTGTTTAGAGAAAGTCTTTTAAAGGGTTGTCCTTCCTGGGGGATCCAGGTCCCATGAGACTATAAAGTAGTAATTTCACTTGAATTATTCACAGATACTAACATTTAAGCAAATTAGGTTATTACTTCAACTTCTAAATTAGAGACAAACATTCCTTTCAAGTCAATTGAAAGTTCTATTTCTTTTGAGATGACATGGTTAACTCAATATTATTACTTGTTTCATTTGGTCACATTCTGTAGCAGAATCCAATAATATCAACACTTTTTAATTTTATTCCAAATTGCCATTATGTAACCAATTAATTTGGGCACTGAGATTAATTTTTCTATCCCATAACTTTATTATTAATGAATATATATATATATATATATATATATATATATATATATATATATATATATTACTTTTACTTTTGAGACTGTATTCTCATAGAGCACTTTCGGCTAACTCTTACCAAACTCCCTCTATGTTTAAACATCCCAGCAAATTAAATTTGTGCTTGCAAATAGATAAAACAAATAAATGGCTTAAAAAGATCACAATCAAGTATGATAATAGCAAAATGTTATACTTTTAATAAATGATTAGCAATGGTTGTAATGCAAAGATTTGTTTCACAGAACAAAAGCATTTAAGCAGGAGTTTATATTCCTGCTATGCCTCAATGATGATAACATTGGGATTTCAACTTGCATAGCTACAATGATTAATTAACGGCCTTGTTTAGGATGAGTGAGCACCATTATTGTTCTTAAATAGGAAAAGGCAGATAACCATTACTGATTATTCCTCAATTCCCAGTCTTACTTGTTAAAAACCAAAGAATGCTAAAGGAGGTTGTGCAGTTTCCAAGCTGCTATGAGAAGCAGAAAATAAGAGAATTTCCATTCCATATATAGGTGAGAGTAGGATTAGTTAAAAGATTCAAGCTGGCAGCCAGATTTATCCCTGGTGGATGGAATATAAAATTTATGATGGTCTGAGTATAAAATTTACTCATATCAGTAAGATTTGAACATCTTTAAGGAGAGATAATTTAGGATCCAAATACATGCTTTAAGCTGTTTTTCTGTCAACAACCACCACTCATAAAGGGGTATATATGGAATAAAATACAGATCAGAAACATCACCTTGGAATAGCTAATGAAATCATTTGAAGACATTTTCCATAAGCATGGACTTTGTTAATTATTTTGTTTTGCTGCTTTCTAAGGCATAAATTAATAGATCGGGATTTTTGTTCTTTATACTTGTGACTACTTTTCTGATACAAATACTTTGGTGTAAATTTTATGGTGTTTGGAGTAAGTGTCTTTCTGGATATTGGAAACACCTGTACCAAATATTCTCTGTAACTGGTCTTACTGGTTTAAAGATGCAAAGCAAATACTTTTTGATTCAAGACGAAAATTCCATTGACGTACAGTGGCTGGCAGTTTATATCAAATATACCAGTTTAATGTTGCCAATGATCCCTGAATACTTCTCAGCTGAGATGCCCTCACTCTTTGTCTCTATAATCCATGACTCTTTTGGAGTGGATTACAAAGGAGGGTATCTTTTGCTTTGCACCAGCAGGCACAGTAAAGTTCAAGGGCATGATACTCTATACACCTGCCTGAACTCCAACAAGCACTTGTTTGGTTGTCAACACAATAATTAGTGAAAGGGCTCTAATGGGAAGTGTTTCACTGTATTTATTTTAAAATAGTAATGCTGTTATTATACTTTGCTATTTCAGGAGAGCATATTTACATATTCTTTTTTTGCTCAATGCTTAGAAAATTATCAAACCATTTTGTAGATGAGGGAATAAAAGCTGGGAGAAATTAATTTTCCAACATTGCACAATCAATAATCAAAGAAAGAAGATTCAAGCTGAGGTCACCTTCTTAAAGTCTAAGATTAAGAATGTAACTTTTTTTTAACAGCACCTGAGATGTCTAGGGAGGGGCTATTATTATTTCTTTATTCAAAAGTCATCTCCTATTGAGTTATAAAAATATCAGAATTGGTTTGTAAACTATGAATATTAAGTAGGAATGTTGATTATAAAAACAATGAAGATTTCAAAACTATGTAACTTGAGGAATTTTTAGAGGAGTAGTTAATTCAAGGGCATTCACGTGATGGAATTTTATGTCAGGATGATAAGAAAAGGGGAAGAGGTTGGTGAATAGATACAATGTTAATTTAGGGGAATAAGTTCTTGTCTTTCCATGCACAAGAGGGTGAATGTAGTCAAACAATAATGCATTATGTATCTCAAAATAAAAGAGAGGATTTTGAATGTAGTCACTATAAAGAAGTGAAATAAAAGTTTAAAGTGGTGATAATGCTAACTACCCTGAGTGATAACTACCCCATAGATGCATGAATGAAAACTTCACACTGTATCTCATAAATATGCACAAATGCTATGACCATCAGTAGAATAAAGTAATAAAGGTATATAAACAAAATAAATAGGTCTGCATATACCACAGGATAAAGATCTCAAAGACACAACCGGAAAAGCAAATCATCTGTTGATACTGAGTTTAAATCTTGTTTATGTTCTATATTTCTCAGATGTGTGCATGTGAGAAACTGTTTCTATATCTATTTATGAATAGAAAGGTCTTATGTCTGACGCTCATCTATAGTTAGAGAGAATTTAGTCAGTGAAATGGGCCAAGACTCAGAAGTCCAAAAGATTAAGGGTAGTTAGATTTTAGTCTGTGAGCTCTACAGCATCTTTAAAAGCAGGTGTTTGTTCTTTTCTTCGCACATCTTTAGGAAACAGATGCAACTGCATTCTCATTTGATCTATAAATTTTTTTGTACAATTACATTGTTCTGCTGAGCCTGCCCCTACTTCTGTGTTCCACCTAATCAAGTAGTTAATATTTAGCATATTTTATGCATGGTCAAAGACAAAGCTTTCTATAAACCTGGAACCCAACAATTAGATGGCGTACCCACCATAAGGCACAACCTAAAGGAACTCTGCAAGAGGAAGTTTGACGTCCCATCTGCCTTGTCTGACTCCTCATCAATGAATGGCTGATGGTATTGTTTTGCAATGATACCCAAATCCAGCTACACTTCTGAGTTACCTGCACAGGCTTTAAGGTGTGACTAATGTTTCTCAAAAATACTTCAGTAATTTAATTTTCTGATGGAAAGGACCTTTTGAACTCTAGTGGGTTTTTTTTTTTGATACCTCTTAAAAATCATTGACTTAATTGTTCAAAGGACTTCATGTTATGTTCTTCAATCACTTAATTTGACAAATATTAAAACTGAACTTCAGTGCAGTTAAGTGAATTTTCCAAGGTCACAGAGCAAGTTATTGAAAATCATTGTTACATATGTCAGGACATTCTCTGCCTTGTTAGCAACGATGCAATGAGTGAAATTTAATCTTCTTGTGATCCTTAGGGCTTTTGCTAGGGCTGCAATCATTATGATGAGTTTCAGTGATTTGTATATAAGAAAATGAGCTGTGAGATGGGTTAATATTTGGAATATTTTTCTTTCTCTTTTAATTTCTAAGGGAATTATTACTTTCCCCACAACCTTGTATCTTGCCATTTTGTTTTTTTTTCTCTTAAAAATAAATAAATAGGAAAAAATTATATAAATTTTCAGTGGGTCATGTTCTGGAGAAATGGATTTCTGCTTTTTAATTCAATTACATAGAATTTGGACTCATCATATATAAAAATATCTATAAAAATCTGTTTAGTCTCTTTATCCCTCTTTACTTCAGATTCCCTTTTAATTTTTTTCCTAGAAAATTGAATTTTATTTTCTAGGACTCACCCTGTCTTTGGGGGTTGCTGCCAGTCAGAGAAATCCTGTGATCCTAAAGAATGAATTTATATAGAAAGATGGATTTCTTACATCCTTATTTGACTTTCACAGAAAATATGGAAGAAAGAAGGGCAAACAAATTTACATGGAATTATTTTTTAAAAGAAGTTGATATTATCAGCTATATGCTGAAGTTAATTTATAAGTATATATCACTCATCAACCTTTGTAGGTATCTACTGCTAATTGCAGAGAGGGGGGAGTGGCCTAAATTTTAAAAAAAAGAACTGGGAATAAATAGTAATTTCTATTAGAAAATAAAAAGAATATAAAACTGTCTAATGTTTTACTGAACATATGTTGGTTTTCAATTTTAACTTATTTATTTAAATTAAAGTTATTCATTTATGTTTTTCATCATTGACTTGAAAATGAAATAATATGTTTGCTCAGATACACTTAGGCATGTCTCATATGCCATTTCTTGGATAGATTTGTCAGATGTGGGCTGACAGTCTCACATCAATTGAAATTATTAGAAATCAGGACTCCATCGCTATAAATGTGACTTTCTCTCACTTCTTTTTAGCCTTTTAGTTAATTTCCACTTCTCTAATTCTTATTGATGTGCATCTGTTATGTGTAGAACAGTAGTGTATTATATGCTAATTGTGACTGACCTCGAAATGTCACAAAACCACCAGGCATAGTGCTCCTCTGAGGACTGGGTGACCATTGTTTGGTTCAAACTCAGGATACAGTGAAGGAAACACATTCTTTTTCATCTCTCACACTGTGATTTCTTCTTTCTTGGCCTGTCTTCTTTTCCTGTGAAGAGGAGATGCTTCTTCTATAAGGCAATACTTAGAGTTTTAAAGGGGGCTGAAATTGAGGTTCAGGGTTAGAGTGCTCGCCTAGCATGTGCAAGGCGCTGGGTTTGATCCTCAGCACCACATGAAAATAAACAAACAAACAAACAAATAAATAGATTGTGTCAGGCTACTACTAACTTTATATATATATATATAATTTTAACTCTGAAAACTAGTCTATAGACTATAATGGCACTTTTGCACATCAGCAATTAACATAAAAAGAGCCATCTCAAGTATGTTAGCAGTGACAGTCTTGATATATGAATACGCATGCTTCCTACTCAGCCTTTTAGTCTGTCCATTTAGAGTTTTTGAATCAAGCATTATGGCTTTCACATGAATGACAGTATTGGAGTAAATTAGACACTTTTACTGTTGTGGGGGAAAAACAGTCATATTTAAGCTTCTTTTTAGAATTGAACATACTTAGAGTTTGTCGCAGTTGCCAGTGGCGAATGTCACTTTAAAATATCCCAACACAAGTGGGAAGGAGATAGTCCATAGAAGATTGATTACCCCAGAGTCTAGGAACTAGAAAATCCACCTACAAGTAATGGCCTTGGTCTATTTTTCCTTAACATCATCCATTTATAAATCACAGCATTCTAATCAGTGGAGAACAATGAGCAATTGTGCCCAGTGTATAGTGGTGATGGGATGAGCAGGTCTGAATGAATAATCAGAGATGTTCTGAAACCCACAGGGCATGATGCAGATAGAGTGGCTGGGTCTGAAGGGGCTGATTGCCACACATCCAGTTGGTCTGAGGATGCTCAGGCTCTTTCTTGCTTATTTATATGCTTTAACATGTGAAGGCATTTAATTTTCTATGCAAATGCACTCAATCTTTCATTCTTTAATCCAAAAAGGGAAGAGAGGAAGAGAGACACAGGATAACTCACCTGTAAAAGAAAATTCTGGATCAAATCCTTGGATCCTGGTTCCCTTTTGGAGTTCAGTACATTGGGAATAGTATTACTCATGAATGGGACTGTTTTAAGTTACCTAAGGTGTTATGGTTTGGAATATGAACTGTCCCCCAAAAATCTGCTTTTAGTGCAGGAATGTTCAGAGGTATAGTGATTAGATTGTGAATTCAGTCCATCAAAGTTTGAATGACCGGGTAGTAACTATAGGCAGGTCAGGCAAGACTGGAGGTATGGCTTAGAAGAGATATCTTTTACTGCAGCTTTTACCCATCTCTCTCTGTTTCCTGATCCCACCATGGACTAAGCAGCTTTCCTTTACTGTGCCCTTCCGCCATGATGTTCTACTTCATCTCAGCCCTAGAGCAATGGAATTGGCCATCAATGACTGAGATCTTTGAAACTGTGAATGCCAAATAAACTTTTCCTCCTCAAATTCTTTTTGCCACAGTGACCACATCACCTAAAACATAAGAAAGACAATCTGAATGGGACAGACCCATAGGCTCTTGCCTGATCCACAGTGGATCATTCCTCCTCAGAACTCATTCATTTTTGTGCCTGGACTTGACCTTCTCAAGAATCCAGTCTCTTCTTGAGCTTCAGCATTGTTCTGGCTTCAAGAAATCATTTTTTTTTTTAGTTCTTCCACATTCAAATTCTTCCTTGTTTTTGGCTTCACATTGTCTTTGGAGACTTATTTCTATAAAGATATTTTATGTATTTTAGCCAAATGAGCCCTGACGACTATGTTAGCATCTCCTCTATTATCAATGCCCATCAAATATTTATTGAATGGTTGAATGAATGCACATTATCTATTCTCACATTCAACACTTCTTTCAGCCCTTCCATCATTCTAGGCAAAGTCTTAAGTGCCAGAGATGTAGGTGGGCATAAGGAGTTTAAAATATATTAATAGAGACTTCTGCCTGGATTCCGAACACCAAAAGAACAGTCTAGAGTCCTTTTACATACAATCCTTAGATTATCACCTTTCTTATTTCATGCTACTTTGGTCCTGAGATGAAAATTACTTCATCTCTTCTTCCTCCTCCTCCTCCTCCTCCTCCTCCTCATTCTTTTTCTTTAATATAGAACCATAGAGAGAAGGAGAAGAAAATGAACTAATACTCTTCCATTTGCACTTAGAGATTGAGTCCAATCTGCCACAAAAAAAAAAAAAGTGAGGCAAATTTTCCGGAATTGCACAAGCAATTTTTAGAAGTCACTTCTCAACTCTTCAACATTTTACACCCACATACAAAGCCTCTGTTATTCCCACTATTATATTTTTTTAACCCAGAAACCTGAGTTCTAATTTCTAATTCTGTGGCTTTGCACCAGTGGCTAGCCATGTCCTGCTTTTATTTATATCAGGTTCAACAAAACCATGATGGTTGTGGGCTGTGCTGCACTGAGCAGTTCAGTGTTCCTTTCAGCCCTGTGCCTTCCTTAACATACCTCACGGTGAAGCATTGTCTGGGCTCTGGTGCCCAGGTATTCCATTACTTTTCTCTGTGATTCTGATCAAAAGGCAATCAGAATGACTGTCTAAAGCAGAGCTTATGGCACAAGCCTTGAAACTAACTGTGCAATTGATTGTGTGTTACCTTGAGTAAACCTTTAAACCCGAGTCTCAATTTTCCATTCTGTGAAATGGGTGATGGTTGTCACCCAGACATAGCCATAGTGGTGTGGTGAGAATGAAATAAGACACTTTTTACATGGCAACACCAAATGCATATGGGCTGGTTTTCATCACTGTTGCCATATTTTTAAAAACTAAACATTTATACTCATCTATCACCAATCCTCTGGTAAACTTCCTTGTCATATTTTGAAGACAAAAATAACCTATATTACATCAGTTTTGTAAACTGAGCCTAACTCATGCCCTTGTCGCCCAGGACAGCATCAACTATACTCTTGATAAATCTGCCTATTTTATTTCATGTCCCCTTTCTCTAGTTTCATTAAAAGAGATAAACTTATTTCACATGTACAGTACTGAGGTATTACAGTGTAGCAAGCCTCTCCCCAGACTGCTCTCTAGCTCCCAGTCTTGCAGTATGTTCTATCCCCCTTACATGTACTCCTCAGTACTGTGCATGGTTATTCTCTTCTGAAATAATGATAGATTTGGGAGATAAGAGCCATTTCTTTTAACTCTTTGACATAATTTATAGCAGTTTTGAACTCTTAGTAATTCTGAATAAATTCTTATTGGCTAATAAGTGAAATTCCATCAATTTCCTCATATATATACTGATAGTAGTAGGACTTTAGCTTGGGATTTCAATAAAATAGACCTAATCAGTTTAGTGTGGGTACTTAATGGAGAGTTAGTATATTTGGGTTACATTTTTCTTCCTGCAACTTATTTGCAGGTCTCCTAAGTTCTTTAGATCCTAGGTAACATTAAATAGTGAAATTAAACTAGGTCAAATTATATTAGTCCGTTTTCATTACTATAATGAAATACTTGAGGCTTGATATTTTATAAAATAAAAAAGGTAATAGCTCTGGAAAGTCCACAGTATAGCACCAACATTAGCTCATGAGTATAGCTCATTGACATCAGCTGGTGAGGACCTCATGGCAGATGGAATCCCAAGAGCAGGAGCATATGTAAGGGAGATAGATCATATTGCAAGACTACAGAAATAACTTAATCCCTTCCAAGGACAATAAAACCAATGCCATCATCATCTCTAGGTAAACACTACCTCTTAAAAGTTTGACCACATTTTATCTTCACCTCAGTAAGAATTATCTTTCCAACACAAGAAATTCAGAGACACACTTAAACTATAGGGAAACTTTAACAAGAGGTCAGTGACTGGTTTCAAGTATATGCAAACACTCATCAACCTTTGTTTCTAAATCAAGGAAGGAATTTGAATCTAGATTTTGCGGCTGAAAGAGTACCATGAAAATAAACTGGTTTGTCTTGGGAATGAGAGTGCAGACTGGCAGGCATATACCATCGTCCAAAAAATTTTTTTTGAGTGTTTCTACTTTAAAATGTTTTATTTCTAGTGTTCAGCTTTTCTTTTAAAGATAACCAAAATTGACTTGTAAAGATCAAATACCTTGGCCAAGGTTATGTCTGGAATTCCATATACATGGACTCCAAAGAATAATGTTTCCTGGTGGAAGCAAGTATCTTTTCCTGATTGGATTAGCATATTTACTTTTCTGTAGCATGCACACTATTGACAAAAAAAGAGCAGAAACACAATTAGAAATACTATTAAGTGTATCTTGAAACAAGTTCCTTTCATTTGAAAACAAAAAATAACAAGAATAGAAGGGAAAGGTGATCCAAAGGGACCAACTGAGCACATTTTAAAACAGTTTCCTGCAAATTGGCAAGAGGCAGAGACACCCATGAAGGCTTGGTACCTCACAGGTCGCAATTCAGCACTCTCCCTGGGTTTGTATTTTCGAGTTTAGCGTGAACCAGCAGCGCCATCTAGAGGCTCATGGCGATCCGGCAAACAGAAGACACAAAAGGGAGCCCACCTATGTAATTTTAGCAATGGCAAAAACACCTCTTCATTTTTCAATATATAACCCCTTCCAGAACACCTCTGAAGGAATTGCTTCCCATTCCCATTAAGAGATGACTGCAGAGTTCATTACTGGAAGCATCCAAGGCTTCACTTCAGAAGCTGAGACTTACCTCCTCTGCGGAGAGGAGAGTCACTGACTTTCAAATCAGTTAATTCATTCCACACATTTTACTGGATTCCTGTCATGCCTCAGGCTTTGTGCCAGGTGCTAGGGGACACAGACAAGAATATATTACTGACTGTCCCCCTATACCCCCAGCCCACATATCCATACCTAACCACATGTTTAAATTTTCTTCTGTCTTATCCTTCTAAACCTTTTCTAGGTGGTGAGGGAAAAAAAAAATCAAAGCAGCCAGGACATTTCAAAACCACTTATTCTATGTAAAACCATCAGGATGTCGTAACTGAAATCATGGATTTAAATAAGTTGAGAGTCACAGGGGATCTTGCAGTCTGAGAAGGGTAATTATCAAACTGCTGCACGTAGCAATTGCTTCCTACAATTTCTCTGTAATGCACAGTCCCAGGCCCCAGGTGTTCTAATCCTACAGCTGTGGGGTACCATCTAGGATTATGCATTATATTTTCATATGTTTGTCTGGGTTTCATGATGAATCTCCATCACCAGTCATGTTTTGAGAGGGAGATCTTCTAATCTTGACGAAACAGGGAAGTAATCTCCAGATCATATATTAAGAATATCTAGCTTTTTATCAGTTCTCTATTTGTTTAGCTGCCTGTGTTTAATTTTCAGGACACATAACATTTAAGAGATACACTGTTGCTATCTCAGTATGGTTGAATGTTTTAAATAGCAAACCCTTAACTTCACAAGAAAGGAATTAGACTGAGTCGTCACAACTTGGTCAAGGGTACATGTGTAATTATAATAGTTTTAAGGATCATTCTGTTAAAAGATAAATCACTGAATTTCCTAAGATTCTTGTTTTGGTCTCGGTTTTATTTACATAAAAAAAATACACCATAGAAGAATGTTTGTTTAACAAGGCCCTGGTTATATGTAACTGGGAAGCCATTATATTAGCAGTCTCGCAGCTGTGAGGCTCTGTGGGTGCAAGGAAGCTGAACATTAGAAATTTGAGTAGATTTCAATACCTAATTCCACACCAAACACAGGCAAATTGCAGCTGAAAAAAAAATTTCTTCTAAGTTGAAGGCAATTTAGCTTTCATTCTTTCTCATTTTGAACAGCCCCAGTTTTGAAAGATGCCCAGTTGTAAATCTGTGGGATTTTAAAAATTGAGTCTTTTGAAAGAAACTCTTGTTAAAATATCCTTGACAATAAGTATCTTTCATGGTCCTCTCCAGTCTTTCTTCTATTCTCATTGAAAAGGGTCCATCAGATCTTGGTGGGATGATTAAACTCATCTACTTATGAATTACCCTGACGGTCTCACTTCCCAAACTCTCCAAACCTGCTTCCTTGTCTCTACCAGGGTGGTCTTTCTAAACCCTCTATAGGATTGTGCCATTTGTGTAAAATGTTTCAACAGTTATATGGAGATATTCGGAAATGAATATCTTAATAACTGTATCAAGGCTCAAAACAAGGCTCAGAACAAAGTCCAAAATTAGAGCTTTTGTTTTGTTTTGTTTTGTTTTGTTTTTTTGATGTGGCCTCAAGCCTCCATCATGGATCCAGTCTCAAACTCAAATGGTAGATAGTTCTATCAACTCCGGGACACTCAGGTGACTTTGCAATTGGAGATTTCTTCTGCAAGGTTATAATGCCAGAATTAAAGACAGGGGTCTCTGCAGATAGGCAAGGGTTAGATGCAGAGAATGGAGGACAGTTAGGGTTCAGGAACTTGGAAACTGCCTCTGAGGAATGGATTTTTTAAATTTTTTATTAATTTTTTAAATTTATATATGACAGCATAATGTATTACAATTCATATTACACAAAGAGAGCACAATTTTTTTATATCTCTGTTTGTGTATTCACATCAATTTGTTAATGCCTTCAGAACCCCCCTCCACCCTTATCAAGATAATCTGCCCCTGCTCTAATCTGTCCTGGGCCTAGCCATGTATACAGGAAGGATATGGAGATATATATATATATCTCAGAACAGCTCTCACTTCTTGGGATATCAGCTATGACCACCTTTTCCCTCCTGGGAGAAGTCTATGTTACCCCATTTTAAGTAAACCTTGCTATACTTTAACGTGTGAGGAAGCAGAACTTCCGATAACTGATGGTATCAGTTACGGTTTAGGATTAGGCAAGATAGTCCAATTTAGCCATCACCTGCCCTCAGGAGTGGGTTCTTTACCTCCTCAGGCTATGTTAGATGCCCCTTCTCTGGGGTTTTTGCAGAACTCTCTACAATCTACATCATAGCTGCGTGACATGCAGAAACAAAAAAAATAAGACATTGGCTTTAACTCTAGTAGTCATTGAATCATAGTGTTGCTGATTCATCCCTGTCCCCATCACCAGAATGTGAGTTCCTAAAAAGCAGAGGATACAATTTATTTTATATTCCCTAATTATAGTCTCAATAATTACTTGTTAAATGGGTTCATGAATGCTCCAATTTAGCTGTGTTTATCTGCTTAAGAATAATTCTCAAACAATTGAGATGATTTTCTATAGGTGCAAACTCGTTAGTCAAATAATTTGACCTGAAATTCTTATCTATAATTGTTTTCATTAAATGAGTTCTGGCAATACAAGTTTAGAAAGAAAGCAAAGAAATATAGTATAAAATCTCAGGGCACTATTGGAATGGAAATAAATGGACAGTATTTCACCATACCCCTCGTAAAAAAAGTATAAAAAGATTGTGTCAGTAATTAGTACTGTGTTGATTGTTTATGTGTATTAGGTCTTTTTCAATTCTGAAAATTAAAATATCCTCGAAGGACAGGGTTTTATTTTCATCTTTATCAGCACCACTTGATATCACAAAAATGAATAACTTAATAACTGTATCAAGGCTCAATTGTCAGAACAGTGATTGCCAGGAGCAGCATGGATATTGTTGGTATCATTTCAACACATGTGGGGAGACAGCCATCCCTCCATTGGTAACCAGCCCTGTTTCAAATGCAACTCCATTAAACATACAGGCAACTTTTGTATTGAAGGTCAGAAAATTTCATGACCCAACACCAATGTGAGTCAAACTTGGGTTTCCCAGTTCTGATCTCAGTTACCTTTGAAAACGACACAATGCTGAAAATCCTTTCATTTGCCTTCCCTAAAAAAAAACAAAAAAAAAAAACAAAAAAAAACAAAAAACCCCCCCCAAAAAACAAAAAAAACCCCAAAAAAAACATGTCTCAAATATGAAAGCATCATATACTTTATATTTCCCAGATTCCAGTTGTCTAAGAATTTGAAAAAAAAAACACTAATTGAAATTTTCTCATTTTTCTTTCTAAATCCCCATATTTCAGTCCTAAACTCCTAAACTTCCTACCAAACTGCTCAATCTTCATCCTTTCTTTTTCTTGCCTTTCCCATGTTGCTCCCTCTTTTAAATACCTATTCTTTCAGAGCCTTCTGACTATGACTGCTGTATTTATAGAAAAGCAATTTGACAACATATACTAGTACATTAAATATATTCTTTAGTTTTTTTCTTGCTGAGGTCCAGCCCTTGGCGGGGGGTGGAGGGAGATTGGGATTCCAGGGGTCCTGAAGGAGTAGTGGCATCATCGAAAGAAGAAGAGTCTGGACAATAGGTTGCAAGTTACAATCAGCCTCCAGAAGACATCTCTGCTGACCTTGGAGGGACCTTTATTTTTAATACATTTTTTTTACAGGTGTTTTTTTCAGGTAGTTAATGGATAGCTTCAAAGCCTGAAACTTTTTTGATTTACATAATTTTCAAGAGTTACAATCTTTTCTGACATACATTGATTACCTAAGATATTGAGTACATTGTTCAAAGTATTTTTCTGTAACCTTGGCCAATCATGATTAAGCTTTTACGTTTACTCCTCAATCACTAGGTGCTAGGTGACACAACTAGACTACATGACTCCTGACTTATTATTCGCTTCTAACTTTAAAGCATACCTATAATTATTTCATTAACCTTTAACTTTAAATCATACTTATGATTATTGGTAAGCTTTCTTACTTCTAACCTAAAATCCCAATAAAATACACTGAAAGTAGTGAAAGTCTATTATTTAAAAGCCTACTACTCTGAAGTGCCTCTAAAATATATCTATGTGAATTTTACATTATTCTATTTTTAATTTCCAAGGTAATTTCCTTTTTTTCATATGACCTATTCAACTACTTTCTTAAAGAACTTCCTTGATCCTTGGTCAACGCACACCAATTCTTATGTCTTTGAACTAAAGGGCAGGCTTTACACCTCAAGCCACTTGTCATTTATATTAATTATGTGTTTTCCATTTTCACCATAAGTTTCTCTGTAAGGCAAAGGAGGGTCTATTGGTTGGGGGGAATGTATTTTTATTAGCTTCTTGTCCTCGAGAGGATAACATAGCTACATACGGTGGTCCTTATACTGTGGTCACAGCAATTATTTTTCTTTAGCTAGGCTGTTGTGCAGGTTGTGGCTTTAGGATGGGGTTGGTGGGGAGTAGTGCAGATTGTTAACCATGGGATAGATATTTCTTGTTATTTAAGCTTGAGGAATAACACCATTGTTTGTATCCTGCAAGATATTGAAAAGCACCTCATGGCATGTCTCCATTGTATCCTTAATCTCATTCTGGGAATTTTTCTGCAATCTCAGGGAATACGTACTTTTATTATTGATTGATGTATGCCCTGTTATCCATATCATGAGTATCATAAACAAAACACTTAACATTCCTAATGGTTCCAGTTTCCAGATGGTGTGGCCCTGCCACAGCATCCCCCACGCTGTGACTCTGTCAGACAGCAGGTGCAGGAACACCTTCACCATTTTCTCATATACTTTTTCCTCAGGAATCTATTCTATAGTAATGATATCAATACAAAATGTCTTTGAATTATGAATATTTATGACAGCTTAAATTTCAAGATGTCTTAATTTATAAATCAAAAACAATATAAGGCTAGCACCAGAGAATTCAATTACTATTGATCCATAGATCAAAAACTTATTGGCCATTATTTTTGTTGCTGTAACAAAATACTTGAGGTTGGATGTTTTGGAAAGAAAAATGTTCACTTAGCTTACAAATCTGGAGGCCCAAGAACGTTGTGCTTACATCTGTTCATTTATGTTGAGGGCTCCAGCTACAGAGAAAAAAAACCTAAATGAAGCTCCATGCCTCACTTGCTTTAAGTTAATCTCTTTTCATGAACTTTAAACATCACTAATTTGAGGGTAGTAATATGGCTCAGCGGTAGAGAGTTTGCTTAACATGTGTGAGGTCTGGAGTTCAATCTCTAGAATTGTGAAAAAAAAAATCACTGGGCACCATGACACCCACCTGTAATCCCTAGGGTTTGGGAGGCTGAGGCAAGAAGATAACTCAAAATAAAACATAAAAAAGGGCTGGTGTTGTGGCTCAGTGATTAAGTGCCCCTGGGTTCAATCCCTAGTTTTTAAAAAAATCACTACTTGGGAGGTAATTCAACTGAGCAATATATTATTAGTCTCTCACTAGCTTTGATATAAATACTTCTGATGTGTGACAGTCATGATGATAACAGCTACCTAGGTTATACTCAGGGACTCGGCGACCAGAAGGCAACTTTTGTCAAAAATACTGATTCTTCACTGGGGCTTGTACAGGCTTCAGATAGTGGACAAAAATAGGGTGGGATAGCCTGGAACCTCTGCCTTTAATCTTTGGGTCTGATTTTTGCTTAACCCTGCACCTAGGCATGTGAGTCATTTCAGGGATGCTTGTCTGAGTCTAATGCCAAAAGCATGACATATCTCAAAGCTCCCTGAACTCTCACCTCCTCCTTCAAGACCAATGACACCAGGAAAAGAAGAACTAATATGTCTCTGATATTTACGAGGCATCATGACTCTGTGCCAAATGAACAGATCACTAGCTGGTGGGTTTTGCAACATCCTGTTCCAGACCACGGTAGGGATGCCTAGAGGTCTACAGTCATCGGTCATTTCCCAGCCCCAAACCTCCTCCTTTGTCCCTCTCCTAAAGATAAAAGGAGTTTAAACCTATCCTGAGTTAAGATGACTCTCAGGACACTAGTCCACCACCTTCTCAGCTTTGTTGGCCTACTGAGTACACCTTATCCTTGCCTCAACTACTTGCCCTCAATTCACTGGGTCTTTTGTCCAAGGGTGAGTGGATGGGCTTGGGTTCAGTAACACCCACTTGGCTCCACCACACCATGGCAGAAGGTACCAGGTACTGTGGGCGGAATGTGTGTGAGAGGGAGCCAGAACATGGCTAGATATGAGATCAGAGAGGAGGGAGGGGCTGACTAACCACCTCCCACTGGGCCCCACCCTGAAGTATTGGACCACCTCAACACCACCAGCCTGAGGACCCACTTTCAACACCTGAACCCTTGGAGAACAGACCATATCCAACACTTGGCAAAACCACACCCTCATTAGAATTTTGCATGAGTAAACTTTTTCATAAAATGGCCAGAATTTTTAACAAGTATATAAAATTAAGAGTTTCTAAATTAATAAAAAGATTTCGTAAATTCATGGAATGTTGCAAATGTAACATAGTTACCAATTGAATTTTTTTAAGGAGCAAATGATTTTGCTTTCCTTCTACAATTTTCCCAATTTTTTTCATATTGGACATTCATTAATTTTATAATAAGGAATAAATGAACAACAACAACAAAAGAAATCTGTTTTTGTCCTAGAGACTCTGCTATTTTGCATCTTTCCAAAAATAAGAGGGTTAGAATAGAATTTCAATCTAAAAAATAAGAAATACAAAGAGTTAAAGCAACTGTGTGCAGAGAGCTGAATGGGCACAAGTATGGTTCAGGTCAAACTACATAGGTCTGAAATCAAAGGCTTTTTTTTATCTTTACTAAGATAAAATTTACCTACAATATTTATATATTATGAAGAAATATGTGCATATTAATTTTTATGTTATAGAGTAATATATGTGTATAATAATATTTTAATATATGTGTATATTAAGAAATGTTTAAAGCAGGCTCGTAAACATACCTATCTTCTCATATGCTTACTATTTTTGTGGTGAGAACATTTAAAACCTATTCTCTTAGCAGTTTTCAAATACACAACATACTATTGTTAATAAAGCAAAATCAAAACACGATAGATCTCCTGCCTAAAATTTTGAGTACTTAGACCAATATCTTCCCATCCTATCTCCACTCCTCCCTACCTCCAAAGTCACTGTCAATCACCACTCCATTTCCTGTTTCTAGGAGTTCAACTTTTTTTTAAATTTACATTACTATAGGACTATGAATGAATGGGTCTATTTATTTGAAACTTCAATTTCTTCATCTGCAATATGGAGATGAAAATAACCACACAGGAATGATGTAAAGAAGATGATGATGTGATATAATCCACACTAAAGACCGATGCAAATTAAATGATCTATGTATTTCAGCAGATATTATCATGATTACTCAACACACATAATTAGCCTGAAGGTAATGTGGCTATTTTTCCCTAGTCTTTATGGAAACACACAGGCATTAGTAAGTACCACATAAACTTAAGTGCTAAAACTCTGTCAATTGCAAACAGAGACTACTCTAGAAACCACCACCTGCTGGATAGATTCTGTGGAAGAGTGTTCAATTAAGGCTGTTGCATGCACAGGTCAGATGACCAGGAGCCCCCTAATAGCCTGAAAGGACAGCATTTAGGTCTGGATGGTGTAGCAGAGATTGGGATCCTGTGGCAATGTCCTGTCTTTCTCTGTTATAGGGAAAAAAACTCCACTTCACTATAGCTGTTGACTTTTCCTCCCCCCTCACTAGACACTGCATATTGTTACTGCTGTCACTCCCAGTTCATCTTTTTGTTGACCTAAAAAAATTAGATATGTTTTTAACACATGTTATATAGCCTGTGCACTAGATTACTTTTGCAATGCTTTATTCATTTATGTAATTTCTCAAAAACAGATTATTATTATTAATATTTTTATTACTATTAGTAAGTTTCCCATAAAGAAAAAGCTTGGCTTTTTTTTCCCTTTCTTTCTTTTCCCTCTCTCACTGGCCTTTGACTTTTCTAAGCTTTCAAGCTTCAATCAAACTGGGCTCAAATGCTATCTCTGCAAATAGCCTGACCTTGCCAATCACTCCTCCTCCTTTTGGATAATACGTGGCACCTTCTCACATCTCCTTACATTCTGCCTTTGACAATCTCACCAGGGGTTTTCTTTGGACTTTGTTCCTCAACCCAGAAGGTTCCCCGTTCTGCACTTCTTGTGTTTCCCAGGGTGAATAGCACTCTCGGCTACCTGACTATATTAAGAATGAAATGATCTCTATTTGAAGGGACACATCGGTGGCATGACATTAAAATGAATACATATGGCAGAGGCAAAACTTCAAAGATACAGTCCATTTGGTACACTTCCTTACAATGTAGGGGGCTGAATCAAAACAAGGTTAAAAACCCACATTTCTATTCTGGCAGCTGTGGCTGCCCTTAACAGAAATACTAAGAAAGGCCACTATTTAAACAGTGAATTATCATTTGGAGATAGTTTGTTTATCGATAATTTCCAAGGCAATTATATTTGTGTAGTCCTTAGGAGAAGGAAAATAAAAAGGAAGAGAATAAAGAGAAATAAATATTCAATAATACTTATCTCTATAATATTTAATGTTATGATGCATTGGAAGATTAATCTTCTTGAAAGGAGGTTATTACCTATTCTTCTATTGCCCATTGTATGTTTATGAATCAACACCTGGAAATTCATTCAATAGCTAGATGTTGAATAACTATGAAAAAAATTGCAGTTAATTGTATAAGTTATCTATTTGCATGTTGGTTTATTAGAATCCTCAAATGGAAGCCCATGCTTTTATTATAAGTTAACAACAAAAATAATAATAACAATAACAAATTGAAAGATTATATCTAATCTATATATCTAATTTATGATAATATTTACTACTGCTTCTATTTGAACACCTTCTAGTTACAATGACTACCTTTTCTTAGAAAAATAAATGAAAAGCAGTTCACAGTACCTTGAATATATTGTAATGAGGAAAACAAAAGAGATGTAAGCCAGGTACCATGGCACACGATTGTAATCCCAGTGGCTTGGGAGGCTGAGGCAGGAGGATTATGAGTTCAGGCAAGTCTCGTTAAGCGATTCAGTGAGACCCTGTCTCTAAATAAAATACAAAATAGTTATGAGGATGTGGTTCAGTGCTTGACTATGCCTGAGTTCAAGATAAAGAAGTACGAGAGAGAGAGAGAGAGAGAGAGAGAGAGAGAGAGAGAGAGAGAGAGAGAGAGATGTGCATAAGAGTGATTAAGTATATGAGGTCAAAATTATAGTAGGCAAAGATAAAACTATATAGGGTTCACATTCAAAACCATGAAAATAAATTTACTGTGCATGTGTCTTATGGAAAGGTGCAAAGATATCTCTTTGTTAGATCACTTTTGCACTGATGTGGAGGAAAGAAAAAAAGAGAGAAGGAGAAGGAAACAGAAAAGTCTTTGATAAGTCAATTGAGAGATAATGAAAACTGAACCAAAGCATGGGGAGGAAAAACAATTATTTTGAATTTAAGTTTCTAGGTAATATCTTTTTAAAACTTAATATCCCAGCTGGTCACAGTGGTGCACACCTATAATCCCAGCAGCTTGGGAGGTGGAGACAGGAGGATGATGAATTCAAAGCTAGCCTCAGCAAAAGTGAGGCACTAAACAACTCAGAGAGATCCTGTCTCTAAATAACATACAAAAATAGGGCTGGGTGTGTGGATCAGTGGTCAAGTTCCCCTGAGTTCAATCCCCTTTAACAAACAAAACAAACAAACAAAAAAAACTTAATATCCCAGTGACTCGGGAGGCTGAAGCAGGAGGATCACAAGTTTTAGGCCAGTCTCAGCAAATTAGAAAGGCCCAGAACAACTTAGCAAGACCTTGTCTCAATTTTTAAACAATAAATAAAAATGGCTGGGGATGTGTCTCAGTGGTTAACGAGCCCTGGGTTTAATCTCAGTATCTAAAATAAATAAATCGGTTTCTTACAGCAGCATTTCATTCATCACTGGTACACTAGAACATAAAGAGATGTAGATATTTTTTAAATTGAAGCTTCCTTGAAGCTAAACTTTTGGTTGGTCACCAGTTCTAGGTTTAAATTGAAGCAGTCATGACTTCTGTGCAGAAAAAATGTGTCCAACCATCTGAAGGTAAGATAGCCTTCACTTTGAAAATGAGAGCTGATGATTTTATCTGAATTACATCCAAAACCAACCTATAATACACAATCTCTGTGGCTGGGAGAGTTGGTGTTGACTCATTGGATTTTTAAAGCAAATGAAGAATCTTGACCTTCAAACACACTCTGGAGGAGGATGAAGTCCAAAATTCCCTTTCAGATATGGAATCAACAGGACAGCATCTAAAAGGTGAAAATACATAGCGCATCCTTGGATATCTTTGGGGATGCAAAACACAATTCTATTACTGATTATCTGTGTGTAGAATAAAGACTCTGAAATACTAAGCTGAAATGCTTTTCTCTGGAAATTCAATTCATTCCTTCTATTTCTTCTCTCCTCAACATACCTCCCTTTCTCCCAATTCTCCTTCTCAAGCATAAACACATCTTCTTCTTTCCATGACATTTAAAAGCCTGTGATTTCTGGAGCCTTCTCCAAACCTACTTGCCCTTCTGCATTCATATTTCAGGATGCAATAAGACAATAAACGAATGAATACAATTTGGGCAATTGAAATGTCCCTCTTGCTCTTTGGTGATTGCTTTGTTACATAGAAATCCAAGAGTTTTTTCTCCAAGTACAAATCTCATTGTGATCATTCCCTAGTGAAATTTTCAATAGAAACATAACACTTTTCAGGAGAAGGATGAAAGCCTTTCAGCAGCAAGAAAGGCCCCCTGCACACTCTGTCCTCACTCTCCCTTTCTCTTCTGCCCTGCTCTGTAGCACCTGTCTCTGTGATACTCTGTGGTCACCTTGGTCATCTCTGTGCCTCATATGCACTAAGCTCTTTCCCAACCCAGTCTTATTAACCACTCTTTCTTGTGCTTCCAGTGTTTCACATCTATTTTTATGTTGTGCTACGGTTTCCATCTTTGTGTCCTCTCCCAAATTCATGGTGGAATATAATCTCCATCCTGGTGGGATTAAGAGATGGAGCCCTTATAGTAAATGATTAAGTAAAGAGAGCTCAGCTCTCATGAATTGATAAGTGCTTTGGAAAAACTGGAGGGGACTAATATAGACCATTTCTTGCTCTTCTGCTATGTGAGAACACAGCATTCAGTCCCTCTGAAAAAAATGCTGCAACAAAGAATCATCTTGGAAGCAAGAAAGGGGGCTTTCATCAAGAAACTAAAGTTGTTGGTGGCTTGATGCTGGACTTCTCACATTCCAGTACTGAGAAAATTAACTTTCTGTGCTTTATATGTTATATGCTTCCAGGCATTTTGTTATAGCAACAGAAATAGACTAAGGCATGTTGTCAAGTCTCTTCCATTAAGCTTTATCTTGACAAAACTTTCCTGGCATCCCTGTATGAGCTGTTGTTACCCTGCTTTAAAGTGCTTTTCATTAATCTTTAGTACCTAATTGTATCTAAAGGGGAATTAAAAGTTATCTTACTAATTAAATAAGTTTGATTGTAATTCTCGCTCAATCTAAATAAACATCAAAGAGAAAATCTCCAAAGAGTGATGATGTTTATTTGAGAATGACAGAACACTGCAATGGGAATACACATGAACTGTGGGGGTACTCAAGGAGGCTGAGGTGTGGAAATGTTTTTAAAGTTAAAAGGGGAGAAATTTATGTAAGCTACTGGGATACAAAGTTCATTAGTCCTGAGAACTCTAGGCAGGAATTGGCATCAGCTATGCCCCTGCTGGGCAGCTTCATTTCACATAATTTCATCTAAATTGTTGAACTTTTATATGTTAAAGATGAACTTTGTTACAGAAATCTATGCATGTACAGACTGTATAGGAAAAGACCGCAAAGCATAGGTGTGTATTAAAGAAGAAATTTCTTCAGGTTAGGAGTCTGAGGAAGGAGGATTGTGAGTTCAAAGCCAGCCTCAGCAACTTATGGATGTTCTAAGCAATTTAGTGAGATTCTGTCCCAAAATAAAATATAAAAAGATCTGGGGATATGGCTCAGTGGTTAAGCGCCCCTGGGTTCAATCCCCGGTATAATCAAATGATCAAATAAACCAATAATAAGAAGACATCACTTTGGGACTTTTATAAAGCCCTTGAGAAAATTCTTGTCTCAGAAAGGAAGGTATCAGCTCTCCTGCTTCATAACTTTCTGCCTTTAAATTTGCCTGGACCCAACAAGGACAATTACATCTTGGTACCATCACCTACCAAATATAGAGAATACAAGTATCCTGTTTCCCATGGCATCCTTTGTAAGAAATTCAATTCCAGATGTATAGTAAGAATTCCTGAATATGAAATTGAATATGTCATTTAATCTTTTTGTTTCAAAAAATCATTAGATGTGATGCATGTTCTAGAACTTCAGATCAAGAGTGAAATCATATCTACCACATAGCAGAGTTGTATGATTTTTGAGAGAAGCTATTTAAACGTTAAGTCTTCTAACTTTTTTTGTTTTTTTCTTTAAATACTCACTGGGATAATAATCAGGTGTTCTCAAGCTGGGCATAGTGGTGGTCTCAAAAGCTGGGTGCAGTGGTATATACTTATAAATCCAGCAATTCAGAAGGTTGAGGAAGGAAGATTGGAAGTGCAAAGTCAGTCTCGGTAATATTGTGAGAACCTCAATGACTTAGACCAGTTTCAAAATTGAAAAAAAAAAAAAGAAGAAGAACTGGTGATATACTCAATGGTATTATAGCTCAGTGGTATTATTAAATCCATGGGTTTAATTCCCAGTATAAATAATAGTAATGACAATAATAATATTAATAAGTATATGTCCTTCCTACTATAGTGATTAGAAGGATGACATGTAGCTTGCGATCACAATCATTAGTACAGAGCAAGTTGGGGCTAGCTAGCTCTGACCCTCTTATAGAAATCCTTCTAGGACTGAGATACTGAGTTCTGGCTAAAGGGTTGTTGGAATGAGTGGATCCCAAACACAATGCACAGATGTGCAGGCAAAGCTCTCAAGTAGGGGCTCAAGATATTTACACTTAGTTTTGCTTCCACTAGGGAATGCCTCTGTGATGCCTTGTGAGCCTCAGTTTCCTCAAATATAACAAAAAGAAGTTGGAGCGCCATCGCTCACCCTCTCCTCCAGCCCTGAAATGTTGTGGGTCAAATATGCTTTGTAGACAGTACCTTAAATTCTGTAATATTATTTGAGGCACGTTTGGAGTACCTGCTCGGCTCACCTCTGCCCTCAGGCTCTGTTGATGCAGGCAAATTGGAGAGGAGACAGGAGGCTATTATAGAGGAGAAGCTGGGAAAAGGGGACTCATTTGACCTGACCTGTCTCCATTGATACCCATCCTGGGGTGATGGCTCAACTATCCATTTGATAATGTAGACAGAGCCCGAGGAAGGTTCCAGGGCAAATACAGATTGAGATAGTGAAACTTGCAAAAGAAAAAATTAAATTATCGCTATTTGCGGATGACATGATAATATACTTAACAGACCCAAAAGGGTCTACAAAAAAGCTGCTAGAGTTAATAAATGAATTCAGCAAAGTGGCAGGTTATAAAATCAACACGCATAAATCAAAGGCATTCCTGTATATCAGCAACAAAACCTCTGAAATGGAAATAAGAAAAACCACTGCATTCACAATATCCTCAAAGAAAATAAGATACTTGGGAATCAACCTAACAAAAGAGGTGAAAGATTTATACAATGAAAACTACAGAACCCTAAAGAGAGAGATAGAAGAAGATCTCAGAAGATGGAAAATTGTACCCTGTTCATGGATAGGCAGAACTAACATCATCAAAATGGTGATATTAGCCAAAGTTCTCTACAGGTTTAATGTGATGCCAATTAAAATCCCAACGGCATTTCTTGTAGAAATAGACAAAGCAATCATGAAATTCATATGGAAAAATAAAAGACCCAGAATAGCAAAAGCAATTCTAAGCAGGAAGTGTGAATCTGGAGGTATAGCGATACCAGAGGTCAAACTGTACTACACAGCAATAGTAACCAAAACAGCATGGTACTGGTACCAAAACAGGCAGGTGGACCAATGGTACAGAATAGAGGACACAGAGACTAATCCACAAAGTTACAACTATCTTATATTTGATAAAGGGGCTAAAAGCATGCAATGGAAGAAGGATAGCATCTTCAACAAATGGTGCTGGGAAAATTGGAAATCCATATGCAACAAAATGAAATTGAATCCCTTTCTCTCGCCATCCACAAAAATTAACTCAAAATGGATCAGGGAGCTAGATATCAAATCAGAGACACTGCGTCTGATAGAAGAAAAAGTTGTCTACGATCTACATATTGTGGGGTCGGGCTCCAAATTCCTTAATAGGACACCCATAGCCCAAGAGTTAATAACAAGAATAAACAAATGGGACTTACTTAAACTAAAAAGTTTTTTTCTCAGCAAGAGAAACAATAAAAGAGGTAAATAGAGAGCCTACATCCTGGGAACAAATTTTTACCCCCCACACCTCAGATAGAGCCCTAATATCCAGAATGTACAAAGAACTCAAAAAAATTAAACAATAAGATAACAAATAACCCAATCAACAAATGGGCCAAGGACCTGAACAGACACTTCTCAGAGGAGGACATACAATCAATCAACAAGTACATGAAAAAATGCTCACCATCTCTAGCAATCAGAGAAATGCAAATCAAAACCACCCTAATATACCATCTCACTCCAGTATAATTGGCAGCCATTATGAAGTCAAACAACAATAAATGTTGGCGGGGATGTGGGGAAAAGGGTACACTTGTACACTGCTGGTCGGGCTGCAAAATGGTGAGGCCAATTTGGAAAGCAGTATGGAGATTCCTGGGAAAGCTGGGAATGGAACCACCATTTGACCCAGCTATCACAATTCTCGGACTATTCCCTGAGGACCTTAAAAGAGCGCACTATAGGGATACGGGATACGGCTGCATCAATGATTATAGTGGCACAATTCACAATAGCTAGACTGTGGAACCAACCTAGATGCCCCTCAATAGATGAATGGAAAAAAAAATGTGGCATCTATACACAATGGAGTATTATGCAGCACTAAGAAATGACAAAATCATAGAATTTGCAGGGAAATGAATGGCATTAGAGCAGACTATGCTAAGCAAAGCTAGCCAAGCCCTAAAAAACAAATGCCAAATGTCTGCTTTGATATAAAGAGAGCAACTAAGAACAGAACAGGAAGGAAGAGCATGAGGAAAAGACTACAGTAAACAAAGACGAATGGGGGGAGAGAAAGGGAGAGAGAAGGGAAAGCATATGGAAATGGTAGGAGACCTTCAATGATACATAAAATTATAAGAGGTTATGAGGGGCAAGGGGGAGGGAAAAAAGGGAGAGAATTGAACAACAGCAGAGGAGGTAGAGAGGGAAGATGGGAGGGGAGGGGAGGGGAGGGGGGATAGTAGGGGATAGGAAAGGTAGCAGAATACAACAGTCACTAATATGGCATTATGTAAAAATGTGAATATTTAACAGATGTGATTCTGCAATCTGTATTTGGGGTGAAAATGGGAGTTCAAAACCCAATTTGAGTCAAATGTATGAAAGATGATATATCATGAGCTATGTAATGTTTTAAATAATCAATAAAAAAAAGATTAAGGAAAAATGAGGAAGGGTGTTCAAAGGCCATGATGACATGTGTCAATTATCTGTCAGGAAATAGAAGTTCCCTAGCAAGGTATTTGCTGAGAGGCTGAGGCTGAAATGTATTCACAGGAAGAGTAGCACAGGGTATTAAGAGACTCTCCATACTGAGAGGAGATATGATTGAAATAACCAATCCAGAAATACTGCCCTGGAGACTGGAGTTTCCTATTACTTGTCACTAAGAAGCAGTGTGCCCCAACCCCAGTATAATTTGTACTCTACTTTTACTTAGAGCTGTCTACCTAGGGTCTAGCAGACTACCCAGAATGTAGTAGATTCTCAGCTATTAATAGTTTCCTATTAAACTTTTTGAAACCTCAGTGTACAGGTCAGAATTACAGTAATTGTATAAGTTCCCAAAGTCATTAAGAATGAAATACCACAAAATAGATGGCTTGCAACAGTAGAAATCTGTTCCTTCACTGTTCTTGAGGATAGAAGTCCAAATTTAAGGTGTAAAGAGAATCATGGTGTCTCTAAAGTCTGTAGGAAAGCTGCTCAACTGACTCTTCCTAGCTTCCATGCTTGTCCTCAACTGCTGGCATCCTTTGGTGTACAGCTGCATTGTTCTAGTCTCTGCCTCTGTCACCACATGGCTTCTCCTTGTGTGTCTCCTCTCTTTTCCTTAAAAGGACACTAATTGTACTCAATCAAGAGTTTATGATGCTTCAGTATGATAAGTTCTTATGTAATTACATCTGAAACAACCCTATTTCCAAATCAGGTCACTTTATGAGGTAGCAGAGGATAGAACTTCAGCATAATTTGCTTTTTGAGAGGGGGATTCAATTGGCCCACAACAAGGATAACTTCAGACATCTAATCTATCTCATGATTTGTTAGGGGGATCTTCGGGGCTAATGTATGAAAAAGAAAAACTCTTTAGAAATGACAGATATTATTCACATGACTAGAAGAATTTCTTCTGACCATTTGTTGTGAGGTTTATAGTAATCTTTCATTAAACTTTAAATTGTCAACATGGGTACTTAAAAAAGTTCAGAGCTTATTGATTGCATTAATATACAATCATGTACCACATAATAATGATAGATTGTATATGTGCTGATGGTACCTTAAGATCACAATAGAGCTAAAAAATTCCTATAGACTAGTGACATCATGGCTGTCAAAATACTGTAGCCCACGGTATTGCTTACATGTCTGCAGTGTGGTGATGCTGGTGTTATCAGACCTACTGTGCTGCTAGTCACACAGAAGCATGGCACAGATAATGTCCAGAATTAATCCTGGTGATAATAAATGACCATGTTACCAGTTTATGTACTTACAATGCTACATGTTCCATCATTATTGTATAGTGTACCCCTTCTACTTATGAAGAAAATTTACTGTAAGACAGTGTGCAGGCAGCAACCTCATATATCTTGTGTTTGCCACATATCCTTTTAAAAAATATTTTATTTCTTATATATGACAGCAGAATTCATTTCATATGTTGAGCACAATTTTTCATCTCTCTGCTTGTATACAAAGTACATTCACACCATTCCTGTCTTTTTCATATATGTACTTAGGGTAGTGATGTCCATCTCATTTTTTTACCCCCTTGCCCCCTCTCTCCTCCTCCTTCCCCTTTGCCCTATCTATGGTTTGTCTAATCTTCCCATGCCCCCCTCCCAATACCACTATGAATCAGCCTCCTTATATCAGAGAAAACATTCAGCATTTGGATTTTGGGGATTGACTCACTTCACTTAGCATGATATTCTCCAACTTCATCCATTTACCTGCAAATGCCATGATTTTATTCTCTTTCATTGCTGAGTAATATTCCATTATGTATATACACCACATTTTCTTTATCCATTCATCCACTGAAGGGCATCTAGGTTGGTTCAACAGTTTAGCTATTGTGAATTGTGCTGCAATAAACATCAATGTGGCTGTGTCCCTGTAGTATGCTTTGGAACTCAGGAGTGGAATAGCTGGGTCAAAAGGTGGTTCCATTCTCAGATTTCCAAGGCATCTCCATACTGCTTTCAATATTGGCTGCACCATTTTGTAGTCCTACCAGAAATGTGTGAGTGTGCCTTTTCCCCCACATCCTCTCCAACACTTATTGTTTGTCTTCATAATAGCTGCCATTCTGACTGGAGTGAGATGATATCTTAGAGTAGTTTTGATTTGCATTTCTCTTATTGCTAGATATGATGAACATTTTTCATATATTTTTTGATTTATTGTATATCATCATCTGAGAAGTGTCTCTTCAGGTCCTTGGCCCATTTATTGATTGGGTTATTTGTTTTTTGGAGTTTAGCTTTTTGAGTTCTTTATATACCCTAGAGATTAGTGCTCTATCTGATATGCAATTGGTAAAAATTTTCTCCCAAGCTGTAGGCCCTCTATTCACCTCAGTGATTGTTCCTTTTGCTGAGAAAAAGCTTTTTGGTTTGAATCCATCCCATTTATTAATTCTTGATTTTAACTCTTACACTATAGGAGTCTTGTTAAGGAAGTAGGGGCTAATTCAATATGATGGAGATTTGGGCCTCCTTTTTTTTCCTAGTAGACTCAGGGTCTCTGGTTCAATTCCTAGGTCCTTGATACACTTTGAGTTGAGTTTTGTGCATGGTGAGAGATAGGGTTTTAATTTCATTTTGTTGCATATGGATCTCTAGTTTTCCCAGAACCATTTGTTGAATGAGCTATCTTTTCTCCAATGTATATTTTTGGCACCTTTGTTTAATATAAGATAACTGTAATTATGTGGGTTAGTCTCTGTGTCCTCTCTATATATTAGTCTATTTTGATGCCAATACCATGCTGTTTTTGTTACTATTGCTCTGTAGTATAATTTAAGGTCTGGTATAGTGATGCCACCTGCTTCACTCTTCTTGCTAAGGATTGCGTTAGCTATTCTGGGTCTCTTATTTTCTAGATGAACTTCATGACTGATTTTTCTATTTCTATGAGGAATGTCATTGGGATTTTGATCAGAATTGCATTAAATCTGTATAATGCTTTTGGTAGTATGGTCATTCTGACAATATTAAATCTGCCTATCCAGAACAAAGGAGACCTTTCCATCTTAAAAGGTCTTCTTTAATTTCTTTCTTTTAGCATTCTGTAGTTTTAATTGTAGAGGTCTTTTACCTCTTTTAAATAAAATACTTTCCCAAGTATTTTATTAATTTTTTTGAGGCTATTATAAATGGGGTAGTTTTCCTCATTTCCCTTTCAGAGGATTTGTCACTGATATATAGAAATGCCTTTGATTTAAGTATTCTGCTGTTGCTTTTCTATTCTGCTACTTTATTGAATTCATTTACTAGTTTTAGGCATTTTATGGTGGAATTTTTTGGGTCTTCTAGGTATAGAATCCTATGGTTGGCAAATAAGGCCAATTTGAGTTCTTCTTTTCCCATTTTTAGTCCTTTAATTTCTTTTGTCTAATTGCTCTGGCCAGTTTTTCAAGAACTATGTTAAATAGAAGTGGTGAAAGAAGGCATCCCTGTCTTGTTCAAGTTTGTAGAGGGAATACTTTCAATTTTTCTCCATTTAGGATGATAGTGGCCTGGGGCTTAGCATAGATAGCTATTACAATGTTGAGATATGTTCCTGTTATCCCTAGTTTCTAGTGTTTTGAACATGAAGGGGTGCTGTATTTTGTCAAATGCTTTCTATTGAGATGATCATATGGTCCCTGTCTTTTTTTAATATTTATTTTTTAGTTGTAGTTGAACACAATACCTTTATTTATTTATTTTTATGTGGTGCTGAGGATCAAACCCAGGGCCTCAAACGTGATAGGCAAGCACTCTACCGCTGAGCCACAACCCCAGCCCTGGTTCTTAGTCTTTCTCTATTGATGTGATGAATTACATTTATTGATTTCCTTATGTTGAACCAAACTTGCATCCCTGGGATGAACCCCACTTGATAGTGGTGCACTATCTTTTTGATACATTTTTGTATTTGATTTGCTAAGATTTTATTGAGAATTTTTGCATCTATGTTCATTAGAGATATTGGTCTGAAGTTTTCTTTCTTTGATGTGTCTTTGCCTGGTTTTAGAATCAGGGTGATATTGGCCTCATAGAATGAGTTTGGAAGTGCTCCCTCTTTTTCTCTTTCCTGAAATAAATTGAAGAGTACTGGTATAGGTTCTTCTTTAAAAGTCTTGTAGAACTTGGCTGTGTATCCATCCAGTCCTGAGCTTTTCTTGGTTGGTAGACTTCTAATGACGTCTTCTATTTCATCGCTTAAAATTGATGTTTAAATTGTGCATATCATTCTGATTCAATTTGGGCAAATCATATGACTCTAGTAATATGCCTTGTATATTTTCTATTTTATTGGAATACAAGTTTTCAAAATAATTTCTAACTATCTTCTGTATTTCTGTAGTGTCTGTTGTGATATTTCCTTTTTTATCTTGTATTTTAGTAATTTGACTCTTCTCTCTCCTTCTCTTTGTTAGCAATGGCTAAGGGTTTGTCAATTTTATTTAGTTCTTCAAAGAACCAACTTTTTATTTTGTCAGTTTTTTCAATTGTTTCTTTGTTTCAATTTTATTGATTTCAGCTCTGATTTTAATTATTTCCTGTCTTTTAATTATTTACTGCTTTTGGTATTGATTTGGTCTTATTTTTCTAGGGCTTTGAGACATAATGTTAAGTCATTTATTTGTTGACTTTTTCTTCTTTTAAGGAATGAACTCCATGCAATGAACTTTCCTCTTAGTATTGCCTTCATAGTGTTCCAGAAATTTCAATACATTGTATCTATATTCTCATTCACCTCTAATAATTTTTTAATATCCTCCTTGATGGGGCTGGAGATGTGGCTCAAGTGGTAGCGCACTCGCCTCGCATGCGTGCGGCCCGGGTTCGATCCTCAGCACCACATACCAACAAAGATATTGTGTCCGCCGAGAACTAAAAAATAAATATTAAAATTTCTCTCTCTCTCTCTCTCACTCTCTCTCCTCTCACTCTCTCTTTAAAAAAAAATATCCTCCTTGATGTCTTTTGCAACCCATTGTTCATTCAGTAGCATATTATTTAGTCTCCAGGTGTTGGAGTAGCTTTTATTTTCTATTTTATCATTGATTTCTAACTTTATTCCATTATGATCTGATAGAATGAAGGGTAGTAGCTCTATTTTTTAAATATTTTCTAAGAGTTGTTTTGTGGCATAACATGTGGTCTATTTTAGAGAAGGATCCACATGTTGCTGAGAAGAAAGTGTATTCATTCATTGAAGGATCAAATATTCTATATATGTCAGTTAAGTCTAATTTATTGATTGTATTATTGAGTTCTATAGTTTCTTTGTTCAGCTTTTGTTTGGATCATATATCCTGTAGTGAAAGAGGTGTTAAAGTCACCCAGAATTATTGTGTTGTGGTCTGTTTGACTCTTGAACTTGAGATAAGTTTATCTGATGAACGTAGATGCTCCACTGTTTGGGGCATAGATATTTATGATTGTTATGTCTTATTTATGAATGGTTCCCTTAAACAATATGAAATGTCCTTCTTTTTCCATTTTGATTAACTTTGGCTTGAAGTCTATTTTATTTGATATGAGGATGAAAACCCCTGTTTGCTTCCACAGTCCATGTGAGTGGTATGATTTTTCCCAACCTTTCACCTTCAGTCTGTGTATATCTTTTCCTATGAGATGAGTCTCTTGGAGGCAGCATATTGTTGAGTCTTTTTAAAAAAATCCAATCTGCAAGTCTATGTCTTTTTATTGGTGTGTTTAGGCCATTGACATTTAGGGTTATTATTAGACATGATGTGTATTCCCAGCCATTTTTGTTTGTTTTTTGGCATTTAACTTAACTTGGTTTCTCCTTTGATTAGTTTTTCCTTAAGTGTAATACGTTCCCTCACTGATTTTCATTGTTGTTTTTCAATTCCTCTCCATGGAATATTTTGCTGAGGATGTTCTATAGTGCAGACTTTTGAGTTGTATATTCTTTTAAATTTTGTTTATCATGGAACGTTTTATTTCATCATCAAATCTAAAGCTCAATTTTGCTGGATATAAGATTCTTGGTTGGCATCCATTTTCTTTCAGAGCTTAATATATGTTGTTCCAGGATCTTCTAGCTTTCAGGGTCTGGGTTGAAAATCTGCACATAATCTAATTAGTTTCCCCCATATGTAATTGATTCCTTTCTCTCATGGTTTTTAATATTCTCTCCTTATTCTGTATGTTAGGCATTTTCATTGTACTGTGCCTTGGTGTGGATGTTGTGATTTTGTACATTTGGCGTCCAATTGAATTTGAATTTGGTTTGAATTTGGTTTTCCAATTCCTTATTCATGTTTGGAAAATTTTCTGATATTATTTCATTGTATGCATTGCTCATTCCTTTGGTTTGGTACTCTATTCCTTCCTCTATCCCAATAACTCTTAAATTTGGTCTTTTAAATGTTATCCCATATTTCCTGAATGTTTTGCTAATGGTTTCTTACCATTTTCACTGTGTTGTCTACATTCTTTTCAAGATTATATATTTTGTCTTCATTGTCTGAGGTCCTGTCTTCCAAGTGGTCTAATCTGTTGGTGATAATTTCAATTGAGCTTTTATTTTGGTTTTTTATTTCTTTCATTTCAAGGATTTCTGTTTGGGTTTTTTTTAAGAACCTCTGTCTCCCTATTGAAGTAATATTTTGCTTCCTGTATTTGTTTATGTAGCACTTTGTTGAAATGTTCTTTTGCTGCCTGTATTTACTCTTATATCATCCTTTAATTCACAGAACATTTTAACCATGTACATACTGAACTCCTTCTCTGTCATTTCTTCTGCTATTCTTGACATAGATTCTAATAATGTGGTATCTTGATATGTTTGGGGCACTTTCTTCCCTTCTCTTTTCATATTGCTTGTGTGTCTTCCCTTCTAGCACTGTGGATTTGAGGTATTACTGTTTTTACCCTGCAGGGCTACAGTGCCCCTGTTGGGATTCAAGACCTATCCTGTGGGATGAAGGACAATGTTATCAGCTCCCAATGTAAACAGTATACATCCTAAGAAGAAATGTTTGCTATTAAGATGTTTACATTTTGGTCACAATGTAGAGAAATGGTGTATTCAATTACTATCTACAGTATACTCAGTAGGTTTGTAAAAGGGTTTACAGTTTTTGATGGTGGACAAAGAACCTGGGGTGAGGAGAAGGATAATACACTGAGAAGGTAAGAATTGAAGATATAGATTTGTTGTAACTTAGGAAGTGTGAAATAGAAATCTAAAGAGGAAGGTTAGTAGCAGGAGAAGGGAGAGGAAATAATTTTGAATAGACAAGTAAGTGGGAAGATAGTAGAGTACATAGAAAAAGAAAAGTTAAAATAGTAGAAATTGGTGGGATAAAAGAAATTATATATATATATATATATATATATATATATATATATATATATATATAGCTATAATATCCTATTCAGATGTCCTAGTCCTCAAAATCCTACTTCATGCAAAGTACTTGGTTTCACATATGTAGTGGATGTGAGAGCAGGAGAATAGAGAGGGAGTGGGGGAAAAATTTTTGAAGGGAGAAACAGGATTATTTTGGTTGGAAATCCATATCTTTCCTGCTTCCCTTCTCATCTAATAGGTGGGGTCCTCTGTTGTTAGCTGGTATCTCCGCCCTCAGGATGGTGAAGGTAATCAGGTGACACTGCATCAGGGTAACAGCTGCTAGGGAGAGGGGGGAATTATAAACTGGGTACCTGGCCAGTGGGAGTTCCAAACTGGGTGTTGCCCCCCATTGAAGAGGGTAATGAAAGTAACCCAAGATGGAGGGGCCTGCTTTCAGTGGTGGGCTGTCAGGTCATGTGGCAGGTGGGATTTCAAGTCACCTGGTGGGAACCAAGCAATGGCGTTGGAGGATGGGTTCAGAGATGAGCTTGTGCAGTGTTTGGCTGTCAGCTGATTTTAGAGCCTGTGTAAAGTTCTTGGGTTCAGGCAGGCCACTGCACACAGTATCTATGCTGTTGCAGACTCACAAGACGGAGGCTACTCTGATGCTTAGGCCTGGAGCCCTGAATGGCATGGTGGTGGTGATTCCCATGCAGGAACAGGAATATCACTGGTATTCTCACATTTTGAGTCCCAGTTCACAGAGCAACACAGAATGCTGCCTCCCTCTGGCCCACCATCTTGGATTCCTTTGCCACATCTCTTGATGGCATGACTGACCTAGACTATCTAGGTTTGTGTAAGTGCGTGCTATGATGTTCACACAAAGACAAAATTACCTACTGATGCACTTATCAGTATGTATCTCTAAATATGTAACAATAGATCCCATAATTATGTACAACTATAATCAACCAATAAAAAATTTGGGAAAAAATATCCCTATTGTCAAATAATACACAATTACACATTATCCTTCTTTAGCCTTCAAGATGGACAGGGAAAGAGCTATCACTCCCCTTTTAGGGGTGAAAAGTAGAGGTATTAAATGGCATGATCAAATGCATACAAAATAATAATAGAAGCTCTGATACTGAATCTTGAATGCCACATTCCAACTTGTGATTCCTTAGCCATAAAGATGCTGAGATGATGATTTCTCCCCAAAGCCTCCTTTGCTTATTAGGTGGCCTGTTGCAGAGAGCCAGAAGTTTATCCCTGAGCCACAGAGACTTGCCATTTCTGAGAGACTTCTGTTCAACTGGCTCTAACTCTATGTGTGGTATGACAAGAAAGGAGGTGGTAAAAGTGGGTGAGAGTAAAGAACACTTCCAATGAGTAGGTGAACTCACAACTTAGTCAACAAGGCATGAATTGAGTGTGGCATACAGTAAAATTAATAGTCATTTAGTGCAGAAAATTACTACCAGCTGTACAAAGCCCAAGAGTAAAGAGCTGATCAGTAAATGGTTATCTGAACAACTAGGGAGACAGCTCTAAAATAAAGCCATGTTCAAGGGCCTAAAGGCTATGTTTTATTATCCTTGCTCTGGGATGAATCCATTACACTTAATAATTGCTGTTACTCAAGTTTCTTGGCCTGGTTAACAGCCCCTAGGAATATTGGGTCAAGGGTCTGTGGGAAGTCTGACCAACAAAGGAACAAATATGAATGTGAGAGACCCAATTGCTAGAACTGCTCCTCAGTGTGTACCTTCTGCTTTCTTTTTTTGTAGCCTGGTAACCACCCTGTCCTTTGTCAATGCCCATTTCTTCAGTGGATCCTCCTGCCTCCTCCTTAGGAGATTAACGAAAGCACTATCCCAAACAATCTGACATCACTCTTCAATTTAACACCCTACTGCAACTACTCCATGAGTCACCTGAGAATCTTCAGGACAACAACAACAACAAAATAACAGGTAAAAAAAATGTATCCAATGGGGGCTTGGGCTGGGGCTCAGTAGTAGAGCACTTGCCTAGCATGTGTGAGGCACTGGGTTTGATTCTCAGCACTGCATATAAATAAATGAATAAAATAAAGGTCCATCAACATCTAAAAAATTTTTTTTAAATTATGCAATGACACCAGCAAGTTCTGTCACCCTGAGAACAAAGGTACTGTCAAAGAGATGAGAGTCATATCAGAAAGTCAAGAATCAGAACAGGCCCAGAAGCCCGCCGGCGGGGTAGACACATCACCCCAATTGGAGGAGGGGCAGAGCAGAGGCGCCGCCCATGCCTGCAAGGTAGGCAGACCTGCACCGAACAGCAGATCAAGCCCAGCGGCCCGCCTGCGTGGTAGACACCTCACGCCAATTGGAGGAGGGGCAGAGCAGAGCTGCCGTCCGCACCTGCAAGGTAGGCAGACCTGCAACCGAACAGCAGATGAAGCCCAGCGGCCCACCGGCGTGGTAGACACATCACCCCAATTGGAGGAAGGGCCCAGCTGCCACCCGCAAGGTAGGCAGAATGTGCGTCTTGGAGAAGGGGCCCAGCGGGGCCTAGTTGAAAGATCACCCCAGATGGAGGAGGGGCACAGCCGCCACTGGCGCCTGCAAGGTAGGCAGACCTGCAACCTGGAGAACAGGCCCAGCGGCCCGCCACCGTGGTAGACAGATCACCCCTATTGGAGGAGGAGCACAGCTGCCGCCTGCCCCTGCAAGGGAGACTTTGCAACTATACATGAGCAATATAAATATATAGGGGGAAAATTCAATAACACAACAGTTTCACCAAGCAGAAAGAAATGCAAGCAGTATGAAAAGACAAGGAAAAAAAGGACCACAAGCAATGTAGTTCAACTCAACTTTAGAAGAGGTAATAGCTGCAGCAGATGGAATGTCAGATAAAGAATTCAGGATTTACATGCTTCAGATGATCTGGAGTCTCAAGGAAGACATTAGACAGCAAAATCAGACAATGAAAGATCACTTCGACAATGAATTACATAAACAAATCCAAGAATCAAAAGATCAACTATACAGGGAGATAGAGGTTATAAAAAAACAAACAGAAATCCTAGTAATGTAGGAAGCAATAAACCAACTTAAAAACTCAAATGAGAATACTACCAGCAGAGTAGAACACTTAGAAGATAGAACATCAGACAATGAAGACAAAGTATTTCAACTTGAAAAGAACATAGACAGCTCAGCAAGACTGTTAAGAAGCCATGAGCAAAACATCCAAGAAATATGGGATAACATAAAGAGACCAAACTTAAGAGTCATTGGGATACAGGAAGGTATAGAGGTCCAAACCAAAGGAATGAGCAATCTGTTCACCGAAATAATATGAGAAAACTTCCCAGACTTGAAGAATGAGACAGAATCCCAAATCCTAGAAGCCTACAGGATGCCGAATGTGCAAAATCATAAGAGATCCACACCTAGACACATTATAATGAAGATGCCAACATACAGAATAAGGAGAGAATTTTAAAAGCTTCAAGAGAAAGGAAGCAGATTACACTTAGGGGTAAACCAATCAGGATAACAGCTGATCTTTCAACACAGACTCTGAAAGCTAGAAGATCCTGGAACAACATATTTCAAACGCTGAAAGAAAATGGGTTCCAACCAAGAATTGTGTATCCAGCGAAATTAAGCTTCAAGATAGAAGATGAAATTAAAACCTTCCACGATAAACAAATCTAAAAAAAATTTGCAGCTAGAAAACCATCTCTTCAAAACATCCTCGGCAAAACATTACAGGAAGAGGAAATGGAAAATAACAATGAAAACCATCAGTGGGAGGTAGTACAGTAAAGGGAAAAAATAATCAAAGGGGAAAAACAAACCATGTTAGGTAACATAAATAAACAAATATGGTTGGAAGAACAATCCATATCTCAATAATAACCCTAAATGTTAATGGCTTCAACTCACCAATTAAGAGACACAGGCTAGTAGAATGGATCAAAAAATAAGATCCAACAATATGCTGCCTACAGGAGACGCATTTGATAGAAAAGACATACATAGACTGAAGGTGAAAGGTTGGGAAAAATCATATCACTCATATGGACTTCGGAAACAAGCAGGAGTGTCCATACTCATATCTAATAAAATAGATTTCAAGCCAAAGTTAATCAAAACGGATAAAGAGGGACACTACATACTGCTCAAGGGAACCACACATCAACAAGACATAACAATCATAAATATATATGCTCCAAACAATGGTGCAGCTATGTTCATCAAACAAACTCTTCTCAAGTTCAAGAGTCTAATAGACCACCATACAATAATCATGGGAGACTTCAACACACCTCTCTCACCACTGGACAGATCTTCCAAACAAAACTTGAATAAGGAAACTATAGAACTCAATAACATAATTAATAACCTAGACTTAATTGACATATATAGAATATACCACCCAACATCAAGCAGTTACACTTTTTTTCTCAGCAGCACATGGATCCTTCTCAAAAATAGATCATATATTATGTCACAGGACAACTCTTAGACATTATAAAGGAGAAGAGATAATACCATGCATCTTATCTGATCATAATGGAATGAAACTGAAAATCAATGATAAAAGAAGGAAGGAAAATCATGCATCACTTGGAGAATGAACAATAGGTTACTGAATGATCAATGGGTTATAGAAGACATCAAGGAGGAAATTAAAAAATTCTTAGAGATAAATGAAAACACAGACACAACGTATCGGAATCTATGGGACACATTGAAAGCAGTTCTAAGAGGAAAATTCATTGCCTGGAGTTCATTCCTTAAAAAAGGAAAAACCAACAAATAAATGATCTCATACTTCATCTCAAAATCCTAGAAAAAGAAGAGCAAAACAACAGCAAAAGAAGTAGAAGGCAAGAAATAATTAAAATCAGAGCTGAAATTAATGAAATCGAAACAAAAGAAACAATTGAAAAAATTGACAAAACTAAAAGTTGGTTCTTTGAAAAAATAAATAAAATTGACAGACCCTTAGCCATGCTAATGAAGAGAAGAAGAGAGATAACTCAAATTACTAGCATACGGGATGAAAAAGGCAATATCACAATAGACACTTCAGAAATACAGAAGATAATCAGAAATTATTTTGAATCCTTATACTCCAATAAAATAGAAGATAGTGAAGGCATCGATAAATTTCTTAAGTCATATGATCTGCCCAGATTGAGTCAGGAGGATATAGACAACCTAAACAGACCAATATCAATTGAGGAAATAGAAGAAACCATCAAAAGATTACCAACTAAGAAAAGCCCATGTGCACCATGATCAAGTAGGATTCATCCCTGGGATGCAATGCTGGTTCAATATTCGGAAATCAATAAATGTTATTCACCACATCAATAGACTTAAAGATAAGAACCATATGATCATCTCAATAGATGCAGAAAAAAAGCATTCAACAAAGTACAGCATCCCTTTATGTTCAAAACTCTAGAAAAACTAGGGATAACAGGAACATACCTCAATATTGTAAAAGCTATCTATGCTAAGCCTCAGGCTAGCATCATTCTGAACAGAGAAAAATTGAAGGCATTCCCTCTAAAATCTGGAACAAGACAGGGATGCCCTCTCTCACCACTTCTGTTCAACGTAGTTCTCGAAACACTGGCCAGAGCAACTAGACAGATGAAAGAAATTAAAGGCATAAAAATAGGAAAAGAAGAACTTAAATTATCACTATTTGCAGATGACATGATTCTATACCTAGCAGACCCAAAAGGGTCTACAAAAAAAACGATTAGAGCTAATAAATGAATTCAGCAAAGTGGCAGGATATAAAATCAACACTCATAAATCAAAGGCATTCCTGTATATCAGCGACAAATCCTCTGAAATGGAAATGAGGACAACCACTCCATTCACAATATCCTCAAAAAAAAAAACATACTTAGGAATCAACCTAACAAAAGAGGTGAAAGTCTTTTACAATGAAAACTACAGAACCCTAAAGAGAGAAATAGAAGAAGATCTTAGAAGATGGAAAAATATACCCTGTTCATGGATAGGCAGAACTAACATCATCAAAATGGTGATATTACCAAAAGTTCTCTATAGGTTTAATGCAATGCCAATCAAAATCCCAATGGCATTTCTTGTAGAAATAGAGAAAGCAATCATGAAATTCATATGGAAAAATAAAAGACCCAGAATAGCAAAAACAATGCTAAGCAGGAAGTTTGAATCAGGTGGTATAGTGATACCAGACTTCAAACTATACTACAGAGCAATAGTAACAAAAACAGCATGGTACTGGTACCAAAACAGATGGGTGGACCAATGGTACAGAATAGAGGACACAGAAACCAATCCACAATATTACAACTATCTCATATTTGATAAAGGGTCTAAAATTATGCAATGGAGGAAGAATAGCATCTTCAACAAATGGTGCTGGGAAAACTGGAAATCCATATGCAACAAAATGAAACTGAATCCCTTTCTCTCGCCATGCACAAAAGTTAACTCAAAATGGATCAAGGAGCTTGATATCAAATCAGAGACATGGCGTCTGATAGAAGAAAAAGTTGGCTACGATCTACATACTGTGGGGTTGGGCTCCAAATTCCTCAATAGGACACCCATAGCACAAGAGTTAATAACTAGAATCAACAAATGGGACTTACTCAAACTAAAAATTTTTTTCTCAGCAAAAGAAACAACAAGAGAGGTAAATAGGGAGCCTACATCCTGGGAACAAATCTTTACTCCTCACACTTCAGATAGAGCCCTAATATCCAGAGTATACAAAGAACTCAAAAAATTAGACAATAAGATAACAAATAACCCAATCAACAAATGGGCCAAGGACCTGAACAGACACTTCTCAGAGGAGGACATACAATCAATCAACAAGTACATGAAAAAATGCTCACCATCTCTAGCAGTCAGAGAAATGCAGATCAAAACCACCCTAAGATACCATCTCACTCCAGTAGGATTGGCAGCCATTATGAAGTCAAACAACAACAAGTGCTGGCGAGGATGTGGGGAAAAGGGTACACTTGTACATTGCTGGTGAGACTGCAAATTGTTGCAGCCAATTTGGAAAGCAGTATGGAGATTTCTTGGAAAGCTGGGAATGGAACTACCATTTGACCCAGCTATTCCCCTTCTTGGTCTATTCCCTAAAGACCTAAAAAGAGCATACTACAGGGACACTGCTACATCTATGTTCATAGCAGTACAATTCACAATATCAAGACTGTGGAACCAGCCTAGATGCCCTTCAATAGACGAATGGATAAAAACATGTGGCATTTACACACAATGGAGTATTACTCTGCATTAAAAAATGACAAAATCATAGAATTTGGAGGGAAATGGATGGCAGTAGAGCAGATTATGCTAAGTGAAGCTAGCCAATCCCTAATAAACAAATGCCAAATGTCTTCTTTGATATAAGGAGAGTAACTAAGAACAGAGTAGGGAGGAAGAGCATGAGAAGAAGATTAACATTAAACAGGGATGAGAGGTGGGAGGGAAAGGGAGAGAGAAGGGAAATTGCATGGAAATGGAAGGAGACCCTCAGGGTTATACAAAATTATATACAAGAGGAAGTGAGGGGAAAGGGAAAAAACAAGGGGGAGATATGAATTACAGTAGAGGGGGTAGAGAGAGAAGAGGGAGGGGATGGGAGGGGAGGGGGGATAGTAGAGGATAGGAAAGGTAGCAGAATACAACAGACACGAGTATGGCAATATGTAAATCAGTGGATGTGTAACTGATGTGATTCTGCAATCTGTATACGGGGTGAAAATGGGAGTTCATAACCCACTTGAATCAAAGTGTGAAATATGATATGTGAAGAACTATGTAATGTTTTGAACACCCAACAATAAAAATTAAAAAAAAAAGAAAGTCAAGAATCAATTCAAAGAGGTTTTCACTGACTAAATTGGGGGCAATTTAGTGTTGATAGGAATAACAACATGCCAAGGCATTAAAACCTCTAATGTGTTAAAAATACACAAGTTCTTAAACACATTGGAAATAATATTCAATGGCATCTTGGGAGCTTGCTGGAGGAACTTACACATTTTTCTGGAAACTGGTAAATAAAGGAAAGAATCAAGAATTCATTTGCTTTCCCATAGGAATAATACCTCATATAAAACAGTTATTAGGGAATTTATTCCTCTTCAAAGGAGGGTTCTGAACAATAAGTGAAGAAGAAATGATATTTTCCTTTTGCAAATCCCTAAGCAAATAATGGTCAATGATCAATGATGGCCACTAACAAAGTTAAAACAGAGACAATGGGACATATATTCCTCTTGATAAAAGTACAAATCACTACCTTTAAAGAATCCCATAAAGTCCTTGTTATATCAGATTAAGCCTCAAGATCCAAACACCAACTTATAGAAAATACAAAGAAAATGTCCAATTACACTATGGAATGCAATCTGAAGTAATCTAGAATGTCAGAAATTCCACAGGAGAAACTCTGGGGTTCTTCAACAAATGATGAGACAAACCAGGACAGAATGTGATCAACTGAATCACTGGCCTCCATTTTTCATCCCTCCCTACATCCACACCCATATCCTTGACTGTAGCAGAGAGACATTATAAAGTAACAGAAGAGGTTGGAAGTGAAAGTGCCGAATCTCTGAGTGGAAGCTCCCTTGCACACATGTCCTTTTCTTGAGATGCACTTCCTCTGGGTAGATGTTGATACTTCAGCCTGGACGTGAGCATCTTAGTGGCAGAAACAAAGGGCTGAAGACTGTAGGCCATAGCCCAGTATTCTGGGCAACACTTATGTTTTAGACTTAATATGTCCTCACAATTTGTCTATGTTAGAATCCTAAACCCTGGGGTATTTACATCTGGGGTCTGTGGAAGGGACTTAATTGATAAGGTAGAGACCTCATGAATGGGATTATTGTCCTTATAAGAAGAGGTAGCAGAGAGGTGGCTGCTTTGCCCTATGTTATCTGCTCAAGACAGCTGTGTTTCAACCAAGAAAAGAGCCCTCACCAGACACTGGGACTACTGGCACCATGATCTTGGATTTCCCAGCCTCCAGACTGTGAAAAATAATGTTTGCTTCTTATGCCACTATCATATGGAATTGGTCATAGCAGCCTGAATGATTATAAAAATATGCAACTCTAAGAAAGGGAGTCTTCTTCCCATCTCAGTTCACCACCACCATCACCACTATCATCAAGACTATAATTGGCCCTTGAAAAACATGGGTTTGAACCATGTGGGTCCACATCTATGATTTTTTTTTAAGATTTGTGACAATTTGAAAAAACTTGCATATGTATTGTGTAACCTAGAAAGAAAAAAAAAACTAAGAAAAAGTATGTTGCATAAAATATGTCGATGATATAAATAATATACACAAATGTATTATAAAAAGTCAAAATTTATCAAAACTCACACATAAATACTTATAGACTGTGCATGGTACCATTTGTAGTGTACAGAAATATAAATAAACACAGTATTAAATTATAGCTGCATAAAATTAACTGTAGTACATACTATATACTACTATGATAATTTTGAAGCCATCTCCTGTTGCTATTGAGGTGAGCTCAAGTGTTGCAAGCATCCACTTAAAACTCTGTGTGATGCTAATCATGGCAGGGTGAACAGTTCATCCCTCTAGTAAGTCTGGTATTGGAAGTAAAAAGTATCTTTCATATAATGCTCTCATTTTTCATCATATAATGCAGATGACATAAAACTACATGTTAATAGACCTTTTACGTTGTTGTAAGGCTTCTAGGAAGTTATTAGTAGTTAAGTTTTGGGGATGTCAAAAGTTACACTCAGATTTTGACTCTGTGCGTGTGTGTGTGTGTGTGTGTGTGTGTGTGTGTGTGTGTGTCCAGCATCCCTAACCCCCACATTGTTCAAGGGTCAATTGTACCTTGAAATTTCCTGAATTTCCTAAAGATAGGGTAAGACCATATGAGGTCAATTTTAAAACAAGAAGGAGCAACATATCTTATTCAACTCTACTCCAATCTTCAGTAGCTTGAGAATCAGAGAGTAAGACATATCATCTGGTCCCTAGAATGGAACTCTTTATTCTCATGGCAAAGAAAAATAGCATCTCAGCATCACCATTTTAAAGTCTTTATGCAGAATGATTCTGGGCAGAGATGGACATTGCTCTTTTGCAGGAGAAAGACTCCTTTTTTAAATTGGAGTACTTACCAGGTTCCAAGTCGGAGCTTCTTCCCTGAATGAATTCCTAAGGAAGCATATGGGTCCACATCATCAATATGGTAGGACCAGGGGATCCAAATGTTGTAATGTGGGGATCACATGCACGTTTTTCAAAAATATAGAATATGTACTCAGTTGATCTTTCATTAAGGGAGGAAATTTATTTTGGAAGGTTTACAGCCTAGAGCAAGGAAGGGAGCATGTGAGCAGATACTTTGCTGTAGGTCTTCACTAGCCAGAGAAAAATAATTGAGAGAAATCCAAAACATCAGGGCCACACTCAGCCCTCAGCATAGATCATAAATAAAAGCCATCAACCCCCAAAGACCCAGAATCACCTCAATCAGCAATCAGTCCAGAAGTTGCAAGAATGTGATGATCTTTTCCATCCTAGGAATTTCAGAGCCTTGAGACTTAGGTTATACTTTTTAAAAATGGTTCCAGAAATAATTTTGGTCCCATGGGCTCTTCCAGCACCTTGTGTGTCCTCATCAAGAGGTGGAATTGATTTCTCCCCCCACCTTGAAACTGGGCAAAGTTTTGTGGCTAATGTTATGATTGAAATGCAGTGGAAGCAAATGCATGACCTCTGAGGGTAATATCAAAGGATATCCCCCTTTAGATACTATGTTGGAGCCTGGCCACAATGCTGTGAGGAAGCCCAATCAAGTACAGACCCTTATGAGGCAACGGGGAGAGGAAAGGAGGCCTCTGGCCCATAGCCAGCATCAGCCAAACAACATGAGGGAATAAGCCTTTAAGATTAATCCCCAGGCAGCCAGGACCAGAAAAATCTACTCTTTTGGTGTCTTCCCCAAGTTCCCAATCAAATCTTCAAAAAGCAGAGAGTTAATATGTGGACTCATCTTCTGAATCTCAAGGATCTCAAGAGCCTAGAACTCCAGAATTCTGACACCACTTTGCTGGTTTCCTATTTTAGTCAGAATGACCTCAGTAATATGTGAATAAAATGGCCAGAATTATATTTCATGCATGTACAAATATATAATGATGAATTCCACTGTTACATATAATTATAATCAATCAATAAAAAGGAAAAAGTAAAATAAAATGACTAGAGGAGTTAGTTCGCATTGGAAGAATATTATGGATGATTTTTCAAAGACTTGGAGGTCAGGCTTTGATGGATAAGATGTGGCTTCTTTAGAAGAAAATATTTAAGAGGCACAAACTAGGACAGACCACAGTGGAAGCAGGAAACAAGGTCACCTAGCATAGAGCACATGACAGTGGATTGGCAGAAGGCAGCAGAGAGAATCAGATGACTACTTGAACAGGGTTCATAGTTATCTAACAAATTGTTTAAAATTCTAACCAGAGTAGGTTTGTATTCTCAAGAAGAATTTAAAAAAAAACTCAAAAATAACTTTTCTCCAGGACTACAAAGTGCTCCAGATATTCATAAATATCATCTCAATTTAACTTTTCAACAACTTGTGTGAGGTATTTACCATTTCAATCACTATTTTCTCTTTTATTGTAAAAGAGATAAAGTGTCATAGTAGAAAAATAGAAGTATTAGAGTAAAAGTAAAACTCCATTTTATTTTATTATTTTATTATTCAGTAATTCTCCCCATCTCATAAGTATCTACCAGAACATCTCAAAGTACCAATTTGTATACTACATCTTTGTAAGTATGCCACTAGTGTTCTTAGAGCTTTTTCTTTGTGGTAGTATACTTCTATTATACTTCCATATTTATACACATTTATGTTTTAAGAACATAAATGGAATTGTTCTATTTTTTAAATTTTTTGTTTGTTTTAATTAGTTTCACAGGACAGAAGAATGCATTTATGCACTTTGATATATCACACATAGATGGGATATAATTTCTCATTTTTCTGAGTGTATATGTTGCAAAATCATATTAATTATGTAGTCACATATATACATTCAGTAATAATGTCTGTTTCATCCTAGTATCATTCCTATCCCCACATCCCCTCCACTCCCCTCTTATCACTTCCTTCTGCCTAATCTAAGGTAACACTATTCTTCCCTAGTGCCCCCCAGCTTATTGTGAATTAGCATCCGCATATTAGAGAAAACATTCGATCTTTGGTTTTGTGGGATTGGTTTATTTCACTTAGCATGATATTCTCCATGGAGTTGTTCTATTTTTATCATGCATGTTACTATTGCATTTGATAATCTATTGTATATTTCTCCCCACATCAGCACATATGGTGTATCTCATTCCTTTTAAAAAATTTTCAGGCACTCTAAAGTCTGGATGCACCATAAATTATTTAGCTTTCCCCTCATTGATGAACCTGACTTTAGGCCGTTACACACAATACTACAACAATTTGATTTTTACATATATTGTTGGGCACATGGGAATACTTCGTCTATAGAATGAATTCCTTTAAGTACAATTCCTAGCCAAGGGCAAATGAACTTTAAATTTTGTGTTTTCCTAATTTTTAATATGAGGAAACATTAAGAGGTTAAGAAATTTTTCCAAGGTTACACAATTGGAGAGTGGCAGAGCCAAGATCCGTACTCAAAATATCTGATTCCAAGTCCCATGTGTTTGCTAATGTGTCATGCTGTCTAGGGAGAGCCAGAGTCAAATCCTAGCCAATGCCTATTAAATGAATCCCTGTATTTCCTTAAAGCTGTTGTCCATTCTTTGGGAAACAAAAAGGAATAACAAAGCCCTGGTTACTTCTTACATGACCTTTAAGCAAACACTTTGTATCAGGGTATATTAACTGCTATAACAAACAAGCCCCCAAATCTCAGCAGAAAACCCCAAAGAGGTTTATTTGTTGCTTATGTCACAGTTCAGAAGAGAATGCAGTGGAGAGAGGGGCTTTGCTCCACACAGACATTCAATGGCCCAGCCCCTTCCTCAAAGGTGCCCAAGGTTTGGGATCACTGAGAACAGAGAAAGTGCTCTGCCTTAATCACTTCAGCCTGCAGGGGTCATGCCAATTCTGCTCATATTTCATGGGCAGAACTCTGTCATGTTTTTGGACTAAACTGCAAGGAAGGTTGGCTATTAAGTCTACCTGTATGTCCAACGGAATAATAAAAGCATGGTGTCAGTGAACAAATAGCATTTTCTCCATCCCAGTGAGAAATTAAAACACATAGAAACGGAGCGGGTGTCTCATGATGCCTACACGCCAAGCCACACCCTGAGCGCCCTTTAGTGAAATATCGTTTAATCTTTATGACAACTCTGAGTCAGGACTCTTTCCTCTTTCACATTTTATAGATGAGAAAACTGAGGAAGGGAAATATTCAGTTACTTGCCTAATTTCACACAGCCAGTAAATGATGGTGCAGGGACTCAGATGGATGACTGATTCCAGGATTCTACTCTATGGAGTTTGGTTACACGGCCTTTTTAGATCTCAAGTCAGCTTTTCTCATTTTGAAAACACCCCAGCAGCACTGTTTATATTACAAAACTGTTTTGCATTCAACTTTTTTTTTTCATGTAAATGTATTTGAATTTTTTTTCTACCAAAGGTCTTTATTGCATCCTGGCCTTGACCCAGGACCTAATTAATCATTTCTTTGGGTCCCCATTATTCTCTGTGGCAGCAACAAATACCTCTCCAGAAAGAAAACCTTTGAGCCTTGCCGTAAGAGGAAGTCTGGGAGAGAAAAGTATGGGCCTTATTCCTGTTTGAGTCCATTTTTACTTAACCCAGTGGTTGAATGATAAACAGGCCTTTTGTTTCATTTTGTTTTAAGGCTGAAGAGAGAATTAAATTGTTTTAATATAATGACTAAGAAGAGAAAGAATGGGAGTTTGACCAGGACTCTGAATATGTGTGAAAAAAATATTATATATGCCCTTTTTCTAGCAAGTAAGAGGAAAAGGAGGTTGAAGGCTGAAAGAGGAAAAGGCGATGCTGATCAAGGAGAGGAGACAGAAGGAGGAGCTTCAGGCACTTGCTGACTCTTTGAAGAGAAGATCAATGCTTGTTATGCTTGGAGATAAGCAAATGGGATGCTCAAATGATGGTCTCAGCTAACCTAGTACTGAAGTACTAACAAACTAAAAATACTGAAATATTTGCAAACTGGTTAGTTAATGCCCATTACTAACAGCCCCAGTGCCCCACCATCACACTAGGTGCTTTGTCTGACCCTTGTGATCAAGACCTCCACTTCCCCTGAAACAACAAAAACATTACTTGAGACTGCAGAAGCTTTCTGGGTCCAAGATGGCACCATCCCTCCAGATTGTTAAATATTTTGACTACGATCCCTGTGCAGAAATCCTTCTCTGGAGACTGGGAGATAGGCTGCTACTATTCTACGTATTCCTTGCTTTGTTCACCCCTGATTGACCCTGGGTGAGGATCTGATGCTCTGAGAATATGAGCCACGAAGGTCAGTCTAGAGTCAACAATTAACTTGCCTTTGGCTACCCACTCAAAACCATTGTACCTAGAGCTCTCATGTGCCATGTCTGAGCTGGAGGTGATAAAAATGGACAAGAGCTGGGAGTTGGGTAGGATCATGAGAGCTTTCAGGGTGTGAAGAGGCTTTATTGTTCACATAAAATATTCATACAATGACTGCCTGTTTGGGGTGCCATACGGTTTATATAATGTTACACAGTTTTTAAAACTCTTCAGCAAGCATCTTATCCTCATGCTGAATCTTTCAATAAGGCAGAGCATAAGTGATGTTCCAGTTACACAGAGCAGGAAATATAAGTTCAGAGATGTGACTTGCTGAGGTCCTACAGCTAAGATTTGACCTGTGGCTACAGATGCCAAGTCCAGCCCTGTGGAGCCTGTGAGTAACAAGCCCTTGTTATGAAGTTCCACATTTCTCATTTCCCCATCTCCTCTTCCTGGTGGTTGTAAACTCCATAACCAGGCTGCATAGGGTCTCTGCTGCTTCTATTTCATACCAGCAGCTCACAACTCCTCTATGTGCTTTCCTAGGGACTGGAGGGGGGCTTCCAAGTGGCAGTGGTCCAAGCCCTTGGGGATGTCCAAATGTCCTGGTCTTGACAGCCCACCTGCAGTCGGGACCCAAATGATTATAAAGCCCTGGGGAGGAAAGTAAGGATGGTCTGAAGTTCATAAGAAGAGCGATAAAGTTGAGTCTGATAGCAGTCAGAATCCCTGGGTTTGTGTAGTGTATTACTCATTTTGATTGTATTTCAGCCTTATTCTTTCATGTGTTTTTCATAGTAATTATTTGAGGACATCAGAGGACACATTGCTTCCTACATTTTATACTGAGAAAATGAGATCTGAATGACTTTCAGTGACTGACAAGGTCATATACACAGTGGGTGATGGAAGGCCAGGCTGGGGCTCCTGTATTTTGGTATCCTGTCCAACTCTCATCACTGCCCCATACCACCTACTGTTGCACACGTGTCTCATGCCATTCCAGGGAGGAAAGAGCCTGTTTGGGCCAGAAAACGCTGACTCATCAGCAGTGAATCTCCATCATCCCAAGGAGAGTGGGAATGCAGGAGATAGGTAGCATGGAACAAACCAAGGACTTATTTATGATTTGAGAACATATTCTCAGGTAAGAAATCACCACTTCCATCATGTTTTAATTTATTTTGAATAAAAAGTAGGAAAGGAGCCTGAAAAGTAATGAATATTTACCACTTCCACTACTTTACCTCATTTGCACATCATGACAACTGTTATGTAAGAGCAGTATTATCCATTCCACATAGGTGAGAAGATGGGGTTTGAGGCATTACATAATTTTCTCAGTCTTACAGCTAGGAATTTGCCTTCCCCAATGCCATGAACACAGTTTTGTCACTGCAGGTTTGTCACATGAGGCAGAATATGGATCTGGCTCTATCCCTTGGATTTTGTGGGATTCAGATCAGTTATTATTTTGGTTCCTATGACAAACTTTGATTCTAAAATGCAGATAATAAACCTAATTTTTATGAGAATACAAGGATTCATATTAATAACTAATATTTGTTGTTGGAGCAGGGGAGCATGCCTATGTTTCAGCTACTCAGAAGGGTGAGGCAGTAGGTTAGCCTGGGCAACTTAGTGAGACCTGTGTCAAAGTGAAAACCAAAAAGGAATGGGCATGTGGCTCAGTGGTAGAGTGCTCCTGGGTTTAATCCCCAGTACTCAAACAGAAACAAAAACTAAAACAAAAAACTGTTTGTTGAGCATTTGTTACATGCTAGTTACTGTTCTAAGCTCTTTCCACCTATTATCTCATTGACTGCTTCAAACATTTCTACTTTCTTAGCCTCACTTTCCAGGTGAAAAATGGGAAACAGAGAGCATTTGAGACATACATCTGAGTAAGGAGCCAGAAGGGCCAATATTTGAAGTCCATGCCCTTCATTACTCGACTGTGTCTCTGATTTAAAATGGCCAGCACATGCTAGGAACACACTGAACAGTGTTGCTTTACCATCATGGCTGGTAGCCTGGCAGCTGAAGAAAATCAAAGTTAACCTGGGCTGGGGAATTCCCCCAAACCAAACACAATACAGCTTCAATTGCCCACATAAGGGACATAAATGAAGGTGAGGTACCCATCCCCCACAGACAGAAGGTATGCAGCATTGACAGGTTCAAATGCCACAGAGAGGAAGGGAACCTAAGAGTCATTTGTTTCTTTTCCAAGCTTAGATGGAACTTAAGGAAAACAGTATAACTCCTGATATGTGTGAAACATTCAGAAGGCAGAAGAGTCTGTCATAAAGAGCAAAGTATTTGTAATAAATAAGGTAGATGTTAAAAGAACATATCCAGACTACACGCATGCACACTTTTTATCCCATTTCTCACATACTTTGCAAACACTCTCTTCGGCAGCTGGTGAGCTGTTCCGTTTCCTCCCACTCAGCTGAATGCCAGTTGTCCCACCATCCCAACCCAGCCCTCATGGTTTCTGCTTCCAAGAGACAGCTTGACTCAAAATGCCATCTAGCCCTGCTGTCAGAGGGAGGACTAGGACTTGTCCAGCAGGGAAGGACAGAAAACAACAGCCAGAGCCATTCTCCCAGGACAGCTCTGCAACATAAGCATCTGGGAAGTGTTGTGTTTTTGTCTTCAGGTGAGGCTGTGACCTCTGGAAATTGCCAGCCTATTAGAGTGTATTTCACAGATCAGAGGGGTCTTCAGTATCAGCCTGTGGTCTCAGTTTTCCTTTCCAGGAGTTAAATATCTAAGAAAAATCATTCTTTTTAAATGACTTATCTGTAGTTGGTTATTCTTAGTTATTGATGCATCATAAATGCAGCATCCCCTCTGTATCTTCATGGGATTGATGCTAGAACCCTACCTCCACCCTTGGGGACACCAAAATCCACAGATGCCTAAGTCCCTTATGTAAAATGGTAAACTATTTGTGTATAACATATGTACATCCTCCCATATACTTTAAATAATCTCTAGATTACTTCTAATACTTAATAAAAAGTAAATGCTATGTGGATAGGCAAGATAGTAGAATGAAACAGACATTATTACTGTATGTATATATGTGACTACATAACTAATATGATTCTGCAACATGTACACTCAGAAAAATAAGAAATTATATCCCATCTATGTATGATATACCAAAGTGCATAAACGCATTCTACTGTCATGTATAACTAATTAAAAGAAATAAAAAATTTTAAAGTAAATACTATGTAGATACTTGTTATACTGTTTTGTTGAGGGAATAATGACAAGAGGTAAAGTCTGTCCATGTTCAGTATGGACTTAATTTCTTTTTAAATATTTTTGACTTGCAGGGGTTAAATGCATGGAGGCAGAACACACGGATACAGAGGGCTGACTGTACCTCATTTTGTCCCAATTTCTTTCATATTTAGCAAGAAAATTCCGAAACCCAAAGGACTGAATCTGATATTCTTAGGAGTTCGCTGACTTACTCATTAAATCTCCTTTTACCTGTCAATCTCCTATAATGTGATCATGATAGTCTTTGGTGGAAAAGTCTATTCTGCCTCCTTTATCTGTGAAGAGACTGATCCCACCCATAGCCATGGAGATGTGTCCATGACCCACACTGGACAAATCAGAGCTCAGCATCATCTGTCCATAGGGTGAAATCCAAGTCAAACACATCTTCCACCCCAGCCAACCAGAACCCTTTACTGCCATTTTTCAAACTAAAGTTGGAATTAAGAAGGCTCCTTATTACTGCAACAGGAGTCAAGCACTGTCTCTGGCCCCAGTGCCAATTCATTGAAAATGGAAAGAGAACAAGCTGACTGGACTTCTGTGGATTCCTGGTTTCTACTTGCTGGTGGTATGACCTAATAAATCTCTTTTTTCCCCTAATACATGTTGTTTGAATTGAGCTTTTTTGACTAAAATAATGACTATGGTTTGAAGTAGAGTGATGTAGGGGAAGGAACTATTAAGTCATCTAACTCCTTATACTATTGTATAATAGTATTGCCACCAAAGAGGAACAGACTTTTAGAATTTATATCTTGGTCAGGACAATATATTACCAAGGTACAAAAAAATTATAATTTTAAATGGCCAAAAAAATAAATAAATAAAAGGCATGTATTGTGATTCATGCAGCTGAACAGTTTTGAAGTAGATCTCACACATAGAGACATTCAAAGCTGAACCCCAGAGCTCAAATACTGCCATCCACAGGGCAGGCCCTGTTCACCCCTCATTTTTGGCAAATGGAGTCAACTTCTTCATGAGCTCTATTCAGGCCATAGGGGGGAAAATACTGTAAGGCAACATACATACCCCAATTATGTCACCTGAAGACTTATGTAGTAAAAAAAATGCAATCTGAAAATGTCAAGTATGGTAAAAATTGGAATTGAGCTTCCATTTCTGTGTAACAATAAAAAAATACTCTATCTCTACGAATATATGTGTATTTGCGTGTACCTGCATGTATATACGACTGCAAAAGCACAAAAATGCATGAAAGGAGACATACCAGATTGTTAAAATTGTTTATGTGGGTGGGAAGTGGAGGCAAGGAAAGGAAAGTGGAAGACCAGCTCAGGGGGATGCTCTTCATGATGACAGTTGTCTACACTGTACATTCCTTTTTCATGGCTTTTCCAGCACCTAGAGGGTGCCCATGTTCCTTGTTGCATGGTCACGGTCCATCTTTAAAGCCAGCAATGACTACTTGACTTCTTTTATGTTGCATTACACTGACACTGACACTTTTTCCTCCCTTTTCCACATTTAAGGATAACTATGATTACACGGGGCCCACCTGGATGACCTAGAATGATCTCCCCACTTTAGGGACAGCTTGTCATCAGCCTTAACTCCATTGGTCACCTTAATGTCCTTCTGCCATGTGATAGAACGTAACCACAGGTTATGGGGATTCAAAAGTTGACCTACTTTGAGGACCCACTATTGTGCCTTCCACACATAATGATCCTTGGTAAAGATGTGGATGCACAGATAAAATGACAGCATGATAAAGTGGAAGATGGGTCACCAAAATGAATAGTGGTTATCATAGGCAGAAGTCAGTTCTCTTCACTTTTTTCCTCAAATGTTATGTAGTATTTGATCTTTTTGAACATTTATAAATCTGCATACAAAAGAAAACAATAAAGCTAGTTTCATTAGTAAAAATTATCAATGTTAGGGGGATGTGTGACCTGCTATCTCAAATATCTGAAGTACTGGACCTGAAAGGTGTCTGAGAGGTGGAGAAGAGCAGTTTCAGATAAGCCTTACCAATGGGATCTCCCTCCCACCAAACACCTTTCTTCTGTACACAACGAGAGACCTTGAGCCAAGGCAGTAGAAAAGCTCCCATCTGCTAATAATCCAATTAGAGAGACTGAAAGCCAAGTAGAATGTGCAGGCTGATGGATGTGCAGAAGCTTGGTTAGTAGTAGCTCCACATGGAGCTGGGGAAATTAGGGAATAAAAGCCCACTCTGAAGACCTCAGAATATACACCCCAAAGGAAATCACTTGCCCTACCACTTCCCTATAACCTACTCCAAAATGTTTACTCATTTCTGTCACCCTTCAGCTATCCCTCTCCACATCTCTGGTAACTCTCATGCACATCCCTTTCAACTTCTTCATTTCCTGGTGCCAGAGGGTCAGCATGACAGCAGCCCTCCAGGAGCACCCTCCTCCCATTAATTCCTGCTCTCCAGAAGACAATCTGTGACATCAGCATTTCCCCAGTCATGAGAGGTTTATTAAGTGTTCAGTGAAACACAATATTCTGTGGTCAAAACTTGGGAAGATAGCACTAACAAAATTAAATCCATTGTTTCTCTGCAGGATACCCCAGAGCCTGTGATATGTACTGCAATACCCAGGGAGGTGGCTGTCATAGGCAGTGAGCCCACCTAACTGTGGGGCATGTCATTGAAGGAGAACTGGTGACATCATTGTTCAATATGCTAGAAATGGTGTTAAAGGCCTGTGGATGATAGTGGGGCATGTGCAGTGCTTTATCTTGGAGCCTGAAATAATTTTTTATTTTAAATCTGAAGAAAGGATGTGAAGAGACTTACCTGAAGTCACATAGCTTATTAATAGCAAAGGTAAGACTCCCTTTCCAGTTCTTTGCTCACTATTTTATGCCATCTCAAGTTATGTCACCTATACACTGAAAGGAGGTATGCCCCATAGGGCAGATACATGGGAAACCACAAATTATCCTTGGGTATTATAAGACTTTCTAAATTGGAATTCTGGCTCTGTTATCTTTTGAAGGCATATCAAATATCACAGTCAAAGGGATGGGTTGTTTTACTGGTTGTCAAACAGTGGGGCATATAAAACGCAATGTACCCAAAAACCTCTTCATCCAAAATTCCACCTGGGCCATTTATATGGAAATACAGAAAATCAACTATGGTTTTTAAGATTTGATGTACAATAAACTATGTATTATTAATAAACTACAAATTCAATAAGTTCAATGTGTGTAGACATTCATTAAACTATTCCCATAATTAAAATAATAAATTTATTCATTGCCCCCAATTATTTCTCCATGCCCAATTGTCATTCTGTCTTCTTGCCCCACTAACTTTCCCTCCTCCCAAACAAATATCAATCTGCTTCCTATCACTATAGAGTAGTTTACATTTTCAGCTTTATATAAGTAGAAACAAAGTAATTTTTAGTCTAGCTTTTTCTTCTTTCATTGAATATAATTATTCTGAAATTCATCAATATTATCATCTGTGTCAATAGTTTATTCACATTTATTGTTAAATACTCCATTGTATGCATATACCACAAATTGTTTATCTGTTCAACTGTTGAACTTAGGTTGTTTGTAGTTCGGGAACATGACAAATAAAGCTGCTATGAATGTCCCTCCCCAAACCTACATGTTGATATGTATTATCTTTTCTCTTATGTGAAAGGAACAGAATGGTTGGTGTTTTAGTCAGCTTTGCATTTCTGTGACCAAAAGACCTAACAAGAACAACTTAAAAGTAGGAAAATTTTATTTTGGCTCACAATTTCAGAGGTTTCAGTCCATAAATGGCTAACTGCATACCTCTGGGCCCTGAGCCCTGAGCCCTGAGGTCAGGCCAAATATCATGATGGAAGAGTTTGGCAGAGGAAAGCAGCTCAGGACATGGCAACCAGGAAGGAGAAAGAGAGAAAGAGAGAGAGAGTGAGTGAGCTAGTGCTCTCTCTCTGTGCTCACCAAAGACAAAATATAAACTCCAAAACCATGCCCCCAGTGAACTACTTCCCTACCTGCCTACAGTTTCCACCTAGTTAATCCATATAAGTGGATTAGTCCACTGATCAGGCTACAGCTCTCATAATTCAATCATTTCCCCTCTGAAAAATTTTGAATTGTTTCACACATGAGCTTTTGAAGGACACCTCCTAGCTAAACCATAACAGCTGGATAGTATTTTATGCTTATACATATATTTTAAAGAATATGTCAAATGGTTTTCTAAAGCAATTGTACCATTCTACATTCCCAGTAGGAGTGTGTGAGAGTTCTATTTCCTCCATATCCTTACCAACACAGAACTAGAAAAAAAGTCCTAAAACTCATTTGAAAGAATAAAAGACCCAGAATAAGCAAAGCAATTCTAAGCTAAAAAACAATGCTAAAGGCATCGCATCCCATGACTTCAAATTATACTACAGAGGTATAGTAACAAAAACTGCATGGTACTGGCCTAAAAATAGACACATAAACCAATGGTACAGAATAGAAGGCATAGAAACAAATCCACACAGCTACAGTCACCTGATCCTTGATAAAGGTGCCAAAAACTTACTTTGGAGAAAAGACAACCTCTTTAACAATAGTGCTGGGAAAACTGCTTATCCATATGTAGATAGGTGAATGAGACTAGATCCTTATTGATTACCTTGCACAAAAATCAACTCAAAATGAATCAAAGACCCAGGAATTAGACCATAACTATTCAATTCCTAGAAGAAAACAAGAAGTCAACACTCCAGCATATAGATACAGGCAAAGACTTTCCCATTAGGATCTCTAAAGCTCAGAAAATAATACCAAGAGTTAATAAATGAGATGGCATCAAATTAAAAAGCTTCTGCACAGCAAAGGAAACAATTAAAAATGTAAAGAAATAACCTACTTAATGGGAGAAAGTCTTTACCATTCACTCTTCTGACAAAGGATTAATATAAGAATATCTATAATATATAAAGGAACTCAAAAACCTCAACACGAAAAAAAAGAAGAAGAAATAAATGGTAAATGAATTAAGCAGATACTTTTCAAAAGAAGAGATACACATGGCTAATAAATATACAAAAAATGTTCAATATCATTGGCAGTTAGTGAAATGCAAATTAAAACTATACTATTTCATCTTTCCCACCAGTCAGAATGGTGGTCATCAAGAATATAAATAATAAATGCTGGAGAGCACATAGAGAAAAAAAAAAACACTTTTACACTGTTGGTAGGATTGTAAATTAGTACAACCACTATGGAAATTAGTAGGCACTTCCTCAAAAAACTAGGCATGAAATTATCATATGACCCATCTATACCACTCTTTAATATTTACCCTAAAGAATTAAAGTCATCATACTACAGAGATACATGCATACTCATGTTTTTAGAGCACAATTCACAATAGCCAAACTATGGAACCAGCCTAGGTGTCTACCAACAGAGGAATGGATAAAGAAAATGTGGTACATATACACAATGGAACTTTATTCAGCCATAAAGAAAAATTAAATTATGTAATTTGAAGGAAAATGGATGAAACTCAAGGCCTTTATGTTAAGTAAAATGAACCAAACTCAAAGATCAAGGGTTACATGTTTTCTTTCATATGTGGAAGCTAGAGATGAAAAAGAAAAAGAAAATTGGCAAGGGATCTAATGAAAAATCAAAGGTAGATCAGCAGAATACAGGAAAGGGACCAGGGGATGAGAAGAGGAGGGTTGGGGGAGTTCTGAGAAGTTGTACTGGCCAAATTATATTGTTATATTATATGCATATATGAATGTGTAACAAGAAATCCCATCAATATGTTTAACTATAATGTACCAATAAAAAAAAGTGTAAAAGAAAATGTATGTACAAGGTCCTGGCTTTGTTCTCCAGCAACACACACATACACACAGGAAAATATGCTTATGAGTCCTACGTTTAGACGCAAAAGAAAGATAAGCATCATATGTAATATGAAAACATATTGTAGTACAAAGCCCACTGTTAAAGGAGACATATGTAAGAAAATAGAAAAAATAAAAACTTATTAATATAATCCTTCAAGCCATAAAGACAAACAATAAGAGAGGAAGAATAGAACAAATGATATTCAAAACAAATAGAACAAATTTATTAAAATGATAATATTCAGTCCTTACAAATCTATAATAACCGTAAATATAAGAAGATTAAATTCCTAATTAAAGACACATATGGGACATATGGGCTGAATAGATATAAAAATCAGATCCAACGATATGCTACCTAAAATAAATCTCTTCATTAGTGAAGACACATACAGACTAAAAGTAAAAGAATGTTCATATATATATATATATATATATATATATATATATATATATATAAAACAAATGGAAATAAAAATCAAGCAGGAGTAGCTACTCTTAAATTAGACAAAATAGAATTATAGAAGTACTATTAAAAGAGACAAAGAATATTACTATATAATGATCAAGGGATCGATTCAAGCAGAAAATATAACAATTACAAATATATATGTACCCAATACCAGAGCACTCAATTTTATAAAAGAAACATTATTATATGCAATGGGAGAGGAAGAGCTCCAATACAATTGTAATGGGAGACTTCAACACCCCAGTTTAACAAGTAGACAGGTCATCTAGACCCAAACCAAAGAATAAACATCAGAGTTATATTATACTGTGGATCAGATAGACTCAACAGACATTTTCAGAATAATGCATCCATCGGCTAAAGAACACACATTCTTTTCTTTAGCACATAGAAAATTCTCTAAAATAAACCATATATTAGGGTCACAAAACAAGTCTCAACATATTTTAAAAAATCAAAATCATATCACATGTTTCTGACCACAGTGAAATGAAACTAGAAACTAACAACAGAAGAAACTTCAGAAAGCATTCAAATTCATGAAGGCTTAACATCATATTTCTAAATGAACCATGGGTCATTGAAGAAATAAAAAGAGAAATTTTAAAAGTTCTAGAAAGAAACAAAAATGGAAACATAACATACCAAACTTATGAGAGACCACCAGGGCAGTAGCAAGAGGGCAGTTTATAGTTCAGTGTGATATTATGTCTATTGATTTGCTTCTGAGTACTTCCCCTCACATCCAATTAACTATGAGGTTTTCTATTCTGTCTGGTGGTTCTGATATTAATTCCGGCCCTAGATAGATGAGCCGCAGGGGGTGTCTCCTTTATTAATTTCAGATGATTCCTCGCTTAGGAATAGTTTAGATAATTTACTTACATGCATGCTTTGACTAGCATTCCTCTGACTACTCAAGGGGCACCTGCTTTGATCTGCACAGTTGTTTCTGCATAGTCCTCTCCCACTATTGTTCTGTCCTGTACACCTTAGATGCCTTGTCTCCCAGACTTTCCACTTCATCTATGCAGTGTATCAAGTCCAGAGGACACTGCTAGGGCTCCTTCCTCTGGGCTGTCGTCTTTCTCAAGACTCACCTCATTTGTTTTCCATTCCACATGGATCAATGTCCTTTGTTGACTGATACCCAATATCTTAAAAAAATAGTTTCAATTTTCTGTTTTTGCTGTCTTTATTTCAATGTTGTTATTTAAGGTGGGGAGTTTAATTTGTTCATTTTTACTCTATTTAAGTGAACACAAAAGTTCCTGATTATAGAATTTTCATAAGGCTGACCCTCATCATTTTTTCACAGGTGTTGCTTCTTCTTTTTCTTCTTGTTTTTTTTTTCTTTTCTTTCCTTTCTTTCTTTTTTCAGTTATAGGGATCAAACCCATAGTCTTGTGCATGCTAGGCAAGTGTTTGACCACTGAGCTACACCCCCAGCTCACTGATGTTCCTTCTGTTCACTCTTTAAAATGGTTCCCCATGCAATTATTCTTCACCCATCCCTCTCTCCCCGAGAGATCTCATTCTGAAGTTTCAAGCAGAAATCATATGTTAAATCTCAAATTTCCAACATCATCTCAGTCTGTCTTTCTAATTCCTAGACTATTTATCCAATGATTTTCTAGTGATCTCTATACAAGATGTCCCATTAGCTTCTTAAACTCAACATGAATAGCCCCCTCCTACATATCTCTACCACTTCTTTATTTAAATCTCCCTGTAGCATTCATTGCACTATTTATAGCTAGTTTTGTTTTTGTTTCTTTCTTTTCATAGATTGTTAGCAGAGATTATATTGCTGTCGTTGCTGGTTTTTTAGCACCTAGTATAGTCCCAGAGATGAAAAGATTATCAATAAACATGGTGAATTATATTACATCACAGCTACAAGAGGAACTGTCAGAAAGAGGGGAGAGGGACAGTCTAAGCTAAGAGCTCTCTTACTGAAAAGGATCTGCTTTCTCCCTGAAAGGGTAAATTGGAAAGCAGAACCAGACTGGGATACCAGCTGATTTCCTACCTCTGGCCACTGTAACAGAGATGCCCAGAGATAAGCAAGAAGAGGAAATGAAGTGGAAATCATGGAAGAAAGCCAGTTGTCTGAGCTCCCAAATGCTAAACATTGCCTCTTAGAACTGTGTCTAAATTAACCACTCCTATTGCCTCCTTCTGTGCTGAATGTGCTTATACCAAATGCATTATACATTGCTTTTTGAAGTGTTTATGAGTCATTTTATGCAAAGATGTTCCTCTCATCAATCATATTATAAATTCCAACTAGATATAACAACGGCCATTTTATCAGTACTTTCAGGGAGGTAGGAGCAAGGACCCATGTCTTTCCTGTATGAAAGATTCTTCCTCCCATGAAGAGTGGTACACAAAATGTTGACCACTGTTATGATTTGGATGTAAGGTGTCCCTCAAAAGCTCATGTGTGAGATAATGCAAGAAGGTTCAGGGAAAAAAATGATTGGGTTGTGAGAACCTTAACCCAATCACTGAATTAATCCCAGTTAATTCACTGAGTTAATAGGAATTAAATGAATGGTAACTGAAGGCTGGTTTGGTGTGGCTACAGGAGGTGGGACACTGGGGACATGGCTTTGGGGTATATATTTGGCATATGGCGAGCGGGTCTCTATGCTTACTGATCATGATGTGAGCTGCCTGCCATACTCTCCCACCATGGTTTTCTGCTTCACCTCAAGCCCCAAGGAATGGAGCTGGCCATCTATGAATTGAGACCTCTGAAACTGTGAGCCCCTAAATAAACATTTCCTCCTCTACAGTTGATTTTGCCAGGTCATTTCATCACAGCGGCAAAAAAGCTGACTAAAACAACCACCTATGCTAGAAGTGAAGATGTAGGGAAGCGTGGGGTCTGCAGCCATATCTGGTCATAAGCCTCCTTTCTGCCACACTCCCCAGGACACAAATAACCTGCTCCATTACACTGGGGAGCTGCGCTGCTTCACACTGGTAAGCCCCTTTTTTTGTGCCCAAAGCTGTCCCCAAAAACATCCTGACCCAGGTGCAAACACCCTGGCAACCAAATACTAGAAAGCTTCTCCATCATCTTGTCTGATAACCAGTTCTGGTTCTGCTCAGGGAATAAGTGTGAAGGCTCAGCCTGCCATCTTCTAAAACTCACAGTTGTAGAGTGTGAAGTCATCAGACCTGGCTCTTAAGGCTAGTAGTTCTAAAGAAAGTCTGACTTAGCAACTTAGAGATTTAAATAAAGAAAGTCTGACTTAGCAGACTCACATCCTGAACTAATATAGTTTAATAAAATTTTCCAAATTAGAGATACAAGGCCAAAAAAGACTTAAAATTAGCAGAGTGATTTTGGATGCATTGGAAAAACTATATTTGCTCAAACTGACAATTGTTTAAAACTGATAATATCCAGTGTTGGTTAAAAGGTATGAAAAAACAGCAATTCTCATATACTCTTGGTAGAAAGATAAACTGGGACATCATTTTGAAGGGTACATTAGAAGTATCTGTCAAAACCTATTGTGAGTATGCCTTTCGATCTAACAATTCCAATTCCAGCTATCTGTTGTTGAGAATTCTGTTCACATGTGCACAAAGATATATACTCAAAGATGCTCAATTCAGCATTGTTTTCAATGTCAAAATGTTACAAGCAACCTTATGAAATATTAAGTGACAACTCAAAAGAATAAAGAAGCCCTTTGTATCATGACATTGCCTGAGAGATGCGTTTAAATGACAAGTCATTACAAGATAATATGGACAGATAATCATGCCCATGAAAAAATAAAAGAACCATGGGGCACGATGTCTGTGTATAAAATGCATTTCTGTAAGGAGGCACAGCACATTGCTTATGGACTTAACTCAGAGTCTGAGGAAGGGCATGGGTGGGAAATAATGAGAAAAGGAAATGATAAAAAGTTTTAAATTTTATTCTGTGTTTGTTTTGAAAATAGATGACAGGAAGTGATGGTAGGGAAAACAGAAATGATGCTTCTCAATTCTGTCTTTATCATAGAATTACTTGAGGAATTTTTGTGTGTGAGTGTGTGCCAGGAATTGAACTCAAGTTCACTTTACCACTAAGCCAAATCCCTAGCCATTTTTTTTGTATTTTATTTAGACAGGGGTCTCACTGGGTTGCTCAGTGCCTCACTAAGTTGATGAGGCTGGCTTTGAACTTGTGATCCTCCTGCCTCAGCCTCCAGAGCTGCTAGGATGACAGGCATGTGCCAACGCAACCAGCTGAGGAAATTTTTTTTAATGTAGTTTTAGCTCAGGTTCTGTAGGAAGCAGAGGCTGAGTCAAGGATTAAAATGCCCAAACTTGATTTGGGTTTTTTAAGCCTGAGGTAAAGAAGATACAGAAATAAGGGAAATGACAAGGAAAGAAAGAAAGCAATGTTGTACAGTCATATCTTACTGGCCAGCACTTTGTGAAAGTCATTAGAGACAGAGCAACTGCTCCATCAGTTTGATCCAGATGTGTAAAGAGAAGCCCACCTTGGAGCAGTTCACAGAAAAGGCAGTTCCCTCCTGTCTCCCATTTCTCCTTAGACTAAGTTCTTATGGTGAGCTGCCTCCCTGCATCATCCAACCCACAGCTGCTCTTAGGAAGAAAGGTCTTGAGAATTGGCATTTTTTTAAAAAAAGTCTACACAAAAAGAGATGGCTAGGAGTAGCCAGAGATCAGCATGTGGCCATGAGAGCCATGGTCCTTCCAGTTTTACCTTGAGCACAGACTAGCACACAGAGGTGGAGTTTGGAGAGGTGGAGAGGGGATCAGCAAGGGTCTGGCAAAGACAGAAGCAGCAGAACAGGGTCAGATAGACATGAAGAGCCTTCAGAAACAAAGAGGAGATCAAGGGAAGCTAAGAAGGTATACTAAGCTGGGTCCATTATAGTTCTGACCCACCATATATATCCCTGACCAATTAAATCATCATGTCACTGAATATGTATTATTTAGAAGTTCCCTAGATTATTTGGATATTGAGCCTGCATTGAGAACCATTTCTTTAAAATACCTATCAAAATAAACCTCCTGGTGCAAATTTCACATCATGGTGCCCCATTTTCCCTCTTTCAACTGAAAAATGACAAAATCACCTGGGAGGACATTTAGGAAGCTGCCGTGCCTCAGAAGCTTGTTATTTTAGAGCAAGTTCTGGAAAATGCAAGCATTTCATGACTTGATGTCCTGTTAGACAAAAGGTTACAGAAATTTTTGATGCAAAACAATGAAATTTTCCATTAGGTTACATTTAAACAGCAGGTTTACGAAGGTTAGAGAGAGAAACAGCAGGTTCCTCCGTCAGACTAAATGGGTTTTGTTAGAAAAAGTAATAATCAGTTCACTGTCTTGGATTTAGAGGGCACATTCATCCTCAGAACCAACACTGTCACATTTTATTTTTTTCCACATAAATTGTGTTCCAACCATGTGCATCCAGAGGAAACCAAAACATGAATAAAGTTATTTCTTGAGCTTTTCCTAGAAATGTGTTTCCTGGTACAAACCTCCCATTTTTATATTCTGTACTCAATCTATTGCATGCTGATCTGGACAAAGGGCAAGAGACCTCCTGGGAAAAAAAGTTAGATATTGCAATGCATTGCAAGGCTCTTGCCTCTCACTCCACTTCTCCACTTAAGTTTCACCTTTGTCAGTTCAGCAATATGGATAAAAATTATCACACATTGGTGGTGAGTCTGCAGTCTCCCAGGAATAAGATGAAGCAGCAAGGACTCTAAAGGTACATATCTGGAGTAAATCATTTCTCCTATCTACTCACAATTTCCCATTTATAAATGAAGGAGTAAGTCTTGATAATTTTTTCAGTCCTTCTAACTCTGAGGATTTGCAGTTCCAAATTCTTGGAAAATTTCCCATATGCCTCTGTCAATATAGACTCTTGGCTGTGAATTCTGCCCACAAGGGTTCCAAAGACACCATAAGTCAAGAAAAAAAATACGTTAAAATAAAATGATCAAAATGCCAATTTGAAACAGGTCACATACTGGTTGTACAATATGCTGCAAAATGATGGAGTAGGATGTGAAGCCCTCCTCTGAGAACTTATGATTCATTTTGTTATCAGCAGATAAAAAGAAAAATTGATAACAATGACAGAACCCAGGTGCTGAGAAAATGGATGCCCAGTAAATTTTTTCAGACTATATATTATAGTTTTGAGGGTTTTGAGGAATATGTTTATTGATGATAATTATGAACTACATATGGATGAAATTAAAAAATGCTAAATAATGAGAAGGACCCAATTCCATGAGTGCACCATCTTCTTCAGACTGTCTCCACACACAAGCCAAAGGGTTCCTGATGCCTGCAACTCAGAGACAGAGTGCTAGAGACCTTGTTTCAGAAGCAGATGCAAGGACCATGTATGCACTCGGGAGTTCACGTTCTCATGTGCCTTGTGCTTCTCCTTTCTAAATTCAAAATATTACTTTTAAAATTATTTAATATCTCTCATTCCTGATGGGTTAAAAAAATCATGGGGATGGAGACAGAGGGTCTTACCTCTGATTTCTCTATGAATACCACAGTGACTAGTACATAATGTATATCCATAAATATTTGTTGGGTGGTTGGATAAATTAATCAGAGAACAAATATCTTCTTTTGGAAGATTTGTTGTGTCTTGCTATAAAGTACACAGTGACCATTTTAAGAAGGTCATTGGATCAGGAATCATGTAATGGTGGAGAGGTGAAAATATAATTTGACCAAATTCTTGCTAAAACTGCTTATCACTATAAATATAGAAGGTCAATTCTGGATTTTCTGGCATAAGGCATAAAGAGACTTCATCATGTGGACAGAAGCATACTGTTCTGCCCAAATGGAAGAATATTACCTCAGTGCTCTTTTATTAGTACTCCAAGGAGTACTGGCCAACCTAATGGAAGCATCCGCCCTCACTCACCTGCCCTCACAATGAAGCAGGTACTTGGGGGATCTGACAGTGAGAGCCAGTTTCGACACACATCTAGCAAAGGTGACTTGAGTTTGGCTGGCATTCCTTCAGCCTGTTTAGGACTGTGTTTCTGACCAACTGTTCTAACTCACAGCTTTTTAGCTGGCTATCTTCTTAAGGACATTGAAATAAAATACCTAAGTGTCCTGATGCAATAAAAACATACAGACTATTTTAAGACTTTTGTGTCAAATGAGGAGGAATTCTTCATTTCTCAGCACATCATTGAAAACCAAATATCTGTTTCCAAATATTTCACAAATTACAATGATGTCAAGCACACTGATTCTAGAGCATATTTCACTGGCTCATCTGTAACTGGTGTCACTCCATTGTTCAAAATCCTTATGCCAAGATCTTCATTCTGTATTTTAAACATCTTCAGGCATAAATGGCATCCTACTTTGAGGATATATCTAACATAGTATAGGTAGATCCACAAATAGGAAAACAAAACATGTATTTTTAGCACAGTGACTGGTGGCATGTAGGAAAATCTCAATATTACTACATGTGTGATTTTATTTAATACTCATAAACTTTGGAACATGAAGATTATTTCCATTTTACAGATGAATAAATATAGACACATATAAACTAAGTAAATTGCTCAGGTTACACACCAGTAAAGTGTCATGTTAGATTCTCAAGCCCAGTTATTTAGACTGCAAACCCCATCCCCTTTCACTACTGTATTACAGCATCTGATAAGTAGAAAGACCACTGCTTTTTAAATCCAATAGTACCAGGCATGAATAACTAAAAATGCCACCCTTGGCTGTGAGGCACTGTCAACCCTCTAACACATGGCTAATTTCTCAAGCACATGTAGTAGCATTAGAAACCCTGGAAGCTTCTGGAGATGTGTGCCATGCCTCTACTCAAAGAGTTTACAAACAAGTACCAGTTAGGATGGTTTTTGTTGCATGCTATATCAGTTCCACCTAAATTTCCTCAGCAATTATCTCATAAAACAAGATATTCAGTGAGAGGTAGCTTCAGGGTCAAGGTTAGGGTTAATCAGCACCTCAGTAATATTATTATGTCAGGTGTCTTCTTCCATCACTCAACCCTGCCATCTTCATTCCAGTAAAACTGTCTCACACATTCACAATTACAATACTGCTAAGTGCCTATGTTCTAAACAGCTTTAAATATTTTTCAAGAATTAATTTAGTTGATCTCAACATTCCTATTATATAGATACTACTATATTGAGTTATGTTGAAATGCCTCATTGTCACAAGACAGCTGCAATAGTGCCAACTATCAAACATAGACCAAAGGACAAACAGTAGTAAAGAAAAGGGACATTGACTCCCGTATACCTCCCCTTCCCAGAAGCTACTGGGAAGAATTTTCTAAGGTTCTATGATCAAATTGATCACTAGCAAAAAGAATGAAAATTATCATAGTTACTTTAAGCAAATCATGATTTACACAGGCTCTCCCAGAGAAGAGTCCCCTATTTTTCTATATACATGGCTACAAATGTAAGCATCCCAACAAAAAGTGTACTCTAACATAAAGTCTACCAATCACAGCTAACATCTCATTCTTCACTGTAGCTGGCATGTTCTCAGGCAAGGTCAAGGTTGATGGGTTCTCAAAAAAGCAAGGTGGTCAGGCTGGAGATTTAAAGGACTTGCTTATATTGTTGGTAGATATTAGAATAAGTGCCCTACTCAAACAATTGTAGAACAGTAAGGAAATCTGGGATCTGGGTTGAAACAAACAAACAAAGCAAACATCAGCTCTTATAAGAGACAAAGCCAAGATCTGAGTTTCATAAGAACAGCAAGTGTTACTTAGAGTAATCCGTTTAGAGTTTACACATATGGGAAAAGAAGCCCCAGTGTGATTGTAAAGAGAGCTGCAGGGCAGGAGACATTCCTGGTGGGCTGCATCATGCTGTGTGAGGTAGAATTTACAGCACATTCCTCCACCACCACCTTGCCTCCAGCATGGCATACTGCCTTCAAGCTTTACTAGGATGCATGTGTGCTTTTTGTGTAGCCACTAAAAACGTGTGTCTTTAACTGTGGAGTGTGGGTGTTTATACATGTTCACGTGTGCTGTGATTTGCCCACACTGCAAGGGCCTTAGGATATGGATTCAAACGTGTCCCTCTTCCCCAGTTCACTTTCATTCTGGCTCCCAGTACTTCGGGATGTGACTATGTGGACATAGAACATTTACAGGGGCAATTAAGGTAAAACAAGTTCAAATACTGGGCCCTAATCCAGGACCGGTGATAGATGACCGTACAAGAAGAAACCAGGGCACAGAGAAAACATATGAGGAAAGATATGTGAACAAAGGAGAGAGGTCTCCAAATGAAACCTTGGTTTTAGACTTCATCTATTATTTTAGCCATTCAATTTGTGGTATTTGTAATGGAAGCTCTAGCAAATGACAGGTTGAGAAAATCTGAAATCCAAAATGCTCCAAAATCCAAAACATTTTGAATACAAATATGGTATCACAGTGCAAAATTTCACATATGACCTCATAAGTCAAGTGGAATTCAAAATGTACAAATTAAAAATATTGCATTAAATTACCTTTAGTCTATGCATATAGGTATATATGAAACATAAACAATGCCTTGTTTAGAATTGAGTCCCTTCCCCAAGATGTCTCTGGTTCCAAGCATTTCAGATAACAATCTAATGTATGAAATATGATATGTCAAGAGCTTTTTAATGTTGTGAACAACCAATAAAAAAAAAGATCATCAACCTGCAGAAATACACTTACTGTGTATTACTTTTGCCTTTGTACAGGAAAAAGCTACATACGAAGTATTTACACATGCCTTCCAATGACTGGCTCTCTTCCTCCCTCTGAATGTGTTGCAAGAATGAAAGATAATGTGTTTGAGCAATAGTTTGCTCTCATCTTAGCCATCTAAACTGAACCAGATCAATGTTGAGACTTTTGGGTACACTGTGCAAAAATAAGTCATTTAAATTAGTCCTTCAGTGTGACCCAACCAGCTGCTTCCGCCTGTCCTGGTTCTTACATTAATAAAAGCATTTTTTTTTGTCATCACTATGGACATTAGACTTACCTCCTCTCTCCTCTCCCACAGTAAATTTCACAGGAGAGAAATACTAGAAGCAATTTACACAAATCCCACAGAGAACCTCTTAAAACTCAACTTTGCCCTTTATTATTCTCCCTCAAATTGTTTTCATAAAATTGGTACCTTTAGAAGTCATCCTTCCCCCACAACATGCGCTCAAGTCTCATCTCCTTTATTCAGTGGAAAAGACTCTTCTACCCATCCTGACATTGAGGTCAGATGGCAACAGACCTTAAAGGGAATTTATCAGAACATTTTCTTAACAAAAGCCAATGCGTTTTTTTTTAAATATTTTTTATCAGTTGCTCAAAACATTACAATGATCTTGACATATTATACATTTGATTCAAATGGGGTATGAATTCTTATTTTTACACGTGTACAGATTGCAGTATCACATTGGTTATACTTATAAGCTATTTTGATAGTATGTGTTGAGAGAATAAAATTCTTTTCCTATCTTTATGGGGAAAGAAAATAAAAGGAAAACAGATGAAGGAAACAAAGTGGTTGCATACAAGAATCTTAGATCCTTCAATTTCCTCTTGTTAGAGAGACCCATGTTTTGTACCCAAAATAACTGGACAAATTTCCCAGCCTAGAAAGACCAGACTGTGAAAAATCCCACAGCTCGCTCTGGTTGATGGTTGGCTGATTCCATTCCCAGAGAGAGAGAGAAAAAAAAATTCTGTTTTCCTTTTGAATTAACATTAACTTGCATTAAACACACACAGAGAGAGTAAAATTATATTTAGGAATGTTTAGCTCTGGTTTCTCAGCAGGGGTAAGTGCCTCAATTTCCTGCAAATCATTGTCAAGTGTCTAGACAGGAGAAGTGGAAGCGAAGATAAGAGATTCTGAATTTCAACAGAGAGTCCATCAAGCTAAACCTGGTTCAGCTGTGCTTTTTCACTTGGCAACAAGTGATAACCTCTGATAGCCACATATCTTACTCACATGATGCTTTTGACTCCTGATAAGAAAAAGGAAAGTAGGAAACCACGGTGATCTGCTGATAAACATCCTGGCTGTGTATTTGCTTCCCACTTTTTAAATTAACTGAGCCCCAGAGGAATCCCAACCCCTACAGGCCTATCTAGTATCTAGAGAGACTTATGAGCATTTGAAGCTACAGATTAAGAGGAGCAATACTTTAAAAGTATTCATGAATTGTTTAGTGCCTCAATTTTTAATATGGCTGTAAATCAATCAAACACTCATTGTAGGAATTCCCAGTCTCAATACCCTATCTGAAAAAGTGTTTTAAAATCTCTTCATCTGTAAGAGCCCATCCACTCCTCAGAGGCAAGCAGTGGCAATACACCACACTGGATTTGCTGTGGGCATCCCCGGATGGGTAACAAAGTTTCTTGCCTTGCAAGCATTCAGAGAATACCTGAGGGCCTCATCTCCCACTGTGCCACAAGACTGGGTCACTTCACTCACTTGTTGAGTCTTCATTCACTCAGAAATCCATCAGCCCCTTCTTCTAGTCCTTTATCACAGCGGGTGGGGATTAAATAAATGGGTGGGTCCTGAAGACGAGTTGCCTCCTTTGGGACTCTGACTATTGAAGAGTCAGATTATTTAATTACCCTTCTCTGTGAAATGGGGATAATAATAGAGTCACCTCTTAGGATTGTTGTGAGGGCTGGAGAGTCAAAGCTTCAATACACTTCGTCTTCTGTGTCAAATAGGAGTCTCAAACAAGACAGATGAAAAGAAGACCTCTTTAGGGATGAAAAAGAGAACCCCAGCAACTGCTTAAGGATTGAGAGCCTTCAGCAAATAGGTACCGCCATGGTTCTAATGCATGTCTAGACATAATTATAATGAGCTTCGACAAGAACGCCTAAGCGGTGCTGGGTTAGACCTGGCACAAGTCATTGAATAGTTCAGCCTGAAGAACTGTAGGAGTTTAAAGAAGAGAGAGGTCACATTGATGGAAGGGGCCAAAAGAGATTTCATGGAGGAGGCTTGGCTTGTCCTGTACCACATGGATAAGAAGGGTGTCGATGAGCAGATGGAGGAGCAGCTTACTCAGACACCAGCATCTGAGGCTGAGGGGGACTATTGACACACTACATTGAACATCTGGACCCATTTTCAATGGTTGGCCCCGGAAGCTGGCTCACTACCACCCTTCCCTGAGCTTCAAGGCTGCCCATGGGTTCATCCCTCTGGGAGATCTCACTCCCCCCCCCCCACCCCAAGTCAGTCTCCTTTCCACACTGCTGCTCTGGATCTCTGCCCTAACCCATTGCTTTCAAGGTAAAACAAGTCCCTTGGCTCTGTGCTCAATGATCACTAAAGTGCCTTCAGTGACATCTTCCAGTGTACTTCTCTTGTTTCCTATCATTCTCTATCATCTAAGCCTCCCCTTCATGCTTCCATTTGCCCAAACTCTAGTGTGAAATTACCTCCATTGTTCTTCCTTCAGCCATTAAGTTCATTTATCTGTGAGCAATTTATTGATGAACTGTCTGGTTCTTTGCTAATTTTCTAATTATTTTCTAATTATTTATTTGTTTATTTTGCTAACATTCCAGTCTCTTTGCTCACTTCCTAACTGACAACATTTTCAGTTTCTGAGCTCACAGACTATATATGCTCACCCTCAGCAAGTAGATGAATTTGTAATATTCCTTCAGGTAGAATTTGATAGTATTATTTTACTTGAAGGGTATGCATGAATGTGTGTGTGTGTTTGTGTTATTTTGTTTTTAAGATTGTGGTTTTCAATATGAACTGTGAGTTCTTCCAGATCAGAACTTGTATCTGATTCTTCCTGCAAGCACAGTAGTTGATTAATTACTAGGGTGATGGAAACCAGGAATGTAAATTTACAAGACCCATTTAAACGATCCAATTGGGGATAAGTAAAATATAAGAGAAAGTTGGATTTCAACATTGGTAATGACTGTGGATCAAGTTTCCTGGAAAATAGACCCTGATACTCAGCTGCTGCTTCTGCTGTTGGTGTTTTGAGACACTGTAATTGCATTTAGCCAATACCTCAGGAGATGAAGGACAAGGGATGAGGACAAAGGAAGAAAGAAGTTGAATTGTTAATCCCATGGGGAGCTCAGCTGCTGAGGCCATTATATTGTCTTAATTTAAGCAAAAGGGTCAGGTCTTTGCATGTGCACTTAGACTACTCCTTGGATATAAGGTTGTGCCTGGGGAAAGGGACTCACTTTGGGTAAGACAATTGCTTTTGGCAATTCCTAGGGAGGGATGCAGCTGTGAGCTGTCAGGAGCCAGCATTCCTAGCAGCTGGGGGAATGAGTGCCTTGGTTCCCAAGGCAGAGTTTGGTGATGGGCCATTATCCACTACACTTGGGTTGCATGAAAACATGAGCTCTTGTCTTACTTATCTTAATCACTGCTTGATCCTCATCTATTCTCTGGCTATTATGTCCCCATGCTTGATTTGACTTGAAGAATATTCAAAGTCTAGTCCTTCATAAACACTTTTTTTGCAGTTTTTTTTCTTTTGTTTATCAAAAAGAAAGAATCAAAAGCTGCTTATTAGCTGGATCAGGAACTGGTCAGTGTCCAAATCATCAACACTTGCTCTAGAATCAGATAAGTAGCAAACCCATCAAGTGATTTCCACAAATTGAAGTGAAGGGTCTCCCAGAAGATCCAAACTCCATGGGATCCATTTGAGGCAAGATTGAAAGAATAGTCTTGGGACTTCAGCACTTTTCAGAAACACCATCTGACCAAACACTTGGAAAGTCAAGAAGCCTAGGCTAGAGTCAATTTAATATGGGAAAGAAAACTGTCCTAGGGAAACTGTAGTAGGAATATACTCTGCAGTGATCAGCCGATTTGCAGTGGTCCTGAAGAGCTGCTACTTCCTTTGGGTGGTCCTTCCTTCCTATCCACTGTTTGTGAGCCCCTCTGGTTTAGATGTTCTATTGTGAATGTTGATGATTTGAGAAATTTAACAAAAGCCAAGAATAATAAAACAAATTCCCAGAATTCAATGCTGTTTTACATTTTATTACATTTGTTTCTCTGGGGTTTTTTAAATAAAAAAAAAATATTACAGGAAAATTCAAACCACCTCTACTTTCCACAGGGAAAGGTGATCATAATTTTTTTCCCCTTTTGGTACAGGGGATTGAATTTAGGGATGCTTTACCATTGAGCCAGCCCTTTTTATTTTTAATTTTATCTTGAGACAGGGTTTTGCCAAGTTGCTAAGGGTTTTGCTAACTTGATGAGGTAGGCCTCAAACTTGGGATCCTCCCAATTCAGCCTCCCAAGTTCCTGAGATTACAGGTGTGTACTACCACACCCAGCAGGATCATGATTTGGTTGTGCATTTCCTAGTTCATTTTTAATGTTTTAGGTGCATATGTTGGGACTAAAATCAGAATTGTATGACATATATCTCAAAAAGCTGTGAGAAAGAATTTTGGGTATTTTTATCATGAAGTAGTGAGAAATGTTTTAGATATGTTTAATCTGTATACATGTATAAACATATTGAAACATCACATGGTGCCTTAGTAATATGTGCAATTTTAATGTTTTTAATGTATCAACTAAAATAGTTCAATTTTAAAATAAATACATATGTTGATATACATGAAAAATACAAAATATTGTTGTATGTGGTTTTAGGCTTATATAAATGGGTAATAGAACTTGTATTATATTATAACTTGATTGTTTTTCATTAGCTTTTTTTGGAAATTTTTCGTAGTGCTGTTTGGAGACTTACTTTATTTTTAGCTGCTCATGGAGGTCTGTCAAAAAGCTATACTATATTTTATTTATTCATATTACATTGATGGGCATTTGGTGACTTTTTCTTCTTTTTGTGCACTTTTTTCCTTCTTGACAGATCTACATGAATTAAATGTCTTTTAATTGTTTTTTTTAAATTTCCTGCTGAGATTGACCATGTCTCCAAAGAAGAATTCCTATACTATCTTTGTTCTTTGTCCTCTGCCTCAGCATTGACAAGCACCAGGTGCTGATTTCCAAAATTCGTATTGTTTTCTGAGTTGATTTGTTAACAAATTCCAACCTGTACCTAAAAAACAGATTACAGAAGTGCCAAATATGGGAAAAATAAATATAGTTCATTAGGCCTCAAAAAAAATTTAAGCTACTTCTATAAATTTATCCAAAGAAAATAATTTTAAAAAAAGAAAATAATCTTTCATGGAGATCTTTTGAAGGAAAAAAAAATGAGAAATAAACACACTGGCCAAAAATACAGGGTCTTTACATAAGTCATGTAGCATTAAATCAAAATAATATTATTTATATTTTAACATGATGATTCTAAAACTACGAATTAGATGGAATCACATGGAATTGATCTTTCTAGAAATTTTATATCATCCATTTTCAGAGTAACAAAGGAAAACAGATGGTGGTATAATGTTGGATGAAAAAAATGCAGTGAACAAAATTGCATCCACAGTTAAAAGTGTCTTTGCACAATTGGACAAGAACTTGAAGAGAGAACAACAACATTAAAACATCTATATTAAGGAAGAAGTGTGGGAGAAAACTAACTTGTCTATCAAACTTCCATCTCCAGGACCTTACACATTATTAGCTCCTTAATTTCTTTCTTCCACATGAAACCAGGGAGCTTTTATTATACCCTTCTATACTTATAGTTGACCAAACGATTCCAGAGACAAGTACAGTAGTCCCCCCTTATCAGTGGTTTAACATTCCATGGTTTCATTTACCCGCAGCCAACTGAAAATCTGAGAAATAAAAAAATTCATGGCTATAAATAACCTCTATTAATACAATTGTTGTTTTATTATTAGTCATTGTGGTTGATCTCTTATAGGGTCTAGATTAAAATCAAACTTTATTATAAATGTAAACATATAGGAAAAAGCATAGCATATATAATTGTGAGTATTAGCTGTGGCTTCAGGCATGCTCTGGGGTCTTAGAATATACTCCCCACCCATGGATGAGGGTGGTTACTGAAAACTGCTCAATGTCATAAGTCAAAGAGCCAAGACAGAATCAGTATCCCAGCCTCTTGATTCCTAAGCTTCACCTAGAGGGATAATAAGAAAACATCTTTTCTTTGAAGTTCTCATAATAGTATTTGTACAATAAATAGAAACTTGAATTAAAACTTCCTAAAGAGGGAAGAGTAAGTAAGAAGGGTAATGAGACCTCTTTCCCTATTCCCTTCTGGTCCAGAGTGACAGAGCACCTAGAAGGAAGGCTCTTTGCTTTTCCAGCTGTGCCCTAAGGGTTCCTGGTGTAGAACAGAGGACTGGGGAAAGAGGGTGACAATCAACAGATAGCCCAATGAATTGAGAATGGGATAAGCCATGTACTGCCTCAGGCCACTTGATCAAAGCTTTTGAACAAAGACTTCTCAGCTGTTATAAGATGCATCAGAAAGCAAGCTGAAACCCTGAGACCATGTGGAGGTGTATAGATGTCCACAGGGACAGTATTCTTCATTCTGTCCCAAATCAGTGCAGAGAGAAGGAACACTGTGCTGGGAGTCAGGGCTTCTAGGTCCCTTGGCACAGTTCCTATGCAGATGTATGACCTTATAGTTCTGTTTTCTCAACTCTGATATGAGAGTTTGAGTCTCCTATGTCAAGTGTTTCTCCATTTCCTTTTCCTATCCAGAAAGGAGAGTTCCAGTTTGGGTACTTGAAAAAAATCTGTGTTAGATGTTTGAGTGTTGATGGAGACGCTCATTCCTCTCACCTTCACTCATGTAGAAGAAGGAGGACTTTCACCAATATCTCTACCCTCCTCCCTGCCACTAACGTTATCCCTCCCTACTAGATATTATCAGAAAGGCTTTGTCCTAGATCCAATGAATAAAGATACTCTGACACAAAGGTGGAAAATATCCTCTGCCTATGCCACCTCATCCCTTGCACTCAGCAAAGTTCCCAGGCTGCACTCTGCTCCCTCATCAGGCAAGAAGTGTGCCAGAGAGTAGTAGATCTGCCACCACAGCGAGATCTGGAGGTTTGGCCTCCTCCTCTGCTTTCTGCCCCACCAATTACTGGGTGATGCAGGCAGCAGCCTTCCAGAAAACTGGATGGTTAATAGTAGACATGAAGGCCCCAAAGAGGGCACCAAGAGTTTAAACTTGTCACATGGCAAAGAGGAAGTAGTGAGAAGCTCCTTTAGACTATAAGGTCAATCTGTATTCTCTAGCACAGAAGATCAGCAGCCCCAAATTTGGGGGTTAATAAAGCTGATTCTGGAATATGATATTCGCCAAGCTCTATTTACCACTAATTAAGAGCTCAGAATAGAAAAATGGATAATTGGCACACAATTATGACCAAATATCAAATATAGAGCCAAAGTGTAGAGGAACTATAGTCCAGGACCAAATATAACCTCTACACCAAATTATTCCTTGAGAATGAAGGCATTGATGGAGAGAAGGCAGAAAATGGATACCAGAACTGAAACTAAATTTCCTCATTGAGCTTTCCAGGAGACAGAGAAAAGTTAAAATAAGAGCTCTAAGCTAGGATCCAAGAGGTAAGTGGAAGTGTGGATGAGTAAGCCAGAGCCCATCTAGGGGTATATCCCAGTTTCCTAGGCACTGTCACACAGTAAGTACACAGGTAAGGTATATAACTCTTTCAGTAGGGCTGCATGGGACGTGGGGGCAGGATGGATAGGTGGGCTATGCACCCCTGAAATCAAATGCCACCATCACCACCTCCAGATACATGAACATAAGTAAAATCAAATAATTACCACCCTCAGTTTTTCTAACTGCAAGACAAGGATCATGACGGCCCCTCAAAAGGGTGGTTGGGAGCATTTAACAAGATAATCCATACAAAGTAAGAGCATCTCCCTACAAATATTTGTCTGCTATACTCAGATCACAAGTTGTGAGAGGGCAGGGACCATTGCTGCACTTGCTAATCAGTGGAACCCCATGACAGATATAGGTAATGGTGACTGCTGTTATTGGCTTTGTGGTATAGAGGAAGGGACTTGAAGAAAACATCTGTACTCTCTTTAACCTAACCAAACCACCTTACCCCCTGTTTGAAGTCAGATAAATACCTTGCTGGGATAAGCTTACTTCTTTCCTATCTAAAGAGAATGTTTTTCCATGCTGCTTCAGGAACCATCACTGTGTGGGTAGATGGGAACTAATCTCAGCCAGCCAAGCTAGAGTCTTGGATTCTTGCTCCCCAGACAGGACAAGCAAGGCAGTGTGCTACACACTTGCCCTAATTTGATTGATGTGATTTGATTAATTTGATTTCCTTTGATTTGCAAATACCTTTTTTTTATTTTCACCAAAATTCAAGAGAAAGAAAACCACCAGGTGCTAGGAGATCATTTTCCATGTCATAATAAGTTGGGAGTGGCTGGGGAGGAAGGAGACTGTTAAGAGTAAGGACTAAAGGAAGAGATGATTTTTCTTATTTAAATGACTTACTTTTCTAAAATAAAATTTACCTCTTTCTTATATCCAGACTAAACAGTTAGCAATGAGGGGTTTGGGGTCCTGGAATCTTGCCAACTAGAAGGAAAATTGGGTTCCATTCATAGTAGAGTTGAGTGAGTTGCTTAACCAAGCTCCTAGTTTTCCTCTAGGATCAGATTCTTGGTAGACAGACTTTGTTATTAGCCATCTTGTAGCCTCTGAATTGCCACCATCACACATCGTCTTTGGTGGCCAGTCCCCAGGTGACCATCTGTAGGCTGGCGTAGCATCAGGAGCATCTTGGATGATTAACAGATGTGCAGTCAAGTTTAAACACTGAAGCTGTCTGTCTAGACAGCTCGTCAAACTTCTTCAATCTCCCATGAGTCCTGCTCTGATTCTCCCTCCCACCAGCTGTGGAAATGACTGACATTGTGGAATCTGTAGAGATCTATTACTTTCTAAACACAGAGTCTTAAAGTAAGAGAAGAGAGAGAACTGAATGGTGACCATCTGACATCTCCCTAGGAAGGGTTCACCAGTGAGAGATCTTGGTCAAGGACCCATAATCTATGACAGAATAAGAACTTGAGCCTAGGATTTAAGGTTCCAGGCCATTAATACTTCCACTATCTGGTTTGGCTATTGAGGAATATTTTGCTCTTTTCCAACCACTTACAAGCATATAAAGTAAATTCTGTATTACCTCACTGGGACTATCATACCAAAGTACCATAAAATTGGTAGCTTAAACAATAGAAATGGATTATCTCACAATTCTGCAGATTGATTTATAAATCAAATTGTTAGCAGCATAGATTCTTCCTGAAGGCTATAAGAGGAAGTTCTGTTCCAGGCCTCTCTCCTTGGCTTGTGAATGGCTATCTTCTCCCTCCATGTCTGCATTGTACTCTCTCTATGCATGTCTTTCTCTATTTATAAGGATACTAGTTATATTGGATTGGATACCACCCTAATGACCTCATTTTAACTTGATTACCTCAGTGAAGACCCTACCTCAAAATAAGGTCATATTTGGAGATACTGAGGGTTAGGACTTCCACAAATAAATTTATTGTGGCACAGAAGGAGAAACATAATTCAATCCATACCCAACTCTAAGTCAGTATTTTCCAACTTTTAACCATGTTTCAATCATGATCACACTGAGAAACTAATGTGACTCCATTTTGAGAAACCAGCCTCTACCTTAGAGCAAAGCCTGTCCAAGGAAGGGGGCTTGACCCTTGTCCTTGGAAAAACCCACTGAGCACTCCTAAGCACATACCCACCCTGCTGAGTTGTTTGTCTGTAAATAACAGGAGAGATCTGAGGCACCAGGTGTCCCTGACTCAGTCAGTCTAGGTGAGGACCCATAGAAACACTCCTAGCAACCACCAATCAGCATGAGACAGGGAAAATACCTGGAATGCCAGATGACCCCCAAGTAGTTTTTGGTGGTTGATAACATGTTGGGAAATCATTTAGTTCAGCATGTACACCCCTTGTGGCCTAAACCAATCACCCCTACCCAACTTGTTCCCACCATTGAATGTGCTAATCAATGTTAAGTGTTGTTGTTTTATTTTCCCGCAGTATGGAATGATTTGCTATGTGATGTTGTGACGCATAGAGTATCCCCCAAAAAACCTATAAAATCTCACTGAACAAAGGACCAGAACTCACTCCCTGGGACTGCTGCGTTGGGAATGGTTGTGAGTCCAGGCTCAAGCTTGCAATAAAGACTCTTGTGTGCTTGCATCGGATTTGGGTCCTGGAGGTCTATTGGGGTCCCCTGAATCTGGCATAGCAACACCTTTCCTATATTTACATATCATAACACAATTACCCCTTTAATATTTTAAAGCTACTTGTTTTACTGAAATAAATTTATTTTAAAAGGTAACTTTGAATATTGTATGAATAGTAAAACCATATTTTTTTCAAATGATTTGTGAATATGCAGGTTTTCACAGATTCTAGGTAGGATAAGGTCTTATGGGTATTTAGTGAATAAGGCAAATTCCATTTGAGAAGTTGTAGTTCTTACAATTCATTGGGCTCTAATCATTCTCAGCATCACTCCAGCCTTTACAGAATCAGCCCACCTAATTTTCTTTATGGCAGAGTCACAGAATATTCTAAACATAGAAAGTGTTTTAGTCAGCTTTTTAGCTGCTGTGACTAAAAGACCTGATAAGAACAACTTTAGAGGAGAAAAAGTTTATTTGGGGGTTCACAGTTTCAGAGGTCTCAGTCCATAGACAGCCAGCTCCATTCCTCAGGGCTTGAGGTGAGGCAGAACATCATGGTAGAAGAGTGTGGTGGAGGAAAGTGGCTCAGGACATGGTCAGGAAAGTGAGAGATTCAGTTTGCCAGATACAAAATATATACTCCAAAGGCACATCCCATATGCCCACTTCCTCCAGCTGCACCTCTTTGCCTTTAGTTACCCCTCAGTGAATCCCAATCATGGGATTAATTCACTGATTGAGTTGACTCTCATAACCCAATCTTTTCACTTCTAAGCCTTTTTGCATTGTCTCACACATGAACTTTTGTAGGACACCTCACATTCAAACCATAACAGATGAAGACAGATCCATTCCTCACTTCCCTGTTCTCTAGTAACTTGTCAAGTTGCTTAAAGTGTCACAGGAGAGTTAAGGAACAGTCTTGAAGAGACAAATGAAGGTGGGTCAAGTTGACTCCATGCAGCTCATTGGCTAAAGGGCTTGTAAAAAAGTGATGGAGCCTGCTGCTGGGATGGCATGGAGGGGGTAGCAGTGGGATAGTACATCACTCCCATCATCCCCTGCTCACACCCTGGTCATCAGGCTGCTGGACAAATGATCAGGAAGAGTAAACATGGCCCTGTATCTCCACTTATGATAGACATGACCAATTTTTCATGGACTTCTTTACTATTGAACCTTTAAGGAATCTGAATTCTTTTCACCTTAATAGTCTATGAAGCCACCACTACTTTATCAGCATTGAGCAGAGAGGAAACCACCAGGCCAGCTTCTATCTGGTAGTTCAAGCTGCCTTCTCTGGCCCCCACAAAGGGCCAATTCTATAAGTTGCTTGGAAAAAGCTCTCCACCTCCTTCCTCTCCACTCCTTTCTCACCTCTGTCTTCTAACTAAGACTCAGCGTCAGGCACTCTTCTGAGAAGACCTCTCTACAGAGACCTTGGCTATCTAAATCAATTCTTAACTGCCCCCACTTGGGCTTCACTTGTGTGATTCATGTTATGTATCATGGCTTATTGGCTTATTATTTATTTACCTGGGCAACATTTTTTTCCACTGGAACATCAGTACCCATCTTGTTTACCATCCTGTCGCCAGCATACACTATGAACTCAATGTAATTGTTGAAAGGATAATAGAAAGAAAAGGGGAAGAACAAAATAGTTCAAAAGAAGGGAGAAGAAAAGAGAAAAAAAGGAGGAGAAGGGAGGGTAAGAGAGGAGAGAAGAGAGGAACTTTTCCTAGGCCACCCACAACTGGCTGTAGTACAGGATGCATAGAGATTGCTTAGCAGTTTATTTGGAAAGTATATATGATATGGGAAAGGGCATCATCTTAAAGTCACTATCTACAAAGGGCCCAGTCTATTGCCTCTTTTATAAGTCTCTGACCTCAGCACAGTGAGGGTCTGGCTCTCTTTGGCTGGCTAGTGATTATCTTCTGGGTAGATACATTTCCTCCATGTTCCTCCCACACTCTAGATTTGGGGGTGGGTAATAGTACACTCAGTGGGTTCCAGTCAGGTCACATTCTTTCAATAGTTTTGCCAATTATAATTCAGTCATTTATTACCCCCCATCAGAAACATGACAGCTAAAGAGAAAGAAAGATACTGTCTGATAACAGTTCTGCCCTGCAGCCTAAGAATGCCACTGGTAGACTATGGAGGCCCTTTTGGCAGGTCAACAAATAATCCTAAGACCACTGTTTTGGCATCATGCTTTCACTCTTCCTGAGATTACAATGAAAGTCCTCCAACACCTCATAGATCAGAAATATAAGGGAGATGCAGAAAGCAAAGGCCCATGGAGCTGGTGAAGTCATTCCAGTGGGGGTCTGGCTCATGAGAACTGCTTTGTGGATGAGTACCTGAAGATGGACATCAGGCCCTCAAGGCAGACGTCCTGTCAGATACTGAGAACATTAGCAAGAATGTGGAATATTCCCCAAGTGGCTTGCTGCAGTACTATATGTGATATAGGAATACTGTCTATGGTTCTCAGGAATTTGGAATTTGGAAAAGCTTTTCAGTATGGAAGCTGCCAGTATCTCCAAGGATATACAGAGCTGTTCATGTGGCCAAGTTTGTTTTTATCATTACAGATGTGAAAGACTTTTTCTTAATTCATAAGTGAGATTGGGGAAGTTTCATAGGAAGTAGAAAATGATTTGCAAAAATAGAGAGGCAGAGTGCACCATGTCACCCCTCAGCTTTCCCTGTCCTTACAGAAAACAGGTCTTTCCCAGTGCTTTTTCCTGCTGGGTAGGTGTGGCAGCCCCCTCAGCTCTCTGCAGGGGACTGTGTTTACATCATACTCATCTTGGTACCACCTTGTCATTTGGCATTTCATTCTAGAGACATTAGAAGCAGATTAAATAGTTTGAAAATCAGCACACTCCACATGATAAGAAGACATTCCTTCTAAGTGTGCCCACTCTGACAAGAGCTGTCCTGGGATGAAAGCCACCACCATAAGGAGATGATGAGGATAATACTAACAGAACTCAAATTATCCATGGCCATGACGGTTATCATGACAGCACTTGCCAGCTGCCAAGCTGAGAATTGCACATGAGTAGCCTGTTTAGCCCTTCTAACAGCCCTACAAGGTAGTTTTGAGTAGTAGGCCCATTTTCAAAAAAGAACATTGAGGCACAGGAAGAATAACTGCAATGTCAACCCTAATTTCTAGTAATTTCCTAACTGGCGGGCAGTCAGAAGGTAAAATGGGGATGATAATAATTGAAAATAGAAGACCATACATATAACCAAAGAAGGTGGGCATCGATGTGAGTGGGGTATGTGTGAAAAAGAGAGAAAGGGTAGAATTTAGGTGTAGTAAGGCATCTCAATCAGATGAACAAATGTTTCTTTTCTACATAAATTTAATGGGTCTGATCCAGTGGTATTGATGAATGTTTAACAAGATTTCCAGGTGGAGTATTCCTGATATTTTCATAAAAATAAATAATGAAAACATACATCAAGACGTCATTTGGTTGTGAAGGATGAAACTTCTTTGCTGAATTGGGCAATAGTTTTCAAACCTTAGAAGAAAACATGCCTTATGTTTTCTTGCTATTCACAAAATAAAGAATATATACAGAGAACACTAATTTAGAACAACAATACTATTCAATACTATTCAATGGTATTTTCACTTCACAGACACAGTGGCCATACATAATCTCAAGAGTGCAGGTAATAGTAAAATGTGAGGAAACAATCAGGAAGTGATGAGTTCTGAGTATGTAAATGGACTAAAGAGGGATCAGTGGAGTAAAGGGAGGGGAGCTGCGTGGGACAGGGAGGGTGGGAGTGCTGGAGACTGAATTGGAGAGGGTTATGTTCCATGCTTTTGTGATTATGTCAGGGTGTATCCTGGTGTTGTACATAACTAAAAAGAATAATTTTGAAAAGAATATATACACAACCAATTCTTAAATTACTTTTTAATGCCCATACAGAAGTTAGCAACTATAGCCTACGGACCTCTATTTTTGTAAGGTACATTAGCTGATTGGCTTTTTCTTCCTCATTCAGAAAGGACTATAAAATAGGGGGTGGAGGAAACAAATACTATGCCAGGTAAAACCCAAAATATTTACTGTAGGTTTGTTGACCCTAGGTCTTTTCAATCAACAAAACAATAGATCAAGTCTTGATTTTGAAGCATTGCTTATTTCCTTGGGCAAATACTTCCTCTGTGGCTAAAAATATAATGCAGATCTGGGAAGAAATGCACAGCCAATACTATTCAATAGTATTTTCACTTCACAGACACAGTAGCCATACATAATCTCAACAGTGCAGATAATAGTAAAGTGTGACGAAACAATCAGGAAATGATGAGTTCTGAGTATGTATTACCTTTAACAATATAATTTATTCATCATAAATTTCTAGAATTTTATTTTTCATAGTGGTTGTGTTTAATACCAGGATCACATAGTTCTGGAAATTATAATAGTTATATCTAACAGATAAAAATGAGCTGGCACCAGCACAGCACAGTGTGATTACAGAAGTAGCTGATTGCTTTCATTGATATTGATGCTAAAGTAGTCCAGGCATTTCTATAAAATAGGCAAGTCTTTAAAGAGGATGTTCACTATAGCTTTGCTTATAATTGTGAATATATTTTTTAAATATTTCCAACTATCCACTCGTAGAAGGGTAGATAAATAAAATATTTTATATTTGAATTATGGAATATTTGAATTATAGAATTCATGTTACGCCATAATGATAATGTATAATGTAGCTGTATATAAATCTACGTGGATAGATCTCAAAAACAGAATGTGTGAGAAAGGAAGTTCCAAAAAAATATACAGATATAAATTTGATGTTGATTTAAAAGTGAAGGATGCAAACCTATATATTGTATGGACATATCAATGTAAGGTAAAATTATCAAAACATGAACAGAAGCATGGGTTCTGGGCTATGGTATCAGTTGCCTCATGGGCTAGAAAGGGCAGGTGAAAGGTGGAATGGAACAGGAAAGCAAAGGGAACTCAGCATCATCTATTTATAGTATTTTGTTCCATTTTTAAAAAAATTAAGCACGTATTACAAATGTTGATACTATCATACAGTGGGGATAGGGTACTTGTTATTTTAGGGATTAAATGAGGTCATAAGAGTGGAGCCCTTGTAATAGCATCAGAGACTTTGTTAAAAGAGGAAGAGAGACCCAATCTAGCATATTTGCTCTGTCTTGCCACATTACAATGCAACAGGAAGGCCCTCACCAGATGCCAGCACCATCTTGGATTTCCCAGATCCTACAACTGTGAGCTAGGTAAAGTACTCTTATTTCTGAATGGCCCGGTTGTGGATATTTTGTTATTGCAACAGAAAATTAACTAAGAAAGCATTCAAACAGGGTCACATGCACTTGCACCATCTTCACTGGTTACTGCTCAGATCAAAATCCAGTGTGAGGGAAAAAAAGAAGTTGGTGAGTTTCCTGTTCATGTTGCTCACATTGCTTCTGTTGCAAATCATTACCGCAGTGTGAGAGTGGTGGTGTCATTCTGGCCTATTTAGATTGATATCCACTATCATTGTTCTAGGACTAGAGTCCAATAGATGTATAAGGACAAGTTCCAGTGTATCTGAACTCTTCTTGTAAAACAAACAATATTAAAAGGTGCAGTTCTAGAGTCAGAACTTTACTTGCATCTCCTCATTGAACCTTCAAAGCAATCTCCAGAGAGGTTATTTTCCGCAAATCATATTCTTAATAACTGATGGAGTCAATGGCTTTATTAATGGAACTGGCAATGGTTTTATTTCTGGCCAATTTGAGCTCCTCACACATTCTTTCAGTGCCATGTCTTTGATCCTTCATTTTCTGCCTCTGTGACTTTTTTTTTTGAGAGAGAGAGAATTTTTTTTTAAATATTTATTTTCTAGTTTTTGGTGGACACAACATCTTTATTTTATTTTTATGTAGTACTGAGGATCGAACCCAGCGACCCATGCATGCCAGGTGAGAACGCTACCACTTGAGCCACATCCCCAGCCCTGCCTCTGTGACTTTTATCAGTTGCATTAAAAGTTAATTAAGTTAAACTTCTAGGTCATTTCCAAGATTACAACTCCAATTGGAGGAATGTCTTTTTTATTTTTATTTTTTATTAATTTTTTGGTACATATTAATTATACATAATGGTGAGATTTGTTGTGGCAATATTCAAACATACACAAAATAAGCATAATTTGATTAGGTTCACTCTCTAATACTTCCCCTTCCATCCCCTCCTCTCTGCCCCTCATCACTTTTCTCCACTCTGCTAATCTCCCTGTTAATTTCATGGATGCCGCAGTCTGGCTGGGCACAATTCAGGAGCCACTTGTCAAAAGAAACGAACTTTATTTTTAGAACCACACAGGCCAAACAAAACAGCTCCTCAGGAAAAACCCTCAGAGCCCAACTGCCACCACCCACTTCCCACAAGCCTCTCACACCAACACAGAAGCCTCCCCCACTCCCACAATCCTCCTGCTCTTGAGGCCGATTGGCTGGGTCGCATGGGCGGAGCCAAAGAAGTCCCCCAATGAGCAGCTCCGTGGTCTGAAATGGCAGGGAAACAGCCCAATGAGCATCACCGCAGAGGAGCCAATCAGCTAGATGTTGCTGGGGCCGCTGTGAGCCAATCATCAACTGGCAATCTGAAAGGGCGGGGAAACAGCTCAATGAGCATCTCCAATGAGCATCACCACAGAGGAGCCAATCAGCTAGATGTTGCTGGGGCCGCTGTGAGCCAATCATCAGCTGGCAGCTGGAAGTTTGCTGGCAACTGGAAGTTTGCTGGGGCCCCTTCGGCTGTGGCTCTCAACACATGGAGTCCTTTTTTCCCCTGTTTTTTTTTTTTCCTTCTAGCTTCCACACATAAAACATACAGTTCTTTTCTGAGTGTGACTTATTTCACTCAAAATTATGTTCTCTAGTTCTATCCATTTTCTTGTAAATGATATAATTTCAGTCTTCCTCATGTCTGAATACAACTCCATTGTGTTTATCCATTCCTCTGTTGGTAGATATCTAGGCTGATTCTAGGTAGATAACTTGGCTATTATGAATTGCATTGCGATAAACATAGGTGCATATGTGTCTCTAAAATATGCTGATTTTAGATTGTTTGGATAAGTACTAAGGAGTGGTATGGCTATATCATATGATGGATCTATTTTTAGCTTTTTAAGGGACATCCATACTGATTTCCATAGGGGCTGTACTAATTTGTATGCCACAAACAGCATATGAGAGTTTCCTCTTCCCCACGCCCTTACCAGTGTTTAATGTTATTTGTATTCTTAATGATTGCCATTGTAACTGTGGTGAGATGGAATCTCAGTGTAGTTTTGCTTTTCCCTGATGTGTAAAGATGTTGAACATTTTCTTTGTTGGCCATCCATATTTCTTCTTTTAAGTAATGTCTGTTTGATTCACTTTCACTTTTCTATTTATTGATTTTTTTAATATAGAGGTTTTTGAGCCCCCCCTCTGTGTGTGTGTGTGTGTGTGTATATAATTTTTTCCTAGATATTAGTCCTCTTAGAAAGTAACTGGCAAAGATTTTCTTCCATTCTGTGATTCTCTCTTCACTTTGTGAATTGCTTCCTTTGCTGTATAGTAGCTTTTTTTTTACTTTATTCCATTATTGATGCTTTCTCTTATTTCCTGAGCTAAAGGGTCTTATTCAGGAACTCTTTGCCTGTGCCTATATATTGAAGTATTTTCCCTACTTTTTCTTCTAACAGTTGTAATGTTTCTGGTGTTATAATCAGGTATTTGATCCATTTTGAGTTTACTTTACTACAAGGAGTGAGATAAGGATCTAGTTTCATTCTTCTACACATGGATATTCAGTTTTTCTAGCACTTCTTGTGTCATTTCTCCAATGTATGTTTTTGGCACCTTTGTCAGGGATCAGATGGCTGTAGCTATGTGGGTTTGTCTCTGTGTCTTCTATTCTGTCCCACTGGTCTATAGTTTGCTTCTATGTCAGTATTTTTAAAATATTATGAAATAGTGCCATAAAATAATATATGTAACATATGGACCATAATAGTTGCATTAACCAGGGTACTCCAGAGAAACAGAACTAATAGGACACACACACACATACACACACACACACACACACACACACACATACAGTTGGCAAACTGCAAAACTAGGAAAGCTTATATGTTGTTCAATCTGAGTACAAAAACCTGACAAGTAGGGAGGGGCACAAATCTGTAAATCCCAGTTGAAGTCCAAAAGCCCAAGAATCAGGAGCACCAATGTCTAAAGAGAGAAGAAGATGGATGTCCCAACCAATTCCCTTGCTGAGTCTTTTGTTCTGGTCAAGTTCTCAATAAAATCTACATTTATTTGTATGGTTGGTCTGTACGCAGATGCTAATCTCTTCCAAAACACCTTCATAGACATATCTAGATATAAAATTTCACCAGCTACCTGGGCATCCCTCAGCCCAATCAAGTTGTAATTATCTATCACAATAGTAAAGCTAGAATGCTACCAACACTGCTATACTCCTGTCCAATCCAATCTCCCTACTTTCCAAAGTAACCATTGTTGAGTTTTAGACTTATCATGTCCTTTTAAAAAAATGTTTTATGAATGTATTTCTAAACAATGTATTTCATTTTTCTCTTTTACAAACTTTATAAAAATGATGGCCCTATGTCATCTTTCTGTGACTTTTTTTCATTATGATTGATTCTACATGTAGATGGATATTTGGTAAAGATTAATAGGCCTGATGCTACCAAGCATCAGTGAGAATTTAGAGTAACCTGAACTTCTGGCCATAATATAAATCAGTATACACACATTATAATAAATATATTTACTACCTCCCAGCATTTCATTTCTGATAGATTGGGTCTTAATTCCCCAGAAAGTACATGTATTAAAGGCTTGGTCCACAGCATGGTGTTATTGGGTGGTAGTGGAGCCTCTGTGAGGTGGTGCCTAATGGAGGTCTTTTAGTCATTGGGGATGTGCCCTTCAAGCAGATACTGGGACCTAGCCCTTTCCTTTCTCTTTTTCCATCCTGGTCATGAATTGAGTAGCTTTGCTTTACTATATACTCCCCACAATATAACACACTGCTTCACCACAGCCCCCAAAGCAAAGAGGTCCGCTGATCAAGGACTTAGATCTCCAAATCCATGAGCTGAAAAAAAATCTTTGCTCCTCCTGAGTTGATGACCTCAAGTGTTCCTTATAGTGTCAGAAAGCTGCCTGCCTTATTCTCCTAAGCCCCCTTCCAGGCCTACTGTTGCATATGTGCACCTGAAGACATTTGTGAGAACATCTGCTATGCCCTTGCTTGTGTCAACCAATACTGGGATAAGGTATTTAGAATACTGGGGAGAATTCTTATGCTCCATCTCTGAATAAACTGTTCCTGAACTAGATAACATATTACTTGCTTTAGTAAGACTTGTGAAAAGATGGTTTTATTTTATTAACAGTAAAGAAATAGGGACTAGTGCTAGAGTAGAACATGACATTTATCATTGCATTGTGTCTTTAGGATAAATATTTTTTAAATGAAAATCTCTAACTCTTGGGAAATCAACCTTCTTGATGTCATCACAATTCAGTAGCATGGTCTCTGAATTCATTCGTCAGCACATGTAGTAGGTGGGGAGGGAGAGCAAAGGCAGATGGAGGAGGATGATACCTCATAGATTTCAGATCCATGATCACCTCTCTCTCCTTGTCTTACCAGCCACTGAGCACCAAGGTTTGCCTTTAGTGCAGAAACCATGTTTGTTAAGTCTCAGATGAATTTTTGGCATTTGTAACCTATTTTGAAATAAAAAAATTAAGACTTGGTATTCAACATTGAAGGGTCTCTTCCATGGAAGAAGGACTGAGAGAAATTTGAAGTTTAGTCTTTTTCTTTCCCAAACCATTTTTTTTTTGTAAAATGAACAATTCTTTTCAGACTGTTTGCAAATGAGTCATATAAGTCCAGAATCTAAAATCTACTGCCTCCTTGGAGAGACTACTCTGTGGCCAAAATGCAACACAGAGAAAAATAATGTATGAACACATCAAGAGTTAGAGTAGATTTGGGTGGATTTGTCTCTGTCTTCTATTCTGTGCCACTGGCCTATATGTTGTGGTGCCAATACCATGCCACTTTTGTTACTATAATTTAAGGTCTGGGATTGTTATGCCTCCTGCTTCACTTTTCTTGCTAAGGATTGCTTTGGCTATTCTGGGTCTATTATTTTTCCAAATGAATTTTTATGACTGCTTTTTCTATTTCTATGAAGAATATTATTGGGATTCTAACAGGAATTGCATTAAATCTGTATAGTGCTTTTGGCAGTATGGTCATTTGACAATGTTAATTTTGCCTATCCAAGAGCATGGGAGATCTTGCCATCTTCTCAAGTCATTTTCAATTACTTTCTTTAGTGTTCTGTGGTCTTCATTGTACAGGTCTTTCACCTCATTTGTTAAATTGATTTCCAAATAATTTTTGAGGCTACTGTGAGTGGGATAGTTTTCCTAATTTCTCTTTCAGTAGATTCATCACAGATATATGGAAATGTAATTGATTTATGGGTATAAATTTTATATCCTACTAAGGTAGCATTTCTGGAAGCTTCTGTAAGTGTTGATGAGGAGCCAAATTCCACAGAGCTGACAAGAAGTTTCCTGCAGACCCAAGGAGGAGCTTTGCACAAACTTGGGGCCCTTTTACCTCTTGACTCCCTTCCAAGTACAGCCAAAGACTTAGCAGCAGTCTTTTAAGTACTAACCACAGAGTATAGGGGTGGCAAGTTCATAAAAATGGCAAGAGGGCATTGCCAGCCACCCTAAGGACTTTGACTTCTTTTTGTGGAGTATTCAAGGGAATGTCATTGTCCTAGAGAAGAAGGTAACCTCCCAAGCACCACACACACATGAACAACCACAATGCCAACTGGCTCATAGGTATACACACACACATACACACACACACACACACACACACACACACACACACACACAAGATAACCAAATTTGAACTGTTCTTCAAGAAGTGAAGTTGTAGAATGTAATAGCTTTACTAGGATTTTAGAACCTCTGCATTGCAACAGTGTCTCTGTTGTTTTAAAGGGAAAATGTTTCTTCAAAAGCAAGGCAACAGTATCATGAGAAAGGCAGGGTTGGGGTAGGGAGAACCTGGTACCTAAGGAATTCCTAGAAAATTTAGAAGGATGCTTTGAAATCAAGACAAATTATTTTAGTTTACTTCTCACTTAAGCTATGAAAATTTTTTTGCATCTTGATACATGATAAAGAAATTTGTGCACAGAACAGTTCATGCCAGAATACATATACATGTACAAATACATATACACATACATATACAATACATACATATATATGTGTGTATCTATATATATGTATGTATGTATGTATGATGTATGCGTGTGTGTGTGTGTGTGTGTGTGTGTGTGTGTGTGTGTGTATCTCACACAGATACCAAAATACAGGAAAGAAGAAGGCTGAGCATCCTTCATTCTTCAGAGGAGAAAGTCTTCCAACACCTGGGAGGCTGTAGCATAAAAATGCCCAAATATCCCTGGGAACATGCTATAGGGCTCTGTCCCAAAGGCTGCCCTGGGACAGCACATCAGACATCTTTACATCTCTGCATTGCCCCAGATCTAATGGGCCTTGTGTTCTCCTTGATGCTGCCAATATGTCTGTGCATTAAGCAGAAGTGGAAGGGATCCAAAGAGAGTACTTTGTGTGGTTGAACAAGTTTGAGAAGTTGGATGTCAAAGTTAACATGCAAAGAGAAGTAATGATGTTGTCAGGCTGGAGATGAATGCATTGGTAGCTGTGTGAAGAAATATTTCTCCCAGGAATCCTTTGGAAAAATACAGCAGCTCAGCCTTGAGCAGGGCACCCTGCTGCCACAGAACAGGTGTTTACATTATTCCTGGCAAAATCTCTGTGGATGCACAGATTCATTCTAAAAGGAGGAACAGTCCCTATAGCTCTGGACTTTAAAAAATTCAGTATGATAAACAGTTGGAGACAGATTCCAACCATTTTCTTCTCAGTGCTTCAATTTCCACATTTGGAAGAGTGTAAATAATAGCTTCCTCGCAGGTTTTGTGATTAAAGGGTATACCAAAGTTGACAATATCCATAAAAAGATAGGGTGCCACATTAGTGGAGCTAGAATAAGAGTTTTAAGCCCTCACTTTCCAGATACAACCCAGTCAACCTAAGCAGCTTCCTGATCATATAGAAGGGCAGTTACTATGGGCAAACTTTTAGTCTGCTCTGTGGAACTTGATGCCTGGCCAGGACCTATAGAAGTGTCTGGAAGTGTTATCAGGAAGGAGCTCTTGACAAGCAGGATCATGCAGAGCAGGCACTGCTGAGAACAAACAGGAGGGCAGGTCTACTTTTATTGAATGTGCACTAAGCGCCACCCATTATGTTAGAGAACTTTTACTCACCTATTCATTTAGTTCTTGCAAACACCCTACATGAATGCTTATTATCACGATTACTCAATGGATGAAGAAACTGAGGCTCAAGTTGGAGAGGGCTTGTCAGGAAAGAAGCTGGTAGCAACTATCCTTCATATATGAGATTACAAATGCCAGGTACTCATTCTCAACACCTCTTCCACCTGGAATCTGGGTGAACACCCCAATTCTTGCCAGTAAGACCTGGGTGGGACCTATTGGGGGCTTCTTTGAAGACTGTATTCCCTAGAAAAAGACATGCAGGAGGAAGCATCTCACTTTTCTTCATTACACATCCTCGTAACCCATGTGACATCTGAAGCTATTGCAGTCATCACCCTGCCATGATGACAAATGTCACCAAATGCTGCTGTTCGAACTAGCTGCTGATAGCTGGGTGCTGATCTAGACAGGAAGAGGGCAAACAGGGAGAAGCATGTCCCATTACTCTACCCTCCACTGCAGCTTGCTTCTTGCACCTGTGTTGGCAAAGCCTCAGAGGGAACTGCTGCACAGCAGAAATGTGGTCCCCGAGTCCCAGCTATAGAGCAGAATGTAGAAGGAGTCCTTAAGCTTTGAGACACTACCAGCACAATGGGTGTTTTAGCTTCCTGGGGCTGTTGTAGCAAATTACCACAAACAGAATACTTTAAAACAACAGGAATGTATTCTCTCACAGCTCTGGAGCCTAGAAGTGTAATATGGAGATATTGCCAGGGCTGTGTGCCCTTGGAAGGTTCCAGGGAACAAATGCTCTTGCCTTTTCTAGCTTCTGATGGTTGCAGGTGACATGCAGCATTCTATGGCCTGTAGCTGCATTGGTCCAGCCCCTGCCTTTGTCTTAATGTGGCATCCTCCCATGTCCTCCTCATAAGGACACCAGTGATCACCTCATTTTAACTAATTAGTTTATATGTAAGATACTACTTCAAAATAAAGTCAAATTCTGAGATTCTGGGTGGGCATGAATGGTGGGGGTTCTTTTCAACCCAGTACAAAGGATTTTGTCTTTAGTAGCAGGTTGGAGGCTGGGGGACACCAAAGCTAGAGAGTAAGTTTACTCTCTGGGGTATCAATCTAAGTAAGTGGCTAGCAATATAGCAGATTCACAGTTTAAAGGCATTTCTGTTTCTATAAGAATACAAAGCTGCTCTGTTCAAAGCTCAGGATGTTGGTTCTTCCAAATCATCTATTCATTTTCTAAGACTAAAGCCAAGGAATAAAAAGTAGCCAAGTAGGTGTTTGTTGGGAAAAATAAGGGTATAGCTAGAAGAAATGAACCCACACTGATAGTCCATGATGCATCAGATTCTTTGAATAACACTGCTAAGGTCTGGCTGGTTCAAGAGCAATGCCAACCCTGCTACGTGTATTAGGTGAACAGATGGGTCATGAAGCACTGGAGAACACAGGGCAAGTGCTAGTAACTCTAAGGTGAAGTCAAGCAAGGGACGTGTAGGAAACTAATGAAGTAACTTTAATAGCATAGAGTCAATGAGCAGGAGATAGTGTATTGAATATACTTACCTTCCCTTCCAAAGAAACTTTTTCAGACTCTGGATTCAAATCCTGGCTCTGACTTCTACTACCAGTATACAAACACTTTAACCCCTGTGAGCCCCAGTTTTCTAATGTATAAAGTATAAATGATAACAATTAGTTAATATTTGTAAAATACCTAAAACAGTCACCTATTTTGTTAGATAAAATAGTGTTTGTGAAATTGCTAAGATCAGTGGCATCAGGCAATTATCTGTGGTGTTACAATAAGACTCTGTACAACTGTAATGTGTTGGTTGTGTCATACTTATTGATTTTTATCACATAAGGCTGTCTTTCGGAATATTTTAGCCAGGATTACAGCACGACTATGAGTGCTGGGGTTGGGCAAGGCAGGTTAGAGAAAAGATTAATACAGAGGCAACAGAGATGGGTTAGTCCAGCAAATTTATGCCTTTTCCTTCCTCTGATACTTTTGGGAAATCCAGTAGTCTACATGGCTATGTTGAGATTATCAATCAGAGAGTCACAGAACTCCTTGAAGTTTGGTAAAATATACCAGGAACAAGAAAGGCCCTCCTTTCCTTTGAATCCTGTTATTAAGGTGAAAACAGGAGGTTGCCAGATGCTGTCTTTCTTACCATGTGCAAAAGTCTAGCTGAAGACTATCTTTGGTGAACTAAAGGCAAGAAATTAGAGAAAGAAAGAGCTTCTTAATAGTATTTGCTCTCCTTAATCAGATGATACCTGAAGCCCCTCCTTAGGTGTACCACTAACATTATCCCATAATTTTTCTTTTGCATCTATGCCAATTTGAGCTGAGTTTCTATCTTGTACTACCAAAAGAATACCATCTGTTTTACCTGAATCTTCCAATAGAGATATTTAAAATTTCTAAATGGAGGTTTGGGTAAATAAAAACTATGGCATTCCTAAGAGAGAAAAGATCCCATGCAAGAATCTCTGATCCAAATTTTTCCCCAATCTCAATGCAAATTCAGATTTGGCTCTTCACAGAGGACCTTCTCAGATACTCTACTTCTCTATTTTACATTCAACTCTGGGTCACTAAGAGGTGACCATCTTGCCCTCTCAAACCATGTCCCCAAGTCTCAATGCCAACATCAGCTCACTTAGAGCCCCAGCAGTGGGCAGTGGAGCAATCAGAGTCCCAACTTGGTAACTCCTCCTAACTCTAGACCCCATCAGACCTTAAAGCATACTGAGTTGATAATAAAAGGTTATTAAAGTATGTGAGATTTCCTGCTGGAGAGAAAATTATCTGTATAAACAAAGTGTTATTATGGGAATTAGTGGGGATGCAATAGGAAAAGGTCATTAAGGTATGAAAAAAAACTAGCATATCACTCTTTCCTAAATCATGAAGCTCATAAGAGAAGATTATATCTTTATATATCACATGTTTCCTTTTCATCCTTAGTCCTTCCTTCTCAGGAAGAGACATCCTCAGATACTAAACTGTTGAGTATTTAAATTAAAGGGAATTTTTAAGACATGGTTTGTGAAGTTGAATTTTTGAAGGAGGGCTCAATTAGAGAATGCTTAGTAATACAGAGTATTTGAGTCCCTGGGGTGTTATTTTCTCTTCTACAAATGAAAGACTAATTTTTTTCTTTTGCTTCATTTAACAAAATTTTATATTTTCCATTCTATCTCCTAATGAGGGGAATGCATGACACTTAAACTATATACAGTGGAATATTTCACAAAAAATGGTTTTCAGGCTTTGGATTAAGAAAACAAATTCCTTTAGATCAGTTTATGTTCAGAGATGTTTTGAGCTAGAGCCAGATTCCTCCCATGGAAATCATTAGTAAACAGTTGGTTCATTAAGATGTTTTCTTTCTTTCTTTTTTTTCAAGTTTGATTCTCTGAGCCAGATTCTTTTGTTCTTAACAGGAGGTTTTGACAGTCCAGTTCAGAGCACTGATCTGTATTCTTTGAGTACATGAACAATGTAATGTAACTTTGATTTCCTCTTTGCTTGTTCTTTGGACCTTTAATTCTGGTATGTAAAGACAATGTATGTCTGGTATGTAAAGACAGCTAAATGTTCTCAAAAGCTGTGTTGGGAATATATAGCTAGGTACCATTATGTGCTGGTATGAAGATGCTATGATGGAATTTTAGCCAGGGCCTTGGCACTATAAGAATTCTTGCCTTGGGCACACAACTGCTTCTTTTATCAAGTCTCCAAGGAAGATATTAGACAAAGGAGGCAAAGTACAGGGACTTTGACCTCAAATGCCAAGGTGAAATTCAAGCACGCTGGGCCAGAATCCATAGAGGGCTCCTTTAGCCGATGAGGCAGATTTGAATGGCTTAGAAGCAAAGGGAAAGACTACTCTAAAGCCCAATTAGTTTGACTGCTTGTCTCAGCAGATATCCAAAACTGATCTAGGCATTCTTAGGATCTAATGGAAAAGAAGCATTCAAGGAGACATAGCTGGATCTTTTCCCAGTACCACAAGACCAGGCCAGTGGATCATCTGGAAGGAGAAGATACATTCTAATCCTGTGCAGTGACTCCATCCAAAGAGGCCTACCCCTATCCACAGTCTTCCTCCCTGCAGGGAGGAGGGTATTGGAATGAAGAAGGGAAGAGCCAATAAATGTTCTTCCATTCCTAGAAACTAATGGAACACTCTTTCACACCCCAGCATTTCATATGTTAATGTCTTTTTGGCTTATTTAGGAGACTCACTACCTCGATTACATTAATATTTTATTTATATAAGGCTAGGCATAATTCATAACCAACTTATTGGGTTTGGAAATACAATAGTACCCAGTGGTAATGTGTGCAGAGGCTCTACACTCCAAAACTCCTGAAATTTATCTAAAAGTCATTCATGCTGCGAACATTTATGACTTTACTGTCTGGAATCCTTTGAACTCTGTTCTAACAGTTAATACAGTATTTTTTTTTCCACTTTCAACCCATGTACTTTACTCGTAACTCAGATGTGGGGTGGTGGACCCAGACCTGGCCAAAGTCCTGATTCCCAATGGCATCAGTAATTAAATCAAAGATGAGTAAAGGACTAACCTAGTCCAATCACAGTGGATTTTAGAACTTTTTTTTTTCCTTCTGGAAATGCTAGGATAAAGATCCTCAATCATTATCATTGGATTTCAACTTAGAACCATTCAGTTCAAGAGTTGATGACAGCTGTCTTTTAACTATGAGAAAGGAACAACCAAGAATGGAGATAACATCAAGGTCAGAGATCTGAGAAATAGAGAAAAACAGAATTCTGGGGACATCATTTGGGCACTGTATGAAGTCGTATCTACAGCTGTTATATCCCTGGGGTTCTTGATTTACAAGAGCCAATAAATTCCTTTCCATATTTAAGCCAGTTTGGATTGAATTTTTATCTTTTGTAGACAAAAACATGACATAAATGTAAATTTCATTAAAATTTCCCAGGATAAACTAGTAGTAAAGAATAAAATATAAAGACAATTCTATAAACTCCAGTCTAATAAAAATTAGAGCTAAATTTTATTGAATTCTAACTCTGGACCATACATTGTTTTAGCTCCCTTATTTGTTTTAACTCATTTAACCCTAGCAACAATCTAACAACAAATCCACTGGGTAGGTGGTATTAACTTTTTTTGAGAGAGAGAGAGAGAGAGAGAGAGAGAGAGAGAGAGAGAGAGAATATCTTTTTTGTAGATGGACACAACACAATGTCTTTCTTTATTTATTTTTTTATGTGGTGCTGAGAATCAAACTCAGGTCCAGCCTGTGTTAGGCTATCGCTCTACCGCTGAGCCACAATCACAGCCCCTTAACTTTTTCTTTTATAGATGAGGCAATCGTGACATAAAGAGATTAAGAAAACTACCCAAGTTCACTCAGGCACAAGGCAGCACTTGAATACCAAGCTAGGCAATCTGATCCCCTAAGGTATGTAGCTAACTGCAATGTTCTACTGCTTGGACAAAAAGATTCTTTTGTTCAACACTCATCATCTATAAAGGTGTCTTCCTGAAAGATCACTTTGATGCTATAAAATAAAAATGTAACCTTCAGGTAAAAGCAAAGAGTCTGAAACAAAGACATATAATTTAATCTGCAAAATAGGCAGAGTGCATGGAACAATTCCCACATTAAGAGAACATTAGAGTGGCCTTGAGCATTGGTCTGTTCAGTCATGGGTACAAAGGCAAGTGTTCTGAGATCTATCTTTTTGGGAAGTCAGTGAGGAAGGAGTACATCTTTGTTCATGGTGCTATAACAAAATACCTTAGATTAGACAAGAAATGAACAATACAAAGTTATTGTTCACAGTTCTGGAGGCTGGGAAGCAAAGATCAAGATACCACAGACTCAGTATCTAGAAATGCCCATTCCTCCATGGATGGCACTTTCCCCATGTGATTATGCGGTGGAAGGAGCAAGGGAGTTGACTCCAGCCCTTTATAAGGACACAGATCTTGTTCATAAAGTTGGAGCCTTTAAGAATTAATCACATTCCAAAGGCCTCACCTCTCAAACCATTTCACTGAGCATTAGGTTCCAACATGTTAATGGTGGGGGACACAGATCATGGTAAGGTAGGTGTTAGGATATAGGGTATAAACAGTCATGCTCAAATTTCTTTTTTTTTTCTTCTTCTTTGTGGTACTGAGGAACCAAACCCAGGGCCTTGTGCATGCTAGGCAATCACTCTATATTCACAGCCCAAATTTCTAGCTAGAAGTATCTTCAAAGGTCCCCCTTTACAGAGTAGTTTAGGATAGAAGTACATTCTAGCAGGGCCAGAGCTGATAGTTAAATGTAGTCAGAATATTACTGGAGACCTGAATAATCAATCCATTGGTAACATGTCTTCAGGCCTTGTTATGGGTTGAATTGTGTCCCCCCAATATTTACATATTGAAGTTCTAACACCCAGTATCTGAGAATATAAATGCATTTGGATATAGAACCTCTCTTTTTTATGTAAATTTTTAAAATTTATATATAACAGCAGAATACATTACAATTCTAATTACATATATAAAGCACAATTTTTCATATCTCTGATTGTATACATAGTATATTCACACCAATTCGTGTCTTCATACATGTACTGTGATCATCAAATTCCATCAGGTGGGCCCTAATCCACTCTGACTGCTTTCCTTATAAGAAGAGAATAGGATACATGAACCTACCAGAGACATGTGCCAAAATAAAAAGTCATATGAGGGCACAGTGGGAAACTGACCAACTGCAAACCAAGGAGGGCGATCTAGGAAGAAATCAAACCTGCTAACCTCAATCTTAGCCTTCACCCTTCAGAACTACAAGAGAATAAATTTCTGTTATTTAAGTACCCAGTTTATGGTATTTTACTGTGACAACCCTAGCAAATGAAGACTGTCCCTAACTGAGGATTCAAGGTAAAAGAAACAGTCTATAACAGAGAGATGTCAGCTCTGAATCCACCTGGGTAGAGTTCATTGAAATCTAGGCAGAAACTGAGGATTTACCTCAGTGGTAAAGCACTTGCCTAGCACACATAAGGCCCTGGGTTCAATGCCAGATATCACTGAACTACCGGAAAAAAAAAAAGAAAGAAAGAAAGAAAAAACAAATAAAGGAATAAAATCCAGGCAAGTTACCATGGTTCACAGACAAATGGGGAACTAGAATACTAGAAATGTTAACCTGAATGCCTAGGTACAAGCAAAATTTTTGGAACAGGCCAGAAGACAGTGTTTAACATATAATTGGTGTACATACCTAGAACAAAACCCTAGCTCTGCTGCTGAGTATGTCTTTCATGTTTCTGAGTCTGAGATTCCTCGTTGTGAGGCTCCCTACCTCACCTTTAGCAGTTCAAAAATCATGGCAGGTAGTCAACAAATGGAAGCTATTTGGTGAGTTGGGATGCATGGTGCATGCCTAGGGGTCAGCCCTCAACTTTCTGATTCATTCTGCATGGCACTGGCCATGGGGGCTTAGCCTTCTAATCGCTACCTGCCTGGAGGGAGATTCACTTCCCCATAGGCTGTGCCAATGGGGGCAGCAGTTCAAGGCCCCTAGCTGAACAGGCTGAGGAAGTCTGGGTTGTTTTTCCTGTGCCCACATACATGGACAGTAAATCTGTCCAATAGGGTCATCTTTGAACAGAAAAATTCTAGTGTCCTCTTTAGTGCCTCCTCTAAAGCACCCTGACCCTCTAGTGCTCCTTTGAATGTTGATGAGAGAAAGTCCTAGATCAGGAAATTCCAGGAATAATATGCAAGAAAAAAGTCATCATTTTGATATATGGGTGTCATTTGCCTAAAAAAATAGTTTTTGAATAATTATAAACAAATCTAAGAACAGCAAATGAGGGATGCATTTGGAGATAGAACCTTTCTTTAAAGAGGCAGTTAGGTTAAAATAAAGCCATTACATTGGGCCCTAATCCACTCTGACTGCTATCCTTATAAAAAGAGAATAGGATACATGAACCCACCAGGGACATGTGACAAATGTTCCAGACCACTAAAATGAAATTTAAAAGGTGTTTTTAGTTGAGTATGATTCTAGACAAAGAGTTATTTTAAAATGGAAGCTAGACTTTAAAAGTCTTCTGAGATTCAGTCATATGAGAGAGGGGGATCTTACAATTCTTCCATCAAAAATGATTTTGTTTGCTCTCTCTGCTAAATAAGAAACTGATTTATAATATCTAGCCTTGAGAGCAGAAACTACTTTGCTATGACAAATATCACTGCTGCAGCCAAAGTTCTCCTCATTGCAAACTATTTGATAATAAGCATTTCCAGAACCACCAAGAATTGAAAAACTATGAATGCCATTTCCTGCTTGAGGGACTAGAGCAAGCTGAATGATGGGTGTCGAATCACAGCGAGCATGTTCAGGGATGGAAGAGGTCTGGGATGTTGAACTTAGTTGAGTGTTTACTCAGCACATAATGGAGGTTGGCTGGACAGGAGCAGAAGAAAAGGAGCCAGGATCATGGAGGAATCAAAATCATCACCAGGAAAGCAACTACAGATGTTAAAATAGAAGGGTGAGACAAGGAAAATGGGAAGGTAGCAGTCTTAACAGATGTGAAACTAAACCCAGGTGGGAGAGCAATGTAAAGTCAGAACTGGGGGTGGGACTGGTGCACTTGGGGCCAGGTAAATAAAGTGTATGGGATTGAGTATCTACTGAAATCTATTTTCCAACATACATTGTCAGAAAAGGCTATCCTATGGAGAGATGCACGTTTTCAACTATTGAACAAAACCATCAAAAAGTATTCTAAGTGAAATGCTCAAGTTCCATAAAAGTAAAGAAATTTACAATTTTACCATTTATGCCTATAACACTGTTATACTGGCATGTTTTAAGTCTTAAAAATTTTAGGACTTAAACAATTGCAACTAACTGACAAATTGAAAAAGTATCTAAAAACCAGAGGTTATAAATGGAGTATCTTTGGGCTGGGTCTAGATGTGCTTGGCCTGAACAGCATTTTTTAAAATGAACTAATTACTATTAGTGTGGAAATTCTGTTCCCTTGGCCTTCTGCCTTACATTTTCATGAGTAAGGTAGCAGTGGGCAGAGTCTCCCTCTAAGCTCTCTGCTTTCTTTCCTTGATGGGTAAGAGGTTGGCTCTGACATTCATGGGTCCTCATTTTATAACTGAGTAACATTATTCTATTAAAAACCTGAGAACACCTTGATCTCTCTCCTTTTCACCTTTTCTCCCCTTGGAAGACAGCTCTGCAAACCTGTGATTTCTTCTGAGAGTGGTAATTAGAAAATACATTTGGCTGTAGATTCCAGCCTTGTTCTCCAATCAGCTTTATCAGTAATAATGATGACATCTTGATCTCCATCTGTCTAATTCCTATGTCACTTCTCAATTGATAATGAATACAAGAAGAGAAGAGAAAGGGTATTATTAATTGGTTCCCTCAAACTCCAAAAGCTTACCAACATGCCTACATTTAAAGATTGAGAAATTGTTTATGTAGATCAATTTCTGACTTTTGTTGAAAAATGGAAGGTCTGGCAACACCAGGATATTTGCACACATATTTGCCAAAGATGCATAATAAATAATGCTTTTATATAGGGCATAAATGCTCCAATTTGCCATAGTCTTTACCACTCTATATTATCATACATCTTACACCCAGGCACTTGATTTAATCATCTCTTCCTGGCATTTAAATTTGACATTTATACTATAATCATATAAATATCCTCCTTTAGAAAATTGACCTTTTTCCAAGTTAGTGGAATTCTCATTATTGGATAGAATCATTAGCAAAAAAATTGAAAACAATTGGTGTGGAAGAGCCTGTGTATCCATCTGATTGCAAAGCTAATGTGTGGTGGCATTCTGACTCCTGACTTAGCAGTACTACAGAGTTCTGTGGTTTTATACCACTGCACTTCCAATGCCATATGGACTGAGATCATGAGAATAATATTTTTTTCTGCTTTTAAGTGAGAATGTACCTGCCAGCTAAGAAAAAACTTATAGCAAAAAAGAAAAAAGAAAATCCTCCATTTGTAGTTCGTGTTTGGGGTTCAGATATTGTACAGGTTTGTATCTCTCTGGCAAAAGCAAAATAGAGAATTGAAAAAATTATTGAACTAGTTCAAGCAAAACACATGTCGAATGACCCAGGTAATTTACAGAAAAGCCAATGTTTTCTCTGAATTAGACTACTTGGAGAATTGCCCCAACCACCTGTATTACTTAGGTCATAGCAACTGAGAATGTGTTTTTACAACTAAATCAACTGTAGTTGTACTGGCCAGGGAGGCTCATCTCACAAACATAATTTTGCTGCATCACTGTGGGCCACAATTACCTTTAATATAATTGGTTGTGGTGATAATGAAACTTATTAATTTCATGGTCCCAAAGCAATTTAATCACATTACACAGATATGATTAACATTAAATATTTTCCCAGGTTCATATTTTAAGATAGCAAAATGAGTAGTTCATCAACCAGTTTCTTGGCCCAAATGACAATAGCTAGTTTCACATTTTAATTGACTGCAAGTTTGGAATTTTTAGATCTTCCTATAATCTAGAGGTCTTACAAACTGAGATTTAACTTCATTAACTATTTTTTCCTCTTTTTTTGTTTTTGTTTTTGTTTTTGGAACATAGCATTTGCTTTCACATATCCTAGTGGGATGACTTCTAAATAAAAGCTTTCTCTCTGTGGTCTCTTTTCTGTTTGAGAAGAAATTCTCTTTTGGCTTAGCTTCTGAACATTTCTGACATGGCTCTCTCTTAAAAAGTGAAGCATCCCCCAACTATACCCAGAATCCTAGGCACCATTATATAATTGATTTCAGAAAATAAACACAGAGTAAATATGACTCCAGATGTAAATCTAGGAACTCAGCAAGTACTACAGGCTAAAGTCTTTGGCTTCATTTCTTGCTGTGAGTCAGAGCCAGGAGGTTCCCATTAAGTTGTATATGAATTGTTTTACTCCACGCTGAAGTTTGTCTATAATGTAATGTTGTAAGGCAGCCAAGTTCTTCTAGCAATCTCATGTACCAATATTCAAAACGTATCAGTGTCTCATTAGATCCTTCATTTGTAAAATGCTTTATGTTCTGTCCAGCAAGCTGTAGTCACACATATATTTTGTTTTAGGGCAAAGTAAAACCTGTTTTAAATAAGTTTATTACTCCCATTGTATTAGTACCTATCAAGTTGTCACATTCATCTGGAATGAGTTGCCATAAAAAGAGAAAATAAATGCACAGAATTATGTGTGGAACAAGCTTTGATATAGTTAAAGTAATAGGAGGGGCACTTACAGGGAAAATTTGTTCTATACCCCCCATCACTATCCAAAACCAGTGGGGGTGGTGAATTCCTCAAGCTAAGTTATTTGGCAGAACAAACACTGTTCAAGGTAGCTCAAATCATGAAGAAAAAAGGCAAAAGATCTTCCCTCTGCAGCTTTAAATCACCATCCTTCTCTCGAGGTTCTCCTTTTAAGTCAATCCCTGAAGGATTTTAAGCAAATATATTTTTTAAATTTCTGAATCCCAAAAGATTTAATAGTTACAAGCAAAGAGTTAACTGCTAATCCACCTCACACATTTCCTCCTGTTCTTCAAAAACCACTCCATCAAATGTTAACTTGTGAAGATGTCCCTCATCATTAGGTCCTCTCTCACCCTGGCATTGTCACCACTTTCAAAGACGAATGACCTGGTAAGGGGATGAAACATACTGAGGTTTAAAGGCTCCCATGGACTCATGGTCCCAGTATCATAGCTGGAAAGTTCCCTTTCTTTCCTTTCTAATCCTGGGCTTCTGTGAAAAGACAATGACTGTTTCATCAGCTCCAAAAGTGAGAAAGGAAAGACCAGGGCTGATAGAAATTGAATTCTATCCAATCTATACTATCCAGGGAATACTATCCATTCCATGTTTTCTAGTGAGGAGAAAGGCAGACCATAAGCCACTGAGAAAGAAATTCATTATACGCAATGAAGAATTAACTCTGGTCTATTAAGCAAATTCTGAATGTATATTGTTCAGAGACCTTGATGAAGTAGTCAGGTGTTCTCCATGGTCACTGAGAAAAAGGAAATTAAATAGCATTGGCATATCAGAATATAAGGTTACATACTAAACAAAATTCACTAGGAAAGCATCTTCTTCAAACAGATCTCTAAGATAGAACCACAGACTGAGAATTTCTAATTCAAAAGCCTAGAATATAAAATATTCTAAAATCTGAAACTTTGGGGTACAAATGAGACACTCAAAAAATTTTGGAGCATTTCATATTTTAGATAAGTTATGCTCAACCAGTAAATTCCATGCAAATATCCCCAAATCTGAAAATATCTGACATGTAAAACATGTCCCATATCTTTTAGGTAGTAGATATTCTACCTATAGTAATAGTAATCATTGCCTTCTCTAAGCAAGCAAATGAATTAAATCTCTAGAAGAACCTGTGTATCATGTTCCCTATTGCCTTTCTACTCTTTCAATTCATTTTATAAGTCTAACTGCTAACAGATGACAAATGGCTTTGTCCTTGGGTGTGTTGCTCCAATCAAACATTGCCACACATTGTCTCACTGTTTGTGTATGCCTTATTTCTTCTATTAGATTGAAAGCTTCTTAATGCAAGAATTACTGGCTTACTCAGCTTTACAAGATTATACCATGGAGACATATGTTATGAGAAGTTCAGCTTCTGTGGTTGACATGTAAGGCAAAATTCTGCTATGGCCAAATCATCCTTGGAAATCTTTCAGAATGGGGGAAGGAGGAGACCCCCATTCATTAAGTCTGACATGACCAGGTTTTCTTCAGTGTTAGAACAGGCCAGTGTATCACTGGATCCTTTATTTATATGAAGCTTTATATGCTAATATTTTGGTTGATCATTATTTGGCTTGTGATTAGGTCTATATTGTTTGAAAAATAGAAATGTAAACATTAGAATCTCATCCAATTTTCAAGATATATCAACCATGAAAATTACACAAAACCAGACACAGAATGAGGAAAGAAAGCATTCACATCTCTCATCTCATGCTTACTGCACTCAGGATCCCTTCAGGAAAACAGAATCAATGCTAGCTGTTTCCAACAGAGGTGATTTAATGCAGGGTATTGGTTACATTATGACTAAAAGGCTGAAAGAGCAAAAAGGACTGCTCAGAGAGCTCTGCTTGGCAAGCAGCTACCACTGATAAGACTGGGAAATAAAAGAGAAGACCTAGTGTCATCAGAACCTAGAACCTGGGAGAAGGGTCATCAGAGAGCAGATACTCAGCTCACCAAGTAACCTCTGCACAGTTTGCTCAGAGCCTCCAAGGAGGACACCACATGATTACTACCTGGGCTCTGGTGGCGAATCTAAGAGGAAGTTTGGAGCTACAGAACTGACATATAAACATTGAAATAAGTTGGAGTCCTGCTTGCATACTATTGCTAAAGAGAACTGAATAGAACTAGAAACAGAAGGAGTCTTTTCTGCTTTCCAATAACCTTTCAATTTCCCTCAAGTCAAAAGAACCAGAAGCCAGACAGCAAAAATGTCTGGGGAATGCAATTTGCAGACTTCCACTTCTGGTGTGACAAAGCAGAATATTAAAGCCTCAGCTTGTGACTGAGAGACAGGAGGTAAAATTACTCTCAGCCACAATTTCTGAGTGAATGACAGGCTACATTTCCTTCCTTTAGTTCCTTGTCTGCTGCTATAACAAAATGCTACCAACTGGGTAATTTATAAAGAAAAGAAACCTATCACACAATTCTAGAGGCTGGAAAGTACTAAAGCATGGCACCATCAACTGGCAAAAGTCTCCATGTTGGGTCATGACATTGTTAAGAGTGTCACATGGTGAAAGAGTGAGAGAGTGAGAGAGAGTTTCTGTAACAAAGCCACTAGCACAATAATACACTAATCATCATGAGGGTGGACCCATCAGATTAATCACCTCTTAAAAACCTTACCTTTTAATATTGTTGCAATTCAATTTTCACATGAGTTTTGGAGGGGACATTCAAACCATAGCACTGTTCTAATTATATTATTTTTCTTTTACCATAGTTGGATTCTAGTAACTTAAACATATGCATGATGCAAACTCACTTTTTCTTGTAACCTTATAGTTCATTAGCCAATACTCTGCTTATAGCATGTGACTAATGGAGATACTGAATGGATAAATGATTTCTCCTTGGCTTCTTGGTGCTGGGTGAATTTTCTCTGATTATTAGTATTGTTTAACCACCATTGTAAAATGAGTATAAAGAAAATAAATAGGAACCTAAGAGCAAATTCTGCTGTAGTTCACTGACACTGCAACTGTACCTATCCAAACAGTTCAAATGGCTTCCATCCCTGGCTGAATCTCCTTCTCTACTTTGAACACACTATGGAAAACCTCTACTGCAACTAGCTACAGATGCACAGCTTAAGAGTGACATCCAGTGGCTTATAACTTAATCATATTTGTAATACATCTGGAAAATGAATCAGTTCTCAATTATCAACATAAGTAGAAATATGCATAATATATAAAACCCTAAACAGAGATGAATATTAAAACTATTAGATTTACTTTTAGAGATTATAGAAGTAGATTTTCCTCCCTCATTGTTTGGGATCTTATATTCAAGTTCATTTTTCCTTTTTCCTTTCTTGAACACATGCCTGCCAAGGAAATGGGACAAGTAGGAACAGGAATGGAAAATTAACCAGCTCTACATCTGGACCCAAGACCAGAAGTTCAATATCCAGGGCCCAAGACAATATAGAAAATTTAGCCTGGATCCAATTTGAACTAATATCTAAAGATGTCCAGTGTGGGGGCAGTTACTACAGAGGGTTCCATTCAGAGACAATATTAGAGTTGGGAGAGCTCTCACGGTCCAGGGCATTGGGATACTCAAAAAGGATTCCTAGAAAGCAGCTGGGACAAGAAGCCTAAGGTCAGGATAAGGTATAAGGTTATAAGGTCATATATAAGGTCAGGACAGCAACTACACTGTCAAATTCATGATGGTACTACATTTGATGACACGCAGCAGGAAGCTAAAGGTGATTTTTATATGTGGCTTGGGAAGTTGATCTCATTCCAGTATGAAGACAATATCAAAAATAAATAAACAAACCAACTCTATGTGTGTTTTAAGTTCCCTCTGCTTCCTTCTGTAGAACAGTCAAACCAGTAATTCCATGACATTTCACACTTGAATAAAGAAATCTTCTCATCTCTATTTAGATAGACCTTAGCTTGAATAAAACTACCAGTTCAGAATCCAGTGACTTGAATATGTTCTTCTGCACAAAGGAATTCATCCCAGACTAGCTCCTCCCATTTAATATTTTCCAGAGGCAACTCAGCTAAAATGTATTTATTTGTAAATATGCAGCAGCAGTGATTTCAAAGGAAAACTCATGGTAGTTGTAGTTATAAATATTCAGACACTGAATATGGCATAATGAATCCCACTACTATGTGTAATTACAATGCACCAATTAAAATGTTTTTAAAAAGAAATATTCTGACACTTCTTTGATTTATCTTAATTTGAGAGCAGGATACAAAGAGTATCCTGAATGGTGGTTCATGCTGTCAATATATGGTATGAGGTTTGTTGTGGCTCTCTTCTAACCAAATCCCACAGGGCAGTGGGATCTGATCTTTTTCTGACTATAGAGTCTGTAACAAAATAGTTTCCACAAAGTTTGCTTGCTTATTATATCAAAGCAATGGGCATAGTTAGCCTCTCCTGTGGAAATTTCCATGCATTTCTTTTTTTTTTTTTAAAGAGAGAGTGAGAGAGGAGTGAGAGTGAGAGAAAGAGAGAGAGAGAGAGAATTTTTAATATTTATTTTTTTTTTAGTTCTCGGCGGACACAACATCTTTGTTGGTATGTGGTGCTGAGGATCGAACCCGGGCCGCACGCATGCGAGGCGAGCGCGCTACCGCTTGAGCCACATCCCCAACCCCTCCATGCATTTCTTAGAACATATGGAAACTGCAATAGAGAGCAATGAAAATTCACAGATGCTTACAACATCAAAAAGTTCTTTTCTTTAGTGAGAGTATGTCCTCATAATGACAGAGAAGACGAGGTTGATGATGATCTTACCCTCTGCCAAGACATTTGCATGTTTCTGTGGAAAATGGAACTCTCAGCAATCAGAGGAAATAATTTAAAAGTTCAGACCCTTAAAATGATGTTTTAATTATCAATGAAAATGGTTATGTCTAACACTTAAATAGAAACTAGATGATATACAACTTTCACTTTAATCCATTAATCTGACCTAGCAACGGCTGGTTGGCCAACAGAACCTAAGGTAAATATCTTAATTCAAATAGAAAATTCTTTATTACTATTTTGTCTAATGATATTTTTTTCCAAAAATGCTTCTGCTAAGACATCATATTTTAAAAGGAAACAGACTGTATCTCAAGTCTAAATGCAAGAACTTGCTTCTCTTGCTTCTTGTCCATCAGCAGCCTGCCTCTCTGTTTTTTTCTTGATCCACCAGGGCATTCTCCTACCAAGCAGAGACCACCACAAATGGGTTGAATCTGGGGAATACTCCAGAACATGAAATGGCTGCATGATGGCAGATTTGGTGATGACAGAAGATAGTACTTTCAGGACACCCCTCAGTTCCATTAGCTCCATCTCCACTGACAGCTCACACCTGATTCCAGCTCACTTCATGGTACAGCTTGTGGGCAGACCCCCCTTCAAGGGAAAGAACTGACCTTATGATCCCCTTGTCTCACACAAGGTGGGAAGAATTTCAAGGGACAGAAAAGAATCTGCAAATAGGTCAAAGTTATCTTTCAGGAATTGACTTCAAGCAGTGATAAGACTTTTGAATTAATTTCTGTCTTTGTAGAGGGTGAGAAAGGTCTTGACTTAAACAGGCAATGGAGAGTTAAAGTGGAGAAAAATATACTTGGCTGAGGAAGTGATATGGTATATGTAAAAATGAAAGGAGGCTTGTAACTGAATTTTTCTTAAACACCTGATTTGGAATTTCTACCATCAGTTTACCTAAGGCAAAAAGAACAAAATGCAATATAAAGTATTTATTAAAGACCCAATGGGGCATAGATTTTATTGAGGCACAAGCAGAAAGAATATTTGCCAGGAAAGCAGAATATAATTCTACCAGCAAATTCAGCGTATAAGCTCAACTTCTATGTTTTCTGAAAATTATCACAGGATCAAGCCCTTATAACAATGTTCTCATTTGCATATCCAAATGAGGACTTTTCTTATAACTCTTGAGAGAGAAGGATTTTTATTAAGTATTATTTTATACTCTCTGTAACGTATTCCCAGTTCAATCCCTACCTGGGCACCCAGAAATGAATCCCTGCTTGTATCTCTAGTAAATCAAGCCACACTTATTTGACTACTCAGAAATTTCAGCTCATTGAATCCAGTTAAGGCTTCCATAAAGGAGAGAGGTAAGATAGACATATGACCTTGAACAAATGGCATTTATACTGAGTGCTCAATATTGTTTAAAAGGTGACTACATTATAGTGAAATAAATGTATTAAAACTAGTAAAAGTAAAATGAGTTAAATGAAAATTTTTAAGAAAAAAGGATATAGTCTGATGAGACCGTTGAATAAACAAATAAGACAGAGGAGATGAGTTTACATTCTTGTGACTGCAAGAATAAGAATAATCAAGAGCTCTGTTCAAATCCAACCAACAAAAGAGACTCTAGGACATCCCAGCAAGATGGAACCCTGTCCCACTCACAGTCTCCTGGGCAATGGAACCTCCTTTATATGCTAATTGTATCATTATAAGACATGTTGAATGCAAATGAAATAAACAGAAACTCACAGAGTAGTCTGTGGGTTAGCAGCTCCTCTCTGGAGACAGATCAGGAGAGGAAAGTGGGAGGGTGACATGGAGGATGAGATCATGGTATAAAGTACTGGGCTTGAGGGCTCAGACATTCCTCAAGTCCTGCAGATGAAACTGTCATACTGTGCTCTAAATATGGTAATGGTCAGGCCTCCTCTTACTAAATCAATATACTTAGATAAGTACACACCTTCAGACCCAGAGAGCACAAATTCAGGGCTCTATCTCACATAAATATTTGTACATAAACAAAAAAGACATATAGACAAGGATTTGCAATGTAATATCACTTATAATAATCAAAATTTTAGTAACCTAAATACCCAGCAGTAAGGACATATTAAATAAAGTATGGTGTCCGCTATACTAGAAGTAAAGGGCAATGGCTAGGACAGAGCCTTCAGAACTAGGCTGCTTGGGTTCAGAGCTCAGACCCACTGCTTACCAGCTATGTTATATTGTCCAATGTCTTAACTTTTCATTGACTTGGTTTCCCCCAAAGCTAAAAAGAAGATAAAAATTTTCTTCTTTTGTATGGATAATAAAATAAAGTAAGGCACCATTCTTAAAGAGCCAGAACATTGTTTGACCTATAACATGTACATAACTCATATTAGCACAATTACTATTTTGAACAGCTATGGTTCCTTCCATTGAAAACTCTCTAAAACATATTGTGAGACAAAAAGATGATGGAACAATATGTTAAGGATGATCTTAATTTTTTTAAATGCATACAAATGTGCATCTGCAAGTACTAAATGCATAGACGAGAGTGTGTTAGGACTGGCCAACAATAGACACCCCTCCCTAGAAAAAGAGTGGGAGTGGAGGTCAGAAGATCAGGAAGACCTTCCCTTTCTTCCTCTCTATAGTTGTATATTTGGGGAGCCATTTTATAAGCACATATTTAACTATTGCTTATGTACTTTAAAATATATATACTTTTGAAAATACCATAAAATGACACAAATAAGTAAAGAATAAACAGGAACAGTGGAAACAAAAATGTTTGAACAAGTGAGTGCTTGCATTGTTTCAATAATCTAGTTTTCAGGGAAAAAGGAAGCAGAGGTTTTCAGTCTATGGTCAAGGTCTAACACAAGGACAAGATACGGATGAGTCAAGTGAGGTGCCTAGGACAGAAAACTTAGAGAGGCACTCACATTTAGGGAAATGACTTTCAGGACTTTTAGACCTCACACTAATCTAACATTACATTGAAAATATGCCTAAAGTCAAAGGACCAGCTTCTTAGAGAAGTCTGGTACAAAACCAGTATCTGAAATGTATAATGGTAGATTTCTTTCTCTCTCCACACACACAAAAATAACCACTGAGTTTAAGTCTAACATATCTCATATCTCATATACAATCTACTAAAATGCAAACTGAATGAAAGTCCTACCCTCTTCCTAGCTTTTCTGTTTTCCTTTGGGAATGTCATCCTGAGAAAGGAAAGGAGATTGTTTGGAGTGTATGGAGAGAGTCTTTTTAAATGCCTGAGTGTTGACCTTTGGACTCTCAAATGGTTCAACAGGGAATTTACTCTCTTCCTTTTACCAGAGTGATTTCAGCATAATCATTTGTAAAATTAGCTTCACAGGTTAGAAATGCGCAATATGAGACTGGCTTAGAATAAAATGAAATGACCTAAACCATATGCTCTGTATCTGAAATGCCCCAGAATGGCCCTATCATTTGCTTGTGGAATTCACCTATTCTGACTGGTCAGTATCTATGCCTTGCTGTTTATAAATAATTTTGAATATCATCCCTGGGCTCAACAAATAGTTTTATGTTCAACCAATCTAGCTGAGTTCATACCTATAGATATATAACTGGGTGGCATCTAGGTAACCACTAGAGGGTAAAAGTTCATGAGTATGATACACCAAACTGAATCATCTCCCCAAACTCCATGCACTTTTCAAATTAGGCTTTCATCCCCCAATGGAATTGATCACAGGTTAAAAACCACATGAAGCAACTTAAAAGGGGGATCAAAATTTAGTAAATGGGGCAAGGAAGTAATTGGGGTTTTACCGTATAAAACAAAAATTTTTTAAATAAAATTACTCACCTTTTAATAATTTACAAATTTGTTGTAATTATCTTCTTATTACTAGGACAAATGTTGAATCAACTTTTGATTGTACTGGAATAAAATTCTGTAATAAACTTTATGGGAGCTAATATAATAATACCCTTTGTTTCATGACTGAGTTTCTAAGCACTTTTGTAAATAAAAATAATGCATTTAACAAATATTTCCCCCAAGGCCATCTCTTAATTATTTGATGGCCAAATTTTTCCTTTTTGAAGTGCTACTGTTTTTCTCTGGTTTGTTTTGTTTTCATTTGATAACTGGACTCACAGTGCATGTGAGTAGGAACCAAGCAGTTCTCCAAAGATGGCTTTCATTGATGACATTAAATCTTGTTGCAGTAAGGTGGCCCCCAAGATTCCTGCCCCCTGGTATATATAACTATATAATCCCCTCTCCTGGAGTGAAGGAGGAGACTGATTATGATGAGACAGTGACTCCTATAATTAATTATGTCTTATTATACAAGACTGGAAAGAGAACTTCAGGTTGGCCTGGTAGAAGTAAGAAGTCAAGTACCTATGGAAGGGGACATGGCAAAGCCTCAGAGCACCCTCTAGGAGCTAAGAGCTGTCCTAGCTAACAGCAAGAAAATGGAAACTTATGTCTTATAGCCATAGGAACTAAATCCTACCAACAACTATTGAGTGTGAAAGAAGACCCCTATCTCAGAGGAGATCACAGTCCTTCTTAACACTGTAATTTCACATTCAAGAGACTCTGAGCAAAAGATCCAGCTATCCCATACCAAGACTCCTGCCCCACAGAAACTGAGATGGTTTATATGTGATGTTTTAAGCTTCTAAGTTTGGTAAAGTCTTACAGTAAGAGAAAACCAATACACTTAAAATTTCTCAAGTATTTATATTGTTTGAATGTTTAGAGAATCTCTAAATTTAAAAGTAAAATGGCAGAGTTATTAGCAGGTTAGATTAGGACAGTTTCCACAGTCAAGAGGAATGGGTTCTGAGGAGGGGTTTTGAATGGTCAGCTTATTGCTGAATATTTTAGTTCTATGATGACTTTTGCTTCCCTAAGCTTCCCCAAGCAATCCTGTAACTCTAAGGCAAAGGACACTTGGAAACAAGGACTCTTTCCTCACATTTAAGACAAAATCCCTAGTCTAAAAAGTGTTTGCTCCAGTCCTCTTCCTGCTCCCCTTTTCCCTTCTTCACAGGTGTCGATCCTAAAGGAACCCACGAATAAACATCCAGTGTAAGAGACTCATTCCAAGAGTCCTCAAAATGAGATCCCAGGAAACCCAACCAAAACTAAACTTTTACAACAATGTCATCTGTCTTTTGTTCCAAAAGATCCACAACACATTTGTGAACAGTGTTAATAAATGGTGTATATCTTAAATTAGACACAGGTTTTATTGTATTATATTTTCAAAATTTTCATAGCTTTTTGTTTCAAAATAAAAAGAATCTGTATAGTGCTTTTGGTAGTATGGTCATTTTGATAATATTAATTCCACTTATCCAAGAGCAAAGTAGATCTTTCCATCTTCTAAAGTCTTCTTGGATTTCCCTCTTTAGGGTTCTGTAGTTTTCATTGTAAAGATCTTTCACCTCTTTTGTTAAGTTGATTCCCAAGTACCTTTTTTTTGAGGTCATTGTGAATGGGGTAGTTTTCCTCATTTCCTTCTCAGAGGATTTCTCAGTGATATACAGAAATTTCTTTGATTTATGGGTGTTGATTTTATATCCTGCTACTTTGCTGAATTCATTTACTAGTTCTAGAAGTTTTCTGATGAAGTTTTTTGGGTCTTTTAGGTATAGAATCATATTGTCAGCAAATAGTGCTAATTTAAGTTTTTCTTTTCCTATAAATATCCCTTTAATTTCTTTCATCTGTCTAATTTTTCTGGCCACCTATAGCATAAGAATTAAAACCAAGAATCAATAAATAGGATGGAATCAAACTAGAAAGTTTCTTCTCAGCAAAAGAAACAATCTTTGTGAACAGAGAACCTACATCCTGGGAGCAAATTTTTACCCCTCACTCATCAGATATAACACTAATCTCTAGGGCATATATAGAACTCAAAAAGCCAAGCACCCACAAAAACAAATAACCCAATCAATAAATGTGTCAAGGACCTGAACAGACACTTCTCAGAAGGGGATATACAATCAATCAACAAATATATTAAGAAATGCTCAACATCTCTAGCAATTAGAGAAATGCAAATAAAAATCACACTAAGGTAGCATCTCACTCTAGTCAGAATGGCAGCTATTATGAAGACAACAATAAGTGTTGGTGAGGATATGGGGGAAAAGGCACACTCATACATTGCTGGTGGGACTGCAAATTGGTGCAGCCAATATGAAAAGCAGTATGGAGATTCCTTGGAAGTCTGGGAATGGAACCACCTTTTGAACCAGCTATTCCACTCCTCAGTCTATATCCAAAGGACTTAAAAACAGCATATTACAGGGACATAGCCACATCAATGTTTATAGCAGCACAATTCACAATAGCTAAACTGTGGAGCCAACCTAGATGCCCTTCAGTGGATGAATGGATTAAAAAAATGTGGCATATATACACTTTGGAATTTTTACACAGCAATAAAAGAGAATAAAATCATGGCATTTTCAGGTAAATGGATGGCATTGAAGAAGATAATGCTAAGTGAAGCTAGCCAATTTCAAAAAAACAAATGCTGAATGTTTATTCTGATATAAGGAGGCTGACTCATAGTGGGGTAGGGAGGGGGAGCATGGGAGGAATAGATGAATTCTAGATAGGGGAGAGGGGTGAGAGGGAAAAGAAGGGGGCAGGAGATTAGCAAGAATGGTGGAATGTGATAGACATCATGTATAAAGTACATGTATGAAGACTCGAATTGGGTGTCAACCTATTTTATATACAAATAGAGATATGAACAATTGTGGTATAGATGTGTAATAAGAATTGTAATGCAAAAAAAAAAAAAACAACAAAGTACATGTATAAAGTCATGAATTGGCCTGAACATACTTTATATACAAAGATATGAAAAATTGTACTCTATATGTGCAATAAGAATTGTAATGCATTCTGCTGTCATGTATTTAAAAAATCAATTAAAAAATAAAACAAAATAAAAAGAAAAGTAGGCAAAGAAGAAATAAACATGACTAACAAAGAAGCCCAAAACAATACCCTCTTCTCAACACTATCCAAGAACCCCTAAACAATATCCACTTCTCAACACAAGTAGTGGAATTTAGAAGACAGTGGAACTGTATCTGGAAAATAGGGAATGAAAATTATTGATTTATAATTTAATGCCCAACAAAAATTTTAGAAGTAGTCAAAAATAAAGATACTTTTATTTTTTTAAAGAGAGAGGAGGGAGGGAGGGAGGGGGGGAGAGAAAGAGAGAGAGAGAGAGAGAGAGAGAGAGAGAGAGAGAGAGAGAGAGAATTTTAATCTTTATTTTTTAGTTTTCGGCGGAGACAACATCTTTGTTTGTATGTGGTGCTGAGGATTGAACCCGGGCCGCACGCATGCCAGGTGAGAGCGCTACCGCTTGAGCCACATCCCCAGCCCTAAAGATACTTTTATATAAATAAGTGTTAAAGACATTTGTTAGAAGCAGGTTCACAGTAAAGGTATAAATAAGTTACTCAAGTGGAAGGAAGCTAATTGCAGACTGAAGCAGAGATACAGAAGTAATACATAACAATGGGAATTCAGCGAAAATGTCTATGGATACATCTATATCTCTTAATTTCATAAAACAATAATGATAATTAATTATGGGTCTCCATATCCAAACTTAGAATCCCTCCCCTGCTCTCAAATCTTTTTCTCTTTTATACCTTTTTTCTATGTTATGGATTTTTACTATTACATTTCCCTTATTAGTTATATATTCTTACTCACACATAGTGGGGAAGCGCTCTATCACTGAGCCACATCCCCAACCCTAATATTCACTTTGAATTTGAATCTAACATAAATGTTTGCTTTTGTGAATTCTTAAGAAAGTCAAGGATGTTACTTCTGTGCTATTATAATCACATACACATCCCTTTAGAGATATTTGCCAATTTTCTTCCACTTTTCATTATTGATTTTTATGGCCTTTCAATATTTGTAATATTCTGATACTCATCCTTTATCTGTAATATATTGCAAATTTCTCTCAAATATCTATGTATATTTTCTCCCATATATCTATGCATCTGGGAAAACAATACCATAATCAAGATATAGAATATATACTCATCATACACAGCAGTTTTTTTTCTTGTCCCTATGTAACCCCTCCTCCCCTTCTCTTCACCCCCACTGCTTTCAATTATGTACATTACTGATTTTCTGGAGTTTTAGATGAAAGAAATCATATAATGTGAGCTCATTTTTTTGCTTGTTTTTTTTTTTTCTTAGTGTATTTGTTTTGGGATTTATTCATGCTGTTCCTTGATTCTTTCTAATACTACTGAGTAGGCTACCCTTGTGTGGACATACTAAAATTTGTTTATCCATTCAAATATTGTTGGACAAAAGAGTCACTAAAATTTCTTTTTCAACTTGAGCTTTTTTAACTTGAGCTATCCTAGTTAGTCTATAGTATCTCCCTACACTTAGTGATCCTGAGCTACGTTTTGTGGGCTTATTAACCAAAGTTGTCTGTATCTATGCTCATTTGAATTCTGTTATTTTCATTTTCTTATTATTGAACCATAAGAATTCTTTGTATATTCTTGATACAAGTCCTTTGCCATATAGATGCATAGAGAATATTTTTTCCAGTTTATAACTTATCTTTCAAAGAAATAAGTTTTTTTTCTTTTCTTTTCTTTCTTTCTTTCTTTTTTTTTTGTACATCTCAGCAGCAACATATACTCTGAGAGTTAGTTGAGTAAATCCCAGAATCTGAGCTCAATTGTTTATGCTATTATTGGAACAAGATAAATTACTCTTCAGTGTTTCTACCAGTGAAATATTTATGCATCTCCCTGATGTCAAATAAAATATTGTCTAGAACAGCACAAAGAACCCTTAGTTAACTGTCATAAAGTTGTTGACTTTATAATGCAAGCCTATCAGAAGTAATTAAGTTGTCATGCTGAAAATCTGCAACTTATTTAAAGTTCAGATATTATGGGCTCTAATTAAACTGAGTTCATCCTCCAAAAATCCATTTCAGAGACAATCATAAAGCTAAGACTCTCCTAACCTGCTACACACAACTTGAGGCTGCTACTGACCCTTTCAGCTATGTGAGGTCTGTGGAAATGTATTTCGTTCTTCACCAGGGCCCTACAAATTTTCATCTGCAATGTCACTGATTTCATACCTGCTTCATATAACTGTTCAAGAATTTCTTCAAAAAGTCAATTTAAAGTGTTTGCTCTCTAGCCTCAGTTGCAATAATACCCCACAGGAAAAGAATCAGAAAAGATTGTGAACAAGTGAAAGGAGGGAACATTGTCCTCCCAGGGAATGGCTTCTGTAAGACAGAACAATGCAACACTAGGGAACTCTCAAAAGCTCCCCAAGGAGAAACATCCACTTAAGTAGAAGATGCAAATCCATTTTTATGCAACAACATTGAGATATGTAGGATAATAATTGAAAGTGTAATATTAACTGGTGTGTTCAAAGAGGAGGCTTCTAGTCATCCTTTGCTGGAAGTCACTGCTCACAAGATAGGCATGTATGCTCAAAAAAATGCAAACAGTGACAAAAGAATCAATTTCAAGCTTTAAAATCCAAGGGCTAAGGAATAAAATGAGTATTGCCTTCTCCAGTTTCACTTCCTCTCCCTCTCTGTACTCTGATAATTTTCTGAGCTAATATTCTCAATTAAAGCTCCCTTTACTCAATTCTCAATAAAGGTCCAAGATAACTAAACACAATGAATGATTCCAGGTTAAATCTTAGATTAGGAAAAAAAATTGAAAAGGAGACTGCTGGAAAAACTGAAAAATCTTTAATATGCATGTATATTGGTGTCTTTTTTCATTGTGTTGCTATAACAAAATACCTGATGCTGGGTAATGAGAGAAGAGGTGGCCAGATGTGGAGGGGCATCCTTGTAGCTCCAGTTACTCCAGAGACTGAGATAGGAGGATTACTTGATCTCAAGAGTTTGAGGCCAGAGTGGCAAAAATAGTAAGAGCCCATATCAAAAAGAAAAAGGGACTGGGAGTGGTGACATATGCCTATAATCCCAGTGACTTGGAAGGCTCTGGCAGGAGGATCACAAGTTGAAAACTAGCCTTAGCAACTTTGAGAGGCTCTTAGCAACTTAGAAAGATCCTGTATCAAAATAAAAAATAAAAACACCTGGAGATGTGGCTCAGTGGTTAAGCACCTCTGGGTTCAATTCCCCATACCAAAAAAAAAAAAAAGGTTTATTTGACTCACAATTCTAGTGGCTGGAAGTCACCTGATACAAGTCTCTGGTGAGGGCCTCTGCCTGCATTATAACATGTTGAAGAAGCAGAAGGGAAGCAGGCATGAAAAATAAGACCAACATGAGGTGGCCTCACTTTAACAATCCACGCTAATGGTAACTAATCAATTCCACGAGACGGGCATCAATTCCTCCAAGAATGGTGCCCCCTTGTCCCAAAACACTTCCTAAAGTCCCCATCACCTTTTAACACTGTTACACTGTGTACCAGGCTTCCAACATGAGTTTTGGTGGGGACAAACAATATTTAAACCATAGCTATTAGTAATGACATTGTGTTAATATTAAATTTCCAAATTTGAGAAAGCAGAAGAATGCCTTGTTCTTGTGGGGAGAAGTTGTGTGAGTGTGTGGAGAGAGAGAGAGAGAGAGAGAGAGAGAGAGAGAGAGAGAGAGAGATTAAGCAAATGAGGCTGCAAGTTAGCCATTACTATATCTAGATAAAGGATTACATATATATTATTATTATTACAACTTTTCTGAAAATTGAGCTTTTCAAAGTTGGACACTTTTGTAGATAAGCAAAAATAGAATCAGAAAAAAAAAGATAACAGTGATATTCTGGTCAGGGAGTCAGAAAGGAGGCTAGTGTTAACTGTGAAAGGAGAGTGATGATGGGATAGGAGAGGGGAATTCCCCCCCCCCACACACACACACACTGCCCACCTAGATCTGGGGAGGCAAGTAGCATTGCATGAAGGGATAGGTGAGAAGGGCTGCATGGATTTGTGGGGCCAAGAGAATCCAAACTGGCCAGCCACATCACCCAAGGCACAGCAGGCAATGAGCTGTGCATCATTTCCTTGGCTGCAGAGAGATATATGAGTTTCTGGCAGCTAACTCACCTCCCTAATGCCACGATGCTACCTGCCACTCAGGAAGAATGGAGAGAAGGGATGCTCAGCCTGCTGAGTTTAAATCAGGAAAGACTGAGTTTATCCACAAGGGACTAACTTTATGTTTAGTTCTACTCAAGAGAATGAGGGTTGAATATTGATGTGAGGTTTAGTACTTAAGAAAAATGTGAAGTTTTACATTTCTTGTATACCTGTGTTTCTGTAGCCACAACAATATGTTCTAACAAGCAAATATAGCTTGAATGTTAGCAATTTATTCTGCCTTGGGCATTGGTCATTTAATCTGTATTTTGTCCCAAGGATCCCCTGTGATCAGGATTAGTAGACTAAGACAAGAAGGGAGGAAATGAATTCATGTATATGAATACCGAACATGAAGACTCAGCGTTTTGTCTTACAGCCATAAAATTCCTCTTGGGAAGTGCTTCTCTGGTAAAATCACAAACACTCTTAAAGCAACCAGTACAATAGAGCATGGAAAGGTTTCATAACATTAAAATCTAATCTTGATGATTACATAGTTGTTTCTTTAAGTCAGACAAGGCACCTTATATATATAGTTGCAGAATTTTAGAAGATTTTACAGTTAAAATCATCAACTTGTGTTTTAAAAGTCAGCCTTCAAAAAAAATATTCCTTGTAGTTTGTGTTGTTAAGCTAGATTTTTACTTGGCAGCACTCGAGGTGAGGATTCTTGCAACATTAAGATAACGATCTCTTCTCTATAGATGTTTAGTACCTCAGGGATTCAAAGATCAAGTTGCTTAGAGACCCCATGGAATTTGTGGGAAAAGCAAACTCTAATCTTGACATCTGTAATTAACGTTTTATTTGACTCTGAAAATTTAGTTTGCTAGCAGGTTAGCTTAGCTGTTCTTCCAAGCTGAATAATGATTTTGCTACACCACATCCCAAATGACTGAGGGTGGGGTGGGGTGCTCTGGGGCTCTCTAGGGACTCTTCTCTCTTGGGCACAAAGTCAAGCTCTTGCTCTTATTATTAATGGTTGCCTAAATTTCCTTTCAATTCCTCTCCCTGTGGGTTTCCTAAGCTAAGCTAACACTTCCGTGATTTCTGATGCCATTTACAGTGGTGTCACAGCCCAAAGTATATGTATGCATAGATGACAGGCTCAACCAAAAGCTGTGAAAATATCTGTATAATATATTTTTCCATGAAATGTAAAAATATTATCATTATAACACAGTTAAAATTGTATCTTTACCTCAGTAACCCAGACCAGTGATCACTCAGGCAAAAGCAAGTTAGGTACACCTGACCTAGATATGCATATATAAATATGAATTTTATTGTGACTAAGGCACATGCAGTTCTTGTCACCTAGCATCTTCACCATGCATGTATGTTGTAACTCTGTGGACTGAGGTGCAAAGTGCTTGGCTGACGAACTAATAAATACCATTATTAGAGAGAACCCATCTTCTTATTTTTTATCACCTTTAAGAGATAATTTACTGATTTGACTAAGTGGTTGAGTTGTTAGAGTATTTTAGCCACTTTTCATACATTCAACAAATATTTCTTGAACTCCTTCTCTGTGGCCTGGCCTGCCATCTTCATTGAGGATGCCACAGTGACATGCTAGTCGGGGGATAGAAGCAATGAACAGGGAATGACATTAATAAAATAACAGTCAGATGGTGATATGAGCCAAGAAGGAACAAACATGGAGCAATTGGTCATAGACTGGCTGGTACTACACCAGACCAAGGAGCCAGGGGACATTCCAAAGGAGGTCACTTCTCAGCTGAGACTTGAAACATAGGGGTTTAGGTTACAGCATCATGCTCTTATTTTTTGGGGTCATCTTATGACTTGGTCATGAGAAAAAGATCTTCTTAACACACATTTAAATAAAGTTATTGAATATACATCTTGTGGATGTGGTTGTACAGTACACACTTAGTCTACTTCCTTTTAAAATCTTCACTCTCAATATGCTCAGCTTCTATCTACTTCCTTGTTAAGCTTCACCCTCAAATGCTGTCATATCACTGGAATTCATTTTAGAAATGTAAGTGGCAAACCTAGACCCATTAGCTGTAATTGATATAAAAATCCACAAAAGTTATTCCAGTTGGAACAGAACTGGTCTTGTAGACAAAAATAATGAATTCATTGCTCCACCAGCTGCCCTAGACACACACATCTCTACTTCTATCACTGACCATAATCATCCAACAAAATGAATCTGTAAGTGCTTATGATGAAGAGCAGTTACCAACACATGCAGGCAAGCATTCTTACATTCATATCTTCTGTGAATTCATCAGCCAGCAGTTCCCATGCACAGGGTAAGGAGCAGACATATTTCTTTCCAGGCAGTTTGTCTATTGAGATGCTGTAGGATGCTGTTCATCTATCATTTTGGACTTCATATACCATAAGTCATATTGCTTATGACTTGTAGTCAACAGAGAGAGCCTTCTGAAGGTGTCCCCAAGCAAAGTTATAAGAGAAAAAAACTAGGCATATAACCTTATACCAATCAATTATCCTACCTAAAATCAATTTTTATATGTAAAAAGAAGATATTAAACCAGACAAATTCTAAGTTCTAATTTTAAAGAAATAATATCTGAAGATTTTGAGTACTGTATCCATTGAGAATATGCTTGGTGGTAATCAATGAAAAAGTTAATAGTAGCCTAAACAAATATGTTGGGTTTTCCCACATAATAAAAAGCCTGGAGGTAGACTTCAACAGGTTTTGGTTGAGCAATACCACAATGTTCAGGCCAGACTATCTCGTGGTCTTTCCCCATCTTGTAGCCTCCAGTTCACAAACTGGCTCCAATAATTGTAAAAATCACATCCTCATAAATGTACTGAATAACTGGAAGACTGAGGGAGAAGGGAACAATGCCAATCTATGGTTCTATATAGCAAACAAAGTGCTTTATAGACGCCCCTGCAGCAGCCAGAACCTCTGGTTTTATGTGTCACCTAGGCAACTATAAACCCAAGGGTGGCTGCAGAGCTGGGTATCTTGTATCTCCACCCTGAAGAGTGGAGATCCCTCTCTCTTCATTCTGTCTACTACAATTATTTCATTTCTGTCTCCTTAATTATAACTCCTTCTCTGTTCATTTCTGTCTCCTTAATTATAACTCCCAGGATATCACGCCAAAATATAGGCATGGAACCAATACTAAATGATGGAAGAATTTAAATATGTGAAGGCATTGGCTATAGGAAACATGAGTTGGGAAAACTAAAACCAAGGGAGTCAAATGGGAAGTCCTCAATGTTGTCAAAACAAACCAAGTCTAATGGTTGAACGTTTTTTTGAAAAAGGTTTTTATTTTTTTTCTAATTTTTGGAAATACGGGTTGAATAAGAATCTTTTTAAAAATTTTCCTATTTGCTATAATTAGTTATACATAACAGTAGAATGCATTTATGCACCTTGATATATCATACATAGATGGGATATAATTTCTCATTTTTCTGAGTATACAGTTGACAGAATCATATTGGTCATGTAGTCACATATATACATACAGTAATAATGTCTGTTTCATTCTACTGTCTTTCTTATCCCCACATCCCTTCCCCTTCCCTTCCATCACTTCCTCTATCTAACCTAAGGTAATGTTATTCTTCCCTAGTGCACCCTACCTTATTGTGAATTAGTATCTGCATATTAGAGAAAACATTCAGCTTTTGGGTTTGTGGGATTGGCTTATTTCATTTAGCATGATATTCTCCAACTCCAACCATTTACTGTCAAATGCCATAATTTTACTTTTCTTTAAAGCTGAATAATATTCCATTGAGTATATATACCACATTTTCTTTATCCATTCATCTATTGAGGAATACCGAGGTTGGTTCCATAGTCCAGCTATTGTGAATTGAGCTGCTATAAACATTGATGTGGCTGCATCACAGTATGCTGATTTTAAGACCAAACTTAACACCAAAAAAAAAAAATAAACCCAAATAACCCAATCAATAAATGGGCTAAGGAACTGAACAGACACTTCACAGAAGAAGAAATATAATTGATCAGCAAATATATGAAAAGTATTCAATGTCTCTAGCAATTAGAGAAATAAAAATCAAAACTACTATAAGATTGGGAATGGATCCACCATTTGACCCAGCTATCCCACTCCTTGGTTTATACCCAATAAGACTTTTAATTGTAAAGAATCATAAAGAAAGCAAAAATGACCCCCAAATAACCCCTGATATAATAATTTGCTCTATAAAAAGTTTCTTTCCAAGCATTCTATACATTTTCCTTCTTCCTCTGCTCCATTATGATAGGTCCTTCTGAAATCTGCTTTCCTCTATTGAATTTACCCTTACCCTGTCTGCACAGTTGCTGTGTTAGATTATTATGACGTGTTGGTGGTAAGAGCAAAGATTCAAGCCAGGCTGTCAGATGTCAATCTCAATACAACTCTTACCTGCTGATATCTCAAGCAAGTCACTCAACCTCCTTAGGGCTCAATTTCTTCATCTTTCAAATGAGATAATACCATCTCTCAGAGGACTGTTGCAAAAGTTAAGTGAGTTAATCCTTATAAGACACTTAGTACAGTGACAGCCAAATAACAGTGTTCAATTAATCTCAGCTATTTTCATTATATGGATATATGTCAAGCAGTTTTATTAATACTGAATTGATAAATATTAAAATTTTTTTAAAATATTTGACTTTTATAAATAGTCCCTCCATTAATATACTCGAAGGTATACAGTTGTCTAATAATTTCCTAAGGATACAGTCCCTCAAACGTAGTTGCTGGACCAAAAAACATCCACATTTTAAATTCTGAGACTTATTTCTGAGTTTCTCATCAGAAAACTTGTTCCAGGCCATGTAGGGAGTGCTGGTTTTTGTGTACAAGAACACCTGTTTTCCCACACCTTTTCTAACACAAAATATTAATTTTCCAAACTTAGAGGAAAAAAATTCCATCTTTAAATTTGTATTTCTTTGATTAGTAAAAAGAATTAAAAAGTTAAATATGTTTAACCATTTATATATTTTTTGAAATGCAAAACTACACTGAGATTCCATCTTACTTCAGTCAGAATGACAATTATCAAGAATATAAGCAAAAAATAAGTATTGATTGGGATGTGGGGATACTTTGCTGGTGGGACTACAAATTGGTGCAACCACTCTGGAAAGCAGTACAGAGATTCCTCAGAAAACTTGGAATGTAACCACATTCGACTGAGTTATCTCACTCTTCAGTATATATCCAGAGTACTTTAAATCAGCACACTATAGTAATGCAACCATATCAATGTTTATAGAAGCTCAATTTACAATAGCTAAACTATGGAACCAACCTAGGTGCCCTTCAACAGATGAATAGATAAATAAAATGTGGTATGTGTACACAATGAAGTATTACTTAGCCATAAAAAAGAAAGACTTCATGATATTTGCTAGTAAATGGATGGATCTGGAGACTATCGTGCTAAGTGAAATAAGCCAATCCACAAAAAAATCAAAGGGCAAATGTTTTCTCTGATATGTAGAAGCTAACCCACAATAAGGAGTAGTGTGAGAGGAATAAGAGAAGTCCAGTAGATTAGACAAAGGAGACTGGAGGAAAGGGAGCAGGATAGGAAAAGGAAAGACAGTGGAATGAATATGACATAATTTTCCCATGTACATATATGAAAACAACACAGTGAATCCCACCATGATATACATCCATAAAATAGGATCTTAACTAGAATAAAATATATTCCATGCTTGTATAATTATATCAAAATGGATTCTGCTGTCATGTATAACTAAAAAGAACCAATAAAATTCATATTTTAATGATTATTTTGATTATTTCCCCCAGAAATTAGCTGATTTTTTGTTATAGGTGTTAATTGTCCGATATGATGTTTAAAGAAAAAATTCCAATGACAAGTGAGTTTGCCCATTCCCAAGCATTTTCTTTTGCATTCTCAGTGACTGTTACCAAATTCTTCTCAGTTTGAAAGAAATGTATAGTAAAGGCAAATTTTCTACATTTGTGAGACACATCTCTTTAGTAAAACCTATAAAAATGGAAAAAGTGAAAAGATAGCAGGGGCAGGAAGAAAACTGTTTTTAATGAGAATGAGGTATTGAATTATCTGCTTTATTTATTTTATTTGAATATGTTTTGATTTGATTTACCATTATTTTGATCTGTCCCAAATTGCTAAAATGAGCCTCAACTTGTTTGCTAAGTATTCTTGGAGTCCTTATTTTGAGGGAATATAAGTCACATAGAGTACCTTTTTCAAAAAGCTTCCATTTACCTTAACATCACTTGGAGTTTAATTATATACATACCCAATTTTGGAGCTTAACTTTCACACTAAGAATGAGAGTCTCCAAAGATATAGGCCAGACAGCTACATATTTTAAAGACCCTTCCCAGGAGATTCTTACAAATACCAATGTTGGAAGAATTTAGGAAAATGCCAGTTTAATAACATCTATTTCTTAAAAAATAATGAAAATCATTCCTAAGTACCTATGTGCCAGTAACTATTCAGGAAATTAAACACTGAACTAAAAAAAAAAAAAGTCCATATTCTAATAGAGCTTACTTTATAATGAAGAAAGTCAAACAACAGACAAGTAAATGTATATTATTACCCACAGTGGTAAGTGCTATTACAAAGAATAAAGCAAAGAAAAAGGAAGGAGATGTGTGGTAGGTTCTTCTTTATATTCTTTATATATTGATCAAGAATCAAACTTTCATTGGTTTCTTCTGTAGACAATAAAGTTACTCTAATATCAAACTTAGTGACATTCCAATTTCTCAATTCACTTGAGTTAGGGGCTGTTCTCTATCACAACATGTGCTTGCTTCCTTCTGTCCTCACCTACTGGTGAGATAGTCCTGCAGACTACTGGCCCTATGGAGTATTAGAAAAAGATAGATTCAAAGGCGAAAGGGCCAGCCACCTCCATAACAAGATCATTAGCAAATTAAGTGTGGTAGACAGGATAGACAATAGTAAAGCAGTGGCAAAATACGAACCAAGGCAACAATGATAGTCCACCCAAGCCTAATAAATGTTTGCCGGAATCTTCAAGAAATGTACAGGCCATGGCACTTGGAGGCATCCAGCACAATGGGTAGCACCAGCAGTTGCTGAGGCTCTGCTGGGAAGATGAGCTTACTGAGCATTCTCACTCATGCTTGGAGTAAAGAGAGGTCTAGGGGTGTGATCTAGAGGGATAAATTGAAAGGTTTGAAAGACCTTGAAACAAATCACTGGGCAAGAAGTTTTAAGACTCTAAACCTGAAATTCAGCCAGAAACCCATACCAACAGATCCGCCTCTGTCAGAAGTAGCTGGAAACAGTCATAAACGTATTCCTTGGCAGTTAGAGTTGTCTGTGTAGCCCTGAGAATTCAGATTAGAGATTCTTAACTGGTATCCATGCATTTACGGGTCCACGACCCCCTGAAGTAAGCATACCTTCTATGTATGTGTTTGCAGAGGGCAGGGGAGCAAAGAGCACTGTGCATTTTTTCTAAGATGTTCCATATATTTCACTAAAGTGAACTATAACCCAATAAAGCTCAGGACCAAGAAGCAGCATCCTATAGACCTTAAGATGGAATACATAATTCCACCTCAGAAGGCTTCTAGTTAGGATGACTGTCATGAAAGGCTTTTTCCACATGGACCCTACAACACTGAAATCCTCCCTGAGAGTTGTAAAATGCCTCATGCCTTATGAGTTAAGTCCTTTGCACAGGGTGGTAAAAGCTTCATGTTCATTATTGAAGACTTGCTTTAGGCACTTTAAGAAAACATATCACTGTGCTAGTTCTCTATCAATTGATAATAAACCACTCCAAACATTGTGGAGGTGTTTACTTACAATTCTGTAAAGTCAGCACTAAGGGCTGGGTTCCGCTCAATGATTCTTCTGCCTAGAAATCACAAAACCTGAGTTTAGAATCTCCCAACATCACTTTTGTCACATCTATTAGACATAACAGGCTAGAAGGCCAGCCTAGGTTGAAGGGGGTTCAAAAACAGACTCCATCCCCTGATGAAAGGAGCAAAAATAAGATTGCCAAGAGGCTCCACACAGAAGCATCATTGTGAACATCTTTCAAACAATAGCACACTTGCATACTGAAAAATGGTATATCATCTGTGATGTGATTGCAAACATCCCTGAAAAAAAATTAGTGGGGAAATTGTTAAAACAAAAATCTCAAAAAATTATTGTTGAAGTCTGACCATGAACACATTGGGATTATTCACATTAGTTTCTTTACTTTCATGTGTGTTTATGATTTTTTAAGTAAAAAAGATAAAATAAGTTATTAAAACACACCCTCTCAATTAATCCTTACAATATTTTTCTCCTCTCCTTTTACATATGGGGATATTGAGATAGGGGCAGCCAAGTGACTAGTCTTTGCTAAGGTCACTCATATAATAAGAGTAGCTAATAATGAATGAAGCACCAGCACCCTTCCAAACACATTGAATGTCACATCCTATATAATCCTCACAACAGCCACAGATGGTATTATTATATCCATTTCTTAGATAAGAAAACCTTTCTAAGTTCACAGAATAAGCAGTGAAAGTATGATTTAGATCCGAGAAATGTGGCTCTAAAGCCCTTATTCTGTAAAGAAGTTAAGCTGAGATTAAAATCAAGCTTTGTATGATTCCCATTCTACAGTGCCAGCTTGGGACCTCTAAAGCTAGGTGCTTCCTCCATCATATCCTTCAGTCCAAGACCTCTGTATGTTTCCTCTCCCAAATCTGTTCATTGCAAGACTGGATGGATTTACTTGTCAGTAGTATTCTCCTAAATATCCCAATCCCCCACACTCAATCAGAAATTTAACTAAATTGTTCCACATAATGCCCTTGTTTTCTTCCTATAAATAATGTAATGTGTCTATTAGTACTTTCCATACTGTGAGGTCTGATAAAAGGTTCACTCATTTTCCAATGCACATAGTGTTCTAAACCAAAATCATTTGAAATTTATTTTAAAGACTTTCCAAAGAAGCCAAATCTTATGGTAAAAATCCTTTTTGAAATTTTCCTTTCTAATACTTATAACTATCAATGTATAAATGTATTTATTTTAGGGTGAGAATTGTAAGGTTTCAGAGGCATCATTGTAAAGTGAGAAGCAAGAATAACCATGAATGAAGCTTCTTTCCAGGGCTTTCCTGAAAACAACTGAATGGAGCAGCCTGGGAATTTGTCCATTCTCTTCCTTCTAAGTGGAGGTGCCACTTCTGAGTACCCTCCTATGAGTCAGAGCATCAGTTACCCCAGGCTGAAGGCACTGCTCATTATTCTCAACCCTGAGAAAGCCAAAAAGCCAGAAGGAGGGATTCATTCCTGTGTCATGTGAACTGTCACTAGGCTCTGCCTGAAGGGCTTCTTCCAATCAGCAGAAGTGTTCTAGCCTAACAGCAGTACTGGTGTGTAAATGTAGATTAGGGCTAGGGGGGTATGTGTGTGTATGTGTGTGTGTGTGTGTGTGTGTGTGTGTGTGACAGAGAGAGAGAGAGAGAGAGAGAGAGAGAGAGAGAGAGAGAGAGAGAGAGATGGATGGGGTCCTGAAATCTAGAAACATGCCAAAAGTTTACAAATGAAGCACTCCTTCTAAGAATTAACTGCTGATACCGACGCCCCCACACACTCAAAAAAAAAAAAACTGCCATGATATTTTATTGAAATTTAGTATATTTCTCCAGGGTAACAGAATATCTGGACTTGTGTCTCTTCCATTATTGAGAAGAAATAAGTAAAACGGTGCCTTCCTCACAGAAGTAAAATATAGGATTTGCTTATCAAGAGCATTCTCTCAGGCAGCCCAGCTTTTCAGGGAAGATATCAGAGAACTGAAGATATTGATTCACTGATTAACTTCAAGCTATCAGTGGTTTTTGATGCTTTACCTTCTTAAGAAATAAAATTAAGGAGCATGAGAAAGTGGTGTCAACTAATTATAAAATTTAGTACAGACATATGTAAAGTATATGGGCTATGTAGGTGTGAGTGTATATGCATATGTATTTGTGTGTGTATGTTTGTATGTGTGGAGGGAAGGAAGGAGAGAGAGGAGAGAGAGAGAGAGAGAGAGAGAGAGAGAGAGAGAGAGAGAGAGAGAGAGAAGAGAGACAGGACAGAGAGGCAAACTCTTTACAGGCATACTCCTTAATCACCCAGGTCTCAAATTCAGTCTAAAAACACATAAAACAGTCAAATATTTAATAAAAACACAGTTGGAACTTGACCTCAAATATGTGTAGGTGCATTGTACATATCAGGTTTCCCAGAAACAGAAGTCATAAAAACACATTATTTATTAAGAAGTGTTTTCTCTCGCCCTCCAAGTAAACTCTTCCCCTGGTAACCATGCAGCTGTTGCCTCTGGACACAGGTTGGGCGTGGGTACTAACTTTTATGCCTTTTTGTTCCCTAGAACCAGACAAAAGTACTCTAAATTTTGAATTTTCTTTAGCTTTCAGAATTTCAGAGAAAATAAAAATACATACCAGAATATAGGTAAAGTTGATTAGCCAGATACTGTGAGGAGGTCATCCTTGAGAGATTTGGGGGACTTTAACCTTAACTGAGCCTGGGATGCACTCTTGGTCACAGCTCTCAGCACATGCCCCTGGCAGTCACGGCCACCAGACATTCTTCTTTTACTGTGGGAAAGTGTCAAATCTTTTCTCTGTGTGTTTGCATATTTGGGTCACAGGAAATGGTCTTCACATCTCACTCACAGGAATGAATGAAATGTGAAAAGATTTTAATATCACATAAATGCTTCATGTCTTTATCAGATTGGATTTGCTTTTGTTTCTTGCATATAACTGCTTAAAAATTTTAACAATTATAAAAGTAATATTAAAACATGTACACAAGATAATAAAAGAGAAGAGTGGGAGAAGCCATCTAAAGTCATGAAAAGACAAATAACTACTGATAGCTTTTTTGTTTGGAAGTCCTTTTTCTTAAAATATGAATTACACATTTTTCATTATTGAGGTCATCTTCATGTTTTTAAGAAAAGAGCCTACAAAATTATTTATAATTTTATCACAAATAATTTGGAAACTTATAAAATAATTGTGACAATGTTATAATTTTGTTATAAATAATGCTTCATGAAATAAATAGTAAACAACAATGAAAACTGATAAATAAGCCTAAAATTGTATCTATTATATAATTGAAGGCCACTAAGGGTAATGGAAATAATATCAGCCTTGGTTAAATTCAAAAGAGATGAGTTTGTGTGCCAGCTTTGACACCAACCCATAGTGTGATCAAGAACAAATTACTTTACTTATGATAAGTTTAGTTTTATTTGTAAATTATGGGGCCAGCTATTGTCCATGAAGTCCCTTCTAGTGCTAAAGTTGTCTGATACTAAGTCGAGAAGATCCAAAAGTTAAGAACTACTTCTCTATATTTTGCCTACACTTGCAGCCACATTCAAATTGCTAATTCCATTTTCCATTTATAGATGAGCTTATCCAAATGATCAAAATTAATTCTTCACCGATGAAAATACAGCCAAAGAAGAAAATCAACTTAAGAGTTATTCTGTTGGTCACAAATTCATTCATGCCTTAAACAAACTAATTGAAATATGACAGAAATGACAGAACTTTATAGCTACAATATAGCTGAGTTCTTTCCCCCAAGCAAATATCAGATTATCTATAGCAGGATTGAGAATTACATTTGAATAAAAGAAAATCACAGAATCAGGTTGGAGGACAATGGAGCCATACCATAATCAAATCTTTCTGGCAAATTCAAATGCATACAGGAACAATGCATGAAAGTAATATAATTGTCTCCTTATATCTGACTCACCTTACTGAATAATAATAAAATGAAAAGAGGCAGTGGTGAACTGGAAAAAGTACAGCCAGACCAATACAAAGATCAGAATGAATTACTGAGATGAGGAATGTGGGTACAGGATAAAGAAACATTTTGATTTTCCAAAACAAGCTGACAATCCAAGTGTGTGTGTGTGTGTGTGTGTGTGTGTGTGTGTGTGTGTGTGTGTATTCCATACATATTCCATTTCTAATTTTGGCTCAAAGATTTTTCCTACACTGTATGTGGCAATGTTGAGCTACTAATTTGTACACAAATTTACATGGAAACCCAACTTGCTCCACTTTCTGTAACAAGTATTGCCCAGAGATAGTACTGAAAAATTCCAGAAGAACTGGAAGACCAAGACAATTGAGAAAAACAAGGATTAATCCTGGAATGTGCTAAAACAATGTCAACATTTAGGCCCAAGGAGATAGATTTTTAGAAGCATTTTCTCCAAATTGTTTTGAGTTTGTTCATCTAGGAATAAAATAGCTGATAATGATTGTTTTATTCATAAGTAAATAGAGATGCAGCTCTTTGCTTTTCAGTGTTGGCATCTTAAAAGATAAATTAACCCACTTTATGTGGACTTAAAGATCTATTCTCCACTTGATCTTAGCCAAAAGGCTGAGAATCGATGGGGGTCTATTCTCAATATATATGATTATCTTGAATTCAGGTGTGACAACCCAAAGCCTCTTTTTTTCCAGCCACATGAGAAAGGAGGAGCATGGTGATAATACGCTAATATGTAAGTGTTACAATACCTGCCCCTCCTCTTGTTCCTATAAAAACATCTGTGCAAAGTGGGCCCAGCTGATCTGCAAGTGTGTTGCATGATTTGGGCCAGCTTCAGCCCTTTCCATGGCCCCTTTGTTTTGTTTTCTTGCTGCCAATAGACATTTCTCTTCTAAACATCCAATGCTTACTGAAAAAAATCACTGTTATCAGGTTAAAAGTTAATGTGCTTCACCTGTTTCACCTCCTTCCATTAGTTAACTTGGACTAGCACTGAGGGATTTGACACTTCACCCGTTTGCCCATCTTCTACTTGGAGGAAATTATAAGGGGATGCTCAAGAGTTGTTCATCAAAATGTCAGGCACCAATTTGGTAAAATAACTACAACTTCTGCTTTCTGGAAATTGTTGTGAAATCTCACTCCTTTTCCCTTTGTGGATACTGCTGTTGCCCAAGAAATACACCAACCATGACTTTTAGTCCTTCTTGGGATGAAGGGGAGGAAGGAAATATCAGGAATGAGCTAGAGGTAAACAGTCCTTTGAGTTTCAGGCCAAAAGGCATCCAGACTGCCTAAGAAGCCTCTTGAGATTAAGGTTCTTCCAAGACTGTCAGGGACTTTGAAAGTTTCCATTAGTTTGGACTCACTAGGCTAGGAGAACAGTTCCAGCTGGGAATAATCTTAACTCCAGCCAGGGCAGAAAGTATCTGATATTCAGGTAGATTAAGGAATTATAATGTGAAAAAAGAATAAGGAAAAACAAGTTTTAAACCACAGAAAAGACTCAAAATGACAAAAAAAAAAAAAGAAATCCCAGCACTACTGCAGCTAGGATTCCTGAAAGCAAATCCTAGACTCCAGATTCAGGTATTCACCTCTTCTGTATCCTATCTCCTTGCATAGCCATACCCCTCCTCTTCTGCACTTTTCACAACACCCCTAGCAAAAGGAAAATCTTCTTGGCTCACTGGGGGATTTTAAGCAGTCTTTAATTCTTAATATGCTGATACCTTTTTTTTGGGGGGGGGTGGCTGGGAGTTACTGGGAATTGAACCCAATGCTTAAAGCATACTAAACACATACTCTGACATACACCTCCAATCCCTGCATGTTTATCTTCCACTGATGCAGCTAGAACAGGTCAGAGCTAAAGTAAAAATCCCAGATTCTGAGGACTAATGGGATGGTGCTCTCTCCAATCCAAATTTGACTGCTGTCTTTCCCAAGGATAAGCCATGTTCTCCTACCAATGAGTGTTTCCAAGCATGCATAAGGCACTGGTTTTGATTCTCAGCACAGCATATAAATAAATAAAACAAAGGTCCATCAACAACTAAAAAAATAAAAATTAGAAATTAAAAAAATACAAGGTTCCAGTTCAATTTGAATTTCAGATAAACAGTAAATAATTTTTATTATTCATTGCAAACATTGCCTGGGCATACTTTTAAAAAAGTTTCATTTATCTGAAATCAAATTTAACTGGATATCCTGTATTTTATCAGGCAACACTACTATTGCACAGAGATTTGTGAAAATGTTTGAACTTTAAGGCCTAATGAACTGAAGAAGAAAATTCATTCCACAAAGCTATTGAATAGGAATTTTAACAATGCATAAAGCTCTTAACAACCAGGAAAAAAAAAAGGCTAAGGGACTCACTTGATCCTACCTCTTTATATGATCAGCTGGTCCAGTGATTCTCCACCATGGCTGAATATTAAAGTCACTCAGGGAACACCTAAATATTTCTGATACTTACATTCTGCCTGATGCCACATGATACCAATAAGCAGTGAAGCTGAGAACCATTAAACACAGTAAATGATATTTGATAATAAACGACCATGTGACTGGTTTATGTATTCATAATACTATGCTTTCTCTCCTTATTTTAGAGTGTACGCCTATCTATAAAAAGTTACTATAACAGCATGCTGTTTCACCAACAGCAGCCTCATCCATCTCATTTTTACCACAACTCTTGAATACATTAAGAGTCCACATCAAGTGATTGACCTATATCATCTAGTTTATGCAAGTTTACTCTATGGTATGCACACAACCACAAAAATCATGTAAAGATGCAATTCTCAGAACGTGGCCCTATTGTTAAGCAATCCATGACTAGATAATAAAAATGCTGGTGATTACACCAATTCAATTCAGAAGCCATACTTCATTTCTGTATAGATTGCTTTCCCTGAGGGGAAGATAGTGACACCAACCTCCAGACTAACACACAAGAAAGCAAAACATAATCTAGGCTTAAATGTAGTTATAAGGAACTCTGACCTTTGCTAAATGCACACTGACCCCTGGAACTGTTTGTCCTCTAACATTTAAAAAGTTACTCAACCCCAAGAGATTATTCAGCCCTGATCTAACACACAATGAAAGAGCATTACTTTAGTGCCAAAACTGCAAAGATCTGAATTTTCAAGGAAGCATGCTTTGTGGGAGGATGTGGGCTTTGGCCCAGCTGCTTGGGTAATCTGAAAGCCAGAGGAAGATATGACTGTAAGAGAAGACACATGATGAGTTCCAGGACTTCATTTCAGAAAAGTATTTCACCAGACTGACCAATTTATCAAAGTGTCCAAGTGCTGCCAGCATCATGTAGCATGTTATGGGCAAGTTGATGGGATGCATTTGTGATAAAGCCACAGTTCTGGCAGTCTGCCAGGTGGTGGACCGTTAAGTACAACCATTAGTACAAAGAAAGGAGACAACTATTTTAGAACTGCCTGAGGTCTCACCACCCTGGTAGGAAGAAACAAAGATTTGAGGTGCTGGGGATACAGCTCAGTTGGTATAGAGTGCTTGCCTTGCATGCACAAGGTACTGGGTCAATCCCCAGCACCACAAGAAAAGAAGAAAAAGAAAGAAAGAAACAAAACAAAGATTTGACTGTATGGGCTATCTCAAGCCCACAAAGCACTTTCTCCTTTTCTCATATTTTGAGAATACTTTGGAAACATTAAATTATATTTTAGAAAACAACTAACATTTCTCTAGCATTTCTCACGACTGTGCTTTTGGGTCTTTTTAGTTGCTCATTTCATAGCTAAGGGATTTTAAGGATTAGTGAAATCATACACTCAAATATTTTCTATGTGTGAAAATGAATAGGTCATGTACCACATTGTTTTTACCAGGATATAAATAAACCTGCCCAGGACCTGAGGAAATATTAGAAAAGTACAAGTTGTAAAACTTTAAATTCATCAAGCATAGTTCTCCTTTTAAGAGAACTTAATATATAAAGCTCTGTATTAGACACAATGAACATTTACTTCTGCCAAGGTTTCTTTGCTTTGTAGTCATCTCCAAAACAGCTATTTTGCATTCTAAATTCACTATTTCATTTTAAATGCTTGATAGGGATCTAGCACTTGACTAGCATCTGCAAAGCCCAAGCTTGTTCCCTAGCACTGGAAAAAAAAGAACAAAATGTTTGAATTGGAATCATAACATTAAGGGGTGAATTCTCAGTGAGGAAATATTGGTTCAAATGAAGAACACCTATAATGTCATAGGTAGATAAAGCAATTGAAATTGCAGAGGATATCAAATAGTCTGAACACTTATTTAGTATACACTCCCAGGGAGATTTTTTTCATGAAAACTGATTTTTAACAAATGTTCAGTATTTTCCACTAAGGATAAATAATAATTCTTTTACAAGTTACTTTAATCTCTCAAGGAGATACAAAGGTTTACAGATTCATTATTTATATCAATAAATTGCATTTAATATTAGTGCTTTGAATATGTATTTTTTATTCACTCATCAGACTCAATCACCGGGATGTCCTGGACAATGTGGCACTTGCTGGGAGAAACTGTAGTGAGGTGAGCATCCTCCAAGAGCTTCCAGTTTAGTGGAGGAGGCAGACATAAACTACTCAAATTATGAATCATAAGTGTTTTAAAAGATAAGCACAGAGTGCTATTAATTCTATGTAGAAGACAAGCCCTAGGCTAGGAATTCAGAAAAGGGTCCCAACAGAAAAGACATTTGAGTCAAGACAATGCTCTCAAAAATAACAACTAATATTTGCTGACACTATGCTAAGTACTTTAAGAGTGTTAGCTCATTTAAGCTTCACACATACTAAATCAGGTACACTGATTATCCTATTTTGTACATAGAGAAATGGAGGCTCTGAAAGGCCAACTAGTTGGTTAAAGAAAACCATGGCTAGGAAGTAACAGAGCCTGCAGTAGGAACACAGATCCTGACTCTTGAATGTGTGTTATATGCATATGACTTAAACATTAGTCATAGATCTCTTCAGAGGAAAGAATGAGAAAAGTGAATTAAGTAGAGAAAGAGTATTCCAGATGAGGGGTAACTATGATTTTGAAGAACTTCAAGGGCTGGGGATGTGGCTCAAATGGTAGCGGTAGCACGCGCACCTGGCATGCGTGAGGCCCGGATTTGATGCTCAGCACCACATACAAAGATGTTGTGTCCGCCAAAAACTAAAAAATAAATATTAAAAAATTCTCTCTCTCTCTTTAAAAAAAAAGAACTTCAAGTCTCAGGATTTAAAAAAAATATGTGCATTTGGCTAATCTAACTGAAACCACCTCTTCCAACAGAATTTAATTTCTGTGCCAGGAATATGTTTTGTTCAGAAAAAATATTTGCAAAGACTGTCACCTAGTGGCAACAAGCAGGAGACCAGGAAATTGAATTGTCACAATTCCCACTGTGATAATTAGATATCAAAATTAATAATTGTTCCAGGCAGGCAAATTTGACTGTGTAATAGTAACAGCGGTAATGAAACCCAGTCTCTTTGGGAGCTACAGTGTGTAGGACCATCTTCAGCTCTTCAAAGAGCTCTATTTTGCTCTTCATAGATGAAGTCCTCACTCAAAGCAAGTGTGTGCTATCCCAATATGGTCAGCATTTGTTGGTTAACTTCTCAGCATCAATTTCTCTCACTCCTGCCAAAAGCACTGCATTTGTTCTTTGAGTGATTCATCTTTCCTTTCATTTTCAGCCATGCTGGTTCCTTACAATTTATTCTACCATTCAGCTCTGGGATACCCATCACCTTGATTCCATGATTGTTTAAAAGATGTGTATGTGAATGAATTCAAGCCAATGAGATTTGTCACTGGGACTGCAGAAAAGTGGATTTTTTATTAATACCCTGTGTTATGGACTAATTTGTACCCCCAAATTCATATGCCAAAGCCCTAATTTCCAATGTGAGTTGAGATAGGGTCTTTAAGGTTAAATAAGGTCATAAGCGTGGGACCCTAAAATACAACTAATGTCCTGTAAGAAGAGGAAGAGACACCAGATATGTCTCTCTGTCTCTATCTGTGTACACACATAGGAAAGGTCACAGGGAGAAGGAAGCTGTAGTACCTAAAACAACTATTAAATAAGTTTGTGTCAAAATAAACACAGCTTGTCAATGCAATACAACACCTCCTTCTACACCACTTCTGCTAACTAAATGGTCTAAAGCAGTCACAATGAAGGAAAGATAATAAGCAAGCTACATCTGTCTATCTACAGTTTGAACAGCTATAATATTAGGAGTTATGATGGGAAGTAGGCCGGATTTTTGTTGTTGCTGTTTCCCAGTATCTAGAGTCCCCTTCTATGCTGGGTAATCACTACTGTGGAGGAAATGGCCTCTCGTTATATAAACTGAAAATTACAGATAAAAGGTTATGTTTTTATTTGTCTGGCCTTTGGCATTTAAGGAATGGTATCTGGACCTTATCGGGGTATAGGAATCTGCATCTTGAACTATAAATCCGAAGTATGTTAACAGAAGCAGAGACTCTTTAGAATTCATTTCACTTGTGACATCTAGTGTCTAGTGGTGGTACTGGTAGCACTCTCATTAGACCATTCCTAGACAAATTGCAACTAATTTAAAAATCATAACTGACTTTAACAACTCTAAAATTGGGCAGCCTGCACGACCACAAGTTCAAAGACCTCTTTCCAGCAACATGATCAGATAGTTATTTACGGATAGTAAACAAAAATAAGGCATATTGATAGCTTAATGGGTTACAGCTCAGCACCTTGACTGATTTGAATCAGGTAGCTACTTAGGATAGACTGAAGCTCAATCGCAGAAATTGACTGAAGACCAGCTATTCATTAAACATTTAGCAAGACTGCTTTCATATTGGTTTGGTTTACTGAACCCTGTACAGGAGTCTACTCCAAATTTATGTCCTCCTACAAATTTTATCTAACAATTTTTATATGAGTAGCTTCTATGATAATGCTGTTCCCTCTTCCTGAATTCATTCCTCCTTAGCTCTGCCATCCCTCAAGACTTTTCTTAAAATGTCACCTACACTGCGAAGTCTTAAATGACCAAACAAAACATATCTGTACATATAATATTTACTGTAAGGCTTATACCATGCAAGTGGCGTTCATATACAGCCCTATAGTTACTTTTATATTTCTCAATACTCCACTATGTTGTAAGCATCTCCCAGAAAGTAGTTATCATATCTCTGAATTCCTTCCGCTATGTCTACCTCATGGTGGCCACTCAATCCTTTACTTAAATGATGATACTGAGTTTACTTTCTCCTGTAAAAGGAGGAGGTAAAAAAAAAAAAAAGTTAAGAAAGACCTTTGGATTAGCTTTTTCATTTCATTACTGGTCCAGGCTAGAATAGTGTCTTCCTGACTTCTGAGTTGAGGAATCTTTGTTAAATGACAGGGGGAATGGTATTTATTTCATTTATCAAAGAACACAGGGTTGATTAAAAATGAATGAGCATTTGGTTCATTCAGGCCCCAGATGCATCTGTTATCTTTGTTGCTTATCTTAAAACTGAGATTAGTCTTTTGTAATCTGGTCTACTCAGTCAGAATAAAAGTATCCAAAAGAAAGTGAAAAGAGGAAAAATCAAGGAGAGTGCGGCACCCCAAAACATAAAACAAAAATTCAATGAAAGCAATCAACTCTTGACAAATTTCAGCAGAAGGAAGAACTAATTATTGACTACTTGCTGATGCAAGATACAAATCACTGGTGGATTTGAGGTGTAGCTCAGTGGTAGAGCACATGCTTAGCACATACAAGGCAAGTAGTCCAATTCCCAGAACAAAAAAAAAAAAAAAAATCTCTGGTGATCTTGAGGTGTCATTTCACTATATTGGCTGGAATTGAACCCCAGCTAAAGTTGGAGCAGGCAGGGTTAAAATGTAAGAAAATGAAGTTAGTAATTGTAAACATTTTTTTTTTCAGGTGTTTTGTTACAAAGAGAAGCAAACAAATGGGGTTGTACCTGATTGGAGTCAGGGAAATTGTTGTTGTTGTTTTGCAATGGCAGTTATTACAAAATTTTGTCTATTATTATTACTATGATCACTTTGCAATGGCAGTTATTACAACATTTATTCTGTGGAGAGGGACTGTCCAACAGAAATGAAAAAAAGCTGATGATGGAAGGGAGGGGAGCCAAAAACCAAGTCCTAAAATAGGAAAGAAAAGATGACCCCATAACGGTTACTAGGACTCAGCAGTGTTCGCTAAATGTTGGACGCCATTCTTTATGAATGCTTAAATTTTTAAATAACGTATAGACACTAGGTTAACAAAATAAGATTATTTAAACACGCATGCTCTCAAGAGCCTGGATTCTGGAATCGGACTGCATTAGTTCATACTGAGATTATGTCACTTAAGGCAGCCATTTTTTCTTCCTGGGGCTTGGCTTTCCTCTGAAGGTGACAGGTATCGTGTGCAACTTGGCCAAGGCGCTACAAGGTGGGGCACAAAGCCACATGGTAACCGTGGACCCACGTCGCCACCCAGACTCCGGGTCCTAGAACCACAAGAGATTCTGCGGGAAGGTCCTCCGAGGGCACGCGCGCAGTCCGTTGGTGGGTGGACAACGCTGACAATGGCCCCCAAGGTCAGTCCCACCCATCCCCGCCAACCGACACTGTCCCTCCAGAAGGCCCTGTCATAAAACCACAAGCCCCACAAACAGCAATTTTAAGCAGACACCTAGACGAAATCCTGGAAAACCACCTGAGGTAAAACTGACACGCCAAGAGGTCAGGTCCGCGCCTGCGCCAGTCCAGGGCTCGCCACTCGCACCTGCGCAGTCGTTGCGGGGAGGGGGCGGGGCGCTTCTGCCGAACGCTCCTCAGCGTTGGCTTTTCTCCCGCTGTTAGAGGAACGTTTCGTGAGAAGTGAGAGTTCTCGTGGGAACTGTGTTCAAAAAGCCCTGGCGCTTACAGGACTACTAGGTAAATGAATGGGAGGGCAACTCTCTGGCAAGCTGAGGTTAGCATCACAGATCTGGACGCCCGGACCTCTCAGCTCTTGCCAGCAGCTGGAGGAAGGGGTGAGGACGACAGAGGTAAAGACTAGTGAGAGTGGAGAGGAGCGTAGGCGGTGGGGAGCAGGGCTTGAGGAAGCCTGGGGCCTGGGTCTTGGTGGAGGCTTTGGCCCGGAACCCTAAATTCTTATAAGCTGGCTTCCAGTCGGGCCCCAGTCTTCGGTTGGACGTTCTCGCTTCTCTGGGGAACTCTGGATAAATATGGAAGGCCAGGCGGCTGCCGGGGGCCTCAGACTGATGGCCCCTGGAGGTGCGTTGTCCAGTACGATGGCCCCCTAGCCACTGTGGCAACCCGAATTAAATGTAAATTATACACTGGATTTGAAAGGTAGTATCCCACAAGAGCTGTATCTCTGGCAATTATTATGATTACGAGTTGAAATGATATTTTGGATGCATTGGGTCAAGTAAAACGTCAAGATGAATTTTGTCCTTTGTTTACTTTTTTAAAATGTTGCTCGAAACTTTCAAATCATGCGTGTCTCCCTGCCCTATTTGTATTCCATCCATTATCATGTTTAATGTTCTCAATAAGCCTGTAAGATGGTTATTACCCTCCTTGTATTGAAGATGATGAAACAAGGCGTTAAGTTACTTGCCCGAATCCGTGCCACCAGTAAGGGATGGAGGTGGAAGGGCCTAGGCAGCTTTGACTTCTAGAGCTTCCTGTGTTCCAATGTTTTTTGTATGCTGTTTTTTTTGGGGGGGCGGGTGGAGCGGTGTACCGGAGATAGAACTCTGGGGCCGTCAACCACTGAGCCACATCCTCAGCCCTGTTTCCTATTTTATTTAGAGACAGGATCTCACTGAGTTGCTTAGGGACTCGCCTTTGCTAAGGCTGGCTTTGAACTTGGGATCCTCCTGACTCAGCCTCCCGAGTCACTGGGATTATAGGCGTGAGCCACTGCGCATGGCTTGTATGCTATTTTGAGAGGCCAGACAGAAATGTGAGCACCAGGCTTTGGAAATGGACTCTGGTTCCCATCTCATTTAGCTCCTGAGTGACTGATAACCCTGAGCAAGTTACTTAACCTTTCTGTGCCACATTAAGATTGCATGTTTAAAATGTAAGTTCTTCTACCCTATGAGATCTTTGAGAACATTGCTAAGAAAATGTACATAGAGTACCAAGCAAAATGTATGGCACATATTAGTTTTAGTTCGTCCATGGCTAAAGGATAGGTTAACTCTTTGCAGGTTGATAGATTAATTCTTTTTTCACTCATTAGAGCTCAGCTGAAAAGTCACGTAATCAGGGAACAGTTCCCTCTTGTTATAGGCTTAGATACCACCTTAGTTACAGCTCTCCCTTTTGCACTTATCACACTTGTAACATTATAGTTTAGTTATTTGATTTGATGCCTTTCTACTAATGGACTGTAAAATTCAAGAAGACAAAATATTTTCTAGTGTTTGGATCATTATTTTATCTTCAACACTAAGTGCATTGTCTGACATATAATAAAATTCCAGCAAATTTTTTGAATGAATGAGAACTAATGTTTTGGCTTCCTTGTGTATTCCTTAATGGGAGGCCTTGAGGTTAACCTCATTTTTATTTTGATAGATGGAGATAATAATAATGGCTTAACGGGCTCATGAAGAGCATTAAATGAGATTATGTATTTGAAGCACTTCTTTTAGCAGGTGGTAAATCCCCAACAAATATAAGTTATTGTTAATAAAGCAACAGTTAGCTGGCTAGCTTCACTGTATATAGGTTTTGAAAAGGTCTTGCATTTTAAAGTAGTCTGCACTGGTTAGTTTATGGTATTTATTTTACCCTATTATAAAACCCTATATCTCCTACCTACTGATTCTCAGTTAAGAACTTTGTTTTCTAATTCAGTGATAAGTGAGGCGTTTAAAAGGTCACACTAGGGTTGGGGATGTAGCTCAGTGGTATAGCACTTGCCTAGCATGGGCCAGGCAGGCCCTGGGTTCAATCCCTAATACCCTGCTACCAAAACATAAATGAACAAAAAACCAACTAGGTTTACTTCAATATACTCCCTACTATATCTCCCTAGTTAATCAGCATCTATATTGTATGCTTTGTTTTCATTTTAGAGAAGATATCCATGCTACATTCTCAGTACATTAGACCTCATCCTCTAGTCAAGGACATCACTCTGGCAGTTCTCCGGTATCTCCTATGTCATCTTCTGTCCTGAATTTATCCTAGGGTATACACACATATTGTTTTGTATCTTTAAAATAGTAAGTAAATTTGTCTCTACTTCCATTCCAGCTACTATTCTATTTGCTTTTTGAAGCAAAACTGTATTTTCTGTCACTTTTTCATCTCCTACCATTCTCTATCATACTCATTTCAAGTGGGCTTTTACCCCATCTTCCCACCAAAATTCTCTTGGGGTCACCAGTGACCTCCATAAATTCAAAATCCAGTGGCCAATTTGACTTAGCAGCAGCGTTTGGTATGATCTCTCCTACCTCCTTAATACACTTTGTTTATTGGCTTCTAAGACAGCAATGCTCTTGATTTCCTCCTTACCTCACTGTTAACTCCTGAATATACTTTACATCTTTTCCTCACCTTCTAGTAGGGTTCAGTCCTTCGTCCTCTCCTCTTTGTTATGTTCATCCTCTGTTGATACTCAATCTGAAGGACTTGTGCTGATAACTTCCAAATTTATATCTCTAGCCTACACCCCTCTCCTACACATGTATTCATTCAGCTGCCTGCTTGACATTTTTCATGCAAAACTTGAAATCCTGGTCCCCCTGGCCCCCAAAAAAACTTTATATCAATATCTCAAATGAGGGCAACTCCATTCTGCTGGTTGCTCAGGGCAGAGCCTTGAAGGTATTTTTACTTTCTAAAGGCATTTTTTATTTTGCTATATTCCATATATAAGAAAATCATGTTGGCTTTACCTTTAAAATATAGGCAGAATCTGGGCATTTCTCACCTACTATGCCACCACCTAGCATGAGGCATTATCTCAGATGGTCTCTCTGCTTCCAGTTTTGTTCCATCCTAACTATTCAACACAGCAGTGAAATGATTCTTTTAAATTTTACCAAATTGTCTACTTCAGACTTTGAAGTGACTTCCCATTTCACACACGCTAGAAGCCAAACTCTTTATAATGGACTGATCTGCCGGCTCCTTTATTATCTGTGACCTAAATTGTAGTTCATATCTTGGACTCTTTTTCCATATTAGGGTTTCCCATCTGCCTGGAACATTCTTCCACACAATGATGCATACCTATTTCCCATCTTTTGCCTCCTATTTACACCACCTATCTCTTTTGAGCTTTTTTTTCTTCCAATTCTATTTTCTAATGTATTTAATTATTACGCTGTTACTTATTATTTTCCCCTCTTGGAATGTAAGTTTAATGAATGAGTAACTTTGCCAGTTTTACGCCATAATGATCTGAAGTGCCCAGAATGAAGCCTAGCTAATGGGGCATTCAGTAAATGTTTGTTAAATGCATGATTCTATAAACTTAAGACATAGGGAATCATCTGATGCTCTATAAAAGCAAAGTCCAGTTTCAGTTTGGCTTAAAGGGACTAGGGCCAAAGAGGAAGGGACAATAAATGAGGTTAAGTTAAAGTACAGTTATCCTATGTATAAAGTTGTAAGGCTTAGCCTGGAAATTGCTCTGAACATAGTTTCTATTTTACATACTCTGTTAAGAGTAATTAGAAAAATACTGTGAATCTGATTCCAATGAAACAAATACATTCAGCAAAGTAGTACTACTATAAAAAATAAGACAGGATATTCTTTACTTTATCTTGTGAGTCTGATTTAAAACTGTCTTTTTATACTCTTAAGTAGCAGTCATGCATGCATACCATAAAGTTTCTTGGTTTCTGTCATTGCTCTCTTTTTACTTTGATTATTTAGACAGTAACACAATTATGAGACTAATTCTACCTTAGTAATTACGAACATTTAACATATAACAATTGAATAGTTTCCTAATGTTGAGTTTCTTAGGAACACAATTGAGTGTATTTTTTTTTCTGTTCTTTTTGGTTTGGTCTCAACTCAAGTAAAAAAATTATCAGAACAATTTTTGCTCTTAGAACAAGAATGCAAATTTGACTCCTTACAAGTCAGGAGTAAAATCTTAATATTATGTTTTTATATGATAGTAGCACTGGGGATACATAGTTCCTTTATTATTGGTTTTATTGTAGGGTTTTTTTTTGTTTAAGCTCAAAAAATTATATTTCTTCTATTTATAATAGTCTAAAAACAGGAAAAGAACATGGAGGCAGATATTGCAGCTCTTCGAAGCAAGCTGAAAGAGGTTGAAAAAGAGCGACTAAAAGCTGCACAGTATGGTTTACAACTATTGGAGAGCCAAAGTGAATTGCAAAATCAATTAGATAAATGTCGTGATGAAATGATGACCATGACTGAGGTAAGACTGTGGATTCCTCTGTTTATGAGGGTGTGCTTAGCTATTGAAGGTTTATTTTGTCTAGCAATAATTATTTTATTTTCTGAAGATCTAATTTCTTATCTGTGCCATTTTCATTAAAGGTGAATAAGTTAATGAATTCCTGATATTCTTTCCAAAGCAGTGTGTTCTGAGTTTCAATTATGTTTACTCTTTCTACCACAATTTACCTACCATATTTATCACTAAGTTTTGTTTGTCCACACTCTACATAGGTGACCTCACTTATTTTGGAGCTTTGAATATCATCTAAATGCCCCCATAGTAGTTAAGCAACCTAAACTGTTTAATTAACAATTAAGAGTTCAAGGGAGGAGCAATAGTCCTCCCTTGAACTCTTAATTAATGTATTCAATTGCCCACTTAAGAGTATCTCAATCTTGATATAAACAGAATATTTAATTCCCTGTCTATTAATCAAACATTCTCTGTCTTTAGCTTATTTATTTAGTAAATTGAATGACATTCAGTTGCTTGACCCAAAAATCTAGAAGTCTCACATTTAGTCCACAAATTCTTAGGGACATGATTTATAAAACATCTATCTAGGCCACTGTCTTCTTTCTCCCAGCCTTCTAACCAGATTGCCTGCTCTATCATTGCCATTCAGATCATTCTTTCTCAACATAGAATCATTCTTTCTCATGGAAAAGCACAAGAGATCATGTCATCTCCTTTCTCAATCTGCATAAGGCTTTCAATTGTATTTACAAAAGACAGTCTGAGGGTTTATATATCCCTATGTGATTTGACTTCTGCTGGACTTTTGCAAACATAGGAAACTGCTTTTCCTTGTTCAGGCTATCCTAGACTTGCCTTATGGGTTTATATGAGCTCTTTCCTCCTGCTTAGTTGTTCCTCACCCGCTCTTCATAGATTGAATCCTCAATCTTCAGATTTCAGTTAAATGTCACTCATAGAGACCAGCCCTAACTAAAGTCGGCATCACTCACTCTTTTGTGGGGGGAGTTCAGGGAGTATAGTTACCAGGGATTGCACTCAGGGGCACTTAAGCCACACCCCTAACCCTGTTTTGTATTTTATTTAGAGACAGGGTCTCACTGAGTTGCTTGGCACCTTGCCTTTGCTGAGGCTGGCTTTGAACTTGTGATCCTCCTGCCTCCCTCCTGAGCCACCAGGATTACAGGTGTGCACCACTGCACCTGGTAGCATCACTCACTCTTAATTCTTTGCAGTACTAATTATCTCCAGGATTGCAAGGTCCTTAAGAATTTTGTCTTTTTCACTGCTATATTCTCTAGTGCTTTGCACACAAATATTTATTGAAAAAATGAATAAATCAGTTTAATTTAGTAAATCCTCAGTGGTATAAACTAAAATTGAAAATTATAAATATAGCAGGTAAAAGTTACTAATGACAGCTCTTGTTTTTCCATGTGGTACTGTTCTTGACCACAAGCTCAATACCTAATTATAAAGCAAAGCAAAGAATTAAAAATCTAATAGAAAATAAAACCATGATATATATAATTATTTGGAGAAATAACTTATCAAAAGTGGAAGTGCTTTTGGAGAAATAATGTTACTTGTTTTAGGTCCTTTTTCTAGTTTCATTTTATCTTATACTTTAAAGCTTCATGAAGGAGTTTGAACTAATACTTCTCTGTCAATGCCTTCTACAGGGTAGTGAAGCAATTACCATATCTCTATCATGGACTTTACCATACAGTAGGCCCCCTCCTTATTTCTAGTTTCACTTTTCTTACCTCTGGACAACTGTAGTCTAAAAATATTACATAGAAAGTGCCATAAGTAAATAATAAATTTTAAATTGCATGCCATTCTGAATAATGTGAGGAAATCCGGTGCCATCCTACTTTATCCCACCTGCTCCACCTCACTTCCTCTCCTCACCTAGGCATAGTACAATGAGATATTTTGAGAGAGATCATATTCACATACTTTTATTACAGCATATTATTATAGTTGTTATTAGTTATGTTACCAATCTCTAACTTGCCTAATTTAAAATTAAAACTCATCAAGATGTGTGTACATATGTATATATGGAGTTTGGTTCAACTTGTGGTTTCAGCTATCCACCCAGGGTCTTGGAATATCCCCTGCATATAAAATGCAAATGATATCTGATTGTGTGTGGAGCTCAGACACCTGAATGATCTGACTAGTTAAACAGTTATTCACTTTATGATGTTCTCTGCATCAGAACGTAGTATGCAAGCATGTGTCCTAATACTTTAAAAACCAATATAGACATTACTTCCTTCAGGAAGTGTATTCTGAGCTAGCACTTACCAGTTACTGTGACTTAATGTAATTGCTGAATTGTGTGTTTATTGTTCCTTTAGACATTGATCCTCCTTGAAGTCAGGCATCATTTTTTATATTTATCTGAGTTTCTCTGTTACCTGGCATATTTGCTGGGTTCTTAGTAAGTATGTGTGGAATAGATGGAAGGTTGAATGCCTAAGACCTTGTTTCTGGTCTTTTGTTACCAAAAGTCCCTTTACTTTTTCATGTTCTCTCTCAGATGGACTCCAGATTTGAAGGTTGTGCTATCAAACTGTACGAAATAATAAGTAGCTTATTTTCCTAATCGTCAAACAAATGCCTAGTTTTGGGTCAGCATGAGATAAGACATGCTGCTGCGACAGTTGATAATGCAGCCAAAATCAGGGACATTTTAACGTAGCCTGATGGTACTCATCATACAAAGTTTTATTCAGATTTTGGAATCCAGAGAATGCCTCCCCAGTTACGTTTTGCATTGCGGGTTACTAGGGCATCAGAGCCCCAGATTGGAAAGTGGTAACCTTGCATCTTTTCTAGAGTTGATGCCTGTACTAACTTCAGCCTGAGTGTTTGACATTACTGTACTTTCAGAATATACCTTAGGGATTCACTAAAACTGATGAGCTACAAAGTTATTCCAGATTTAACATGTGGTTGTACCTCAGAAAGCAGCAAATGTATGAAACAGGAATAAGCCAGTTGAAGGTGAGAACTGATTATATGTAATAGCTTTAAGTGATTTTTTATGTAATTGAATTGTAATTGAATCTATTTTCAGAATTATGAACAAGAAAAATATACTCTTCAGAGAGAAGTTGAGCTCAAGAGTCGCATGTTAGAAAGTTTGAGCTGTGAATGTGAAGCTATTAAGCAACAACAAAAAATGCAGCTAGAACAATTAGAAGAGCAGCTAAGCAGAAGCCATGGACAGGAAGTGAATGAACTAAAAAACAAGGTTTGAATATATGTATGTTTTCAGAGCAAAAATACCCCATGTTGATGCAACCATCTGTTAATGTAAGGTGATAAAGATTTTTCTCAAGTACCACTGTGAAAATAGCATAGATCAGTTTTCTGTCATTTTAATGTTGAGAGTAGAAACACTGAGAAACAAAAACTTATAAAATGACTTATAAAAGTGAGACTTGTATCAATATAGCCTTCTAATTACATACAATTTTCCAATTTTGATAGCAGCAATTTTTTTATGATCCATTTATTTAGTAACTACTGAGGCATCCTTGGTCATAGTCAAGCAGTCTCCTTTCAGAAAGAGTGGTCCCTTAGCCTTTACTGCAGCTAGTGGTGTGCTTTGTAATTCTGTAGAACAAATCAGTAGTTCCTTATAAATTACTATATATTAGTATTGATACCTTATAATTTATTTTTTGAGGAAAAACATGATCCAGTTCTCAAAATATATTTTTAAGGGAAATCCTATTGTTATCTCCATATTACTGATGAGAAAACCAGTGTTTAGGTAGATCAAGCAAATTGGACAAGGTGAGAGCTAGAAATTGTCAGTTGTGAATTGAAGCAAGTCTTCCTCACACCAAATTCTGTGTCACTGAGTGTGTACATAATCTGACACATTACATACTAGCTCCACTTCATACATAAACACGAAATAGACAACAGCTGTTCATGAATGCCCATTCTTTTCTAGCACCCCCACCCATCCAGCCTTCAGATTGCTACTTAGGAATCCAGAACTTCACCATGGCTCTTCTTCGTGTGGAATCCAGACTTTTACAAACCCTTTCTTTTGTAAGGGTCCGGCGAAGCGTCGGAGAAGGAGAGACCACACGAGACAAACTTCATGCAATTGCAAGGGGGATTTTATTAGGGGGATCCGTTCCAGCGCGCTGGGACTCTGAGCTCACTCAAGAAGGGAGAGCAGCCTAGAGCCCAGAGCAGAGGTCAAGCAGAGCTTAAGTACACTTTTTGGAGAGGGTGGGGGGCTTTACATACATCAGAACAAATCATCATGAGGCGCGGGGAAATTGAACAACAATTCTGATACATGATTAGTCCATTCATTGGCGGGAACAGTTTGGGCAGGGGTGATTGGTCACTGCTAAGTGGGGTACACATTCAAACTGATTGGTTCTGGGGCCTGGATGCCTACGTGCCATGCTACCTGGAGCCCTTAGCTATTAAACAACCAGGGAATCAATGGAGATATTTACTGAGCAGCTCCTGCATTGTCCTAACAACTTACAGGTTCCGGGGATAGCAGAGGAATTGTAACAATAGGCTTTTACCTTTTAGCCCAGACCTTGCAATCTAGAAGCTTTACAATGCCCTAGTCTTTTACACTTTAACTCAGACTTTTGCAGCTTAGAATCAGCTTAGAAATTTTACCCTTACACTTTCAAAACCCTTTCAAAACTTGCTTGACTTTTTATTGTCTTCTCAGAAGTCTCTTTCAATTTTTAGATTTTTTTTTTATGTAACATCTTCTAAGATTTTTTTCCATGTCAGTACAAGCTATACTGCTGCCTTAATTCTTTATTGATTTAGCTCTAAGTGTTTTTCTATTTTTAGTAATGAAATCACATATTTGAGTTGGTTTATTTTTTCCTAATAGACGGTAAAACAAACAAATAATGCTTTTGTGAAATACATAGTCATCCTGCACATTACTGACAAATAGTCTAGCTTGTCTGGAACTAATCTGGTTTTAGACAGTAACGACTGGTAATGATGCATTTTCATTTCTCCTGGTGGGTTTTTTTTTTTCATGTAGCTTTCATTACATAAACAAATGTAGCAGTATAGGGGATATTTTTTTTGGGCCTGAATTAAGGACCAACTGTAGAGATGGCTTAGGTGGTAGAGCAAAGAGTATATCAATACAAAATTTTCAGTCTTACTGATGTTCTTAAATCACTTTTGCCAAAGGTTTGGCTTTTTTTCCCCCCAGTATCTTTCTCTTACTTCTCATGTTCAATTCATCAGCCTGTTGTGGGGATTTGGCCAACAGAACCTTGATGTAGGCTACTGTGGCTCTAGTCCCCACCATCCCCTCTCCCCTAGACTGTTGTGGTAGCCTTCCAATCAGGCTTCTGCTTCTGCATGGCTGGTCACAGCATCATTTACACAGCTACACAGTGCTTCTGGTAGCTTTAATGCATCCAAACCACTTGGATGGCTAGAATGGACTGTTTATAAAACAAGGTGGGTCACTATTGGAGTGTCCTTGGAAGCTCTACTAGTCTCTTGTACAAGTTTGGATCATTCAGTGATATTTTACAGAAAGAAAATACCTTTTGATTTATAAAATTGTGATTTTTTTTTATACTTTAGATAGAAAAACTGAAAGGAGAGTTAGATGAAGCTAGGCTTAATGAAAAGCAGCTAAAGCACAAAGTAGACCACCAGAAGGAACTCCTGTCTCATAAATCGGAGGAAATACAGATGATGTCTGAGCGAGTCCACGAAAGCATGTCTTCAGAGATGCTGGCTCTTCAGGTCGAGCTGACTGAAATGGAAAGTGTGAAGGTAATTTTTATGGCATGTGTTTTCTTAGATTTTTAAATTTTTCTTTTGCATACATTTTATGTGTTTTTATAATAATTCTAATGAGCTAGTGTGGAGGAAGAAATGTTTTTTTGACCTACTTTGATCTAACTATCCAAAAAATGTTTTATGTAGTTTAGGTGAATTACTTTATTTTAAAAAATAGTATTAGGTGACCTGATTAAATAAGGCAGACAGTACCTTTACATTAATGAAAGCTGTGAAAGGACGTAGACATTTTCTGATCCTAGTTTGTATCATAATATAAAATGTTAGTACAGTGGAAGTTGAAATTTGTGTGAACATAGATTTCATTTCAGACTATGAGTCATTAAAAATTAAAGCCCTGAATTCACAGTCAGAAAGAGCAGTCTCTAGAGCCTTTTGTTTGGTTCCCTGCTGAAAAATTAAGTAATTTTTAAAATTTTAATAGGTATCTGACAACTTTGACAGGTTTTTGTAGTTTTAATTTGAATGTGAACCACTACAGATAAGTTAGCTGAGCAGCTGCTAAATGAAAGCATTTTCAAGAGAATTTTGTCTTTCGATTTCTGTTGAATAGAATGCTCTCAAGGAAGAAGTGAATGAACTACAGTACAGACAGGAACAACTAGAACGTCTTAGTACTAACTTAATGCGCCAGGTAGATCGACTTAAAGAAGAAAAAGAAGAGCGGGAGAAAGAAGCAGTTTCATACTATAATGCCTTAGAGGTATTATGATTACAGTTGTATTGTTTCCAGTTTTTAAATTGTTTTCATGCTAATTTAATCTCTATTAGCTAAATTGTTTTCTTTTGAATTTAGAAAGCTCGTGTAGCAAATCAAGATCTGCAGGTCAATTGGGCCAGGCCCTCCAGCAAGCCTTGGATCCCAATAGTAAGGGCAACTCTTTGTTTGCAGAGGTACTTACAAGTATTCTAATAATTGAATTGGGTAAACTATTATTTCATTTAGTACAAGAACAATTAAACATATCAATGTTTTCCAGGTAGAAGATCGAAGGGCGGCAATGGAACGCCAGCTTATCGGTATGAAAGTCAAGTATCAGTCACTAAAGAAGCAAAATGCATTTAATAGAGAACAGATGCAAAGAATGAAGGTGTGGAATTACCGCTCTTAAATGTTTGTTAAATCTACTTTATATTAGCATTATATAGATAAATATATCACAAAATCCATCTTTTCCTTCAAGGGGTATACTTTTATATTTTTTTCTAGAACTGCATGATTTTTTTAAAAATTAGAAATTCCAGGTAGATCATAAGATACTTTTATGTTTTCAAAAAGTTAATCTTGGAAAAAACATTAGTGTGTTTAACAACTACTAATTGTTTATTTTAATGATCATTCTCTAACCTTGCCAGGGAGGTTTAAATCTTTATAGAATAGGGAAAAGGAATTTAAAAGTGTTTGTTTCTCACTTATTCTGAGTCTTTCTGGGTTCCCGCATCAAATGAGACTAGCTTTTGCCATTTCTCACTTCTCATGAAGGCTTATTTTAGATGGAAATTTGAACTATTTAGGGTTCCCTTTTCTTGCAGCTCCTCAAAGCATGTAATTAACCCCTTTAATTTTAAGGGTTTTGTTGGTTGTTGCTGCACACAAATAAGAAGTAACAGAAAACCTTATGGCAATTAGAAAGATTCCAAGATTATAGCAGTCCTTAGAATTCCAATGTATGGTCTGTTCTGCCTGATGTTCCTAAGGTGGTGTTTGGAAGAAAGTTTAGATTTTTTTTTTTCAAGATGTCAGTTTTACCAGAGAAATGGGAAAGGTCACTGATTGAACTTGGAATTAGATGGACTGGATTGAAGCATAGTTGTCATTTGCTAGTTGTGGTTACCTGGGACATATATTCTGAGAGCATCTAAAAGGCATACCTCATTTACAAAGTAGAGGTGATAGAACTTGCCTCTCAGAACTGTCTTGGGGTTAAAGTATAGAAAAATACTCATATGGTACTTCCCATTCTTATCATTGTGAATATCATGTTTGTGACTGAGCTGCTTAACAATTTCCCCTACTTAAGTAAAGCTAATGGAGAATTTTGGTGGTGAATAGCAGGCCACATTTGTCCAGGCTTACTTACCAGTTAAATGACACCCTCTGGACCACAGTCATGCTGTTCAATTTTGTATCACAAACTAGGTAAAACTATATTAAAGACTTCAGATATCATTAAAAAGTAGAAGTACTCCAAAGTTATGTCTACAACAAAACTAATTGATGTATATTTTCCAATTATTAGACTAGAAATAACTAATTAGTTTTCAAAACAAGTTCTAAATAGTATTAGTACAAAATACAAATTGTTCCAGAAATATGCTTATCAGAATATCTCAATTTTGTTGTGGTGGGGGGATTCTAGTTACAGATTGCTACATTGCTACAGATGAAAGGATCTCAAACTGAATTTGAGCAGCAGGAACGGTTGTTTTCCATGTTAGAGCAGAAGAACGGTGAAATAAAACATCTTTTAGGTGAAATTAGAAATCTGGAGAAATTTAAGGTATGTATAATATCTTGAAAAGATGTGGCTGGATTTTTATTTGAATATCTTAAATTTTCCGTTTAAATAGGTTTCTCATCGTATAATTGACTTTCAGTTTCAGTACATATTGAGCCAATCTTTAAATTATTTTTTTCTTGTCTCTGCTTTTCAGTATTATTGACCATGCTTCTTTTACTAAAGCAAAGACAAACCAATCTATTCTATTTGTGTTGTTATTATCAGGTTATTGTTTGTAAGTACCTATATCTTTAGTGTACAACTCAGTGAGTTTTAACATATATATGTTTATATATATATACACACACACACACACATATTTATATCTGTATATGTATATTCTTACAATTACTATCAGATTACATAAAATAGTCCTAGCACTCCAGAAAAGCCCCATTTAAATGAAGTGCTCCCACCTCCTAACTTTGTGTCAACATCATGTGAACATTCTGTTGAACTTCATATAAATTGAATCATGTAATATATATACCCTTGATTCTGTCTTCTGCTCAGTGTTATGTCCGTGAGATTTCTTGCCTGAATGTCATCAGTAATTATTTTTTAGTGCTATCTGTTCCATTATTTTTAGAGCTTTGTCAATTCAACATTGTATATCCACTGGAATTTATGGATGTCTTTAATAAATTCTAATAAATTTATTTTATTTTGCAATTAGTGCAATCTTCCAGGAAAGTGAAAGTACTCCTACATGCCTTTGACTCAGAGCTCCCTATTTCTTATTTGTACGCTTGATTTATAACTTTTTCTGTTTTTATATGTTTTTTCTTAAACTTTGAGAGTGAGTTCCAAACCAGATGTCCTTTTACCCCTAAGCACCATGATGTTATTGGAGATATAAGCAAATGGTCAAAATTACAAATTAACATTGATATGCATTGAACTATGCTATTAACCAAGCTACTTTTTACATTTTGCCAGTTATCATTGATACCCTGTTATGGTTTAGATATGAGATGTCCTTCAAAAGCTCTTGTGTTAGTGCAAGAATTTTTAGAGGAGAAATGTTTGGATTATGAGAGCTTTAACCTGATCCGTGGATTGATCCACTTATGGATTAACTGAGTAGTAACTTTAGGCAGGTAGAGTGTGACTAGAGGAGTGACTGGAATTTTGTCCCTGGTGAGCAGAGAGCTCTCTCTCTCTCTCTGCTTCCTGATTACCATTTTCTAAGCTACTTTCCTCCCCCACACCCTTTCACTGTGATATTCTACCTCACCTTGGGCCCAGAGCAATAGAGTTGGCCATCTGTGGATTGAGACCTGAAACCATGAACCCCAAGTAAACTTCTCCTTACATTGTTCTTGTTAGATCTTTTGGTCACAGAGACAAGAAAAAAAAAAAGCTGATGAAAACATACCCTAAGCAAATTTTAAAAGAAAAAAAAAATCTAGTGTTTTCAATTCTAGGGCCTAATCCAAGGTTGCATGTTTTACCATGAAGTCTCTTCAGTCTTCCTTAATCTGGAACAGTTTCTCTTTCTTTATTTTGACATTTTTGAAGAAAAATTTGTTTATATGACTTTATCTCTGTTTCTTCTAAAAACTATTAAAAGTATTATAATTTTAGCTAAATTTGCAGTGTGTCACTTGGCAGGTATATGTAGTCTATCCCTGGGGCTTTGTGCTATACTTTGAAAATTGTGACCTTAAATTAGGAGGATTTTTAAATGTGCAGTCTCTGAAATTCTTTGCAAGTTTTTAAACATCTGCTTTTTTTTTCCAGTAAAGAAAATATTCAAAGAGTGAATCAGAATATTTAAAGCGTGGATACCAAAAATAACCTCAGGAATCTCCTCTCTTTTTCATATTTTTCCATTGTATAGCTTTGTCATACCAGAATTCAACCCCAAAAGCATTTGCTTCTCTCATTCTAAAAGCCAGGAGAGTGAAATCTGAAAGACAGGTATAGTTGGAGTCAGAGATACGAGTGTGAGTTAGATCTGGATTCACAATCTAGCTCTTGATTTACTTGCCGGTAGTACCTTGAGCCACTTTTCTTACCTGAAGAAGGACTGGTGGTTCTTGTACCTACTGCACTCAGGTAAGTGGGTGGATCTTTGAAGAGTATTTGTCAAAGGATGAGAGATTAACATGTGGCTGCTGCCACTATTAATAAGCATACAGTAACCTAATTTGTTATGTAAGTAATAAGAATTTTTGCTTTCTTTAGAATTTATATGAAAGTATGGATTCAAAACCTTCAGGCAACTCTGGTGCTCTGGAAGATAACACCTATTATACAGATTTACTTCAGCTAAAGCTTGAGAACTTAAAGTAGGTGTCTGGGTTGGCAGATGGAAGATAAAGACTTTTTATTTATTTTAATAGATGGTATTCATATAATAACAAATTTTTAAGTTCAAATTGCCAAAAGAAATTTCCACAGAAAAGAAAGTCAATAACATGTCTGTGTAATACATGAGTTTTATGCAAGATTTAATAATTACTAATTACTGAAGAATACTTTCAGTAAATAATTTGTGTTTAGCTTTTTAGATTGGTAAGTAAAAAGGACTTTCATGTAGAAAATATTCTAATAATCCTAATTTTTCAAGAATAAGTATCTCATAACTTAAAGGGAATTTATGCATGAATCACCTTGGAATAATGCATGAATTTTGGCAGTGGGGGATGCTATTGTTAAACTTTAATTATTTGTTGTTTCTTTGTTACTAGAAATCCCAAAGAAATATATTTTTAACCAAGTGTTCAAATATAAAATTAAATTAAAGATTCATCCCACTAAGTTATTCACAAAATTATATATTAACATTCCTTGGTTCTTCTTTTCTGTTACTGTAGCAAAGAAAATGAAAGCAGCAAAAGTGAATTGTCCATACAGCGGAGGAAAGCATTGTTTGAGAGCCAGCGGGCCCTGGATATCGAGTGAAAACTTTTTGCAAATGAAAGATGCCTTGCAGCTTGCAGAAAGTGAAAATATGAAACTGAGAGCTAAGCTAGATGAATTAAAGCTGAATTATGAACCTGAAGGTATGCAAGTTTCCTATGTTTTTATCTTTTAAGTCCTAAGTAGCTCAGAAAGTGTATCAACATTTTTTTCAAACTATAGCTTTTAGCAAATCTCATTACAAACCAATTTTGTGGTTATCAATCTGTAGTTAATAAGGGAAATTTACAGCTGAAAAATTCAAAGGGAACTAGGTATGCATGAATGTGATATGTGGCTTTTTTGGATGTCTAGGCTTTATCATACTGACACTTGAGGCTTATCCACTTAAAATCGTAGCATATTGTCATACTGAAAAGTTAAATAAGCAGCTAATGTTGGAAGTTATGCTAATTCAGATTATTTATAGAAGATCTAAACACAGTTTAGGTTTAAGTGCTTGTGATTATTCTTCTGCCGATGAAAGTCTGAGGAGGCATTGCAGGATTCAGACTCCTTTTGTGTTTGTCTGCCACCATCCCATTGAGCAGAGTTGATTTATGTGGCTTTGCTGTCACAGCAAGGCAAGATTGAGAAAATTCAATCTTGATTCTCAGGGACCATGTTCCAACTAAATATTGGGAATTCTATATTTTTTATTGACACATAATAATTGGACATTTATTATGTTTCTATTTATATATACATTGTGTAATGATTAAATGAAGGTAATTAGCATGTGATCACCTTAAATATTCATTCTTCATTGAGAACACTCAACTTCTACAAAATCAACCTGGTTTGGATTCCACAGATGAATAGGAACGTGTAGTGTTTGCCTTTTTTGTGCCTGACTTATTTCATTTAACACAAGATCCTTAGTTCATTCAAGTTGTCACAAATGACAGGATTTCATACCTTTTTTATGAATGCATAGTATTCCATTACTTATACATATCACATTTTCTTTCTCCATTTATGGGAGTTCAGATATCAGGAAACACACACACACACACACACACACACACACACACACACACACACACCTACCTAGTATTGGGATTGCTGGGTCACATGTTAATTCTATTTTTAATTTTTGAGAAACTTCCATACTATTTTCCATAATGACTACTAATTTATAGACCCACTCACAGTATATGAGAGTTCTCCTTTCTCCATATCCTCACCAGAATTTCTTTTTTTTCTTTTGGATAATAGTTATTCTAACTTGGGTGAAATAGTTTCTCATTGTGGTTTAATTTGCATTTTTCCTGATGTTTAGTGATTTAGTGGTGTTGAGAATTTTTTCATAAACCTCTGTATTATTTAGAAAAATGTCTGTTCAGGTCTTTTGCCCATTTTTAAAATCAGATTATATGAAGGGTTTTTGCTATTGAGTTCTTTTAGTTCCTTATAGATACTACATAGTAATGCTTTGTCAGCTGTATAATTTGCAAGCAATTTCTTCTATTCTGTAGTTTTTCTTCACTTTGTTGATTGTTTTCTTTGCTATAGAAATTTTTTAGTTTGATATTATCCAGTTTGCTTATTTTTGCTTTTGTTTCTCCTGCTTTTGAGGGATTGTCTAAAAAACCTTTGCCCAGACCGAGGTCATGTAGCATTTCCCTATGTTTTCTTCAAGTAATTTTATAGTTTTTAGTTGATTTTTGTATATGATAAGAGAGAAGTCTGGCACAAAAAGACAAACACTACACGATCCTATTCATCTGTGAAATTTTAAAAAGGTTGATTTTGTAGAAGTTGAGAATGTTCTCAATGAAGAAACAATGAATATTCATGGTTCTACATGTGGAGATCCAGTTTTCTCAGCTCCATTTATTAAAGGACTGTCCTTTCCCCAGTATGTGTTCTGAGCGCCATTGCTCTTTTCACTGTTTTTGTGCCCGTACCATGCTATTTTGGTCAGTTTAGCACTGTAGTATATTTTGAAGTCAGGTACTAGGATTGTTCTAGTTTTGTTCTTTCTGCTCTTTGACTATTTGAAATTTTATTGTTTAAGACAGGTTAGGATTATTTTTTTCTTTTTCTGTAAAGAAAATTATGGAATTTTGATGAGGATTGCATTAAATTTGTAGATTGCTTTGGGTAGAATGAATATTGCCGCAGTCTTGGCTGGGCACAAGATCACAAGCCACTCACAGCTTTGTCGATTCAAACAGCAATTCTTTATTCCCGAACTCACACCGGCCTCTACACACGTTCTGGGGCAATCCCAGTTCTCCTCCGCCCAATTCACCTACTCCACAAGGCTTTTTTCCAATATCCCATTTGAATCTCATGAGAACTCAACGGGAACAAGCAGCAGGAACACCCTAATCCTGACAGCAATAATCTTCAACCTCCAACTTCCCTAAAACCCCTATTGTCTTAAACCCGGAATGCCCTAAACCCAAGGACCGGGATACTTCCTCAAACCGGATCAGCTCTAAACCCAGATCCGCCTTGGTCCTTGAGCAAGGTCACCTTACATGCAATGTCAACAGCGAAATCCATTTAACATGGGGTACGCTAGCAAGGAAATTTTGATGCGTCATTCCTACTTGGCAATGGCCCTCAGCAGAATATTTTAACAATATTAATTCTTCTAGTTCATGAATATGAGATATTTTGCCATGTTTTTCTGTCTTTTCAGTTTTCACCAGTGTTTTATGGTTTTCACTGTAGAGCTCATTAATCTCCTTGATTAAATTATTTCCTAGGTATTTTATTTCACTTTTTTTTTAAAACCATAGCTTTTATAAATGGGATTACTTTCCTTATTTCTTTTTCAGATAATTTGCTATTGTTGAATGGAAACACTACTGACTTTTATATATTGGCTTTAGTATCTTATATCCCTACTGTATTTATTAGTTCTAATAGTTTTTAAGTAGAGTATTCAGAATTTTCTGTAAAAGATTGTATTATCTGAAAACAGGGACGGTTTCCTTTACAATTCGGCTGCCTATTATTTCTTCCTTTTATCTAATTTCTCTGGCTAGGACTTCAAGTTCTGTGTTGAGTCATAACAGTGAATGCTGGTGGCATCCTTGTCTTATTCCAGATCCTAAAGGAAACACTTTGATTTTGACCCTGTTGAGTATGATGTCTGTGGGTTTATCATCTATGGCCTTTAATATACTGAGATGTGTTCCTTCTATGCCTAATTTATTCAGAGTTTTTATCAAAAAAGGATGTTAAGTTTTGTCAATTTTTTTTCTATTGAAATGATCATATGGTGTTTGCCCTTTTGTCTGAAATGTGATATATCAGCTTGTTGATTTGTGTTTTAAGCCATTCTTAGATCCTAGGGTGAATTCCATCTGATCGTGGTATTTAATTATTTTGATATGCTCTTGCCTTCTGCTCTCCAGAAATTTTTTTTTCAGGTTTTCCAATTTGTTTGTATTTACTAGTTCTTAAAATTCTTTGTTTCTGTGGGGTCATTTTATGTTTCTTTTTTCACCTCTGATTTTTTAAAATTTATTTGAGTTTTATTGTTGTTGTTGTTGTTGTTGTTTTTTGTCTGGCTAAAGATTTATTCATTTTGTTTATCTTTTCAAAAACCAATTCTTCATTTATCTTTTATTTTCTTTTTTTCCTCTATTTTGGTTATTTGTGCTCTGATCCTTACCATTTCTTCCTTCTACTAATTTTGGTCTTATTTTTTTTTCTTATTTTTTTCTAGTTTATTGAGATGAGACATTGAGATCTTCCTTCTTTTAAAAAAAAAAATTTAAATTGTTTTTGAACCTTTATTTTGTTTATATGCAGGGCTGAGGATTGAACCCAGTGCATCTCACGTGCTAGGCAAGCACTCCACCACTAAGCTGTTCTCTTCCTTCTTTTTTTGAAGTAGGAGTTTATTGCTATTGCTTCTTAGAACTGCTTTTGCTGAAAGCATAAAGTTTTGGTATATTTTCATTTTTACTTGTGAAAAGAAATATTTAAATTTATCTTTTAAATTTCCTCATTGACTTATTGGTTGCTTCTAAGTATGTTTAATTTTTACATCTTTGTACAGTTTCTGATATTCTCTTTTGTGGCCTGACATGATACCCTTGAGAACATTTCATGTGCAGTTGAGAGGAATGTGCTGCAGCTGGTGCATGGAAAGGTCTGTAACTTCTGTTAGCTCCATTTGGTCTAGAGTACAGTTTAAATCTGATGTTTCTCTGCTGGGTTTCTGGCTAGATGCTCTTCCATTGCTAGAAGTGGGCTGTTAAAGTACCTTATCACTGCAAAAAAATTGCTGCCTATCGATCTACATTTAATAATGCTTGCTTTATGTATTTAGACATATATTTACAATTGTTGTATACTCTTTTTTTGTTGTTGTTTTGTAATGGCCTTGTCTCCTCAGTTTTTGACTTGAAGCATATTTTATTTAAGTATAACCACTCCTACTCTCTTTTGGTTTCCATTTGAATGGAATATCTTTTTCCATTTGTTCACTCTCTGTCTATATTCCTTACAAGTGAGTGTCTTGTAGGCAGCAGAGTCAGATTTGGGTACTGTCATGTAATTACTTGTTTTCTGGTTGTTTTGTACATCTTTGTTCTTATCTTCCTGTCTTCCTTTGTTAAGTGATTTTTTTTTCCTATCAGCATGTTTTGATCCCATGGTTTTTATTTTCAGTGTATCTATTTAAGGTTTTTGCTCTGTGATTACCATGAGGCTTTCACAGAACATCTTATAATTACAACAGGTTATTTTGAGCGGCAACAACTTAATTTCAAAAGCAAAAAAGAAAAAAGCCTTCTACTCTTCAACTCCATTTCTCTCCCATATTTTGAGTTTTTGATGTTAAAATTTACATCTTTTTATATTACATATCCCTTAGCAGATTACTGTATTTGTATTAGTTTTGTCCTTTAGGCTTCTTACTAAGGATATAAATGGTTTACATCCCCTAGTTCCCATGTTATTTTGGATTTATCTGAATGCTCACTTTTACCTGTGGGTTTTTATACCTTCAGATGTTTTCATATTAGACATTCTCATCTTTTTTTTTTTCTCTTTTGCATTTGAAGAACTCCCTTCAGCCTTTCTTGTAAGATAGGTCTGTTGCCATGAGTGCATTCAGGTTTTGTCTGGGAAGGTCTGTCTTCCCTTTACTTCTGAAGAAGCTTTGGTGGGTACATTATTCTTGGTTGGCAGATGTTTTTCCTTCAGCAGTTTGGATATCATCTTATTCCCTTATGTCCTTTGGGTTTTTGCTGAGAAGTCCACCAGTCATATTGGAATTCCCTTCTGTGTCACTTGCTTCTTTCTTTCCTCTTGCTGCTTTCATAGTCCTCTTTGTCTTTGACCTTTGAGAGTTATTTGGGTTGCATCTGATTGGCAAACTTTGATTATCCTGTAATTGGGTGTTTGTATCTTAGATTTGGAAACTTTTCTATTTTTGAATAAACTTAATTCTAACCTTTTGTCATTCTCTAGATCCTCTTGGACACCAATGACATAGATTTGCTGTTTTAATGGTGTCCCAGAGATCTCATGAATTTTCTTCATTCCTTCTCATTCTTTTTTCTCCTCTGTTTTCAAATAGCCTGTTATCAAGCTCACCAATTCTTTCCTCTTCTTGATCAGTTCTGCTATTAATGCCCACCAGTGGCTTTTTTATTTCATTTATTTATCAGCTCCAGAATTTGATTTTTAAAAATTATTTCAATCTGTTAAATGTCTCCTTATAAAATTTTCTTAATTAGTCCTCTGTTTTCTTGAAGTTTCTTGAGGTTTTTTTTTAAACCAGATATTTTAAATTCTTTGTCTGCCAAATCATGCATATGAATGTCTTTTGGGTTTATCTTTGGCAATATGTTTTGTCCATTTGATAAGGACATCTTTCCTTGGCTCTTCTTAGTACTTGTAACATACATCTTTGTCTCTGCATTGATGAATTAGGTATCTCTTCCTTTTTTTTTTCCCCTGGTCTGGACTTGTTTGTGACTATTCTACTCCAGTAGGCTTGTTTAGACATTTTTAGCAGACTGCCTATGGTATTCCATTTCAGCATTAGAGGGCACCCTGAGCTCAGGTTAGTTGTAGGTTTTTTGACAACTCTGCTGCTGGTGCAGTTTCCAACCTGGATGGACCCATGGGAGATTCATGGAGTACACTCAAGGCATGTGGGAGAGCCAGTCAGGCTCTTGAGTCCAGAGGATCTATGAACCCCGCCTCCAGCAGTAAACATTTCTAAACATTCTGTCTGCTAGCATGTCTCCTCTGGCAGGGATGGAGGGCCAGTGCCAAGTTCTGTGTGCTAGTTCGAGCCCTACTTCTCCTTCCTTCTAGCTGGTCTCAGGAGCATCCCACGGAGTATTCTCAGTGCTTGCTGTGAGCCCATGCAGTGAGACTCCCACAGAGGGACTCTGATGGTGAGGAAGTCAAATATCTATTTCTTGCTTACTTTTTTCAGTGTACACACTGAGTTCTGGGGGCTTTCTGCAGGTGGTACCATGAAAACTTGGGAACAAGGGGTTGCAGTAACAGGGAGCCTTTCCCCTTGTGGGCTTCACAGTCTAACTTACCTGTTCTGGTTTTCTGAGTTCTTGTGAATGTATTTTTGTGGCATATAGTTATTTAGCTTGGTCGTCCTGTAGGGGATTTATCACTGGAGATTTCTACCCGACCTCTTCTCTTACAGTTCTAGCCTTTAAGGAAAAATGTTTGGACAGTTATTAGAGCAAGTCACATCACCGAGAAAAAATAGCCAAATACACCCTCTGCCTCTTGTATACTACAAAAAATGAACTTTACTATGTATAAATTTTAAAATAAAAGGCCAAATGTAAAGAAGTCCATGAATGTGATGGTCCTAACTCCCTCCCCTCCCCAAAAGGCATTGTCAACATGTTTTAGGTTAAGGATTCTCAACGGGTTTCTGCCCCCACCCTGTTGACAGGCTGAACTCTGTTCATTGTGGTCAATAGTGGGGGAAATGTAAACAATGAGAAGTTTTTTATATTGTTTTAAAAGACTTTTCTTTCTTTTGTCCTTTTTCTCTTCCCTGATCCTAGTAAGCTCCTGTGAGTAAAAATTACCCATTAGGAATTTCAGGGGTAGTGTGCTGAACTGAAGACAGCAAAGGGACAGGAGGATGGTTAGTAAATCCAGATGATCTGGGTTTCAAAGGAGCAGCAAGGGATATCCAATATTTAGAGTTTGACGTGTTCTTTTCATTTAATCCTTGTAACAGACAAAGCAAAGTAAGTATTTTTAATCCGCATTTTGCAGATTTAGAAACCTTAAAATGTAGGATGATTAAATACTTTCCTAAGGTCATCCAGCTGCTAAGTGCCAGACTTGATCCTAAACTCCCTGTTTGCCACTGCATCTTTATCTCCATGGCACCAAGGTCTCCCTTAGGAACCATCTCCCCTTAGAATTTTTTATCAAAATACCACAAGAAAACATTTTATTCATTCCTAGAATTCCTGTATTGAGTTCCCAAGGAAAAATTTATGGTCAAAATAACCTATAAAAGCTTTAATTAATGCAGTCTATGAAAAAGAAAGAAAAAGAAATAGATTTCAGTGAGGTGATGAGTGGATTTTGAAAGAATAGAAAAAAGGAAAAGACTTTATGTATAACTGCTCTCCCTTGGTCTGTCTTTTGTTCATTGACTGGATTTTTCTAATGGTTTTCATTCTCAGAGAAAATAGAAGTTCCTATACTCAAAAAGAGGCGGGAGGTGCTACCTCTGGATGTGACCCCTGCTGAAGACGAATGTGCCAGCGGTGCTGCCGGGGAAGGAACTTCTAGATTCCCACCTCACAAGGAGACACAGTCCTGTCCTAATCCTTCAGAAGGTGACTTGCAGTTAGAAAAGTCAGTGTCTGCAAGCACTCCCACTGCCCCTCTTTCTCCTCACAAAAATCTGCCCGTGGATGTGCAGCCAAAGAAGGAGAAGAAATGTGTGAAGCTTGCTCAAGCCTTAAGTGAAAGAAGTGAGAACACGCCCGGCTCTCTCAGGTCAGTGTCCTCTTTTCAAGGCAGCCAGCAGCCCTCCCTTTCTCTCCCTTCTCGATGCATGAGCTATGCTCTTTGTCTCTTTATCTGTCTTCTCAATATTGCATGCAGTCTAATCCCCCAGTTTCATCTGCCCGCCTTCAACTTCTCTAAAACTTTGAGAAAGACAAAAATGATTGCAAGGGGAAAGGACTCCTGAAGAAGGGAGTCATTAGAAAGCCACACATCTCTTGTTGGTTTGAATAAATGTGCTATTACTTTTCTCCTGGTAAAGGAGTAGCCATGAAGGAACAATCAACTTACCTTCTCAAAGGTTTTCCAGTAGTCTGAAGACAGTTTAGTTAAGAAAATGTAGGTGAAGTTTTCTATGGATTTTGATGATGTTTATACCAGTCCTTCAGACATTACTTTTAATTATTTTGACATTTTTAAATATCCAAGGTAATTTGTTTCTGTTTTTTCTAAAACATCAAAGCCTCCAATTTCTGCATAATTGAATTTGTGACTTAAAAGAGAAAGTGTCAGATATGTGTATCTGAAGGACCAGCTGAAGGGCCTTGTCCTTTAAAAGGAATAGAAGTGAGAAGGTAAGAGCAAGTGAACAGAGGGAAGAGGATATAACTGGCTGCAGCTGGAGTTCTGGGCATGCACAGCAGGATCTAGGTAGGGTAAACAGAAGTAAGTGAGGGAAATGGAGGGGAAATCAAGATGAAGGTTGTGTAATGCAATGGCAGGTATATTAAAAATAAATACTTTTAGACATGTAAAATTCAAACTTGTTTCTGTGAAAGTAGCCATCTTGGGTTGTCTCCAATGAAGTGAGGTTTTTAAGGTGCTACTAGGGCTACTTTGTTCTTAGAAAGAAGGGAACAGAGTCAGGCATTTTCTGTGTGCATTTGATCAAAAAAGTAAAACAGTCCATCGTATGTAAAAGAACTTCCTTGTATGTTTTATCTGATTTTTCTTTAAATTTTCAGTGCTACTAAATGTACTCAACAATGATAAAACTCTAGCTGCTGTTGTTATTGTAAGGAAGACTAATTAATTATTTCCTTCCTTGAGTTAATATCAAGCTCTTATTTTATGTGACTTACAACATTGTAAGTCACATAAAATAAGAGCTTGATATTCTTGAGGAAATGACAATTGGATGCTACCTGACAGTACCCATAGCGCTAACTGTTCTGAGGCGAGTTCCGCAGGCCGTGCATGTGTGTGTGTTGCTCACTGTGGGAGTGTGCATATGGCCAGTGCGGGTTTGCGTGGCTCACGGTGTGGGTGTGGGTGTGGCCTGTATGGTCTTCCAGAGGTGGATTTCCAGAACCGATCAGTGCATATCTTGCCAGCTATGTTGCCTTCATTTCTTCTTCTGCCCTTTTGTGCTTGAAAAAAAATATTGCTTCAATGTATTTAATTAAATTGTTTGACTCAAATTGCATATTGGAAACTATTTGCCTTGCTAGTTAAACAAAAACAAATAAAATACCACAAAACACTTGATTTTTTTTTTTGCATGTGTGTGAGTCCATCTGCTCACTGCAGACATTTCCAACCTTGTGTCTTGCATGCTTAACTTAGATACACAATCTAAAGATGATTTTATAACAAAAGTGGCTTTTATTGGAAACTTCACTGTTGCATGCTTTATAAATTTAATTGATGCTGTTCTTTAAAGTGTTCACAGGCCTATTTTATTATCTCCCCACTGTTTATATTTTTCTTTAACTATTCTCCTAGTTGAAACTCAGTTTGAGTGTGTTTTCATTGTCTGAGACAGACATCTGTGCAGCCAGGATCCCATGGTGTTTTCATCTTGTGCATGGGCCTTTGTGTGTCATGTTATCTTTAAAATACTGCTCCAGCATTTCAATTTTTGTGTTATGTGTACTTATCATGATAGATATCTCATCAGATTTAATTCTTTAATCTAGGCCTTAACAGGCCTTTTTTATCAACCTTAACATATTTACTAGACATTTAAAAATTAAGTATTGATAAGAATAATTCCTTTCAAGAGTCATTTAGTATTTTAATGGTACTGGAGTCAACTAATTTTTTTTCTTATTAAAAAAAAATAGCATCATTCCTCCTTAGAGGCTCAATATATTACGGGTTTGTTTTTCTCTATTTTTTTTCTTAACTACATTTGAATTCAGAGTGGATGCTTTAATGCCTGTAGGTTAGCCGCTGAGTCAATGCTTCAAACAGATGTTAATGAAGGGAAAGAACCTGCAAGCAAATTGGAAAAAGAACCTTGTAAGAAATCACACCCTATTGTATACCTGTCCTCCAAATCCACTCCTGAGACCCAGTGTCCTCAGCAGTAAGGACTTCTCTCTGATCAGAGGGAGGTACTACTTGCCCTGAGGTTACTGAGGAGTTTAGTTAAGAGCCAGAGTGGTGCCAGAGTTTGAGTCTCCTCATTGTATCAAGAGCTGGCATTTCCATGCTTCTCAACCAGGCTTTCAATTTTGATTGTGATTCTAAGGAGAGTTTCTTAAGTGATGACCCTTATGGATCTTCTGTGATTCACACTGAATAAACTGTTAACGGAAGGAAGACTATACTTAATTTAAATCTACATGCAGTGTAGTGTCTGGATTTTTTTTCAAGTGAAGTGAATATTTTAACCTACCTTCAGAGCCATATATTCAGAGAATGAACTAATATACTATTATATTTTCGTATGTAATCTTTTTATGAACTTAGTTTTTCATTGTATTGTAAAAATAGGAAATTTGATTTGAAAATATATATTGTTATAGATTTTGTCAGTGTTTAAAGCACCTATATGTATCTTTATTTATATTCACTTTATGACTGAAGCATATGAGACAAATAATTTTTAAATATAAAATAAAATTGCAACAATTTCTCCTCTTTGTGTTTTCTTATTCTGTGTGGATAACAGGATATTATCAAAAAAGAATAAAGGTGTGGTCAAAAAAAGAAACTTCAGAGATTCTCAATTCCTTGATACCTATGATCTTACATATAACTTTATATTTTGTGAATATATACCTATATATTAAAAAAGATTTAATGCTAAACTTTCTAAATGAATATAGATTGGTTCATAGCAATTTCATGTATATTTTCTATAGGTGGGTGAATTAGGGTTCTTCCATGTACATATAACTACATATTTTCACATTCATTCATATTCACAAGCATTTCTGAATCCAGTGTGCTGAATTAGAAATGTTTTATTTAGTAAATTAAGTCTGAATAGAAATCTTGGAGCAACACCACAAAGGGTTTGGGAAATGTTTTTTACAAAGAGACTTGCACAAATATTTAAAGAAATTAAGCAGCCAATTGAAGGTTGAAGAACTGGGCCAACAAGGTAATCTCATACATTGAGGCTCTGCCTTAATCCCTAGAAACTGAGGCAATTCTGTTGATCTTGAGTCTTCTAGGAATATATTGAAAAATCACTGCTGTAGATGATGGGAAACAAATAATGGATATAAGCAAAAATAGCGTCCTCACTCAATTTATTTTAGTAAAAGCTTTGCGAAGTCATAATGGAAAATGGATTTAGAAAAAGCTAAGAATGGAGGCCAGAAATGGCAAGGTTTGTCACTGGATAGTACAGTTAAATACACAATCAGACTGAGGCGGTAGGTCAGTAATATAAAATGAGAGTTGGATTCAGGATACAGTTTAAAAGGAGCAGAATGGTCAGTAAGTGTTGAAAATAAGATGTGGGACTCAGATATTAGTGGATAAATGATGGTGGTAATAGAATGTAGGAGTTGAGGGATTCAGTTCTGGTGGACACTTTTACTCAAGTACATGCAGGGAGCTGGGCAAAATGGCGCACACCTATAATCCCAGCTGCTCAGGAAGCTAAGGCAGCAGGATTATAAAACACCGACTCAAAAATTAAAGGAGCTTGGGATGTACCTCAGTGGTAGAGCACCCATAGTGTGTATGGTTTGCAAAAGTAATTTTTTTTTTATTGAAACTTAATTTTGAAAGGAAAATGTGAACTAACATATAGCCTTGTTCTAACAGGCACATTTCTCCCTCATCATTACTCCAAAAAGTAGCCTTGGTTTATTCACTATTAGACAGAACCTGGAGTACAGATGGCAAAACTATTTTGCCTCCTTGAGAAAGGTGTTAGTAGGAGGGAGCTAATGTTTGATTTGCTAGATATTTTATGTTCTGCTTCTCTTAGCATAATAATAAGATTGTAGCATTCTAGGATATCTGAACCCAAATCTCAACTTCTCAGCATAAAGTTAGACTTGGGCAACTTTGTCTCTGGGAATAGTTGCTTTGGGTATTGCTTTTTTTTTTTTTAATAGTTGTTAAGTAGACGCATTACATTTATTTTATTTGTTTATGTGGTGCTGAGGATCAAACCCAGCACCACCTCACGTGCTAGGCAAGCATTCTAGCACTGAACTATAACCACAGCTCCTGTGTATTGCTTATTTAATATTTTATTTTTTTTATAATTATTTATAATATGTAGATCCACAATCTACAAAATAAAATATATTTATAAGAAAGGTTGCTTTTATCCTTGTGTATGACTAACTTTTTCTCCCCTAACTTTTATGTAGACAATATAGGTAGATAGACTTTTCACCTCCTTTCTTAGATTAAAAATAGAATACTGAGAGATGTCAGAGAAAAATGGTGTATAGGGAGCTTCAATGGACCACCTGTTCCTCTACAAAATTAGCCAATTAACTAAGGAATTGTAGAAAGCATAATGTGACTGTAGGAACTCTGGAGATTGATCAAGAGTGTATAGCAGTGAGGGAACAGTCAAGGAAAAAATCAGCCTGAGTGTCGGCATTGAAGGAGATCTCTGATGATCACTACCAAATATTATAAGTAGCAATTACACAGCACACGCTTAAACCACCAGTGGGGTCAAAGAATCACAAAGAAAATACTTTTAAAGATGAATTTTAAATACTTAAGATGAATGAAAGTGAAAATGTAATAGAACTTAGAAGGAGATGTAGCAAAGTCAGAAGGACTTAGCAGGAAATTTATGGCTGTAAATTCCTGTGTTTAAAAAGGATCTCAGGCCAATAACTCAACTTTAAGGAAGTAGAAAAGAGAAGATTGAATCCAAAGCTAGGAGGAAAGAAAAAATCAGAGAGACAATACAAAAATAATAAGATGTATGGAAACAAAACGTTCATTCTTTGAAAAAAAAATCAATAAAATTGGCAGACTCAATTAGACAAACAAAGGGAAAAGAAGAAAAGACTCTAATTGATGAAATTAGAAATGAAATTGAGGCAATACTAACCATTTTATAGACATAAAAATCATAAAAGAATACTATAAACAGTTATTAATTAGATATACCAATGAAGTTGTCAAATTCCTAGAAAAAAAATACCAAAATCTAAGGAGAAACAAAATTATAATATGACATAACAAAAAAGAGATTGTAACAGTCAATAGTTTAAATAATAATTTTAAAAATAGATAATATTTTTTTAAAAACTTTCAGAATAAGATTCTGGGACCTACTGACTTCACCAGCAAACTCTATCAAATGTTTTCCAAACCTTGCCAAAAAAAGTAGAAGATCATTTCCTAACTCATTCTTTTAGGAGAGTATTAGCCTTATACCAAAACCAAACAAAAACTTTAGAAGAAAACTATAGACCAATATCAATGATGACTATGGCTGCAGAACTCTGTAAGGTAAAGGAATAGATACCATGGCTGTCTGGGCTTGCATCTGAATTGTCCCCCAAAGGCTCATGGGTTGAAGACTGTCCCCAGTGCAGATGTGGGTCTTTGGGGAAGTAATTGGATCGGGAGAATTCTGACCTTCTATATGGGTTAATCCATAAATCCATAGCTGAATGGGTTATTGGACAGTGGTGGGACCTAGTTGGAGGAAGTGGGTCCTTGTCAGTGTGCCCTTGAGGGCTGTATCTTGTCAAGGGCCTCTTCTTCCCTCTGTGTTTCCCAGCTGCCATGAGGTGAGCAGCTTTGCTGTATCATACCTTTCTGCCATGATACCCTACCTCACCACAGGCCCAGAACAATGTAGCAAGCTGACCATGGACTAAAACCTCTGAAACTGAGCCAAAGTGACTCTCTTCCCCCAAGTTGTATTTTGTCAGAGCAATGAAAATCTGACTAACACAATGACCAAGTAGGATTTGTTCCAGGAATTCAGATTGGATTAGAGTGAAAATCAATGTAATATAAATAGAAAGCTACCCCATGTTCAGGAATTGAAAAGCTCAATATTGTTAAGATGGCAGTACTCACTGTCTTAGTCAGTTTGGGCTACTGAATCCTACGTGGTTCAAGCAACATTTTTCACACTTCTGAATGCTTGGAAGTTCAAGACAAAGGTGCTAATAGATGCAGTGTCATGAGGGCCCACTTTCTGGTGTGCAGATCAATCATTGTATATTCTCATATGGTGAAGAACAGAGAAAGTAAGTGCATGTCTCCTTATAAGGTCACTAGTCCCATTCATGAGGACTGTACCCTCATGACCTGATTACCTCTTGAAGCACCCCCTGCCCCGTACCATGGCAGTAGGGGTTAGCATTTCAACATAGGACTGGGGAGAGGGCACATTCAGTCCATAAGATGACCCAAGTGATCTGCAGAATCAATGCAATTCCTATCAAAATCCCAATGGCCATTTTTTTTTTTTGCAGAAACGCTAATTCTAAAATTTAAGTGGAATTGAAAGGCATCCCAATAGCTAAATTCAACTTTAAAAAGAAGAAAGTTGGAGGTCTTTCACTAATTTCCATTTCAAAACTCACTGTAGAATTGCAGGAAACAAGACAGATACATGCTGCAATGTGGATGAACCTTGAGAACTGGCACAGAAGACATTTGCTTTATAATTCCATTTGTGTGACATATCTAGATAGGCTCATCCATAGAGAGAACAGCTTCCTGGTTGGCAGAGACAGAGAGGAGAAGGGAAAAGGAAAAAACTGCTTGATGGACACAATTTCAATTTGAAATGAAGAAAATGTTTTAACTAGATGGTGGTGATGGTTTCACAACGTTGAATGTACTTAATTCCGCTGAACTGGACACCTTAAAACAGTTAAAATGATGACTTTTATGCTGTGTCACAGAAAAATTTCTAAAATCTTGTAGAAAGCAGCTTTCAGAATGTGTAGTATGCAAAAAGAAAAGCCTCAAATTAACAGTTTAAACTTTGAGGAAAGTAAAAGAAAATCTAGCAATTAAACCTTTAAATTTTTTTTGATAAAGAAAGTACATTAATAAGAAGAAATCAATGAAATAGTGTATAAGTATGTATAGAGAATCCACAAAGCCAAAAATTGATTATCTAAAAAGATTATAAAACTGATAAACTCCAAACCAGATTTATGAAGTCAAAAAGAAAATACAAGTTAATAATATCAGGAATAATGAAAATACATTACAGAATTTACTGATTTTTAAAAGATAACAGGTGGATGATCAGGTTACACCAACAAATCTGACAATCAGGATAAACTGATTAAATTTCTTGAAAAACACTATTTTTTAAAAAAACATAAGAAATAAAATTTGAATTACCTGATATTAAATTGACATTTTAACTAAATGCTTTTCCATAAAGAAAACTCTAGGCCCAAAACTTGAATGCATTCTTCTAATCATTTTAAAAACAACACCAACCTTAAAATTATTATTATTTTTTTATATGTTTGTTATTGGTAGTTATGAGGGGTGCTGAACCACTGAACTACGGCCTTTTTTATTTTTTATTTTGAGACAGGGTCTCACTAAGTTGCTAAAGCTAGCCTTGAGTTTGCAATCCTCTAGTTTCAGACTACTAAATCACTGGGATTACAAGTGTGCACCACCATACCTGGCTTAGAATAGTTTTTGCTTTATATATAAAGCAAAAAAAAGTTTTTGCTTTATATATAAAGCAAAAAGGCAAAGAAAAAGAAAATTAAAATATACAGCTTTGAAAGGAAGAAGTAAAACGTTTTATAGGTGACATCATTGGGTAGAAAATCACAAATAATCAACAGAAAAATACATGCTGACAAGGCACCATGGGACACACCTGTAATCCCAGTGAACCAGGAGGCTGAGGCAGGAGGTTCAAGCCCATCCTTACCAATTTATTGAGAACCTGTCTCAAAGTATAAAATAAATAAATAAATAATTAAAAGGCTGAGGATATAGTTCAGTGGTAGAATGCTGATGGGTTCAACTCCCAGTACCCCCAAACAAAATCTGCTGAATCTAATAAGCAATTATACCAAGTTTATAGGATACTTTGGGTTTTGTAATGGCCCTTTAGATACAACACCAAAGGCACAAGCCATGAAAGAAACAAAAATTTTAATTAAAAATGGGTAAAAGATCTAAATAGACACAAAACTACAGATGATAAATAATAAATAAACATATGAGAAGATGCTCAACATTTGTATCATTAGAGAATTGCAAATTAAAACAACAATGAGATCTCATTAAATTTCTATTAGAATGGTTAAAACCCAGTACACTGAAAACAGCAAATGCTGGTGACAATTGGGAACAACAGGAACTCTTATCCATTGCTGACAGAAGTACACAGTGACAAGCTACGTTGAAAGGCAGTTTTCTTACAAAGGTAAATACAGCATTACTACACAATCCAGCAATTGCTCTCCTTTCTTGGCATTTACCCAACTGAATTAAAAACAACAACAACAACAACAAATGTTCACAAAAATGTTTATAGTACACATACACCTACATTCAGTGCATCTACTCAGAAGTGTTCACAGTAAATTTATAATCGTCCAAACTTGGAAGCAACAAAGATGTCCTTCAGAAGGTGAATGGATAAACAAATGGATATGCCCATACCATCCAGTCTTATTCAGTGGTAAAAAGAAATGTTATCAAGCTACAAAAACACATGGAGGAACCTTTGACCTAAGGTTTCCTAAGGGAAGGAAGCCAGTCTGAAACTGCTACAGACTGTGATTCCAAATGCAAGACATTGTGGAGAAGGCAAAACTACAAAGACAGAAATCAGGGGTTGCCAGGAGTGAGGGGAGAGGGTAGGAAGTGGGATGGTGAGGTGGAGCACAAGGAGTTTTTAGGGCAGTGGGACTACTCTGTATGATACTGTGTGGGTGGACTCATGTCTGTCATTTGTTAAAACTCATGGAACTGCACAACACAACATGAAGCTGAGTCCCTAAGGTCATCTGTGGACTCCATGATAATGTATCAGTATGGATTCATTAATTCTAACATGTTCTAACATGCTCCATGTAGCAATTACACAGCACACGCGAATTATGAAGAAAATACTTTTAAAGATGAATGTTAAATACTTAAGATGAATGAAAGTGAAAATGTAATAGAACTTAGGAGGAGGTGTAGCAAAGTCAGAAGGACTCAGCAGGAAATTTATGGCTATAAATTAAAAAGGATCTCAGGCCAATAACTCAACTATAAGGAATTATAAAAAAGAAGATTGAACTCAAAGCTAGAAGGAGGAAAGAAAAAATCAGAGAGACAATACAAAAATAATAATACTAACCATTTTATAGACATATAAAGATCATAAGAGAATACTGTAAACAATCATTAATTAATTAGATATATCAATGAAGTTGGTGGAGGGCACCATTTTATAGGGAAAACTGCTTGTGGGCAAGAACATGTACAGGGGAACTCTATTTTTGGCTCAATTTTCTATAAATTCAAAACCACTACAAAAAAAGTAATTAAAAAAAAAGAAACAGTTTCCACCAAATAAAACAAGAGGGGCTTTCTTTTAGATTAGAAATACCCCTCAAAAGCAGATAAATCTTATTTACTCATGAGAACTGTGTACAATGTTTCCACTTACCCAACAAGTAGAGCTATTTTTTTAAATCATTTTTTAATTTATATATGACAGCGAATGCATTACAATTCTTACTACCACATATAGAGCACAATCTTTCATATATCCAGCTGTATACAAAGTAGATTCACACCAATTTGTGTCTTCATACATGTACTTTGGTTAATAATGATCATCACAGTCCACCATCATTTCTAACCCCATGCCCCCTCCTTTCCCCTCCCACCCATCTGCCCTATCTATAGTTCATCTATTCCTCCCTTGTTTCCCCCACCCACCCCACAATGAATCAGCCTCCTTATATCAGAAAAAAACATTCAGCATTTGTTTTTTTGGGATTGGCTAACTTCACTTAGTACTATCTTCTTATTCTATTTTATTGCTGATACACACACACATACACACACACACACACACACACACACATGCTTAAACTGTGGAACCAACCTAGATGATGTGGCATATATGCACAATAGAATATTACTCAGCAATAAAAGAGAATAAAATAAGAAGATTATATATATATAATAAGATTATAATTTATATATATATATATATATATATATATATATATATATATATATATTCCAAGGCTTTAAATATAAAGCCTTGGTATTTTCTTACTTTAAAAGGAAAAGGGGCTGGGGTTGTGGCTCAGTGGTAGAGCACTTGGCTAGCATGTTTGAGGCACTAGATTCAATTCTCAGTACTACATGTAAATAAATGAATAAAATAAAGGTCCATCAACATCTAAAAAATATATTTTTAAAAAAAAGTGAAAGGAAAAGAAAAGTGATAGAACACTCACCCAGCATGAGAAAGGCCCTGGGTTTGATCTCCAGCACTGTAAAAAATAAAAATGGTTATCCTTTAGTTATAAAGGCTATAAGAAAATCATTTTATATATGTTACAACTCAGGGAATTTTGTAGCCATAAACCCTCCTTGAGGGATTTCCTAGAATGTAATCATCCCAACAGAAGGTGCCTGGAATAACTTTTGCAATAGGATTGAAAAATTGAAAAATATCTACACAAGTTATGGATAACGGAAGTCAGAATGTGCAAAGGAGGAAGGCTAAAACAAACTCTGTGGTGTTGAATTGGAATTGAGTTTTATGAACTCCTGGATATGTCTACTGAGAGGTCCTGGCAGCAGTATCACCTGAGTACTGGTGAGTACCCTTGGCACCCAGATCTTGATTTCTTAATACCATTCTCCACCAAAAAGGAACCAGAATTTTTTGAAAATTAGTGGACTCCAGGAGTATGGCTGGGAATGAATGAGATGAGCCTTGAGCATCTTATGCCAAAAAGTAAGAAAGTGCTCAGAGAATGGTGGGGCACATCAAAATGAACTTATCACCTTGAAGTGGCTCCCATTTGCCAAATCTGAGGACATTTTGAGCATGTAAGTTGACAATAGTAATGGGTCATAACATTGAGTAAAATAAGAAACCACAAGCCCATACAATTATAAAAAAATTAAAATACTAATGAATAAATAAAGAAAATATTTTGCTCACAGTAGAATTGCATTGCAAGAGCTCAGAAGAGATAATAAATTTCAAAAATCTCTAGTACATATACTAGGTCATTTAGACAAGAATCACCAATAAATGCTATAATTAGTGGGATAAAAGTATAATAAGTTATAGGATATTTACTTAGCCTCAGAATATTTACTGAGTAGCATCTTTCCTGGCTTGTATACTTCAAAATGCAGAGCATGAGTGATAAGTAAATGTGGGAAACCTGATTCTGATTAGAGACATATATCTGATGAATGCAATTTGTGATAGGAATAGTGGAACAACTGGCAAATTTGTACTTTGATTAGCTGATAGTATTGTGGGAATGTTCATTTCCTGATTTTGATTCTTGTACTGCCTTGTTTTTAAGAAATGTACAATGAAATATTTAGGAGTGAATATTACTTATTCTCATGTATGCCCTTTATTCACAAGTGGTCCAGGAAAAAGAAAGTAGTTTTATATATTGAAAGGGACATAAAAGCAACTATATTGAAATGTTAACATTTGGGAAAGGTACATAAAGAATCTACAGGCTCCATTGTTCTTGTAACTTTCCTGTAAGTCTGAAACTATGTTAAAATTAGAAGCTTTTCAGTGTTACTATTTGCATATTCTTTGTAGAAAGTCTAAAATACTTTGTAGATAACCTATTAAAATTAATGATGGAATTTATTAAAGTTGCCTATCAAATGCAGGTTGAATTTTTAAAAATCAGCTATAGCAGCTATAAACACATGGAGAAATTTTTATTCAGTTTTATTAATTCTTTTTAGTTATGCATTACATTAGGATCCGTTTTGATGTAACTATAAAAGTCTGAAATATAATTTGCTTGAAGTCAGTCCCTAGTATTTCCCCTTTTCCCTTCCATCCTCCCTTCTCCCATTCCCTTCCCTCTTCTCTACTGATCTTTCTGCTATTTACTTGTAATTTTTCTTTTCAATTAGTGCCTTATGAATATATGTAATGGTGAGAGTCACTGAGATATATTCATATATGTACCTAGGAAAGTTGTTCATTCCACTGTTCTTCACTTATCCCGTCCCTCCTGCTTCTTCCTCAATCCCCTTCCTGATCTTTCTCCTATTTTGATGAAATCCTTCCCCTTTTCTTTTCTATTTTTTCCCTTATTTTTGACTAGCTTTTGCATATCAGAGAAAATATTCAGCCTTTGACTTTCTGGGTCTGGCTTATTTCACTTAGTACATTAGTCTCAAGTTCCATCTATTTATTGGCAAAGGCCACAATTCCATTCTTCTTTATGGCTGAGTAATACTCTCATATGTAAATAAACCACATTTTTTTATCCATTCATCTGTTGATGGGCATCTAGGTTGGTTCCATAGCTTGGCTACTGTGAATTGTGCTGCTATAAACACAGATGTGGCTGCATCTCTATAGCACACAGATTTTAGAGATTTTGGATATACTGAGGAGTGAGATAGCTGGGTTATATATTGGTTCCATTCCTAGTATTTTGAGGAATCTCCATACTGCTTTCCAGAGTGGTTGTACTAATTTGCAGTCTCACCAACAACATTGGAGTATACCTTTTCTCCTATATCCTCACCAACAGTTCTTATTTGTATTTTTTATAATTGCAAGTCTGACTGGAGTGAGATGAAATTTCAATGTAGTTTTAATTTGCATTTCTCTGATTGATAGAGATGTTAAACATTTTTCATATATTTGTGGGCCATTTGTATTTTTTATATTTCTTCTTTTGAGAAGTGTCTGTTTAGTTCTTTTGCCAATTTATTGATTGGGCTATTTTTTTCGTGGGCGTGTGTGTGTGTGTATTGAGATTTTAAATTTCTTTTTTTTTACTGGATATTAATCCTCTATCCAGGGAATAGCTGGCAAGATCTTCTCTTATTTTGTAGACTCTCTCTTCACATTCTTCATTGTTTCCTTTGCTGTGGAGAAGCTTTTTAATTTGATGCCATCCCACTTTTTAATTTGTGATTTTATTTATTACACTTTAGGAGTCTTGTTAAGGAAATCAATGCCTGTGCCAGTATGTTGGAGTGTTGGGCCTACATTTTTTCTAGCAATTGCACATATTCTGGTCTAATTCCTAAGTCTGTGATCAGCTTGATTTGTCTTTTGTGTGGTGTGAGAAATAGGGGTCAATTTTCATTTTTCTGCACATGGAATATCCAGTTATACCAGCACCATTGGTTTAAAAAGGCTACCTTTTAACCAACACGTTTTTGGCACCTTTATGTAGTATTAGATAACTGTATAACCAGGCATGGTGGTGCATGCCTATAATCCCAGCGTCTTGGGAGGTTGAGGCAGGAGGATCACAAGTTCAAAGCCAGTCTCAGCAATTTAGTGAAGCTGTAAACAACCTAGCAAGACACTGTCTCAAAATAAAAAATAAAAAGGCTGGGAATTTGCTTAGTAGTTAAAGACCCTTGGGTTCAATCCCTGATACAAAAATGAAAAATAAAAAATGACCGTTTGTATGTGGGTTTGTGTCTGTGTCTTCTAGTCCATTGGTCTTTGGGTCTATTTTAGTGTCAATGCCATGCTGTTTTTTTCTGTAACTCTGTAATATAATTTGAGATCTGCTATTAAGATGCCTCCAGCATTGCTCTTTGTTTTTCAGGATTGCTTTGGTTATTCTAGGTCTCTTATTTTTCCAAATGAATTTTAGGACTGTTTTTTTTTTCTATTTCCATGAAGAAAGTCATTGGAATTTTAACAGAAATTGCATTGAATCTGTATAGCACTTTTGGTAGTGTAGCAATTTTGACAATATTAATTCTGCTTATCCAATAATACGAGTGGTCTTTCCATCTTCTATGGTCTTCTTCAGTGCCTTCAGTATTCTATAGTTTTAATTGTAGAGGTCCTTCATCTCCTTCATTAGATTAATTCACAAGAAATTTATTGTATTTTTTGAGCTTATTGTGAATGGGATAATTTCCACAATTTCTTTTTCAGCAGATTCATTATCACTAATGAAGTATATAGGAAAGTGATTGACTTATGTATGTTAATCTTGTATTCTGCTACTTTACTATATCTGTTTTTTTTTAACTCTAGAAGTCTTCTGATGGAGTTTTTTGAGGTCTTCTAAATATAAGATCATGTTATCAGCAGACTGATAATTTGGCCTCTTCTTTTACTATATGTATCCCTTCATTTTCCTTCTCTTGCCTAATTGTTCTGTGTTTCAAGGACTATGTTGAATAGGGTGATGAGAGTGGGCATTCTTGACTGGTTCCTCATTTTAGAGGAAATGCTTTCAGTTTTTCTGTGTTCAGTATGATGTTGGCCTTGGGTTTGCTGCAAATAACCAAGAAGAAAAATGTTTGATCATATAATTGTAAATATACCATATGCCTAGAGATAAAGCCAACAGAAAAAAAGTATAAGACTTCTCTGTTAAGAACTTCAAACATCCCAGAGATAAAGAAGATCTACTTGGTGGTTTATATTAAATTAAAAATATCACTTCTCTCCAAATTGTTCTAAAGATTCAACACAATTCCAATAAATTCCCAGAAAATCCCCCCTCACACTGGAACATAACAAGTTGATTCTAAAATTTATATGGAAATTCAACAAGCCAAGAATAGGCAAGAAAATCTTGAAGATTAAAGGGTGGGGGATGCTTATACAAACAGACAAAGAACATTAGTGTATAAAGAAAGAAACTGAAGAATACCTTAGAAGATGGAAAGATCTCCCATGGTCTTGGATAGGCAGCATTAATATTGTCAAAATGGCCATACTACCAAAAGTATCATACAGATTTAATGAAATTCCTGTTAAAATCCCAATGACATTCTAGAAAAAGCAATCATAAAATTCATTTGGAGAAATGAGACCCAGAATAGCCAAAGCAATTCTTAGCAAGTAAAGCAGGAGATATCACAACATCAGAACTTGAAGTGTACTACAGAGCCATAGTAACAAAAACAGCATGGTATTGACACTAAAACAGACATGTAAACCAATGGTACAGAAGACATAGAAAAAATCCCACATAAATACAGTTATCTCATATTAGATAAAGGCACCAAAACATTCATTGGAGAAAAGACAGCCTCTTCACCAAATAGTGCTGGAAAAACTGGAAATCCATATGTAGCAAAGTGAAATTAAATCCTTATCTCTCACCCTGCATGAAACTCAAAGTGGATCAAAGATTTAAGCATTAGAACAGAGACCCTGTGTCTAAAAGAAGGAAAAGGAGGCCCTCACCATTTTGGCTTAGGAACTGACTTCCTTAATAAGACTCCTAAAGTGCAAGAAGTAAAATCAAGAATCAATAAATGGGATGGATCCAAACTAAAAAGCTTCTCAGCAAAGGAAACAATAAATAATGTGGAGAGAAAGCCTACAGATTGGGAGAAAATCTTTACCACATGCAGCTCAGATAGAGCATCAATCTCCAGGATATATGAAGAACTCAAAAACTTAACACTGAAAAAAAACCAACCCAATTAATATATGGGTTAAGCAACTGAAAAGATAATTCATAGAAGAAATACAATTGATCAACAAATACATGAAAAAATGTTGAACATCTCTAGCAATTAGAGAAATACAAATCAGAAGTATCCTAAGATTTCATCTCACTTTAGTCAGAATAGTGATTATCAAAGATACAAGCAAGAAATAAATGTTGGCAAGGATGTAGGGGAAAAGGCACACTATTACATTGCTGGTGTGACTGCAAATCAGTACAACCACTATGGAAAGCAGTTTGGAGATTCCTCAGATAATTTAGAATGGAACCAACTTTGACCCAGCTATCCCACTCTTTGGTTTATACCCAAAGGACTTAAAATCAGCATACTACAGAGATGCAGCCCTATCAATGTGTATAGCAGCTCAATTAAAAATTGCCAAACTATGGAACCAACCTAGATGCCCTTCAACAGATGAATGGGTAAAGAAAATATGGTATACACACACTAATGGAATATTACTAAGTCTTAAAGAAGAATGAAATTATGACATTTGCGGTAAATGGATGGAGCTGGAGAATATCATGCTAAGTGAAATAAGCCAATCCCAGAAAACCAAAGGCCAAATGTTTTCTCTGATATGTGGGTGCTAATTCACAGTAAGCGGGTAGGGGCTAGGGATGAGTAGAGGTACTTAGGGTTAGAGAGAGGGGAATGATGGGAAAGAAGGAAATATGGGAATAGGAAGGACAGTAGAATGAATTGGACATTATTATCCTATTTCCATATATGATTACGTGACCAGTGAGATTCTACGTTGTGTACAACCGGAAGAATGAGAAGTTGTACTCCATTTATGTATGATGTGTCAAAATGCATTTTACTGTCATGTATAACATTAGAACAATAACAAAAAGAACCTTAGTGTAAATAGTAATTGATTCAGCGTGGTTTAAGAGCAAATAGAGACTCAGTCATAAAGAAGAATGTAATTATGGCATTATTTGCCGGTAAAAGGATGAAACTGGAGACTGTCATGCTAAGTGCAATAATCCAATCCCCCAAACCCAAAGGCCAGATGTTCTCTCTGATATGTGGATGGTAACACATAATAAGGAAGGGGGAGGGAAGAATAGAAGTTCATTGGATTAGACAAAGGGAAAGGAAGGTGGTGGGAATAGAAAGATAGTAGAATGAATCAGACAGAAGTTTCCTATGTTTGTGTATGAATGCATGATCAGTGCAACTCCATATCATGTACAACCACAAGAATCCTAATTAGAATAAGTTTTACTCCGTGTATGTATAATATGCCAAAATACACTCTACTGTCATTTATATCTAAAAAGAACAAATTATATATGTGTGTATATATACACATATACATAATATATACATAATAATATATATGCCCAGTATATATATATATATATATATATATATATATATATATATATATACACACATACATACATATCTATTTATGCATACAGATAAATAAACCAAAGAAAGAATAGAGAACTTGTAAACAGAGTCAAGCATGCACATGCTCTCCTATTTTATAACAACAGACCACATAGGGCCAGAGGGAAATGATAGTCTTTTTGAAAAATTGTGCTGGGGAAATTTGGGTAGTGCATGGAGAAGACCCTTGATCCTCTCTCCACTTAACACAGTTATATGGGTGTTACAAAGGCAAATGTAAGGCCCAGTCAGTTTACTTGATAGCCTAGGCTGAAATCTAGACTCTCTGGCCCCACATGGACTGTTGCTTTTAGTAATGTTGATACTTCCTGTGAGCCTTGAGGGATACAAAGAAAAAAGAGAACAAAGAAAAGGCAGTAAAGAAAATATAAAAGAGGCGCACACACAAAAAAACAATTACAAAGAAAATAAGGATAGTGAAATTTAAAACCTAAACAGGCGATTCCACTTAACTTAACAGGTGGCTCTTTGAAACCCTGCTTTTTTCCTATCTGGTTAGAATAATGCTTTACCATGAATCATCTGTTCTTCACATTTCCTCTAGGTCTGTTCTTAAACTCATTCTTTCTCTTTCTCTTAAAAATAACTTTATAAGAAAAGGAAAGTTGGCATACCTGTTTTGACTACAAAATGGTTACAACGTTGAGAAATACAGAATCAACTTATGTCTAAATAGCATATTATTTATAATTGCAAATAATGTGTCCCACAAGAGTTCAGCAAGATACTTTTAAATTAATGAGTCTAATTGGCAACCTGGAAAAAAAATCATAAAAACAGGGAAAAAGTATGACTGTATATTTTTTTAAGATTAACAATTAAACCATTAAATTTAGAATACTCCATCCCAAAAGGTATCAGAATGATAAAGAATAACATATTGGGTGTGTTATTTTACAAAGCAGGCAACAACTCTTGAACAATGTGTTTATCCCACCTTCAAGGACTTTGTGGACATCTTGTACGGTAAAACACTTTTCCACCGGGTTTAGCACTTTTCTACCTCACCTAAGCAGCACCGTGAGTGGTGACTTCAGGTGGCACTGCTGAATATCTATGTGGCCTTCTCTTATTTCATGGTTCTCTTTGCTCTTTGAATGCCGACTGGACACAGGAGCAGGGCAAGGACAAGGGTGGGTATGAAAATTGCTAAGCCTAGTTCTATAGTGGAGCCCCAGCAAGTATCCATTCCTGGAAATCCAGTCTCACTTCTGCCCTCTCATCAATTCTGCAACCCACTTAAAACTCCATAATGCTTGCTTTCCTACGTAAATTGGTTCAAGTAGATCCTGTTCTCTTTATCTGAACTGTCAGCACTGTGATCCTTTTAGAACAAAACCACTTTAAGTCAATAGGATTCAGATACTAACCTCTACCTGGACATGGAAAAAAAAGAGTCCTTGGAGCAAAGATAATTCCCCTGTGGCGCTAACTGACTTAATTGTTTGTGTTGCTATTTGTTCAGTGGAAGTGGGCTCTCAAAGAGGCCTCCCACTTCTGTTCTGTAAGCTTCTGGCCCTTGACTTACCACTTTTTCATTGTCTATCACAAAAGCCCTCAAGTTTTTCCTTATCTTAGATTCTACTCTCCATAATTAGCCCTTCCATTCATGCCTGAATACTCTTCTGAATTTCCCTGGGAAGACCCCAAACCTAACTTAAACCCAGCTCTTCCCATGCTCTAGTTTGAGTTTAACTGTCCCCCAGAGGCCCATGGTTACAGGCTGGACCCCCAGCTTGGCACAATTGGGAGGCAGTGAAAAGAGGCAGGTCTGCTAGGAGGTCTTCTGCTCACTGGGGTGTGCCCTTGAAGGGGAGAGTGGGAGCCCAGCCCCTTCCTCTTCTCTCTCACTGACTCGCAGCCCTGACGGGAGCAGCTACTCTCGAGCATGCTCAGCTGGCCATGATATGCATCCTCAGGACAGGTCCAAAGACAATGGGGCCACTCCATCATGGACTGAGACCTCTGAAACTGTAATTATACATGGGTCTTCCCAGGTATTGGTTACAGTGACAGGAACATGACTAACACAACTGGGTATCTTCTAAAGTCTCCTGGACCCTCTTCCCAGATGACTGCAATCAGAATTGGGGTGTGGGGGGCACTGAGACTGAGATTCCAATGTACAGCCAGAGTGGAGACTCCCTGGTCTAATCCATGTCTGCACTGAAGTGATTAAATGTGGCACAAGAAAAACATTTGATCATCTTGAGTCTTTCATGTGAATCTTATGACCAATAAGCAGATGGCTTCCATGTCTTCAAGATGACCTTCATTTCACTTTCACTCTTCCTAGTCTCAGCTGATGACCTTCGTATTTTACTGAAAATATAATAATTTGCTGCATATTATGTGAAAAACACTAGTGTTCTACATATATTTCTAAATTGATCTGAACTCTGGAGTAGGTGCCACAAGATTGTTTCATCTTCAAGAAGTAAAAACTGAGTACAAGAAACGTCACTTTCTGTGACCAAACTCACAAAGCTTGGACTTGAAGTAATTTACATTTGAACCTGGAATCCATCTCTCGCCCACCTCACACTCCTTTTAAGGAGTGCTGAAACAAAGAGAAAAAGAACACCTTTTCTGATCTCACATTGACTGACCAGTCTGTCTCTGCATCAATGTCTTCTCCTTTCCCCACCTTTAGCGCACTCTATGCATCCAATCCACCTCCTCTAATTCAAGACATGTTAGCAATAATGATATCGTCTACTTTGAGTGGAATACTTCCATGTTCCTGCGTGGATCATGAAATGAGGATAAAAGCACAGTCCACTGTGGCAGTTCCATACTACAGAGCTAACATGAGCCAGATTCCAAAGAGAGCATAAATGAACTACAAAGAGAGTACTGGGAGACACATATGAGGGAAAGTTGATGGACACAAGAGGAAGTGCCAAGTAATGAGTATATGTGATTCAGGTAAGGGGAGGAGAGGAGAGAAAATAAAAAGGGAGAGACAAAAGGGAGAAAATGGAAAAAAAGAAGGGGAGTGAAAGAAAGGAAACAGGAGAAAGGAAGGTAGGATAGAAAGAAGGAAGTACAGAAGAACTGAAAACAAGGGAAATGGGAAGGGAATACAGAAGGAAAGGGAAAAAAAGAAGGAGACAGGGAAGAAGAAGACAGGAGGAATAGGTAGAGGGAAGAAAGGAAAGAATAAAGGATAAAGGAAAGTAGAGAGATAGGAGGAAGGACCAGAGAGGAAGGAAAAACAGGAGAAAGGGAGACAGAGAGAAAAGGAAGAGACATGAAGAGAACACGGAAAGAAATAGAGAAAGGAACAGAGGACAGAATAAGAAGAGAAAAGAGGAAGAATGCAGGGAGCGATTAAAAGAAGGAGGAAGAGCGGGTAGAAGGATGGAGGGGATGCCCGATTGGAAGGTTGAGGGGATAGTGGAAGGGTGGAGGGAAGGAGGGAAGGGAAGATGAGGGGAGGGTGGAAGGGTGGAGGGGAGGAGGGAAGGAAAGGGTGAGGGAGGAAGGGAGGAGGGAAGGAGGGAAGGGAAGGATGAGGGAGGATGGAAGGGTGGAGGGAAGGAGGGAAGGGAAGGGTGAGGGAGGGTGGAAGGGAGGAGGGAAGGAGGGAAGGGAAGGGTGAGGGAGGGTGCAAGGGTGGAGGGGAGGAGAGAAGGGAAGGGTGAGGGAGGGACAAAGGGTGAAGGGAAAGAGGGAAGGGAAGAGTGAGGGAGGGTGGAAGGGTGGAGAGGAGGAGGGAAAAGAAGGCTGAGGGAGGGGGGACAGGTGGAGGGGAGGAGAGAAGAGAAGGGTGAGGGAGGGTGGAAGGGTGGAGAGGAGGAGGGAAGGGAAGGGTGAGGGAGGGTGGAAGGGTGGAGAGGAGGAGGGAAGGGAGGGGTGAGGGAGGGTGGAAGGGTGGAGGGGAGGAGCAAAGGGAGGGGTGATGGAGGGTGGAAGGGTGGAGGGGAGGAGGGAAGGGAGGGATGAGGGAGGGTGGAAGGGTGGAGGGGAGGAGGGAAGGAAGGGGTGAGGGAGGGTGGAAGGGTGGAGGGGAGGAGGGAAGGGAAGGGTGAGGGAGGGGGGAAGGGTGGAGGGGAGGGGGAAAAGGAAGGGTGAGGGAGGGTGGAAAGGTGGAAGGAAGGAGGGAAAAAAAGGGTGAGGGAGGGTGGAAGGGTGGAGGGGAGGAGGGAAGGGAAGGGTGAGGGAGGGTGGAAGGTTGGAGGGGAGGAGGGAAGGGAAGGGTGAGGGAGGGTGAAAGGGTGAAGGGGAAGAGGGAAGGGAAGGGTGAGGGAAGGTGGAAGGTGGAGGGGAGGAGGGAAGGGAGGGGTGAGGGAGGGTGGAAGATTGGAGGGGAGGAGGGAAGGGAAGGGTGAGGGAGGATGGAAGGGTGGAGGGGAGTAGGGAAGGGAGGGGTGAGGTAGGGTGGAAGAGTGAAGGGGAGGAGGGAAGAAAGGGTGAGGGAGGGTGGAAGGGTGGAAGGGAGAAGGGAAGGGAAGGGTGAGGGAGGTTGGAAGGGTGGAGGAAAGGAGGGAAAGGAAGGCTGAGGGAGGGTGGAAGCGTGGAGGGGAGGAGGGAAGGGAAGGGTGAGGGATGGGAGAAGGGTGGAGTGGAGGAGGGAAGGGAAGGGTGAAGGAGGGTGGAAGAGTGAAGGAGAGGAGGGAAGAATGGGTGAGGGAGGGTGGAAGGGTGGAGGGGAGGAGGGAAGGGAAGTTTGAGGGAGGGTGGAAGGGTGGAGGGGAGGAGGGAAGGGAAGGGTGAGTGAGGGTGGAAGGGTGGATGGGGGGAGGGAAGGGAAGGGTGAGGGAGGGTGTAAAGGTGGAGGAGAGGAGAGAAAGGAAGGGTGAGGGAGGGTGGAAGGGTGGAGGGGATGAGGGATGGGAAGGGTGAGGGAAGAGAGAAGGGTGGAGGGGAGGAGGGAAGGGAGGGGTGAGGGAGGGTGGAAGGTTGGAGGGGAGGAGGGAAGGGAGGGGTGATGGAGGGTGGAAAGGTGGAGGGGAGGAGGGAAGGGAAGTGTGAGAGAGGGTGGAAGGGTGGAGAGGAGGAATGAAGGGAGGGGTCAGGGAGGGTGGACAGGTGGAGGAAAGGAGGGAAGGGAAGGGTGAGGTAGGGTGGAAGGGTGGAGGGGTTGAGGGAAGGGAAGGGTGAGGGAGGGTGGAAGAATGGAGGGGAGGAGGGAAGGGAAGGGTAAAGTAGGGTGGAAGGGTGGAGGGGAGGAGGGAAGGGAGGGCTGATGTAGGGTGGAAAGGTGGAGGGGAGGAGGGAAGGGAAGGGTGAGGGAGGGTGCAAGGGTGGAGGGGAGGAGGGAAGGGAGTGGTGATAGAGGGTGGAAGGGGTGGAGGGCAGGAGGGAAGGGAAGGGTGAGGGAGGGTGGAAGGGTGAAGGGGAGGAGGGAAGGGAAGGGTGAGGCAGGGTGGAAGGGTGGAGGGGAGGAGGGAAGGGAAGGGTGAGGGAGGGTGGAAGGGTGGAGGGGAGGAGAAATGGGAAGGGTGAGGGAAGAGAGAAGGGTGGAGGGGAGAAGCGAAGGGAGGGTTGAGGGAGGGTGGAAGTGTGGAGGGAAGGAAGGAAGGGAGCGTGAGTGAGGGTGGAAGGGTGGAGGAGAGGAGGGAAGGGAAGGGTGAGGGAGGGTGGAAGGGTGTAGGGGAGAAGGGATGGGAAGGGTGAGGGGGGCTGTAAGGGTGGAGGGGAGGATGGAAGGGAAGGGTGAGGGAGGGAGAAAGGGTTGAGGGGAGTAGGGATGGGAAGGGTGAGGGAAGAGAGAAGTGCGGAGGGGAGTAGGGAAGGGAAGGGTGAGGGTGGGTGGAAGGGTGGAGGGGAGGAGGGAAGGGAGGGGTGAGGGAGGGTGGAAGGGTGAAGGGGAGGAGGGAAGAAAGGGGTGAGGGAGGGTGGAAGGGTGGAGGGGAGGAGGGAAGGGAGGGTTGAGGGAGGGTGGAAGGGTGAAGGGGAGGAGGGAAGGAAACGGTGAGGGGGGGTGGAAGGGTGGAGGAGAGGAGAGAAAGGAAGGGTGAGGGAGGGTGTAAGGGTGGAGGGGAGGAGGGAAGGGAAGGGTGATGGAAGGTGGAAGGGTTGAGGGGAGTAGGGAAGGGAAGGGTGAGGGAGGGTGGAAGGGTGGAGGGGAGGAGTGAAGGGAAGGGTGAGGGAGGGTGGAAGTGTGGAGGGGAGGAGGAATGGGAAAAGTGAGGGAAGAGAGAAGGGTGGAGGGGAGGAGGGAAGGGAGGGGTGAGGGAGGGTGGAAGGGTGACGGGGAGGGGGGAAGGGAGGGGTGAGGGAGGGTGGACGTGTGGAGGGGAGAAGGGAATGGAGGGGTGAGGGAGGGTGGAAGGGTGGAGGGGAGGAGGGATGGGAAGGGTGAGGGGGGGTGTACGGGTGGAGGGGATGATGGAAGGGAATGGTGAGGGAGGGTGGAAGGGTGGAGGGGAGTAGGGATGGGAAGGTTGAGAGAAGAGAGAAGGGTGGAGGGGAGGAGGGAAGGGAAGGGTGAGGGAGGGTGGAAGGGTGGGGGGAGGAGGGAAGGGAGGGGTGAGGGAGGGTGGAAGGGCAGAGGGGAGGAGGGAAGGGAGGGGTGAGGGAGGGTGGAAGGGCGGAGGGGAGGAGGGAAGGGAGGGGTGAGGGAGGGTAGAAGGGTGGATTGGAGGAGGGAAGGGAAGGGTGAGGGGGGTGGAAAGTTGGAGGGGAGGAGGTAAGGGAAGGGTGAGGGAGGGTGGAAGGGTGGAGGGGAGGAGGTAAGGGAAGGGTGAGGGAGGGTGGAAGGGTGAGGGGAGGAAGGAAGGGAGGGGTGAGGGAGGGTGGAAGGGTGGAGGGGAGGAGGGAAGGGAAGGGTGAGAGAGGGTGGAAGGGAGGAGGGGAGGAAGTAAGGGAGGGGTGAGGGAGGGTGGAAGGGTTGAGTGGAGGAGGGATGGGAAGAGTGAGGGAGGGTGTAAGGGTGGAGGAGAGGATGGAAGGGAAGGGTGAGGGAGGGTGGAAGGCTGGAGGGGAGGAGGGATGGGAAGGGTGAGGGAAGAGAGAAGGGTGGAGTGGAGGAGGGAAGGGAAGGGTGAGAAGGGTTGAAGGGTGGAGAGGAGGAGGGATGGGAAGGGTGAGGGAGAGTGTAAGGGTGGAGGGGAGGATGGAAGAAAAGGGTGAGAAAGGGTCGAAGGGTGGAGGGGAGGAGCGAAGGGAAGGATGAGGGAGGGTGGAAGGGTGGAGGGGAGGAGGGAGGGAGGGGTGAGGGAGGGTGGAATGGTGGAGGGGAGGAGAGAAGGGAGGGGTGAGGGAGGGTGGAAGTGTGGAGGGGAGGAGGGAAGGGAAGGGTGAGGGAGGGTGGAAGGGTGGAGGGGAGGAAGGAAGGGAAGGGTGAGGGAGGGTGGAAGGGTGGAGGAGAGGAGGGAAGGGAAGGGTGAGGGAGGGTGGAAGGGTGGAGGAATGAGGGAAGGGACAGGTGATGGAGGGTGTAAGGTTGGAGGGAAGGAGGGAAGGGAAGGTTGAGGGAGGGTGGAAGGGTGGAGGGGAGGAGGGAAGGGAGGGGTGAGGGAGGGAGGAAGGGTGGAGGGGAGGAGGGAAGGGAAGTGTTAGGGGCGTGGAAGGGTGGAGGGGAGAAGAGAAAGGAAGGGTGAGGGAGGGTGTAAGGGTGGAGGGGAGGAGGGAAGGAAGGGTGAGGGAGGGTGGAAGGGTGGAGTGGAGGAAGGAAAGGAAGGGTGATGGAGGGGGGAAGGGTAAAGGGGAGGAGAGAATGGAAGGGTGAGGGAGGGTGGAAGGGTGCAGGGGAGGAGGGATGGGAAGGGTGAGGGAAGAGAGAAGGGTGGAGGGGAGGAAGGAAGGGAAGGGTGAGGGATGGTGGAAGGGTGGAGGGGAGGAGGGAAGGGAGGGGTGAGGGAGGGTGAAAAAGTGGATGGGAGGAGGGAAGGGAGGGGTGAGGGAGGGAGGAAGGGTGGAGGGGAGGAGGGAGGTGAGGGGTGAGGGAGGGTGGAGGGTGGAGTGGAGGAGGGAAGGGAAGGGTTAGGGGGGTGGAAGGGTGGAGGGGAGGAGGGAAGGGAAGGGTGAGGGAGGGTGGAATGGTGGAGGGGAGGAGGGAAGGGAAGGGTGATGGAGGGGGGAAGGGTAAAGGGGAGGAGAGAATGGAAGGGTGAGGGATGGTGGAAGGGTGGAGGGGAAGAGGGAAGGGAAGGGTGAGGGAGGGTGGAATGGTGGAGGGGTGGAGGGAAGGAAGGGTTAAGTGAGCTTGGAAGGGTGGCCGGGAGGAGGGAAGGGAGGGGTGAGGGAGGGTGGAAGGGTGGAGGGGAGGAGGGAAGGGAGGGGTGAGGGTGGGTGGAAGGGTGAGGGAAGGAGGGAAGGGAAAGGTGAGGGAGGGTGGAAGGATGGAGTGGAGGAGGGAAGGGAAGGGTGAGGGAGGGTGGAAGGGTGGAGGGGAGGAGGGAAAGGAAGGGTGAGGGAGGGTGGAAGGGTGGTGGGGAGGAGGGATGGGAAGGGTGAAGGAGGGTGGAATGGTGGAGGGGAGGATGGAAGGGAAGGGTGAGGGAGGGTGGAAGGATGGAGGGGAGGAGGGAAGGGAAGGGTGAGGGATGGTGGAAGGGTAGAGTGAAGGAGGGAAGGGAAGGGTGAGGGAGGGTGGAAGGGTGGAGGAAGGAGGGAAGGGAAGGGTGAGGGAGCGAGAAAGGGTGGAGGGAAGGAGGGAAGGGAAGGGTGAGGGAGG